>NC_090931.1:24416420-25616420 GCF_040938575.1 Ambystoma mexicanum
TTCTTTATCAACACCCTAGGCTGCCCGCCATGAGATCTGAACACGCATCCCCCATTGGCTGGACAGCCGGTGCCTGTCCTGGTTGTATATTGCACAAGGTTCTTTATCAACACCTATGATCCCGCCATGAGATCTGAACACGCATCCCCATTGGCTGGACAGCCGGTGCCTGTCCCTGGTTGTATATTGCACAAGTTTCTTTATCAACACCCTATGATGCCCGCCATGAGATCTGAACACGCAGCCCCATTGGCTGGACAGCCGGTGCCTGTCCTGGTTGTATATTGCACAAGGTTTCTTTATCAACACCCTATGATGCCCGCCATGAGATCTGAACACGCATCCCCATTGGCTGGACAGCCGGTGCCTGTCCTGGTTGTATATTGCACAAGGTTTCTTTATCAACACCCTATGATGCCCGCCATGAGATCTGAACACGCATCCCCATTGGCTGGACAGCCGGTGCCTGTCCTGGTTGTATATTGCACAAGGTTTCTTTATCAACACCCTATTGATGCCCCGCCCATGAGATCTGAACACGCATCCCCATTGGCTGGACAGCCGGTGCTGTCCTGGTTGTATATTGCACAAGGTTTCTTTATCAACACCCTATGATGCCCGCCATGAGATCTGAACACGCATCCCCATTGGCTGGACAGCCGGTGCCTGTCCTGGTTGTATATTGCACAAGGTTTCTTTATCAACACCCTATGATGCCCGCCATGAGATCTGAACACGCATCCCCATTGGCTGGACAGCCGGTGCCTGTCCTGGTTGTATATTGCACAAGGTTTCTTTATCAACACCCTATGATGCCCGCCATGAGATCTGAACACGCATCCCCATTGGCTGGACAGCCGGTGCCTGTCCTGGTTGTATATTGCACAAGTTTCTTTATCAACACCCTATGATGCCCGCCATGAGATCTGAACACGCATCCCCATTGGCTGGACAGCCGGTGCCTGTCCTGGTTGTATATTGCACAAGGTTTCTTTATCAACACCCTATGATGCCCGCATGAGATCTGAACACGCAGCCCCATTGGCTGGACAGCCGGTGCCTGTCCTGGTTGTATATTGCACAAGGTTTCTTTATCAACACCCTTATGATGCCCGCATGAGATCTGAACACGCAGCCCCATTGGCTGGACAGCCGGTGCCTGTCCTGGTTGTATATTGCACAAGGTTTCTTTATCAACACCCCTATGATGCCCGCCATGAGATCTGAACACGCATCCCCATTGGCTGGACAGCCGGTGCCTGTCCTGGTTGTATATTGCACAAGGTTTCTTTATCAACACCCTATGATG
The DNA here is from genome assembly GCF_040938575.1 of Ambystoma mexicanum. Classification (NCBI taxonomy): domain Eukaryota; kingdom Metazoa; phylum Chordata; class Amphibia; order Caudata; family Ambystomatidae; genus Ambystoma; species Ambystoma mexicanum. Next base: position 24,417,730 of record NC_090931.1, read on the forward strand.
CCCGCCATGAGATCTGAACACGCATCCCCATTGGCTGGACAGCCGGTGCCTGTCCTGGTTGTATATTGCACAAGGTTTCTTTATCAACACCCTATGATGCCCGCCATGAGATCTGAACACGCAGCCCATTGGCTGGACAGCCGGTGCCTGTCCTGGTTGTATATTGCACAGGTTTCTTTATCAACACCCTATGATGCCCGCCATGAGATCTGAACACGCATCCCCATTGGCTGGACAGCCTGTGGCCTGTCCTGGTTGTATATTGCACAAGGTTTCTTTATCAACACCCTATGATGCCCGCCATGAGATCTGAACACGCATCCCCATTGGCTGGACAGCCGGTGCCTGTCCTGGTTGTATATTGCACAAGGTTTCTTTATCAACACCCTATGATGCCCGCCATGAGATCTGAACACGCATCCCCATTGGCTGGACAGCCGGTGCCTGTCCTGGTTGTATATTGCACAAGGTTTCTTTATCAACACCCTATGATGCCCGCCATGAGATCTGAACACGCATCCCCATTGGCTGGACAGCCGGTGCCTGTCCTGGTTGTATATTGCACAAGGTTTCTTTATCAACACCCTATGATGCCCGCCATGAGATCTGAACACGCATCCCCATTGGCTGGACAGCCGGTGCCTGTCCTGGTTGTATATTGCACAAGATTTCTTTATCAACACCCTATGATGCCCGCCATGAGATCTGAACACGCATCCCCATTGGCTGGACAGCCGGTGCCTGTCCTGGTTGTATATTGCACAAGGTTCTTTATCAACACCCTATGATGCCCGCCATGAGATCTGAACACGCATCCCCATTGGCTGGACAGCCGGTGCTGTCCTGTTGTATATTGCACAAGGTTCTTTATCAACACCCTATGATGCCCGCCATGAGATCTGAACACGCATCCCCATTGGCTGGAACAGCCGGTGCCTGTCCTGGTTGTATATTGCACAAGGTTTCTTTATCAACACCCTATGATGCCCGCCATGAGATCTGAACACGCATCCCCATTGGCTGGACAGCCGGTGCCTGTCCTGGTTGTATATTGCACAAGGTTTCTTTATCAACACCCTATGATGCCCGCCATGAGATCTGAACACGCATCCCCATTGGCTGGACAGCCGGTGCCTGTCCTGGTTGTATATTGCACAAGGTTTCTTTATCAACACCCTATGATGCCCGCCATGAGATCTGAACACGCAGCCCCATTGGCTGGACAGCCGGTGCCTGTCCTGGTTGTATATTGCACAAGGTTTCTTTATCAACACCCTATGATGCCCGCCATGAGATCTGAACACGCAGCCCCATGGCTGGACAGCCGGTGCCTGTCCTGGTTGTATATTGCACAAGGTTTCTTTATCAACACCTATGATGCCCGCCATGAGATCTGAACACGCAGCCCCATTGGCTGGACAGCCGGTGCCTGTCCTGGTTGTATATTGCACAAGGTTTCTTTATCAACACCCTATGATGCCCGCCATGAGATCTGAACACGCATCCCATTGGCTGGACAGCCGGTGCCTGTCCTGGTTGTATATTGCACAAGGTTTCTTTATCAACACCCTATGATGCCCGCCATGAGATCTGAACACGCATCCCCATTGGCTGGACAGCCGGTGCCTGTCCTGGTTTGTATATTGCACAAGGTTTCTTTATCAACACCCTATGATGCCCGCCATGAGATCTGAACACGCATCCCCATTGGCTGGACAGCCGGTGCCTGTCCTGGTTGTATATTGCACAAGGTTTCTTTATCAACACCCTATGATGCCCGCCATGAGATCTGAACACGCATCCCCATTGGCTGGACAGCCGGTGGCCTGTCCTGGTTGTATATTGCACAAGGTTTCTTTATCAACACCCTATAAGATGCCCGCCATGAGATCTGAACACGCATCCCCATTGGCTGGACAGCCGGTGCCTGTCCTGGTGTATATTGCACAAGGTTTCTTTATCAACACCCTATGATGCCCGCCATGAGATCTGAACACGCATCCCCATTGGCTGGACAGCCGGTGCCTGTCCTGGTTGTATATTGCACAAGGTTTCTTTATCAACACCCTATGATGCCCGCCATGAGATCTGAACACGCATCCCCATTGGCTGGACAGCCGGTGCCTGTCCTGGTTGTATATTGCACAAGGTTTCTTTATCAACACCCTATGATGCCCGCCATGAGATCTGAACACGCATCCCCATTGGCTGGACAGCCGGTGCCTGTCCTGGTTGTATATTGCACAAGGTTTCTTTATCAACACCCTATGATGCCCGCCATGAGATCTGAACACGCATCCCCATTGGCTGGACAGCCGGTGCCTGTCCTGGTTGTATATTGCACAAGGTTTCTTTATCAACACCCTATGATGCCCGCCATGAGATCTGAACACGCATCCCCATTGGCTGGACAGCCGGTGCCTGTCCTGGTTGTATATTGCACAAGGTTTCTTTATCAACACCCTATGATGCCCGCCATGAGATCTGAACACGCATCCCCATTGGCTGGACAGCCGGTGCCTGTCCTGGTTGTATATTGCACAAGGTTTCTTTATCAACACCCTATGATGCCCGCCATGAGATCTGAACACGCATCCCCATTGGCTGGACAGCCGGTGCCTGTCCTGGTTGTATATTGCACAAGGTTTCTTTATCAACACCCTATGATGCCCGCCATGAGATCTGAACACGCATCCCCATTGGCTGGACAGCCGGTGCCTGTCCTGGTTGTATATTGCACAAGGTTTCTTTATCAACACCCTATGATGCCCGCCATGAGATCTGAACACGCATCCCCATTGGCTGGACAGCCGGTGCCTGTCCTGGTTGTATATTGCACAAGGTTTCTTTATCAACACCCTATGATGCCCGCCATGAGATCTGAACACGCATCCCCATTGGCTGGACAGCCGGTGCCTGTCCTGGTTGTATATTGCACAAGGTTTCTTTATCAACACCCTATGATGCCCGCCATGAGATCTGAACACGCATCCCCATTGGCTGGACAGCCGGTGCCTGTCCTGGTTGTATATTGCACAAGGTTTCTTTATCAACACCCTATGATGCCCGCCATGAGATCTGAACACGCATCCCCATTGGCTGGACAGCCGGTGCCTGTCCTGGTTGTATATTGCACAAGGTTTCTTTATCAACACCCTATGATGCCCACCATGAGATCTGAACACGCATCCCCATTGGCTGGACAGCCTGTGCCTGTCCTGGTTGTATATTGCACAAGGTTTCTTTATCAACACCCTATGATGCCCGCCATGAGATCTGAACACGCATCCCCATTGGCTGGACAGCCGGTGCCTGTCCTGGTTGTATATTGCACAAGGTTTCTTTATCAACACCCTATGATGCCCGCCATGAGATCTGAACACGCATCCCCATTGGCTGGACAGCCGGTGCCTGTCCTGGTTGTATATTGCACAAGGTTTCTTTATCAACACCCTATGATGCCCGCCATGAGATCTGAACACGCATCCCCATTGGCTGGACAGCCTGTGCCTGTCCTGGTTGTATATTGCACAAGGTTTCTTTATCAACACCCTATGATGCCCGCCATGAGATCTGAACACGCATCCCCATTGGCTGGACAGCCGGTGCCTGTCCTGGTTGTATATTGCACAAGGTTTCTTTATCAACACCCTATGATGCCCGCCATGAGATCTGAACACGCATCCCCATTGGCTGGACAGCCGGTGCCTGTCCTGGTTGTATATTGCACAAGGTTTCTTTATCAACACCCTATGATGCCCGCCATGAGATCTGAACACGCATCCCCATTGGCTGGACAGCCGGTGCCTGTCCTGGTTGTATATTGCACAAGGTTTCTTTATCAACACCCTATGATGCCCGCCATGAGATCTGAACACGCATCCCCATTGGCTGGACAGCCGGTGCCTGTCCTGGTTGTATATTGCACAAGGTTTCTTTATCAACACCCTATGATGCCCGCCATGAGATCTGAACACGCATCCCCATTGGCTGGACAGCCGGTGCCTGTCCTGGTTGTATATTGCACAAGGTTTCTTTATCAACACCCTATGATGCCCGCCATGAGATCTGAACACGCAGCCCCATTGGCTGGACAGCCTGTGCCTGTCCTGGTTGTATATTGCACAAGGTTTCTTTATCAACACCCTATGATGCCCGCCATGAGATCTGAACACGCAGCCCCATTGGCTGGACAGCCTGTGCCTGTCCTGGTTGTATATTGCACAAGGTTTCTTTATCAACACCCTATGATGCCCGCCATGAGATCTGAACACGCATTCCCATTGGCTGGACAGCCTGTGCCTGTCCTGGTTGTATATTGCACAAGGTTTCTTTATCAACACCCTATGATGCCCGCCATGAGATCTGAACACGCATCCCCATTGGCTGGACAGCCGGTGCCTGTCCTGGTTGTATATTGCACAAGGTTTCTTTATCAACACCCTATGATGCCCGTCATGAGATCTGAACACGCATCCCCATTGGCTGGACAGCCTGTGCCTGTCCTGGTTGTATATTGCACAAGGTTTCTTTATCAACACCCTATGATGCCCGCCATGAGATCTGAACACGCATCCCCATTGGCTGGACAGCCTGTGCCTGTCCTGGTTGTATATTGCACAAGGTTTCTTTATCAACACCCTATGATGCCCGCCATGAGATCTGAACACGCATCCCCATTGGCTGGACAGCCGGTGCCTGTCCTGGTTGTATATTGCACAAGGTTTCTTTATCAACACCCTATGATGCCCGCCATGAGATCTGAACACGCATCCCCATTGGCTGGACAGCCGGTGCCTGTCCTGGTTGTATATTGCACAAGGTTTCTTTATCAACACCCTATGATGCCCGCCATGAGATCTGAACACGCATCCCCATTGGCTGGACAGCCTGTGCCTGTCCTGGTTGTATATTGCACAAGGTTTCTTTATCAACACCCTATGATGCCCGCCATGAGATCTGAACACGCATCCCCATTGGCTGGACAGCCGGTGCCTGTCCTGGTTGTATATTGCACAGTTTTCTTTATCAACACCCTATGATGCCCGCCATGAGATCTGAACACGCATCCCCATTGGCTGGACAGCCGGTGCCTGTCCTGGTTGTATATTGCACAAGGTTTCTTTATCAACACCCTATGATGCCCGCCATGAGATCTGAACACGCAGCCCCATTGGCTGGACAGCCGGTGCCTGTCCTGGTTGTATATTGCACAAGGTTTCTTTATCAACACCCTATGATGCCCGCCATGAGATCTGAACACGCATCCCCATTGGCTGGACAGCCGGTGCCTGTCCTGGTTGTATATTGCACAAGGTTTCTTTATCAACACCCTATGATGCCCGCCATGAGATCTGAACACGCATCCCCATTGGCTGGACAGCCGGTGCCTGTCCGACCTCCATTAGGGATCTCTGTATGAAGCTGGCACTTCCATTGCCACCTGCTCTGTCAGCTGATCACTTAGGGAGTCAGCAGTGTTAGCTAGAATCGGCTCATGCAAGCCAAATGAATTAGAGGTGAGCTGTTCACTCACCTCTATAATGTCTGTTGCTGTCCTCTTGTGCATTACTTGGGCGTCTGTCTGCCTTGTTTGCCATCTCGTACTAGACCCCTTCCCCTCCACTTCCATTGTGCAGGGATCCGTCAAGCCGACAAACCGTCTCTCACTGCTCTCACTCCAGTCAAACTCCAGTTCAACTCCGCCCAACCCAGCACCAGCAATACGCACCTGGCAATGTTTATATGGTAAAGGCGCTCTCTTGGCCCACACAGCACCAGAGTCTCTCCTTGATACTCCGGTTCAACACCGCCCAACTTACGCACTGGCGCTACGTGACCAGCAATGTTTTTATGGTAAAGGCAGTCTCTTGGAGTTAAAGGGACACACAGCAGCAGACTCTCTCTTTCATACTCTGGTTCAACTCTGCCCAACCCACGTGCCGGAGATACGCACCCAGCAATGTTTGTATGGTAAAGGCGGTCTCTTGGAGTTAAAGGGACTCACAGCAGCAGACTGTCTCGTTGATACTCCAGTTCAACTCCACACAACCCACGCGCCGGCGATACACACCCAGCAATGTTTGTATGGTAAAGGCGGTCTCTTGGAGTTAAAAGGACTCACAGCAGCAGACTGTCTCGTTGATACTCCAGTTCAACTCCACACAACCCACGCGCCGGCGATACACACCCAGCAATGTTTGTATGGTAAAGGTGGCCTGTTGGAGTTAAAGGTACACAAAGTAGCAGACTCTCTCCTTGATACTCTGGTTCATCTCCGCCCAACTCACGCACCAGCGATACGCACCCAGCAATGTTTTTATGGTAAAGGCAGTCTCTTGCAGTTAAAGGGACACACAGCAGCAGACTCTCTCCTTGATACTCTGGTTCAACTCCGCCCAACTCACGCGCCACTGATATACACCCAGCAATATTTTTATGGTAAAGTTGGTCTCTTGGAGTTGAAGGGAGACACACAGGCAGACTATCTCTTTGATACTCCAGTTTAACTCTGCCCCACTCACGCGCTGGTGCTACGTGACCGGCAATGTTTTCATTGTAAAGGCTGTCTCTTGGAGTTAAAGGGACACACAGCAGTAGACTCTCTACTCGATACTCCAGTTCAACGCCGCCCAACTCATGTGCTGGAGCTATGTGACCGGCAATGTTTTTATGGTAAAGGCAGTCTCTTGGAGTTAAAGGGACTCACAGCAGCAGACTGTTTACTTGATACTCTGGTTCAACTCCGCCCAACTCAAGTATTTTATTAAGCCTATAAACAGACTATTAGTGTCATGCATCAGAGCACTGCAACAAAGGGCTCGACTAATCTCCCGGAAGCAGAACTACTTTACATTTGTGGACATAAGTACAAGAACGGATGCAAATAGCAATGCCCCAAGTGAATGATTTCTTGACTTACCTAACACACTAAAATCCCTCAGCAGTGGCAATTACCTCCTGAAACACCTGACATTTGGAGGGAAGATTCTCTTCAGAAGTGTATCCATGAACTCAGAACAAGGAATGATGTGTTTTGTGTTTTATATTTCTACCAGGTTTTTTTTCGTAAGCGCTTGCAGTATTTAGTAGCCAATACAAACCAAAGCAAAATAAGAAATCCATGGCTAGTATGAAGCAAGGCCGGCTTGAATCCCATCTCAGGGCCGATTCTCGCTGAGGCGCAGTGAGCGCGTTAAACAGCACGCTTCACTCGCCTTTGCCTGACACCCAGGCACCATGCTTATTCTGAAGGGGGCCTGGGGATTAGTGCAGACAGTGCTTAATTTGTAAAATAATAAGTGCCAGTGCCCAAAAAATATTGGCCACACAATGCCGGGTGCGGAGTCACCTTCAGCGCGGGTGCAGCTCCGGCCCCCGGCGCGGGCGCGCCGGCCGTGCCAGTTCAGTGCTAGACCTACCGAGATCGGCCCACCAGTCCATCACACTGCTATTGCTCCATGTCACATGTTTGGCGCTGCAGCAACTGCTGGCACAGGCTAGTAGTGGGATGGATGGGGAAGGGCACACCTGGGTTGAGAAAGTATCATGCTTTAAAGTTGGAAAACACTTGTTTTGGTAGGTGTAGTGGTTGCAGCATTCCGGCAAACCCAGAGGCAAAAGAGTGCATTTGAACACACTTCTAAGTTGTAGACCACACTTGTTAGACGTCTGGACCATACTTTCCGTCCTCGAAGTGATAATGGATTTGATAAAATTGTTGCAAACCTGTGGTTGTTATATTATTTGTTCATTTTGTAGAATGACCGCCCGGCCCACCCCCTCCCACCACCCTGTTTACCAAATGGCTATGAGTGGAGCTGCGTTGCAATCATTGTTCCGGGACCCAGGATAGCTCAGCAATAATGTGCTCGATTGGAAGCAGGACAACACTAAGCAACACAGGTTCGATCCCCGACTCCTCACTAAGAAACCTCTGGGTATTAAGCGCGTTATAAATACGCAACTAAGACATGCTCCTCCTGTAACTGCGCCTCGAGCGCTTTAAAAATGCAAATAAATAAAAAAGCATTCTGTTTCAGTCACTGTTGCACTGTATTTGTCTCTACCCCTTCTCTGCCCCATCTGACAGTCTGTTAAAGTACACCAAGTATTGTTAATTGGTTACCTCAGGAAGAGCACCCTCCCCTCAGCCCGTTCCTCAGTCACCTCATCCAGGTGTTTTGTGTAATCAAATTACTCTCAAGCCCTTATCAGTCATCACATCTCATGAATGCATCCCCATTCACCCTTCCTTCAAGCATGAGCATGTTGTTGTATAACTTCGAAAAAGTCATTTCTGCAAGACATTGGGCCTCATTACATGGAAGGCGGTAAGGGTTAACGGTCACCGGTAAGGGTACCGGTGACCGGTAACCCTTACTGCCTTACTACGAGGTCCCTTCGCGGGACCCGACCTTAATGGCTGGTGTAGACCAGCCGTTAAATTTGGGACCCGCAAAGGGACCTTGGTGCTAATTACGGTACCGCAATTTGCGGTACCGTAATTAGCTCCTTCCCCATTACCATTATGCCATATGGGTCAAAAATGGGAATGGGGAAGGGCCATGGAGAAAGGGGGAATTAGCGCTGTTAGGCGGAAACCTGTGCAGTTGCCTCTGGGACCACTGCAAAAGATTTAGGACTACAGGCGTTGGCGGTGAACCCACTTGGTAGCAGTCTGCACCACACAGATTCACTTGGTAGCTGTGGCTGAGCAGTCAGACTTCTCTCAAGAAAAGTTGAGCAGTATGTGGAGGATACAACATAGGGCAATTCTTCACAGTAAGACAAGCAAACACACAACGAGGCTTAGTGTAAAGATAGTAAGTTATTTATTTATAACACAACATCTATGGAAAACACTAAAGCAAATCACGGCAAACAAATCAAACACAATTAATCTACGAAGTAGAAAACGATCAATCCCCCTAGCAAAATATCGACAACTCTAGGTTCTACCGGTACCACCTATTTTCAGACAGAGGTGAATACCTCAACCTAGATGACACTCGAATATTAGTTAGGACGGGAGAGAAAAAGATAGGCAGGTTATGAAATCAACACAGTTCAATCCTATGCGGATAAAATGCAAGGCAGGAAGGCAAGAATCGCAATAGATCGTAAAGTTCAGAGGCCAGGCCCACTCGGAGAGAGGCAAGGCGCGATGTCCCAAAAAGTCTCTAGTGGAGATGCATTCAAGTCTTTATAGCAAATTGTTATCGGCAGATTGAACCAGTTCAGAACAAAGAATGAGCAAAGCTTGGAGGCGACCCAGCGGAACGGGGAGGATTAAGACACCTCACTCGAACCGATCGAAAGGGAAGCCAGGCAGACACGGTACCTTGTTGTGGAGGACAGCTCCGGCGGGGGCAGTTGTTCCTGGTGGTGGATGCACGTCGGGTCTTGGCCAAGAGTAGAGTTGATCTCGTCGTCGAAGGAAAGTGAAGTCCGGTGCACCACCAGGGAAGAGACCAGCCGCGGAGTGCTCCGTCACAAGACACCACCTTTTGGTCACGGTACAGGGGTAGTGGCTATCCGGTTGCCGAGGTGCTCTGCACGGGCAATTCGACCACTGCGTCCTGAGGCGAATAAAAAGCAAAGGGGACTGGTTGTTCCCACCAGTCAGGGGAAGAGACTCTCCGGCAGGGAGATCTCCTCTGTCGTCGGGAAGTGGTGAGTCGGCTCAGCAGGGCTCCACCGGAGGTGTCGTCGTTGCAGGTCGGCTCAGCGTTACCCTCGTCGGATTCTTAGGTCCTGTGGCGACTTCTGAAGATCCAGTCCCAAAAGCCCTGCTTTTATGCAGAAGACCCCCATTCATTCAGCCTAGCTGTCAATCAACACATGCTAAGTGGTGAGCGGGAAGGCTCACCACCTGGGCCAATCACTCCAGAGTGCGACCTGAGTTGGCAAGGCAACTGGGTCCAGGGTGCCTAAACCCCCTCCCACACCCCTGAAGTAACCCAGACAGAATGGCACCACTTTGGAGGGTCTCTGTACAGAGGCCCGCCAAAAGTGGAACAAAGGGCTCAACCTTTGGTTTAGGAGTCACAGAGACGAACACAGACGCCATTTTAAAACCGAGTTCTGGCAGAAAATACCACTCGACAAACTTATTTAAGATAAGTAGATCGGTGGTACGTCAGAGATAAATGAGAAAAAGTATCAATCTCCAACAATGGGACGAATCCCATAGGGTTATGTTCGGGATCGAACATAACAAGTAGTTTCCACTGCCACCAGCCAAAACTCGACGAGGGCGGACGGGACAGTGCCCCCTCGAGTAACAGATCCAGGAGTAATCGAATTACCCCTACGAGTATGTCCACAATAAGATGGTTGGTAATAGTTCTGTTAGTAAATTTAGGTCTACTAAAGCCAATGGTGACTTTACATGCCCGGGGAGACAGTAGTCAGTCCCCGGGTATGGAGTCTATGGTGGGGGACCCGCTAGGGCGCCCCAGTGTTACGACACGTAGGGTGCGGTGTAACACACATAGAAAAACATATGAGACCCTATGGAGTAAAAGACCCCATAGCCCATCGAACACATTGACATTTCAAAGGAATTACACACATACATGTCCAAGAGTGGGAGAAAAGAGTCTCACTCTTGGCAGGATGGAAAAAAAACAAACTCCAGAAATCCAGCAAAGCTGCTGGGGGACTCACTAGGTTAGGAAATTCAGCCTAAACAGAGAATTCTCCCTAACAAGCGCCCCGCCAACCTTGGAATGGGGTGGTAATTCCCCTTTCCTCCATGGTGGTACCGGTATGGTACCGGCAGCAACCATGGTGCTAATAGCACCATGGTTTACCGCCTATCATGTAATGAGGCCCATTGTTGTAAAATCAATGGCCTGTGCTACTTCTGCCTTAGGGCCGCTTTCCACCTTAACACATATTAAAAAACTAAACATGTTTTGTCCCCCAATATTCAGGAGCCAGAGGAGAATGCATATTCGGATCCCTCTTTCCCACTGGCATGTTCTCGACATACTTCACTAAACTGCGGGTGTAACAGACACCCACCTCCCTATCTGAGGATTCCTATCTGAGGATTGCATGTGCTCTCATTCAGAGCACATGCTCTGAGCATATTGTACCCAGGTTAAGGGGCCACATCTGGTGTATAAACCACACTTCAGGATAGAAAACATGCATTGGAATTATGTAAAAAAAATGACAGCAAACGACGGTTGAGAATTATACATGAATACTCAACTAGTGCTTTTATTTATGACGACAGATTAGTGGGCACGTGCACCATGTTTATCCCCATCTAGTTTCCATGTGTGTATCTTTGTCTGAAATGGCATTTCAGAAGTTCGTCTTTGCATGGGCTTTTCTCGCAAAGTGCTGCTGGTTCGTTTTTCGGCCCAATACGTGCACCGTTCCGGACTGGGTCCCCTCGCTGAAGCTCGTTTGTGACCTAATGAGGCCGATAACATTAAAAGGAAGAACGGAAACACCCAGGCAAAACTTCACAGTTCATGTTTCGCTTAGATGAATGCTATCCAGGGTCGGACTGGGGCATACAATTGTCTCGAGTCGGGCTCAGCACCAATGAAAAAGTGGCCAAAGTTGCAAACGACATTTCATTCCTTTTGTGACAGACTAGTGGGACCATGCTGCCGGCCGTTCCCTGCCCGGTCCTGGGCCTTGCCTTGCCTTGCCTCAATCACATAGGCTACCTTCCGTGGGGCTGCCACCGCCACGGCCATGCTGAGCCTGATGATGACAAAAATAGGTGCGTGGCGCATCGGCCCCACGGAAGGTAAGATTTTAAAAGAAAAAACGTATATTTGGGTGGCTGGGGCCCATCACTTTCGAAGTGATGTGCCACAGCCGCCACTCAAAATAAGTTATTTCTTTTAAATACCTTCCGTGGGGTGCGACCCCAGCCACCGGCCCCACGGAAGGCCAGGTTGTCAAAGAAAAAAGTAAAAACGTACTTTTAGCCACAATACACGGGCAAGGCCTCCCCCGGCAGAGTCATCCGACTCAGTCTGCGGCAGCCCCATGTCACAGAAATTGGCCTGGGCCTCGCACTGACTGCAGGCAGCAGCACACTGCACACAGGTCACACAGACAGAATCCCGGGGCGCAGACGAGCCCCTGGTGGGGTCCGTGCCGCCACCCAACTGTGATCACTTGGTTCTACGTGATTTAATTGCTGTGCTTTTCATCACGGGTTTTTTTGCCGCGGATTTTTTTCGGAAAAAAACAATGAACTTTTTTTTTTTTGGGTTGGTGGGTTACCCACCAAACCCCCCTTTTTAATCCTGAACACCCACACCCATTTTTATAAAAAATGTGATGGTTTTTTTTCGAGAAAAAAACATGTCAAAAAACCCTGCGATGAAATGACAGTATACCGATCACTTGACTGTGACAGGCTCAGGCTGCACCGCACGCAACAAGTAGTGACATACCTGCTTTGCCGGCTGGGACTTGGTCTCCTGTTGGAGCCTCAGGCTCGGGGGGGCGCTGGTGCGCACACTGACACCCGCACAAATGAAAAAGCAGGCAGAGGGGGCCCCAGGAACCAACTAGGCTGCACCACGCAGGGCAGACTTCCTCTCTCACATGTCAGGACCTACGACGCCACACCTCAACACCCTTCACTTCACAGTAACTTGTGAAATGAAGGTAGCGCCGTGCTGCCTCCTCTGGCAACAACACGTCACCATGTAATTTCAGAAGAACAGCCAATGAAAACTGCACACTCTGTGTTACTATACAGAATGTTTCAAATACTGCATAGTAACAAAATAATGGTAGTTTTCATTTGCTGTTGTTAGTAATAGTTTGTTGTTCATTGCTATTGCTGGCCCCTCCCAGGCCCAGCCAGCCATGGCCTGCAACCACGAGAGATTTATAATCGAAGCAAAGCGAAGTGGAAGAACAAACAAAGCAATTGCACGTGCACTGGCCCCGCATGAGTTCCGGTGCCCAAAAAAGAGTGCCAGTGTTGGCCACTGGCAACCACCCCCACAAATTAACCACTCAACTGCATTCTCTGCAATCCGCCACTTTTCGGAGACAGCAGGCGGAGCATTACAAGCCTCGGCTGCATTGCAGCATTACAGGGTAATCGCAATTTAACGAAAGTGCTGCCGAGAACAAGCGACACCCATAGTTTCCCAGCAAACTCACGTGCTGTGACCTGAGGCCGGACAGGAGTCGAAGAAAGCCAGGCCTTACATGCCCACAGCACCTCACTGCAAGAAAGAGTTTGTGGCGCTGGTTTGAAAGAAATAAGATTTGTAGGGGGAAAAACAAAAGAAGAAAGGGGCAGCCTTTGGAACAAGGAGGAAAGTGCACACGGAGATTGCAGCATAAGAGAAAGGTGTGAAGATTTGAAAGCGTCCAAGTAAAAGGCGGCGGCCCAGCCATTGAGGACTGAGGTCATTTTATACAGAATGAAAAGGAGTAAAGTTGAAAGCAAAAGAAGTTGCTTGAAGGCTGTGAAGGCCGAGACCTACCACAGGTGCGATGGGTGCCCAATGTGGAGGCACAGAACATGAGGCCACGGTTAGTGAAATTGCCCGAGGTGTCCCTGTTCACGAGAATGTGTTGTTTGGCACTGAGGCTCACTGAACCCGACTCTCCATCAAAAATGACATACGTGACACAGTGGTCGAAGTGAGCGGGAGCGGTTGGGAGCGGTGCGCCTCTACTTTTTTTTAATTAAGTTTTACAGCTCCTATACTTTTATTTTAAAAAGAAACCGTTCCAGAATGGTTTCTTTTTAAAATAACAGTGTAGGAAGAGGTTGAAACTTGCACTTTCATTGCACTGCACTAAACATTCCCTTAAACTGCAGGCAAATATGGGTGGGGGATTGTATTGTGTGTGGGAGGGGGCGTGGCGATGGGGTTTGTGAGGAGTGGGGCAGGCTAGCAGGGAACATAGTTCCACTACTTCTTTTCTTACACTTCGACCACTGATGTGACAGCATTTCCAAATAAGTGAATGCCGTGTTATACACCTTGCACTCAGTTGAGGACATGAGAAACGGTGGTATAATGGTATAAAGGTCGGTGCAGGGTGAGAGATGCATACCTGCAGAGCAAGGAACACAGCCAGGACACTGGTGGTGGGGCACCACGTGACCCACATTACACAGCCACAGAGATGAAGGCGCTGCTGCAGTGGACTCTGGGGGCATTGGGGGTCTGGGAGGCGTGGATACACTTTAGATGGCAAGTGCAAAAACGATCTGGCACTTTAAAGCAGGTTGACGTTTTTAATATATGAGAATGCAGTGACATGGCTCAGTGGGTAGAGCACCTGGCGCAGAGATTGATATGTAGAACACTGGTTGCAAGAATGGGAATGCCAACTCTGCGTGTGCTACGAATGAGGTCCATACATGTGTATTAACTGCTGTTGGCTGAACATTGTATACATTGTATGTCAATATGTGGCGGCCACATAACTTAATGAAAAAGGGCTCAATGTCGTTCCTCCTGACTTCTTTTGAACTCTATCCCCTGGGGCGGACCCTGCTACATGGTCTGGGTGCTTAGAGGTGCTTGGCCTGTGTAGCGAGTGCAGTGGTGCGCAGAGACAGACTTCACGTTTTGTCAGGAGATGTGTCCATGGGAGCAGATGTGGAGGCCGGGAGAAGCATCCCGGAAGAAGGCGCCATTGTGAACTTGTTAGATGTCCATCCGGGGTCTACAGACATGGTATGGTATGAGTATTTTGCAGATGTAAACAGTCCCATTGGCATGGAAGATTCCCTGGAGGAAGCGCCCATGGAGAAGCCATGACAGGAAGAGGCGCTGCCGTTGAAGGAGCCCAGTGGTCCAGCATCTGGCCAGGGAACAGATGATGAGAGTCGTCTCATTGCCAGTACTGGCAAGCAAACCTGTTCCCCTGAGCAAATGTGCGGTCCTTGGAAAGCGCAAGTGGCTGCTCTTAAGAGGGGGGAGTCTGCGGCGCAGGCAGACATGATGCGGGGGCTTGAGCGACATACCGCGTGACGTGGCCAAACTGTGCTTGTCGTTTGGTCGCAGACATTTGTAAGGAAAATGCACCGGTCAGTCATGGCTTGAACAAGGCCTTAGACATGCTCTGTGCCACCGTGAAGGCCAATCCCTTGTGCCTACGACAAGCACTCACAGGTGTGCTGCGAGTGCAGGAAAAGGAACGCACGCCACTTACGCGAGCAGGGTCACCCATGAGGTAAGTGCCACAGTGCCTCCATGTGATGCACTGGGGACCTCTGCAAAGGTCGCCCCAAACGAAGTTACAGCGTCAAACAGCCCGCAGCGCAAGAAGGGACCATCTGTAAGCCCACAATATGCAATGGGATAATCCCACTGTCGCTCAATTAGCACCATGCTGTACAATTGATATGATAGGTTATTTATAACGCGCTTAGTACCCAGAGGTTTCTAAGCGCGGACCCGGGGATCGAACCTGGGTCGCTCTATTTCCTGTTGCCCCTGAGCTATCCTCCTGAGACAAGTTTGTATTGATAGT
Organism: Ambystoma mexicanum; assembly: GCF_040938575.1. Lineage (NCBI taxonomy): Eukaryota > Metazoa > Chordata > Amphibia > Caudata > Ambystomatidae > Ambystoma > Ambystoma mexicanum. The sequence goes on from NC_090931.1 coordinate 24,433,225, forward strand.
TTGGTAGTTTGTATAGTAGTTGGTCTTCAAGATGTACTGTGTCTGTGAGCCAATGTATACCTTTCACTGTAGTGGAGGAGTGCCACCAGAATCAGCATTCGAAACCACTGATTCCGAAAGTGCTGTTTGTTAGGTTGCTTTACAGTCAATCTTAGCAACCAGTGCACACATTCCGAAAGTGACACTTTCCCCCTGAACTTGGAAAAATATGCCTTATTCAAAAGAGGTGTTAAGTACCGAAAATGTCATAACTGCTTTCTACAAATGTATCAGTACTTAACACTGCGTTGAGAATCAGGCCCTCAGTGAGCTATTTCCTGAGACAATCGAAACTCTTATAAATATTCTACTTCCCAGACTCATTTCCAATTGCATCCGTTTTTCCCCCAGGGCTGACTGAATCCAGAGCAGCAGGGTGCACAGTTGCAAGCTTCACCGCCTGTGGAGCTTCGATGCACAAAGTCCAATGTACTAACCACTGCGCTAGACAGGCTGCCCCAAGAGGACGTCAGTCCATGACTCAGATGGAGAATTCTATTCTCTCATATTCACTCCTAATAAACGATGCCTTGAGCATCCATGGATGACATAATCTTCCTCTTCTTTCGTAAGTACTCATAGCCTGAAACAGACATCACTAGTTTGCGGTCAGGTGTCTGTAAACAGGAAAAGGTAGCAGAGGATCTCACCGTTCTGTCCCAGCACTCTGCAGAAGTGCCCGCCGCTGCCCCAGCTCTCTGCAGAAGTGGCCGCCGCTGCACCAGCTCTCTGCTGAAGTGCCCGCCGCTGCCCCAGCTCTCTGCAGAAGTGGCCGCCGCTGCACCAGCTCTCTGCTGAAGTGGCCGCCGCTGCACCAGCTCTCTGCTGAAGTGCCCGCCGCTGCCCCAGCTCTCTGCAGAAGTGGCCGCCGCTGCCCCAGCTCTCTGCAGAAGTGGCCGCTGCTGCACCAGCTCTCTGCTGAAGTGCCCGCCGCTTCCCCAGCTCTCTGCAGAAGTGGCCGCTGCTGCACCAGCTCTCTGCTGAAGTGCCTGCCGCTGCCCCAGCTCTCTGCAGAAGTGGTCGCCGCTGCACCAGCTCTCTGCTGAAGTGCCCGCCGCTGCCCCAGCTCTCTGCAGAAGTGGCCGCCGCTGCACCAGCTCTCTGCTGAAGTGCCCACCGTTCTGTCCCAGCTCTCTGCAGAAGTGCCCTCTGCTGACTCTGCACTACTGCAGAAGTGCCCACCGCTGACCCAGCTCTCTGCAGAAGTGCCCACCGCTGACCCTGCACTTCTGCTGAAATGCCCACCACTGACCCTGCACTTCTGAAGAAGTGCTCTCTGCTGACCCTGCACCTCTGCCGAAGTGCCCACCACTGACCCTGCACTTCTGCCAAAGTGCCCACTGCTGAGCCTGCACTTCTGCAGAAGTGCCCGCCGCTGACCCTGCACTTCTGCAGAAGTACCCGCCGCTGACCCTGCACTTCTGCAGAAGTGCCTGCCACTGACGATGCACTTCTGCAGAAGTGCCCACCACTGATCCTGCACTTCTGCTAAAGTGCACACTGCTGACCCAGCACTTCTGCAGAAGTGCCCACCGCTGACTGGGCACTTCTGCAGAAGTGCCCACCGCTGACCCTGCTCTTCTGCCAAAGTGCCCACCGCTGACCCTGCACTTCTGCAGAAGTGCCCGCCGCTGATCCTGCACTTCTGCAGAAGTACCCATCGCAGTGCCTGCCGCTGAACCTACACTTCTGCAGAAGTACCTGCCGCAGACGCTGCACTTCTCCAGAAGTGACTGCCACTGACCCTGCACTTCTGCAGAAGTGCCCACTGCTGATCCTGCACTTCTGCCAAGTGCCCACCGCTGACCCTGCACTTCTGCAGAAGTGCCCGCCGCTGATCCTGCACTTCTGCAGAAGTACCCACCGCAGTGCCCACCGCTGACCCTGCACTTCTGCAGAAGTACCTGCGCTGACCCTGCACTTCTGCAGAAGTGCCTGCCACTGCCCCAGCTCTCTGCAGAAGTGCCCGCCGCTGCCCCAGCTCTCTGCTGAAATGTTCACCGCTGACCCAGCTCTCTGCAGAAGTGCCCTCCGCTGACTCTGCACTTCTGCCGAAGTGCCCACCGCTGACCCAGCTCTCTGCAGAAGTGCCCTCTGCTGACTCTGCACTACTGCAGAAGTGGCCGCCGCTGCACCAGCTCTCTGCTGAAGTGCCCACCGCTGCCCCAGCTCTCTGCAGAAGTGCCCGCCGCTGCCCCAGCTCTCTGCTGAAATGGTCACCGCTGACCCAGCTCTCTGCAGAAGGGCCCTCCGCTGACTCTGCACTTCTACCGAAGTGCCCACCGCTGACCCAGCTCTCTGCAGAAGTGCCTTCTGCTGACTCTGCACTACTGCAGAAGTGCCCACCGCTGACCCAGCTCTCTGCTGAAGTGCCCACCGCTGACCCTGCACTTCTGAAGAAGTGCTCTCTGCTGACCCTGCACCTCTGCCGAAGTGCCCACCACTGACCCTGCACTTCTGCCAAAGTGCCCACCGCTGAGCCTGCACTTCTGCAGAAGTGCCCGTCGCTGACCCTGCACTTCTGCAGAAGTACCCGCCGCTCACCCTGCACTTCTGCAGAAGTGCCTGCCACTGACGCTGCACTTCTGCAGAAGTGCCCACCGCTGACCCTGCTCTTCTGCCAAAGTGCCCACCGCTGACCCTGCACTTCTGCAGAAGTGCCCGCAGCTGATCCTGCACTTCTGCAGAAGTACCCATCGCAGTGCCTGCCGCTGAACCTACACTTCTGCAGAAGTACCTGCCGCAGACGCTGCACTTCTCCAGAAGTGACTGCCACTAACCCTGCACTTCTGCAGAAGTGCCCACCGCTGATCCTGCACTTCTGCCAGGTGCCCACCGCTGACTCTGCACTTCTGCAGAAGTGCCCGCCGCTGATCCTGCACTTCTGCAGAAGTACCCACCGCAGTGCCCGCCGCTGACCCTGCACTTCTGCAGAAGTACCTGCGCTGACCCTGCACTTCTGCAGAAGTGCCTGCCACTGACCCTGCACTTCTGCAGAAGTGCCCACCACTGATCCTGCACTTTTGCAGAAGTGCCCACTGCAGACTCTGCACTTCTGCAGAAGTGCACTCTGCTGACTCTGCACTTCTGTCAAAGTGCCCACCGCTGACCCTGCACTTCTGAAGAAGTGCTCTCTGCTGACCCTGCACCTCTGCCGAAGTGCCCACCACTGACCCTGCACTTCTGCCAAAGTGCCCACCGCTGAGCCTGCACTTCTGCAGAAGTGCCCATCGCTGACCCTGCACTTCTGCAGAAGTACCCGCCGCTCACCCTGCACTTCTGCAGAAGTGCCTGCCACTGACGCTGCACTTCTGCAGAAGTGCCCACCGCTGACCCTGCTCTTCTGCCAAAGTGCCCACCGCTGACCCTGCACTTCTGCAGAAGTGCCCGCAGCTGATCCTGCACTTCTGCAGAAGTACCCATCGCAGTGCCTGCCGCTGAACCTACACTTCTGCAGAAGTACCTGCCGCAGACGCTGCACTTCTCCAGAAGTGACTGCCACTAACCCTGCACTTCTGCAGAAGTGCCCACCGCTGATCCTGCACTTCTGCCAAGTGCCCACCGCTGACTCTGCACTTCTGCAGAAGTGCCCGCCGCTGATCCTGCACTTCTGCAGAAGTACCCACCGCAGTGCCCGCCGCTGACCCTGCACTTCTGCAGAAGTGCCCACTGCAGACTCTGCACTTCTGCAGAAGTGGACACTGCTGACTCTGCACTTCTGTCAAAGTGCCCACCGCTGACCCTGCACTTCTGAAGAAGTGCTCTCTGCTGACCCTGCACCTCTGCCGAAGTGCCCACCACTGACCCTGCACTTCTGCCAAAGTGCCCACCGCTGAGCCTGCACTTCTGCAGAAGTGCCCGTCGCTGACCCTGCACTTCTGCAGAAGTACCCGCCGCTCACCCTGCACTTCTGCAGAAGTGCCTGCCACTGACGCTGCACTTCTGCAGAAGTGCCCACCGCTGACCCTGCTCTTCTGCCAAAGTGCCCACCGCTGACCCTGCACTTCTGCAGAAGTGCCCGCAGCTGATCCTGCACTTCTGCAGAAGTACCCATCGCAGTGCCTGCCGCTGAACCTACACTTCTGCAGAAGTACCTGCCGCAGACGCTGCACTTCTCCAGAAGTGACTGCCACTAACCCTGCACTTCTGCAGAAGTGCCCACCGCTGATCCTGCACTTCTGCCAAGTGCCCACCGCTGACTCTGCACTTCTGCAGAAGTGCCCGCCGCTGATCCTGCACTTCTGCAGAAGTACCCACCGCAGTGCCCGCCGCTGAACCTGCACTTCTGCAGAAGTACCTGCGCTGACCCTGCACTTCTGCAGAAGTGCCTGCCACTGACCCTGCACTTCTGCAGAAGTGCCCACCACTGATCCTGCACTTTTGCAGAAGTGCCCACTGCAGACTCTGCACTTCGGCAGAAGTGCACACTGCTGACTCTGCACTTCTGTCAAAGTGCCCACCGCTGACCCTGCACTTCTGCAGAAGTGCCCGCTCCTGACCCTGCATTTCTGAAGAAAGTGCCCACTGCTGACCCTGCACTTCTGCAGAAGTGCCCTCCGCTGACCCTGCACCTCTGCTGAAGTGCCCACCGCTGACCCTGCTCTCTGCAGAAGTGCCCTCCGCTGACCCTGCACCTCTGCCGAAGTGCCCACCGCTGACCCTGCACTTCTGCAGAAGTGCCCGCTCCTGACTCTTCACTTCTGCCGAAGTGCCGACCACTGACCCTGCACTTTTGCAGAAGTTCCCTCCACTGACCCTGCACTTCTGCAGAAGTGCCCTCTGTTAGGGAGAATTATCTGTTTAGGCTGAATTTCCTAACCTAGTGAGTCCCCCAGCAGCTTTGCTGGATTTTTGGAGTTTGTTTTTTTCCATCCTGCCAAGAGTGAGACTCTTTTCTCCCACTCTTGGACATGTATGTGTGTAATTCCTTTGAAATGCCAATGTGTTCGATGGGCTATGGGGTCTTTTACTCCATAGGGTCTCATATGTTTTTCTATGTGTGTTACACCGCACCCTACGTGTCGTAACACGGGGGCGCCCTAGCGGGTCCCCCACCACAGGCTTCAAACCCGGGGACTGACTACTGTCTCCCCGGGCATGTAAAGTCACCATTGGCTTTACTAGACCTAAATTTACTAACAGAACTAGTACCAACCATCTTATTGTGGACGTACTAGTAGGGGTAATTCGATTACTCCTGGATCTGTTACTCGAGGGGGAACTGTCCCGTCCCCCCTCGTCGAGTTTTGGCTGGTGGCAGTAGAAACTACTTGTTATGTTCGATCCCGAACATAACCCTATGGGATTCGTCCCATTGTTGGAGATTGATACTTTTTTTCATTTATCTCTGACGTACCACCGATCTACTTATCTTAAATAAGTTGATCGAGTGGTATTTTCTGCCAGAACTCGGTTTTAAAATGGCGTCTGTGTTCGTCTCTGTGACTCCTAAACCAAAGGTTGAGCCCTTTGTTCCACTTTTGGCGGGCCTCTGTACAGAGACCCTCCAAAGTGGTGCCATTCTGTCTGGGTTACCTCAGGGGTGTGGGAGGGGGTTTAGGCACCCTGGACCGAGTTGCCTTGCCAACTCAGGTCGCACTCTGGAGTGATTGGCCCAGGTGGTGAGCCTTCCCGCTCACCACTTAGCATGTGTTGATTGACAGCTAGGCTGAATGAATGGGGGTCTTCTACATAAAAGCAGGGCTTTTGGGACTGGATCTTCAGAAGTCGCCACAGGACCTAAGAATCCGACGAGGGTAACGCTGAGCCGACCTGCAACGACGACACCTCCGGTGGAGCCCTGCTGAGCCGACTCACCACTTCCCGATGACAGAGGAGATCTCCCTGCCGGAGAGTCTCTTCCCCTGACTGGTGGGAACAACCAGTCCCCTTTGCTTTTTATTCGCCTCAGGACGCAGTGGTCGAATTGCCCGTGCAGGGCACCTCGGCAACCGGATAGCCACTACCCCTGTACCGCGACCAAAAGGTGGTGCCTTGTGACGGAGCACTCCGCGGCTGGTCTCTTCCCTGGTGGTGCACCGGACTTCACTTTCCTTCGACGACGAGATCATCTCTACTCTTGGCCAAGACCCGACGTGCATCCACCACCAGGAACAACTGCCCCCGCCGGAGCTGCCCTCCACAACAAGGTACCGTGTCCGCCTGGCTTCCCTTTCGTTCGGTTCGAGTGAGGTGTCTTAATCCTCTCCTTTCCGCTGGGTCGCCTCCAAGCTTTGCTCATTCTTTGTTCTGAACTGGTTCAATCTGCCGATAACAATTTGCTATAAAGACTTGAATGCATCTCCACTAGAGAGTTTTTGGGACATCGCGCCTTGCCTCTCTCCGAGTGGGCCTGGCCTCTGAACTTTACGATCTATTGTGATTCTTGCCTTCCTGCCTTGCATTTTATCCGCATAGGATTGAACTGTGTTGATTTCATAACCTGCCTATCTTTTTCTCTCCCGTCCTAACTAATATTCGAGTGTCATCTAGGTTGAGGTATACACCTCTGTCTGAAAATAAGTGGTACCGGTAGAACCTAGAGTTGTCGATATTTTGCTAGGGGGATTGATCGTTTTCTACTTCGTAGATTAATTGTGTTTGATTTGTTTGCCGTGATTTGCTTTAGTGTTTTCCATAGATGTTGTGTTATAAATAAATAACTTACTATCTTTACACTAAGCCTCGTTGCGTGTTTGCTTGTCTTGCTGTGAAGAATTGCCCTATGTTGTATACTCCACATACTGCTCAACTTTTCTTGAGAGAAGTCTGACTGCTCAGCCACAGCTACCAAGTGAATCTGTGTGGTACAGACTGCTACCAAGTGGGTTCACCGCCAACGCCTGTAGTCCTAAATCTTTTGCAGTGGTCCCAGAGGGAACTGCACAGGTTTCCGCCTAACACTGGTGGCAGCGGTGGGATTTGTATCGAGTATACAGTTTAGAGTGCTTTTCGACGCTGTAGGATAACTAACCACAAAATTTAGCACTAAAAAGCAACTTTCACAAACATGTCTACGATGGAAACTTACAGTCAAGAATCCTTGTCAGGTGAAAATACTGAGAGTTTGCGAGCTCTCTGTAGGCAAGAGAATCTTTCTGTAAGAGGTAAGAAGTTAGAACTAATAGAGAGATTTCTGGTGAACCAAAGGCTGGGTACTGGTTCAGAGGAACCACTCTCCCCAGCGAATGTAGATAACAGTGATGGTGTTGATCTGAATCGTAATTCTGATAATAGCGATGAAGAGGCTGACGAGGACGGAGAGGCTAACGAAACTGTCTCCCCCGCTCCTCTACCTGCCTTACCAGCTGTGCCTACGAGGCCCATACCAGGTCCCACAAGTAACCCTGCTTATTTTGAACTTGGAAAAATGAAGCTCGAATTAGAATATAATCGGTTCTTGGCTCAATCTGAACGAAACCAAGAGCTCGAGTTCAGACAGATGAATGCCCAGGCTGAGCAGAAGCAATCTGAGTTGTCTATGGAAAATGCTTCTCTCTCCTCTGGTTCCTCTAGGAGCTCCAGTCCCATAAGACCCTGGATGCCGAAGGAATTAGTGGGTATGTACCAACCGAGATTGGATGTGTTGGATTGGTTGAAACTGTTTGAATACAATCATGGGCTCCAGGACATCACCGGGAATGCGTTGCTTCCCTGGTTGTTCTCTAGGCTCTCTCCTGTTGCGACTGATGTGGTAATGGAGTTGGGGGAGGCGGATAAGACGGATTACGAAAGTGTGAAACTAGCTTTGATAGCTAGATTCGGGAAGACCCCTTCCCAGTATCTTAAGAGGTTTAGAACCCTCAAAAAGCATGATGGTACCCCTTGGGCTACCTGGGTGAGTGAAGGGTTGAAAAACTTAGAGGGATGGATTAAGGGTTACAAAGTGAACACTTATGAGGGTATGAGAAATCTTTTTATGTTGGAGTCTATTTATGATGCCTGTTCTCCTGAGCTCATGCAGCACTTGGCTGATTTGAAAGAATTGTATTCCAGGGCACTAGCTAAGGCTGCTGACTTGTGGGTTGCCAACAGGGCTACTCATAAGGATTCTGGGGCAACTCAGAAAAAAGGATGAGGGAAAACAGCCTAAAAAAGACTCAAAAGAGAATTCGAATAACTCACATTCCAAAGAGGGCCCCAAACAAAACCAGAAGGGTAAGCCACCGGGAAAACCACAGCAGAATAGTGTGTCTTCTGGTGCCAAACCGGAAGGAGGTCAGAACAAGCCACCATTCCAGAAAGCATTAAGTAAATGCTTTGTTTGTGGCTCGACTGACCACGTGAAAGGAGATCCCAGATGTAAGGGTAAACCTTCAGGGGTCCAGCTTGTCTCCTTAGCCTTCGCTCCAGAGGAGGAAGTCCAAATGGCAAGTGGAAACTTTCTACTGCTAGCTGACAAACCCAGTGGAGTCTCAGCCAGCGTTTCTTTAGTATCTCTGGGGTTGTGGGAACAACAGAATTTAGATGTCTATAATTCTATCCCCGATAATACTAAAGAGTATTATAAGGACAGTGTCCAGGTGAATGGTCAGGAGACTCCTGCCATTAGGGACACTGGGGCCAGCATAACTGTGGTGGATAAATCATTTTTTCAGGCTGAGGATGTTGCTAAGGCACCCAAACGCCTCACCAAGTTAGCTGGCGGGCCTGTGCAGATGCTTCCCCAATTACCAGTTCTCATCCAGTGTAACGACATGACAGTGAAGATACCTGTCAGCATACAAAGTGAGGTACCAGGACGCGTACTGTTGGGTAACGATTTGAAAACTCTCGGAGTTGTATCGCATACTCCCAGACCTCCTAGTAAACGGTTACAGGAGCTAACCAGACCCGCAAGACAGAGGACCATGCGCGGAACTCTCCAGGAGATGATGAAGAAAGATATCACTCCTGATCCACTGGACTTGTCGGCCGCTGTCTCCAAGAAATCAGAAGCGAAAGGGAAACCTGAGACTTCTATCCCGAAACCAGCCGCCAGCATTCCAGTGCAGCCGACACGGACTTCCCCGCGGTTGTCCAACGTCACACCCGTAACTCCACCTCCAGCCGAGGCTGAGAGGGAGGTACAACCCTGCGTGGTAGAATTAGACTCTGAGGAAGAGCTAATGGAAGGCCAGGAACTCATTGGAGATCTGGATCCTGTTGACCATCCTGAGCTGCAGTCTTTACTGGCAGAAGGTGGACCCAGCACGGCAGACTTCAGTAAGGGACAGAGAGAATGTCCAACTCTGGAAGGTCTTCGCCATCAGGCAGAAGCTCAGGCTAAAGGGCAAGAGCCTGGGAAATACAGGTTGCACTGGGAAGATGGCCTCTTCTACAGTGAACCGACCGAGTCTGCACCTGGAGATTACAAACGCCTTGTAGTACCCCAAGAGAACAGACCACAGTTCTTGCAGTTAGCCCACGAGATTCCTTTGGCTGGTCACTTGAGTTTCAAGAAGACAAAGGAAAGGCTCTCGCTCTACTTCTATTGGCCAAAGATGGGGGCCGAAGTAGAAAAACACTGCAGGAGCTGCCACACCTGCCAGATCTCTGGTAAGGTTGGATCCAAGAACGTGGCACCGTTAGTGCCTCTCCCGGTTGTGGGAGTCCCATTTGAGAGAGTAGGGATTGACATCGTTGGTCCCCTTGATCCTCGAACCTCCTCAGGCAACAGGTTTATACTTGTTGTAGTAGACCATGCTACTAGGTATCCTGAGGCAATTCCTATGAGGACTGTTACAGCTCCGGCTGTGGCTAAGGCCCTCCTTGGTATTTTTACCAGGGTCGGGTTTCCTAAGGAAGTAATCTCTGACAGGGGGTCAAACTTTATGTCCCACTACATGAAAGCCATGTGGAAAACCTGCGGAGTAACTTACAAGTTCTCAACGGCTTACCACCCACAAACCAATGGGTTGGTAGAACGGTTCAACCGAACCATGAAGAGCATGATAGGTGCTCTAGAGGAACCCCTTAAGCGTAAGTGGGACCTTCTATTGCCATGCCCTCTCTTTGCTTATAGAGAAGTCCCTCAGGAGGGAGTAGGTTACTCTCCCTTCAAACTACTCTATGGTCATCCCGTCAGAGGTCCATTGGCCCTGATTAAGGAGGGGTTGGAGAGTGCTCCTTCCCCCAAGCCAGTCAGAGTGACTGACTACGCGATAGGTCTCCGGAGGAGAATGTCGCACATGATGACGGAAGCAAGCGATAACTTGAAAGCTGGACAAGCATTGGTCAAGCACTGGCACGATCAAAAGGCTAACATGGTTGAGTTCGCTCAAGACCAGCTCGTTCTCGTTATGATTCCAACAAGGCAGAGGGCCTTGCAAGATAAGTGGATGGGACCCTACCGAGTAGTGGGTAAACTCAGAGAGGTTAACTATCTGGTGGACTTGGGCAATCCCAAGGAGGCTCCGACAGTCTTTCACACCAACCGACTTAAAGCGTATGTCTCACGACCTGATGTAGGAGCGTTGCTTCTAGCATCATCCGAGGAAGAAGAAGAGAGTGAAGCTCTTCCGGATCTCCTCAGAGGCTTACCTTTAGATGAAAAAATTGAAGGAGTGAATCTCTCCTCCAATCTGACACCCGAGCAACAAGAAGAGTGCAAATCTATGTTGAATCAGTTTGCCTCTCTGTTCTCGCTTTCACCAGGCTTGACCCCTTGGGGCCAGCACGACATACTCACTGGTGACTGTCTGCCGGTCAAAAGCAGAGGATACCGCATGTCAGAAAACGTACGAACCCACATCAAAGGTGAGGTCAGCAAGATGCTTGATCTCGGGGTAATAGAGTCCTCTACTAGTCCATGATCTAGCCCAGTTGTGTTAGTACTAAAGGCCGGATCTAAAGAACTTAGATTCTGCGTGGATTATCGAGCTCTTAATGCAGTCACCACGACTGATGCCCACCCTTTGCCAAGAACAGATGAGTTGGTGGATAAACTTGGCGCCGCCAAGTTCCTCAGCACATTTGACTTGACGTCAGGCTATTGGCAAATAGCCCTGACAGACCATGCCAAGGAGAAAACTGCATTTTCTACCCCCGTTGGCTTGTACCAGTTTAAGGTAATGCCTTTCGGACTAAAGAATGCACCTGCTACGTTTCAACGGATGGTAAACCAGGTTCTGAATGGGATGGAGGACTTCTGCATGGCATACTTGGATGACATCGCAGTGTTCAGCAATTCCTGGGAAGAACATGTAATCCACCTGAGAGATGTTTTGCAGGCTCTTGGACCAGCCAATCTGACCATAAAGGCAAGTAAATGCCAAATTGGACAGAGTAAGGTAGTCTATCTTGGGCATGAGGTAGGCGGTGGAGAAATAAGGCTGTTGCTCAGTAAGATTGAAGCTGTGCAAAATTGGACAACACTGACTACTCAAACCTAGGTGAGAGCCTTCCTAGGCCTCACTGGGTATTACAGGAATTTCATAGAGAACTATGGGACCATAGCTTCTCCACTGAATGTCATCTCCTCGCGAAAATTTCCTAAAAAGGTTAAATGGAACGAGGAGTGCAATCAGGCTTTTGAAAACCTGAAACAGGCTCTTTGCCAAGCCCCAGTACTCAGAGCTCCTGATTACCGCCAACACTTCATTGTGCAGACAGACGCTTCCAATGTAGGGATAGGTGCCGTACTCTGTCAACTGGATGGGAAAGGTAGGGAGCACCCCGTTTGCTTCATCAGCCGCAAGCTGAAGGATCCTGAAACAAGGTGGGCAACAATCGAAAGAGAGTGCTTTGCTATCGTGTGGGCTCTGAAGAAGTTTAGGCCGTACTTGTATGGTTCTACTTTTGTTATTCAGACTGACCACCAACCCTTGAGATGGTTAATGCAAATGAAAGGGGAGAACCCAAAACTATTGAGATGGTCGATCTGCCTGCAAGGGTTTGATTTCACCATTGAGCACAGGTCAGGGTGTCACCACCAAAATACTGATGGTCTCTCTAGGATGTATGTCATCGACTAGAGGTATGACTTTCATCCAGGAGTGGATTAAATCCTCCTGTCCCTTAGTCTGGGGGGGCGAGTGTTAGGGAGAATTCTCTGTTTAGGCTGAATTTCCTAACCTAGTGAGTCCCCCAGCAGCTTTGCTGGATTTCTGGAGTTTGTTTTTTTCCATCCTGCCAAGAGTGAGACTCTTTTCTCCCACTCTTGGACATGTATGTGTGTAATTCCTTTGAAATGTCAATGTGTTCGATGGGCTATGGGGTCTTTTACTCCATAGGGTCTCATATGTTTTTCTATGTGTGTTACACCGCACCCTACGTGTCGTAACACGGGGGCGCCCTAGCGGGTCCCCCACCACAGACTTCATACCCGGGGACTGACTACTGTCTCCCCGGGCGTGTAAAGTCACCATTGGCTTTACTAGACCTAAATTTACTAACAGAACTAGTACCAACCATTTTATTGTGGACGTACTAGTAGGGGTAATTCGATTACTCCTGGATCTGTTACTCGAGGGGGCACTGTCCCGTCCCCCCTCGTCGAGTTTTGGCTGGTGGCAGTGGAAACTACTTGTTATGTTCGATCCCGAACATAACCCTGTGGGATTCGTCCCATTGTTGGAGATTGATACTTTTTTTCATTTATCTCTGACGTACCACCGATCTACTTATCTTAAATAAGTTTATCGAGTGGTATTTTTCTGCCAGAACTCTGTTTTAAAATGGCGTCTGTGTTCGTCTCTGTGACTCCTAAACCAAAGGTTGAGCCCTTTGTTCCACTTTTGGCGGGCCTCTGTACAGAGACCCTCCAAAGTGGTGCCATTCTGTCTGGGTTACCTCAGGGGTGTGGGAGGGGGTTTAGGCACCCTGGACCGAGTTGCCTTGCCAACTCAGGTCGCACTCTGGAGTGATTGGCCCAGGTGGTGAGCCTTCCCGCTCACCACTTAGCATGTGTTGATTGACAGCTAGGCTGAACGAATGTGGGGTCTTCTGCATAAAAGCCGGGCTTTTGGGACTGGATCTTCAGAAGTTGCCACAGGACCTAAGAATCCGATGAGGGTAATGCTGAGCCGACCTGCAACGACGACACCTCCGGTGGAGCCCTGCTGAGCTGACTCACCACTTCCCGACGACAGAGGAGATCTCCCTGCCGGAGAGTCTCTTCCCCTGACTGGTGGGAACAACCAGACCCCTTTGCTTTTTATTCGCCTCAAGACGCAGTGGTCGAATTGCCCGTGCAGAGCACCTCGGAAACCGGATAGCCACTACCCCTGTACCGCGACCAAAAGGTGGTGCCTTGTGACGGAGCACTCCGCGGCTGGTCTCTTCCCTGGTGGTGCACCGGACTTCACTTTCCTTCGATGACGTGATCATCTCTACTCTTGGCCAAGACCCGACGTGCATCCACCACCAGGAACAACTGCCCCCGCCGGAGCTGCCCTCCACAACAAGGTACCGTGTCCGCCTGGCTTCCCTTTCGTTCGGTTCGAGTGAGGTGTCTTAATCCTCTCCGTTCCGCTGCGTCGCCTCCAAGCTTTGCTCATTCTTTGTTCTGAACTGGTTCAATCTGCCGATAACAATTTGCTATAAAGACTTGAATGCATCTCCACTAGAGACTTTTTGGGATATCGCGCCTTGCCTCTCTCCGAGTGGGCCTGGCCTCTGAACTTTACGATCTATTGTGATTCTTGCCTTCCTGCCTTGCATTTATCCATATAGGATTGAACTGTGTTGATTTCATAACCTGCCTATCTTTTTCTCTCCCGTCCTAACTAATATTCGAGTGTCATCTAGGTTGAGGTATACACCTCTGTCTGAAAATAAGTGGTACCGGTAGAACCTAGAGTTGTCGATATTTTGCTAGGGGGATTGATCGTTTTCTACTTCGTAGATTAATTGTGTTTGATTTGTTTGCCGTGATTTGCTTTAGTGTTTTCCATAGATGTTGTGTTATAAATAAATAACTTACTATCTTTACACTAAGCCTCGTTGCGTGTTTGCTTGTCTTGCTGTGAAGAATTGCCCTATGTTTTATACTCCACATACTGCTCAACTTTTCTTGAGAGAAGTTTGACTGCTCAGCCACAGCTACCAAGTGAATCTGTGTGGTGCAGACTGCTACCAAGTGGGTTCGCCGCCAACGCCTGTAGTCCTAAATCTTTTGCAGTGGTCCCAGAGGGAACTGCACAGGTTTCCGCCTAACACCCTCTCCTGACCCTGCACTTTGGCAAAAGTGGTCTCCGCTGACCCAGCACTTCTGCAGAAGTGCCCGCCCCTGCACTTCTGTAGAAGTGCCCACCACTGACTCTGCACTTCTGCAGAAGTGCCCGCCGCTGACCTAGCTCTCTGCAGAACTGCCCACCACTAACCCTGCACTTCTGCAGAAGTGCACGCAGCTGATCCTGCACTTCTGCAGAAGTGCCCGCCGCGGACCCAGCTCTCTGCAGAAGTGCCCACCACTGACCCTGCACTTGTGCAGAAGTGTCCACCACTGACCCTGCACTTCTGCAGAAGTGCCCGCAGCTGACCCTGCACTTCTGCCGAAGTGCCGACCGCTGACCCTGCACTTATGCAGAAATGCCCTCCACTGACCCTGCACTTCGGCAGAAGTTCCCTCTCCTGACCCTGCACTTCGGCAAAAGTATTCTCCGCTGACCCTGCACTTCTGCAGAAGTGCCCTCCACTGACCCTGCACTTTGGCAGAAGTTCCCTCTCCTGACCCTGCACTTCAGCAAAAGTGCTCTCCGCTGACCCTGCACTTCTGAGGAAGTGCCTGCCCCTGCACTTCTGTAGAAGTGGCCATCGCTGACCCTGCACTTCTGCAGAAGTGCCCGCCGCGGACCCAGCTATCTTCAGAAGTACAGACCGCTGACCCTGCATTTCTGCTGAAGTGCCCACCGCTGACCCTGCACTTCTGCAGAAGTGCCCTACGCTGACCCTGCAACTCTGCCGAAGTGCCCAACACGGACCCTGCACTTCTGCAGAAGTGCCCGCCTCTGACCCAGCACTTCTGCAGAAGTGCCCGCCGCTGACCCAGCCCTCTGCAGAAGTGCCCACCGCTGACCCTGATGCAGCACTTCTGCAGTAGTGCCCACCACTGACCCAGCACTCTGCAGAACTGCCCACCACTTACCCTGCACTTCTGCCAAAGTGCCCACCACTGACCCTAAACTTCTGCAGAAGTGCTCTCTGCTGACCCTGCACCTCTGCCGAAGTGCCCACCACTGACCTTGCACTTCTGCAGAAGTGTCCGCCGCTGACCCTGCACTTCTGCCGAAGTGCCAACTGCTGACCCTGCACTTCTGCCAAAGTGCCTGCCGCTGACCCAGCCCTCTGCAGAAGTGCCCACCGCTGACCCTGACCCTGCACTTCTGCAGAAGTGCCCACCTCTGACAAAGCTCTCTGCAGAAGTGCCCACCGCTGACCCTGCACATCTGCCGAAGTGCCCACCACTGACCCTCCACTTCTGCAGAAGTGCTCTATGCTGACCCTGCACCTCTGCCAAAGTGCCCACCACTGACCCTGCACTTCTGCAGAAGTGCCCGCTGCTGACCTTGCACTTCTGTTGAAGTGCCCACCGCTGACCCTGCACTTCTACCAAAGTGCCCACCGCTGACACTGCACTTCTGCAGAAGTGCCCGCCGCTGACCCTGCACTTCTGCAGAAGTACCCGCTGCTGACACTGCACTTCTGCAGAAGTGCCTGCCACTGACCATGCACTTCTGCAGAAGTGCACACTGCTGACTCTGCACTTCTGCAGAAGTGCCCACCGCTGACCCTGCACTTCTGCAGAAGTGCCCGCTGCTGACTCTGCACTTCTGCATAAGTGCCCACCGCTGACCCTGCACTTCTGCAGAAGTGCCCACTGCTGTCTCTGCACTACTGCAGAAGTGCTCACCGCTGACCCTGCACTTCTGCTGAAGTGCCCACCACTGACCCTGCACTTCTGCAGAAGTGCTCTCTGCTGACCCTGCACCTCTGCCGAAGTGCCCACGACTGACCCTGCACTTCTGCAGAAGTGACCGCCGCTGACCCTGCACTTCTGCAAAAGTACCCGCCGCTGACCCTGCACTTCTGCAGAAGTGTCTGCCACTGACCCTGCACTTCGGCAGAAGTGCCCACCGCTGACCCTGCACTTCTGCAGAAGTGCCCTCCGCTGACCCTGTAACTCTGCCGAAGTGTCCAACACGGACCTTGCACTTCTGCAGAAGTGCCTGCCGTTGACCCTGCACTTCTGCAGAAGTGCCCACTCCTGACCCTGCACTTCTGCCGAAGTGCCCACTGCTGACCCTGCACTTCTGCCAAAGTGCCCACCGTTGACCCTGCACTTCTGCAGAAGAGCCCACCACTGACCCTGCACTTCTGCAGAAGTGCCCACCACTGACCCTGCACTTCTGCCAAAGTGCCCACCGTTGACCCTGCACTTCTGCAGAAGTGCCCACCACTGACCCTGCACTTCTGCAGAAGTGCCAGCCGCTGACTCAGCTCTCTGCAGAAACTCCCACGGCTGGCACTGCACTTCTGCTGAAGTGCCCACCACTGACCCTGCACTTCTGCAGAAGTGCTCTCTGCTGGCCCTGCACCTCTGCCGAAGTGCCCACGACTGACCCTGCACTTCTGCAGAAGTGCCCGCCGCTGACCCTGCACTTCTGCAAAAGTACCCGCCGCTGACCCTGCACTTATGCAGAAGTGCCTGCCACTGACCCTGCACTTCTGCAGAAGTGACCACTGCTGATCCTGCACTTCTGCTAAAGTGCCCACAGCTGACCCAGCACTTCTGCAGAAGTGCCCACCGCTGACTGTGCACTTCTGCAGAAGTGCCCACCACTGACCCTGCTCCTCTGCAGAAGTGCCTGCCACTGACCCTGCACTTTTGCAGAAGTGCCCGCTCCTGACCCTGCACTTCTGCAGAAGTGCCCTCCACTGACCCTACACCTCTGCCGAAGTGCCCACCGCTGACCTTGCACTTCTGCAGAAGTGCCCGCTCCTGACCCTGCACTTCTGCCGAAGTGCCAACCGATGACCCTGCACTTATGCAGAAGTGCCCTCCACTGACCCTGCACTTAGGCAGAAGTTCCCTCTCCTGACCCTGCACTTCGGCAAAAGTGCTCTCTGCTGACCCTGCACTTCTGCAGAAGTGCCCACCCCTGTACTTCTGTAGAAGTGGCCATCGCTGACCCTGCACTTCTGCAGAAGTGTCTGCCGTGGACCCAGCTCTCTGCAGAAGTGCAGACCGCTGACCCTGCATTTCTGCCGAAGTGCCCACCGCTGACCCTGCACTTCTGCAGAAGTGCCCTCTGCTGACCCTGTAACTCTGCCGAAGTGTCCAACACGGACCCTGCACTTTTGCAGAAGTGCCCGCTCCTGACCCTGCACTTCTGCAGAAGTGCCCTCCACTGACCCTACACCTCTGCCGAAGTGCCCACCGCTGACCTTGCACTTCTGCAGAAGTGCCCGCTCCTGACCCTGCACTTCTGCCGAAGTGCCAACCGATGACCCTGCACTTATGCAGAAGTGCCCTCCACTGACCCTGCACTTAGGCAGAAGTTCCCTCTCCTGACCCTGCACTTCGGCAAAAGTGCTCTCTGCTGACCCTGCACTTCTGCAGAAGTGCCCACCCCTGTACTTCTGTAGAAGTGGCCATCGCTGACCCTGCACTTCTGCAGAAGTGCCTGCCGTGGACCCAGCTCTCTGCAGAAGTGCAGACCGCTGACCCTGCATTTCTGCCGAAGTGCCCACCGCTGACCCTGCACTTCTGCAGAAGTGCCCTCTGCTGACCCTGTAACTCTGCCGAAGTGCCTGCCACTGACCCTGCACTTTTGCAGAAGTGCCCGCTCCTGACCCTGCACTTCTGCAGAAGTGCCCTCCACTGACCCTACACCTCTGCCGAAGTGCCCACCGCTGACCTTGCACTTCTGCAGAAGTGCCCGCTCCTGACCCTGCACTTCTGCCGAAGTGCCAACCGATGACCCTGCACTTATGCAGAAGTGCCCTCCACAGACCCTGCACTTAGGCAGAAGTTCCCTCTCCTGACCCTGCACTTCGGCAAAAGTGCTCTCTGCTGACCCTGCACTTCTGCAGAAGTGCCCACTCCTGTACTTCTGTAGAAGTGGCCATCGCTGACCCTGCACTTCTGCAGAAGTGCCTGCCGTGGACCCAGCTCTCTGCAGAAGTGCAGACCGCTGACCCTGCATTTCTGCCGAAGTGCCCACCGCTGACCTTGCACTTCTGCAGAAGTGCCTGCCGCTGACCCAGCTCTCTGCAGAAGTTCCCACGGCTGGCCCTGCACTTCTGCTAAAGTGCCCACCACTGACCCTGCACTTCTGCAGAATTGCTCTCTGCTGGCCCTGCACCTCTGCTGGAGTGCCCACAACTGACCCTGCACTTCTGTAGAAGTGCCCGCCGCTGACCCTGCACTTCTGCAAAAGTACCCGCTGCTGACCCTGCACTTCTGCAGAAGTGCCTGCCACTGACCCTGCACTTCTGCAGAAGTGACCACCGCTGATCCTGCACTTCTGCTAAAGTGCCCCCTGTATACCCAGCACTTCTGCAGAAGTGCCCACCGCTGACTGTGCACTTCTGCAGAAGTGCCCACCACTGACCCTGCTCTTCTGCAGAAGTGCCTGCCACTGACCCTGCACTTCTGCAGAAGTGCCCGCTCCTGACCCGGCACTTCTGCCGAAGTGCCCACTGCTGACCCTGCACTTCTGCAGAAGTGCCCTCCACTGACCCTACACCTCTGCCGAAGTGCCCACCGCTGACCTTGCACTTCTGCAGAAGTGCCCGCTCCTGACCCTTCACATCTGCCGAAGTGCTGACCGCTGACCCTGCACTTATGCAGAAGTGTCCTCCACTGACCCTGCACTTCGGCAGAAGTTCCCTCTCCTGACCCTGCACTTCGGCAAAAGTGCTCTCCGCTGACCCTGCACTTCTGCAGAAGTGCCCACCCCTGCACTTCTGTAGAAGTGGCCATCGCTGACCCTGCACTTCTGCAGAAGTGCCCGCCGCGGACCCAGCTCCATGCAGAAGTGCAGACCGCTGACCCTGCATTTCTGCCGAAGTGCGCACCGCTGACCCTGCACTTCTGCAGAATTGCCCTCCGCTAACCCTTGAACTCTGCCGAAGTGTCCAAAATGGACCCTGCACTTCTGCAAAAGTGCCCGCCGCTGACACTGCACTTCTGCAGAAGTGCCTGCCACTGACCCTGCACTTCTGCAGAAGTGCACACCACTGACCCAGCTCTCTGCAGAAGTGCCCACAGCTGACCCTGCACTTCTGTCGAAGTGCCCACCACTGACCCTACACTTCTGCAGAAGTGCCCGCCGCTGACCCTGCACTTCTGTCGAAGTGCCCACCACTGACCCTACACTTCTGCAGAAGTGCCCGCCACTGACCCTGCACTTCTGCAGAAGTGCCCGCTCCTGACCCTGCACTTCTGCCGAAGTGCCGACCGCTGACCCTGCACTTATGCAGAAGTGCCCTCCACTGACCCTGCACTTCGGCAGAAGTTGCCTCTCCTGACCCTGCACTTCTGCAGAAGTGGCCGCCCCTGCACTTCTGTAGAAGTGGCCATCGCTGACCCTGCACTTCTGCAGAATTGCCCGCCGTGGACCCAGCTCTCTGCAGAAGTGCAGACCGCTGACCCTGCATTTCTGCCGAAGTGCCCACCGCTGACCCTGCACTTCTGCAGAAGTGCCCGCCGCTGACCCTGCAACTCTGCCGAAGTGTCCAACACGGACCCTGCACTTCTGCAGAAGTGCCCGCCGCTGGCACTGCACTTCTGCAGAAGTGCCTGCCACTGACCCTGCACTTCTGCAGAAGTGCCCACCGCTGACCCAGCTCTCTACAGAAGTGCTCTCTGCTGATCCTGCACCTCTGCTGAAGTGCCCACCACTGACCCTGCACTTCTGCAGAATTGCCCGCCGCTGACGCTGCCCTTCTGCCAAAGTGCCGACCGCTGACCCTGCACTTATGCAGAAGTGCCCTCCACTGACCCTGCACTTCTGCAGAAGTGCCCTCCACTGACCCTACACCTCTGTCGAAGTGCCCACCACTGACCCTGCACTTCGGCAGAAGTTCCCTCTCCTGACCCTGCACTTTGGCAAAAGTGCTCTCCGTTGACCCTGCACTTCTGCAGAAGTGCCCGCCCCTGCACTTCTGTAGAAGTGGTCATCACTGACCCTGCACTTCTGCAGAAGTGCCCACCGCGGACCCAGCTCTCTGCAGAAGTGCAGACCGCTGACCCTGCATTTCTGCCGAAGTGCCAACCGCTGACCCTGCACTTCTGCAGAAGTGCCCGCTCCTGACCCTGCACTTCTGCCGAAGTGCCGACCGATGACCCTGCACTTATGCAGAAGTGCCCTCCACTTTCCCTGCACTTCGGCAGAAGTTCCCTCTCCTGACCCTGCACTTCGGCAAAAGTGCTCTCCGCTGACCCTGCACTTCTGCAGAAGTGCCCAACCCTGCACTTCTGTAGAAGTGGCCATCGCTGACCCTGCACTTCTGCAGAAGTGCCTGCCGTGGACCCAGCTCTCTGCAGAAGTGCAGACCGCTGACCCTGCATTTCTGCCGAAGTGCCCACCGCTGACCCTGCACTTCTGCAGAAGTGCCCTCTGCTGACCCTGTAACTCTGCCGAAGTGTCCAACACGGACCCTGCACTTCTGCATAAGTGCCCACCACTGACCCTGCACTTCTGCCAAAGTGCCCACCGCTGACCCTGCACTTCTGCAGAAGTGCCTGCCGCTGACCCAGCTCTCTGCAGAAGTTCCCACGGCTGGCCCTGCACTTCTGCTAAAGTGCCCACCACTGACCCTGCACTTCTGCAGAATTGCTCTCTGCTGGCCCTGCACCTCTGCTGGAGTGCCCACAACTGACCCTGCACTTCTGCAGAAGTGCCCGCCGCTGACCCTGCACTTCTGCAAAAGTACCCGCTGCTGACCCTGCACTTCTGCAGAAGTGCCTGCCACTGACCCTGCACTTCTGCAGAAGTGACCACCGCTGATCCTGCACTTCTACTAAAGTGCCCACTGTATACCCAGCACTTCTGCAGAAGTGCCCACCGCTGACTGTGCACTTCTGCAGAAGTGCCCACCACTGACCCTGCTCTTCTGCAGAAGTGCCTGCCACTGACCCTGCACTTCTGCAGAAGTGCCCGCTCCTGACCCTGCACTTCTGCCGAAGTGCCCACTGCTGACCCTGCACTTCTGCAGAAGTGCCCTCCACTGACCCTACACCTCTGCCGAAGTGCCCACCGCTGACCTTGCACTTCTGCAGAAGTGCCCGCTCCTGACCCTGCACATCTGCCGAAGTGCTGACCGCTGACCCTGCACTTATGCAGAAGTGTCCTCCACTGACCCTGCACTTCGGCAGAAGTTCCCTCTCCTGACCCTGCACTTCAGCAAAAGTGCTCTCCGCTGACCCTGCACTTCTGCAGAAGTGCCCGCCCCTGCACTTCTGTAGAAGTGGTCATCGCTGACCCTGCACTTCTGCAGAAGTGCCCGCCGCGGACCCAGCTCTCTGCAGAAGTGCAGACCGCTGACCCTGCATTTCTGCCGAAGTGCCCACCGCTGACCCTGCACTTCTGCAGAAGTGCCCTCCGCTGACCCTGCAACTCTGCCGAAGTGTCCAACATGGACCCTGCACTTCTGCAAAAGTGCCCGCCGCTGACACTGCACTTCTGCAGAAGTGCCTGCCACTGACCCTGCACTTCTGCAGAAGTGCCCACCACTGACCCTGCACTTCTGCAGAAGTGCTCTCTGCTGACCCTGCACCTCTGCCGAAGTGCCCACAACTGACCCGGCACTTCTGCAGAAGTGCCCACAGCTGACCCTGCACTTCTGTCGAAGTGCCCACCACTGACCCTACACTTCTGCAGAAGTGCCCACCACTGACCCTGCACTTCTGCAGAAGTGCTCTCTGCTGACCCTGCACCTCTGCCGAAGTGCCCACGACTGACCCTGCACTTCTGCAGAAGTGACCGCCGCTGACCCTGCACTTCTGCAAAAGTACCCGCCACTGACCCTGCACTTCTGCAGAAGTGTCTGCCACTGACCCTGCACTTCGGCAGAAGTGCCCACCGCTGACCCTGCACTTCTGCAGAAGTGCCCTCCGCTGACCCTGTAACTCTGCCGAAGTGTCCAACACGGACCCTGCACTTCTGCAGAAGTGCCTGCCGTTGACCCTGCACTTCTGCAGAAGTGCCCACTCCTGACCCTGCACTTCTGCCGAAGTGCCCACTGCTGACCCTGCACTTCTGCCAAAGTGCCCACCGTTGACCCTGCACTTCTGCAGAAGTGCCCACCACTGACCCTGCACTTCTGCAGAAGTGCCCACCACTGACCCTGCACTTCTGCCAAAGTGCCCACCGTTGACCCTGCACTTCTGCAGAAGTGCCCACCACTGACCCTGCACTTCTGCAGAAGTGCCAGCTGCTGACTCAGCTCTCTGCAGAAACTCCCACGGCTGGCCCTGCACTTCTGCTGAAGTGCCCACCACTGACCCTGCACTTCTGCAGAAGTGCTCTCTGCTGGCCCTGCACCTCTGCCGAAGTGCCCACGACTGACCCTGCACTTCTGCAGAAGTGCCCGCCGCTGACCCTGCACTTCTGCAAAAGTACCCGCCGCTGACCCTGCACTTATGCAGAAGTGCCTGCCACTGACCCTGCACTTCTGCAGAAGTGACCACCGCTGATCCTGCACTTCTGCTAAAGTGCCCACAGCTGACCCAGCACTTCTGCAGAAGTGCCCACCGCTGACTGTGCACTTCTGCAGAAGTGCCCACCACTGACCCTGCTCCTCTGCAGAAGTGCCTGCCACTGACCCTGCACTTTTGCAGAAGTGCCCGCTCCTGACCCTGCACTTCTGCAGAAGTGCCCTCCACTGACCCTACACCTCTGCCGAAGTGCCCACCGCTGACCTTGCACTTCTGCAGAAGTGCCCGCTCCTGACCCTGCACTTCTGCCGAAGTGCCGACCGATGACCCTGCACTTATGCAGAAGTGCCCTCCACTGACCCTGCACTTAGGCAGAAGTTCCCTCTCCTGACCCTGCACTTCGGCAGAAGTGCCCACCCCTGTACTTCTGTAGAAGTGGCCATCGCTGACCCTGCACTTCTGCAGAAGTGCCTGCCGTGGACCCAGCTCTCTGCAGAAGTGCAG
Source organism: Ambystoma mexicanum (assembly GCF_040938575.1). Taxonomy (NCBI): domain Eukaryota; kingdom Metazoa; phylum Chordata; class Amphibia; order Caudata; family Ambystomatidae; genus Ambystoma; species Ambystoma mexicanum. The sequence continues at coordinate 24,456,353 of NC_090931.1, forward strand.
ACCGCTGACCCTGCATTTCTGCCCAAGTGCCCACCGCTGACCCTGCACTTCTGCAGAAGTGCCCTCTGCTGACCCTGTAACTCTGCCGAAGTGCCCACCGCTGACCCTGCACTTCTGCAGAAGTGCCTGCCGCTGACCCAGCTCTCTGCAGAAGTTCCCACGGCTGGCCCTGCACTTCTGCTAAAGTGCCCACCACTGACCCTGCACTTCTGCAGAATTGCTCTCTGCTGGCCCTGCACCTCTGCTGGAGTGCCCACAACTGACCCTGCACTTCTGCAGAAGTGCCCGCCGCTGACCCTGCACTTCTGCAAAAGTACCCGCTGCTGACCCTGCACTTCTGCAGAAGTGCCTGCCACTGACCCTGCACTTCTGCAGAAGTGACCACCGCTGATCCTGCACTTCTGCTAAAGTGCCCCCTGTATACCCAGCACTTCTGCAGAAGTGCCCACCGCTGACTGTGCACTTCTGCAGAAGTGCCCACCACTGACCCTGCTCTTCTGCAGAAGTGCCTGCCACTGACCCTGTACTTCTGCAGAAGTGCCCGCTCCTGACCCGGCACTTCTGCCGAAGTGCCCACTGCTGACCCTGCACTTCTGCAGAAGTGCCCTCCACTGACCCTACACCTCTGCCGAAGTGCCCACCGCTGACCTTGCACTTCTGCAGAAGTGCCCGCTCCTGACCCTTCACATCTGCCGAAGTGCTGACCGCTGACCCTGCACTTATGCAGAAGTGTCCTCCACTGACCCTGCACTTTGGCAGAAGTTCCCTCTCCTGACCCTGCACTTCGGCAAAAGTGATCTCCGCTGACCCTGCACTTCTGCAGAAGTGCCCACCCCTGCACTTCTGTAGAAGTGGCCATCGCTGACCCTGCACTTCTGCAGAAGTGCCCGCCGCGGACCCAGCTCTCTGCAGAAGTGCAGACCGCTGACCCTGCATTTCTGCCGAAGTGCGCACCGCTGACCCTGCACTTCTGCAGAATTGCCCTCCGCTAACCCTTGAACTCTGCCGAAGTGTCTTAAATGGACCCTGCACTTCTGCAAAAGTGCCCGCCGCTGACACTGCACTTCTGCAGAAGTGCCTGCCACTGACCCTGCACTTCTGCAGAAGTGCACACCACTGACCCAGCTCTCTGCAGAAGTGCCCACAGCTGACCCTGCACTTCTGTCGAAGTGCCCACCACTGACCCTACACTTCTGCAGAAAGTGCCCGCCGCTGACCCTGCACTTCTGTCGAAGTGCCCACCACTGACCCTACACTTCTGCAGAAGTGCCCGCCACTGACCCTGCACTTCTGCAGAAGTGCCCGCCGCTGACCCTGCAACTCTGCCGAAGTGTCCAACACGGACCCTGCACTTCTGCAGAAGTGCCCGCCGCTGGCACTGCACTTCTGCAGAAGTGCCTGCCACTGACCCTGCACTTCTGCAGAAGTGCCCACCGCTGACCCAGCTCTCTGCAGAAGTGCTCTCTGCTGATCCTGCACCTCTGCTGAAGTGCCCACCACTGACCCTGCACTTCTGCAGAATTGCCCGCCGCTGACCCTGCCCTTCTGCCAAAGTGCCGACCGCTGACCCTGCACTTATGCAGAAGTGCCCTCCACTGACCCTGCACTTCTGCAGAAGTGCCCTCCACTGACCCTACACCTCTGTCGAAGTGCCCACCACTGACCCTGCACTTCGGCAGAAGTTCCCTCTCCTGACCCTGCACTTTGGCAAAAGTGCTCTCCGTTGACCCTGCACTTCTGCAGAAGTGCCCGCCCCTGCACTTTTGTAGAAGTGGTCATCACTGACCCTGCACTTCTGCAGAAGTGCCCGCCGCGGACCCAGCTCTCTGCAGAAGTGCAGACCGCTGACCCTGCATTTCTGCCGAAGTGCCCACCGCTGACCCTGCACTTCTGCAGAAGTGCCCGCTCCTGACCCTGCACTTCTGCCGAAGTGCCGACCGATGACCCTGCACTTATGCAGAAGTGCCCTCCACTTTCCCTGCACTTCGGCAGAAGTTCCCTCTCCTGACCCTGCACTTCGGCAAAAGTGCTCTCCGCTGACCCTGCACTTCTGCAGAAGTGCCCACCCCTGCACTTCTGTAGAAGTGGCCATCGCTGACCCTGCACTTCTGCAGAAGTGCCTGCCGTGGACCCAGCTCTCTGCAGAAGTGCAGACCGCTGACCCTGCATTTCTGCCGAAGTGCCCACCGCTGACCCTGCACTTCTGCAGAAGTGCCCTCTGCTGACCCTGTAACTCTGCCGAAGTGTCCAACACGGACCCTGCACTTCTGCATAAGTGCCCACCACTGACCCTGCACTTCTGCCAAAGTGCCCACCGCTGACCCTGCACTTCTGCAGAAGTGCCTGCCGCTGACCCAGCTCTCTGCAGAAGTTCCCACGGCTGGCCCTGCACTTCTGCTAAAGTGCCCACCACTGACCCTGCACTTCTGCAGAATTGCTCTCTGCTGGCCCTGCACCTCTGCTGGAGTGCCCACAACTGACCCTGCACTTCTGCAGAAGTGCCCGCCGCTGACCCTGCACTTCTGCAAAAGTACCCGCTGCTGACCCTGCACTTCTGCAGAAGTGCCTGCCACTGACCCTGCACTTCTGCAGAAGTGACCACCGCTGATCCTGCACTTCTACTTAAGTGCCCACTGTATACCCAGCACTTCTGCAGAAGTGCCCACCGCTGACTGTGCACTTCTGCAGAAGTGCCCACCACTGACCCTGCTCTTCTGCAGAAGTGCCTGCCACTGACCCTGCACTTCTGCAGAAGTGCCCGCTCCTGACCCTGCACTTCTGCCGAAGTGCCCACTGCTGACCCTGCACTTCTGCAGAAGTGCCCTCCACTGACCCTACACCTCTGCCGAAGTGCCCACCGCTGACCTTGCACTTCTGCAGAAGTGCCCGCTCCTGACCCTGCACCTCTGCCGAAGTGCCCACGACTGACCCTGCACTTCTGCAGAAGTGACCGCCGCTGACCCTGCACTTCTGCAAAAGTACCCGCCGCTGACCCTGCACTTCTGCAGAAGTGTCTGCCACTGACCCTGCACTTCGGCAGAAGTGCCCACCGCTGACCCTGCACTTCTGCAGAAGTGCCCTCCGCTGACCCTGTAACTCTGCCGAAGTGTCCAACACGGACCCTGCACTTCTGCAGAAGTGCCTGCTGTTGACCCTGCCCTTCTGCAGAAGTGCCCACTCCCGACCCTGCACTTCTGCCGAAGTGCCCACTGCTGACCCTGCACTTCTGCCAAAGTGCCCACCGTTGACCCTGCACTTCTGCAGAAGTGCCCACCACTGACCCTGCACTTCTGCAGAAGTGCCCACCACTGACCCTGCACTTCTGCCAAAGTGCCCACCGTTGACCCTGCACTTCTGCAGAAGTGCCCACCACTGACCCTGCACTTCTGCAGAAGTGCCAGCCGCTGACTCAGCTCTCTGCAGAAACTCCCACGGCTGGCACTGCACTTCTGCTGAAGTGCCCACCACTGACCCTGCACTTCTGCAGAAGTGCTCTCTGCTGGCCCTGCACCTCTGACGAAGTGCCCACGACTGACCCTGCACTTCTGCAGAAGTGCCCGCCGCTGACCCTGCACTTCTGCAAAAGTACCCGCCGCTGACCCTGCACTTATGCAGAAGTGCCTGCCACTGACTCTGCACTTCTGCAGAAGTGACCACCGCTGATCCTGCACTTCTGCTAAAGTGCCCACAGCTGACCCAGCACTTCTGCAGAAGTGCCCACCGTTGACTGTGCACTTCTGCAGAAGTGCCCACCACTGACCCTGCTCCTCTGCAGAAGTGCCTGCCACTGACCCTGCACTTTTGCAGAAGTGCCCGCTCCTGACCCTGCACTTCTGCAGAAGTGCCCTCCACTGACCCTGCACTTCTGCCAAAGTGCCCACCACTGACCCTAAACTTCTGCAGAAGTGCTCTCTGCTGACCCTGCACCTCTGCCGAAGTGCCAACCGCTGACCCAGCTCTCTGCAGAAGTACCCACCGCTGACCCTGCACTTCTGCCAAAGTGCCCACCACTGACCCTAAACTTCTGCAGAAGTGCTCTCTGCTGACCCTGCACCTCTGCCGAAGTGCCCACCGCTGACCCTGCACTTCTGCCAAAGTGGCCGCTGCTGACCCAGACCTCTGCAGAAGTGCCCACCGCTGACCCTGACCCTGCACTTCTGCAGAAGTGCCCACCGCTGACCCAGCTCTCTGCAGAAGTGCCCACCCTGGCCCTGCACTTCTGCTGAAGTGCCCACCGCTGACCCTGCACTTCTGCAGAAGTGCCCTCCGCTGACCCTGTAACTCTGCCGAAGTGTCCAACACGGACCCTGCACTTCTGCAGAAGTGCCTGCCATTGACCCTGCCCTTCTGCAGAAGTGCCCACTCCCGACCCTGCACTTCTGCCGAAGTGCCCACTGCTGACCCTGCACTTCTGCCAAAGTGCCCACCGTTGACCCTGCACTTCTGCAGAAGTGCCCACCACTGACCCTGCACTTCTGCAGAAGTGCCCACCACTGACCCTGCACTTCTGCCAAAGTGCCCACCGTTGACCCTGCACTTCTGCAGAAGTGCCCACCACTGACCCTGCACTTCTGCAGAAGTGCCAGCCGCTGACTCAGCTCTCTGCAGAAACTCCCACGGCTGGCACTGCACTTCTGCTGAAGTGCCCACCACTGACCCTGCACTTCTGCAGAAGTGCTCTCTGCTGGCCCTGCACCTCTGCCGAAGTGCCCACGACTGACCCTGCACTTCTGCAGAAGTGCCCGCCGCTGACCCTGCACTTCTGCAAAAGTACCCGCTGCTGACCCTGCACTTATGCAGAAGTGCCTGCCACTGACCCTGCACTTCTGCAGAAGTGACCACCGCTGATCCTGCACTTCTGCTAAAGTGCCCACAGCTGACCCAGCACTTCTGCAGAAGTGCCCACCGCTGACTGTGCACTTCTGCAGAAGTGCCCACCACTGACCCTGCTCCTCTGCAGAAGTGCCTGCCACTGACCCTGCACTTTTGCAGAAGTGCCCGCTCCTGACCCTGCACTTCTGCAGAAGTGCCCTCCACTGACCCTGCACTTCTGCCAAAGTGCCCACCACTGACCCTAAACTTCTGCAGAAGTGCTCTCTGCTGACCCTGCACCTCTGCCGAAGTGCCAACCGCTGACCCAGCTCTCTGCAGAAGTACCCACCGCTGACCCTGCACTTCTGCCAAAGTGCCCACCACTGACCCTAAACTTCTGCAGAAGTGCTCTCTGCTGACCCTGCACCTCTGCCGAAGTGCCCACCGCTGACCCTGCACTTCTGCCAAAGTGCCCGCTGCTGACCCAGACCTCTGCAGAAGTGCCCAACGCTGACCCTGCACTTCTGCAGAAGTGCCCACCGCTGACCCAGCTCTCTGCAGAAGTGCCCACCCTGGCCCTGCACTTCTGCTGAAGTGCCCACCACTGACCCTGCACTTCTGCAGAAGTGTTCTCTGCTGACCGTGCACCTCTGCCGAAGTGCCCGCCGCTGACCCTGCACTTCTGCAAAAGTACCCGCTGCTGACCCTGCACTTCTGCAGAAGTGCCTGCCACTGACCCTGCACTTCTGCAGAAGTGACCACCGCTGATCCTGCACTTCTACTAAAGTGCCCACTGTATACCCAGCACTTCTGCAGAAGTGCCCACCGCTGACTGTGCACTTCTGCAGAAGTGCCCACCACTGACCCTGCTCTTCTGCAGAAGTGCCTGCCACTGACCCTGCACTTCTGCAGAAGTGCCCGCTCCTGACCCTGCACTTCTGCCGAAGTGCCCACTGCTGACCCTGCACTTCTGCAGAAGTGCCCTCCACTGACCCTACACCTCTGCCGAAGTGCCCACCGCTGACCTTGCACTTCTGCAGAAGTGCCCGCTCCTGACCCTGCACATCTGCCGAAGTGCTGACCGCTGACCCTGCACTTATGCAGAAGTGTCCTCCACTGACCCTGCACTTCGGCAGAAGTTCCCTCTCCTGACCCTGCACTTCAGCAAAAGTGCTCTCCGCTGACCCTGCACTTCTGCAGAAGTGCCCGCCCCTGCACTTCTGTAGAAGTGGTCATCGCTGACCCTGCACTTCTGCAGAAGTGCCCGCCGCGGACCCAGCTCTCTGCAGAAGTGCAGACCGCTGACCCTGCATTTCTGCCGAAGTGCCCACCGCTGACCCTGCACTTCTGCAGAAGTGCCCTCCGCTGACCCTGCAACTCTGCCGAAGTGTCCAACATGGACCCTGCACTTCTGCAAAAGTGCCCGCCGCTGACACTGCACTTCTGCAGAAGTGCCTGCCACTGACCCTGCACTTCTGCAGAAGTGCCCACCACTGACCCTGCACTTCTGCAGAAGTGCTCTCTGCTGACCCTGCACCTCTGCCGAAGTGCCCACGACTGACCCTGCACTTCTGCAGAAGTGCCCACAGCTGACCCTGCACTTCTGTCGAAGTGCCCACCACTGACCCTACACTTCTGCAGAAGTGCCCACCACTGACCCTGCACTTCTGCAGAAGTGCTCTCTGCTGACCCTGCACCTCTGCCGAAGTGCCCACGACTGACCCTGCACTTCTGCAGAAGTGACCGCCGCTGACCCTGCACTTCTGCAAAAGTACCCGCCACTGACCCTGCACTTCTGCAGAAGTGTCTGCCACTGACCCTGCACTTCGGCAGAAGTGCCCACCGCTGACCCTGCACTTCTGCAGAAGTGCCCTCCGCTGACCCTGTAACTCTGCCGAAGTGTCCAACACGGACCCTGCACTTCTGCAGAAGTGCCTGCCGTTGACCCTGCACTTCTGCAGAAGTGCCCACTCCTGACCCTGCACTTCTGCTGAAGTGCCCACTGCTGACCCTGCACTTCTGCCAAAGTGCCCACCGTTGACCCTGCACTTCTGCAGAAGTGCCCACCACTGACCCTGCACTTCTGCAGAAGTGCCCACCACTGACCCTGCACTTCTGCCAAAGTGCCCACCGTTGACCCTGCACTTCTGCAGAAGTGCCCACCACTGACCCTGCACTTCTGCAGAAGTGCCAGCTGCTGACTCAGCTCTCTGCAGAAACTCCCACGGCTGGCCCTGCACTTCTGCTGAAGTGCCCACCACTGACCCTGCACTTCTGCAGAAGTGCTCTCTGCTGGCCCTGCACCTCTGCCGAAGTGCCCACGACTGACCCTGCACTTCTGCAGAAGTGCCCGCCGCTGACCCTGCACTTCTGCAAAAGTACCCGCCGCTGACCCTGCACTTATGCAGAAGTGCCTGCCACTGACCCTGCACTTCTGCAGAAGTGACCACCGCTGATCCTGCACTTCTGCTAAAGTGCCCACAGCTGACCCAGCACTTCTGCAGAAGTGCCCACCGCTGACCCTGCTCCTCTGCAGAAGTGCCTGCCACTGACCCTGCACTTTTGCAAAAGTGCCCGCTCCTGACCCTGCACTTCTGCAGAAGTGCCCTCCACTGACCCTACACCTCTGCCGAAGTGCCCACCGCTGACCTTGCACTTCTGCAGAAGTGCCCGCTCCTGACCCTGCACTTCTGCCGAAGTGCCGACCGATGACCCTGCACTTATGCAGAAGTGCCCTCCACTGACCCTGCACTTAGGCAGAAGTTCCCTCTCCTGACCCTGCACTTCGGCAGAAGTGCCCACCCCTGTACTTCTGTAGAAGTGGCCATCGCTGACCCTGCACTTCTGCAGAAGTGCCTGCCGTGGACCCAGCTCTCTGCAGAAGTGCAGACCGCTGACCCTGCATTTCTGCCCAAGTGCCCACCGCTGACCCTGCACTTCTGCAGAAGTGCCCTCTGCTGACCCTGTAACTCTGCCGAAGTGTCCAACACGGACCCTGCACTTCTGCATAAGTGCCCACCGCTGACCCTGCACTTCTGCAGAAGTGCCTGCCGCTGACCCAGCTCTCTGCAGAAGTTCCCACGGCTGGCCCTGCACTTCTGCTAAAGTGCCCACCACTGACCCTGCACTTCTGCAGAATTGCTCTCTGCTGGCCCTGCACCTCTGCTGGAGTGCCCACAACTGACCCTGCACTTCTGCAGAAGTGCCCGCCGCTGACCCTGCACTTCTGCAAAAGTACCCGCTGCTGACCCTGCACTTCTGCAGAAGTGCCTGCCACTGACCCTGCACTTCTGCAGAAGTGACCACCGCTGATCCTGCACTTCTGCTAAAGTGCCCCCTGTATACCCAGCACTTCTGCAGAAGTGCCCACCGCTGACTGTGCACTTCTGCAGAAGTGCCCACCACTGACCCTGCTCTTCTGCAGAAGTGCCTGCCACTGACCCTGTACTTCTGCAGAAGTGCCCGCTCCTGACCCGGCACTTCTGCCGAAGTGCCCACTGCTGACCCTGCACTTCTGCAGAAGTGCCCTCCACTGACCCTACACCTCTGCCGAAGTGCCCACCGCTGACCTTGCACTTCTGCAGAAGTGCCCGCTCCTGACCCTTCACATCTGCCGAAGTGCTGACCGCTGACCCTGCACTTATGCAGAAGTGTCCTCCACTGACCCTGCACTTTGGCAGAAGTTCCCTCTCCTGACCCTGCACTTCGGCAAAAGTGATCTCCGCTGACCCTGCACTTCTGCAGAAGTGCCCACCCCTGCACTTCTGTAGAAGTGGCCATCGCTGACCCTGCACTTCTGCAGAAGTGCCCGCCGCGGACCCAGCTCTCTGCAGAAGTGCAGACCGCTGACCCTGCATTTCTGCCGAAGTGCGCACCGCTGACCCTGCACTTCTGCAGAATTGCCCTCCGCTAACCCTTGAACTCTGCCGAAGTGTCTTAAATGGACCCTGCACTTCTGCAAAAGTGCCCGCCGCTGACACTGCACTTCTGCAGAAGTGCCTGCCACTGACCCTGCACTTCTGCAGAAGTGCACACCACTGACCCAGCTCTCTGCAGAAGTGCCCACAGCTGACCCTGCACTTCTGTCGAAGTGCCCACCACTGACCCTACACTTCTGCAGAAAGTGCCCGCCGCTGACCCTGCACTTCTGTCGAAGTGCCCACCACTGACCCTACACTTCTGCAGAAGTGCCCGCCACTGACCCTGCACTTCTGCAGAAGTGCCCGCTCCTGACCCTGCACTTCTGCCGAAGTGCCGACTGCTGACCCTGCACTTATGCAGAAGTGCCCTCCACTGACCCTGCACTTCGGCAGAAGTTCCCTCTCCTGACCCTGCACTTCTGCAGAAGTGGCCGCCCCTGCACTTCTGTAGAAGTGGCCATCGCTGACCCTGCACTTCTGCAGAATTGCCCGCCGCGGACCCAGCTCTCTGCAGAAGTGCAGACCGCTGACCCTGCATTTCTGCTGAAGTGCCCACCGCTGACCCTGCACTTCTGCAGAAGTGCCCGCCGCTGACCCTGCAACTCTGCCGAAGTGTCCAACACGGACCCTGCACTTCTGCAGAAGTGCCCGCCGCTGGCACTGCACTTCTGCAGAAGTGCCTGCCACTGACCCTGCACTTCTGCAGAAGTGCCCACCGCTGACCCAGCTCTCTGCAGAAGTGCTCTCTGCTGATCCTGCACCTCTGCTGAAGTGCCCACCACTGACCCTGCACTTCTGCAGAATTGCCCGCCGCTGACCCTGCCCTTCTGCCAAAGTGCCGACCGCTGACCCTGCACTTATGCAGAAGTGCCCTCCACTGACCCTGCACTTCTGCAGAAGTGCCCTCCACTGACCCTACACCTCTGTCGAAGTGCCCACCACTGACCCTGCACTTCGGCAGAAGTTCCCTCTCCTGACCCTGCACTTTGGCAAAAGTGCTCTCCGTTGACCCTGCACTTCTGCAGAAGTGCCCGCCCCTGCACTTCTGTAGAAGTGGTCATCACTGACCCTGCACTTCTGCAGAAGTGCCCGCCGCGGACCCAGCTCTCTGCAGAAGTGCAGACCGCTGACCCTGCATTTCTGCCGAAGTGCCCACCGCTGACCCTGCACTTCTGCAGAAGTGCCCGCTCCTGACCCTGCACTTCTGCCGAAGTGCCGACCGATGACCCTGCACTTATGCAGAAGTGCCCTCCACTTTCCCTGCACTTCGGCAGAAGTTCCCTCTCCTGACCCTGCACTTCGGCAAAAGTGCTCTCCGCTGACCCTGCACTTCTGCAGAAGTGCCCACCCCTGCACTTCTGTAGAAGTGGCCATCGCTGACCCTGCACTTCTGCAGAAGTGCCTGCCGTGGACCCAGCTCTCTGCAGAAGTGCAGACCGCTGACCCTGCATTTCTGCCGAAGTGCCCACCGCTGACCCTGCACTTCTGCAGAAGTGCCCTCTGCTGACCCTGTAACTCTGCCGAAGTGTCCAACACGGACCCTGCACTTCTGCATAAGTGCCCACCACTGACCCTGCACTTCTGCCAAAGTGCCCACCGCTGACCCTGCACTTCTGCAGAAGTGCCTGCCGCTGACCCAGCTCTCTGCAGAAGTTCCCACGGCTGGCCCTGCACTTCTGCTAAAGTGCCCACCACTGACCCTGCACTTCTGCAGAATTGCTCTCTGCTGGCCCTGCACCTCTGCTGGAGTGCCCACAACTGACCCTGCACTTCTGCAGAAGTGCCCGCCGCTGACCCTGCACCTCTGCAAAAGTACCCGCTGCTGACCCTGCACTTCTGCAGAAGTGCCTGCCACTGACCCTGCACTTCTGCAGAAGTGACCACCGCTGATCCTGCACTTCTACTAAAGTGCCCACTGTATACCCAGCACTTCTGCAGAAGTGCCCACCGCTGACTGTGCACTTCTGCAGAAGTGCCCACCACTGACCCTGCTCTTCTGCAGAAGTGCCTGCCACTGACCCTGCACTTCTGCAGAAGTGCCCGCTCCTGACCCTGCACTTCTGCCGAAGTGCCCACTGCTGACCCTACACTTCTGCAGAAGTGCCCTCCACTGACCCTACACCTCTGCCGAAGTGCCCACCGCTGACCTTGCACTTCTGCAGAAGTGCCCGCTCCTGACCCTGCACCTCTGCCGAAGTGCCCACGACTGACCCTGCACTTCTGCAGAAGTGACCGCCGCTGACCCTGCACTTCTGCAAAAGTACCCGCCGCTGACCCTGCACTTCTGCAGAAGTGTCTGCCACTGACCCTGCACTTCGGCAGAAGTGCCCACCGCTGACCCTGCACTTCTGCAGAAGTGCCCTCCGCTGACCCTGTAACTCTGCCGAAGTGTCCAACACGGACCCTGCACTTCTGCAGAAGTGCCTGCCGTTGACCCTGCCCTTCTGCAGAAGTGCCCACTCCCGACCCTGCACTTCTGCCGAAGTGCCCACTGCTGACCCTGCACTTCTGCCAAAGTGCCCACCGTTGACCCTGCACTTCTGCAGAAGTGCCCACCACTGACCCTGCACTTCTGCAGAAGTGCCCACCACTGACCCTGCACTTCTGCCAAAGTGCCCACCGTTGACCCTGCACTTCTGCAGAAGTGCCCACCACTGACCCTGCACTTCTGCAGAAGTGCCAGCCGCTGACTCAGCTCTCTGCAGAAACTCCCACGGCTGGCACTGCACTTCTGCTGAAGTGCCCACCACTGACCCTGCACTTCTGCAGAAGTGCTCTCTGCTGGCCCTGCACCTCTGCCGAAGTGCCCACGACTGACCCTGCACTTCTGCAGAAGTGCCCGCCGCTGAACCTGCACTTCTGCAAAAGTACCCGCCGCTGACCCTGCACTTATGCAGAAGTGCCTGCCACTGACCCTGCACTTCTGCAGAAGTGACCACCGCTGATCCTGCACTTCTGCTAAAGTGCCCACAGCTGACCCAGCACTTCTGCAGAAGTGCCCACCGCTGACTGTGCACTTCTGCAGAAGTGCCCACCACTGACCCTGCTCCTCTGCAGAAGTGCCTGCCACTGACCCTGCACTTTTGCAGAAGTGCCCGCTCCTGACCCTGCACTTCTGCAGAAGTGCCCTCCACTGACCCTGCACTTCTGCCAAAGTGCCCACCACTGACCCTAAACTTCTGCAGAAGTGCTCTCTGCTGACCCTGCACCTCTGCCGAAGTGCCAACCGCTGACCCAGCTCTCTGCAGAAGTACCCACCGCTGACCCTGCACTTCTGCCAAAGTGCCCACCACTGACCCTAAACTTCTGCAGAAGTGCTCTCTGCTGACCCTGCACCTCTGCCGAAGTGCCCACCGCTGACCCTGCACTTCTGCCAAAGTGCCCGCTGCTGACCCAGACCTCTGCAGAAGTGCCCACCGCTGACCCTGACCCTGCACTTCTGCAGAAGTGCCCACCGCTGACCCAGCTCTCTGCAGAAGTGCCCACCCTGGCCCTGCACTTCTGCTGAAGTGCCCACCGCTGACCCTGCACTTCTGCAGAAGTGCCCTCCGCTGACCCTGTAACTCTGCCGAAGTGTCCAACACGGACCCTGCACTTCTGCAGAAGTGCCTGCCATTGACCCTGCCCTTCTGCAGAAGTGCCCACTCCCGACCCTGCACTTCTGCCGAAGTGCCCACTGCTGACCCTGCACTTCTGCCAAAGTGCCCACCGTTGACCCTGCACTTCTGCAGAAGTGCCCACCACTGACCCTGCACTTCTGCAGAAGTGCCCACCACTGACCCTGCACTTCTGCCAAAGTGCCCACCGTTGACCCTGCACTTCTGCAGAAGTGCCCACCACTGACCCTGCACTTCTGCAGAAGTGCCAGCCGCTGACTCAGCTCTCTGCAGAAACTCCCACGGCTGGCACTGCACTTCTGCTGAAGTGCCCACCACTGACCCTGCACTTCTGCAGAAGTGCTCTCTGCTGGCCCTGCACCTCTGCCGAAGTGCCCACGACTGACCCTGCACTTCTGCAGAAGTGCCCGCCGCTGACCCTGCACTTCTGCAAAAGTACCCGCTGCTGACCCTGCACTTATGCAGAAGTGCCTGCCACTGACCCTGCACTTCTGCAGAAGTGACCACCGCTGATCCTGCACTTCTGCTAAAGTGCCCACAGCTGACCCAGCACTTCTGCAGAAGTGCCCACCGCTGACTGTGCACTTCTGCAGAAGTGCCCACCACTGACCCTGCTCCTCTGCAGAAGTGCCTGCCACTGACCCTGCACTTTTGCAGAAGTGCCCGCTCCTGACCCTGCACTTCTGCAGAAGTGCCCTCCACTGACCCTGCACTTCTGCCAAAGTGCCCACCACTGACCCTAAACTTCTGCAGAAGTGCTCTCTGCTGACCCTGCACCTCTGCCGAAGTGCCAACCGCTGACCCAGCTCTCTGCAGAAGTACCCACCGCTGACCCTGCACTTCTGCCAAAGTGCCCACCACTGACCCTAAACTTCTGCAGAAGTGCTCTCTGCTGACCCTGCACCTCTGCCGAAGTGCCCACCGCTGACCCTGCACTTCTGCCAAAGTGCCCGCTGCTGACCCAGACCTCTGCAGAAGTGCCCACCGCTGACCCTGACCCTGCACTTCTGCAGAAGTGCCCACCGCTGACCCAGCTCTCTGCAGAAGTGCCCACCCTGGCCCTGCACTTCTGCTGAAGTGCCCACCACTGACCCTGCACTTCTGCAGAAGTGTTCTCTGCTGACCGTGCACCTCTGCCGAAGTGCCCACCACTGACCCTGCACTTCTGCAGAAGTGCCCGCTGCTGACCCTGCACTTCTGCCGAAGTGATCACCGCTGACCCTGCACTTCTACCAACGTGCCCACCGCTGACCCTGATGCAGCACTTCTGCAGTAGTGCCCACCACTGACCCAGCTCTCTGCAGAAGTACCCACCGCTGACCCTGCACTTCTGCCAAAGTGCCCACCACTGACCCTAAACTTCTGCAGAAGTGCTCTCTGCTGACCCTGCACCTCTGCCGAAGTGCCCACCGCTGACCCAGCTCTCTGCAGAAGTACCCACCGCTGACCCTGCACTTCTGCCAAAGTGCCCACCACTGACCCTAAACTTCTGCAGAAGTGCTCTCTGCTGACCCTGCACCTCTGCCGAAGTGCCCACCACTGACCCTGCACTTCTGCAGAAGTGCCCACCGCTGACCCAGCTCTCTGCAGAAGTGCCCACCGTTGGCCCTGCACTTCTGCTGAAGTGCCCACCACTGACCCTGCACTTCTGCAGAAGTGTTCTCTGCTGACCGTGCACCTCTGCCGAAGTGCCCACCACTGACCCTGCACTTCTGCAGAAGTGCCCGCTGCTGACCCTGCACTTCTGCCGAAGTGATCACCGCTGACCCTGCACTTCTACCAACGTGCCCACCGCTGACCCTGATGCAGCACTTCTACAGTAGTGCCCACCACTGACCCAGCTCTCTGCAGAAGTACCCACCGCTGACCCTGCACTTCTGCCAAAGTGCCCACCACTGACCCTAAACTTCTGCAGATGTGCTCTCTGCTGACCCTGCACCTCTGTCGAAGTGCCCACCACTGACCCTTCACTTCTGCAGAAGTGTCCGCCACTGACCCTGCACTTTTGCCGAAGTGCCCACCGCTGACCCTGCACTTCTGCCAAAGTGCCCGCTGCTGACCCAGCCCTCTGCAGAAGTGCCCACTGCTGACCCTGACCCTGCACTTCTGCAGAAGTGCCCACTGCTGACCCAGCTCTCTGCAGAAGTGCCCACCGCTGACCCTGCACCTCTGCCGAAGTGCCCACCACTGACCCTGCACTTCTGCAGAAGTGCCCGCTGCTGACCCTGCACTTCTGCCGAAGTGCCCACCGCTGACCATGCACTTCTACCAACGTGCCCACTGCTGACCCTGCACTTCTGCCGAAGTGCCGACCACTGACTCTGCACTTCTGCAGAAGTGCCCGCCGCTGACCCAGCTCTCTGCAGAAGTGCAGAGTCACTGGTGGGCACTTCTGCAGAAGTGCACGCCGCTGACTCAGCTCTCTACAGAAGTGCCCACCACTGATCCTGCACTTCTGAAGAAGTGCCCGCCGCTGACCCTGCACTTCTGCAGAAGTACCCGCCGCTGACACTGCACTTCTGCAGAAGTGCCTGCCACTGACACTGCACTTCTGCAGAATTGCCCACCGCTGACCCAGCTCTCTGCAGAAGTGCCCACCGCTGACCCTGCACTTCTGCCGAAGTGCCCACCACTGACCCTGCACTTCTGCAGAAGTGCTCTCTGCTGATCCTGCACCTCTGCCAAAGTGCCCACCACTGACCCTGCACTTCTGCAGAAGTGCCCGCCGCTGACCCTGCACTTCTGCCGAAGTGCCCACCGCTGACCCTGCACTTCTGCAGAAGTGCCCACTGCTGACCCTGCACTTCTGCCAAAGTGCCCACCACTGATGCTGCACTTCTGCAGAAGTGCCCGTTGCTGAACCAGCTCTCTGCAGAAGTGCCCAACACGGACCCTGCACTTCTGCAGAAGTGCCCGCTCCTGACCCTGCACTTCTGCCAAAGTGCCCACCACTGACTCTGCACTTCTGCAGAAGTGCCCGCCGCTGACCCAGCTCTCTGCAGAAGTGCCCACCACTGATCCTGCACTTCTGCAGAAGTGCCCGCCACTGACCTTGCACTTCTGCAGAAGTACCCACCGCTGACCCTGCACTTCTGCAGAAGTGCCTGCCACTGACCCTGCACTTCTGCAGAAGTGCCCACTGCTGACCCAGCCCTCTGCAGAAGTGCCCACCGCTGACCCTGACCCTGCACTTCTGCAGAAGTGCCCACTGCTGACCCAGCTCTCTGCAGAAGTGCCCACCGCTGACCCTGCACTTCTGCAGAAGTGCCCGCTGCTGACCCTGAACTTCTGCCGAAGTGATCACCGCTGACCCTGCACTTCTACCAACGTGCCCACCGCTGACCCAGCACTTCTGCAGAAGTGCCCGTTGCTGAACCAGCTCTCTGCAGAAGTGCCCACCGCTGACCCTGATGCAGCACTTCTGCAGTAGTGCCCACCACTGACCCAGCTCTCTGCAGAAGTACCCACCGCTGACCCTGCACTTCTGCCAAAGTGCCCACCACTGACCCTAAACTTCTGCAGAAGTGCTCTCTGCTGACCCTGCACCTCTGCCGAAGTGCCCACCACTGACCCTGCACTTCTGCAGAAGTGTCCGCCACTGACCCTGCACTTTTGCCGAAGTGCCCACCGCTGACCCTGCACTTCTGCCAAAGTGCCCGCTACCGACCCAGCCCTCTGCAGAAGTGCCCACTGCTGACCCTGACCCTGCACTTCTGCAGAAGTGCCCACCGCTGACCCAGCTCTCTGCAGAAGTGCCCACCGCTGACCCTGCACCTCTGCCGAAGTGCCCACCACTGACCCTGCACTTCTACAGAAGTGCCCGCTGCTGACCCAGCTCTCTACAGAAGTGCCCACCACTGATCCTGCACTTCTGAAGAAGTGCCCGCCGCTGACCCTGCACTTCTGCAGAAGTACCCACCGCTGACCCTGCACTTCTGCAGAAGTGCCTGCCACTGACCCTGCACTTCTGCAGATGTGCCCACCGCTCATCCTGAACTTCTGCAGAAGTACCCGCCGCAGTGCCCACCACTGACCCTGCACTTCTGCAGAAGTACCCGCCGCTGACACTGCACTTCTGCAGAAGTGCCCACCGCTGACCCAGCTCTCGGCAGAAGTGCCCACCGCTGACCCTGCACTTCTGCAGAAGTTCTCTCTGCTGATCCTGCACCTCTGCCGAAGTGCCCACCACTGACCCTGCACTTCTGCAGAAGTGCCCGCCGCTGACCCTGCACTTCTGCAGAAGTGCCCGCCGTTGACCCTGCACTTCTGCAGAAGTGCCCACCGCTGACCCAGCTCTCGGCAGAAGTGCCCACCACTGACCCTGCACTTCTGCAGAAGTGCCCACTGCTGACCCTGCACTTCTGCCAAAGTGCCCACCACTGAAGCTGCACTTCTGCAGAAGTGCCCGTTGCTGAACCAGCTCTCTGCACAAGTGCCCATCGCTGACCCTGTACTTCTGCCGAAGTGCCCACCACTGACCCTGCACTTCTGCAGAAGTGCTCTCTGCTGACTCTGCACCTCTGCTGAAGTGCCCACCACTGACCCTGCACTTCTGTAGAAGTGCCCGCCGCTGACCCTGCACTTCTGCCGAAGTGCCCACCGCTGACCCTGCACTTCTTCAGAAGTGCCCACTGCTGACCCTGCACTTCTGCAGAAGTGCCCGTTGCTGACCCTGCACTTCTTCAGAAGTGCCCACCACTGACCCTGCACTTCTGCAGAAGTGCCCAACACAGATCCTGCACTTCTGCAGAAGTGCCCGCTCCTGACCTTGCACTTCTGCCGAAGTGCCCACTGCTGACTCTGCAATTCTGCAGAAGTGCCCGCCTCTGACCCAGCACTTCTGCAGTAGTGCCCGCCGCTGACCTAGCCCTCTGCAGAAGTGCCCACCGCTGACCCTGATGCAGCACTTCTGCAGTAGTGCCCACCACTGACCCAGCTCTCTGCAGAAGTACCCACCGCTGACCCTGCACTTCTGCCAAAGTGCCCACCACTGACCCTAATCTTCTGCAGAAGTTCTGTCTGCTGACCCTGCACCTCTGCCGAAGTGCCCACCACTGACCCTGCACTTCTGCAGAAGTGTCCATCACTGACCCTGCACTTCTGCCGAAGTGCCCACCACTGACCCTGCACTTCTGCCAAAGTGCCCGCTGCTGACCCAGCCCTCTGCAGAAGTGCCCACCGCTGACCCTGACCCTGCACTTCTGCAGAAGTGCCCACCGCTGACCCAGCTCTCGGCAGAAGTGCCCACCACTGACCCTGCACTTCTGAAGAAGTGCTCTCTGCTGATCCTGCACCTCTGCCGAAGTGCCCACCACTGACCCTGCACTTTTGCAGAAGTGCCCGCCGCTGACCCTGCACTTCTGCCGAAGTGCCCACCGCTGACCCTGCACTTCTGCAGAAGTGCCCACTGCTGACCCTGCACTTCTGCCAAAGTGCCCACCACTGAAGCTGCACTTCTGCAGAAGTGCCCGTTGCTGAACCAGCTCTCTGCAGAAGTGCCCACCGCTGACCCTGTACTTCTGCCGAAGTGCCCACCACTGACCATGCACTTCTGCAGAAGTGCTCTCTGCTGACTCTGAACCTCTGCCGAAGTGCCCACCACTGACCCTGCACTTCTGTAGAAGTGCCCACCGCTGACCCTGCACTTCTGCCGAAGTGCCCACCGCTGACCCTGCACTTCTTCAGAAATGCCCACTGCTGACCCTGCACTTCTGCAGAAGTGCCCGTTGCTGACCCTGCACTTCTTCAGAAGTGCCCACCACTGACCCTGCACTTCTGCAGAAGTGCCCAACACAGATCCTGCACTTCTGCAGAAGTGCCCTCTCCTGACCTTGCACCTCTGCCGAAGTGCCCACTGCTGACTCTGCAATTCTGCAGAAGTGCCCGCCTCTGACCCAGCACTTCTGCAGTAGTGCCCGCCGCTGACCTAGCCCTCTGCAGAAGTGCCCACCGCTGACCCTGATGCAGCACTTCTGCAGAAGTGCCCACCGCTGACCCAGCTCTCGGCAGAAGTGCCCACCACTGACCCTGCACTTCTGCAGAAGTGCTCTCTGCTGATCCTGCACCTCTCCCGAAGTGCCCACCACTGACCCTGCACTTTTGCAGAAGTGCCCGCCGCTGACCCTGCACTTCTGCCGAAGTGCCCACCGCTGACCCTGCACTTCTGCAGAAGTGCCCACCACTGAAGCTGCACTTCTGCCAAAGTGCCCACCACTGAAGCTGCACTTCTGCAGAAGTGCCCGTTGCTGAACCAGCTCTCTGCAGAAGTGCCCACCGCTGACCCTGTACTTCTGCCGAAGTGCCCACCACTGACCCTGCACTTCTGTAGAAGTGCCCGCCGCTGACCCTGCACTTCTGCCGAAGTGCCCACCGCTGACCCTGCACTTCTTCAGAAGTGCCCACTGCTGACTCTGCACTTCTGCAGAAGTGCCCGTTGCTGACCCTGCACTTCTTCAGAAGTGCCCACCACTGACCCTGCACTTCTGCAGAAGTGCCCAACACAGATCCTGCACTTCTGCAGAAGTGCCCGCTCCTGACCTTGCACTTCTGCCGAAGTGCCCACTGCTGACTCTGCAATTCTGCAGAAGTGCCCGCCTCTGACCCAGCTCTCTGCAGAAGTACCCACCGCTGACCCTGCACTTCTGCCAAAGTGCCCACCACTGACCCTAAACTTCTGCAGAAGTTCTCTCTGCTGACCCTGCACCTCTGCCGAAGTGCCCACCACTGACCCTGCACTTCTGCAGAAGTGTCCATCACTGACCCTGCACTTCTGCCGAAGTGCCCACCACTGACCCTGCACTTCTGCCAAAGTGCCCGCTGCTGACCCAGCCCTCTGCAGAAGTGCCCACCGCTGACCCTGACCCTGCACTTCTGCAGAAGTGCCTACCGCTGACCCAGCTCTCTGCAGAAGTGCCCACCGCTGACCCTGCACTTCTGCCAAAGTGCCCACCACTGACCCTGCACTTCTGCAGAAGTGTTCTCTGCTGACCGTGCACCTCTGCCGAAGTGCCCACCACTGACCCTGCACTTCTGCAGCAGTGCCCACCGCTGACCCTGCACTTCTACCAAAGTGCCCACCGCTGACCCTGCACTTCTGCCGAAGTGCCCACCACTGACTCTGCACTTCTGCAGAAGTGCCCGCCGCTGACCCAGCTCTCTGCAGAAGTGCAGAATCACTGGTTGGCACTTCTGCAGAAGTGCACGCCGCTGACCCAGCTCTCTACAGAAGTGCCCACCACTGATCCTGCACTTCTGCAGAAGTGCCCGCCGCTGACCCTGCACTTCTGCAGAAGTACCCACTGCTGACCCTGCACTTCTGCAGAAGTGCCTGCCACTGACCCTGCACTTTTACAGATGTGCCCACCGCTGATCCTGAACTTCTGCAGAAGTACCCACCGCAGTGCCCGCCACTGACCCTGCACTTCTGCAGAAGTACCCACCGCTGACCCAGCTCTCTGCAGAAGTGCCCACCGCTGACCCTGCACCTCTGCCGAAGTGCCCACCACTGACCCTGCACTTCTGCAGCAGTGCCCGCTGCTGACCCTGCACTTCTGCCGAAGTGCCCACCGCTGACCCTGCACTTCTACCAAAGTGCCCACCGCTGACCCTGCACTTCTGCCGAAGTGCCCACCACTGACTCTGCACTTCTGCAGAAGTGCCCGCCGCTGACCCAGCTCTCTGCAGAAGTGCAGAATCACTGGTTGGCACTTCTGCAGAAGTGCACGCCGCTGACCCAGCTCTCTACAGAAGTGCCCACCACTGATCCTGCACTTCTGCAGAAGTGCCCGCCGCTGACCCTGCACTTCTGCAGAAGTACCCACTGCTGACCCTGCACTTCTGCAGAAGTGCCTGCCACTGACCCTGCACTTTTACAGATGTGCCCACCGCTGATCCTGAACTTCTGCAGAAGTACCCACCGCAGTGCCCGCCACTGACCCTGCACTTCTGCAGAAGTACCCACCGCTGACCCAGCTCTCTGCAGAAGTGCCCACCACTGACCCTGCACTTCTGCAGAAGTGCTCTCTGCTGATCCTGCACCTCTGCCGAAGTGCCCACCACTGACCCTGCACTTCTGCAGAAGTGCCCGCCACTGACCCTGCACTTCTGCAGAAGTGCACGCCACTGACCCTGCACTTCTGCCGAAGTACCCACCGCTGACCCTGCACTTCTGCAGAAGTGCCCACTGCTGACCCTGCACTTCTGCCAAAGTGCCCACCACTGACGCTGCACTTCTGCAGAAGTGCCCGTTGCTGAACCAGCTCTCTGCAGAAGTGCCCACCGCTGACCCTGCACTTCTGCCGAAGTGCCCACCACTGACCCTGCACTTCTGCAGAAGTGCTCTCTGCTGACTCTGCACCTCTGCCGAAGTGCCCACCACTGACCCTGCACTTCTGTAGAAGTGCCCGCCGCTGACCCTGCACTTCTGCCGGAGTGCCCACCGCTGACCCTGCACTTCTGCAGAAGTGCCCGTTGCTGACCCTGCACTTCTGCCGAAGTGCCCACCACTGACCCTGCACTTCTGCAGAAGTGTTCTCTGCTGACCCTGCACTTCTGCCAAAGTGGCCACCGCTGACCCTGCACTTCTACAGAAGTGCCCGCCGCTGACCCCGCTTTCTGCAGAAGTGCCCACCACTGACCCTGTAATTCTGCAGAAGTGCCCACTGCTGATCCTGCACTTCTGCAGAAGTACCCACTGCAGTGCCCGCCGCTGACCCTGCACTTCTGCAGAAGTACCCGCCGCTGACCCTGCACTTCTGCATAAGTGCCTGCCACTGACCCTGCACTTCTGCAGAAGTGCCCACTGCTGATCCTGAACTTCTGCAGAAGTACCCGCTGCAGTGCCCGCCGCTGACCCTGCACTTCTGCAGAAGTACCCACTGCTGACACTGCACTTCTTCAGAAGTGCCTGCCACTGACCCTGCACTTCTGCAGAAGTGCCCACCGTTGACCCTGCACTTCTGCAGAAGTGCCCACCATTGACCCTGTACTTCTGCAAGGTTCCTTTGCCCCCAGCCCAGCTGCGGCTTATTCTGAGACATACCCTCCCCTATCATTTAGAGGAGCAAGGACCCTGAATGCTTGAAATGGATAATAAAGTCAGATATTATTATGCATTTCATTTTAATTTAAGTGCGTTGTGATTATTGTAAGAACTCCTATTCTGTTTGCAGAAGTGGTTAGCTATTGGATTGTTGCCGGATGGATTCTTATGAATTAAAGTTCAACACTTTTATTGGAAGATGCTAAGACTCTTAGATTTGTGAGGTTTCCATGTGTGTGCTATGCTGCAACCAGGGGCCACCTTTCAGCCTCGCACCAAGAAGGATCCAACCGTTCAGCCTCGTTATCAGATGGTGAAGCATGGGTGCTTGCAAACTCCTTCTTGAAATTAGAATATATGTTTCAAATTATTGGACATCTGGGAGCTCATATACCACTACCTTTGGAATTCCTCAAATCTTACTGCTGCTTCCAGTCCAATCACACGGTCTGACATGTACTCAAGACCTCATCCACTCTTTAGCAAGCCCCTGTCTTCTCTGCCCCCACACCTGATTTTGAAGTGCAACAAAGGCACGCTTTCCTCTAAACCAAACCCCCCCTTGATCTATACCTGACCTTTTCTTTGCTCTGTATCCGTGGCCCTCCTTTACTCTGCATCCATTGCCCACCCTTGCTCTTTATCCATGGTCCTCCTTTGATCTGTAATCGTGGCTCTCATTTCCTCTGAATGTGTGGCCCTCGCTTGCCCTGTATATGTGGTCCTCCTCTGCTCTGTATTCATGGCCCTCCTTTGCTCTATATCCGTTGCCCTTCTTTACTCTGCATCCATTGCCCATCCTTGCTCTGTATCCATGGCCCTCCTTTGATCTGTATCCATGGCCCTCCTTTGCGCTGTAACTGTGGCCCTCATTTGCGCTGTATCTGTGGCCCTCCTCTGCTCTGTATTCGTTGCCCTCCTTTTCTCTGCATCCATTGCCCACCCTTGCTCTGTATCCATGGTCCTCCCTTTATGCTGTATCCATGGCCATCCTTTGCGCTGTATCTGTGGCCCTCCTTTGCACTGTATGTGTGGCCCTCCTCTGCATCTGTTGCCCTCCTTTACTCTGCATCCATTGCCCTCCCTTGCATTTTATATGTGGCCCTCCTCTGCTCTGTATCCATGGCCCTCCTTTGTGCTGTATCTGTGGCCCTCCTTTACGCTGTATCCATGGCCCTCCTCTGCTCTGTATCCATGGCCTTCCCTTGCTCTATATCCATGGCCCTCCTCTGCTCTGTATCCGTGGCCCTCCCTTGCTCTATATCCGTGGCCCTCCTTTGCGCTGTATCCATGGCCCTCCTCTGCTCTGTATCCATGGCCTTCCCTTGCTCTATATCCGTTGCCCTCCTTTACTCTGCATCCATTGCCCACCCTTGCTCTGTATCCATGGCCCTCCTTTGCGCTGTATCCATGGCCCTCCTTTGCACTGTATATGTGGCCCTCCTCTGCTCTGTATCCGTTGCCCTCCTTTACTCTGCGTCCATTGCCCACCCTTGCTCTGTATCCATGGCCCTCATTTGCGCTGTATCCATGGCCCTCCTTTGCACTGTATATTTGGCCCTCCTCTGCTCTGTATCCATGGCCCTCCTTTGCTCTGTATCTGTTGCCCTCCTTTACTCTGCATCCATTGCCCACCCTTGCTCTTTATCCATGGTCCTCCTTTGATCTGTAATCGTGGCTCTCATTTCCTCTGAATGTGTGGCCCTCCCTTGCCCTGTATGTGTGGCCCTCCTCTGCTCTGTATTCATGGCCCTCCTTTGCTCTGTATCCGTTGCCCTTCTTTACTCTGCATCCATTGCCCATCCTTGCTCTGTATCCATGGCCCTCCTTTGATCTGTATTCATGGCCCTCCTTTGCGCTGTATCCATGGCCCTCCTTTGCGCTGTAACTGTGGCCCTCATTTGTGCTGTATCTGTGGCCCTCCTCTGCTCTGTATTCATGGCCCTCCTTTGCTCTGTATCCGTTGCCCTCCTTTACTCTGCATCCATTGCCCACCCTTGCTCTGTATCCATGGTCCTCTTTTATGCTGTATCCATGGCCATCCTTTGCGCTGTATCTGTGGCCCTCCTTTGCACTGTATATGTGGCTCTCCTCTGTATCTGTTGCCCTCCTTTACTCTGCATCCATTGCCCTCCCTTGCATTTTATATGTGGCCCTCCTCTGCTCTGTATCCATGGCCCTCCTTTGTGCTGTATCTGTGGCCCTCCTTTACGCTGTATCCATGGCCCTCCTCTTCTCTGTATCCGTGGCCCTCCCTTGCTCTATATCCATGGCCCTCCTCTGCTCTGTATCCGTGGCCCTCCCTTGCTCTATATCCGTGGCCCTCCTTTGCGCTGTATCCATGGCCCTCCTTTGCGCTGTATATGTGGCCCTTCTCTGCTCTGTATCCGTTGCCCTCCTTTACTCTGCATCCATTGCCCACCATTGCTCTGTATCCATGGCCCTCCTTTGCGCTGTATCCATGGCCCTCCTTTGCACTGTATATGTGGCCCTCCTCTGCTCTGTATCCGTTGCCCTCCTTTACTCTGCGTCCATTGCCCACCTTTGCTCTGTATCCATGGCCCTCCTTTGCGCTATATCCATGGTCCTCCTTTGAGCTGTATATTTGGCCCTCCTCTGCGCTGTATCCATGGCCCTCCTTTGCTCTGTATCTGTTGCCTTCCTTTACTCTGCATCCATTTCCCTCCCTTGCTCTGTATCCATGGCCCTCCTCTGCCATGTATCCATGGCCCTCCCTTGCTCTATATCCATGGCCCTCCTTTGCGCTGTATCTGTGGCCCTCCTTTGCGCTGTATATATGGCCCTCCTCTGCTCTATATCAGTGGCCCTCCCTTGCTCTATATCCATGGCCCTCCTTTGTTCTGTATCTGTGGCCCTCCTTTGCTCAGTATTGGTGGCCCTCATTTGCTGTGCACCTGCAGCTCAACTTTGCTATTTACATGAGTTCTCCTTTGCTCTGAGCATAAGTGTCTTATGTTGAGTTTAGTTTATTTATTTGTAAAGTGCGCCAAGCCCTGAGGCATCTGGGTCCTTGTCTTACTAGTTACATAGTTGTATGCAGTTTAGTTACATACAGAGGCGTAGAAAGGTATAGTGCAAAAGGGGTCATTGAGAGCTGATTAACATAAATTACATTTTGCATGCAGCATAGTTACATGCAGATATGCTCTGTTATTCAGTATGCAAAGCCCTCATTTGCTGCACACAGAAAGTCCCCCTCGTGTCCATACCCAAAATCTTACTCCCCATACCCAAAGCCTCCCTCTTCTCCATTCCCAAGCCCTCCTCCTCCCCATTCCCAAAGACCCCCTCTTCTGCATACCCAAAGCCCTCCTCCTCCTCATGCCCAAAGCCCCCCTCTTCTCCATACCCAAAGCCCTCCTCCTCTCCATGCCCAAAGCCCCCCCTTTCTCCATACCCAAAGCCCTCCTCCTCTCCATTCCCAAAGCGCCCTCATTTCCATACCCAAAGCCCTCCTTCTCCCCGTACCCAAAGACCCCCTCGTCTCCATGCCCAAAGCCTCCCTCTTCACCATGCCCAAAGCCCTCCTTTGCTCTGTACTGGAGTTCTGCTTAACCTGACAGCCTCTCTACTCGGCCCAATCTCTCTCAAACTCTGCCTCTTCTCAACTTCATTTTACTGGAACTCTTCTCCTCCTTTCCCCAACCCTACATTCATCTTATTCAAAGTTTTACGTTCTGTTTTTGAAAGTTAATCTTGTAGTTCAGCCCAATCTCTCTCCACATCAAACAGCTGGACCACAGTCCAAGGCCCTAACTCAGTGCTCTGTTCTGAGCATGTCCAGGCCTGGATGGGCCCCCACCTTGTCGCCACCCTACAAACACTGCTGCAGCCTCCTCAGCAAGTCTTGCTCATGAACTTGGACCATAGCCCCCCTTTTCTGCAAAACATTTGAGTGATGGCTGAACTTCGATTGCCTCCTCCAGCAATCTCCTTGAACTGTAACTGTGCTTTCCTATACTGCCTCATAATACCACTCCTTGAACTGTAACTGTCGAATTCCTAATATATCTCTCCTTGACCTGTAACTGAGTCGTTCCTAATCTATCTCTCCTTGAGCTGTAATGGTGGCATTCCTATACTGCCTCTCCTTGACCTGTAACTGTGCTGTTCCTAATCTATCTCTCCTTGACCGGTAACTGTGCCGTTAATATACTGCCTCTCCTTGACCTGTAACTGTGCTGTTCCTAACCTATCTCTCCTTGACCTGTAACTGTGCTGTTCCTATACAGCCTCTCTTTGGCCTGTAACTGTGCCATTCCTATACTGCCTCTCCTTGACCTGTAACTGTGCCGTTCCTAATCTGCCTTTCCTTGACCTGTAACTGTGCCGTTCCTACACTGCCTCTCCTTGACCTGTAACTCTGCCGTTCCTATATTGCCTCTCCTTTACCTGTAACTGTGCCATTCCTAATCTGCCTCTCCTTGAACTGTAGCTGTGCCTATACTGCCATTCCTTGACCTGTAACTGTGCCATTCCTATACCGCCTCTCCTTGACCTGTAAATGTGCCGTTCCTAACCTGCCACCCTGGACCTGTAACTATGCTGTTCCTATACCGCCTCTCATTGATCTGTAACTGTGCCGTTCCTATACTGCCTCTCCTTGACCTGTAACTGTGCCGTTCCTATACTGCCGATCCTTGACCTGTAACTGTGCCGTTCCTAATCTGCCTCTCCTTGACCTGTAACTGTGCTGTTCCTATACTGCCTCTCCTTGACCTGTAACTGTGCCGTTCCTATACTGCCTGTCCTTGACCTGTAACTATGATGTTCCTATACTGCCTCTCCTTGACCTGTAACTGTGCCGTTCCTATACTGACTGTCCTTGACCTGTAACTGTGCCGTTCCTAATCTGCCTCTCCTTGGACCTTCTCTTCACGACACTGCACTATGTGTTCTACATTTGGTAAATACATCTCATGTTGGGTTTTTTCCTTTTTCCTCACCTCTCGCACCCCTGTGTACACTGCATTGTATTCCTTTTAAAACTCAAATCTCGGTGGGTGTGCTTTCACATCTTGCTTCCCTGTGTACGCTGCATTGTATTCCTTTTAAAGAAATGAATTCCTGCAACCCACCTATTTCTCTGCATTTGTATTGTGCCCTCTTTAGCTATTAGGCCGCCTGTGAATTAGGGCCAGGACTGTGTATTGCAGTCCTCCCCTTTCTTTCTGTTCCTTTCTCGCATCTATCCTCTGCTTCTGAGATGGCACTCTCCATCTCTCCAATCTTTTCTATCTGCTACACTATCATCTGTCCTCCCCCTCACACAATATCTGGATGGAAAAAGCACAAAAAGACATCCTGGGTGCAAATCCTGGCCTTCCCATTGCAGACAACTATTTCAGTGTATCCTCCAGAGAAATCTTCACTTATATCCTCTTCTTTGTCCCCTCTCCAGATCTATGGACATCTCATCTCTCCTCTCTCCCCTTTCTCATACTCTCCCATTAATGGTGGCACCAAGTGGGAAGCCCTCTTGGCAGGCTTCTTCTCATCACGCTGCATCATTAATGTCTACCACACTGGCACTATCCTGGTACAGGGTCATCAGGCCAACCTCTTTCTCTTTGACTGGATCCTGCCATCCCTCATTAACTTTCTTCCTTCTCATGTCTTCCCCCTACTTCTCCCTCTTTCCCCCCAACCTCTGACTGAAGTACCACGCCCCTGTACTCCATCTCAGAAAACCTTCAAAGACATAGATCATCTCCACCTAGCGACTCTTAATGCCCACTCAGCCAACAAACACTCTGCTAACATCTGCCTCCTTCTTGAAGACACTAACTTTGACATTCTCACCTTTACTGAGACATGGTTCCATGCCAGCTCAGTCACGGCTTTTGACTCTCTCCCACCTCACTGTTTTAAGATCATTTCCAAGCCACAACCTCACTGTGCTGGTGGTGGTGTTGCCTTAATCTTCCCTGAGTGGGTTCCTTCTTCCATCTTACCCACTCAGCTCTACTCTTCCTTCAAGAGCCTGCTATGCAAATTGGTCATCTCTCCCTCCTCCACTCGGACCATTGCTACCATATACCGGCCTCCAGGCACTACCGCCCTGTTCCTCTCTGAATGGGCTGATTTCTGTTCCTCCTTACTTTCAACCTTCTCCAACCTGCTGCTCCTGGGTGACTTTAACATCCAATTGGACTCCCCTGGCACAGCCAGCATCAACTCTTTTCATTGACCTCTGCACCTCTCTATCCCTCTTCCAAACAGTTTCCCCTTGCTCATCCAGAACCATCAAGGACAACATTGGCTCTCTTGCCCTGGCACACGCTGATCTCTGTAACCACTCCTTTGCTACTGGTTCTTTCCCCTCCTCCCTCAAACACTCCCTTGTGCACCACCTCCTTAAAAAACCACTAGCAGACCCTACCTGTTCAGCCAACTACGCCCTATCTCCATCACCCCCTTCCTGGGATTACTGCTGGAGAAATTGTCCCTGTCCCAACTCAACTCTCACACTGAATGTGTTGATGGTCTCCACGGACATCAATTGGATTCCTAGCATCCAAAGGCACAGAAACGGCTCTTCTGAACACCCTTGAAGAACCACTCACATCCCTGGATTCCAATTCCCCTGCTGTCCTCATCCTCCTTGATCTTTCCTCTGCACTTGACACGGTCAGCCACTCCATCCTCATACAAAGGCTCCACGACACCCTTGGTATCTCCAAGCGGGCACTGGACTGGCTGGCCTCCTTCCTGACCGCTCCTCCAAAGACATCCTGGGCACCTTCTCTTCTCCTACTTCCTTCTCCACCTATGGTGTCCCCCAGGGCTCTATCCTCTTGCCTTGGCTCTTTAACATCTACCTTACTCAGCTGGCACTCCTTATCTCTTCCTTCTCCCCCAACTTCCAGTGTTATGCTGATCACACACAACTCTTCTTCAAACTTCCTGCTAACCTTCTTGCACCTTCGATCATCCCTGTCTGCCTTTCTGCCATCCAGTCCTGGTGCACTTCCAATGATCTCTGCCTCAATGCCAACAAAACGGAGATCCTTCCCATTGGGACCCCTGCTCCCGACTCCTTCACCTCATTCTGGCCTTCTTCCATGGACTCTCATCCAACTCCCTCTTCTGAAGCCAAAAACCTTGGGGTCATCTTCAACTCCTCGCTCTCCTTCCTCCCTCATACTCAGGACATTGCCACAAGGATTTTCGAAAGGAAATCCTCCTTTTCTCACCTTCCACCGAAGTTCCCGAGCCTTGTTTCTCTCTATGCTTGACTATTGCAATAGCCTCCTCCTGACTCTACCTCCTCCACTCTGCAACCACTCCACCTAATCAATGGCATTCAATAGTGTCCCTCCACCAGCCTTCTTTTTACCTGAGATAGGGAAGCCCGTTATACTTGGAAAAGATGGATACAGTCATTCAGGTACTATGCCAATGTCGCATGTGGCACCAACCACAGCGTCGATTGGGAACATCCCTTCTGCTACGTTCTCTACATCCTGCAGGACAAGAAGGGTGTGAGAACTTACTGCACCCCCATGGAGCAAGTCTGAAGATCTTGTAGAGGATGAGCCAAAAGCCTCTACTGGAAGATTGCCCTTAACTTGCCTGTATGCTGGGAACCGGAAATAGCGACAAAGGCGACACCTTTAATTATGCCTATGACACGAGCAGCCTTCAAAGCAAAGTATCCACTAAGGAAACCACTCTTTATGTATCAACAAAAGAGCTGACAGTCTCTTGGGAATGATCTCCGAAGAGCAGGTGAAGACGGATCAAAGAAGAGACTGGTGACATCACATGAAGCAAAGTGACACACCTAAGAAGAAGTGACAAAAGAGAAGGTGAATAGACCATATAGAATCTGATGACAAAGTTAAGAATCAAGTAAACTTTCATATGCGGAATGAAGATTGCACATGTGAAGAGCACAGAAGAAAATGAAAACCGTTTTATAATTGTACAGATGCAGTAACGCAAGTAGATTAAGTATTTGTGAAGGCTGGCCATACGTAGTGAATAGATTGCAGACGGTGCCGCCAAGGTATATATATTGCATAGGAATCTGGAAGTTACACATCGTATTTGAGCATACTGGACCTCGTGAATAGAAGGGCTGAAAAGTATGGCACAGCAGAATAAGCCCAACTGAATATGAAAGAAGAATCAAGGAGGTCTGCCTGACAAAGTGTCAAGGGTTGAGGCAGCCAAGAAATTAGTTCATTTTCATGGAAATATAGAATGAACAAGAGGCGAGAGCCGTGCTCCTGTTAAGGTGTGGCGGAAGGACAAAGAGTGCCAAGTTGTATTCATTCATTACCATTAAATACAACAAAGGAGCTCAAAACGTGGTCTCCAGTCACATGGTCAGATGAAAATAGACTTTGGGTAAGCTACACCGAGACCAGAAGATAAAACCATGCTCACACTCCCTTTTATTCCCAGGCGCGGTAATACTTGCAAGGCCAAGTTCAAAACACTATTTTCATGGCAGGCAGCTTGAGTGATGATGGATGATGGGCTAATTGGGTGGGGAGGCATGGTCAAGACTGACCCACCAAAACCTGAGGTATCAGCTTGCATGCTGCTAACGAGTGGAATATTCCAGAAGAGTACAAGCGTGCCAACCAATTATAGAAGGCCACGTACCAAAGAGCACTATAGTTTAGAGACACAATGAGACGTTGTGTATTTGATGACACTCATAATGACTTGCACTAAGAGTGGGCAGAGTTGTCCACCTGACAGTAGAGACCCAATCACAACACCAACCCCATAGAAAGTATACTTAGATGTTTCCCGTTACCCAATCACAGACCTACACACGTTTTCTTAGTTTTCCCCATAGTATGATGTCAATAATGGTGAATTTTTAGTATATAAGTGTGTTTTTTATGTGTTACATTGAGATCTTACTGCCAGACATCCGATGATGTTTGTTGTACTCCCTGTTTAGATAATTGTTATTAAAACAGCCAAGTCTTTTGCCAACTTCCTGAGTTGGTTTTATTATTGATGTTTGAATAATTTCTGCATCCCCATCCACCCTGTAGAGTGTTACCTCGTCTTAAAGGGCCCAACGGGTTCACTTGGTAGCAGAAAGGGGATGGTTAAATGGCCCATCGATAAGTATGGCATTTTCAGGACATCAGGTACCCTCCACCATCCACCCAGAGAACTGCAAAGTTTCCTCTGAAGAGCAGTCAACATAGAATACTTACAAAGAGATTGATACAGGTGGGACGGGTCCCTCTTTCATGAAATCCCTTGTTGTTTCCACAGGCGCTGAGTGGACCGAAGGTGACAGTGGCCAATTGGAGGAAGGGACAATCCCGAGAGTCCGGAGCTGAAAGGCGAATGGTGAGTAGATTGAGGGAAATGGCAAACTGTGGGAATGGGATTGTGGTACCACGAAAATAAGTAACAGGGTTGGTTGACATAAGATGAGGAGACAAAAGTGTTTTGAACGAGGAGCCTTCTGTAGAGCCCATAGTCCTATTTCAAGGAATTTTAGAAGGAGTTGTCCCAAGGGGGTAAAACTAGGCTGCACACAGACAGGCTGTGAGGGGAGACAATTCAAACTTCAATTGGAGTGTTTTAGGGGCTAAGAGAAGAGGAGTGTATATCATGGTGTGCATGTGAAAAGTTAACTAAGTTTTGTTTGTTTTTATATTCTATGTATTGAAAAAAGTGTTGAAGATTGACAAAGATAAGCTGTGTTAAGTAGAAACAAAATGTTATTATTTAACCTAGGTTATTGTTGGTATTGACTGTAGGACGGATTGAGAGAAATTGAAAATTAAGAGGTTTTGACTGGCGGGTGTTGGAGCGTGCTCATATTTGTTTTTTTCGGAAACGTATTTTGTGTAATTACTGGTAAATATAGACAGTCAATTGAGACCTGTTTAAATGGGAGAAGTTACACCACTAATGCGTATGTGTAAAATACTACCAAAGCATATGCCCAAGATCAAACAGTACAGTGCAGAATGGGCAAAAGGAACAACAGATAAAATGTTCATGTCGTTGCCACAAGGGGGATCACTGGCAAAAGCAGTATTATAACACGTGACCACATACTTGCACATAGCGTATATGGGAAAGAAATTAGAGAAAATGATAGCTATTTTAGAGCTCTGGAAAATGTACCAGGAGGAGGGGGAAGATCCGCCCCCTGAGGAATGGATGCTTAAACAGAGTAGAGAGGAAGGTGTTGAGCCATCTGCTTCCCTTACTCCACCAGAAGTAAATGGCGAAAGTACGGAAGACATAGGACTGTATCCGTTAAGGGAACTGAAAGCGGCAACAGGCTATAGTAACCAGATATATGAACCACCCGCTTATGATAGTGACGATAGTCAAGAAGAAACTAAAAGAAAGGAAGAGATATTTAAGGTCTTGCAGGGTAAGGAATAGAAAAGTGAACAACCAAATGTATCTTTAGATATAGAACGGTAGATTAAAAGATGGAACAGAGAAAAGGACAAAACTGACGAGATTATGCTCGTACAAAACAAATGGATGGGTGGATAGATATTGCTTAAACTTGGTGGGAAAAGTCTTGAGGAAGTTATACAAAGGGAAGATCAAGACGAGCAAGATAAAAAAAAGACAGGGAATGAGAAAGGAGACTGAAGGAAGATGAGAATAAGAGAAAGGATAGACAAAGGTGAAAACAAATATATCAGGGGGAACAACTAAGAAAGGAAGAAAATGCAGAAGAGAAAAGAAAGTACGAAAACAGGCAGAGAGCACTCGAAGAACAAGACAGGTTAGAAAAAAAGAGTGAAGCGGAAGAATAACAAATTATCAGATAAAAGAATGCAAAAATGAAAAGATGAGGAGGAGCGTAGGGCAAATGAAAGAAGGGAAGAGAAAAGAAAAGGGGAGGAAAGGGTTCAAACGGAAGTGAAAAAATTGAGGGATTAGACAAAGAAATTGTGAGAAAAAGGAGACAAAGGGCACGCAACATTGATTGCATTCAAAAAGAACTGATGGAACCAAGTCCAGTAATATCATGGAGCGACATATAGGAGTTTCTCCCATCGCAAGGAGTAATGCCAGGACCACCTATGGTAAACCTAGATAAGAAATGTGAGATAGGAAGCATCGGAGATAGGATCGATGAAGCTTATCAGTAGATGTGGGCAAAAGGTGAATCAGGAAGCAGGGGAAAAGGAGATCGATCCAAAGGTGTCCAGTCACAAGGCAAGGAAGAAAGCCCGTTCACAGAGCCTTGTCTGTAGACAGGCTGACTTTAAATAAGGATGATAAGGATGAAAGCCATACGAGTTGGGGACTAGATATGTCAGATGAAGAGAGAGAAACCTTCTGTGGGAGGAGGGAGAAAGCGCATGTGGTCCTGAAGGATCCATGCTGTCAGACAGAGAAGTAAGATGGTCAGAGCTGGAACACCTAAATATAGGATCCCATAGCATATCCAGAACACTCTAAAGGATGATCACATAGTGAGAAAGGAGAATTGCCACCATGTGTGAGCAAGTTAAGGCCATTGCCAGGAAGAAGGCGATGCAGAACCATTGTCCCTGCTATGGATAGGCAGACAATGGGGGCCGACTGCGAAATTGGGTTCACACAGTTCCCTTTATTGGAGAAAGGAGGAGCTAGGCCACAGTATATCCCATGGCCGGAAATGACTATGGATCATTTAAGATTAAATTCACTAGCTTAATGGCTGGGGTGGGAAAAAGGATATATGAACTAGAAAAAATGACAGGAGGAAAATACTTTAGCCATAAGGGACATTAAGGGTCTCCTAGCAGCCATTCTTGGGGAAAGGGCTAATGACATTTGGATACGAGCAGGCAATTCAAGTGTCACGATGCAGAATACAGCTCATGATGGAGAGCCCTTTAATAATTGTAGAGCAGACATTGGAGAGCTCTTAGGGTACAGTATCCTGACACATCAGATATGGATGTAATTATGGCATGTAAGATGCAAGAAGGCGAATATCTGCTTGCTTACATTCAAAATATTCAGGAATGGTGGACTTTGAAAACACGGGAGCCATGGGGGAAATCTGTGGCAGCATTTTACCACATTTTATGTCACGGAATACCGGAGCAAGTACAGAGACAGCTCAAGAAATTAGTGGGAATGGAAGCAAGGCCTTGGGCAGAGATACAGGTGACCATAGTGCATCACTGTTGACTATTTCAAGAGATAAATATGCAGAAAGAAGAGACTAGGAAACTCAAGGAAGCTAAGTTAGTGCAGTAAAAATTGACAAAATACGCAATACGAGGTGTGGTATTGACAATCCGGAGAAGGGCTGGGAATGCAGCAACAAGTAGCAGGTGCATCACAGGCAAATAATCAATGCCAGATGGACCAAGGAGGAAATGGGTTCATGCCGAGAGGCCGAGGAATGGGCTTCAGGGGAAGATTTGGTTTTCAAAACAACCAAAGTGGTTTTCAGAATATGAAGAATGATAATCAGAATATGCAAGGAGGGTTTAATCAAGGAGGGCAAGTAAGAAGAGCACCTCCTATATGTTGGAAATGTGGCATGGCCGGGCATGTACCACACATGTGTGGGAGTTAAGGTAATGTACAAAATGGACAATTCTCAGGAGTGGGGACAGCTTATCCTCCTACATACAGCCCACCAGCTAGGAATGGGTTTGCCCAAGATCAGACAGTGTATCGAGCACAAGCACCACAAATGCAGCAAGCACCACAAATGCAACAGGTGCAACATCCACAGCAAGCACCACTGAATACATTGCAAGGACAGTCACAGCATGCACCCATGCAGATACAGCAGAACGCAAACACAGGGCAGTTATTAACTCAAAACATAGGGGATGTTTCTGCAGTGGGAAGAAGTCCTTTCACAGGGATGAGCATATATCAACAGTAGGCAGCTCACAGGGGGACTTGATGTGTTTGGTACTATCAGTGACACCAGACCCTCAAGAGTAACCAAGGAATGATGTAACCATAGGAGGCAAATCGTTTTCTTTTTTAGTATACACTGGTGCAACTCGCTCGTGTATATGAGAGGGAAAATATACGTTATCAGGAAATGCCATGAATGCTCAAGGGTTCTCTGGAGCTACAAGCAGAGTTCCTTTTACTGACAAATTACTCGTCTCAATAGGGGAATGTGACATGTCTGTTCCATTATTGTATTCGGGGCAGACATCAGTTAATATTCTGGCACGAGATTTATTAACAAAGCTTAATATGACAATTTCTTTCACTGATGATGGCATAGTGCTTTCTACTCCAAGGATACACTATTTAAATGCGGGTGCATTTATAATGGCATTACAGGGCGTATGACCATACAGGGAGTGCCAATGGAACGTGAAGTCTTTCTTTATGGGATGAACATTTTGTTAACATGGCTATCCGGCCTAGTGGGACAGGCTATGAGAATACCTGATGAGTTTTTATTCAGGCCACAGATACCAATGGAGGAAGAGGGGGGATGTACTATTCCTCTAGAACTAGTTGCAGCTATAGTATGAGGGGAATTGGCCATGCTCGAAGGATTTGATGAGGGCAGGCCATGGAGGACAGTGATTGCCATTGGGGAAGGGTATAGATTGACTGACGTCATAGATGAGGATATGTTTAAAGATGATCCAGCAGATGATGAAGTAATATTTGAAATTAATATCACATATTGGTTCAAAATAGAGAAAAGAGAGGTTCCACAGCGAATGATGATAGTGCGGCAGTGTCCAGCATATTTTAACAAGGACTTAGAAAAGGGGCCAGCCTCGTTATCGACTACAGGCCCCTATGACGTAGGCCTATTAAAGGGAGTAGGGAGGTTAAGATTAAACTGAAACTAGGAGCGATTTTACCACGAGCAAGACAGTATCACATGTTTCGAGAGGTGGATGAGGGTATTTTTAAAACTATTTCCGCACTAATGGATCAAGGTATTTTAGTGACGTTAGAGTCACCATGCAATACTGCTGTGTACACTGTGATAAAATAGAAGGGGGAGTCATGGCGTTTAATTCAGGACATGAGGCCTATTAATAAGATTGCAGAGGCAGAGTTTCCTCTAGTTATGAATCCTGTGATGATACTATGTAGTATCCCCGTTGAAGCACAATATTTCACAGTAATTGACCTAAAAAATGTGTTTCTCTCAAAACCTTTGCACAAAGACTCTCAAGATCTGATGTCTTTTACGTTCCATCAGACAAAGCTGAAAAGCACTTGTTTACCTCAATGCTACTCTAAGTCTCCATCTATCTTTAATAGGGTCCTCCAGATGGACCTAGGGAATATTGATTTGAAAAGTGTTGTGCTGCAATATGTAGATGATATTTTGGTTTGTAGCACAACAGAAGATGAGTGCAGGCAAGATACAATTCAGTTAATGATTATCCTAGCAGACAAGGGATATAAAGTGGACAAAGAGAAGTTACAGTATTGTCAGGATGAGGTATTATACATAGGCCAGTTGATTTCACACAACGGAAAAAGGTCACACCTGAAAGAGCAGAGGCAATTATGAAAACAGCAAAACCGCACATGATAAAACAAATGCAGCAGTTCCTGGGATTATGCAACTATGTTAGAGCATGGGTATTTGATTGTAGTTCACATACAAAACCACTTTTGCAGACTCTGAAAAAATCAGAGGTAAACAAGGATAAATAGCATGGACTGAGGGAATGGAGGAAGGATTTGAAGTATATTAAAGAAACCAATTTGCACAGCTCCAGTTTTAGGATTTCAAAATTATTCTGAGGAGTTCTTCCTGTTTTCACACACAAATGGAACGGTTATGACAGCAGTGCTTACACAGAGGACTACATTAAGGTATAAACCTCTGGCATATTACAGTGGGATTCTAGATCCAGTTATGAGAGGACACTTTCCTTGTGAACAATCGCTGGCAGCAGCCGCGTTCGCTATTGAGAAATCTATGAGCATAGTGATGGGGTGTTTTATGACATTATTCGTTGAACATGCTTTGTTTTGCTATTTTGGAAAAGGGTAGATTAACATCCCAGAGAGCATCTGCATATGAAGTTGTTATATCTAATTCTGCGATTAAGATAGTCAGGTGCAGAATAGTGAACCCTGCCACATTTGTAGCTGACCTCATGGCAGAGAGTGAGCCTGTACATGACAGCGCTAGTTATGAAGAGTCATATGTCGACGTACCGCATGTAAAAGAAAATGTGCTATCAGGATGGAAGACTCTCTTAATTGACGGGTCATCAAAAATGTATCAAAATAATGGAGAAAGGCAGACTGGTTCAGCTGTAGTGAGGCATAGAGAAAATGGGGAATTTGAAATTGTGGCAGGCATATGTCTGCCATTCCACTTTTCGGCACAAGCAGCAGAATTAGTGGCACTTATTATAGCGCTAGAGAAATATGAAGGAGAGGAAGTGACGGTGTACAGTGACTCTGCCTATGTGACGTCAACTGTGCCTGCTGGACTAGCACGTTGGAAAAGGAGGGGCTACCTCAGAGCAGACGGCTCTACAGTGCACTATGCAGCATTATTAGACAGACTTATTAAAGCACTACAGCTCCCAGCAGCCATTGCAATACTTAAATGTGCAGCACATACTAAGAGAAATGATTTTATTTATTTATTTTATTTCATGCAGGAATTAAACTGTGGACAAAGAAGCCAAGAGGGTTGCAACTTCTTCAGATATTTTGAGTTTTGATACTCCTCATAT
The DNA here is from genome assembly GCF_040938575.1 of Ambystoma mexicanum. NCBI lineage: Eukaryota > Metazoa > Chordata > Amphibia > Caudata > Ambystomatidae > Ambystoma > Ambystoma mexicanum. The sequence goes on from NC_090931.1 coordinate 24,493,422, forward strand.
AAGAAAGGGGGAAATGATGGCTGTGATAATGCAAGAAGGTTTTAATCATTTGCCGAAAACACAGTTAATGGAAATTCAAGGCAGTACACCGCAGGAGATGCAAGAGTTGTGGAAATGCAGGGGGTGTTCCCTATCCCCCTTCAAAGCATTATGGCAGCAAGAAAGCACTGGGAAGCCAGTAATGCCAGTAGCATTATTAAAGGTAGCGCTTGAACAGTTGCACTACTCCGCGCATGTAACTAGGGAAAGCCTCACAGCAACTATTGCAGAGGATTGGTTTGTGCTAAATTTGTTAGAACACCTTGCATTTTATGTAGTAAATTGCATCGTATGTCAAATGTTTACTGCTGGGCACACATTGCAAACAATCAGAGGAGTGATTCCACAACCGATTGGTCCTTTCAGCATTTACATATCGATTATATTGACATGCTGCAAGTATGTAGTGGATACAGGTATATGATAGTGGAGGTGTGTCCCTTTTCGAGATGGATCAAAGCCGGTCCATGTGCACACCCTGACGTCACTTGGGTAGCAACGTTTTTAGCATGAAAAGTATTTATAAGATGCAGAGTATGTGAGGTGCTGAGATACGACAATAGCCCACATTTTGCTAATGAATTATTTGAACAGATCAGTTTGTTATTGAACATAAAACACAAGTTTTCTTGTGCTTATCACCCGCAAGTGAAGGGGATATGTGGGAGACTCAACTGTCTTCTCAAAGAGAGAATTGCTAAATTTAAATTGTCATTAAAGAAGGGATGGCTATATTGCTTGCCTCTAGCATTACATGCATTAAGGAGCAGCCTGGGATTGACCACCACCTCACACCCCATGAGCTAATAACAGGGTGGCAGATGAAAATGCCGCTGACTCCTCCATCAAGAATTGGAGGTGATGCACAGAAGACAGCAGAAATGTTAGGTAATGAGTTACTTGCGTATTTGACATGTATGACTGCTAGTATTTCTGTCATTTCAGATCAATCCTGGCGCAAAGGGTGTCGGTCTCAGGACACAGATGAAGACCATTCAGCAAACGGACCTGAAAAACATTTATCAGTACCAAGACTTTTTGAGGGAGACACCGTTTTAATACACAACTTTATTAAGAAGTGGCATGAGCCCCATTTTAGTGGAACCTATATTGTGGAGAATATCACTACCTCAGCAGTAAAAGTCCAAGAACAATGCGCATCAATTCACCTGGGTGATGTCAAACCGTATGTTGGTGAGACCGGAACACCCCCACCCAATTCGAATACAAGCCAACAAAAAGAAGTTCAGCATGTGCAGACTCGATCGATGACGAGGAAGAAGGACGCATAAATTGCTCAGTAAAGAAATGCAAATGTGCATTTGGACCTTGGGCTATCATGGACACTCCTTAAAGATATTACAGCAGGTGTGCAAACTTGTTGCTTGAGCCACAGGAATCTCTAAACTGAACTTTAGAACGTGTTGAAGTATTGCAAAAGTATGCCAGATTTGGATTTCCTGTTCACCAACTGGATAAGGGAACAGTTCCCTGATTCCTTTCTTACTGAATTTCAATTCAGTCATCCAAATGGTCCAGTCTGATGTAGACATTCACAGGCTCCTGCTTGTTGTCTTTATTGTTATTCTTCAAACATATCCTGTTCTTGTGGGGAGAAATGCTAGCATTCTTGTCTTCCTGCATGATCCTAAAAATGGTCCAGCAATAAGGAGATTGCTCTCAGACATCATTGAGCAAATTTTGCAATTACCCGAGCATTTGACAAATTTGCATGATTAAAAAGGTTTTTTCCTTCCTTAAAAAGTAGTTAACAGGCATAATATGGAATACTGAGAGTGATACAATGCTGCAAAACGAATGAGCTCAGCATTGTGTGGTAAAATCGACACTGGTGGGGACTAATGTATTGGTTTATAATATGCTCATGCGCAGCATTCATCATTGTTTTCTTGATTCCTTTGTTACACACTGTTTAATTTATTGTTCCAAAGAAGGCAGCAGTCCCTTTGATCCTTCCCACACCAGTGACCCTTACAGACATATATGTTACACGAAGGCCAAGACGATATGTGATTGTCCCTACACCAATGACATGTGCAAAGTCACCTATTTCTCTGACAGGTGTCCCTATGATTCCCCCCACTAAGAGAACTGTTTTTGACTTACTTCATGAGTAATACACAACCTTTCTATATGCGAGACACAAGAGAATCACAAGGAAAGATGATTATGAGTTAAATAATTATCTCGACAGTACAGCACAGTTGGGGAATAACATGTGGTATCAGCACAGTAAAGAAGTAGGAAAAAGTACCTCTGAGGAGAGTTGCTATGTGTCTTCTCTTCTACCATATGCATTAGGGGATTCTAAGATATTCATAGCTATAGAAATAGACATTCAGACAGCTCATTGCTTGACGCACCTTGCACTCTGCCATATGAGAGGTCAATTCCTGGGTCGAACACATCCTTGGTATGGGTGACAGAATGGTCAGCACCAGAAGATGATTATGTTCAAGATTTGAAAACAAGAGACGATCACTCAACAGAGATCATGTAATAAGATACGAACAACCTGGCATGAAGGGAGCAGGAATCAGATGGGAGATAAATATAAATCTCAATTGCCAAGGAAAGACTGATGAAGAAAAACAAAGTTGCAAGGAGAGAGGCCAGATGCAGATCTGAGGAACAGTACTTTCGCCAGATGGATGGGAAGAAGGCATAGTTGTATGCAGAGCTGTGGCAGTAACAGGACATCACAAACCAGTTATAGATTGTGTGGAGAAGGGATGCAAACCTCTCTTGCCGAAAGCTTGCCAAGCTGCTGACATGAGTAGAAGATAAAGGAGGCCAAGTGCATATAGTGCCTCTAGCAAGCGCAGAACTATGCTTCAGAAAAAATGGCACAAGAAAAGTTGGAGAGAATCAACAGTGCAGTCGAATCTTTGATGTACCAGGAATGAAAGAGAGGGCAGTAGTGATAATGGACCACTACTGGGCCTGTGGATCCAGAGATTATATGAAGCTACCCAGAGACTGAGGAGGACTGTGTTCCATAGTGATTATTCATGTTCCAGCATTATTGATTCAGAAAAGGGACTTGAACATTGGAGAGTTTCCAAAGGCTGATGCTTATCTAAGGAAGAGAAGATCACTTGGATTTCTCAATCGAACAAAGAGGGAGAACGATTTCTCAGCTAAATCAATTTAAGCTTTTGATGCTATTCCGTATAAACACTGTTTGTTGAGTCAGACTTCAGCGATATTCACGACAATCCTCATGCCAAGGTTACAGGTAATGGTGAATGCTAAATGCTTACAGATAACGAGAATGGAGCTCTTGCAGACAATCAACACAACCATAAATAGATACAATGCGATCAAAGAAAGTTGAGAGCCATAAGACTGATGCAACTCCAGAATAGATATGTCCTGGATATGATTACAGCCATGGATGGAGGTGTTTGTGCCAAAATCGGTGAACTTGCATACCAACATGGAAGATGAAGTAGAAGATATTGCAAACGACAGCTGGTCTGCATCCATCTTCTCATGGGTACCACAGTGGATGGCGAATATCTTCAAGTTCCTTGGAGCATTACTGCTGATGATAATGTTTGGATTCTGTGTGATTAAGATAATAATCACACAGTGCAAGAAGACAACAAAGAAAGCAGTAGGAATGAGGATCCTAATCGATGTTGAATCTGGATTTAAACCCAAAGAACTGATGTATGAAGAGATCAGAGACTGCATAAAAGACAGCATTCATGCACCTGATGGAAGGAAGTTCCTGTATCCAAGAGACCACAAAAAGCATGTGGGAAGATGGATCTACTGCAGTCCGAGTGGACAGTGCAGCCACATGACTTCGAGTGTTGACAACCATGTGAAATCAGCAGGATCTTTGAAAGGTGTGATGAAGATCTGGACTCCGAAGAAACACTTCTTCAAGAGAGGATGTGTAGATGCAGAGGCTGGTGAAGGTGTGGTCGATGAATCAACCAGAGGGGGGAGTGTAGAGGAGGAGTCAAAAGCCTCTAACGGAAGTCCTACCGCTAACTTGCCTATATGTTGGGAACCAGAAATAGCGACACAGGCGACACCTGTAATGATACCTATAAAACGAGTAGCCTTCATAGCAAAGTATCCACTAAAGAAACCATTCTTTATGTATCCATGAAGAGCTGACAGTTTCTTGGGAAAGATCCCTGAAGAGCATGTGAAGACGGATGAAATAAGAGAATGGTGACGTCACATAAAGCAAAGTGACACACCTAAGAAGAAGTGACAAAAGAGAAGGTGAATAGACCATATAGAATCTGATGACAAAGTTAAGAATCAGGTAAACTTTCATATGCGCAATGAAGATTGCACGTGTGAAGAGCACAGAAGAAAATTAAAACCGTTTTATAATTGTACAGATGCAGTAATGCAAGTAGATTAAGTATTCATGAAGGCTGACTATATGTAGTGAATAGATTGCAGGCGGTACCACCAAGGTATATATATTGCATAGAAATTTGGAAGTTTCACATCGTACTTGAGCAAACTGGACCTTGTGAATAGAAGGGCTGAAAAGTATGACACAGCAGAATAAGCCCAGCTGAATATGAAAGAAGAATCAAGGAGGTCTGCCTGGCAAAGTGTCAAGGGTTGAGGCAGCCAAGAAACTAGGTAGTTTTCATGGAAAGATACAATGAACGAGAGGCGAGAGCCGAGCTCCTGTTAAAGTGTGGCGGAAGGACAATGGGCCTCATTACACGGTAGGAGGTAACCATGGCGCTATCAGCGCCATGGCTACCGCCTACCGCCTTCTGGGTCTGGGTCGGCGGTATGGGGACTTAACGGGTCATTCCGACCCTGGAGGACCCGATAAGGCCCCATGCCAATTACCATTCCCATTCCCATTCGAGCCCCATAGGGCTCAATGGGAATGGGGAAGGAGCAAATAACGGTACCGCTATTAGCGGTACCGTTATTTGCTCTGAAGTCCCTCAGTGGGTCCTGTGCTTAACGTGTGGTCTGACTACATGTTAAGGACGGGACCCTCTGAGGGACCTCGTAGTAGGGTGGTAAGGGATTACCGGCACCGGTGCCCTTGACGGTGCCGGTAATCCCTTACCGCATAACGTGTAATGAGGCCCAATGAGTGCTAAGTTGTATTAATTTAATAGCATTAAATAAATGAAGGAGCTCAAAACGTGGTCCCCAGTCACATGGTCAGATGAAAATAGACTTTGGGCAAGCTACACCAAGACCAGGAGCTGAAGCCATGCTCACACGCCCTTTTATTCCAGGAGCAGTTATACTTGCAAGGCCAAGTTCAAAATACTTTTCTCATGACAGACAGCTTGAGTGATGATGGATGATAGGCTAATTGGGTGGGGAGGCATGGTGAAGTCCGACCCACTGGCACCTGGTGTACCAGCTTGCATGCTGCTAATGAGTGAAATATTCCAGAAGGGTCCAAGCGTGCCAACCAATTATAAAGGGCCACGTACCTGTAACGCTCACCTGACTCCCACGGAGGCGCTGGCCTGGTTCGCGCTGCTGTGACCTCTTCAAAGGTGATGCGCAGGGATCAGAAGACAGACTGGACCGGGCCACCAAATCTGGCTTGTCTGGCTCGCAGAAGTATCCTTCTGTAGGCGAAAATAGGGGATTAACTGTCTGCGGGGTAATGCAATCAGCCTCCCACTTTCCCCTCTCACCCTCCTCGAAACCCTCCTGTGATTCCTCGTAGCGTCTCACCTTAGGGTCTGGAAGGACGAGCTCTCCATCTTGCTTCTGATGCAGGGGCGCGTTGGTATCCAGTTACTTCACTGGATTTTCGGATTGGTGAGAACCAAACTTGCTTGGCTTCCAGGTAAGTTTTTTGATAAGAGGTTCCCCTTGTATCCATGCATTAATGTACTAATGCTAGTGTCTTTTTCCCCATAGGGGCCGGGGTACGGAATGCCGGGGAACAGGCACCGACCCGAGATGAGAGGTGAAATCCTTGTAGAAATCAGGCAAGTCTTTAATGAGCGTTTTTTTGGTAATGTCTTTTCATTCGCTCATTAACGCTGATGTCTTTTGTTCCCCATAGGGGCCGGGGTCCAGAAATGCCAGGATGCGGCGCGGACCCGAAATGAAGAGGGAATGAATCAACAGGTAAGTCTTAACATGGAGAATTAGCTTTCCTTATTCCCTTCTCTCTCTCACCTTTTGTTCTGGTCTTTTTCTCCCTAGGCGCTGGGGCGTGACTGCGAATCCGGATGATCGCTGCTGAACATGGAGGCACCCTGTAAAGGTGAGTGGAATGTGGCGCTGCAGCGATCGACGCAATGAGCTTTTAAATAAAAGTCTTCCTTTTCAGGATTATCGGCGAGATGTCTCCGGGATGCGGATTTAGCAGGTAAGGACTTTTCCTTCTTCTGTTCTCTTCTTCTCTTCCTCTTCAGGTGATCCAGGATGCTGGCAGGCGTGGCAGAAGTCAGGATGCAGGAGCAGACACGGTGAGCGTCCAGCTGCTAGATGCAGAACAACGCGAAGCACGTGTGGCTGTTCGGGTAGAGTTTAAATAGCCTTGGAAGAAGTTCCAGGTATGTATCCTTCCGCCAATCAGGTATGTTTCCTTCCCCGACCACGCCCGGATGGTAAATTAGTCCCACAGGTAAAGTAGTTCCTTTCAGGCCTCAAGGAGGCCGGGATCCTGCAGCATGGTCTGCATCAGGTAAGTGCACCCAAGCACTTCCATAATGAACCTGGCGCCTATGGCGCCAGGACTGATGTCTTTTATGAGCCTGGCGCCATAGGCACCAGGACACTGTCCAAAGGGCCCCTATATGGGGTTGCTGGGTCCTTCCTTGGGGACTGGATGTCCGCTTTCGGGGACGCAGGGCTTGAACCGGCTCCCCGGGAGCAGGCATCATGACATCACTCCCCCCCAAGGCCCCTCCCAAGGTTGTTCCCTCCGGGGGTTTTGGTTTGTCTGGGAAGAGTCGGTGGAATTTCCTGACTAATCGAGGTGCATGCACATGGTCGCTGGGTTCCCACGACCTCTCCTGAGGTCCGTACCCCTTCCAATCAATTAGGTAGAACAGTTTTGACCTAAACATTTTTGAGTCTAAAATGTTCTTCACTTCGAATTCAGGCTCCCCATCTATTAGAATAGGTTCTGGAGGTTTGAGTAGTCGGGTTCCGGGTACCACTGGTTTCAGAAGTGACACATGAAAAACAGGGTGAATTCGCATACTAGCTGGTAAATCAAGTTTAACAGCCACTGGGTTAATTATTGCCGTAATAGAATAAGGTCCCAGATATTTTGGGTTAAAAGTTTGAGGCCCTTTGAATGGTAAATGTCTGGTAGCTAACCACACTTGATCCCCAATCTGATACGGAGGTGCTTCACTCCGATGTAGATCAGCATTCTCCTTGTATTTTCTCTTGACTTGTTGTAAATGTGTAGTTGCCTCTTTGAAGGCTTGGGTAATTGTAGAATGCAGATGTTCTACTGCAGGCATTCCGAGGTTCTGAGGTGAGTCAAGGTTTGAGGTTCGAGGGTGATGCCCAAACAAAGTATAAAAAGGACTGTGGTCAGTTCCAGAGTGTACCGAATTATTATATGCGTATTCGGCTATCCAAAGAATGTCTTTCCAGTGGCTTTCAGATTGCTGTAACATACACCGTAAGTATTGCTCAAGGGTCTGATTTGTCCTCTCGGTCTGACCATCGGTCTGAGGGTGGTGACTGGTCGATAATCTTACGTCGATCTGCGCCATTTGACAACATTTGCGCCAGAAGTGGGAAATGAATTGGCTTCCCCGGTCAGCGATTAGTATAGATGGGAATCCATGTAGCCGAACAATATTTTCAAGGAATTCTTTGGCTAGGACAGAAGCTGAAGGTAAACCTTTCAAAGGAATAAAGTGGGCCATTTTGGAAAACAAATCCACAATTACCAGAATAGTATTGTACCCCGAACAAGGAGGCAGGTCCGTAATAAAATCCATTGATAGGGTGTGCCAGGGTGCTGGCGGTATGTCTAGAGGTTGAAGGAGACCGGCTGGTCTTTTCTTTTGACTTTTATTTTGGGCGCAAACACCACAGGACATCACAAAAGATTTAACATCTTTTCGCCAAGAGGGCCACCAAAATTGTCGTTTCACCTTTTCCTCTGTCTTGGCAATACCGGGGTGTCCCTCTATTAATGCAACATGATAACCGGAAATAACTAGTTTGTGTAATTCCTTATGTGGCAGGAATAAGCGTCCTTGGAAATAAGGTAAACCATTATCTATGGTAAAGTCTGATCCCTTTTGTATCCAATCCTGTAAGGTTGTAGGGTCCAGGAGTTGTTTCACTCTGGCTTGAATGTCTTCAAGCGTCTGTAACGAAGTCATGCCTAGAATCCTCTGTTCGGGAATTATTGGTAGGGGTTCTGAGTTTGTATCAGATTCTCCCATTCCAATTCGGGATAAGGCGTCTGCTTTGCCATTCTTGCAGCCAGGTCGATAGGTAATCACGAAATCAAATTCAGCGAAAAACAAAGCCCATCGGAGCTGCCGTGATGACTGAGCCTTGGCGGTTTTCAAATACTGTAAATTCCGGTGATCAGTGATCACTGTGATGGTATGTCGAGCGCCAAGCAGATAATGCCGCCAGGCTTTAAAAGCGGACTTAATGGCTAACAGTTCTTTGTCCGTGATTGCATAATTAACATCGGGTGCCGAGAATTTTCTGGACCAAAATGCTACGGGATGCAGTTGGTTGGTTTCGGGATCTCTTTGGGACAGGACAGCTCCCATGGCTAGGTTGGATGCGTCAGTCTCGATGACATAAGGGAGATCTGGACGCGGGTGTTTCAATATAAGTGCGGAGGTAAACTTAGCTTTTAAATCCTGAAAGGCCTGCTCGGCTTCTTCAGACCATTCAAAACGTTTATTTTTCCTCAAGTGTGCAGTAATGGGTTGTACCACGCGTGAAAATTCCGGGATAAACCTGCGATAGAAATTGGCAAAGCCGAGCATGCTTTGAACCCCTTTTACAGAGCTAGGTGATGGCCATTTGAGGATGGCATCCACTTTTCTTGAGTCCATTCGGACTCCTTTGGGTGTCAGGATGAAACCTAGAAACTCGAATTCTGTGGTATGGAAAACACATTTCTCTAATTTAGCAAATAGTTTGTGTTGGCGCAGTTTTTCAAGTACTGCCCTGACGTGTTTTCTGTGATCAGATTCCGAAGAGGAGTACACCAGAATGTCATCGATATATACGACAACACAAACATCGATGAGTTCCGGAAGGACATCATTCATGAAGTATTGGAAGGCAGCCGGCGCGTTACACAATCCGAAAGGCATCACCTGGTACTCGAATAATCCGTATTTAGTACGGAAGGCAGTTTTCCATTCGTCGCCTTCTTTAACTCGTACCAGATGATAAGCCCCCCGGAGATCTAACTTGGTGTATATGCAAGCGTCCTTCACCTGGTCAAGGAGTTCAGGGATCAGAGGCAGAGGATAACGGTTTTTAACCGTTATCTGGTTCAATGCGCGGTAATCGATACAAGTTCTAAGGTTGCCTTCTTTTTTGGGCACGAAGAACAAAGCCGAGGATGCCGGGGACTTTGACGGGCGAATAAAACCATTAGCTAGGTATTGATCCAAATATTGTCTCAAATGCAGATTCTCAGGTTCGGTAAGGGCATAAATCCTGCTACAAGGGGGTTGTGCACCGGGCACCAGATCGATTTGGCAATCGTACAATCTGTGAGGAGGTAACGTGTTGGCCTGTTCCTTTTGGAAGACGTCCTGAAAGTCTTGGTATTCCGGAGGTAGTTGCATGGAGGCAGAGGTTACAGATGCTAGATTAATCTTCAGGTTTTCTGGGTAGCAGGTTTGTGTACAATCCGGGAAGGTTATTCTCTTAGCTCGCCAATCAATTTGAGGATTATGTGTCTCTAACCAAGGGATTCCAAGAATAACCTGAAACTGTGGAGCATTGATTACATCAAACACAACACCCTCCCGATGGCCGTCGGGACCAATAAGAGTCACCTCAGTAGTGGAATGTGTTACCGGTCCAGAGGCAATTTCAGTTCCATCGACTGCGGTGATGACATCTTTGCTGGTTTTAGGACGGAGAGGGAGGTTAATCCTAGAGACCAATTCACGATCCACATAGTTTCCAATAGCCCCACTATCGATGTATGCCTTTATTGCATGCAACCGCTTAGGCTGTTCTGGATCTACGAGAACCATTGGCACAATGAAATGCAAGGTCTGAGAGTTTGTTTTCAAGCTCGGCAAGTGGACCCCTACACTTGTCGGGCGGAGTCGATTCCCGAAACAGAGTCTTCATGGTTTTTATCAGCGGCTCCTACTGCCTTTCGGGGCGGTTTTGCCGTGCAATCTCGTAGAAAGTGTCCAGAATTCCCACAATAAAGACATAATTTTAACTGCCGCCTCCTTTCACGTTCCTTTTGAGTTAAGGGTCCTTTAACCCCTCCAATTTGCATAGGCTCAGAGACATCAACTCCCTTGGGATTAGCATGGGTCTTGACCAACACCCGGGTCTCAAACCTGGACCGATCTGCTTTTCTGTTTTGAAGTCTGTGATCCAATTGGACCACTAAGTCTATATACTCTGTGCATTCTTGGGGCGGATTTACAACTTGGGCCAAGACATCTTTAAGTTCTCCGCGTAGGCCTTGATAAAACAACGTGACTCTTTTATCCTCTGGCCATCCCGTTTCCACAATTAGTCTATTAAAGGTTGCAATATAGGATAGGAGGTCCTGATTGCCCTGTCGCAGGGATAGAAGTTCGTCATCCAGAGCCTGCCCCTGAGAGTGTCGAGCAAATAACCTTTCCATGCTTGCTTGAAACCTTTGAAAATCACGGAGAATCGGGTCATCTTGAGTAACCAGTGGAACTGACCAATCGGCAGCGCAGCCGCTGAGATATGACAATACAAAGGCTACCTTGTTCTGATCATTAGGGAAGGCCCCAGGTCTGCATAGGAAGTGCAAACAACACTGATTCATGAATACGGCAAATCGTTTGGGGTCCCCAGCAAAGCGTTCGGGTGGGGCCAGCGGCATGTTTCCAGGTAGATTAATCTGCACAGGGTTACTGGAAACCACAGGAGCGGGGTTCCCTCCGGAACCGGGTAGAGGAGTTTGCCCAGCTTGACCTTGCAAAAGCTGTACGGCCAGGTCATCAGTTCTTTCCTTTGATATTATTAATTCCCTCCTGAGGGCATTAGTCTCTTGACGAGTGGCATGTACTTCGGCCCGTAATTCCCCCAGTAATTGGGCCAACTGATCAGTCTCAGAACTTTCCATAGCGCCTGGGTGGGAATTTGTAGGAAGGCTTTGCGTTCTGTAACGCTCACCTGACTCCCACGGAGGCGCTGGCCTGGTTCGCGCTGCTGTGACCTCTTCAAAGGTGATGCGCAGGGTTCGGAAGACGGACTGGGCCGGACCCCAAATCTGGCTTGTCTGGCTCGCAGAAGTATCCTTCTGTAGACGAAAATAGGGGATTAACTGTCTGCGGGGTAATGCAATCAGCCTCCCACTTTCCCCTTTCACCCTCCTCGAAACCCTTCTGTGATTCCTCGTAGCGTCTCACCTTAGGGTCTGGAAGGACGAGCTCTCCATCCTGCTTCTGATGCAGGGGCGCGTTGGTATCCAGTTACTTCACTGGATTTTCGGATTGGTGAGAACCAAACTTGCTTGGCTTCCAGGTAAGTGTTTTGATAAGAGGTTCCCCTTGTGTCCAGGCATTAATGTACTAATGCTAGTGTCTTTTTCCCCATAGGGGCCGGGGTACGGAATGCCGGGGAACAGGCACCGACCCGAGATGAGAGGTGAAATCCTTGTAGAAATCAGGTAAGTCTTTAATGAGCGTTTTTTTGGTAATGTCTTTTCATTCGCTCATTAACGCTGATGTCTTTTTTTCCCCATAGGGGCCAGGGTCCGGAAATGCCAGGATGCGGCGCGGACCCGAAATGAAGAGGGAATGAATCAACAGGTAAGACTTAACATGGAGAATTAGCTTTCCTTATTCCCTTCTCTCTCTCACCTTTTGTTCTGGTCTTTTTCTCCCTAGGCGCTGGGGCGTGACTGCGAATCCGGATGATTGCTGCTGAACATCGAGGCGCCCTGTAAAGGTGAGTGGAATGCGGCGCTGCAGCGATCGACGCGATGAGCTTTTAAATAAAAGTCTTCCTTTTCAGGATTGTAGGCGAGATGTCTCCGGGATGCGGGTTTTAGCAGGGAAGGACTTTTCCTTCTTCTGTTCTCTTCTTCTCTTCCTTTGCAGGTGATCCAGGATGCTGGCAGGCGTGGCAGAAGTCAGGATGCAGGAGCAGACACGGTGAGCGTCCAGCTGCTAGATGCAGAACAACGCGAAGCACGTGTGGCTGTTCGGGTGGGGTTTAAATAGCCTTGGAAGAAGTTCCAGGTATGTATCCTTCCTCCAATCAGGTATGTATCCTTCCCCGACCACGCCCGGATGGTAAATTAGTCCCACAGGTAAAGTAGTTCCTTTCAGGCCTCAAGGAGGCCGGGATCCTGCAGCATGGTCTGCATCAGGTAAGTGCACCCAAGCACTCCCATAATGAGCCTGGCGCCTATGGCGCCAGGACTGATGTCTTTTATGAGCCTGTCCAAAGGGCCCCTAAATGGGGTTGCTGGGTCCTTCCTTGGGACTGGATGTCCGCTTTCGGGGACGCAGGGCTTGAACCGGCTCCCCGGGAGCGGGCATCATGACACTACCAAGGAGCCCTATAGTTTAGAGACCCTATGAGACGTTGTGTATTTGATGATGCTCACAATGTCTTGCACTAGGGGTGGGCAGAGTCGTCGACCTGACAGTAGAGACCCAATCACAATACCAACCCCATAGAAAGTATACTTAGATGTTTCCCGTTACCCAATCACATACCCACACGTTTTCTTAGTTTGCCACATAGTATGACGTCAATGATGATGAATTTTTTGCATATAAGTGTGTTTTTTATGTGTTACATTGGGATCTTACTGCCAGACATCCAATGATGTTCATTGTACTACCTGTTTTAGATAATTTTTATTAAAACGGCCAAGTCTTTTGCCAGCTTCCTGAGTCCGTTTTATTATTGATGTTTGAGTAATTTCTCCATCCCCATCCAGCCTGTTGAGTGTTACTTCATCTTAAAGGGCCCAAATGGGTTCACTCTGAATGGGTATGAAAAGTCATTCAAGAAGATGAGTCAACGCTATGAAAAGAAATTGAGTACAATATTGCAGTGCTACAAGTTTGGAAGATGAGTAGAGGAAGAAGGGGGAAGTATGGAAGAATGCATTATAAGCCTGAGGAAGTTAGCCATGACATGCAATTTTAACAGACAACTAAATAAATGCCTCAGGGCGCAGGTTATACTCAAGTGCAACAGTGCAAAAGTCAGCAAAAAACTATAGTCAAAAGATGACCCCCCACTGGATACAGTCCCAAGAGTAGCAAGAAAGAGGTAGAGCACACCGAATAATTTGTCAAAGTCCTAGACGACAGGATAAAAGAAAGAAATATGAAGGGAGAAGGTGCGCCACAGCTGGAAACAATACCTAAGGTAAATGATACTGCATCAGCAATTAACAATAGCACATTTGTGAAGAAATAACCTTTAGAACGGTTCCAGAAACCTATATAGTAGGATGACAGGAGAGGCAGGATGACCACCCGCACAAGGAGATGAGGCAGTCCAAGGTAGAGTAGCCAAAGGAGATGTTTCAGGTTGATGGTATGAACTATTGGGTGGACAACCCAGAGTGTCCTGCCCTGAAGATCATCTGCCGAATTTGAAAGGGCAAGGGTCATGTTGCAAGGTGCCGGAGGAGCAGGAAGCCTGGAACCAATTGGGTCGGCAGTTATCATAGTGAAGAAGAAAACGATGAATACATATCACTCGCTAGTGATGGGCAAATATGAAGAAGAAATAGATAATCCAAAGGCTTCAGCGTTTATGGACAGTGTCATGATGCCCATGGTGATTGATAAAAGTGCCAAATATACATGTCTGCCGCAGAGCCAATGGGAAGACTGGGACGTGATTACCTAAATAAAGTCCACATCAATCCCAGAGCCTATGGAGGGGTGAAGATTGAGTTTTGTCAGGTGGTTCTGGGCCACCTTAAAATCCAAAGATAGAGAAGCTCATGGTAAAGTCTACATGACAAAGAAAGGCAAAAGCGCCTTATTGAGCTGGACACATTAAAGGAAACTCAGAGTGAGAGTAGTCCCAAATGCACAGAAGTTGGTGTTAGCTATTGAAATTATTAGTAATGTAGTAGAAGAAGTATTCCAAGCCAAGATAGGCTGTTTAGGCAGATTTGTGCATAAGATAAAGATGAAGTACAAATGCATATTGGCAGCACATAAACTGTGCAACATCCCTTTGTCGATGAAGGAGGAAGTCAAGCGAGAACTGAAGGAGCTAGAAGATCAAGGCCTCATAGAGAGCATAGATGCAGCAGAGTGGGTGTCACCTTTAGTTGTCCTAAGGAAAAGTTCAGGAAAACTCAGGATTTGTGTGGACATGAGGGAGCTCTATAAATGTGTAGTTCTGGAGAGACACCCATTACTCAACATTCAAGAGATCATATCAAGCATAGGTCCCACAAAATATTTCTCCACCTTGGGTCTCACTTCTGCTTACCAGCAGGTGAAATTGCATGATAAGTCCAAGTGTTTAACAGCTTTTATCACTCCTCAAGGGCTATTTCAATACAAACGGCAGCCTCAGTTTTCCAGAAGATCATGCACAAACGGTTCGATGAAGACAAGGGTATCTTATGTTTTCAAGATGATATCCCATATTTATGCGGACAATCTCAGGCTGCATGACGAGAGATTAATGGAGTGTTTAAGAAATTGTGAGCCACAGGAGTGACATTGAACCATGAGAAGAACGAAATCAATAGGCAGGAGATCGAATATCTGGGACATGTCATCTCTGCTGATGCCATAGGTTTCAAAAGACAGCGGAAGTCATCGAAAACATGCCCAGCCCTGTATGCTGCAAGGATATAAGCACTTTCCTGGAGATTGCTGAGTACTACTCCAAATTCATTTGTGACCTTGCAAGGGAAACTGTATGTATGAGTGAATTGATCAAAGTGAAAGGTGCTTTTTTTGGAGTAGGACATGCACAGAGGAATTCAAATTCATTAAAGAGGCCTTTGCATGGGCTCCTGTGCTGCAGAATATCAGAAGTAACAGGAAAATAATCATAACGACGGACGCCAGCAATGTGGGTTTAGGCGCAGTGGTGATGCAAGAGGAAGGTGGGGAGGAAATTCTCATTGCTTTTGCCTCTAGACTGCTGAAGGGAGCAGGGAAAATGTATGCCACGATCGAGAATGAGGCACTGGCGATCAAGCAGGCTGCAGAAAAGTTTATAAACGTTATCTGGGCACATATTTCAAATTTTACACTGATCATAAAACCCTTGAGGAGATAATCTCTTAAAAACCTTTGAACAGAGTTTCGGCTCTCATCAGGGGATTGAGAAGTAGTTTTGGAAATAGCGTTTGTGCCCCTACCACAAGAATATTGGAAAAAAGCCACGAGGCAGGATACAATCTTGAATAGCCTTGAACAGGAATTGGAGGAAGACAAGCCTCGCTGGAAAAAGGTATTTGAGGAATTAGAGCTGTCTCCCTTCTGGAATGTAGTGGACGACTTGTGTGTCCAGGGAGGAATGATAATGCAGGGCAACAACATTGTCCCACCTGAAAAGGTTTGAGAACATCTCATAAGACTTCGTCATGAAGGTCAAAAGGGAATTGCTAAAACAAAGCAGAGGATAGAAAATGACCACTGGTGGCCAGCCTGTGACCTGCAGATCGAGAGAATTTTCAGGAATGTTATCCTTTGCAATAATAGTGATAAAGCGTGTGTGGGTTCCAGACATCCCATGGTTATCACAGATGTTCCAGAGCAGCCATGGGACATGTTAGAAATGGATGTGCTGGGTCCGGTGTGAAGTTAATGGGGTGCAGTCTTCATGCATGTTGGTCATTGATTTACTTAGAGGTGGGTTGAAGTCTTAATCAAACTGAATGTAGTGACAAGGAGTGTTGAATTCCTGGAAGAGGTTTATGGACGTGATGGATATCCCTGAGTCATAGTTACTGACAATGGGTCACAATTCAGGTCAAGTGAGATGGACGAGTATTGTCAAAACAATTCCATTGAGCATAGGAAGAGTGCAATATATCATCCCCAAACCAACAGGATGGTTCAGCGCTTTAACAAAGTATTGAAGGAGGCTATCAGATGGGCTTGGACCATTGGCAGAGATTGGAAGAGTCAGTGAGAGATGTGATTGTTGCTCACAAGGTCACTCCACATTGCACAATGTGTGTTTCCCCATTTGAACTTAGCAGAGGCAGGAAGGCAAACACAAAACTGATACCTGCTTAAGTGGATGGATGTGGGGAGCAAATTGGGGAGTGTGACTGAGAACATCAGAATCAGGTAGATGAGGAAAACAAGAGCACACAATGGTGCCAGTGTGGCAGGAATAACGTTCTCCCTGCTAAAGGAGATTTGGTGAGAATCAAATGACCTCCCACTCTCAGAGATGGGTGTTGTAAGTGGTCTAAGCCCAACAAGGTGAAGGAAGTATTCAAGCATGCTGTCAGAATAGGTGATGGCAGAGTATGGGACATGGAGACAGTGTCTCTTGTGAGAAGAGTGGAAAGGGGGAGAAAGAGAACTACGCTGGCAGGAATAGTAGAGTTGAATAAGGTTGTGAGGGTTCGAGGATGAGAGTGTTGGGTCTAATGACAGAGGATTTTCCTTGCCTAACCATACAGTTGGAGACCTTTCTGTTCAAGGTCCAGGAGATGATATCAGTGGCCTATTGCCTCTCGCAGACTATGTGTACAGGAAGAACCCTCTGAGTGTTTGTGATGCTGGAAATCCATTGGAGGGACAGCGGCTCCCTGTCCTTGTCCTGTAGTCCTTCATCATGTGTGTTCTGCATTGTTTTCTGCCCAAGAGTCCATGTGGGACTCCTCTTCCTCTTTTTGGTTGGTGTACAGACCCTTGGGATACCCTTATGACGCCCATGGGTGGGGGTATAACCCTGTACCTCTAGTGTCTGTTTTTGGACACCTGTGTGTGGCCCACAAAGCAGGGTATGGGCTGGTGGCAGCTCCATGCTGAATTTGACAGGTGCTCTGAGTATCCTCCATTTTGGGTTACCAAGGCCCTGCCATTGGAATCAGTTGATTCTTGATAGGAAACAGGATGGCCCCTGTGGCCTCTTGCTTTCTATTGCCTGTTACCTTGTTTTTTTCCCAAAGTCCTGGGAAGCCCTGACTCTGCCCCTTCCCCCGGACTGGCTGTTGGGTGGAATTTCCATATATGGCATTGTGGGGAAGTCCAGGCCAGACTGGCAGGAGCCTTCCCAGTGACTGTATGTTGTGGGTACACCCTTGGGGTGGGCCTGGGTGAATGGAGTGTCTGACCAATACACACTTCTTGTTATGAATGTCTGGTTTCTGATATGTGACACAAAGACTGAGACAGCCCTGCCCGAAACAGGTATGAATGCAGTGTGGAGTGCTGAATGGCGGGGTACTTGTTCCCAACAAAAATTTCCTGTTGTGAGTGTCTGGAGGGAGGATACTGGCCTGAATGCACTGTGAGCCTGCTTGGCTGTCTGTCTGCATGTATTACCATCTGAATAATTGGTTATATGATATGATATGATATTTTATTTGTATCGTGCTCG
The DNA here is from genome assembly GCF_040938575.1 of Ambystoma mexicanum. Taxonomy (NCBI): domain Eukaryota; kingdom Metazoa; phylum Chordata; class Amphibia; order Caudata; family Ambystomatidae; genus Ambystoma; species Ambystoma mexicanum. The sequence continues at coordinate 24,511,197 of NC_090931.1, forward strand.
TGCACAAGTGTTTCAGAGCGCGACTAGGCAAGGGAGGGGAACAGGGGAGAACACAACACAACAACAACAATGATCTTAGTAGGCCCAGTGACATTGAGAATATGCAAGTGCATGGGAAAGGGAAAAGGGAAAAAGTGCATGGAAGGGGGAGAGTGGAAAGTGCGAAGCAGAGGAGAGCAGATAAATAATAATAAATACAAATAAATAGAAAATGGAGGCAATAAACAGTGGTAGTGCAGCCAGCAAGTGGCAAGTGCTGTGTTCAAGGCAGCAGACTGGGTAAGTCTGATAAGTGCAGAAAAAGAAAAAAATGGGGTGTGGGGGCTGTATGGGTACATATACAGTTCACAGTGCAAGGAGTGTGGCAGGGTGAGGAGGTACCTGGGCCCAGGGGACAGAGGGTGGCCAGGTGCACAGTGCCAAGAGAGAGCAGATCAGCAGAGGAGAAGGGGAGCGAAGGCAGAAGCAAAGAGGAGAGTCTTAAGGTTCTTCCAGAACCAGAGATGGTTCTCCTCAAGTTTTAGATTGGCAGGGAGGCTGCTCAAGAGGGAGGCCCTATCTTGTTTCTTTGAAAAACGATTGACCAGGAGGGAGTTAGAGGTAGAGGAGCAAAGAGCTTGAGAGGGAAGGTATTTGCAGAGGGAAGGGGGATAGCTGAAAATATTTTTGACCCAGGCCACAGAAAGCCTTGTGGGCAATGCAGAGGGTTTTCAATTTAATCCTTGCATCTTCTGGGAGCCAATGGAAAGATTTCAGAGCTGGAGAGATACGTTCCCAGGGCTTGAGGCCAAGGTCAAGTCTCACAGTCCTGTTCTGAATAAGTTGTAGAGGGCGGAGAGTAGAGGCAGGTAGATTTAGAAAGAGGCTGTTACAATAGTCCAACCTAGAGAGAACCAGAGCTTGGGAGACAGTGAGCTTCTGAGGGAAGGAGAGGAAAGGCAGTGTACCTTTTGGGAGGTACAGTAGTTTGACTTTTTAGAGACCTCAGAGATATGGGCAGAGAAGGAAACTGTGGAGTCAAAGATGATCCTGAGGTTCTTTGCCCCGCAGGTATGGGTAGAAGGAGGGCCAAGGGAGGCCGGCCAGAGGGTGAGGGAGAAGGATGGAGATGGTGTGCCGATGAGGAGGCCAGTCTTGCTGGCATTCAGATAAAGATCATTGTTGGCACACCAATCTTGAATGGCATTTAGGCAGTCAGAGATGAGAGAGGGAGAGTAGGTGGCCGAGGGCAGCTGGAAAATGAGTTGAGTGTCATCAGCGTAGCACTGGAAATTTGAGCAGAAAATGGCAATGCAGTGGGCGAGAGTTGACAGGTATTGGTTGAAAAGCCAGGGGGAGCGGTTAGACCCCTGGGAAACCCCACAGGTAGAGAGGAAGATAGATGATAGGAAGGGCCCTAGTTTGACCTGGGAGGGTCAATCAGAGAGGAAAGAGGTCAGCCAGGCCAGAGCCTGATCAGTGATGCCAAGGTTATCTCAGAGATGGTTGAGCAGGATGGTGTGGTTGATGGTGTCGAAGGCAGAAGAGAGATCAAGAAGGATGAGGACAGAGGGAATGTTAGAGTCCAGGTTGGAGAGGAGATCTTCACAGATATTCAGGAGAGCAGTTTCCATGCCTCTGGCTGCTCTGAAGCCAGACTGGTGGTCATGGAGACAGCCAACAGCATCTGAATGAAGGTTAAGCTGAGAAATGGGCAGCTTTTCCAGGAGTTTGCCCATAAAGGCGGTAACGGAAATTGGGCAATAGTTAGCCAGACAGGAAGAATCAGCTGTGGGTTTCTTGAGAAGAGGATGCACAAGGGAGTGCTTCAGAGAAGAGGGGAAAGATCCTGAGGCAAAGGAGTGGTTGCAAAAATCAGCAAGGGCTGGAGTGAGGGTGTCAATGTGGTCCTTGATGGTTTTAGAGGAACAGGGTTGAACCTGTTTCGACAAGGCTTTCATAGATTGGACTTGTCTAGTGATCTTGTCACGGGAGAAAATAGAAAAGGAAGAAAAGGACAGTGGCGGGGTGGTTAAGGGGGGTCTGCAAGGACAGAGTTAGAGGGAATGGGAGGGGCAGAGGAGGAGAGGGTGGACAGAATGTCCTGGGTTTTTGAGATAAAGTGCGAGGCAAGGGCATTGCAGAGAGCCCGGGAGGCAAGAGGAGGGGTGGAGACTGCCGCAGGGTTGGCAAGCTCCTTGCAGATTTTAGAGAGTTTGGCTGAGTTGTTAGATGCCGCAGAGACACGGGTTTGAATGTGGGCTCTCTTCTTAGTGCGGACAGAGAGTCGGTATTGCCTTTGGAGCAGGCAACAGGATGTTTGTCAGAGGATGAACAAGAAGCCCTCCATTTCCTCTTAGCTGCCCTACACTTACATTTAAGTGTAGCTAGGTCAGAATCATACCAGGAATTGCACTTGGCTTTGGACTTTAAGCAGATCCTCATGACAGGGGCAAGAGCATCAAGAGTATCAGAGATGGAAGAGTAGAGAAGGGACAGGTTTGTGTCGCGGTGTGAGTCAGCCAGGGGAGTAGGAGGGGGAGCTCAGCTGACACAGGCTTCATAGGTTTGATGTCCAAGAAGGTAAGTGGAAGTGCTGGGGTAGGCTTGGCTTGGGGAGAAGAGAGTGAGAGATGGGAGGAGAGGAGGCAGTGGTCACTCCAGGAGAGAGGAGTGATCAGAGGAATAGAGAAGGGGAGGCCAGGGGAGATCAAGACATCAAGTCTGTGTCCTGCAGAGTGCGTCGGGCCAGAGGGGAGGATGGAGTGGGAGAGGGTATCACAGAGGTTGCGAAAGAGCAGCGATGAGGGACAGTGAGAATCGAGGTGAATGTTGAGGTCACCAAGGAGGAGGAGTTGAGTGGTTGTGGCCAGGAAGGGAGGAGGAGAGGTCTGCCCACTCAGAGAGAAAAGAGGTGATTTGCCCGGGGGGGGGGGGGGGCAGTATAGAGTAGCAACAGTAAGGGAGTGGCTGGGAGAGATTGAGTGCCTGCAGACAAGGCATTGAAAAGAGGAGTGAATCTGAATCGGGATGATAGTTGCCGTAATCCACTCAGGAAAGATCAGGGCTACGCCCCCTCCAGGTCGAGTAGATCTGGGTGCAGAGAGGATCTTGTAGCCCTCAGGGAGTAGAGTGTCAAAGCTCGTGACATAGATGGCCGTGAACCATGTCTCCATAAAACCGAGTACATCAAGGCCCAGTTCTTCAAGGAGGTGGCAGATTTCAGAGGAGTGTTTGACAGCAGAGCGAGAGTTGAGAGTGGCAATATGAAGAAGGTTGCCGGCCTTAAAGACCTTCTGGGGGAGGAGTACAAATGAGAGGTACTCCCTGTGGAGTTGTGGAGGTAGCCTGAAGAGTGGCAGAGGAGGAGGAAAAAATGGGCAAGGTAGCCAAGGAGTGAGAGGAGGGGACAGCTGGAGATGAGAGGAAGTTGATGAGGCGAGGGAAGCGCCTATCGAAGAGGAGGAGATTGGCCTGACGACCTTGGACCATGACAGTGTCATTTAGGTAGACATTAAGGATGACTCTGGACGAGTCAAAAGAAGCCAAGAGGACATCCCAACGAGTGCCACCATTAATGGGAGAGGAGAAGACAGGGCAAAGCACAGAGATCATATGGGGGGTCCATAGATCCAGCAAAGGAACAACAAAGAGGATGTCAGTGAGGGTCTGTTTGGAAGAGGCGCTGGTATAGGTATCAGCGATGGGGAGTCCATGGTTGGAGGCCAAGATATCCTTTTTAAATTTTCTTTTTTCCAGACTTAGTGAGAAGGGAAGGGTAGTTGATAGAGAAGCAATTGGAATAGGTGGGAGAGACAGAAAGTGCCATGAGCGTGAAGAGAGGAGGCAGGGGGAGGGGAAAGCAAGTAAAGCAGTATTGTCACTGGGCTAGCAGGTTACAATCAACGGCCAAAGTTAAATGGAAAAATACACCAAAGTTTAACTTTCAACTAAATGCAAAAATACACTCAGGTTTAACTTTCAAGAAAATGCAAAAATACACTCAGGTTTGACTTTCCAGAAAATGCAAAAATACACTCAGGTTTGACATTCAACTTAATGCAAAAATACACTCAGGTTTGACTTTCAAGAAAATGCAAAAATACACTCAGGTTTGACTTTCCAGAAAATGCAAAAATACACTCAGGTTTGACATTCAACTTAATGCAAAAATACACTCAGGTTTGACTTTCAAGAAAATGCAAAAATACACTCAGGTTTGACTTTCCAGAAAATGCAAAAATACACTCAGGTTTGACATTCAACTTAATGCAAAAATACACTCAGGTTTGACTTTCAAGAAAATGCAAAAATACACTCAGGTTTGACTTTCCAGAAAATGCAAAAATACACTCAGGTTTGACATTCAACTTAATGCAAAAATACACTCAGGTTTGACTTTCAAGAAAATGCAAAAATACACTCAGGTTTGACTTTCCAGAAAATGCAAAAATACACTCACGTTTGACATTCAACTTAATGCAAAAATACACTCAGGTTTGACTTTCAAGTTAAATGGGAGACCAGTAGTTAAGGAATTTAGAGTGGTAATCAGATGGTAGAGGTTAGTATAGATAAAGCTTCAAATGAGTACATAACAGGAAGAGTTGAGAGTACCATCCGAGAAGGAAGTACAGGTAAATCAAGAAGGAGGGAACTTACCCAAACAGAACATGGTAAGAGAGTCATGGCAGTCCAATAGTCCAGGGGTAGCAGCCTCAGTGAGGGTTTGGCTGTTCCAGTAATCTCATGTTGCAGCCTATAAAGCGGACATGGAAGCTGACAGGGACCTTAAAAGTGAGTGTGAAGTGCCTGAGTGTGACCCAGCAGAGTGAATGAGAGACCAAACAGTGTATCTGGGGACCTCTCACTGTTGGAAATTGTTCAGTCGCTGAAGTTGAAACTGATATTTAACCTTGAGGCCCGCTGGAAGAAGAAAAATTGCTGCTGCTGTCCTTTGCGATTCTGAAAGTTGCGTGACTGTCAAGGAACTGATCCAAGAAAGGACCTGGCTAGGAGACCTCTTGCCGAGCTACAAGGAATCATCATGCACCAGCTAACCTTCACCAAGGCTCCCTGGAAGTCAGTCCTCGAAAGGCTGCTAACCGGAGACAGAGACCGACGCAGAATCATGAAGTGAAGCGCCTGGACATTGAAGTCCATCACCTTCGATGACGAGCCTCATCGACCGGATCCGCAATGCTCCATTGTCTAAGACTTTCAAATGAAGGAAGCTCTCGCCTGCACCGTCGACCACTTTTTCCCGTCGGAGAAAGTCGAGGCCGCCAAAGCGCCGATGAGCATCCACCGGTGGGTTTCCCGCCACCTGAAGACCACACAGATGATGACGACCCGATGCCCTTTCTGGCCAAAGTTCTTCATAGACTCTTTGCGGCAACAAACTATCGTCGCCGAGGTGCACTGAATGCCTTATCTTCACAGGACGTCCACGACCGGTCGTCGACGAGCACCGACAGGACTGAAGCTGTTGCCTTTAAGCCGTTGTTCATCATTTCTTCGAGGGATCTCGATGATGCGTGGCTCCTGCCTTAAAGGGAGCCACTCAAGAAGGATCCGTCGATGATCCGACGTCGAACTCTGCTTAACCAAGTACATTGGGGCGGTCAAACCTTTTTAGAGGGAAATAAGACTCATATAAACAATATGGTCTGGGCTTGTACTGTATCTTTATTTTACAGGTTGCCCAGGTGGGGAGATCCGCATATAGAAATGTGCCTAGGGTAGGGGCCCAGTATTCTGCCCATTATTTAACAAACTTGTTTTTCTCCTAAGTCTATAGTTGGTTCACTTTATTAATTGATTTGTATGCCATTTGAAACTGTCTACAGTTGTTGCATTCTAATGGAATCAGAGTAATAATGGTACCACATAGAAACTGTATATATTTGCCATTATAGTATTTAGAGAGTACAAAGTGTGTTATTGTATGTGCACATAATCAAAGCCTTATTTATATAAAGAGCTGTGTTTTCACTAACATAGTGTGTAGACATTGCTTTGTGGGTGCTTGGGGACTACACTGTACTCAGGAACCTGCCTGCATCACCTCCTGAGAGCTTAATCCTTGATTGTTCATCCACAATACCAAATAGAGAATCTTGGCTGGGGTGCTCTGTTCTTCTACTCTGCCAGATAGAGAGCAGGAGTACAGATACCCCCCTCCAGTCTTTACACTGGTGGCAGTGGTGGGATGCTAATGGTTTTAAGAATCAGTGTGTAACCTTGCCACTTACAAAATATCTACACTTTGTTAAATTGAGGTATAGTTGTGTACTAGATAACTACATTACAACTAAAGGAATCATAATCATACAAAAATGTCGACCTGAGAATTACGACGGCTGAAAATGCGGACTTTTTTTTAACCCTCACCTTACACTGCATATATATGTGGGGGTTTAAAGTATAATATAAATATGGGAGGGCTTTGGGGAGTCTGTGGTGTAAAGAGTTTTTTTTTAAAAGTCTGCCTTTTCGGCCATCACAATAATCAAATAGATCCATGGAATCTATTTCAAATGGTAAATTGACTAGGATGAGCTTAGAGGCTCTCCAGAGTGCCTGTGAAGCCAGGGTGTTAGACTTTGAGGATATGTATGGGGCTGAGCTGATAGCTGCCCTGGTGGACTACCAGACAGATTGTGAAACTCTTGTTGAAGGGGGGCATGCAACCAATGAGGACCCTGCCCCTGTGGTTGTTATTGAATCTGGTTCTGGAAATTCCACCACTCTTGCTGCCGCTGTTCCTAACTCCAGCAGTGTTTCTTCACAGAATTTCTTGGAACTAGAATTATTAAGCATGAAATTGGCCTTTGAATATAGAAAGTTGGAAACTGAAGCTGAGCTTAAGAAAGAGTAGTTGGCAAAACAAGTGATACTCAAAGAAAAGGATCTTGAACTTAAAAACAAGGACATTGAATGTCAGAAAATCCAGCTAGAGAAAGCTAGAGTGGAGACTTCAACAAAACCAGTTGTTGAAAGTGTCAGGTCCCCAGCCACCAAGTTCATGAAAGTTTTGATTGGTGTGTATGTGGAGGGTTCTGATATCCTCTAATGGATTGAAGCGTTTGAGATGGCTTGTGGAATCCATGATGTTGATAAAAGAGATTTGGCTAAGTGTTTGTTAAGCAGAGTGCCTCAGACTGGTTATGACTGTATTCTGAAGCTGAGTGTGGACAAAAGGGGTCAGTAAGAGTGCATGAAGTCTGCTTTGATTGCCAAGTTTGGCAAGACACCTACCCAATACCTTAAAAGGTTCAGGGGATTTTCGAAAAGAGAGAATGTGTCTTGGATTGACTGGGTGAGTGCTGCGCATATGAACATGATGAGGTGGATTGATGGTTACAAAGTGAAAACTTTGTTGAATTGTCCCACCTTTTGTTTTTTCAGCATTTTTAGCCTGTTCACCACAGCTCTGTCAGTATGTTACTGACCAGAACAATTTTAGATCCCGTTAAGCTGTCCAGGCTGGCTGACAAGTGGATCTCCCATCGGGTATCCCCAAAGGACTCCAGTGGGAAGGACAAGGACAAAGAAAAGGGGACCTCTCAGAAGGCTGAGGAGTTCCAGAAGCAATCACAGTCGGGTAAACAAAAACCTTCCTCTCCTAAAACCCACAATCTAGTGTGGATAAGTCCTATGTCGGTGGGAGTAAGATTAGTGGTCCACCCGCTGCAAAGCAGGCTCCAAGTGGTTCCAATACCATACCACGCATTGCTGGCACTTGTTGGGATTGTGAGGCTCTGGACCACAAGAAGTGTGAACCCAAGTGTAAAGGTAAGGCACTTGGAGTCCAGGGTGTCAGGCTGAACTACCCTTACCCCATGCCTGAGTTGGAGGTCACTGTCCTCCCCTCCTCTACAGGAATGACATTTGGTGTTCCTGTAGAGATTTCCCTAGTGTCCCATGGGGCCTGCGACCAGTACGCAAAAATGTCATGAACCATCGGAGGCATCCTTTCTGGACTTCCTGGTCCCTGACCCATAGGGGCTTGCACTCAACAGTACTCCCAACATGGCCACCGAACGCGGAATACTGTTTAACGGTTTCCGCGTCGTACGCATTACGTTCTATAAAGTGGACATGCCCCGCGGCCCTGCATGTCTCTACGCTACCGCTTGCCGTGGCTAGACGTGTGCTGCCGTAGTTCGCTTGTGTTTCTCCTTTGATTCCTGGTTCCCGATTCCCCTAATTTCCTCCTCCTTCATTCCCCCTCCTTTTGTCCCCCTTGCATCCTGGATCTCTGTGCACTCGTCTTCTGTGTACACTCTTTACTGTTTTCCTGGATTTCCTCAGACTTCCCTGACAGCTGAACGTTCCCAGGACTCGGAACGCTGAACGCACGCTGGAACCCGAGGACCTGCACTCAGGGTTATACAAGACCTGAACTCTACGAAAGAAAACTCCATCGAAGAACTCCCACAAACAACAAAGACAGGTGAGAAGGGGGGAAACCTGTGACAGAGTGAGACGCCGACAAACTGATACGGATACGGACATGGAGGCTGCAGTTCAGGACCTCATGCGCGGCATGCAAGAGTTAACCAAAGAAGCTCAGAATCTCAAAGCTGAGAATGCCGCATTAAAACAACTAGTCCTGTCACGTGATTTTGCGACCAAGGAAAGTGTATTGCTGGGCGGAGTAGTGGATAAATATGATGGCTCCTCAAAGAACCTTTGTGGCTTCCTTGATTCGTGTTTAGTTCACTTTACCTTTAAGCCCTGCTATTTTTCCACTCCCAGGGCAAAGGTGGGCTTTATGATTTCGCATCTCTCCGGGAATGCATTAACCTGGGCTACGCCCTTAGTTAATTCTGGAGATGCCCTCCTGGATGATTATGATGGGTTTGTACGGGCTTTAAAGACCATGTTTGACCGCCCAGAACAGGTTTACAGTGCCCAAGAACGTTGATTGGATTTCCAACAAAGGTCCCAGGATATGCTTACCCATGTAACATGCTTTAAGTAACTGGCCAAGGAAGCAGATTGGTCCCGGAGGCCTGTTTCACCCTGTTCCCGAGAGGACTAAACAAAGAGATAAAGGACGAGCTAGCCAGGGTAGCTCGCCCAGGTTCCTTCCAGACCCTTATGGACCCCTCCTTACAAATAGACTTTCGAATCCAGGAAAGGTAGGCAGAAAAGAAGAAGACAAAGATGCCTTACCAAAAGACCTTTATAGTATCTCCCTCTAAACCCGAGCCCACTCCTGCCCCGACCACAGACCCTAAACCCATGCAACTGGGGGCCTTCCGCGGACCCATATCCCCGCAAGAAAGATTGTGACGGATTCACACCGGGCTGTGTATGTACTGTGCCTCAGATAAACATCTTGTGAGAGAATGTCCTTTGGCCCCTCCACGGCTTTCGGGAAACGCCAGCTCCTGATCCTAACCGGAGCACAGCTTCGGGAGAGAGATGTTTGCTCCACATCTATTCCATCCTTGAACTCTCCTGGACAATACAATCTTGTGATCTTGCAGGCCTTTCTATCGCCGTCCAAGAAAGAAACTTACCCCATTCTGGCATTAGTGGATTGTGGAGCCATGGGGATTTCTATAGATCAGGATTGGGTCACTACCCACCACATTCCATATGAAACTTGAGACATCATGCAACCAGTAGAGGCCATCGATGGATGACCTCTCTCTTCAGGACAAATCACCATGCAAACTAAAGAGATCCAGCTCTCGATAAACCATCATCAAGAGATGATTAAGTTTGACATCATAAAGTCTGCCCATTATCCCATGGTACTGGGTATGCCCTGGTTACAGAAGCACAACCCATACATCAACTGGGCAGCAGGATCCTTGTTTCTTGGCTCTGAACATTGCATGTCTCACTGCCTATCCCTGGATTCCTCATCAAGATCCTCTGAAGGAACGCTGACAGACCAGCAAGGCCCATTAACAGTTTCAAATATTATCCAGGTCCCCAGGGCCTATCAGGGTTACACTGATGTGTTTTCAACTGCCATAGTCCAATACCTACCCCCTCACAGACCTGAAGACTGCGCTATCGATACTGAACCCTCGGCAGTGATTCCCTTTGGAAGGATGTTCATCCTATCAGAACCAGAGAAAAGGGCCCTCCGAGAATACTTGGATACCAACCTAGAAAATGGCACCATACGACCATCCAAATCCCCAGCGGGAGCTTCGTTGTTTTTCGTTCCCAAGAAAGATACTAAGGAGCTTAGGCCTTGTCTTGATTATCGTGGTGTTAATCAATGCACCCTAAAGGACCGCTACCCATTGCCCTTAATCTCGGACATCCTGGAAGAGGTGAGAGGAGCCGTAATCTTCAGGAAATTGGATCTCAGAGGTAGCTACAATCTGATCTGTATAAAGGAAGGTGATGAATGGAAAACAGCCTTTAGAACACCCTTTGGTCACTTTGAATACCTGGTCATGCCTTTCGGACTCGCCAATGCCCCAGCGGTCTTCCAACGTTTTATGGACCGGTTGTTCTCCAATAAGCTGCTCCTCTTCGTCATTGTTTACCTGGACGACATATTGATATACTCCAAGGACCATCTCAAGCATGAAGAACATGTCAAGGCAGTCTTACAACGGCTACGTGAACATAAAGCCCTGGCTAAACCCGGGGAATGCCTTTTTCATGTCTCTACTGTTCACTATCTCGGATTTGTTCTTAGTCCAGAAGGAATTGGAATTGACCACCCAAAAGTAAATTCCATACTATCCTGGACTGTCCCAACTACTGTGGAACAGATTCAATCTTCCTGGGGCTTGCCAACTTCTACCGGAAATGTATACCTTCGTTTTCGGAGATAGTTCAACCGATCATTACATTGTTGAAGAAGGATACTCCCTTCCTCTGGACCGCAGATCAAGACGAAGTGTTCCAACGTTTGAAGGTGGAATTTACACAAGCCCCCATCTTGGCTCAACCTGACATTGATCAACCTTTCCTAGTGGAGACTGATGCCTATAACTACGCCATCGGAGCAGTCTTAAAGCAGGAATTCGAGGACAAGTTGGAACACCCCATTGCTTATCTCTCGCAAACCCTAACTCCTAGCAAGACCCATTATTCTGTTCTAGAAAAGGAATTGTTGGTCAATCCGTCAAGCCTTCACAGAGTGGCGTCATCTACTCCTGGGAGCTAAACATCCTGTTCAGGTCCGTACGGATCATCGGAATCTCCAAGTCCTACAATCTATGGAATGTAGGAATAGTCGTCAAGCCCATTGGGCCTTCTTCTTTGCCCAGTACCAGTTCCAGATCCATCATGTACCTGGAACACACAACATAATTGCTGACGCCTTATCCCGACGTCCCGACTATGAAACTCTGGAAGATCGATCTTTCCCAAAGATGTTCCCCCATACAATTTTCGTAGCTCAAGCAATCACTCTCCTGGAAGACATTCGGATTCAAACCCAGTCCTCTGAGATCTGGAAGGAATTTACTGGGAAGAATCGATGGAATCTTAAAACCAAGGATGGGTATTTGTTCAAGGACAATGGCCTGGTCATTCCCACACAGAGACTGCAACAAAGGATTACAAGCCTCTGTCATGATACCCTTCATTCAGGACATTGTGGCATTACCAACACTCTCCGTTTAATACAAAGACAATTTTAGTGGCCAAGAATGAAAGTTGACATCCAGCAGTACATCCAAGCCTGTGCAGTCTGCAATCAAAACAAGCAAGATAACACGAGGCCGGCGGGTCTCCTACTCCAACCAAGGCAACCAGCAAGGCCCTGGGAATTTATTTCTACAGACTTTATTGTTGAACTACCACCTTCCAGGGGATACACAACTATCATGGTTATCATTGATTTATTCACTCACATGGCTCATTTTACACCCTTGTATAAATTACTATCTTCCTCAGAACTCGCTGGAATCTTCCTGGAACACATATTCTGACTTCATGGACTCCCTTCCAAGATCATAACAGACAGGGGTCCTCAATACGTATCTCAATTCTGGAAACATTTATGCCGTATACTAGGAATCCAACGTGCCCTCTCCTCAGGTTATCATCCACAGACCAACGGAGCTACAGAACGTGTGAACCAAACCCTGGAGCAGTATCTTCGTTGTTTCACTACCAAGGTTCAGGACGATTGGTCTCTTTTAATACCTGTGGCTGAATTCACCTACAACAATTCGGAACTCGCTGTCAAGAGCAGCCCCTTCTTCTGCAGCCAAGGATTCCATCCTTCAGTTCTACCATCCCTTCTCCCACATCCTACACCAGTTCCTACAGTCGACTCCTGGATGGAAACCCTCCTCAGCGTACACAAGGAAGCCAAAGAACACCTCAAAAGGGCCCGAGCTAACACCAAGCACTATGCGGACTCCAAAAGAAGACCAGGACCTTCCTATGCAGTGGGCGATAAGGTCTGGCTATCCTCGAAACTACTGCCTCGATACTTATGACCTAATAAATTGGCTCCTCGGTACTATGGCCCTTTTTCCATAAAGGAAATCATTAACCCAGTGGCCTTCTGACTCAAATTATCAGACTCCTGGAAGAGGATCCACCCAGTATTTCACACCTCTAATGAAACCATACGTCCAGACCTCCCGGTCTGCTCCAAGATCTACCCCTGTGGTTGTCGACGACCAGCTAGAATACGAAGTGTCCCGGATATGTGACTCCAGGTACAGACGTGGTCAGCTACAGTATCTGGTGGAGTGGAAAGGCTATCCTCCCAGTGAACGCACCTGGGAACTGGTCTCAAACCTAAACGCCCCAGGCTACTTCAAAGGTACCACCTTATACACCCGGGCAAACCCGAAGGAACAGGCCTTCGGAGGAGGCATGCTGTCATGAACCATCGGACGCGTCCTTTCTGGACTTCCTGGTCCCTGACCCATAGGGGCTTGCACTCAACAGTACTCCCAACATGGCCGCCGAACGCAGATTACTGTTTACCAGTTTCCGTGCCATACGCATTAGTTCTATAAAGCGGACACGCCCCCGCGGCCCTGCACATCTCAACGCTACTGCTTGCCGTGGCTAGACGTGTGCTGCCGTAGTTCGCTTGTGTTTCTCCTTTGATTCCTGGTTCACGATTCCCCTAATTTCCTCCTCCTTCATTCCCCCTAGTTGTCCTCCTTGCATCCTGGATCTACATGCACTCGTCTTCCGTGTGCACTCTTTACTGTTTTCCTGGATTTCCTTGGACTTCCCGGACATCTGAGCGTTCCCAGGACTCGGAACTCTGAAAGCACGCTGGAACCCGAGGACCTGCACTCAGGGTTATACAAGTCCCAAACTCTATGAAAGAAAACTCCATCGAAGAACTCCCACAAACAACAAAGACAGGTGAGAAGGGGGGAAACCTGTGACAAGAAGTACTGGCTATAATCCCACAGAACACCTGTAGGTTTTTGAGAAGTGTCCTCTTGAATGGTCAGCCCTCTACTGGCTTGAGAGACACTGGGGCAAGCATGACAGTTGTGGACAGGGCCCTGCTCAAGCCAGAGCACTATGTAGGTGCTCCTCTGAGAACCACCAGGTTAGCTGTTGGGCCTGCCAAATTATCGCCTGTAGCCTTAGTCACCCTCATGATTGGAGACAAGACAGCAAAGCTTCCTGTCCTGGTTTAGGACAATGTCCCTGCTAACATTCTGTTAGGAAATGATATAGTAGAGTTGGGGTTGATCTCTGATGGTCTTCCCATGACTGCTGCTGAAGTCACTAGGTCACAAGTACCATCGGGTCTGACTGCCAGTTAGGTACCCGAGCCAAAGGGGCGACCCAAGGGAAGAAGAAGGAAGAGCAAGAAGGCCACCTTGTGAAGGGGGCTCCTTCATTTCCTGCTGCTTCATCAGCATCCACTGGGATTCATGCTCCAGATGGGCTGGGTTCAGTGGTGAACCCAAACTTGACTCCTGAGAGAGAAGAGGCAGAGGACCCTTCTGCGGGAGAGGTGCTCAACCCAGAGGATACCTCTGACCTTCAATGCCTGCTGGCAGAAGGGGGGCTCTCTAGGGGTGAGTTAGGTAGTGGTCAGAGAGAGTGCCACGCTCTCGAGGGTCTGAGGAAATAGGCCCTGGCACAGGCACAAGGAGAAGTGCCTTGGTCATTCCAGATATATTCTGAGGGTGACCTCCTTGTTAGTGAGCCCACTAAGCCTGATCCTGGTGCCCTCAAGAGGTTGGTGGTACCCCAGGTTTACAGGCCCTTCCTACTTCAGTTGGCACATGAGGTGCCCTTGGCTGGTCATCTTGGGACCAAGAAGACAAAGCAAAGGCTCTCTGCCCATTTCTACTGTCCCCAGATGGGAGTAGAAGTGGAGTCCCACTGCAGGGCTTGCCCAACTTGTCAGTTGTCTGGCAAGACTGGAGGAGATGTCATTGCCCCACTGCAGCCATTGCCAGTGGTTGGCACATCATTTGAGAGGGTGGGCATCGACATTGTTGGTGCCCTTGACCTTCCCACTTCAGGTGAACATCGGTTCATCCTGGTCTTGGTAGATCATGCCACCAGGTACCCTGAGGCTATACCCCTTTGGTATGTTACTGCCAAGGTGGTTGCCAGAGAACTCCTGGGCATTTTCTCCCAGGTTTGATTCCCAAAGGAGGTTGTCTCTGTCAGAGGATCCAACTTCATGTCGAGTTACATGAAAACAATGTGGAGAGAGTGTGGGGTAACCTCCAAGTTCTCCCCCTCTTACCACCCCCAGACCAATGGTCTGGTTGAGAGATTTAATAAAACTCTCAAGGGCACGCTAGGTGCTTTGGAAGACCCCCTAAGGAGGAAATGGGGTCTCCTCCTGCCCTGCCTGCAGTTTGCTTACAGAGAGGTACCTCAAGAGGGTTTTGATTTCAGCCCCTTTGAGTGACTCTTTGGACATCCTGTGAGGGGGCCCCTTACCTTCATCAGAGAAGGTTTGGAAACCACCCCTCCAGGTCCTGCCAAGCAAGTGGGAGACTATGTGTTAGGCCTCAGACGGAGGATGATGCAGATGATGGGCCAAGCGACAGTGAATATGAAGGCCAGACAGGAATTGAACAAATACTGGCATGACCTTAAAGCATCGCAAGTGGACTGGACTCCAGTCTTTACAGTGTTTTTGGCCCAGGAGGTGCTGTCAGAGGCTTCTCGAAGATTGTGTGTAAAGGAAGGACTTCCTGAGTGTTCCTGGTAGGAAGAAGAAACTTCATGAAGAGAAGGTGATGTTTGTTTGTTTGTTTGTTTGTTTATTTATTTTTAATTCACACCAAACCCAGATATAACAGGGCGCAGCATTAAGAAGATGCAAGGCTTACATAGTTACAAATTTGTGCAAGTTACATAGTTATAGATTTGTACAAATAGCATAATAGGGTACAGAAACACAGAATAATTTACAAATATCATTACAAGGCAATTAACATTGTTCAGCTACGAATCTAAGAATACAGGTTATATACAGTACAAGTAGAATGGACTAGTATGCTGAGGCAGCTTAGATAAAGGGCGATAGGATGACTAGTGGTCGTTGGAGTTGATGTATTTAATATAGTTCCTTCTAAGGTGTAGGTAGGGTTGGTCTGCTCTCAAGTTATGTGGCAAGGAGTTCCAGAGTTTAGCAGCCTTCACAGGAAAGCTGTTGCCACCAATATTGCAGAGTCTGAATCTTGGTACTACAAGGCAATTGGTGTTGCCAGCTCCTGTCGGTCTGATAGATGTTTTTCTGTTTCGTTTATCCATAAAGTAGCTAGGGGCAGCATTGTTTAAGGCTTTATGGGTCAAGGAGATCATTTTTAGTTGTATTTTATTGTCAGTGAAGAGCCATTTGTGTTGGCGTCTAATGGAAGAGATATGCACTCGATTGTTTATGCCAAGCGCAGCTCTTAAGGCATTATTTTGTAGGATTTGTAACCTTTGAATAATGGCTTTGTTTGCACCGCTGTAAAGGGCATTGCAGTAATCAAGTCTGAAAAGTATTAAAGCTCTGGCTGGAATCATACAACTATCATTTGGTAGGAAAGGCTTGCTGGCTCTTATCACCTTACATGTGTAGGCAGTAGTCGAGGCCAGGAAGTTCACTTGTTTAGCAAAAGACACAGTGGAATCAAGGTAAAAACCAAGGTTTTTTCTTCCTTAGATACCTTGATGATGTTTCCGTCTATACTGAATGAGGAATATTCCTGGCCTAGTTTATTAATGTTAGAGTGTGTGCCCAGAATTACCAACTCCGTTTTATCATCATTGAGGCATAGACCATGGGTTGCCATCCATGCCTTGCTGATAAGATATACCCTATTCACCAACTCCATGTCCTTGCTATGATCCCCAGAAAGCGGGAGGAGAATCTGTGTATCATCTGCATAGTTAGTGTAGGTGATACCCAGAAGGTCCAGATCATAGAGCAGGGGTTTGGTGAACATTTTGTATAGGGTTGGGGAGACACATGAACCCTGAGGAACACCAGCGCAGATAGGTGTGGGGTCCTCCGCTGCCTAGGGGGAGAACACTCATAGTTCTCTCGCTCAGGAATGATTCTATCCATCTGATAGCCTCAGTGGAAAAATGAGCTGCTGAATCCAAGTGTCTGCAAAGGACCTTATGGTCCACGAGATCAAGTAAGAGGAGAAGTGCTGTCTTCCCTTTGTCTCTCAGCTCATCAATTTGGGTTTTTAAATTGATTAAGACAGTTTTGGTCCCATGTAGTGGACGGAAGCCAGATTGTCTAGCTCCTAGGAGTTTATGTAGTTCAATGTATTTTTGAAACTGGATATATGCAACTTTATCTAGTATTTTAAGTAAAAATGGTACAGTGGTAATGGGGTGGTAATTAGTGGGGATGAGGGGATTTAATGTCTGCTTCTTGAGGAGTGGGAGCACCCAAGATTGTTTTAAATTGGCAGGAATATTGCCTGTGGAGAAAGAAGCATGTATCAATTTAGAAATGAATGGTGATAGGTCTCTGGCAGCGTATTTTATTATCTGTGCTGGGCAGATATCGCCTTTGCAATTGGAAGGTTTAAGAGATAGGATAATTGTCTCTACCTCTAAGGTAGAAGTTTTGTTGAAGTAAAATTTGTTGGCCTGGGCAATGGGTGTATCACTGGACGGCGGGATATTGGCCGGGTGCTGTAGTTTCAGAGTGTCCTTTTTTAGCTGTATTTTATTTTGGAGTTTCTTTATTTTATTTGCTAGTGCATGTTGGATGTCTGCACAGCAGGTCTGATCCTTGGTACATGTATCCGGTGTGGCAATGGGTGACTCTAATTCTTTCAGTATGGAGAAAAGTTCCTTCATACTAGAGTTAGATTTGGCAAGGCGTTCATCATAGGAGTTCAGTTTTGCCAGGCAAACTTCATTTTTATAATGCAGAGAGATGGAGGTTAAGTTTGCTTTGTTCTCGTTAGATGGGCATAGTCTCCAGGCGGTTTCACATTTTCCTTTCGTAAGGCGTAAGTCCTTTAGTTTAGGCGTGAACCATTTATTTAGATGGGCTTTAGGTTTACTTGTTCTAAGTTTAAGTGGGGCAATTTTGTCCATAGTAGCAAGCATGATCTTGTTGTATTCATGGGCTAATGTACTAGGGTCTAGATTGTCTGGCAGTGCATTTAGAGTTGGGAGGATAGTAGTAATAACTTTGTCCACTGTCATATTCTTTTTGTTTCTGGTTAGGCATGGTGGCAATGTTAACGAGGCTGTAGGAGAGGGTCTGGTGGTTAGTAGATTAAAGGACACCAGAGAATGGTCTGTCCAGAGTTGTGGAGAGATGGAGGAAATATCAGCTGTGCATTTATAATCGGCAACCCAATCTAATATTCTCCCCTTCATATGGGTAGGATTGTTGACTTTTTGAGACACTCATAACGTGTTAATGGTATTGGCTATGTCCAAGGCGTGCTTATCCGCTGGATCGTTAAATCCTATGTTAAAGTCACCTGGTAGCAGTAGTTGTGAGGTCGTTTTGACGTTGTTAGTTAATATACTGTGCAGATCCTCCTCAAAGGTCCCAAGAGGACCAGGTGGTCTGTATATTAGATGAATAGTAAGTGATTGGGAGTTATTTATCGGGTGTTTGGTAGTAAGGATTTCACATGATTGCAAGATTTGAATGGGGGCTAGTCTTAGCGATAAGCTCATTTTAGATATAATGCCGATTCCACCGCCCCGGGTGCCATCTCGGTCTTGCCTGCATATTGTGTAACCGTCTAGGATAGCTATCATAAGCGATGGTCCTGCAGCATTATGTAGCCAGGTCTCTGTTATTGCAAGGAAGTCCAAATTACCTTCTGTAATTAGGTCAGCTATGTCTAGGGAATGGGCAGCTAGAAATCTTGCGTTAAGGAGTGCTCCTTTAATGGAATGTGCCTCTGTTTCAGCTTTGATCTGGGCGGGAGTGAATATATTTGTAGCAATGGGCTTGGACTTATGTCTTGAAGTTTGGAGGCCATTAGTGTTGGAGGGTGATGGGGAGGAGGGCTGTTTAGTGTGGTTAGGTTTCGTACTATGCTGGCGGTTTACTTTCAAGTTTGTTAGTGGAAGAGATCTTCTAGGTGGCTCATGCAGTTTAGTAAGTCTAGCACAGAGTTTATAGTTTATGTCAGTCGTGGTACATGGCAGGCGGCATAGGCTCCTAGCCCTGAAGCACAAAGGTATTGCGGGTGGATGTGTAGTGTGGCTCCTGCTCTGGGTGCCTCACGGGTGTCAGAGGGGATGTGGTCAGGGCTCCAGCAGCGGAGCATAGATAGGGACGGTTGGAGAAGATGGAGAGAGAGGCGAAGGCTGACTGGGCTCAAGATACCCACTAATGTAACCTATACATAAATATAGTGTAACCTCTTACCCTATCTCTGCATCTAATTATATGTACACTTATTTGTGCAAATGCTTAACATGTGTGGCTTATTAAGGCAAATTGTGACAAAGTGACAAAAGGCTTACACATAAGGGGCAATTTACCGGGAATACGTGGGGAACTGGAGAGACAATTCCCTACTCTGTGGGGATGTGTAGTTCAAGGAAAGAATGACAAGAAAGAATCCTTGTTGCCGCTAAAAACATTGCTACGCGTCTATGTTGTGCTGTGCCACATGTTCTTGTGCTGCTTGCTTCTGAGTCTCTATGGGACCAGTTTATGTGCTCATATGTGCTTGTTACATTGTCTTGCAATCATCTGTTTCTGGAAATGCTATGTAGGGATGAGTATGTTAAAACGGGAGAACAGAAGAGTGAAACCCTGAAAACTGGGGCCCTTGATTACGGAAGGGCCTTCTGGCTTCACAGGTGGGCAGAGGTTTTCTGGAGTTTCTGAGAGAGATTAGGCTTGGGCATCCAATTCAGGCTATGCTTAGTAAGCTTAATACATGTTACCTTGGTTATGTATGTTTTGTGCTTTCCCTTACTCCCCCTTTCCTTCCATTTATGTTCCCTAAACCACCTTCTGGTGTTCCTAACTCCCCCCACCTATCCACAACTTCTCTCCAACCCCCCCAAACTGGCTGACATAACCAGGAACGTGTGCCAACCTAGGGTTGAGGGTCGACTTCCGTTAGGCTTCTGTGGTCAGGGGAAAGTTGTGTTACTACCACAGGTGGGCTTGACACTTTCATATGCAACTGTGTCAACCTGAAACCAGCTACCATCCTCAACATCAATTGACACTGAACTTTTATGTCTGGGAGTAGTTCACCCCACAGGGGCACTCCATTCATTAGGTACGAGAATGTGATTTGCCAGAGAGTATGGTCTTGCCACAGTTACACAGGAGACCTGCCAATTTAATCAGGAACCACAGAGAGCTCCATTTCTGAGAGAGACCTGTTGATCCACAACAGAAAGGAATATGAGTGGGAATTAGTATTACATGTTTTCACCCCTTTACCTTTTCTGTTGCAAAGCACTCTGTTTATGACCTCACGCATACAGGAGACTGTTGGTGGGGATCCACGATTGGTTCATTAAAGCATGCTTATCCTACACCAATCCATGTGGTCCATTTTGCTTTAAAAGAGGGCTGAGCTCAATTTTAGCAGATCATCTGAAGGCTTCACCAGAAGCAGAAGTAAGAACCCTGGCTGAAGATACAGTCTTCCTTACATCTTCTGCCAGTGAAGGAAGACCAGGACCTCCAAAGGGAGAATCACTCCCCAAAACAACTCCCAGGGACCAGAGGGAGATATTGAATCCAGAGGACCCTCTAACAGCTACAGAACCAGTACACAGCCAGCACTCAGCATGCTCAACTAGGCTCTGCAGCAAGCTGTGTAGGTTGGAATTGCCAGGGCGTCTCTGTACCCGACACCGAGGATGAGACAGCTGCCTCCAACAGATTTCTCAGCTTTGGGCCATCCGCCTTAAAGGATGACACAAGCCCAGTGAAGAAGCTGGGAGAAGTATCTTGACATTTACGAGCCAGTCAAGTTCCTCGAGCTGCAACTGACTGCAACGCTGGCCGTTGTTACGCCACAGTTACTTAAAGACATCTGAGGCATCTCAACCAGTGCTTCAGAAACGCTGACCGGCACTGAGACAATGCTTCCTGACCCCGAGCTGCCATGTAGGCCAACCTGCAGCTTTGCTCGGATGAACTGTCTTGCCGCCTGATACCCACAGCTGACTCCCGTCTTGAACTCTGTTACAGAAGCCTGCAAAGCGCTCTGAAGTCACCTCAACCATGTAGAGCACCAGGAACACTTACAGCACAAGATACATTGTGGTTCTTTCCCCCTGGTCCTTCCCAGATGACCTATAGAGACAATGTAAGACCCATTGCTCCCTTTGTGCTGAAACCATGTAACCTTGAACTGCTGTGATTATTTATCACACTGACTACTGTCGTTTTTGTGTATCCAGAGTGCATCTCTTTTCCTTCTTTGAAACTGTCTGTCCTCTACATTCCTTTACAGGGTGAGTTGTGTTTTGTATGTTTATACAACCTTGACTGGACACTTCCGTTTATCATTGGCTAATTGTATTTTTGCTGTGTTGCAACTAACCAGCGATCTGCAACCTTTCGGAGTTAAGCCTGCTGTTCCGTCCATGTTACCAAAATTGGACAATGAGGTTTATACATTGCTTGTGTTTTCAATTTGTTTGGGTGATTTGTGGGGCACTAGAGATGTGGGAATGATTGATGGTTTAAAAACCAATATTCATCCCTGGACAACTGATGCCCCGGAAGTTGGCTTATTACATTGGTGGCAGAAGGTTGGATCTAGTTAGAGCCTGGCACATAGCTTAGCCCAACAACAACAGTATTGTTGCAGGCAATGTTTAGAACACTGCTAAGTATTTGTAAGAATCATGGATCTTCACATAGAGACTTTGAAAGGCATCAGCAATAATGTCCTGCGCGTCCTATGTCAAGAGAGGGGACTTCCCCACAGCACCAAGGTTAATAGACCCGAGTTGCTGACCAACCTCCAAGCTTCGGAAGAAGCTATGGTGGTTGGGGAGAAGACCCAGGGGGCTGGCTAAGCCACATTCACCCGAATGAAGAAGATCTTCTAGTAGGGGTAATGGAAGACGATGAGGAAGACAGCGTGAGCAGTGCTTCGTTCCTCTGGGGAGCAAGCGTGGTTTCTCAACACTCTAGAGTGTCAGGGAGGTCAGGGGCTAGTGCGGCATCCCGCATGTCTCAGGCCGTGGAACAGTCTCTAAGTGACCCAGCAATTGTTTTGGCTGCAATGAGACTAGCGCTGGAAGAACAAAAACAGCGTGACAAGGTCGCCATGAAGCCGAACAGAGCAATAGAGTTGCGCAGGCTGGCAATCAAAGAGAAGAAGGAGATCAACAATTCCACTTCTAGCAAAATCAGCAGTAGTAACTCAAACCAGGGTGCCCGGGATAAGCCCCGGTGCCACATCCCCAAAGACTTAGTGCAGTCTTATGAAGTGGGGAAGGATATTTCTGACTGTTTCGTAGCGCTTGAGCTTGCTTTTCGGCTAGAGGAATTGGAAGAGATAGTGTGGGATGCAGCCCTAATGAGTCGCTTACTGAAACCAGGAACGGATGCAATTCTTAAGTTAACTCCTGTGGAAAGACCCATTTATGAGAGCATGAAGGCAGCCCTCCTCAGGAAGTGCTGTAAAACCCCTGAACAGTATCTCAAGAGCTTCAGCGAGCTGGGAAAGAAAAGTGGGAAGACATTTGAAGCTGGAGAGACGGTTGCGGGATGTGAGAGGTGAGGCTGCTCCCTGCTTTTATGGACTGCCATTTTAAAGACCTTGCTTGTTGTGGAATTGCCTTATTTTAAACATGACTTGTTTTAATATGTATTGCTAACCTGTACTGCTAGTACTGCTATATTTTTACCTTGGTTGCCCAAAAACTGCCTGCTTCTTAACTGCTTCCTCATTCATAATTGTTGCTAGTCTTCTTTCTACTTCTATTTTCATTCATTCGTGCGTTCGTGCACGCACAGCTGCTGGCAAGCCCTTCTGTGCCCATTCGGGACCGCACAGGACTCTGGGCTCTACCTAGTACAGTGGAACAGCACAGTCTACGGGCACGCTATATTTATTCACACAATAGCCTGGCTGCCCTTGCCCCTACTGATTTCCGCTGGCCCAATGGTTTTATTGTTTCTGTCCCACGAGAGACGAAGACAGAGAAAAGAAACGACTCTGATATTCATCTTCTGAAAAGCATTTTAATTAATGCCAGGTCAGCTGTTGCCCACCGGGATGATATCTATTCTACTCTTGAGGAATTTCACCCTGACATTGTATGCCTGAATGAAACCTGGCTTACCACAACTTCTGACCCTGACATAGTACAAATGCCCCATTCTCACTGTAGTATTTTACATCATGACCGACCAGCTCCCAAAATGGGAGGTGGGTGGCCATTTTATATAAGAGCACGCTGAACTGTTCCACAATCTCCCTGACTCACAAACCTCCTTGTGAAATGCTATTTGTTAAACTCCAGGCAACTCCTGAGAATTCGACTCACTTTTTAATAGTGTACTGCCCTCCTAGGTATGTATCTAGCCAGCGTTTATTTAACTTTGCACAGTTGCTTGCGGACCTCTCTCTAACATATTCTTATTTAGTTATTCTGGGTGATTTTAATCGTCACCCAATAATCCAAATGATCAACAAGCCAATAGACTTGTCTCTGTTTTGGCTGATTGTACTTTTATTTTGAGAATTGCGCCATACAGCTGACAGCTGGAACCCTTGCCACTTCTACACACTCAACTTGTCGAGCTAAGCCCTCTGCCCCCCCTGGTTTCCGCACACACTTAGGCTGTTGAAACAACACTGCTGGCAGGCTGGAAGGAGGTGGCACACCCATCTCGATCCCTCCGCAAAGCTAACCTATTTATAGGCTCGCGACATCTATCACAATGCAATACAAAAGCTTGATCCTGGTATTTTGCAGCGTGCATTCTTACTGCCTCCTGCTCTACTAGAGAATTGTTCCAAGTTGCCAAGGAGCTGACTACTCCCACACAATCCCCCTTAAGATCCTGCAAACTCAGGCTCACTGCGATCGCATTGCCTCCTTTTTTAGGGATAAAATGTGCAACATTAGAGAACTGATGAATCTGGGAAGATTGGCTCTGGCTGACCCCCGTGTTTTCTTTTATGCCACCGAAGAGGCTCGACCCAGTGCCTCTCATTTCAGTACAGTCACAGACATCATGGTCTCCTCTGCACTCTTCAAACTTCGCTCTGCTTCTCACATGTATCCCATTCCCCTTCGTACTCTCCAAGCGGCCTCCAACAACTCCAACTCCCTGTTCACCATTGCACTCCATTACTCTTTTTCTACACAAGGGGCCTCATTCCGAGTACGGCGCTAACCAATGGCGCTATTAACGCCTTGGTTGACGCCGTACCCGGACCGGCAGCGCCTTGGTGGATGGCGGAATCACCGCCCCATTCCAAGGTTGGCGGGGCGGTAATTCCCCATTCACCAAGGCTCTTCCCCATTCCCGAATGAGCCCCCATAGGGCTCAATGGGAATGGGGAAGATGCAAATAACGGTGACCGTTCATTACGGTCACCGTTATTGGCTTGGAGGCCCCTTTGCGCCCTCGACTTTAACACCTGCTCAAAGCAGGCGTTAAGGGCGAGGGCGCAGAGGGAACTCGGAGTATGGTGGTAAGGGAATACCGCCACCGGTCTCGTTACCGGTGGCCGCTATCCCTTACCGCCATATTCGGAATGAGGCCCAATATATATATTCCTGAGTCCCTTAAACATGCAGTGATTTCCCCACTGCTACAAAAATCACATCTTGAACCTGCAATAGTGGAAACCTACTGACCCATCTCACTGCTTCCGGTTCTTATGAAGTTGATGACATTTTTTGTGACCCCTGAACTCTCTGCCTTTCTGGAATCCAGTCATCTTCTCCAACCTTTTCAATCCGGATTCCACCCCGGTATGGGTACAGAGTCTGTTATGGTTGCTCTCATGGATGACATTGTGCTACTTCTGGACCGCAGAGAGGTGGGAGCTCTGGTTCTCCTTGTCCTCTCTGTGGCCTTTGACACTGTTGATCATTAGAAGCTGCTTCACTGTCTCCAAGAGGCTGGAATTTCGGGCATTGCGGTGACATTGTTCTCCTCCTTTCTACCTGATCAGGTCCAAACAGTCTCTCTTCTTCCTTTTACTTCCATGCCGTCCTTTCTCCTCTTTTTGTTTAATTTGTATATGCAGGTGTTGCCGAAATTGATTGCCAGCTATGGAGTACACTTCTACTCTTATGCAGCTGATACCCAGATTCTCTTCCACCGAATGTGCCATCATCTGATCCCCCTAACAGACTGAAAAACTGCCGTGCTGCGGTTAGTGACTGGATGGCCAATAATTGGCTAAAACTTAACAGAGACAAAACGGATGTCCTTCTGGTGGGAGCTAACATTGTGGGACAGCCCTGGACTTGTTACTACAGGCCTTCCTCCCTTGATCCATGTCCAGAGCCAGCCCCAATAGGGAAGAGTCTTTGGATTAAACTAATAGCCACAGGCTCTAGAGAAGGCCCGATACCCTCACTCTGCCAATTAGGCTACAAAAAACTGAACATTTTGAAAAATTCTTTACCATTTCTTCCGGTTACATTTAGGTCCAAAATGGTGACCACATCTATCATGAGTTCCATGGACTACTGCAATGCAATCTGTCTGGGTCAACCAGAGATGCTTCTGCAACATCTTCAAAATCTACATAATGCAGTGGCATGTGTTGCTCTGGGAGCTCCGAGACTGGCTCACTCCCGAGACTTACTTTACCAACTGTTTTGGCTTCCCATCAGGAGCCGAATTAAGTTCAAGGTGCTCTGTCTGGTTCACCATGCCACTCACCCGTCGGGGCAGAAATTTTACATTCTAAACTTGCACCCTAAATGCCTGGGATCTACTCCACTCGACAAATCAATCTCTGCTCTGTGTTCCCAAGTATTGTTGTGCCAGAGCCAAAAAGAGATCTTTACAGTTCTTAACCCCACGCTCTGGGATGCCCTGCCATGTGATCGCCAAAATCTCTCTGAATATCTCCCTTTCCGAAAAGCTCTAAAAATGTATCTGTTTTAGTCCCTGCTGTTAATTGGCTTCTCCCTTGCCTTAGCACCTATGTTGCACTTAGTAAATGCCTATACAATACAATACAAGCGTTCACACATGTGTCGTTGAAATATCTGAGCGGGTGGGTGTCTGGTAACAAAGTTGACACATTTAAAGGGATGTTCAATTTCATTGCGTGTGAGCATGTGTTGGAAAATTGTGAGGTTGACCTACACCAGCATCTTGTGGACACAATGATCACAGACCCAAAGGAGCTTGCAAAGGTGGCCGACAGGTTTGTGAGAACTGGAGTCCAGAAAAAAGCTCAGGTGAGCAACCCAAACCAGAAGAGAAAACTTCAGACCAAAAGGTTAACACGGAGGGGAAGTACAAAGGTCCAACTCACTTCTCTTCGAAGTCAGGCCCCCAAAAGAATGAAGGGAAATTCCCAAACTTTAGTTCAGCCGTGCACACCAAAAAGAAGAGCGTAGGCACCTCAAAACCTTGGACACCTATGTTCTCACCACCCAAAGGTTGTATCATAAGTAAGAGGATCCTGCTTGCAAGGGCGTAACTAAGCAAGCCATAGTGAATGTTTAACTTAAAGAGGAGGCCATCATAAGTGTGGGCCTCCTAGAGGAGGACTTCCCACTAGGCCAAGAAGTGGCCAAATGTAGATTTGTTACACTGAGTGGGAACACTAACAGTTCCCAATAATACTCAACTCTATTTAGAACATGTCTATATCAATGGACACAAAACTCCTGTGGTCAGAGACACCACGGCTATCCTCAATGCTGTCACCATGCAGTGAGTACAGTCAGGCAACTATATTGATGTGCCCGATTGTAACGTTAGTGTTTTTGATGGAAAGAGTAGGTGCCCCTTGGTGATAGTAGAGTTTCTCTGGCGAGTTGAAATGACCTAGCGCTGTGTAGCGGTGAAAAACTCCATCCCTGTTCCAATGCTTGTTGGGTAATGATCTTCCTGACCCTGAGATAGCTGTGGCAGCTAACAAATTGAGGGCCAAAGAGGTCACCAGATTGAAGACTCTCGATCCTTAGAGCCTGGAGTGCTTCCGGAGGGCTTGTTGGAGGGACCAGCATGGCCGGTAGTCCATGATCCAGTCTGAGTCACCAATTCCTGGGGGATAGGGGCCAGTAGTCACTGAGGACCCTACCTTGGTAGCAGGCAACTGAGTGACTTCAGAATTGCCTGGTGCAGCGCATTAACCGGAGGTGGAGGACCAGGTGAGCTCAGATCTGAAGGGCCTGCCCAAGTTGGATGAGTTTGCATCAGCTGATGGCCCAGATAAGAATGACTTCTTTAAAGTCCAGAAAAAGTGTCCCACTCTGGTTGGTCTGCGGTAGCAGGCGGAGGAGCAAGCTAAGGGCGAGGCCCTTGGCTTGTTCAAAGTGTACTGGGAGGGTGGACTCCTGTACAGTGAGCCAAAATACTGTGAGGGTGAGGGCACCAGAAGGTTGGTGATTCCCCAATGCCAAAGAAGTTCTTTTTGGATTTGGGTTACCAAATTCCTTTAGCAGCTCATTGGGAGTGACTTAGACATTGGACTGGTTATCTGCGCACTTTTACTGGCAGCCGTTTGTTGTAAAAAGTAAGGAATTTGTATAGTGCTACCCCACTTGTCAAGCATCTGGCAAGTCAGGTGG
Source organism: Ambystoma mexicanum (assembly GCF_040938575.1). Classification (NCBI taxonomy): domain Eukaryota; kingdom Metazoa; phylum Chordata; class Amphibia; order Caudata; family Ambystomatidae; genus Ambystoma; species Ambystoma mexicanum. The sequence goes on from NC_090931.1 coordinate 24,538,317, forward strand.
TGCCACAAAGGCCCCCTTAATTCAACTACCCAGGACTGGCAGCCTTTCTCGAGAATAGGCATGTACATTGTGGGTTCTTTGAATCCCAAAACCAGCTCCGGGAACAGATACAGGTGCCATGAGGCTGCCCCTCTGAGGAGCATCAACTCCCCTGTGGTTGTGAAGGCTCTGATTGGGATATCTCCCGTGCTGGATTCCCCAAGGAAGTCGTTTATGAAAGGGTATCAAACTTCATATCTGCATTTATGAAGTCTATGTGGGAAGAGTATGGAGTCACCTACTGGTTCTCCTCATCCTTCCATCCACAAACACATGGGCTTGTTGAGTGGTTTAACAAGACCATGAAAGTCATGATGCGGGGCTTGGAAGAGCACCTGAGGAGAAAATGGGATACTCCTCTGCCATGCCTTCTGTTTGCCTACAAGGAGGTGCCAAAGACCGGAGTAGGGTTTAGACCCTTTGAGCTTCTGTTTGGACACCCTGTATGAGGTCCTGTCTGTCTAGTAAAAGGGGGATGGGATGGCAACCCCTCATTCCCTATCCGATATGTGGTGGACTATGTACTTGGCCTTCGGTCTAGAATGGCAAAGTACATGGAACAGTTGACAAAAAAAGGCCAGACCAAACCTTCCCCTGCCATGGCCAGTCTGATTGACTAACAAAGGCCCCATGGATCTGCCATATGCTTTTGTTGGGCCCTCTGCTGGTGACAGAGATTTGCATACCATTCAGAGGGTTATTCAAACAGGCCCATTTGGGCCCTGGTTGCAGAGGTTAACAAAGGAGACAGGAAACCCCAACAACCTTTCATATGCAACTGTGTCAACATCAAGCCAGCTCCCACCCTCAATATTGATTGACACTGAACTGTCATGTCTTGGACTGTGTGTTTACAGTAGTTCAACCCGCAGAGGGACCCCATTTATCAGGTACGAGAATTTGGTTTTCTGGAGCCAGAGTGTATAGTCTCGCCGCAGATTCACAGGAGATCTGTGCTTTGATCAAGAGCCACAGAGGGCTTGGTTAACCAGAGAGACACTTTGATCTACAACATACAGGAAGATGGGTGTGACTTAGGACTACATGTTGTCACCTCTTACCTTTCCTGTTGCAAAACACTCCGGTCCTGACCTCACGCTTAACAGAAGATTGTTGGTGGGGACCCCGTATTGGTTCCTTAAGGTAGGCTAGCCTGCATCAATCACTGGGGCCCATTTGGCTTCAAAAGAGGGCTGAGCCCCTCACTTAGGAGATCATCTGAAGTCTTCACCAGTAGCAGGAAATAAGAACTCATCATTGGACCCTGGCTGAAGGTACAGTCTACCTTACATCTTAGCCAGTGAAGGAAGGCCAGGAGTTCCAAGAGGGAAGCAATATCCCTCCTCTAAACATCTCAAAGGGAACAGAGGGAGATAACAAATGCAGAAGACCCTGTCGAGGAGGTCCCAAGTACAGCCCGCACTCCAACCATCCATTTTAAAGTACCAGAAACGTTCACGCTGAAATATGTGACGTATGATGAGCAAATAAACCAGCAGAGAGGCGCAGTGGAGCTCTGTCCAGTAACCATCAGAAGAACAACACCTATTGAAGTACCAATACCAAGGAAACCATGGACAGTAAGGTACCCATTGAGAACACCATATCAACAAATAAAACAAAACGAAGATCGTCTGAGTACAATCCCTGAAGAAACCAAAAAGGTCTTAATGGAAGACGAATGGTGATGACACGAGAACCCGGACTGACTCACATATAGAAGAGATGACGACCAGAGAATGACGTAAAGAAACAAAACGCCATGGACAAGGGACATTGTGGACCTAAAGTGAAAGGACAATGTCAAATGTAAGAAGCTTAAGCTGTAAGCATGGCGAAGATGTTCAACTAGTTTACGCATCTACATATACTTGGAACTGCAAGTAAGCTAAGAAAATTGTGCAGCTTGCTATGCTTAGTAGAAGACAGATTGCGGCAAGCGCCACCTATACAATTAATTGAAGCAAAGAATAGAATACCCTTTTTCAGAAAGGTCAAGATAAGAAACTGAAGGCAGGTGGTGGGTGAAACGAAAATCAAATGTACAAATTTCATGAAGAAGAGGAACATTCACGGTGTCTGAATCACATGACCAGCCGAGCGAGAAGAAGTGCGACTTTCACACCTACGCATGCCAGTGGGCCAGACGAAGATATCAGAACTTTTCCAAACAGGAGACGCAGTCTCCAGGCCAACCACAGTGAAATAATTGACACATGGCCACTAAAGTGATGATTGATTGTAACAATAACTGGAGGAAGGCCGGGGGAGCTGGGGGGCACCCTGCAACTGGCCGACCATTCTGCGCGCTGCTAGACAAAGTGGAAAAGTATGAGTGGGGTTGGTGCCAACCCAATCATAGTGGACCAAGTAATCTAGGGTCCTATAGTTAGTAGAACCAATGGGACGTCGTACTTTTAGTGACGTCTACAGTAGCCTGAAATCCCCTGCTGACTCCCATTTTGAACTCTGTCACAGAAGCCTGCAAAGCAAACTGAATCCGACTCGACCCTGTTGAGTACCAAGAGCAGCTACATCTCCATGTACATTGTGATTCTGTCCCCCTGGTCCTTCCCGGAAGGCTTCTAGAGACATTTTAAGATCCATTGCTTCCTTTGTGCTGAAGCCAAGTAACTTTGAACTGTTGCTATAATTTACCATACCGACTAACCTCCTGTCAGTATCCAGAGTGCATCCCTTTTCCTTCTTTGAAACTGTTTGTCCTCTGCATTCCTTTTCAGGGTGGGTTGTATTTCATAGTGTTGCTAGAACTGTCTGTTGTTAAGAGAATGAAGTAGCTATTGTTATACAACCTTGGGGGTCATTATGAGTTTGGCGGTAGGGGCTTAATGGCACCGTTAAGGATGGCGGTGCCGTTAAACCCCTACTGCCATATTCCGAGGTCCCTTAGCGGGTCCCAGCAGGAACGGCTGGTCTGACCAGCCGTTCTTTGCGTTATCCGTTAAGGGACCTTGGAGCTAATAACCCTTTTTTAGCACCTTCCCCATTCCCATTGAACCCTATAGGGGCTCAGATGGGAATGGGGAATGGTTTATGAATGGGGATTTACCGGGTCTGCATAGGTCAGAATGTCCCGGAAAGTCCCCATTCAGTGACAACGGACCCGGGTTTCGAAGCAGCCCTAGCGCTAATAGCACCATGGCTACCTCCAAACTCGTAATGAACCCCCCTTGACTGGATAGTCCCTTTTATCATTGGGTAATAATGGTATCTTCGCTGTGTTGCAACTAACCAACGATCCACAACCTCGCAGAGATAAGCCTGCCGTTCCGTCCACGATACCAAAACTGGACAAGGAGGTTTATAATTTGCTTGTGTTTCCAATCTGCTTTGATCCCTTCTGGTGTACTAGAGGTGTGGGGCTGATTGATGGTTTAGAAACCGATATTCATCACTGGTGCCCCGAAAGTTGATTAATCAGACACCGAGTGAAGAAGGGCTTGGGTTTGAAGTGAAAGATGCCTCTGTTAAAACATAAAGGTCAATATAGGTGTAAAGGGATGGACAGTTTGGGTATCTAGTGAAAGGGGACTTGGGTAGGAAATGCGAGTGGCCGTGGGTAAAGCGTAGAGGTGAACATAAGCTTAAAGTTAAGGGCAGTTTGGGTGTAAAGTGAAGGGGACATCAGTATTTAGCCAATGAGATTTTGGAAGTGACATTCGGAATATTGGTAGTGAGGGGCATCTGTGAAGGAATCTTTGTGAATAGAGTGACAAGAGGAGAGATTTAATAGTGAGAATGAAAAAAATTGCAATAAAGCCCAGAAACAGTGATAGAAAGAAGGGCTATGTTTGGTTTAGATTAATCAGTGTTCAGGAGTTGACTAAGGGCACCCTGTGTTTCACAAGAATGAGATGTGTAAGAATAAGGAGAGCACACGGTTAGAAAGACAGACCTTGTGGGCACAGCTAAATGGAAAGAGATTTAATGAAGGAACATGTTAAATCATGGAACTTGTGGCTATAAAGGGAAGAACCAGGCTTGCCACATGTGAAGGAGAGATTGAAAGTGGTAAGACTGAGAGCCTGAGAGCGCTCTGTGGTGTCGCTTCCGCAGAGTACGAGGAGATTATAGCACTTTGGAATGTAGGGCACTGAGTTTGGGACTAATGAGAACAGAGGTTTTGGCATAGAAGGCGGGCAACATGTACTGTGATGGAGAAGTGTCACCGACCGTGGGTATCAGCACATCCGCGCACGCTCTCCGGAACTTGCGCATTTCAGTGCATGCGCAAAATGACCAACAGCCCCAAACTGATGGAAGCTGGGCCTCAGAGAAAACATGGGAACTATGCTGCAGGTGGAAGGGTTGCTGGGTACAGAGGGAAACCAAAGCTTGCGGATGGTGGGGGTACCATCAGTTTCATTATATCAGGAAGCTCATTATTGGAGGTTTGACAGTGGGGTTACCCAGACCTGTGCACGCATTGTGACTCTCTTCTCTTATAATATATGTGAGCTCTTGGGCTTTGCAACGGGAACACGCTGAGTTAAACTGGTTCTGGGTTTCCCAATGCGCTGATTTTCAAGGGTTTTGTTGCATTAAATTTACTCACCCTAACTGCACTTCAACTAAAGTTTTTTCCATGTATTTCAAGGGTGTGTTCTACCATAGCTTTTTTTCATGCCCACTCTATATTTTTCTGCACCACTTACCATGGCCAGTGGGCATGGCCTTCGTATATATATGACTGTATAATTTTCAGTGTCACTGTCCATGGCCTTCAGCCGTGGCCATTTTATTTTCCGATGACATGGGGTGTAACCATGGTTATCTCACGCATCGAGAAGATAAAAAAGATGGCGGCTGTTTTCTTTATGAACACCCAGATTCTCACTGTACCCTGCTAGATACAGCTATTTATTTTGGGTACCCCCTTCTCCATCAAATATTTTGAAAAGTCCTAGACGAAATAACCCCAAATTACAAAAGAATTGTGAGTTAGCGCTTTGTGGTCAAGTTGTTTAGAACATGGTCCAAATCCCTCCAGTGGTTTTGGATGCACAGTGGAGCAATAATTGGCCTTTTTTGTCTTGCAAAAATGAATGGGGACTAGACCAAAATTGCTTTTTTTAAATTTCTTAACAACTTTTCTATTTTTTAAAGAATCTTTCCCAAACTTTTCATTCTGGGGGTGGGGGAAAGGCGTCAAGGGGGGCTTTAGTACACAATTTTCTGCAAAATATCTTCCAAATCCGTTTCATGAGTCCAAAGTTATTAGCGATTCATTTTTTAAATTTCCTGTGGAGGAGAACTTGGTGAGAGAGAGGGGCCGGTGATGCAGACGTTGGGGGCAGGGTAGGGCGATTGGAAATAAACTCCAGAGAAAACTATTGCCAGGTATGGGAACCAGCCTTGAAACCTTTGGGTGGGCACCTTATAGACATTCCTTGGTCTCATGGTTTGATACAACCTGGAGGGTGCATGATAGAATCACACATAGCACTTATGGAAGCCGGGGGTCTGGGCAGTGGGGGGGGGGTCACCAGGTCCCTGCAGTCTCTTCACTCTGCGACCCTATGGGAGTAACTATATGTACTCATCTCATACCTTCAGAAATCCTGGCCCTGTGCCATACATACGCCACATCTCTACCCACCCCTAGGGTGGCAGTCATTAGAGCCAAAGCAGCTCAGTCAGCCCATCCTGTGTGTTTACATTCTGTTTAATTGGCACTTTGAAGGGACCAAGTGTTCTGCAGCCCTGCCTGACCTTTCCCCCGCTTGGCAGGTTCCCCGGATACTCGGTACATGTCCCAGACGGACTGGGTACATGACTCTGAACATAGTGTTGCGTGCCATACGCCAGCTTCTGCCCTTCCAGGCCGCCTGGCAGCTTCCCAGTGCCAGCAAGTGGCCTGCTTCCTGTGGTGATTAGGAGAATGGATTCTAATGAAGTGAAGGGCAGAGTTCTGCACTGGTGAAAGTAATACAGCTACTAAGCTGTCAGTGCAATTACTATAATTTCTCTTCTTCAGAAAAGGGGCAGGAATTCCCAAACTGCCCACACCCTACATGTCCACCAACATTCTCTTCACGCTTCGTCATGCACGCCATCAGTGACTTCTCTACTGCTCCACGCTCTTCAGTCAAGCCTCCGCCGTCAAGGGCCCTTTTGTGGCAAGTCCCTCGTTCGCCTCCGAAATGGGCCTTTCACCGTCAAGCTGACCTTTTTATCTTCACCAAGGTTCCTCCTGCTCTTATCCAATCAGAGAAACATCCAGAAAGGACATCTCCATCAGGCGCTACTCAATAGAATCAGCATCCTGATCATTCTATGGGTGTTGCACAACTGGTGCCATGTCAATCAATCACTCCTCCACCCGACTCCACCACCCATCTGGTAACTCTCAACCAAGGCACTCTGAGACAATCCTTCCACCTCAGGACCAATCGCTAAACTACCTGAATGGAATCCACCAGTCCCTAGAGCACACGCGAACCGCCACCTGACGCACCAAGGCCAAATCTAGATCTTTAGAGAACATGTGGTGCCATGTCAAACCGAGGCTGCAACAGGTGCCCACTGTGCTTCTGCTACAGTAGCGGCTCTAGCTTTGCAAATCTCTTCTCCTTAAGTAGACACTCGACCTGCCACCTGACGCACCTAGGCCAAACCTAGATCTTTATAAAGACGATGTGGCCACGTCACACCAAGGCTGCAACAGGTGCCCGCTGTGCTTCAGCAAGAGTAGCGGCTCTAGCTCAGCAAATCTCTTCAGCTAGAGCAGCGGCTCTGGCTCAGCAAATCTCTTCAGCTAGAGCAGCGGCCCTGGCTCAGCAAATCTCTTCAGCTAGAGCAGCGGTTCTGGCTCAGCAAATCTCTTCAGCTAGAGCAGCGGCCCTGGCTCAGCAAATCTCTTCAGCTAGAGCAGCGGCTCTGGCTCAGCAAATCTCTAATCTCTTCAGCTAGAGCAGCGGCTCTGGCTCAGGAAATCTCTTCAGCTAGAGCAGCGGCTCTGGCTCAGCAAATCTCTTCAGCTAGAGCAGCGGCTCTAGCTCAGCAAATCTCTTCAGCTAGAGCTCAGCGAATCTCTTCATCTGTAGCAGCAGCTGTAGCTCTGCAAATCTCTTCAGCTAGAACAGCGGCTCTAGCTCAGTGAATCTCTTCAGCTAGAGCAGCGGCTCTGGCTCAGCAAATCTCTAATCTCTTCAGCTAGAGCAGCGGCTCTGGCTCAGGAAATCTCTTCAGCTAGAGCAGCGGCTCTAGCTCAGTGAATCTCTTCAGCTAGAACAGCGGCTCTAGATCAGCAAATCTCTTCAGCTAGAGTAGGGGCTCTAGCTCAGCAAATCTCTTCAGCTAGAGCTCAGCGAATCTCTTCAGCTATAGCAGCTGCTCTATCTCAGCAATCCTCTTCAGCTAGAACAGCGGCTGTAGCTCAGCGAATCTCTTCAGCTAGAGCAGCGGCTGTAGCTAAGCGAAGCTCTTCAGCTAGAGCAGCGGCGCTAGCTCAGAGAATCTCTTCAGCTAGAATAGCGGCTCTAGCTCAGAAAATCTCTTCAGCTGGAGCTCAGCGAATCTCTTCAGCTAGAACAGCCCCTCTAGCTCAGTGAATCTCTTCAGCTAGAGTAGCGGCTCTAGCTCAGCAAATCTCTTCAACTAGAGCTCAGCGAATCTCTTCAGCTATGGCAGCTGCTCTAGCTCAGCAAATCTCTTCAGCTAGAACAGTGGCTCTAGCTCAGCGAATCTCTTCAGCTTGAGCAGCGGCTCTAGTTCAGAGAATCTCTTCAGCTAGAACAGCTGCTCTAGCTCAGTGAATCTCTTCAGCTAGAGTAGCGGCTCTGGCTCAGCAAATCTCTTCAGCTAGTGCAGCGGCTCTAGCTCAGCAAATCTCTTCAGCTAGAGCTCAGCGAATCTCTTCAGCTATAGCAGCCGCTCTAGCTCAGCAAATCTCTTCAGCTAGAACAGCGGCTCTAGCTCAGCGAATCTCTTCAGCTAGAGCAGCGGCTCTAGCTCAGAGAATCTCTTCAGCTAGAACAGCTGCTCTAGCTCAGTGAATCTCTTCAGCTAGAGTAGCGGCTCTAGCTCAGCAAATCTCTTCAGCTAGAGCAGCGGCTCTAGCTCAGCAAATCTCTTCAGCTAGAACAGCGGCTCTAGCTCAGCAAATCTCTTCAGCTAGAGCAGCGGCTCTAGCTCAGCGAACCTCTTAAGCTAGAGCAGTGGCTCTAGCTCAGAGAATCTCTTCAGCTAGAACAGCCGCTCTTAGTCAGCGAATCTCTTCAGCTAGAGTAGCGGCTCTAGCTCAGCAAATCTCTTTAGCTAGAGCAGCGGCTCTTGCTCAGCAAATCTCTTCAGCTAGAACAGTGGCTCCAGCTCAGCGAATCTCTTCAGCTAGAGCAGCGGCTCTAGCTCAGAGAATCTCTTCAGCTAGAACAGCTGCTCTAGCTCAGTGAATCTCTTCAGCTAGAGTAGCGGCTCTAGCTCAGCAAATCTCTTCAGCTAGAGCAGCGGCTCTAGCTCAGCAAATCTCTTCAGCTAGAACAGCGGCTCTAGCTCAGCAAATCTCTTCAGCTAGAGCAGCGGCTCTAGCTCAGCGAACCTCTTAAGCTAGAGCAGTGGCTCTAGCTCAGAGAATCTCTTCAGCTTGAACAGCTGCTCTTAGTCAGCGAATCTCTTCAGCTAGAGTAGCGGCTCCAGCTCAGCAAATCTCTTTAGCTAGAGCAGCGGCTTTCGCTCAGCAAATCTCTTCAGCTAGAACAGTGGCTCTAGCTCAGCAAATCTCTTCAGCTAGAACAGCTGCTCTAGCTCAGTGAATCTCTTCAGCTAGAGTAGCGGCTCTAGCTCAGCAAATCTCTTCAGCTAGAGCAGCGGCTCTAGCTCAGCAAATCTCTTCAGCTAGAACAGCGGCTCTAGCTCAGCAAATCTCTTCAGCTAGAGCAGCGGCTCTAGCTCAGCGAACCTCTTAAGCTAGAGCAGTGGCTCTAGCTCAGAGAATCTCTTCAGCTAGAACAGCCGCTCTTAGTCAGCGAATCTCTTCAGCTAGAGTAGCGGCTCTAGCTCAGCAAATCTCTTTAGCTAGAGCAGCGGCTCTTGCTCAGCAAATCTCTTCAGCTAGAACAGTGGCTCTAGCTCAGCGAATCTCTTCAGCTAGAGCAGCGGCTCTAGCTCAGAGAATCTCTTCAGCTAGAACAGCTGCTCTAGCTCAGTGAATCTCTTCAGCTAGAGTAGCGGCTCTAGCTCAGCAAATCTCTTCAGCTAGAACAGCGGCTCTAGCTCAGCAAATCTCTTCAGCTAGAGCAGCGGCTCTAGCTCAGCGAACCTCTTAAGCTAGAGCAGTGGCTCTAGCTCAGAGAATCTCTTCAGCTTGAACAGCTGCTCTTAGTCAGCAAATCTCTTCAGCTAGAGCAGCGGCTCTAGCTCAGCAAATCTCTTCAGCTAGAGCAGCGGCTCTAGCTCAGCAAATCTCTTCAGCTAGAGCAGCGGCTCTGGCTCAGCAAATCCAGCAGCAAATTGCTTCTGCTTGAGTGGGCCAAACGCTAGCACCACCCCACCCGTAACCCAGCTGGTTTTGGTTGAGGTTAGGAAATTGTGCTGGAAGTGAGTCTGGGGGCATTCTCTGGGGGGCAACAGAGAAAACTGGGAGAGGCAAGGGCAAGAGTGGATTACAGCCTTTGGTACAGAGAGCCCTGGGGAATGGGCAGGGGGGATGGATGTGAGAAGGTGGAAAGAGCTGGCGAGGGTGGACATGGAGGGCTTGCACCCAGTACATACCTCAGCCTCTTTGTGGAAGGAAGTGGGTGTATAGTGTTCCAGTTTCCATGTGATGTGGTTGACCTAGATTGGCAAGCGAGACGGGGTGGAATGGAGGACAGCTAAGTCTGGCGAGGGAGCACTGAGGGGTCTGGGGAGGGGTCTCACTCGAGGAAGCCAGCGAAGGCCTCAGGGGGCCGCTTCTGCGTTAATACAACAAATTAAATGACTTCGTTGTAATTACCTTCATTGCATTTACTTCCATTTTCCGTCAATTTTTTTAATGGGGGGTGTCCTTCCACGCCCCACCTTCCCCTACACTAGCACCCCTACCCCAGCCCCCTCCAAGCCCCCTTTAAAACCCTTAACCCCTAAACACACATATACAATTAGTTCCCCACAAAGTAACTAGAAGTGCAACAAAGTAATTGACTTGGTTAAAGCAGCAGAGACTAGGAGAGACCCTGCTCTTGGAAGTCCAGGGGGGCTGGGGATTCATCGGACACGCGGACTCTCATGTGGTGGGGATTCATCAGACATGCGGACGCGCATGTGGTGGGGATTCATCAGACATGCGGACGCGCATGTGGTGGGGATTCATCAGACATGCGGACGCGCATGTGGTGGGGATTCATGGGACCCCAGGACGCTCATGTGGTGGAGATTCATGGGACCCCAGAACACTCATGTGGTGGGGATTCATGGGACACGAGGATGCGCATGAGGTGGGGATTCATGGGACAAGAGGACAGTCATGTGGTGGGGATTCATGGGACACGCGGACGCTCGTGTGGTGGAGACTCATAGGACATGAGGACACGCATGTGGTGGAGATTCATGGGACACGAGGATGCGCATGTGGTGGGGATTCTTCGGACACACATACGCTCATGTGGTGGGGATTCATGGGACACGAGGACGCTCATGTAGTGGGGATTCATGGGACACGAGGATGCTCATGTGGTGGGGATTCGTGGGACCCCAGGACGCTCATGTGGTGGGGATTCATGGGACATGAGGACGCTCATGTGGTGGGGATTCATCAGACATGCGGACGCGCATGTGGTGGGGATTCATCAGACATGCGGACGCGCATGTGGTGGGGATTCATCAGACATGCGGACGCGCATGTGGTGGGGATTCATGGGACCCCAGAACACTCATGTGGTGGGGATTCATGGGACCCCAGAACACTCATGTGGTGGGGATTCATGGGACATGAGGATGCGCATGAGGTGGGGATTCATGGGACAAGAGGACAGTCATGTGGTGGGGATTCATGGGACACGCGGACGCTCGTGTGGTGGAGACTCATAGGACATGAGGACACGCATGTGGTGGAGATTCATGGGACACGAGGACGCTCATGTAGTGGGGATTCATGGGACACGAGGACGCTCATGTGGTGGAGATTCATGGGACATGAGGACCCTCATGTGGTGGGGATTTATGGGACCCCAGGAAGCTCATGTGGTGGAGATTTATGGGACACGTGGACGCTCATGTAGTGGGGATTCATGGGGCACGCAGACGCTCATGTGGTGGTGATTCGTGGGACCCCAGGACGCTCATGTGGTGGAGATTCATGGGACATGAGGACACGCATGTGGTGGGGATTTATGGGACACAAGGACACGCATGTGGTGGGGATTCATGGGACACGCAGACGCTCAAGTAGTGGGATTCGTGGGACACGAGGACGCTCATTTGGTGGGGATTCGTGGGACACGAGGACGCTCATTTGGTGGGGATTCGTGGGACACGAGGACGCGCATGTGCTGGGGATTCATCGGACACGCAGACGCTCATGTGGTGGGGATTCGTGGGACACGAGGACGCGCATGTGGTGGGGATTCATGGGACCCCAGGACGCTCATGTGGTGGGTATTCATGGGACACGAGGACGCTCATGTGGTGGGGATTCATGGGACACGCGGACGCTCATGTGGTGGGGATTCGCGGGACACGAGGACGTGCATGTGGTGGAGACTCATGGGACACAAGGACGCCATGTGGTGGGGATTCGTGGGACACAAGGACGTGCATGTGGTGGGGATTCATGGGACACGCGGACACTCATGTGGTGGGAATTCATGGGACACGCGGACGCTCGTGTGGTGAAGACTCATAGGACACGAGGACGCGCATGTGGTGGAGATTGATGGTACAAGAGGACGTTCATGTGGTGAGGATTGATGGGACACGTGGACACTCGTGTGGTGGGGATTCATGGGACACGAGGACACGCATGTGGTGGGGATTCATGGGACACGTGGACGTTCATGTGGTGGAGATTCGTGGGAGCCCAGGACACATATGTGGTGGGGATTCCTGGGATACGAGGACGCGCATGTGGTGGGGATTCATGGGACACGAGGATGCTCATGTGGTGGGGATTCGCGGGACACGAGGACGTGCATGTGGTGGAGACTCATGGGACACAAGGACGCCATGTGGTGGGGATTCGTGGGACACAAGGACGTGCATGTGGTGGGGATTCATGGGACATGCGGACACTCATGTGGTAAGGATTCATGGGATCCCAGGACGCTCATGTGGTGGAGATTCATGGGACCCCAGAACACTCATGCGGTGGGGATTCATGGGACACAAGCACGCGCATGTGGTGGAGATTCGTGGGACATGAGGGCGTGCATGTGGTGGGGATTCATGGGACACGAGGATGCGCATGTGGTGGGGATTCATGGGACAAGAGGACAGTCATGTGGTGGGGATTCATGGGACACGCGGACACTCATGTGGTGGGAATTCATGGGACACGCGGACGCTCGTGTGGTGAAGACTCATAGGACACGAGGACGCGCATGTGGTGGAGATTGATGGTACAAGAAGACGTTCATGTGGTGAGGATTGATGGGACACGTGGACACTCGTGTGGTGGGGATTCATGGGACACGAGGACACGCATGTGGTGGGGATTCATGGGACACGTGGACGTTCATGTGGTGGAGATTCGTGGGAGCCCAGGACACATATGTGGTGGGGATTCCTGGGATACGAGGACGCGCATGTGGTGGGGATTCATGGGACACGAGGATGCTCATGAGGTGGAGATTCATGGGACCCCAGGACGCTCATGTGGTGGGTATTCATTGGACACGAGGACACGTATGTGGTGGGGATTCATGGGACACGAGGATGCTCATGTGGTGGGGATTCATGGGACACGCGGACGCTCATGTGGTGGGGATTCGTGGAACACGAGGACGTGCATGTGGTGGAGACTCATGGGACACAAGGACGCCATGTGGTGGGGATTCGTGGGACACAAGGACGTGCATGTGGTGGGGATTCATGGGACATGCGGACACTCATGTGGTAAGGATTCATGGCATCCCAGGATGCTCATGTGGTGGAGATTCATGGGACCCCAGAACACTCATGTGGTGGGGATTCATGGGACACAAGCACGCGCATGTGGTGGAGATTCGTGGGACATGAGGACGTGCATGTGGTGGGGATTCATGGGACACAAGGATGCGCATGTGGTGGGGATTCATGGGACAAGTGGACAGTCATGTGGTGGGGATTCATGGGACACGCGGACACTCATGTGGTGGGAATTCATGGGACACGCGGACGCTCGTGTGGTGGAGACTCATAGGACATGAGGACACGCATGTGGTGGAGATTCATGGGACACGAGGATGTGCATGTGGTGGGGATTGATGGTACAAGAGGACGTTCATGTGGTGGGGATTCATGGGACACGCGGACACTCGTGTGGTGGGGATTCATGGGACACGAGGACGCGCATGTGGTGGGGATTCATGGGACACGTGGACGTTCATGTGGTGGAATTTCGTGGGAGCCCAGGACACTCATGTGGTGGGGATTCCTGGGACACGAGGACGCGCATGTGGTGGGGATTCTTCGGACACACATACGCTCATGTGGTGGGGATTCGTGGGACACGAAGACGCTCATGTAGTGGGGATTCATGGGACCCCAGGAAGCTCATGTGGTGGAGATTCATGGGACATGAGGACGCTCATGTGGTGGGGATTCATGGGACCCCAGGAAGCTCATGTGGTGGAGATTCATGTGACACTAGGACGCTCATGTGGTGGGGATTCATGGGACACTAGGATGCGCATGTGGTGGGGATTTATGGGACACGCGGACGCTCATGTAGTGGGGATTCATGGGACACGCGGACGCTCATGTGGTGGTGATTCGTGGGACCCCAGGACGCTCATGTGGTGGAGATTTATGGGACACGAGGACGCTCATGTGGTGGGGATTCATGGGACATGAGGACACGCATGTGGTGGGGATACATGGGACACGAGGATGCTTATGTGGTGGGGATTCATCAGACATGCGGACGCTCATGTGGTGGGGATTCGTGGGACCCCAGGACACTCATGTGGTGGGGATTCATGGGACACTAGGTCGCGCATGTGGTGGGGATTCATGGGACACGAGGACACGCATGTGGTGGGGATTCATGGGACACAAGGACACGCATGTGGTGGGGATTCATGGGACTCATGGGACACGAGGATGCTTATGTGGTGGGGATTCATGGGACACGCGGACGCTCAAGTAGTGGGATTCGTGGGACACGAGGACGCTCATGTGGTGGAGATTCGTGGGACCCCAGGACGCTCATGTGGTGGGGATTCATGGGACACGCGGACGCTCATGTAGTGGGGATTCATGGGACACGCGGATGCTCATGTTGTGTAGATTTGTGGGACCCCAGGACGCTCATGTGGTGGGGATTCGTGGGACACGAGGACGCGCATGTGGTGGGGATTCATCGGACACGCAGACGCTCATGTGGTGGTTATTCATGGGACACAAGGACGCTCATGTGGTGGGGATTCATCGGACACTCAGACGCTCATGTGGTGGGGATTCGTGGGACACGAAAACGCGCATGTGGTGGGGATTCATGGGACCCCAGGACGCTCATGTGGTGGGTATTCATGGGACACGAGGACGCTCATGTGGTGGGGATTCATGGGACCTGCGGACGCTCATGTGGTGGGGATTCGCGGGACACAAGGACGTGCATGTGGTGGAGACTCGTGGGACACAAGGACGCCATGTGGTGGGGATTCGTGGGACACAAGGACGTGCATGTGGTGGGGATTCATGGGACATGCGGACACTCATGTGGTAAGGATTCATGGGATCCCAGGACGCTCATGTGGTGGAGATTCATGGGACTCCAGAACACTTATGCGGTGGGGATTCATGGGACACAAGCACGCGCATGTGGTGGAGATTCGTGGGACATGAGGACGTGCATGTGGTGGGGATTCATGGGACACGAGGATGCGCATGTGGTGGGGATTCATGGGACAAGAGGACAGCCATGTGGTGGGGATTCATGGGACACGCGGACACTCATGTGGTGGGAATTCATGGGACACGCGGACGCTCGTGTGGTGGAGACTCATAGGACACGAGGATGCGCATGTGGTGGAGATTGATGGGACACGAGGATGCGCATTTGGTGGGGATTGATGGTACAAGAGGACGTTCATGTGGTGGGGATTCATGGGACACGTGGACACTCGTGTGGTGGGGATTCATGGGACACGAGGACACGCATGTGGTGGGTATTCATGGGACACGTGGACGTTCATGTGGTGGAGATTCGTGGGAGCCCAGGACACATATGTGGTGGGGATTCCTGGGACACGAGGACGCGCATGTAGTGGGGATTCATGGGACACGCGGACGTTCATGTGGTGGAGACTCATGGGACCCGAGGACGCGCATGTGGTGGGGATTCATGGGACACGTGGACGTTCATGTGGTGGAGATTCATGGGAGCCCAGGACACTCATGTGGTGGGGATTCCCGGGACACGAGGACGAGCATTTGGTAGGGATTCATGGGACACGCGGACGCTCATGTGGTCGAGACTTATGGGACCCAAGGACGCGCATGTGGTGGGGATTCATGGGACACGTGGACGCTCATGTGGTGGAGACTCATGGGTCCCAAGGACGCGCATGTGGTGGGGATTCATGGGACACGCGGACGCTCATGTGGTGGGGATTCATGGGACACGCGGACGCTCATGTGGTGGAGACTTATGGGACCCAAGGACGCGCATGTGGTGGGGATTCATGGGACACGCGGACGCTCATGTGGTGGAGACTCATGGGACCCAAGGATGCGCATTTGGTAGGGATTCATGGGACACGCGGACGCTCATGTGGTGGAGACTCATGGGACCCAAGGACCCGCATGTGGTGGGGATTCATGGGACCCGAGGACGCGCATGTGGTGGGGATTCATGGGACACGTGGACGTTCATGTGGTGGAGATTCATGGGAGCCCAGGACGCGCATGTGGTGGGGATTCATGGGACCCGAGGACGCTCATGTGGTGGAGACTTATGGGACCCAAGGACACGCATGTGGTGGGGATTCATGGGACACGCGGACGCTCATGTGGTGGGGATTCCTGGGACACGAGGACGTGCATGTAGTGGGGATTCATGGGACACGCGGACGTTCATGTGGTGGAGACTCATGGGACCCGAGGACGCGCATGTGGTGGGGATTCATGGGACACGTGGACGTTCATGTGGTGGAGATTCGTGGGAGCCCAGGACGCGCATGTGGTGGGGATTCATGGGACACGCGGACGCTCATGTGGTGGAGACTCATGGGACCCAAGGACGCGCATGAGTTTGCAGCTAGAGAAGGCTAGGAAGTTGGCAAGGGCAAGGTGGAAGTGGAAGGGCAGAGCTAGCGAAGGTGTTAGTGGCAGAGAAGGTTCCTGGTAGCAGCAGATCTCGGGCGGGGGGGGGGGGTAGGACACACTCGTGGGTTATGATTGGTGGGGAATCTGACTATGTGGGGGCCCGTATGTGCATACAAAGGACAAACACATTGTAAACAACCTCCAAGTGCATGTGGCCCCGGGATGAAGGATTAATGCTGTGAGCACCCAGAGTCAAGCATGGCATTTTCACAGCATTAATAATAATAAATAGTACTATAATTATTAATATTATCATTATTGTATTTATTGAGAGTGGACCTGGCTTCAGGAAGCAAAGGAGAGCTTTACAATCCTAGTGGGAGGAGCACAGGGAGTGAAGTAGAGACAAAGCAACCGGGGAGCTGACAGGGGAGGGGGAGGCTGCCCGTTGGCAGCAAGGCATCTGAAAGCAACCAGGGAGGACACGGTGAGAAACAGATCATTGAGTTTCAGGTAGGGTGAGGAATGCAGGGTGTGTGGACCTAGTTGTTGGGTAGGATCCATTCCTGAAACAGGGAGGTCTTGAGCGCTTTCTTGAACTGTAGAAGCGATGGTGCAAGTCTGATGTTGACGGGAAGGGGGTATCAGAGTATTGGGGCACAGATAGAAAAGGCCGATCTTCTTGTTCTTTCATTCCTGTATCAGCAGAGTTCAAGTCTTCACATGTCCTTACTTGTGGTGGATCGTAGTCCTCTGGATATACTGAGGTTTTCAATGAGGTAGCTTGGCACCTCAGGGTGATAGCCTTATAGATGCTGCAACAGGACTTTCAGATGATACGAGCTTGCAGCAATACACAGTGCTGCTCGATGAAGTTTGGGTGATGTGGTTGAATTTGCTCAGTCCTTTCATGAGTCGTGCTGCTGCATGCAGGACACATCCCAGGGGTGCCAGGTAGTCACTAGAAGGCCTTCTAAAAGGGCATTGCCCTTATCCAGGTGGGAGAGGACCAAGGCTTGGACAGCTGCTCTGAAGATGTTTTCTGGCATGAAGGGCTTATTTTTCCGCAGGAGAGAAGGTTGGAACCAGGCTGTTTGTGTCTTCCTTGCTATGTGCTGTTTGAAGGAGAGGTGTCTGACAATTCCGAACCCAGGGGGCCAGCAGTCATTTGAAAGCACCACTTGTTGCAGTCATGCATTCATTGATGCGTTTCTTGTTTAATTCAGATGTGAATATATCTGTAGCATAATAGACATCGAATTTACTGTTTGGAATAATCGAACAATCAGCTAGTTATGGCACCTGTCCTGTCTGATTGCCATATAGTCAACTATAATTGTGCCCTCATCATGCTACACGTGAGAGCCACTGTTAAGTGCCCATCCCAGCCCTTCCCCTGAGGCCCATCCTGTCCTGATCCTGGGCCTATCCCCAGCATACATGAATATTAGCAGGAAAGCCTAAGTCTGTTTATTGAGAATGATACATTACTGCGCTCTCCCCTGAGGCCCATCCTGTCCTGATCTTGGGCCTATCCCCAGCATACATGGATATTAACAGGAAAGCCTAAGTCTGTTTATTGGGAATCATACATTACTGCGCTCTCCCCTGAGGCCCATCCTGTCCTGATCTTGGGCCTATCCCCAGCATATATGGATATTAGCAGGAAAGCCTAAGTCTGTTTATTGGGAATCATACATTACTGCGCTCTCCCCTGAGGCCCATCCTGTCCTGGTCTTGGGCCTATCCCCAGCATACATGAATATTAGCAGGAAAGCCTAAGTCTGTTTATTGGGAATGATACATTACTGCGCTCTCCCCTGAGGCCCATCCTGTCCTGATCTTGGGCCTATCCCCAGCATACATGGATATTAGCAGGAAAGCCTACGTCTGTTTATTGGGAATGATACATTACTGCGCTCTCCCCTGAGGCCCATCCTGTCCTGATCTTGGGCCTATCCCCAGCATACATGGATATTAGCAGGAAAGCCTAAGTCTGTTTATTGGGAATTATACATTACTGCGCTCTCCCCTGAGGCCCATCCTGTCCTGATCTTGGGCCTATCCCCAGCATACATGGATATTAACAGGAAAGCCTAAGTCTGTTTATTGGGAATGATACATTACTGCGCTCTCCCCTGAGGCCCATCCTGTCCTGATCTTGGGCCTATCCCCAGCATACATGGATATTAGCAGGAAAGCCTAAGTCTCTTTATTGGGAATGATACATTACTGCGCTCTCCCCTGAGGCCCATCCTGTCCTGATCTTGGGCCTATCCCCAGCATACATGGATATTAGCAGGAAAGTCTAAGTCTGTTTATTGGGAATGATACATTACTGCGCTCTCCCCTGAGGCCCATCCTGTCCTGATCTTGGGCCTATCCCCAGCATACATGGATATTAGCAGGAAAGTCTAAGTCTGTTTATTGGGAATGATACATTACTGCGCTCTCCCCTGAGGCCCATCCTGTCCTGATCTTGGGCCTATCCCCAGCATACATGGATATTAGCAGGAAAGACTAAGTCTCTTTATTGGGAATGATACATTACTGCGCTCTCCCCTGAGGCCCATCCTGTCCTGATCTTGGGCCTATCCCCAGCATACATGGATATTAGCAGGAAAGCCTAAGTCTGTTTATTGGGAATTATACATTACTGCGCTCTCCCCTGAGGCCCATCCTGTCCTGATCTTGGGCCTATCCCCAGCATACATGGATATTAGCAGGAAAGCCTAAGTCTGTTTATTGGGAATGATATATTACTGCGCTCTCCCCTGAGGCCCATCCTGTCCTGATCTTGGGCCTATCCCCAGCATACATGGATATTAGCAGGAAAGCCTAAGTCTCTTTATTGGGAATGATACATTACTGCGCTCTCCCCTGAGGCCCATCCTGTCCTGATCTTGGGCCTATCCCCAGCATACATGGATATTAGCAGGAAAGCCTAAGTCTGTTTATTGGGAATGATACATTACTGCGCTCTCCCCTGAGGCCCATCCTGTCCTGATCTCGGGCCTATCCCCAGCATACATGAATATTAGCAGGAAAGCCTAAGTCTCTTTATTGGGAATGATACATTACTGCGCTCTCCCCTGAGGCCCATCCTGTCCTGATCTCGGGCCTATCCCCAGCATACATGGATATTAGCAGGAAAGCCTAAGTCTGTTTATTGGGAATGATACGTTACTGCCCTCTCCCCTGAGGCCCATCCTGTCCTGATCTTGGGCCTATCCCCAGCATACATGGATATTAGCAGGAAAGCCTAAGTCTGTTTATTGGGAATGATACGTTACTGCGCTCTCCCCTGAGGCCCATCCTGGGAAAGCCTACGTCTGTTTATTTTTTACTGCGCTCTCCCCTGAGGCCCATCCTGTCCTGATCTTGGGCCTATCCCCAGCATACATGGATATTAGCAGGAAAGCCTAAGTCTGTTTATTGGGAATGATACATTACTGCGCTCTCCCCTGAGGTCCATCCTGTCCTGATCTTGGGCCTATCCCCAGCATACATGGATATTAGCAGGAAAGCCTACGTCTGTTTATTGGGAATGATACATTACTGCGCTCTCCCCTGAGGCCCATCCTGTCCCGATCTTGGGCCTATCCCCTGCATACATGGATATTAGCAGGAAAGCCTAAGTCTCTTTATTGGGAATGATACATTACTGCGCTCTCCCCTGAGGCCCATCCTGTCCCGATCTTGGGCCTATCCCCAGCATACATGGATATTAGCAGGAAAGCCTACGTCTGTTTATTGGGAATGATACATTACTGCGCTCTCCCCTGAGGCCCATCCTGTCCCGATCTTGGGCCTATCCCCAGCATACATGGATATTAGCAGGAAAGCCTAAGTCTGTTTATTGGGAATGATACATTACTGCGCTCTCCCCTGAGGCCCATCCTGTCCTGATCTTGGGCCTATCCCCAGCATACATGGATATTAGCAGGAAAGCCTAAGTCTGTTTATTGGGAATGATACATTACTGCGCTCTCCCCTGAGGCCCATCCTGTCCTGATCTTGGGCCTATCCCCAGCATACATGGATATTAGCAGGAAAGCCTACGTCTGTTTATTGGGAATCATACATTACTGCGCTCTCCCCTGAGGCCCATCCTGTCCTGATCTTGGGCCTATCCCCAGCATACATGGATATTAGCAGGAAAGCCTAAGTCTGTTTATTGGGAATGATACATTACTGCGCTCTCCCCTGAGGCCCATCCTGTCCTGATCTTGGGCCTATCCCCAGCATACATGGATATTAGCAGGAAAGCCTACGTCTGTTTATTGGGAATGATACATTACTGCGCTCTCCCCTGAGGCCCATCCTGTCCTGATCTTGGGCCTATCCCCAGCATACATGGATATTAGCAGGAAAGCCTAAGTCTGTTTATTGGGAATGATACATTACTGCGCTCTCCCCTGAGGCCCATCCTGTCCTGATCTTGGGCCTATCCCCAGCATACATGGATATTAGCAGGAAAGCCTACGTCTGTTTATTGGGAATGATACATTACTGCGCTCTCCCCTGAGGCCCATCCTGTCCTGATCGTGGGCCTATCCCCAGCATACATGGATATTAGCAGTAAAGCCTACGTCTGTTTATTGGGAATCATACATTACTGCGCTCTCCCCTGAGGCCCATCCTGTCCCGATCTTGGGCCTATCCCCTGCATACATGGATATTAGCAGGAAAGCCTAAGTCTGTTTATTGGGAATCATACATTACAGCGCTCTCCCCTGAGGCCCATCCTGTCCCGATCTTGGGCCTATCCCCAGCATACATGGATACTAGCAGGAAAGCCTAAGTCTGTTTATTGGGAATCATACATTACTGCGCTCTCCCCTGAGGCCCATCCTGTCCCGATCTTGGGCCTATCCCCAGCATACATGGATATTAGCAGGAAAGCCTACGTCTGTTTATTGGGAATCATACATTACTGCGCTCTCCCCTGAGGCCCATCCTGTCCCGA
Organism: Ambystoma mexicanum; assembly: GCF_040938575.1. Classification (NCBI taxonomy): domain Eukaryota; kingdom Metazoa; phylum Chordata; class Amphibia; order Caudata; family Ambystomatidae; genus Ambystoma; species Ambystoma mexicanum. The sequence continues at coordinate 24,559,729 of NC_090931.1, forward strand.
TCTTGGGCCTATCCCCAGCATACATGGATATTAGCAGGAAAGCCTAAGTCTGTTTATTGGGAATCATACATTACTGCGCTCTCCCCTGAGGCCCATCCTGTCCTGATCTTGGGCCTATCCCCAGCATACATGGATATTAGCAGGAAAGCCTAGGTCTCTTTATTGGGAATGATACATTACTGCGCTCTCCCCTGAGGCCCATCCGGTCCTGATCTTGGGCCTATCCCCAGCATACATGGATATTAGCAGGAAAGCCTAAGTCTCTTTATTGGGAATGATACATTACTGCGCTCTCCCCTGAGGCCCATCCTGTCCTGATCTTGGGCCTATCCCCAGCATACATGGATATTAGCAGGAAAGCCTAAGTCTCTTTATTGGGAATGATACATTACTGCGCTCTCCCCTGAGGCCCATCCTGTCCTGATCTTGGGCCTATCCCCAGCATACATGGATATTAGCAGGAAAGCCTAAGTCTGTTTATTGGGAATGATACATTACTGCGCTCTCCCCTGAGGCCCATCCTGTCCTGATCTCGGGCCTATCCCCAGCATACATGGATATTAGCAGGAAAGCCTAAGTCTCTTTATTGGGAATGATACATTACTGCGCTCTCCCCTGAGGCCCATCCTGTCCTGATCTCGGGCCTATCCCCAGCATACATGGATATTAGCAGGAAAGCCTAAGTCTGTTTATTGGGAATGATACATTACTGCCCTCTCCCCTGAGGCCCATCCTGTCCTGATCTCGGGCCTATCCCCAGCATACATGGATATTATCAGGAAAGCCTAAGTCTGTTTATTGGGAATGATACGTTACTGCGCTCTCCCCTGAGGCCCATCCTGTCCTGATCTTGGGCCTATCCCCAGCATACATGGATATTAGCAGGAAAGCCTACGTCTGTTTATTTTTTACTGCGCTCTCCCCTGAGGCCCATCCTGTCCTGATCTTGGGCCTATCCCCAGCATACATGGATATTAGCAGGAAAGCCTAAGTCTGTTTATTGGGAATGATACATTACTGCGCTCTCCCCTGAGGTCCATCCTGTCCTGATCTTGGGCCTATCCCCAGCATACATGGATATTAGCAGGAAAGCCTACGTCTGTTTATTGGGAATGATACATTACTGCGCTCTCCCCTGAGGCCCATCCTGTCCCGATCTTGGGCCTATCCCCTGCATACATGGATATTAGCAGGAAAGCCTAAGTCTCTTTATTGGGAATCATACATTACTGCGCTCTCCCCTGAGGCCCATCCTGTCCTGATCTTGGGCCTATCCCCAGCATACATGGATATTAGCAGGAAAGCCTACGTCTGTTTATTGGGAATGATACATTACTGCGCTCTCCCCTGAGGCCCATCCTGTCCCGATCTTGGGCCTATCCCCAGCATACATGGATATTAGCAGGAAAGCCTACGTCTGTTTATTGGGAATGATACATTACTGCGCTCTCCCCTGAGGCCCATCCTGTCCTGATCTTGGGCCTATCCCCAGCATACATGGATATTAGCAGGAAAGCCTAAGTCTGTTTATTGGGAATGATACATTACTGCGCTCTCCCCTGAGGCCCATCCTGTCCTGATCTTGGGCCTATCCCCAGCATACATGGATATTAGCAGGAAAGCCTAAGTCTGTTTATTGGGAATGATACATTACTGCGCTCTCCCCTGAGGCCCATCCTGTCCTGATCTTGGGCCTATCCCCAGCATACATGGATATTAGCAGGAAAGCCTACGTCTGTTTATTGGGAATGATACATTACTGCGCTCTCCCCTGAGGCCCATCCTGTCCTGATCTTGGGCCTATCCCCAGCATACATGGATATTAGCAGGAAAGCCTAAGTCTGTTTATTGGGAATCATACATTACTGCGCTCTCCCCTGAGGCCCATCCTGTCCTGATCTTGGGCCTATCCCCAGCATACATGGATATTAGCAGGAAAGCCTACGTCTGTTTATTGGGAATGATACATTACTGCGCTCTCCCCTGAGGCCCATCCTGTCCTGATCGTGGGCCTATCCCCAGCATACATGGATATTAGCAGTAAAGCCTACGTCTGTTTATTGGGAATCATACATTACTGCGCTCTCCCCTGAGGCCCATCCTGTCCCGATCTTGGGCCTATCCCCTGCATACATGGATATTAGCAGGAAAGCCTAAGTCTGTTTATTGGGAATCATACATTACAGCGCTCTCCCCTGAGGCCCATCCTGTCCTGATCTTGGGCCTATCCCCAGCATACATGGATACTAGCAGGAAAGCCTAAGTCTGTTTATTGGGAATCATACATTACTGCGCTCTCCCCTGAGGCCCATCCTGTCCCGATCTTGGGCCTATCCCCAGCATACATGGATATTAGCAGGAAAGCCTACGTCTGTTTATTGGGAATCATACATTACTGCGCTCTCCCCTGAGGCCCATCCTGTCCTGATCTTGGGCCTATCCCCAGCATACATGGATATTAGCAGGAAAGCCTAAGTCTGTTTATTGGGAATCATACATTACTGCGCTCTCCCCTGAGGCCCATCCTGTCCTGATCTTGGGCCTATCCCCAGCATACATGGATATTAGCAGGAAAGCCTAGGTCTCTTTATTGGGAATGATACATTACTGCGCTCTCCCCTGAGGCCCATCCTGTCCTGATCTTGGGCCTATCCCCAGCATACATGGATATTAGCAGGAAAGCCTAAGTCTCTTTATTGGGAATGATACATTACTGCGCTCTCCCCTGAGGCCCATCCTGTCCTGATCTTGGGCCTATCCCCAGCATACATGGATATTAGCAGGAAAGCCTAAGTCTCTTTATTGGGAATGATACATTACTGCGCTCTCCCCTGAGGCCCATCCTGTCCTGATCTTGGGTCTATCCCCAGCATACATGGATATTAGCAGGAAAGCCTAAGTCTCTTTATTGGGAATGATACATTACTGCGCTCTCCCCTGAGGCCCATCCTGTCCTGATCTTGGGCCTATCCCCAGCATACATGGATATTAGAAGGAAAGCCTAAGTCTCTTTATTGGGAATGATACATTACTGCGCTCTCCCCTTAGGCCCATCCTGTCCTGATCTTGGGCCTATCCCCAGCATACATGGATATTAGCAGGAAAGCCTAAGTCTGTTTATTGGGAATGATACATTACTGCGCTCTCCCCTGAGGCCCATCCTGTCCTGATCTTGGGCCTATCCCCAGCATACATGGATATTAGCAGGAAAGCCTACGTCTGTTTATTGGGAATCATACATTACTGCGCTCTCCCCTGAGGCCCATCCTGTCCTGATCTTGGGCCTATCCCCAGCATACATGGATATTAGCAGGAAAGCCTAAGTCTCTTTATTGGGAATGATACATTACTGCGCTCTCCCCTGAGGCCCATCCTGTCCCGATCTTGGGCCTATCTCCAGCATACATGGATATTAGCAGGAAAGCCTAAGTCTCTTTATTGGGAATGATACATTACTGCGCTCTCCCCTGAGGCCCATCCTGTCCCGATCTTGGGCCTATCCCCAGCATACATGGATATTAGCAGGAAAGCCTACGTCTGTTTATTGGGAATCATACATTACTGCGCTCTCCCCTGAGGCCCATCCTGTCCTGATCTTGGGCCTATCCCCAGCATACATGGATATTAGCAGGAAAGCCTAAGTCTGTTTATTGGGAAACATACATTACAGCGCTCTCCCCTGAGGCCCATCCTGTCCCGATCTTGGGCCTATCCCCAGCATACATGGATACTAGCAGGAAAGCCTAAGTCTCTTTATTGGGAATGATACATTACTGCGCTCTCCCCTGAGGCCCATCCTGTCCCGATCTTGGGCCTATCCCCAGCATACATGGATATTAGCAGGAAAGCCTACGTCTGTTTATTGGGAATCATACATTACTGCGCTCTCCCCTGAGGCCCATCCTGTCCTGATCTTGGGCCTATCCCCAGCATACATGGATATTAGCAGGAAAGCCTAAGTCTGTTTATTGGGAATGATACATTACTGCGCTCTCCCCTGAGGCCCATCCTGTCCTGATCTTGGGCCTATCCCCAGCATACATGGATATTAGCAGGAAAACCTAAGTCTCTTTATTGGGAATGATACATTACTGCGCTCTCCCCTTAGGCCCATCCTGTCCTGATCTTGGGCCTATCCCCAGCATACATGGATATTAGCAGGAAAGCCTAAGTCTGTTTATTGGGAATGATACATTACTGCGCTCTCCCCTGAGGCCCATCCTGTCCTGATCTTGGGCCTATCCCCAGCATACATGGATATTAGCAGAAAAGCCTACGTCTGTTTATTGGGAATCATACATTACTGCGCTCTCCCCTGAGGCCCATCCTGTCCCGATCTTGGGCCTATCCCCTGCATACATGGATATTAGCAGGAAAGCCTAAGTCTGTTTATTGGGAATGATACATTACTGCGCTCTCCCCTGAGGCCCATCCTGTCCCGATCTTGGGCCTATCCCCAGCATAAATGGATATTAGCAGGAAAGCCTACGTCTGTTTATTGGGAATGATACATTACTGCGCTCTCCCCTGAGGCCCATCCTGTCCCGATCTTGGGCCTATCCCCAGCATACATGGATATTAGCAGGAAAGCCTAAGTCTGTTTATTGGGAATCATACATTACTGCGCTCTCCCCTGAGGCCCATCCTGTCCCGATCTTGGGCCTATCCCCAGCATACATGGATATTAGCAGGAAAGCCTAAGTCTCTTTATTGGGAATGATACATTACTGCGCTCTCCCCTGAGGCCCATCCTGTCCTGATCTTGGGCCTATCCCCAGCATACATGGATATGCTGGGGATAGGATCCCGGGAGGATAGCTCAGCGGCAGCGTGTGCGTCTTGGAAGCAAGACGACACGAAGCAACAACAGGTTCGATCCCCGGGTCCGCGCTTAGAAACCTCTGGGTGTTTAAGCGCGTTATAAGGTCCGCGCTTAGAAACCTCTGGGTGTTTAAGCGCGTTATAAATACGTAACTAAGCCAAAAAAAAAAACACACAATTGCGCAACTAAGAGAAACAAACAATTCCTATAACAGCGCCTCGATGCCTGCGGGCTGTTTGAGCGCTTTATAAATGTTAAATAAATAAATAAATAAAATATTAGCAGGAAAGCCTAAGTCTGTTTATTGGGAATGATACATTACTGCGCTCTCCCCTGAGGCCCATCCTGTCCTGATCTTGGGCCTATCCCCAGCATACATGGATATTAGCAGGAAAGCCTAAGTCTGTTTATTGGGAATCATACATTACTGCGCTCTCCCCTGAGGCCCATCCTGTCCTGATCTTGGGCCTATCCCCAGCATACATGGATATTAGCAGGAAAGCCTAAGTCTGTTTATTGGGAATCATACATTACTGCGCTCTCCCCTGAGGCCCATCCTGTCCTGATCTTGGGCCTATCCCCAGCATACATGGATATTAGCAGGAAAGCCTAAGTCTGTTTATTGGGAATCATACATTACTGCGCTCTCCCCTGAGGCCCATCCTGTCCTGATCTTGGGCCTATCCCCAGCATACATGGATATTAGCAGGAAAGCCTAAGTCTGTTTATTGGGAATGATACATTACTGCGCTCTCCCCTGAGGCCCATCCTGTCCTGATCTTGGGCCTATCCCCAGCATACATGGATATTAGCAGGAAAGCCTAAGTCTCTTTATTGGGAATGATACATTACTGCGCTCTCCCCTGAGGCCCATCCTGTCCTGATCTTGGGCCTATCCCCAGCATACATGGATATTAGCAGGAAAGCCTACGTCTGTTTATTGGGAATCATACATTAATGCGCTCTCCCCTGAGGCCCATCCTGTCCCGATCTTGGGCCTATCCCCTGCATACATGGATATTAGCAGGAAAGCCTAAGTCTGTTTATTGGTAATGATACATTACTGCGCTCTCCCCTGAGGCCCATCTTGTCCCGATCTTGGGCCTATCCCCAGCATACATGGATATTACCAGGAAAGCCTACGTCTGTTTTTTTGGGAATGATACATTACTGCGCTCTCCCCTGAGGCCCATCCTATCCTGATCTTGGGCCTATCCCCAGCATACATGGATATTAGCAGGAAAGCCTACGTCTGTTTATTGGGAATCATACATTACTGCGCTCTCCCCTGAGGCCCATCCTGTCCTGATCTTGGGCCTATCCCCAGCATACATGGATATTAGCAGGAAAGCCTAAGTCTGTTTATTGGGAATCATACATTACTGCGCTCTCCCCTGAGTCCCATCCTGTCCTGATCTTGGGCCTATCCCCAGCATACATGGATATTAGCAGGAAAGACTACGTCTGTTTATTGGGAATCATACATTACTGCGCTCTCCCCTGAGGCCCATCCTGTCCTGATCTTGGGCCTATCCCCCGCATACATGGATATTAGCAGGAAAGCCTAAGTCTGTTTATTGGGAATGATACATTACTGCGCTCTCCCCTGAGGCCCATCCTGTCCCGATCTTGGGCCTATCCCCAGCATACATGGATATTAGCAGGAAAGCCTACGTCTGTTTATTGGGAATGATACATTACTGCGCTCTCCCCTGAGGCCCATCCTGTCCCGATCTTGGGCCTATCCCCAGGATACATGGATATTAGCAGGAAAGCCTAAGTCTGTTTATTGGGAATCATACATTACTGCGCTCTCCCCTGAGGCCCATCCTGTCCTGATCTTGGACCTATCCCCAGCATACATGGATATTAGCAGGAAAGCCTAAGTCTGTTTATTGGGAATCATACATTACTGCGCTCTCCCCTGAGGCCCATCCTGTCCTGATCTTGGGCCTATCCCCAGCATACATGGATATTAGCAGGAAAGTCTACGTCTGTTTATTGGGAATCATACATTACTGCGCTCTCCCCTGAGGCCCATCCTGTCCTGATCTTGGGCCTATCCCCAGCATACATGGATATTAGCAGGAAAGCCTAAGTCTGTTTATTGGGAATTATACATTACTGCGCTCTCCCCTGAGGCCCATCCTGTCCTGATCTTGGGCCTATCCCCAGCATACATGGATATTAGCAGGAAAGCCTAAGTCTCTTTATTGGGAATGATACATTACTGCGCTCTCCCCTGAGGCCCATCCTGTCCTGATCTTGGGCCTATCCCCAGCATACATGGATATTAGCAGGAAAGCCTAAGTCTCTTTATTGGGAATGATACATTACTGCGCTCTCCCCTGAGGCCCATCCTGTCCTGATCTTGGGCCTATCCCCAGCATACATGGATATTAGCAGCAAAGCCTACGTCTGTTAATTGGGAATGATACATTACTGCGCTCTCCCCTGAGGCCCATCCTGTCCTGATCTTGGGCCTATCCCCAGCATACATGGATATTAGCAGGAAAGCCTACGTCTCTTTATTGGGAATGATACATTACTGAGCTCTCCCCTGAGGCCCATCCTGTCCTGATCTTGGGCCTATCCCCAGCATACATGGATATTAGCAGGAAAGCCTAAGTCTGTTTATTGGGAATGATACATTACTGCGCTCTCCCCTGAGGCCCATCCTGTCCTGATATTGGGCCTATCCCCAGCATACATGGATATTAGCAGGAAAGCCTAAGTCTGTTTATTGGGAATGATACATTACAGCGCTCTCCCCTGAGGCCCATCCTGTCCTGATCTTGGGCCTATCCCCAGCATACATGGATATTAGCAGGAAAGCCTAAGTCTGTTTATTGGGAATGATACATTACTGCGCTCTCCCCTGAGGCCCATCCTGTCCTGATCTTGGGCCTATCCCCAGCATACATGGATATTAGCAGGAAAGCCTAAGTCTGTTTATTGGGAATGATACATTACTGCGCTCTCCCCTGAGGCCCATCCTGTCCTGATCTTGGGCCTATCCCCAGCATACATGGATATTAGCAGGAAAGCCTAAGTCTGTTTATTGGGAATGATACATTACTGCGCTCTCCCCTGAGGCCCATCCTGTCCTGATCTTGGGCCTATCCCCAGCATACATGGATATTAGCAGGAAAACCTAAGTCTCTTTATTGGGAATGATACATTACTGCGCTCTCCCCTTAGGCCCATCCTGTCCTGATCTTGGGCCTATCCCCAGCATACATGGATATTAGCAGGAAAGCCTAAGTCTGTTTATTGGGAATGATACATTACTGCGCTCTCCCCTGAGGCCCATCCTGTCCTGATCTTGGGCCTATCCCCAGCATACATGGATATTAGCAGAAAAGCCTACGTCTGTTTATTGGGAATCATACATTACTGCGCTCTCCCCTGAGGCCCATCCTGTCCCGATCTTGGGCCTATCCCCTGCATACATGGATATTAGCAGGAAAGCCTAAGTCTGTTTATTGGGAATGATACATTACTGCGCTCTCCCCTGAGGCCCATCCTGTCCCGATCTTGGGCCTATCCCCAGCATAAATGGATATTAGCAGGAAAGCCTACGTCTGTTTATTGGGAATGATACATTACTGCGCTCTCCCCTGAGGCCCATCCTGTCCCGATCTTGGGCCTATCCCCAGCATACATGGATATTAGCAGGAAAGCCTAAGTCTGTTTATTGGGAATCATACATTACTGCGCTCTCCCCTGAGGCCCATCCTGTCCCGATCTTGGGCCTATCCCCAGCATACATGGATATTAGCAGGAAAGCCTAAGTCTCTTTATTGGGAATGATACATTACTGCGCTCTCCCCTGAGGCCCATCCTGTCCTGATCTTGGGCCTATCCCCAGCATACATGGATATGCTGGGGATAGGATCCCGGGAGGATAGCTCAGCGGCAGCGTGTGCGTCTTGGAAGCAAGACGACACGAAGCAACAACAGGTTCGATCCCCGGGTCCGCGCTTAGAAACCTCTGGGTGTTTAAGCGCGTTATAAGGTCCGCGCTTAGAAACCTCTGGGTGTTTAAGCGCGTTATAAATACGTAACTAAGCCAAAAAAAAAAACACACAATTGCGCAACTAAGAGAAACAAACAATTCCTATAACAGCGCCTCGATGCCTGCGGGCTGTTTGAGCGCTTTATAAATGTTAAATAAATAAATAAATAAAATATTAGCAGGAAAGCCTAAGTCTGTTTATTGGGAATGATACATTACTGCGCTCTCCCCTGAGGCCCATCCTGTCCCGATCTTGGGCCTATCCCCAGCATACATGGATATTAGCAGGAAAGCCTACGTCTGTTTATTGGGAATCATACATTACTGCGCTCTCCCCTGAGGCCCATCCTGTCCTGATCTTGGGCCTATCCCCAGCATACATGGATATTAGCAGGAAAGCCTAAGTCTGTTTATTGGGAATCATACATTACTGCGCTCTCCCCTGAGTCCCATCCTGTCCTGATCTTGGGCCTATCCCCAGCATACATGGATATTAGCAGGAAAGACTACGTCTGTTTATTGGGAATCATACATTACTGCGCTCTCCCCTGAGGCCCATCCTGTCCTGATCTTGGGCCTATCCCCCGCATACATGGATATTAGCAGGAAAGCCTAAGTCTGTTTATTGGGAATGATACATTACTGCGCTCTCCCCTGAGGCCCATCCTGTCCCGATCTTGGGCCTATCCCCAGCATACATGGATATTAGCAGGAAAGCCTACGTCTGTTTATTGGGAATGATACATTACTGCGCTCTCCCCTGAGGCCCATCCTGTCCCGATCTTGGGCCTATCCCCAGGATACATGGATATTAGCAGGAAAGCCTAAGTCTGTTTATTGGGAATCATACATTACTGCGCTCTCCCCTGAGGCCCATCCTGTCCTGATCTTGGACCTATCCCCAGCATACATGGATATTAGCAGGAAAGCCTAAGTCTGTTTATTGGGAATCATACATTACTGCGCTCTCCCCTGAGGCCCATCCTGTCCTGATCTTGGGCCTATCCCCAGCATACATGGATATTAGCAGGAAAGTCTACGTCTGTTTATTGGGAATCATACATTACTGCGCTCTCCCCTGAGGCCCATCCTGTCCTGATCTTGGGCCTATCCCCAGCATACATGGATATTAGCAGGAAAGCCTAAGTCTGTTTATTGGGAATTATACATTACTGCGCTCTCCCCTGAGGCCCATCCTGTCCTGATCTTGGGCCTATCCCCAGCATACATGGATATTAGCAGGAAAGCCTAAGTCTCTTTATTGGGAATGATACATTACTGCGCTCTCCCCTGAGGCCCATCCTGTCCTGATCTTGGGCCTATCCCCAGCATACATGGATATTAGCAGGAAAGCCTAAGTCTCTTTATTGGGAATGATACATTACTGCGCTCTCCCCTGAGGCCCATCCTGTCCTGATCTTGGGCCTATCCCCAGCATACATGGATATTAGCAGCAAAGCCTACGTCTGTTAATTGGGAATGATACATTACTGCGCTCTCCCCTGAGGCCCATCCTGTCCTGATCTTGGGCCTATCCCCAGCATACATGGATATTAGCAGGAAAGCCTACGTCTCTTTATTGGGAATGATACATTACTGAGCTCTCCCCTGAGGCCCATCCTGTCCTGATCTTGGGCCTATCCCCAGCATACATGGATATTAGCAGGAAAGCCTAAGTCTGTTTATTGGGAATGATACATTACTGCGCTCTCCCCTGAGGCCCATCCTGTCCTGATATTGGGCCTATCCCCAGCATACATGGATATTAGCAGGAAAGCCTAAGTCTGTTTATTGGGAATGATACATTACAGCGCTCTCCCCTGAGGCCCATCCTGTCCTGATCTTGGGCCTATCCCCAGCATACATGGATATTAGCAGGAAAGCCTAAGTCTGTTTATTGGGAATGATACATTACTGCGCTCTCCCCTGAGGCCCATCCTGTCCTGATCTTGGGCCTATCCCCAGCATACATGGATATTAGCAGGAAAGCCTAAGTCTGTTTATTGGGAATGATACATTACTGCGCTCTCCCCTGAGGCCCATCCTGTCCTGATCTTGGGCCTATCCCCAGCATACATGGATATTAGCAGGAAAGCCTAAGTCTGTTTATTGGGAATGATACATTACTGCGCTCTCCCCTGAGGCCCATCCTGTCCTGATCTTGGGCCTATCCCCAGCATACATGGATATTAGCAGGAAAACCTAAGTCTCTTTATTGGGAATGATACATTACTGCGCTCTCCCCTTAGGCCCATCCTGTCCTGATCTTGGGCCTATCCCCAGCATACATGGATATTAGCAGGAAAGCCTAAGTCTGTTTATTGGGAATGATACATTACTGCGCTCTCCCCTGAGGCCCATCCTGTCCTGATCTTGGGCCTATCCCCAGCATACATGGATATTAGCAGAAAAGCCTACGTCTGTTTATTGGGAATCATACATTACTGCGCTCTCCCCTGAGGCCCATCCTGTCCCGATCTTGGGCCTATCCCCTGCATACATGGATATTAGCAGGAAAGCCTAAGTCTGTTTATTGGGAATGATACATTACTGCGCTCTCCCCTGAGGCCCATCCTGTCCCGATCTTGGGCCTATCCCCAGCATAAATGGATATTAGCAGGAAAGCCTACGTCTGTTTATTGGGAATGATACATTACTGCGCTCTCCCCTGAGGCCCATCCTGTCCCGATCTTGGGCCTATCCCCAGCATACATGGATATTAGCAGGAAAGCCTAAGTCTGTTTATTGGGAATCATACATTACTGCGCTCTCCCCTGAGGCCCATCCTGTCCCGATCTTGGGCCTATCCCCAGCATACATGGATATTAGCAGGAAAGCCTAAGTCTCTTTATTGGGAATGATACATTACTGCGCTCTCCCCTGAGGCCCATCCTGTCCTGATCTTGGGCCTATCCCCAGCATACATGGATATGCTGGGGATAGGATCCCGGGAGGATAGCTCAGCGGCAGCGTGTGCGTCTTGGAAGCAAGACGACACGAAGCAACAACAGGTTCGATCCCCGGGTCCGCGCTTAGAAACCTCTGGGTGTTTAAGCGCGTTATAAGGTCCGCGCTTAGAAACCTCTGGGTGTTTAAGCGCGTTATAAATACGTAACTAAGCCAAAAAAAAAAACACACAATTGCGCAACTAAGAGAAACAAACAATTCCTATAACAGCGCCTCGATGCCTGCGGGCTGTTTGAGCGCTTTATAAATGTTAAATAAATAAATAAATAAAATATTAGCAGGAAAGCCTAAGTCTGTTTATTGGGAATGATACATTACTGCGCTCTCCCCTGAGGCCCATCCTGTCCTGATCTTGGGCCTATCCCCAGCATACATGGATATTAGCAGGAAAGCCTAAGTCTGTTTATTGGGAATCATACATTACTGCGCTCTCCCCTGAGGCCCATCCTGTCCTGATCTTGGGCCTATCCCCAGCATACATGGATATTAGCAGGAAAGCCTAAGTCTGTTTATTGGGAATCATACATTACTGCGCTCTCCCCTGAGGCCCATCCTGTCCTGATCTTGGGCCTATCCCCAGCATACATGGATATTAGCAGGAAAGCCTAAGTCTGTTTATTGGGAATCATACATTACTGCGCTCTCCCCTGAGGCCCATCCTGTCCTGATCTTGGGCCTATCCCCAGCATACATGGATATTAGCAGGAAAGCCTAAGTCTGTTTATTGGGAATGATACATTACTGCGCTCTCCCCTGAGGCCCATCCTGTCCTGATCTTGGGCCTATCCCCAGCATACATGGATATTAGCAGGAAAGCCTAAGTCTCTTTATTGGGAATGATACATTACTGCGCTCTCCCCTGAGGCCCATCCTGTCCTGATCTTGGGCCTATCCCCAGCATACATGGATATTAGCAGGAAAGCCTACGTCTGTTTATTGGGAATCATACATTAATGCGCTCTCCCCTGAGGCCCATCCTGTCCCGATCTTGGGCCTATCCCCTGCATACATGGATATTAGCAGGAAAGCCTAAGTCTGTTTATTGGTAATGATACATTACTGCGCTCTCCCCTGAGGCCCATCTTGTCCCGATCTTGGGCCTATCCCCAGCATACATGGATATTACCAGGAAAGCCTACGTCTGTTTTTTTGGGAATGATACATTACTGCGCTCTCCCCTGAGGCCCATCCTATCCTGATCTTGGGCCTATCCCCAGCATACATGGATATTAGCAGGAAAGCCTACGTCTGTTTATTGGGAATCATACATTACTGCGCTCTCCCCTGAGGCCCATCCTGTCCTGATCTTGGGCCTATCCCCAGCATACATGGATATTAGCAGGAAAGCCTAAGTCTGTTTATTGGGAATCATACATTACTGCGCTCTCCCCTGAGTCCCATCCTGTCCTGATCTTGGGCCTATCCCCAGCATACATGGATATTAGCAGGAAAGACTACGTCTGTTTATTGGGAATCATACATTACTGCGCTCTCCCCTGAGGCCCATCCTGTCCTGATCTTGGGCCTATCCCCCGCATACATGGATATTAGCAGGAAAGCCTAAGTCTGTTTATTGGGAATGATACATTACTGCGCTCTCCCCTGAGGCCCATCCTGTCCCGATCTTGGGCCTATCCCCAGCATACATGGATATTAGCAGGAAAGCCTACGTCTGTTTATTGGGAATGATACATTACTGCGCTCTCCCCTGAGGCCCATCCTGTCCCGATCTTGGGCCTATCCCCAGGATACATGGATATTAGCAGGAAAGCCTAAGTCTGTTTATTGGGAATCATACATTACTGCGCTCTCCCCTGAGGCCCATCCTGTCCTGATCTTGGACCTATCCCCAGCATACATGGATATTAGCAGGAAAGCCTAAGTCTGTTTATTGGGAATCATACATTACTGCGCTCTCCCCTGAGGCCCATCCTGTCCTGATCTTGGGCCTATCCCCAGCATACATGGATATTAGCAGGAAAGTCTACGTCTGTTTATTGGGAATCATACATTACTGCGCTCTCCCCTGAGGCCCATCCTGTCCTGATCTTGGGCCTATCCCCAGCATACATGGATATTAGCAGGAAAGCCTAAGTCTGTTTATTGGGAATTATACATTACTGCGCTCTCCCCTGAGGCCCATCCTGTCCTGATCTTGGGCCTATCCCCAGCATACATGGATATTAGCAGGAAAGCCTAAGTCTCTTTATTGGGAATGATACATTACTGCGCTCTCCCCTGAGGCCCATCCTGTCCTGATCTTGGGCCTATCCCCAGCATACATGGATATTAGCAGGAAAGCCTAAGTCTCTTTATTGGGAATGATACATTACTGCGCTCTCCCCTGAGGCCCATCCTGTCCTGATCTTGGGCCTATCCCCAGCATACATGGATATTAGCAGCAAAGCCTACGTCTGTTAATTGGGAATGATACATTACTGCGCTCTCCCCTGAGGCCCATCCTGTCCTGATCTTGGGCCTATCCCCAGCATACATGGATATTAGCAGGAAAGCCTACGTCTCTTTATTGGGAATGATACATTACTGAGCTCTCCCCTGAGGCCCATCCTGTCCTGATCTTGGGCCTATCCCCAGCATACATGGATATTAGCAGGAAAGCCTAAGTCTGTTTATTGGGAATGATACATTACTGCGCTCTCCCCTGAGGCCCATCCTGTCCTGATATTGGGCCTATCCCCAGCATACATGGATATTAGCAGGAAAGCCTAAGTCTGTTTATTGGGAATGATACATTACAGCGCTCTCCCCTGAGGCCCATCCTGTCCTGATCTTGGGCCTATCCCCAGCATACATGGATATTAGCAGGAAAGCCTAAGTCTGTTTATTGGGAATGATACATTACTGCGCTCTCCCCTGAGGCCCATCCTGTCCTGATCTTGGGCCTATCCCCAGCATACATGGATATTAGCAGGAAAGCCTAAGTCTGTTTATTGGGAATGATACATTACTGCGCTCTCCCCTGAGGCCCATCCTGTCCTGATCTTGGGCCTATCCCCAGCATACATGGATATTAGCAGGAAAGCCTACGTCTGTTTATTGGGAATCATACATTACTGCGCTCTCCCCTGAGGCCCATCCTGTCCTGATCTTGGGCCTATCCCCAGCATACATGGATATTAGCAGGAAAGCCTAAGTCTGTTTATTGGGAATCATACATTACTGCGCTCTCCCCTGAGGCCCATCCTGTCCTGATCTTGGGCCTATCCCCAGCATACATGGATATTAGCAGGAAAGCCTAAGTCTGTTTATTGGGAATCATACATTACTGCGCTCTCCCCTGAGGCCCATCCTGTCCTGATCTTGGGCCTATCCCCAGCATACATGGATATTAGCAGGAAAGCCTACGTCTGTTTATTGGGAATCATACATTACTGCGCTCTCCCCTGAGGCCCATCCTGTCCCGATCTTGGGCCTATCCCCTGCATACATGGATATTAGCAGGAAAGCCTAAGTCTGTTTATTGGGAATCATACATTACTGCGCTCTCCCCTGAGGCCCATCCTGTCCCGATCTTGGGCCTATCCCCAGGATACATGGATATTAGCAGGAAAGCCTAAGTCTGTTTATTGGGAATCATACATTACTGCGCTCTCCCCTGAGGCCCATCCTGTCCCGATCTTGGACCTATCCCCAGCATACATGGATATTAGCAGGAAAGCCTAAGTCTGTTTATTGGGAATCATAAATTACTGCGCTCTCCCCTGAGGCCCATCCTGTCCCGATCTTGGGCCTATCCCCAGCATACATGGATATTAGCAGGAAAGTCTACGTCTGTTTATTGGGAATCATACATTACTGCGCTCTCCCCTGAGGCCCATCCTGTCCTGATCTTGGGCCTATCCCCAGCATACATGGATATTAGCAGGAAAGCCTAAGTCTGTTTATTGGGAATTATACATTACTGCGCTCTCCCCTGAGGCCCATCCTGTCCTGATCTTGGGCCTATCCCCAGCATACATGGATATTAGCAGGAAAGCCTAAGTCTCTTTATTGGGAATGATACATTACTGCGCTCTCCCCTGAGGCCCATCCTGTCCTGATCTTGGGCCTATCCCCAGCATACATGGATATTAGCAGGAAAGCCTACGTCTGTTAATTGGGAATGATACATTACTGCGCTCTCCCCTGAGGCCCATCCTGTCCTGATCTTGGGCCTATCCCCAGCATACATGGATATTAGCAGGAAAGCCTACGTCTCTTTATTGGGAATGATACATTACTGAGCTCTCCCCTGAGGCCCATCCTGTCCTGATCTTGGGCCTATCCCCAGCATACATGGATATTAGCAGGAAAGCCTAAGTCTGTTTATTGGGAATGATACATTACTGCGCTCTCCCCTGAGGCCCATCCTGTCCTGATCTTGGGCCTATCCCCAGCATACATGGATATTAGCAGGAAAGCCTAAGTCTGTTTATTGGGAATGATACATTACTGCGCTCTCCCCTGAGGCCCATCCTGTCCTGATCTTGGGCCTATCCCCAGCATACATGGATATTAGCAGGAAAGCCTAAGTCTGTTTATTGGGAATGATACATTACTGCGCTCTCCCCTGAGGCCCATCCTGTCCTGATCTTGGGCCTATCCCCAGCATACATGGATATTAGCAGGAAAGCCTAAGTCTGTTTATTGGGAATGATACATTACTGCGCTCTCCCCTGAGGCCCATCCTGTCCTGATCTTGGGCCTATCCCCAGCATACATGGATATTAGCAGGAAAGCCTAAGTCTGTTTATTGGGAATGATACATTACTGCGCTCTCCCCTGAGGCCCATCCTGTCCTGATCTTGGGCCTATCCCCAGCATACATGGATATTAGCAGGAAAGCCTAAGTCTGTTTATTGGGAATGATACATTACTGCGCTCTCCCCTGAGGCCCATCCTGTCCTGATCTTGGGCCTATCCCCAGCATACATGGATATTAGCAGGAAAGCCTATGTCTGTTTATTGGGAATGATACATTACTGCGCTCTCCCCTGAGGCCCATCCTGTCCTGATCTTGGGCCTATCCCCAGCATACATGGATATTAGCAGGAAAGCCTAAGTCTGTTTATTGGGAATGATACATTACTGCGCTCTCCCCTGAGGCCCATCCTGTCCTGATGTTGGGCCTATCCCCAGCATACATGGATATTAGCAGGAAAGCCTAAGTCTGTTTATTGGGAATGATACATTACTGCGCTCTCCCCTGAGGCCCATCCTGTCCTGATCTTGGGCCTATCCCCAGCATACATGGATATTAGCAGGAAAGCCTAAGTCTGTTTATTGGGAATGATACATTACTGCGCTCTCCCCTGAGGCCCATCCTGTCCTGATCTTGGGCCTATCCCCAGCATACATGGATATTAGCAGGAAAGCCTAAATCTGTTTATTGGGAATGATACATTACTGCGCTCTCCCCTGAGGCCCATCCTGTCCTGATCTTGGGCCTATCCCCAGCATACATGGATATTAGCAGGAAAGCCTACGGCTGTTTATTGGGAATGATACATTACTGCGCTCTCCCCTGAGGCCCATCCTGTCCTGATCTTGGGCCTATCCCCAGCATACATGGATATTAGCAGGAAAGCCTACGGCTGTTTATTGGGAATGATACATTACTGCGCTCTCCCCTGAGGCCCATCCTGTCCTGATCTTGGGCCTATCCCCAGCATACATGGATATTAGCAGGAAAGCCTGCGTCTGTTTATTGGGAATGATACATTACTGCGCTCTCCCCTGAGGCCCATCCTGTCCTGATCTTGGGCCTATCCCCAGCATACATGGATATTAACAGGAAAGCCTAAGTCTGTTTATTGGGAATGATACATTACTGCGCTCTCCCCTGAGGCCCATCCTGTCCTGATCTTGGGCCTATCCCCAGCATACATGGATATTAGCAGGAAAGCCTAAGTCTGTTTATTGGGAATGATACATTACTGCGCTCTCCCCTGAGGCCCATCCTGTCCTGATCTTGGGCCTATCCCCAGCATACATGGATATTAGCAGGAAAGCCTAAGTCTGTTTATTGGGAATGATACATTACTGCGCTCTCCCCTGAGGCCCATCCTGTCTTGATCTTGGGCCTATCCCCAGCATACATGGATATTAGCAGGAAAGCCTAAGTCTCTTTATTGGGAATGATACATTACTGCGCTCTCCCCTGAGGCCCATCCTGTCCTGATCTTGGGCCTATCCCCAGCATACATGGATATTAGCAGGAAAGCCTAAGTCTCTTTATTGGGAATGATACATTACTGCGCTCTCCCCTGAGGCCCATCCTGTCCTGATCTTGGGCCTATCCCCAGCATACATGGATATTAGCAGGAAAGCCTAAGTCTCTTTATTGGGAATGATACATTACTGCGCTCTCCCCTGAGGCCCATCCTGTCCTGATCTTGGGCCTATCCCCAGCATACATGGATATTAGCAGGAAAGCCTAAGTCTCTTTATTGGGAATGATACATTACTGCGCTCTCCCCTGAGGCCCATCCTGTCCTGATCTTGGGCCTATCCCCAGCATACATGGATATTAGCAGGAAAGCCTAAGTCTCTTTATTGGGAATGATACATTACTGCGCTCTCCCCTGAGGCCCATCCTGTCCTGATCTTGGGCCTATCCCCAGCATACATGGATATTAGCAGGAAAGCCTAAGTCTGTTTATTGGGAATGATACATTACTGCGCTCTCCCCTGAGGCCCATATTGTCCTGATCTTGGGCCTATCCCCAGCATACATGGATATTAGCAGGAAAGCCTAAGTCTCTTTATTGGGAATGATACATTACTGCGCTCTCCCCTGAGGTCCATCCTGTCCTGATCTTGGGCCTATCCCCAGCATACATGGATATTAGCAGGAAAGCCTAAGTCTCTTTATTGGGAATGATACATTACTGCGCTCTCCCCTGAGGCCCATCCTGTCCTGATCTTGGGCCTATCCCCAGCATACATGGATATTAGCAGGAAAGCCTAAGTGTCTTTATTGGGAATGATACATTACTGCGCTCTCCCCTGAGGCCCATCCTGTCCTGATCTTGGGCCTATCCCCAGCATACATGGATATTAGCAGGAAAGCCTAAGTCCTTTTATTGGGAATGATACATTACTGCGCTCTCCCCTGAGGCTCATCCTGTCCTGATCTTGGGCCTATCCCCAGCATACATGGATATTAGCAGGAAAGCCTAAGTCTCTTTATTGGGAATGATACATTACTGCGCTCTCCCCTGAGGCCCATCCTGTCCTGATCTTGGGCCTATCCCCAGCATACATGGATATTAGCTGGAAAGCCTAAGTCTCTTTATTGGGAATGATACATTACTGCGCTCTCCCCTGAGGCCCATCCTGTCCTGATCTTGGGCCTATCCCCAGCATACATGGATATTAGCAGGAAAGCCTAAGTCTCTTTATTGGGAATGATACATTATTGCACTCTCCCCTGAGGCCCATCCTGTCCTGATCTTGTGCCTATCCCCAGCATACATGGATATTAGCAGGAAAGCCTAAGTCTGTTTATTGGGAATGATACATTACTGCGCTCTCCCCTGAGGCCCATCCTGTCCTGATCTTGTGCCTATCCCCAGCATACATGGATATTAGCAGGAAAGCCTAAGTCTCTTTATTGGGAATGATACATTACTGCGCTCTCCCCTGAGGCCCATCCTGTCCTGATCTTGGGCCTATCCCCAGCATACATGGATATTAGCAGGAAAGCCTAAGTCTCTTTATTGGGAATTATACATTACTGCGCTCTCCCCTGAGGCCCATCCTGTCCTGATCTTGGGCCTATCCCCAGCATACATGGATATTAGCAGGAAAGCCTAAGTCTGTTTATTGGGAATTATACATTACTGCGCTCTCCCCTGAGGTCCATCCTGTCCTGATCTTGGGCCTATCCCCAGCATACATGGATATCAGCAGGAAAGCCTAAGTCTGTTTATTGGGAATGATACATTACTGCGCTCTCCCCTGAGGCCCATCCTGTCCTGATCTTGGGCCTTTCCCCAGCATACATGGATATTAGCAGGAAAGCCTACGTCTGTTTTTTGGGAATGATACATTACTGCGCTCTCCCCTGAGGCCCATCCTGTCCTGATCTTGGACCTATCCCCAGCATACATGGATATTAGCAGGAAAGCCTAAGTCTCTTTATTGGGAATGATACATTACTGTGCTCTCCCCTGAGGCCCATCCTGTCCTGATCTTGGGCCTATCCCCAGCATACATGGAAATTAGCAGGAAAGCCTAAGTCTCTTTATTGGGAATGATACATTACTGCGCTCTCCCCTGAGGCCCATCCTGTCCTGATCTTGGGCCTATCCCCAGCATACATGGATATTAGCAGAAAAGCCTAAGTCTCTTTATTGAGAATGATACATTACTGCGCTCTCCCCTGAGGCCCATCCTGTCCTGATCTTGGGCCTATCCCCAGCATACATGGATATTAGCAGGAAAGCCTAAGTCTGTTTATTGGGAATCATACATTACTGCGCTCTCCCCTGAGGCCCATCCTGTCCTGATCTTGGGCCTATCCCCAGCATACATGGATATTAGCAGGAAAGCCTAAGTCTGTTTATTGGGAATCATACATTACTGCGCTCTCCCCTGAGGCCCATCCTGTCCTGATCTTGGGCCTATCCCCAGCATACATGGATATTAGCAGGAAAGCCTAAGTCTGTTTATTGGGAATCATACATTACTGCGCTCTCCCCTGAGGCCCATCCTGTCCTGATCTTGGGCCTATCCCCAGCATACATGGATATTAGCAGAAAAGCCTAAGTCTCTTTATTGGGAATCATACATTACTGCGCTCTCCCCTGAGGCCCATCCTGTCCTGATCTTGGGCCTATCCGCAGCATACATGGATATTAGCAGGAAAGCCTAAGTCTGTTTATTGGGAATGATACATTACTGCGCTCTCCCCTGAGGCCCATCCTGTCCTGATCTTGGGCCTATCCCCAGCATACATGGATATTAGCAGGAAAGCCTAAGTCTCTTTATTGGGAATGATACATTACTGCGCTCTCCCCTGAGGCCCATCCTGTCCTGATCTTGGGCCTATCCCCAGCATACATGGATATTAGCAGGAAAGCCTAAGTCTCTTTATTGGGAATGATACATTACTGTGCTCTCCCCTGAGGCCCATCCTGTCCTGATCTTGGGCCTATCCCCAGCATACATGGATATTAGCAGGAAAGCCTAAGTCTCTTTATTGGGAATGATACATTACTGCGCTCTCCCCTGAGGCCCATCCTGTCCTGATCTTGGGCCTATCCCCAGCATACATGGATATTAGCAGGAAAGCCTAAGTCTCTTTATTGGGAATGATACATTACTGCGCTCTCCCCTGAGGCCCATCCTGTCCTGATCTTGGGCCTATCCCCAGCATACATGGATATTAGCAGGAAAGCCTAAGTCTCTTTATTGGGAATGATACATTACTGTGCTCTGTCCCTGAGGCCCATCCTGTCCTGATCTTGGGCCTATCCCCAGCATACATGGATATTAGCAGGAAAGCCTACGTCTGTTTATTGGGAATCATACATTACTGTGCTCTCCCCTGAGGCCCATCCTGTCCTGATCTTGGGCCTATCCCCAGCATATATGGATATTACCACGAAAGCCTATGTCTCTTTATTGGGAATGATACAATACTGCGCTCTCCCCTGAGGCCCATCTGTCCTGATCTTGGGCCTATCCCCAGCATACATGGATATTAGCAGGAAAGCCTAAGTCTGTTTATTGGGAATGATACATTACTGCCCTCTCCCCTGAGGCCCATCCTGTCCTGATCTTGGGCCTATCCCCAGCATACATGGATATTAGCAGGAAAGCCTAAGTCTGTTTATTGGGAATCATACATTACTGCGCTCTCCCCTGAGGCCCATCCTGTCCTGATCTTGGGCCTATCCCCAGCATACATGGATATTAGGAGGAAAGCCTAAGTCTGTTTATTGGGAATCATACATTACTGCGCTCTCCCCTGAGGCCCATCCTGTCCTGATCTTGGGCCTATCCCCAGCATACATGGATATTAGCAGGAAAGCCTACGTCTGTTTATTGGGAATGATACATTACTGCGCTCTCCCCTGAGGCCCATCCTGTCCTGATCTTGGGCCTATCCCCAGCATACATGGAAATTAGCAGGAAAGCCTAAGTCTCTTTATTGGGAATGATACATTACTGCGCTCTCCCCTGAGGCCCATCCTGTCCTGATCTTGGGCCTATCCCCAGCATACATGGATATTAGCAGGAAAGCCTAAGTCTGTTTATTGGGAATGATACATTACTGCGCTCTCCCCTGAGGCCCATCCTGTCCTGATCTTGGGCCTATCCCCAGCATACATGGATATTAGCAGGAAAGCCTAAGTCTCTTTATTGGGAATGATACATTACTGCGCTCTCCCCTGAGGCCCATCCTGTCCTGATCTTGGGCCTATCCCCAGCATACATGGATATTAGCAGGAAAGCCTAAGTCTCTTTATTGGGAATGATACATTACTGCGCTCTCCCCTGAGGCCCATCCTGTCCTGATCTTGGGCCTATCCCCAGCATACATGGATATTAGCAGGAAAGCCTAAGTCTCTTTATTGGGAATGATACATTACTGCGCTCTCCCCTGAGGCCCATCCTGTCCTGATCTTGGGCCTATCCCCAGCATATATGGATATTAGCAGGAAAGCCTAAGTCTCTTTATTGGGAATGATACATTACTGCGCTCTCCCCTGAGGCCCATCCTGTCCTGATCTTGGGCCTATCCCCAGCATACATGGATATTAGCAGGAAAGCCTAAGTCTGTTTATTGGGAATGACACATTACTGCGCTCTCCCCTGAGGCCCATCCTGTCCTGATCTTGGGCCTATCCCCAGCATACATGGATATTAGCATGAAAGCCTAAGTCTGTTTATTGGGAATGATACATTACTGCGCTCTCCCCTGAGGCCCATCCTGTCCTGATCTTGGGCCTATCCCCAGCATACATGGATATTAGCAGGAAAGCCTACGTCTGTTTATTGGGAATCATACATTACTGTGCTCTCCCCTGAGGCCCATCCTGTCCTGATCTTGGGCCTATCCCCAGCATATATGGATATTAGCACGAAAGCCTATGTCTCTTTATTGGGAATGATACATTACTGCGCTCTCCCCTGAGGCCCATCCTGTCCTGATCTTGGGCCTATCCCCAGCATACATGGATATTAGCAGGAAAGCCTAAGTCTGTTTATTGGGAATGACACATTACTGTGCTCTCCCCTGAGGCCCATCCTGTCCTGATCTTGGGCCTATCCCCAGCATACATGGATATTAGCAGGAAAGCCTAAGTCTGTTTATTGGGAATGATACATTACTGCGCTCTCCCCTGAGGCCCATCCTGTCCTGATCTTGGGCCTATCCCCAGCATACATGGATATTAGCAAGAAAGCCTAAGTCTGTTTATTGGGAATGATACATTACTGCGCTCTCCCCTGAGGCCCATCCTGTCCTGATCTTGGGCCTATCCCCAGCATACATGGATATTAGCAGGAAAGCCTAAGTCTGTTTATTGGGAATGATACATTACTGCGCTCTCCCCTGAGGCCCATCCTGTCCTGATCTTGGGCCTATCCCCAGCATACATGGATATTAGCAGGAAAGCCTAAGTCTGTTTATTGGGAATTATACATTACTGTGCTCTCCCCTGAGGCCCATCCTGTCTTGATCTTGGGCCTATCCCCAGCATACATGGATATTAGCAGGAAAGCCTAAGTCTGTTTATTGGGAATGATACATTACTGCGCTCTCCCCTGAGGCCCATCCTGTCCTGATCTTGGGCCTATCCCCAGCATACATGGATATAAGCAGGAAAGTCTAAGTCTCTTTATTGGGAATGATACATTACTGCGCTCTCCCCTGAGGCCCATCCTGTCCTGATCTTGGGCCTATCCCCAGCATACATGGATATTAGCAGGAAAGCCTAAGTCTGTTTATTGGGAATCATACATTACTGCGCTCTCCCCTGAGGCCCATCCTGTCCTGATCTTGGGCCTATCCCCAGCATACATGGATATTAGCAGGAAAGCCTAAGTCTGTTTATTGGGAATCATACATTACTGCGCTCTCCCCTGAGGCCCATCCTGTCCTGATCTTGGGCCTATCCCCAGCATACATGGATATTAGCAGGAAAGCCTAAGTCTGTTTATTGGGAATGATACATTACTGCGCTCTCCCCTGAGGCCCATCCTGTCCTGATCTTGGGCCTATCCCCAGCATACATGGATATTAGCAGGAAAGCCTAAGTCTGTTTATTGGGAATGATACATTACTGCGCTCTCCCCTGAGGACCATCCTGTCCTGATCTTGGGCCTATCCCCAGCATACATGGATATTAGCAGGAAAGCCTAAGTCTGTTTATTGGGAATGATACATTACTGAGCTCTCCCCTGAGGCCCTTCCTGTCCTGATCTTGGGCCTATCCCCAGCATACATGGATATTAGCAGGAAAGCCTAAGTCTGTTTATTGGGAATGATACATTACTGCGCTCTCCCCTGAGGCCCATCCTGTCCTGATCTTGGGCCTATCCCCAGCATACATGGATATTAGCAGGAAAGCCTAAGTCTGTTTATTGGGAATGATACATTACTGCGCTCTCCCCTGAGGCCCATCCTGTCCTGATCTTGGGCCTATCCCCAGCATACATGGATATTAGCAGGAAAGCCTAAGTCTCTTTATTGGGAATGATACATTACTGCGCTCTCCCCTGAGGCCCATCCTGTCCTGATCTTGGGCCTATCCCCAGCATACATGGATATTAGCAGGAAAGCCTACGTCTGTTTATTGGGAATGATACATTACTGCGCTCTCCCCTGAGGCCCATCCTGTCCTGATATTGGGCCTATCCCCAGCATACATGGATATTAGCAGGAAAGCCTAAGTCTGTTTATTGGGAATCATACATTACTGCGCTCTCCCCTGAGGCCCATCCTGTCCTGATCTTGGGCCTATCCCCAGCATACATGGATATTAGCAGGAAAGCCTACGTCTGTTTATTGGGAATCATACATTACTGCGCTCTCCCCTGAGGCCCATCCTGTCCTGATCTTGGGCCTATCCCCAGCATACATGGATATTAGCAGGAAAGCCTAAGTCTGTTTATTGGGAATCATACATTACTGCGCTCTCCCCTGAGGCCCATCCTGTCCTGATCTTGGGCCTATCCCCAGCATACATGGATATTAGCAGGAAAGCCTAAGTCTGTTTATTGGGAATCATACATTACTGCGCTCTCCCCTGAGGCCCATCCTGTCCTGATCTTGGGCCTATCCCCAGCATAAATGGATATTAGCAGGAAAGCCTAAGTCTGTTTATTGGGAATCATACATTACTGCGCTCTCCCCTGAGGCCCATCCTGTCCTGATCTTGGGCCTATCCCCAGCATACATGGATATTAGCAGGAAAGCCTAAGTCTGTTTATTGGGAATCATACATTACTGCGCTCTCCCCTGAGGCCCATCCTGTCCTGATCTTGGGCCTATCCCCAGCATACATGGATATTAGCAGGAAAGCCTAAGTCTGTTTATTGGGAATCATACATTACTGCGCTCTCCCCTGAGGCCCATCCTGTCCTGATCTTGGGCCTATCCCCAGCATACATGGATATTAGCAGGAAAGCCTAAGTCTGTTTATTGGGAATCATACATTACTGCGCTCTCCCCTGAGGCCCATCCTGTCCTGATCTTGGGCCTATCCCCAGCATACATGGATATTAGCAGGAAAGCCTACGTCTGTTTATTGGGAATCATACATTACTGCGCTCTCCCCTGAGGCCCATCCTGTCCTGATCTTGGGCCTATCCCCAGCATACATGGATATTTGCAGGAAAGCCTACGTCTCGTTATTGGGAAAGCCTAAGTCTCTTTATTGGGAATGATACATTACTGCGCTCTCCCCTGAGGCCCATCCTGTCCTGATCTTGGGCCTATCCCCAGCATACATGGATATTAGCAGGAAAGCCTAAGTCTGTTTATTGGGAATGATACATTACTGCGCTCTCCCCTGAGGCCCATACTGTCCTGATCTTGGGCCTATCCGCAGCATACATGGATATTAGCAGGAAAGCCTAGGTCTGTTTATTGGGAATGATACGTCACTGCGCTCTCCCCTGAGGCCCATCCTGTCCTGATCTTGGGCCTATCCCCAGCATACATGGATATTAGCAGGAAAGCCTACGTCTGTTTATTTTTTACTGCGCTCTCCCCTGAGTCCCATCCTGTCCTGATCTTGGGCCTATCCCCAGCATACATGGATATTAGCAGGAAAGCCTAAGTCTCTTTATTGGGAATGATACATTACTGCGCTCTCCCCTGAGGCCCATCCTGTCCTGATCTTGGGCCTATCCCCAGCATACATGGATATTAGCAGGAAAGCCTAAGTCTGTTTATTGGGAATGATACATTACTGCGCTCTCCCCTGAGGCCCATCCTGTCCTGATCTTGGGCCTATCCCCAGCATACATGGATATTAGCAGGAAAGCCTAGGTCTGTTTATTGGGAATGATACATTACTGCGCTCTCCCCTGAGGCCCATCCTGTCCTGATCTTGGGCCTATCCCCAGCATACATGGATATTAACAGGAAAGCCTACGTCTGTTTATTTTTTACTGCGCTCTCCCCTGAGGCCCATCCTGTCCTGATCTTGGGCCTATCCCCAGCATACATGGATATTAGCAGGAAAGCCTAAGTCTGTTTATTGGGAATCATACATTACTGCGCTCTCCCCTGAGGCCCATCCTGTCCTGATCTTGGGCCTATCCCCAGCATACATGGATATTAGCAGGAAAGCCTATGTCTGTTTATTGGGAATCATACATTACTGCGCTCTCCCCTGAGGCCCATCCTGTCCTGATCTTGGGCCTATCCCCAGCATACATGGATATTAGCAGGAAAGCCTAAGTCTGTTTATTGGGAATGATACATTACTGCGCTCTCCCCTGAGGCCCATCCTGTCCTGATCTTGGGCCTATCCCCAGCATACATG
Organism: Ambystoma mexicanum; assembly: GCF_040938575.1. Classification (NCBI taxonomy): domain Eukaryota; kingdom Metazoa; phylum Chordata; class Amphibia; order Caudata; family Ambystomatidae; genus Ambystoma; species Ambystoma mexicanum. The sequence goes on from NC_090931.1 coordinate 24,586,544, forward strand.
GATATTAGCAGGAAAGCCTACGTCTGTTTATTGGGAATGATACATTACTGCGCTCTCCCCTGAGGCCCATCCTGTCCTGATCTTGGGCCTATCCCCAGCATACATGGATATTAGCAGGAAAGCCTAAGTCTGTTTATTGGGAATGATACATTACTGCGCTCTCCCCTGATGCCCATCCTGTCCTGATCTTGGGGATAAGCCTACGTCTGTTTATTGGGAATGATACATTACTGCGCTCTCCCCTGAGGCCCATCCTGTCCTGATCTTGGGCCTATCCCCAGCATACATGGATATTAGCAGGAAAGCCTAAGTCTGTTTATTGGGAATGATACATTACTGCGCTCTCCCCTGAGGCCCATCCTGTCCTGATCTTGGGCCTATCACCAGCATACATGGATATTAGCAGGAAAGCCTACGTCTGTTTATTGGGAATGATACATTACTGCGCTCTCCCCTGAGGCCCATCCTGTCCTGATCTTGGGCCTATCCCCAGCATACATGGATATTAGCAGGAAAGCCTACGTCTGTTTATTGGGAATAATACATTACTGCGCTCTCCCCTGAGGCCCATCCTGTCCTGATCTTGGGCCTATCCCCAGCATACATGGATATTAGCAGGAAAGCCTACGTCTGTTTATTGGGAATGATACATTACTGCGCTCTCCCCTGAGGCCCATCCTGTCCTGATCTTGGGCCTATCCCCAGCATACATGGATATTAGCATGAAAGCCTAAGTCTGTTTATTGGGAATGATACATTACTGCGCTCTCCCCTGAGGCCCATCCTGTCCTGATCTTGGGCCTATCCCCAGCATACATGGATATTAGCAGGAAAGCCTAAGTCTGTTTATTGGGAATGATACATTACTGCGCTCTCCCCTGAGGCCCATCCTGTCCTGATCTTGGGCCTATCCCCAGCATACATGGATATTAGCAGGAAAGCCTACGTCTGTTTATTGGGAATGATACATTACTGCGCTCTCCCCTGAGGCCCATCCTGTCCTGATCTTGGGCCTATCCCCAGCATACATGGATATTAGCAGGAAAGCCTAAGTCTGTTTATTGGGAATGATACATTACTGCGCTCTCCCCTGAGGCCCATCCTGTCCTGATCTTGGGCCTTTCCCCAGCATACATGGATATTAGCAGGAAAGCCTACGTCTGTTTTTTGGGAATGATACATTACTGCGCTCTCCCCTGAGGCCCATCCTGTCCTGATCTTGGACCTATCCCCAGCATACATGGATATTAGCAGGAAAGCCTAAGTCTCTTTATTGGGAATGATACATTACTGTGCTCTCCCCTGAGGCCCATCCTGTCCTGATCTTGGGCCTATCCCCAGCATACATGGAAATTAGCAGGAAAGCCTAAGTCTCTTTATTGGGAATGATACATTACTGCGCTCTCCCCTGAGGCCCATCCTGTCCTGATCTTGGGCCTATCCCCAGCATACATGGATATTAGCAGAAAAGCCTAAGTCTCTTTATTGAGAATGATACATTACTGCGCTCTCCCCTGAGGCCCATCCTGTCCTGATCTTGGGCCTATCCCCAGCATACATGGATATTAGCAGGAAAGCCTAAGTCTGTTTATTGGGAATCATACATTACTGCGCTCTCCCCTGAGGCCCATCCCGTCCTGATCTTGGGCCTATCCCCAGCATACATGGATATTAGCAGGAAAGCCTAAGTCTGTTTATTGGGAATCATACATTACTGCGCTCTCCCCTGAGGCCCATCCTGTCCTGATCTTGGGCCTATCCCCAGCATACATGGATATTAGCAGGAAAGCCTAAGTCTGTTTATTGGGAATCATACATTACTGCGCTCTCCCCTGAGGCCCATCCTGTCCTGATCTTGGGCCTATCCCCAGCATACATGGATATTAGCAGGAAAGCCTAAGTCTGTTTATTGGGAATGATACATTACTGCGCTCTCCCCTGAGGCCCATCCTGTCCTGATCTTGGGCCTATCCCCAGCATACATGGATATTAGCAGGAAAGCCTAAGTCTGTTTATTGGGAATGATACATTACTGCGCTCTCCCCTGAGGACCATCCTGTCCTGATCTTGGGCCTATCCCCAGCATACATGGATATTAGCAGGAAAGCCTAAGTCTGTTTATTGGGAATGATACATTACTGAGCTCTCCCCTGAGGCCCTTCCTGTCCTGATCTTGGGCCTATCCCCAGCATACATGGATATTAGCAGGAAAGCCTAAGTCTGTTTATTGGGAATGATACATTACTGCGCTCTCCCCTGAGGCCCATCCTGTCCTGATCTTGGGCCTATCCCCAGCATACATGGATATTAGCAGGAAAGCCTAAGTCTGTTTATTGGGAATGATACATTACTGCGCTCTCCCCTGAGGCCCATCCTGTCCTGATCTTGGGCCTATCCCCAGCATACATGGATATTAGCAGGAAAGCCTAAGTCTCTTTATTGGGAATGATACATTACTGCGCTCTCCCCTGAGGCCCATCCTGTCCTGATCTTGGGCCTATCCCCAGCATACATGGATATTAGCAGGAAAGCCTACGTCTGTTTATTGGGAATGATACATTACTGCGCTCTCCCCTGAGGCCCATCCTGTCCTGATATTGGGCCTATCCCCAGCATACATGGATATTAGCAGGAAAGCCTAAGTCTGTTTATTGGGAATCATACATTACTGCGCTCTCCCCTGAGGCCCATCCTGTCCTGATCTTGGGCCTATCCCCAGCATACATGGATATTAGCAGGAAAGCCTACGTCTGTTTATTGGGAATCATACATTACTGCGCTCTCCCCTGAGGCCCATCCTGTCCTGATCTTGGGCCTATCCCCAGCATACATGGATATTAGCAGGAAAGCCTAAGTCTGTTTATTGGGAATCATACATTACTGCGCTCTCCCCTGAGGCCCATCCTGTCCTGATCTTGGGCCTATCCCCAGCATACATGGATATTAGCAGGAAAGCCTAAGTCTGTTTATTGGGAATCATACATTACTGCGCTCTCCCCTGAGGCCCATCCTGTCCTGATCTTGGGCCTATCCCCAGCATAAATGGATATTAGCAGGAAAGCCTAAGTCTGTTTATTGGGAATCATACATTACTGCGCTCTCCCCTGAGGCCCATCCTGTCCTGATCTTGGGCCTATCCCCAGCATACATGGATATTAGCAGGAAAGCCTAAGTCTGTTTATTGGGAATCATACATTACTGCGCTCTCCCCTGAGGCCCATCCTGTCCTGATCTTGGGCCTATCCCCAGCATACATGGATATTAGCAGGAAAGCCTAAGTCTGTTTATTGGGAATCATACATTACTGCGCTCTCCCCTGAGGCCCATCCTGTCCTGATCTTGGGCCTATCCCCAGCATACATGGATATTAGCAGGAAAGCCTAAGTCTGTTTATTGGGAATCATACATTACTGCGCTCTCCCCTGAGGCCCATCCTGTCCTGATCTTGGGCCTATCCCCAGCATACATGGATATTAGCAGGAAAGCCTACGTCTGTTTATTGGGAATCATACATTACTGCGCTCTCCCCTGAGGCCCATCCTGTCCTGATCTTGGGCCTATCCCCAGCATACATGGATATTTGCAGGAAAGCCTACGTCTCGTTATTGGGAAAGCCTAAGTCTCTTTATTGGGAATGATACATTACTGCGCTCTCCCCTGAGGCCCATCCTGTCCTGATCTTGGGCCTATCCCCAGCATACATGGATATTAGCAGGAAAGCCTAAGTCTGTTTATTGGGAATGATACATTACTGCGCTCTCCCCTGAGGCCCATACTGTCCTGATCTTGGGCCTATCCGCAGCATACATGGATATTAGCAGGAAAGCCTAGGTCTGTTTATTGGGAATGATACGTCACTGCGCTCTCCCCTGAGGCCCATCCTGTCCTGATCTTGGGCCTATCCCCAGCATACATGGATATTAGCAGGAAAGCCTACGTCTGTTTATTTTTTACTGCGCTCTCCCCTGAGTCCCATCCTGTCCTGATCTTGGGCCTATCCCCAGCATACATGGATATTAGCAGGAAAGCCTAAGTCTCTTTATTGGGAATGATACATTACTGCGCTCTCCCCTGAGGCCCATCCTGTCCTGATCTTGGGCCTATCCCCAGCATACATGGATATTAGCAGGAAAGCCTAAGTCTGTTTATTGGGAATGATACATTACTGCGCTCTCCCCTGAGGCCCATCCTGTCCTGATCTTGGGCCTATCCCCAGCATACATGGATATTAGCAGGAAAGCCTAGGTCTGTTTATTGGGAATGATACATTACTGCGCTCTCCCCTGAGGCCCATCCTGTCCTGATCTTGGGCCTATCCCCAGCATACATGGATATTAACAGGAAAGCCTACGTCTGTTTATTTTTTACTGCGCTCTCCCCTGAGGCCCATCCTGTCCTGATCTTGGGCCTATCCCCAGCATACATGGATATTAGCAGGAAAGCCTAAGTCTGTTTATTGGGAATCATACATTACTGCGCTCTCCCCTGAGGCCCATCCTGTCCTGATCTTGGGCCTATCCCCAGCATACATGGATATTAGCAGGAAAGCCTATGTCTGTTTATTGGGAATCATACATTACTGCGCTCTCCCCTGAGGCCCATCCTGTCCTGATCTTGGGCCTATCCCCAGCATACATGGATATTAGCAGGAAAGCCTAAGTCTGTTTATTGGGAATGATACATTACTGCGCTCTCCCCTGAGGCCCATCCTGTCCTGATCTTGGGCCTATCCCCAGCATACATGGATATTAGCAGGAAAGCCTACGTCTGTTTATTGGGAATGATACATTACTGCGCTCTCCCCTGAGGCCCATCCTGTCCTGATCTTGGGCCTATCCCCAGCATACATGGATATTAGCAGGAAAGCCTAAGTCTGTTTATTGGGAATGATACATTACTGCGCTCTCCCCTGATGCCCATCCTGTCCTGATCTTGGGGATAAGCCTACGTCTGTTTATTGGGAATGATACATTACTGCGCTCTCCCCTGAGGCCCATCCTGTCCTGATCTTGGGCCTATCCCCAGCATACATGGATATTAGCAGGAAAGCCTAAGTCTGTTTATTGGGAATGATACATTACTGCGCTCTCCCCTGAGGCCCATCCTGTCCTGATCTTGGGCCTATCACCAGCATACATGGATATTAGCAGGAAAGCCTACGTCTGTTTATTGGGAATGATACATTACTGCGCTCTCCCCTGAGGCCCATCCTGTCCTGATCTTGGGCCTATCCCCAGCATACATGGATATTAGCAGGAAAGCCTACGTCTGTTTATTGGGAATAATACATTACTGCGCTCTCCCCTGAGGCCCATCCTGTCCTGATCTTGGGCCTATCCCCAGCATACATGGATATTAGCAGGAAAGCCTACGTCTGTTTATTGGGAATGATACATTACTGCGCTCTCCCCTGAGGCCCATCCTGTCCTGATCTTGGGCCTATCCCCAGCATACATGGATATTAGCATGAAAGCCTAAGTCTGTTTATTGGGAATGATACATTACTGCGCTCTCCCCTGAGGCCCATCCTGTCCTGATCTTGGGCCTATCCCCAGCATACATGGATATTAGCAGGAAAGCCTAAGTCTGTTTATTGGGAATGATACATTACTGCGCTCTCCCCTGAGGCCCATCCTGTCCTGATCTTGGGCCTATCCCCAGCATACATGGATATTAGCAGGAAAGCCTACGTCTGTTTATTGGGAATGATACATTACTGCGCTCTCCCCTGAGGCCCATCCTGTCCTGATCTTGGGCCTATCCCCAGCATACATGGATATTAGCAGGAAAGCCTAAGTCTGTTTATTGGGAATGATACATTACTGCGCTCTCCCCTGAGGCCCATCCTGTCCTGATCTTGGGCCTTTCCCCAGCATACATGGATATTAGCAGGAAAGCCTACGTCTGTTTTTTGGGAATGATACATTACTGCGCTCTCCCCTGAGGCCCATCCTGTCCTGATCTTGGACCTATCCCCAGCATACATGGATATTAGCAGGAAAGCCTAAGTCTCTTTATTGGGAATGATACATTACTGTGCTCTCCCCTGAGGCCCATCCTGTCCTGATCTTGGGCCTATCCCCAGCATACATGGAAATTAGCAGGAAAGCCTAAGTCTCTTTATTGGGAATGATACATTACTGCGCTCTCCCCTGAGGCCCATCCTGTCCTGATCTTGGGCCTATCCCCAGCATACATGGATATTAGCAGAAAAGCCTAAGTCTCTTTATTGAGAATGATACATTACTGCGCTCTCCCCTGAGGCCCATCCTGTCCTGATCTTGGGCCTATCCCCAGCATACATGGATATTAGCAGGAAAGCCTAAGTCTGTTTATTGGGAATCATACATTACTGCGCTCTCCCCTGAGGCCCATCCCGTCCTGATCTTGGGCCTATCCCCAGCATACATGGATATTAGCAGGAAAGCCTAAGTCTGTTTATTGGGAATCATACATTACTGCGCTCTCCCCTGAGGCCCATCCTGTCCTGATCTTGGGCCTATCCCCAGCATACATGGATATTAGCAGGAAAGCCTAAGTCTGTTTATTGGGAATCATACATTACTGCGCTCTCCCCTGAGGCCCATCCTGTCCTGATCTTGGGCCTATCCCCAGCATACATGGATATTAGCAGGAAAGCCTAAGTCTCTTTATTGGGAATCATACATTACTGCGCTCTCCCCTGAGGCCCATCCTGTCCTGATCTTGGGCCTATCCGCAGCATACATGGATATTAGCAGGAAAGCCTAAGTCTGTTTATTGGGAATGATACATTACTGCGCTCTCCCCTGAGGCCCATCCTGTCCTGATCTTGGGCCTATCCCCAGCATACATGGATATTAGCAGGAAAGCCTAAGTCTCTTTATTGGGAATGATACATTACTGCGCTCTCCCCTGAGGCCCATCCTGTCCTGATCTTGGGCCTATCCCCAGCATACATGGATATTAGCAGGAAAGCCTAAGTCTCTTTATTGGGAATGATACATTACTGCGCTCTCCCCTGAGGCCCATCCTGTCCTGATCTTGGGCCTATCCCCAGCATACATGGATATTAGCAGGAAAGCCTAAGTCTCTTTATTGGGAATGATACATTACTGCGCTCTCCCCTGAGGCCCATCCTGTCCTGATCTTGGGCCTATCCCCAGCATACATGGATATTAGCAGGAAAGCCTAAGTCTCTTTATTGGGAATGATACATTACTGCGCTCTCCCCTGAGGCCCATCCTGTCCTGATCTGGGGCCTATCCCCAGCATACATGGATATTAGCAGGAAAGCCTAAGTCTCTTTATTGGGAATGATACATTACTGCGCTCTCCCCTGAGGCCCATCCTGTCCTGATCTTGGGCCTATCCCCAGCATACATGGATATTAGCAGGAAAGCCTACGTCTGTTTATTGGGAATCATACATTACTGTGCTCTCCCCTGAGGCCCATCCTGTCCTGATCTTGGGCCTATCCCCAGCATATATGGATATTAGCACGAAAGCCTATGTCTCTCTATTGGGAATGATACATTACTGCGCTCTCCCCTGAGGCCCATCCTGTCCTGATCTTGGGCCTATCCCCAGCATACATGGATATTAGCAGGAAAGCCTAAGTCTGTTTATTGGGAATGATACATTACTGCCCTCTCCCCTGAGGCCCATCCTGTCCTGATCTTGGGCCTATCCCCAGCATACATGGATATTAGCAGGAAAGCCTAAGTCTGTTTATTGGGAATCATACATTACTGCGCTCTCCCCTGAGGCCCATCCTGTCCTGATCTTGGGCCTATCCCCAGCATACATGGATATTAGCAGGAAAGCCTAAGTCTGTTTATTGGGAATCATACATTACTGCGCTCTCCCCTGAGGCCCATCCTGTCCTGATCTTGGGCCTATCCCCAGCATACATGGATATTAGCAGGAAAGCCTACGTCTGTTTATTGGGAATGATACATTACTGCGCTCTCCCCTGAGGCCCATCCTGTCCTGATCTTGGGCCTATCCCCAGCATACATGGAAATTAGCAGGAAAGCCTAAGTCTCTTTATTGGGAATGATACATTACTGCGCTCTCCCCTGATGCCCATCCTGTCCTGATCTTGGGGATAAGCCTACGTCTGTTTATTGGGAATGATACATTACTGCGCTCTCCCCTGAGGCCCATCCTGTCCTGATCTTGGGCCTATCCCCAGCATACATGGATATTAGCATGAAAGCCTAAGTCTGTTTATTGGGAATGATACATTACTGCGCTCTCCCCTGAGGCCCATCCTGTCCTGATCTTGGGCCTATCCCCAGCATACATGGATATTAGCAGGAAAGCCTAAGTCTGTTTATTGGGAATGATACATTACTGCGCTCTCCCCTGAGGCCCATCCTGTCCTGATCTTGGGTCTATCTCCAGCATACATGGATATTAGCAGGAAAGCCTACGTCTGTTTATTGGGAATGATACATTACTGCGCTCTCCCCTGAGGCCCATCCTGTCCTGATCTTGGGCCTATCCCCAGCATACATGGATATTAGCAGGAAAGCCTACGTCTGTTTATTGGGAATAATACATTACTGCGCTCTCCCCTGAGGCCCATCCTGTCCTAATCTTGGGCCTATCCCCAGCATACATGGATATTAGCAGGAAAGCCTACGTCTGTTTATTGGGAATGATACATTACTGCGCTCTCCCCTGAGGCCCATCCTGTCCTGATCTTGGGCCTATCCCCAGCATACATGGATATTAGCATGAAAGCCTAAGTCTGTTTATTGGGAATGATACATTACTGCGCTCTCCCCTGAGGCCCATCCTGTCCTGATCTTGGGCCTATCCCCAGCATACATGGATATTAGCAGGAAAGCCTAAGTCTGTTTATTGGGAATGATACATTACTGCGCTCTCCCCTGAGGCCCATCCTGTCCTGATCTTGGGCCTATCCCCAGCATACATGGATATTAGCAGGAAAGCCTACGTCTGTTTATTGGGAATGATACATTACTGCGCTCTCCCCTGAGGCCCATCCTGTCCTGATCTTGGGCCTATCCCCAGCATACATGGATATTAGCAGGAAAGCCTAAGTCTGTTTATTGGGAATGATACATTACTGCGCTCTCCCCTGAGGCCCATCCTGTCCTGATCTTGGGCCTTTCCCCAGCATACATGGATATTAGCAGGAAAGCCTACGTCTGTTTTTTGGGAATGATACATTACTGCGCTCTCCCCTGAGGCCCATCCTGTCCTGATCTTGGACCTATCCCCAGCATACATGGATATTAGCAGGAAAGCCTAAGTCTCTTTATTGGGAATGATACATTACTGTGCTCTCCCCTGAGGCCCATCCTGTCCTGATCTTGGGCCTATCCCCAGCATACATGGAAATTAGCAGGAAAGCCTAAGTCTCTTTATTGGGAATGATACATTACTGCGCTCTCCCCTGAGGCCCATCCTGTCCTGATCTTGGGCCTATCCCCAGCATACATGGATATTAGCAGAAAAGCCTAAGTCTCTTTATTGAGAATGATACATTACTGCGCTCTCCCCTGAGGCCCATCCTGTCCTGATCTTGGGCCTATCCCCAGCATACATGGATATTAGCAGGAAAGCCTAAGTCTGTTTATTGGGAATCATACATTACTGCGCTCTCCCCTGAGGCCCATCCTGTCCTGATCTTGGGCCTATCCCCAGCATACATGGATATTAGCAGGAAAGCCTAAGTCTGTTTATTGGGAATGATACATTACTGCGCTCTCCCCTGAGGCCCATCCTGTCCTGATCTTGGGCCTATCCCCAGCATACATGGATATTAGCAGGAAAGCCTAAGTCTGTTTATTGGGAATGATACATTACTGCGCTCTCCCCTGAGGCCCATCCTGTCCTGATCTTGGGCCTTTCCCCAGCATACATGGATATTAGCAGGAAAGCCTACGTCTGTTTTTTGGGAATGATACATTACTGCGCTCTCCCCTGAGGCCCATCCTGTCCTGATCTTGGACCTATCCCCAGCATACATGGATATTAGCAGGAAAGCCTAAGTCTCTTTATTGGGAATGATACATTACTGTGCTCTCCCCTGAGGCCCATCCTGTCTTGATCTTGGGCCTATCCCCAGCATACATGGAAATTAGCAGGAAAGCCTAAGTCTCTTTATTGGGAATGATACATTACTGCGCTCTCCCCTGAGGCCCATCCTGTCCTGATCTTGGGCCTATCCCCAGCATACATGGATATTAGCAGAAAAGCCTAAGTCTCTTTATTGAGAATGATACATTACTGCGCTCTCCCCTGAGGCCCATCCTGTCCTGATCTTGGGCCTATCCCCAGCATACATGGATATTAGCAGGAAAGCCTAAGTCTGTTTATTGGGAATCATACATTACTGCGCTCTCCCCTGAGGCCCATCCTGTCCTGATCTTGGGCCTATCCCCAGCATACATGGATATTAGCAGGAAAGCCTAAGTCTGTTTATTGGGAATCATACATTACTGCGCTCTCCCCTGAGGCCCATCCTGTCCTGATCTTGGGCCTATCCCCAGCATACATGGATATTAGCAGGAAAGCCTAAGTCTGTTTATTGGGAATCATACATTACTGCGCTCTCCCCTGAGGCCCATCCTGTCCTGATCTTGGGCCTATCCCCAGCATACATGGATATTAGCATGAAAGCCTAAGTCTGTTTATTGGGAATGATACATTACTGCGCTCTCCCCTGAGGCCCATCCTGTCCTGATCTTGGGCCTATCCCCAGCATACATGGATATTAGCAGGAAAGCCTAAGTCTGTTTATTGGGAATGATACATTACTGCGCTCTCCCCTGAGGCCCATCCTGTCCTGATCTTGGGCCTATCCCCAGCATACATGGATATTAGCAGGAAAGCCTAAGTCTGTTTATTGGGAATGATACATTACTGCGCTCTCCCCTGAGGCCCATCCTGTCCTGATCTTGGGCCTATCCCCAGCATACATGGATATTAGCAGGAAAGCCTAAGTCTCTTTATTGGGAATGATACATTACTGCGCTCTCCCCTGAGGCCCATCCTGTCCTGATCTTGGGCCTATCCCCAGCATACATGGATATTAGCAGGAAAGCCTAAGTCTCTTTATTGGGAATGATACATTACTGCGCTCTCCCCTGAGGCCCATCCTGTCCTGATCTTGGGCCTATCCCCAGCATACATGGATATTAGCAGGAAAGCCTAAGTCTCTTTATTGGGAATGATACATTACTGCGCTCTCCCCTGAGGCGCATCCTGTCCTGATCTTGGGCCTATCCCCAGCATACATGGATATTAGCAGGAAAGCCTAAGTCTCTTTATTGGGAATGATACATTACTGCGCTCTCCCCTGAGGCCCATCCTGTCCTGATCTTGGGCCTATCCCCAGCATACATGGATATTCGCAGGAAAGCCTAAGTCTCTTTATTGGGAATGATACATTACTGTGCTCTGTCCCTGAGGCCCATCCTGTCCTGATCTTGGGCCTATCCCCAGCATACATGGATATTAGCAGGAAAGCCTACGTCTGTTTATTGGGAATCATACATTACTGTGCTCTCCCCTGAGGCCCATCCTGTCCTGATCTTGGGCCTATCCCCAGCATATATGGATATTAGCACGAAAGCCTATGTCTCTTTATTGGGAATGATACATTACTGCGCTCTCCCCTGAGGCCCATCCTGTCCTGATCTTGGGCCTATCCCCAGCATACATGGATATTAGCAGGAAAGCCTAAGTCTGTTTATTGGGAATGATACATTACTGCCCTCTCCCCTGAGGCCCATCCTGTCCTGATCTTGGGCCTATCCCCAGCATACATGGATATTAGCAGGAAAGCCTAAGTCTGTTTATTGGGAATCATACATTACTGCGCTCTCCCCTGAGGCCCATCCTGTCCTGATCTTGGGCCTATCCCCAGCATACATGGATATTAGCAGGAAAGCCTAAGTCTGTTTATTGGGAATCATACATTACTGCGCTCTCCCCTGAGGCCCATCCTGTCCTGATCTTGGGCCTATCCCCAGCATACATGGATATTAGCAGGAAAGCCTACGTCTGTTTATTGGGAATGATACATTACTGCGCTCTCCCCTGAGGCCCATCCTGTCCTGATCTTGGGCCTATCCCCAGCATACATGGAAATTAGCAGGAAAGCCTAAGTCTCTTTATTGGGAATGATACATTACTGCGCTCTCCCCTGAGGCCCATCCTGTCCTGATCTTGGGCCTATCCCCAGCATACATGGATATTAGCAGGAAAGCCTAAGTCTGTTTATCGGGAATGATACATTACTGCGCTCTCCCCTGAGGCCCATCCTGTCCTGATCTTGGGCCTATCCCCAGCATACATGGATATTAGCAGGAAAGCCTAAGTCTCTTTATTGGGAATGATACATTACTGCGCTCTCCCCTGAGGCCCATCCTGTCCTGATCTTGGGCCTATCCCCAGCATACATGGATATTAGCAGGAAAGCCTAAGTCTCTTTATTGGGAATGATACATTACTGCGCTCTCCCCTGAGGCCCATCCTGTCCTGATCTTGGGCCTATCCCCAGCATACATGGATATTAGCAGGAAAGCCTAAGTCTCTTTATTGGGAATGATACATTACTGCGCTCTCCCCTGAGGCCCATCCTGTCCTGATCTTGGGCCTATCCCCAGCATATATGGATATTAGCAGGAAAGCCTAAGTCTCTTTATTGGGAATGATACATTACTGCGCTCTCCCCTGAGGCCCATCCTGTCCTGATCTTGGGCCTATCCCCAGCATACATGGATATTAGCAGGAAAGCCTAAGTCTGTTTATTGGGAATGACACATTACTGCGCTCTCCCCTGAGGCCCATCCTGTCCTGATCTTGGGCCTATCCCCAGCATACATGGATATTAGCAGGAAAGCCTAAGTCTGTTTATTGGGAATGATACATTACTGCGCTCTCCCCTGAGGCCCATCCTGTCCTGATCTTGGGCCTATCCCCAGCATACATGGATATTAGCAGGAAAGCCTAAGTCTTTTTATTGGGAATGATACATTACTGCGCTCTCCCCTGAGGCCCATCCTGTCCTGATCTTGGGCCTATCCCCAGCATACATGGATATTAGCAGGAAAGCCTAAGTCTGTTTATTGGGAATGACACATTACTGCGCTCTCCCCTGAGGCCCATCCTGTCCTGATCTTGGGCCTATCCCCAGCATACATGGATATTAGCAGGAAAGCCTAAGTCTGTTTATTGGGAATGATACATTACTGCGCTCTCCCCTGAGGCCCATCCTGTCCTGATCTTGGGCCTATCCCCAGCATACATGGATATTAGCAGGAAAGCCTAAGTCTGTTTATTGGGAATGATACATTACTGCGCTCTCCCCTGAGGCCCATCCTGTCCTGATCTTGGGCCTATCCCCAGCATACATGGATATTAGCAGGAAAGCCTAAGTCTGTTTATTGGGAATGATACATTACTGCGCTCTCCCCTGAGGCCCATCCTGTCCTGATCTTGGGCCTATCCCCAGCATACATGGATATTAGCAGGAAAGCCTAAGTCTGTTTATTGGGAATTATACATTACTGTGCTCTCCCCTGAGGCCCATCCTGTCCTGATCTTGGGCCTATCCCCAGCATACATGGATATTAGCAGGAAAGCCTAAGTCTGTTTATTGGGAATGATACATTACTGCACTCTCCCCTGAGGCCCATCCTGTCCTGATCTTGGGCCTATCCCCAGCATACATGGATATAAGCAGGAAAGTCTAAGTCTCTTTATTGGGAATGATACATTACTGCGCTCTCCCCTGAGGCCCATCCTGTCCTGATCTTGGGCCTATCCCCAGCATACATGGATATTAGCAGGAAAGCCTAAGTCTGTTTATTGGGAATCATACATTACTGCGCTCTCCCCTGAGGCCCATCCTGTCCTGATCTTGGGCCTATCCCCAGCATACATGGATATTAGCAGGAAAGCCTAAGTCTGTTTATTGGGAATCATACATTACTGCGCTCTCCCCTGAGGCCCATCCTGTCCTGATCTTGGGCCTATCCCCAGCATACATGGATATTAGCAGGAAAGCCTAAGTCTGTTTATTGGGAATGATACATTACTGCGCTCTCCCCTGAGGCCCATCCTGTCCTGATCTTGGGCCTATCCCCAGCATACATGGATATTAGCAGGAAAGCCTAAGTCTGTTTATTGGGAATGATACATTACTGCGCTCTCCCCTGAGGACCATCCTGTCCTGATCTTGGGCCTATCCCCAGCATACATGGATATTAGCAGGAAAGCCTAAGTCTGTTTATTGGGAATGATACATTACTGCGCTCTCCCCTGAGGCCCTTCCTGTCCTGATCTTGGGCCTATCCCCAGCATACATGGATATTAGCAGGAAAGCCTAAGTCTGTTTATTGGGAATGATACATTACTGCGCTCTCCCCTGAGGCCCATCCTGTCCTGATCTTGGGCCTATCCCCAGCATACATGGATATTAGCAGGAAAGCCTAAGTCTGTTTATTGGGAATGATACATTACTGCGCTCTCCCCTGAGGCCCATCCTGTCCTGATCTTGGGCCTATCCCCAGCATACATGGATATTAGCAGGAAAGCCTAAGTCTGTTTATTGGGAATGATACATTACTGCGCTCTCCCCTGAGGCCCATCCTGTCCTGATCTTGGGCCTATCCCCAGCATACATGGATATTAGCAGGAAAGCCTAAGTCTGTTTATTGGGAATCATACATTACTGCGCTCTCCCCTGAGGCCCATCCTGTCCTGATCTTGGGCCTATCCCCAGCATACATGGATATTAGCAGGAAAGCCTAAGTCTGTTTATTGGGAATCATACATTACTGCGCTCTCCCCTGAGGCCCATCCTGTCCTGATCTTGGGCCTATCCCCAGCATACATGGATATTAGCAGGAAAGCCTACGTCTGTTTATTGGGAATCATACATTACTGCGCTCTCCCCTGAGGCCCATCCTGTCCTGATCTTGGGCCTATCCCCAGCATACATGGATATTTGCAGGAAAGCCTACGTCTCTTTATTGGGAAAGCCTAAGTCTCTTTATTGGGAATGATACATTACTGCGCTCTCCCCTGAGGCCCATCCTGTCCTGATCTTGGGCCTATCCCCAGCATACATGGATATTAGCAGGAAAGCCTAAGTCTCTTTATTGGGAATGATACATTACTGCGCTCTCCCCTGAGGCCCATCCTGTCCTGATCTTGGGCCTATCCGCAGCATACATGGATATTAGCAGGAAAGCCTAGGTCTGTTTATTGGGAATGATACGTCACTGCGCTCTCCCCTGAGGCCCATCCTGTCCTGATCTTGGGCCTATCCCCAGCATACATGGATATTAGCAGGAAAGCCTACGTCTGTTTATTTTTTACTGCGCTCTCCCCTGAGGCCCATCCTGTCCTGATCTTGGGCCTATCCCCAGCATACATGGATATTAGCAGGAAAGCCTAAGTCTCTTTATTGGGAATGATACATTACTGCGCTCTCCCCTGAGGCCCATCCTGTCCTGATCTTGGGCCTATCCCCAGCATACATGGATATTAGCAGGAAAGCCTAAGTCTGTTTATTGGGAATGATACATTACTGCACTCTCCCCTGAGGCCCATCCTGTCCTGATCTTGGGCCTATCCCCAGCATACATGGATATTAGCAGGAAAGCCTAGGTCTGTTTATTGGGAATGATACATTACTGCGCTCTCCCCTGAGGCCCATCCTGTCCTGATCTTGGGCCTATCCCCAGCGTACATGGATATTAGCAGGAAAGCCTACGTCTGTTTATTTTTTACTGCGCTCTCCCCTGAGGCCCATCCTGTCCTGATCTTGGGCCTATCCCCAGCATACATGGATATTAGCAGGAAAGCCTAAGTCTGTTTATTGGGAATCATACATTACTGCGCTCTCCCCTGAGGCCCATCCTGTCCTGATCTTGGGCCTATCCCCAGCATACATGGATATTAGCAGGAAAGCCTATGTCTGTTTATTGGGAATCATACATTACTGCGCTCTCCCCTGAGGCCCATCCTGTCCTGATCTTGGGCCTATCCCCAGCATACATGGATATTAGCAGGAAAGCCTAAGTCTGTTTATTGGGAATGATACATTACTGCGCTCTCCCCTGAGGCCCATCCTGTCCTGATCTTGGGCCTATCCCCAGCATACATGGATATTAGCAGGAAAGCCTACGTCTGTTTATTGGGAATGATACATTACTGCGCTCTCCCCTGGGGCCCATCCTGTCCTGATCTTGGGCCTATCCCCAGCATACATGGATATTAGCAGGAAAGCCTAAGTCTGTTTATTGGGAATGATACATTACTGCGCTCTCCCCTGATGCCCATCCTGTCCTGATCTTGGGGATAAGCCTACGTCTGTTTATTGGGAATGATACATTACTGCGCTCTCCCCTGAGGCCCATCCTGTCCTGATCTTGGGCCTATCCCCAGCATACATGGATATTAGCATGAAAGCCTAAGTCTGTTTATTGGGAATGATACATTACTGCGCTCTCCCCTGAGGCCCATCCTGTCCTGATCTTGGGCCTATCCCCAGCATACATGGATATTAGCAGGAAAGCCTAAGTCTGTTTATTGGGAATGATACATTACTGCGCTCTCCCCTGAGGCCCATCCTGTCCTGATCTTGGGCCTATCCCCAGCATACATGGATATTAGCAGGAAAGCCTACGTCTGTTTATTGGGAATGATACATTACTGCGCTCTCCCCTGAGGCCCATCCTGTCCTGATCTTGGGCCTATCCCCAGCATACATGGATATTAGCAGGAAAGCCTACGTCTGTTTATTGGGAATAATACATTACTGCGCTCTCCCCTGAGGCCCATCCTGTCCTGATCTTGGGCCTATCCCCAGCATACATGGATATTAGCAGGAAAGCCTACGTCTGTTTATTGGGAATGATACATTACTGCGCTCTACCCTGAGGCCCATCCTGTCTTGATCTTGGGCCTATCCCCAGCATACATGGATATTAGCAGGAAAGCCTACGTCTGTTTATTGGGAATGTGACATTACTGCGCTCTCCCCTGAGGCCCATCCTGTCCTGATCTTGGGCCTATCCCCAGCATACATGGATATTAGCAGGAAAGCCTAAGTCTGTTTATTGGGAATGATACATTACTGCGCTCTCCCCTGAGGCCCATCCTGTCCTGATCTTGGGCCTATCCCCAGCATACATGGATATTAGCATGAAAGCCTAAGTCTGTTTATTGGGAATGATAAATTACTGCGCTCTCCCCTGAGGCCCATCCTGTCCTGATCTTGGGCCTATCCCCAGCATACATGGATATTAGCAGGAAAGTCTAAGTCTGTTTATTGGGAATGATACATTACTGCGCTCTCCCCTGAGGCCCATCCTGTCCTGATCTTGGGCCTATCCCCAGCATACATGGATATTAGCAGGAAAGCCTAAGTCTGTTTATTGGGAATCATACATTACTGCGCTCTCCCCTGAGGCCCATCCTGTCCTGATCTTGGGCCTATCCCCAGCATACATGGATATTAGCAGGAAAGCCTAAGTCTGTTTATTGGGAATGATACATTACTGCGCTCTCCCCTGAGGCCCATCCTGTCCTGATCTTGGGCCTATCCCCAGCATACATGGATATTAGCAGGAAAGCCTAAGTCTGTTTATTGGGAATCATACATTACTGCGCTCTCCCCTGAGGCCCATCCTGTCCTGATCTTGGGCCTATCTCCAGCATACATGGATATTAGCAGGAAAGCCTAAGTCTCTTTATTGGGAATCATACATTACTGCGCTCTCCCCTGAGGCCCATCCTGTACTGATCTTGGGCCTATACCCAGCATACATGGATATTAGCAGGAAAGCCTAAGTCTCTTTATTGGGAATGATACATTACTGCGCTCTCCCCTGAGGCCCATCCTGTCCTGATCTTGGGCCTATCCCCAGCATACATGGATATTAGCAGGAAAGCCTAAGTCTGTTTATTGGGAATGATACATTACTGCGCTCTCCCCTGAGGCCCATCCTGTCCTGATCTTGGGCCTATCCCCAGCATACATGGATATTAGCAGGAAAGCCTACGTCTGTTTATTGGGAATGATACATTACTGCGCTCTCCCCTGGGGCCCATCCTGTCCTGATCTTGGGCCTATCCCCAGCATACATGGATATTAGCAGGAAAGCCTAAGTCTGTTTATTGGGAATGATACATTACTGCGCTCTCCCCTGATGCCCATCCTGTCCTGATCTTGGGGATAAGCCTACGTCTGTTTATTGGGAATGATACATTACTGCGCTCTCCCCTGAGGCCCATCCTGTCCTGATCTTGGGCCTATCCCCAGCATACATGGATATTAGCAGGAAAGCCTAAGTCTGTTTATTGGGAATGATACATTACTGCGCTCTCCCCTGAGGCCCATCCTGTCCTGATCTTGGGCCTATCCCCAGCATACATGGATATTAGCAGGAAAGCCTACGTCTGTTTATTGGGAATGATACATTACTGCGCTCTCCCCTGAGGCCCATCCTGTCCTGATCTTGGGCCTATCCCCAGCATACATGGATATTAGCAGGAAAGCCTACGTCTGTTTATTGGGAATAATACATTACTGCGCTCTCCCCTGAGGCCCATCCTGTCCTGATCTTGGGCCTATCCCCAGCATACATGGATATTAGCAGGAAAGCCTACGTCTGTTTATTGGGAATGATACATTCCTGCGCTCTACCCTGAGGCCCATCCTGTCTTGATCTTGGGCCTATCCCCAGCATACATGGATATTAGCAGGAAAGCCTACGTCTGTTTATTGGGAATGTGACATTACTGCGCTCTCCCCTGAGGCCCATCCTGTCCTGATCATGGGCCTATCCCCAGCATACATGGATATTAGCAGGAAAGCCTAAGTCTGTTTATTGGGAATGATACATTTCTGCGCTCTCCCCTGAGGCCCATCCTGTCCTGATCTTGGGCCTATCCCCAGCATACATGGATATTAGCATGAAAGCCTAAGTCTGTTTATTGGGAATGATACATTACTGCGCTCTCCCCTGAGGCCCATCCTGTCCTGATCTTGGGCCTATCCCCAGCATACATGGATATTAGCAGGAAAGTCTAAGTCTGTTTATTGGGAATGATACATTACTGCGCTCTCCCCTGAGGCCCATCCTGTCCTGATCTTGGGCCTATCCCCAGCATACATGGATATTAGCAGGAAAGCCTAAGTCTGTTTATTGGGAATCATACATTACTGCGCTCTCCCCTGAGGCCCATCCTGTCCTGATCTTGGGCCTATCCCCAGCATACATGGATATTAGCAGGAAAGCCTAAGTCTGTTTATTGGGAATGATACATTACTGCGCTCTCCCCTGAGGCCCATCCTGTCCTGATCTTGGGCCTATCCCCAGCATACATGGATATTAGCAGGAAAGCCTAAGTCTGTTTATTGGGAATCATACATTACTGCGCTCTCCCCTGAGGCCCATCCTGTCCTGATCTTGGGCCTATCTCCAGCATACATGGATATTAGCAGGAAAGCCTAAGTCTCTTTATTGGGAATCATACATTACTGCGCTCTCCCCTGAGGCCCATCCTGTCCTGATCTTGGGCCTATACCCAGCATACATGGATATTAGCAGGAAAGCCTAAGTCTCTTTATTGGGAATGATACATTACTGCGCTCTCCCCTGAGGCCCATCCTGTCCTGATCTTGGGCCTATCCCCAGCATACATGGATATTAGCAGGAAAGCCTAAGTCTGTTTATTGGGAATGATACATTACTGCGCTCTCCCCTGAGGCCCATTCTGTCCTGATCTTGACCCTATCCCCAGCATACATGGATATTAGCAGGAAAGCCTACGTCTGTTTATTGGGAATGATATATTACTGCGCTCTCCCCTGAGGCCCATCCTGTCCTGATCTTGGGCCTATCCCCAGCATACATGGATATTAGCAGGAAAGCCTAAGTCTGTTTATTGGGAATGATACATTACTGCGCTCTCCCCTGAGGCCCATCCTGTCCTGATCTTGGGCCTATCCCCAGCATACATGGATATTAGCAGGAAAGCCTAAGTCTGTTTATTGGGAATGATACATTACTGCGCTCTCCCCTGAGGCCCATCCTGTCCTGATCTTGGGCCTATCCCCAGCATACATGGATATTAGCAGGAAAGCCTAAGTCTGTTTATTGGGAATGATACATTACTGCGCTCTCCCCTGATGCCCATCCTGTCCTGATCTTGGGGATAAGCCTACGTCTGTTTATTGGGAATGATACATTACTGCGCTCTCCCCTGAGGCCCATCCTGTCCTGATCTTGGGCCTATCCCCAGCATACATGGATATTAGCAGGAAAGCCTAAGTCTGTTTATTGGGAATGATACATTACTGCGCTCTCCCCTGAGGCCCATCCTGTCCTGATCTTGGGCCTATCCCCAGCATACATGGATATTAGCAGGAAAGCCTAAGTCTGTTTATTGGGAATTATACATTACTGCGCTCTCCCCTGAGGCCCATCCTGTCCTGATCTTGGGCAGTACTTCCCCAGTTACACCCTTATTTTCACATGTTGTTCCCCATTCCACGTGTTCTGCCCCCTTTTTGGTGTGTGCGCTAACGTTGTGCGCTTTCACTGTGCTCATTGCAGGTGCACATCGCGCACGGCATTCTGAATGTTGCAATGACGTGTGTGCCCGTGTGCGCCACCCGCGGATTTCGCACACATCCCAGGGAAAACACACGCGGGGCCTTTCATGAATCGCACGCGTGCGCGTGCGCTTGCTTTTTCTTGCTTGGGCCACCTAGCGGCACAATTTTCAGCGCCCATTTGTTCCATGAATCGGCCCCAATGTGTTCATCATTGTAGAATCGAGTTGATGAAAAAAAGTATTGCAGTAGTTGTGTTTTGAATTCTAAATTGCGTAGAGGGGACCACACCTGGTTGCACCTCTTTGCAAAAGGGCACTTACAGGCAATTTGAATTGTTTCCACAAAGTACTGGAAGAGTAAATAGCAAAACATAGGCAAAATCCCCATTTCACTTCACTTTTACGCTATTTGTCTGGAAACGTGTAAATCTCTCCCACAATTAATGATTGGGAATCTAGATGCTTTTATCAATGAAGCTACAATCATAGGTGGTAATGTTCCAAGTCCTGCGGAATAGAAAAGGTGGCAGTAAAATGATCTGATTGTAGCTTTATTTTCCCATCCTGAATGGAAGCCTACAAGCTCCAGAATTCTAATTAATGAGAACTAACAAAAAATCTAATACAGACACTAAGTGAAATTAAATGCAAAACAAAGTCATTGTTTCACACAGCGTGTTCGGTACTCCCATAATTTCTAATCACCACTTAAATAGCTTATTAAAAGTGAATATAATTTAAAGAAAAAGTACCTGTTCCTATCACTAATCACTTTCTATTTTAAATAATCTGTTGCCGCAACATTTTAAAAAGATAAGGCCCCACAGGGTGGCCTGTGCAGCCCTGGCTGACTTTGAGAGGAGAAAGTCGGAGCATACTATTTAGGTCAGAACCCCACTGGTAAGTGTGCATGAGAAGATGATCCGAAGTTGGCCCATACTTGCCATTCTAGCCTTGATTGTTGGACCAACTCAGTGACGTGCAGTTTGAGTCCCTAGGCATTGCAAACAAGGCTCCCACATCAGGCACATATACTTTCACTTGGGGAGATAAACTGAAACCAACGCACATTGGCAAAGCCAAAAGTTAGGGCTTTTGAATACACATGCGAAAGGCATTTCCCAGGCACTGGCATATGGATAACACCTGGCAATAAGGTGGGAACATCTAGAAAATGGTGCCAGTACCTAGGCAGGTGAGGTCACTGTCTGGCAAATGCCTGCGTAATATTTATACACATGTCAAAATGGTTGGCTTTGCGATTTCTTTTTTTAGGATTCCAGTGCAAGGAACGGATGTGAGGACACCATGTTGTTTTTAAATGTAATGGCTGAAAACACACCATGAAAAGAGATTGTTTTTATTACAACAAGGATTCATTTACAGAAGCAATTAAGTCAATAAACACTCAAAAGAATGCTTAGAGATACCACAAGCATACCCAATACAAGAACAAAGTTTGATGATACTTTGTGACAGAGCTAGCAAAAAGAGTACCAACAAGGGTATGTTTCAGCAGGGAGGGTGAAGGAAGTTGAAGGGGATACCATAGAAATTAAAATGTAATGGATGGGTAAACAACCAAATGCAGCCATAAAATGTGTATCCCTCCCAACACTCTTTCTCCATCCTAGCTGTGGTCCAATGTCATTGTTTGGGTTTACAACTTATTGCCCAATTCAAAGCCTTACATCAAATCACTTTTTAATTTGACTACATTCTCCCCTCCAGAATTACATTTCTGTTACTACCAACTTTATTCTTTAACTTATACTCAAGTAGTGCAGCAGAATATGTACCTTGAATGTAATTTGTAAGGGCCGTCCGTCTGATGGATGTAATCATAACCACTGGCATTGCTTCAGTCAGGCTTCCATACCAGTATTTGCAAATCAGCCTGGGCCTCCTTGCCAGTAATGTGAGCAGCCCTACCCAAACTACTGGACCACAAAGCTTATAAATGCCTGCAGTGGCTCGTGTTCCAGTGAATGTAATGTATCAGGGCCCTCAGCCGTTTATGCACCTAGTACAGAAATCTGTGTCCAAGCATCACCACCTGCCACTTATTGTTTTCTACAGTTAACCATCTTATTAGGCATGATTGGAACAACAGCCATAAAATCCTACATGAAATTACAGAAATCAACTTGATAGGTTTGAAACAATAGATACCTCATAAATGAGAGGTTTGAAATGTAAGTAAGATTAATGCAGGATCTGGCTAGACAGTTGTAGGCTTGCCTGCTTGAGCAAGTGTGCTACCTTGCTTGGAGTTGTGAATGGCCTTCCACATCACTGGTCATTTCTGCTTTCATGGCCGTGGGGCATAACTCTTTGTCCAGAGCAAGCAAACAAATCCTGACTGAGCCACCTTCAGTGCAGCTCCTCAGAATGCTAATGGCAAAACCCCCCTGCCTGTTTGCACACCCCTAATATCCCCCCTCCCCTCTAGGTCCCAGTTGTGGTTTACTTTATATTTTATATTGCATATCGTTAAAATACATTCAACCTTTTGAAAAAAAAAGAAAGAAAAAAAGGAAGAAAAACCCCCACCACTGACAAGGCATCTTTTCTGGGGGGACAGGGATTGCCCTTGGGGGGAACTGGCCCCTCTGACCAGTCTGCTGGAGCCAGGCTTGGTATGAAAGAAATGCACTCTCACAGCAGTCCATTTATGCCCACAGCAGAGGGTCATGACCCTGCAGTGTCACTCCGGCTTCATTGAGGCCAATCAGAGCTGCCTGTAGTCTGTTTCCCACTATATAACGAAGGCAGAGAATCCTTCCAGCCCTTTGCAATCTCTGCATGGAGAGTCTGCTGCAGGGGTCAGGGGGGCTTGGAACGAGGCGTATGGTCAGGCCTGTGGTATGGCCCAAATGAGTTGGTCTAAAATGAGTGCCTTGACTGGAACTGGCCCAAGCCTCGTTTGGCTAGCCTCGCTCTTCCTCAGTGCAATACTGCAGAAGCTGCCCAGTCTTGCCTCATATCCGCCAATATGCGGGTAGCTCCCATCAACTGCAAGTTATTCTCCAGCTCTTTCAATCTAATTTTGTTGGCCACCAACTCTCTTCCAATCTCGCAATCTCGTCTTTCTTGCCCATAGATCCCCCAAATATAGCATTTTAAACTTTACCATAAAACCCTATGTGAAGCCAGAGAGACCGCATTATTAATTTCCGGTTTTAACTTGAAAAAAACATTGAAATCAGTGAATTAAAAAAAAAATTGAAAGGTCAAACCTCAGTATGCAATTTATGTTGTGGGTTAGTTTTCAGTTGATTTTTATTACGTATAGTGCTTGTGTTAAAATGTGTTATTGTTTATGTGTACTTGGTTAAGTGCATGATTTTTAAAGAAAACTCCTTTAAATATACATTTGTGTTCTTGTTTTGCTTTTTTTAAAATGATATTGCTAATTATTTAACTATGACATTTACAATGTGTGTTTGTTTGCTTGTAATTTAATCGATACATTTGAGTTAAGATGACCTCGACGTTTGATTCATGTTTACTATACTTTAAAAAGGGTGCACGAGAAGGGTGTGTGGTCGCTCCCGCTCTCTTCAATATGTATCTTGCAGATCTCTGGGAGGAAGCTGAAACCTGGGGAGGATTGGCCCCGAAGTGGGGGGACCTTTCAGTGGGCGGTATCGCCTATATGGACGATGTAGTCCTGACCAACTACATGCCGGCAGGCCTACAGCGCTGCTTGATAGGACTTATGACGTATCTCTCCAAGAACCACCTCACTGCCAACCCCGTTAAATCTGTAGTGATGATGTGTAGCAAGAGGAAGAGACAAATCAGCTACAGGTGGAAAATTAATGAGCGGTGGATCACTAGAGTGGAGTGTTTTCAATATTTAGGTTTCCTGGTATTTTACCAACGCAAACGATTAGTGGTCGAAGCAAAAATGGAAGAGAAGGTGAGCACCAGTTTATCCCTCGTCAAAGCAGTGAAGACCAGACCATGTGAATTCTCCCTCCTGCCCCTTATTGAGTTTTACAGGGCCAAGATCTCGACGATCGTCATGTATGGAGCTGAACTGATCCAATATTTGAGTAGGAAACTCCTAGACATACCGGAAGGAAGGATTTAAAAAAAGAGTTTTGGGGCTTCCAATCTCAGTCCCAGTGAGTCTAATTAGACTAGAGTTGGGTCTGGTGTCTTGGTGGGTCCAAGTAATCAAGTGATGAGTCTCCCTATTTTCAAACTGGTAAGAGCGGAATGTCCACACATCAACTATTACTTACAAGTGACGACGGGTAAGGGATCCAACCCATTTCCACACACATTAGGGAAGAGATGTGAGGGTTTTATGGTACAGCTGGATTTGAAGGGTCCAGTTTCTGATGACGTATTACAATCTAGGCTCAAGAAATGGGACAGGATAACAGACCTGCAAGACCAGGGCCTCCTAAAGAGATATGCGGGTCAGGAAATCTGGCACTTGCCCCCTCGAGAGCTCAAGCCATGTTTAAAAAAATTCCCCTCAGCAAAGTACAGAGATTGCTATCTGAAATTCAGATTGGACAGTTTGCCCACTCTGGATGTTGTAGGACCCAAACGGGTGCTTTCTGTGGAGCTTAGACGATGCAGATTGTGCGGTGGCGATTGGGAGTCGCTGCACCATCTCGTGATGCATTGCCCGTGGGTAATGAAAGACAGAATTGCTAGTTTCACCCCCTTTATCAATTCCCCGACAGGTCTCATAGCACCTGACCTATGGCATAGACTGAAAACTAGCACTCACCTAGCGCTCACCTATCCCTTACTCTAGTCCTGGTCAAGTCTTGATTATAATTTTTTCAACCCTGGAGGAAGTGATGGAAGGGGCCCGCCATGAGGCAGAGTCTCTCTTGGGTATGGGGTAGAGCCTGTTTTACCCAGAGGGTCAGTCCTTGGGCATTGAAGTGGGGAGGTGGAAGGGGAGGGACCTCTCTAGGTGAGTAAGAATGGTGATAGAGATCAATACCATGGGAACCCTAGGACCAAGAGAGTGGGGTTTGGGATTCCCCAGTTAACTTGAACTATGAAACATATGCACTGGGATCCACACAGGTGTTGTTCATGGCTTGAATTGCTTTGCATATTTACATAGTCCTGTGTGTGCTGACTTGAATTTGTGAAAAATCTTGTTTTACTTTTACCTTTGGGTAGGCGCTATTGTCAGAAAGCACCAAAGTATTGACTGAAAAGGATACGGTACTCAAAAGGATACAGGTGGTAGGGTCTTCCGGATCCCTGTTCACACGATTTGATAGTTGTGAAGTCAAGTTTAGACCTTCCAAATGATACAACTCTGACTGATAAAACAGGCAGAGAGATGGATCACTGGAAAGGGCGTGGGTGAGGTATAGGAAGTCAACCTTAAGTCTAGGGCAGAAGAATCCAGCAGAAGTCTCTTGAGGAATCCAAAGGTAGAACAAACGACAAGGAAGGGAATATTAGTAAGGGAGACTTATCCCGAACGGAACGAGGCTCACGCTAGATACGGGTTGATGCACCACAGGATAGCGTCCAAAGTACTGTTCACTGTCACCTTCCAATTATCCTTGAAAAGCTTCCTTCCCACGTAGAGAAAAGTATAGAAATGAATCAATCCCCCTGTTAATATCACAGGTGCAGGATTTGGAAATATCGCCCTTTTTATGGTATAAACAAAGTACACGCGGTTCTGCACAGCCGCGAAGAAAATAGCGTGCGCGTGCGGAAATAAACGCGATTTAGGATTCACGCAGTCCAGGCCAGCCGCGCTTGAAGACAACGTGTGCGTGTGGATTTACACGCGAGCAGGATTCACGCAGTCCAGGACAGCCGCGTTTGAAGACAACGTGCGCGTGTGGATTTTACACGCCAACAGGATTCATGCAGTCCAGGCCAGCCGCGCTTGAAGATAGCGTGCGCTTGTGGGTTTGCACGCAAACAGGATTCACGCAGCCCAGGACAGCCGCGTTTGAAGACAACGTGCGCGTGTGGATTTACACGCGAGCAGGATTCACGCAGCCCAGGACAGCCACGTTTGAAGACAACGTGCGAGTGTGGATTTTACACGCGAACAGGATTCATGCAGTCCAGGCCAGCCGCGCTTGAAGATAGCGTGCGCTTGTGGGTTTGCGCGCGAACAGGATTCACGCAGCCCAGGACAGCCGCGTTTGAAGACAACGTGCGCGTGTGCAAGGACACGCGAACAAACAGCTCCAGGAATCAGCGTGTGGCGGAAAACACGCTATAGAAGGCCCAAAAAGTAGCTGAAGTAACCTGCAAAGATGCAGGACGGAGGTTAAAGCTACACAACGCCAAATGATTCGATCAGAAGCAGCGAGTGAAGTTTCCACGCTGCTTTTATACGTAATGCCGTAGTTCACGTGACGAGCAGAATACACGTGAAGTTAGCAACGTGAAAAGTGCAAACGTCGTTTTCCCGGCAACGTATCGAACAACCGCCATTTGGAATAGAACGGTCTAGCTGTTCTACGAGCGTAGGAGGTAGGACCACGTCCGGCATGCATGACAGTGCCATCCCCCAAAGGGGCAACCTCTCCCCTTCTCGTGTGAAAACGCTTCAATAAAGCAGGAGCATGAATATTAGAAAGAGGTTCCCAGGACCTATCTTCGGGACCATAGCCCTTCCAATATTACCAGATAAAACGGCCTACCAGAACGCAGTCTCATATCCAGTATGTCCTGTACCTCGTATTCATCTGAACCCCGCACAGAAATAGCAACAGGCCGTACAGGCAATCTAGTAGCTTCAGAACATGGCTTAATGAGTGACACGTGGAATACGGGATGCACTCGCCATCGTTGTGGCAAAGCTAGACGGACAGCAGCCGGATTGATTACTTGGAGCACTGCATACGGACCAATGTATTTAGGCAATAATTTCTTTTTGCCTGGAATTCTCAAGTTCTTAGTGGACAGCCATACTTTCATACCAGCCTTGTAGACAGGTGCGGGTACTCTGTGAGCATCGGCATAGAACTTGTCGCGTCTTTTAGCCTGCTCCAGTTGCTGCTTCACTTTCCTCTGTAGTTTCTTCAGATCACGAAAAGTACGGCCTGCGGCAGGAGTATCCAAAGACAAGCTGGAATCCAAAGGTATTGATCGGGGGTGTTGTCCATAAAGCGCATAGAATGGTGAAGTGCCTATGGCACTATGATAGGAGTTGTTATAGGCGAATTCTGCTGCCGGCAGGACCTTGAGCCAATCCGATTGGTACTGTAGACACAAACACCGCAGATATTGTTCCATAGTGCTATTGACTCTTTCGGTCTGTCCATCAGTTTGAGGGTGATAAGCACTGGACATTCTATCATCAATCAGTAATGCTGATGTTAGTGCTCTCCAAAAGCGTGACGCAAACTGTGAGCCCCTGTCCGTAATGATTACTGACGGTAGACCAAAGAAACGAAATATATGTTGAATGAATAGGTCAGCCAGAACAGCAGCGGTTGGTAAACCAATACAGGGAATATAAAGAGCCAATTTAGTGAAATAATCCACTACAACCCATATGGTATCGTACTCCTGGTTTGGTGGGAGTTCTACCACAAAGTCCATAGATATCATGTCCCATGGTTTGTTAGGGACAGGTAGGGACTGGAGTAAGCCCACTGGTTTACCAGGAGTGTTTTTACATTGGATGCATACAGAACAAGTCGATACATGATCTATGACATCTTTTGACATGGATGGCCACCAGCACCATCTTTTGAGCAGCTCTAGTGTTTTCTTCCGTCCAGGATGGGCTGCGATCAAGGAATCATGATTCCACTTGAGTGCTTTATTCCGCGTTGAAGACGTCGGTAGGTAGAGCACTCTTTGTGTGAAAGGTAAACCGTTATGTACGTCCAGATTCATATCCTGGATAACTTGTGGATGTTTTTTCACCCACTCTTGTACTTCGGTTTTTAAGGATGGTTGAACAGAACAACTACATATTACATGATCTGCCAACAACTGATTTTGTACTTGTGCTTCGTCCTTCGCCTCTTCACCCATACGAGACAACGCGTCCGACTTAACGTGTTCTCGGGCAGGACAATATGTGACCTGGAAATCGTATTGGGCAAAAAAGACATGCCATCTGGCAAGTCGGGCCGTAAGGCATTTCATAGATTTGAATGCTTGAAGATTTCAATGGTCTGAGTACACCAACACCTGATGTTTGGCCCCAAGAAGATGATGACGCCATTCTCGGAAGGCATCCTTGATAGCCAGCAATTCCCGCTCAGTGACGGTGTAATTTCGTTCATATGGGGTAAAGTTGCGAGAGAAGAAAGCCACTGGGTGCTCCTCCTTGGTTTCTGTGCAAACTTGCGAGAGTACCGCTCCAGTAGCGACACTGGATGCATCCGCTTCAACGATAAACTGGCGATCTGGATGTTGAAGCACGGGTGCAGTGGTAAATGCTCCCTTTAACTTTTCGAATGATGCTTGGGCATTCTGGTTCCAACAGAAAGTAACTTTGGAACTAGTTAAAGCCGTCAAAGGAGCTACTGTTTTGGAGAAGGAATGAATAAATCTGCGATAAAAATTCGCAAAGCCTAGGAAAGACTGTAATGACTTGACATTGTGCGGAATAGGCCAATTCAATATGGCCTTCACTTTGGAACGGCTCATTCGAGCACCTAGATTGGTAATGTCATAACCCAGGAATTCCACTTCCTGTGAATGAAAGACGCATTTCTCGGCTTTCACAAAAAGAAGGTTCTCCCTGAGTCTTTGTAGGACTGTAGAAACGTGTTTGACGTGTTCCGAAAAAGATGATGAATAGATCAGAATATCATCCAGATAAATCACCACGAACTGGTCCATTATATCCCTGAATATATCATTCATGAAGAATTGAAAAGTGGCGGGAGCGTTGCACAGACCAAAAGGCATCACCAAATACTCGTAAAGACCATACCGTGTCTTGAAAGCGGTCTTCCATTCGTCGCCTTCACGAATGCGAACTAAATTGTATGCTCCTCGCAAGTCCAATTTGGTGAAGTAACTGGAAGTACCTAATTGATCCAATAGAACGTTTATCAGTGGTAAAGGATATTGATTTTTTATAGTGATGTCGTTAAGTGCCCTGTAATCAATGCAAGGCCTTAGATCACCCTCTTTCTTCGGAACAAAGAATAGAGGAGACGCAGCAGGTGATTGTGATGGCCGTATGAAACCCATCGCTAAAGCTTTGTCGATGTATTCTTTCAACACAACGTCTTCTTTTGGAGTCAGCGAATATAAACGACCTGTAGGGATTTTGGCACCAGGAATCAATTCAATTGGACAGTCATACTGTCCATGAGGAGGCAATTGTTCTGCCTGGCCTTTGTCAAAGACATCAGCGTACTCAGCGTATTCGCATGGTATGGTAGTGTCGCTTTGATGTACCACGCTGATAGTTGAAACTCCCCCCATAGAGGCCAATATGTGTTGCTTGTTTGACACCTCCTGACTGGTAAAGCAATGTTCATTGCAATGAATTGAAGGATACTGGAGCAATCCCGAAACCCAGTCAACGGCGGGATTATGAAGGGTTAACCATGCAAGACCAAGTATGATTTCGTACTGCGGAGCAGCTATGACATCGAAGATGATTTCTTCCGAATGATTATTCGATAATGTCATCTGAACAGATACCGTCTCCTGGGTTACCATACCAGAAGTCAAAACAGATCCCTCCACGGTATTAACCGTTTCAGGTTTGTTCTTGTTTACAAGGGGTATGGAACAGTTCTTGGCATATGTGATGTCTATGTAATTGTTGGTGGCTCCGGAATCAACCATGGCCTTGGAAACCAATTCTCGGTCATCACAATGTAACGTCACCTCAACAATTACGGGTGCGTGATTAGGAATGGTACTGGAGTCCGATGAAACACTCGACACAGGGACTCCTGCTATTGTCGAGTTTTGGCGTTTCCCGAACGCTTGACAGGTTTTTTAGGACATGTCGCCAATAAATGCTCGGATGAACCGCAATACATACATAAATGGTTCTTTCTTCGGTTCTCTCGTTCTGCATTGGACAACCGGCCTCTCACGGCGCCAATCTGCATTGGTTCGGGGTCGTTCGAGAGGACTGCCGGTGTCTCTGAACGAACCGAGGCTTGTATGAAGGGCTTTTTCTCTCCTTTCCGAGCATTCCTTCGGGCATCGATTTGTAGAACCAAATCAAGTAACTCTGTGAATCCCGTAGGAACCACCGGAACTGTAGATAAGGCATCTTTCAGTTCTTCTGAAAGACCCTTGTAGAAAACAGCCGTTTTCTTGCCGTCAGGCCATTGAGTTTCGGCTGTTAGTTGATTGAATCGGGCAATGTAAGGCAAAAGAGGTTGATTGCCTTGTTGTAGATTAAGTAACTCCAGATCCATGGCTTGAGTAGAATAACGCATGTCAAAGACTTTACTCATTGCAGCCAAGAGATCGTCACAGTCGTACAACAAAGGGCTATTTGTTTCCAACAAAGGGTTAGCCCAAGCAGCTGCTGTGCCCCCTAAATGGGAAAGCACGAATGCTGCTTTTGTGGTTAGGTCAGGAAAAGATGTAGGACGACAAAGAAAATGGAGTCGGCACTGATTAACGAAGGTTCTATAGGTTTTGGGATCACCAGTGAACCGTTCCGGAGGGGCCAAGGGAAACTGAGTGGGCATAACAACATTAATAGTTTCCTGTGGGGGTGTCATAGTCCCAGATCCAGATGCAGTGGCCATTGGAACCTGTGCTCCCTGAGGACTACCGTGCATGGCGTCTTGCATTACGTCCATACGGTGCCGTAACATGTCCTGTGCCGTAACCATCTCATTTCTCAAATCGCTGATCAACTGAGTCAAAACAGCTAAAGGATCCGTACCCTCCATGGCTTCTGATTCTGTCAGAAAGCACCAAAGTATTGACTGAAAAGGATACGGTACTCAAAAGGATACAGGTGGTAGGGTCTTCCGGATCGCTGTTCTTACGATTTGATAGTTGTGAAGTCAAGTTTAGACATTCCAAATGATACAACTCTCTGACTGATAAAACAGGCAGAGAGATGGATCACTGGAAAGGGCGTGGGAGAGGTATAGGAAGTCAGCCTTAAGTCTAGGGCAGAAGAATCCAGCAGAAGTCTCTTGAGGAATCCAAAGGTAGAACAAACGACAAGGAAGGGAAGATTAGTAAGGGAGACTTATCCCGAACGGAACGAGGCTCACGCTAGATACGGGTTGATGCACCACAGCATAGCGTCCAAAGTACTGTTCACTGTCACCTTCCAATTATCCTTGAAAAGCTTCCATCCCAGGTAGAGAAAAGTATAGAAATGAATCAATCCCCCTGTTAATATCACAGGTGCAGGATTTGGAAATATCGCCCTTTTTATGGTATAAACAAAGTACACGCGGTTCTGCACAGCCGCGAAGAAAATAGCGTGCGCGTGCGGAAATACACGCGATTTAGGATTCACGCAGTCCAGGCCAGCCGCGCTTGAAGACAACGTGTGCGTATGGATTTACACGCGAGCAGGATTCACGCAGTCCAGGCCAGCAACGCTTGAAGACAACGTGTGCGTGTGAATTTACACGCGAGCAGGATTCACGCAGTCCAGGCCAGCAGCGCTTGAAGACAACAGGTGCGTGTGGATTTTACACGCGAACAGGATTCATGCAGTCCAGGCCAGCCGCGCTTGAAGATAGCGTGCGCTTGTGGGTTTGCACGCGAACAGGATTCACGCAGCCCAGGACAGCCGCGTTTGAAGACAACGTGCGCGTGTGGATTTTACACGCGAACAGGATTCATGCAGTCCAGGCCAGCCGCGCTTGAAGATAGCTTGCGCTTGTGGGTTTGCACGCGAACAGGATTCACGCAGCCCAGGACAGCCGCGTTTGAAGACAACGTGCGCGTGTGGATTTACACGCGAGCAGGATTCACGCAGCCCAGGACAGCCACGTTTGAAGACAACGTGCGCGTGTGGATTTTACACGCGAACAGGATTCATGCAGTCCAGGCCAGCCGCGCTTGAAGATAGCGTGCGCTTGTGGGTTTGCACGCGAACAGGATTCACGCAGCCCAGGACAGCCGCGTTTGAAGACAACGTGCGCGTGTGGAAGGACACGCGAACAAACAGCTCCAGGAATCAGCGTGTGGCGGAAAACACGCTATAGAAGGCCCAAAAAGTAGCTGAAGTAACCTGCAAGGATGCAGGACGGAGGTTAAAGCTACACAACGCCAAATGATTCGATCAGAAGCAGCGAGTGAAGTTTCCACGCTGCTTTTATACGTAATGCCGTAGTTCACGCGACGAGCAGAATACACGTGAAGTTAGCGACGTGAAAAGTGCAAACGTCGTTTTCCCGGCAACGTATCGAACAACCGCCATTTGGAATAGAACGGTCTAGCTGTTCTACGAGCGTAGGAGGTAGGACCACGTCCGGCATGCATGACAGCTATATGCTGTACTTCTTGGTGCATCCAACTTAATAGAGTCATGTTTATTCAAGTCTAATGAAATATAAATGTTTTGTGACAATTGGCTCTTATGTATGTAGATCTCCAACTAAACAATGTTTTTTTCTTCCTTTTGCATCTGTGATGTTATGGTTTTTGTTTTGTTTTTTGCTTTGTGTTATCTCAATATCCTTCCCTATCACCCATCCCTTCTTTTCTCTGTCTTGCATGCACACAAATTAATTCAATTTAATGTACTGCATCATATATATTGTTTCATTGATGTTATTTCATGGTTTTGTTATTCCATTTGGGTTTGTTTCCTAATTTGATGTCTATAGCCCTGGTTTGAAAAAGGCATTCATTAGTTGCCGAAACACGTGTCACTATTCAGAGGGCAATATAAGAATTATTTCTAGAACTGAATGTGCCAATAAACAGCAGTTCTCGAATGATTGAACATTTTAGTGTGGTGCATTTGTATTCAGGGGGGTGGTGGTCCATGTTATTTACAATTTAGAGGTGGGGTCTTGCACCTCTATCTCCCCTGTAAGTGTGACACAGCTATTTTCTTTATCAAATATCAATTACGTTTGCGGAGTGTCATCAGTTGGTGTAAGCTAACCCCCATTTGCATTGGATTACTTTGTTTGTGATAGCACACTGCTATGTTGACTTCCAGAATAATGTGTTAAAGTACCTTGAGTATTAAAAACATTTTCTTTTTAATAATAAAGTAATACTTTAAAATGTACATAAACTGTAAATTGTATTGTAACCTTAATGTTGTAATTTCTAATATTTGGTGACTAAGATTTTTGTT
This sequence comes from Ambystoma mexicanum, assembly GCF_040938575.1. NCBI lineage: Eukaryota > Metazoa > Chordata > Amphibia > Caudata > Ambystomatidae > Ambystoma > Ambystoma mexicanum. The sequence continues at coordinate 24,620,385 of NC_090931.1, forward strand.
GGTTTTACCCTAACATCATTTTTTATATGTTTTCTCCACCAAGTATTGGTCAAATCGTGTATGTTTAATATAAATCAAACCTTGCATACATAGTAACTTGTGGTATAACCTTGACGTGATTTTTAATCTTAGTTGATTTTAAGTGTTTGTTAATTTAACCTTAACTTTTTCAAATTGTTTTTTAACTAGTGATATGATATGATAGGTTATTTATAATGCACTTAATACCCAGAGGTTTCTAAGCACGGACTCGGGGATCGAACCCGTGGTACTCCAATGTCGTCTTGCTTTCACGGCGAGCAGGTTACCCTGGAGCTATCCTCCCAAGACAGGAATATATGGGGGACATTTTTCCATCCGCTACGGGGAATCTCCCAGATGTTTCTATTAAATGGAGCATGTCCTGAGAGTCAGGTGTCTTTAAGAGTCTCACTTCCATACAGTGCTCTGTGTTTTAAACACTGGTGTTGATAGATAAGTACAGGCTTCCGGCCATTGGATCCCTAACTCAGCTTACCAGCATCCATGTGTAAGACATCATGTGTATACTTTCTGCTGGGCATCAGTAATTGACATGCCAGCAGCTGTTAAAATGCAAAATACCGGATATGAAAGTATGCACCGAAGTGCACCTGCACAGTTTCCCATGTAAAGGTTGCTGCAGAGAAGCAAGGCTGATGAGAAACTGCCTTTATGTGTGTTTATACATGATCAGTGGTCGAAGAGTATGCAAAGAAGTCGTGGAACTATGTTTCCTGCTGGCCTGTCTCTGCTCCCCAGAAACCCCATTAACATGCCCCCTTCCATGCGCAGGCCATACCCTCAAACACACCGGCTGTTTAAAGGAATGTTCACTGCACTGAAGTGCACGTTTCAACTTCTTCCTACACATTCATTTTAAAACAAAACCATTCCGGAACGGTATCTTTTTAAAATAAAAGTATAGTAACAGTAAAACATAATTAAAAAAGTAGAGGAGCAGCGCTCACGACCGCTCCCGCCCACTTCGACCACTGTGATCCTATGCGTTTTACTATCCTTATATTTCAGTGTGGTTGGAAATGATCGTTTGTGTAAGGCTTAAATGTACAAACAAAATTACTATTAAAAAAAGGTCAAAGCATAGTTGTCCATAAGGGAAGCCCCTGGATCTCACACAGCTGTCTACTGACACATCTGACATGAACCATCCAGTTTTATAAGGTGAGGCAATGTACAGAGTGGGCTCCAAGGCAGTCTGCAGAAAATACATCCATGCTCGCATCAATGGGCTATACTTTTAGGCAGTGTCTCATATGATGTCCTAGCCTCTTCACATTCGCAGGCAGATCACTAACCAGATCAGGAAGGTGCCCTTTGCTGGCTTGTCTGGAACCAAACGTATTCTAAATATTTAGTTGGCCTATACATACAAATGGTGATCCCAAGGCAAACAAACGAGTTTCAGTGGTTAATTGTGTATCTCAAGTCTGAAGGCAGTGTGGTTAAAAATAAATAGAGAGCTATATCTGATTTGGTAGAGTGGCCAAGGAGGATATAGTTATAATTGCCCACATCCATCTGATGCAATGAATGGTGTATGGGCTGCTTTTCTGTGATTCATGCAGCTGTCAAAGCCGTGGGTATTTCTGTTTGGAAATTCCACCCACAGGAAATGTTGGAACGCTCTCCACACCCACAACACACCCAGCAACCTTGTTATCCTCTGCTGGAAAGGCTTTCATCCTCCTCAGAGGAACATGACATAATCCTAGGGGGCATGTTCGAAAGGGTGCTTTAAAGGAAACTCTGCCACTATGGTGGGGAACTCACACCAGGGGAATAACACTGGAGTCGTTTTGATCTCAGGCAGACAATAGAGGAGGAAGTGGTGTAGCTACAGGAATGACTGTGCTCTGGACGAAGATCCCACCAACTTGAAAAAACCCAAGCACACTTCCTTCTGGAAACCACTTCTAACTTCCTGCAGACAAGGCACTCTGGGAGCTAACATGAAAGGCAAACTCCTTCATACAGCTGCATTGAGTGGCCATTGCAGAAGTCTTGCAAGGGACCAATCTGCTGTGGACAATTGACTATACAAGGTGGTGTGACCCCTCACTTCACTGAATCCCCTTTGGATTCATCTGTGAAAGGGTTTTTGCTGAAACATTAGGGTATCATTCTGCCCAAAGTCCCCCAACCATCGGGGTGAAGATAACGATCTCTGTGTATTTTGGAAGTAGCACACCTGCAAAGGTTCTCTGGCAATCTTTCTAGCTGGGAAGGGTAGAAAAATGACTTACCTTTCTAGGCGAGCCCTGGTCAGGGCCCCACAACAACCCAGAAGGTAAGGGCATTGATTCTGGCTCTCCTTGCATCTCCAAAACATTGCAAGGCTTTTTGAGCACCTGCACGACCCCTGGAACTGCTGGAAAATCCCAGGGAGCTGCTTTTGACTTTCTATATTCTCAAACTAATCAAAGCCTTTTTGAGCTGCTGACTCAACATCATCTGGCTCTTCTTTACCTCCTTCAAACTGATTGCCACTACAGAGCAGCTCTGCATGCTTGGACCCAGTTGGACCATCATACCCGTGTATTTGAATCTGTGTCAAGAACCATTTAAGCCATCAAACTGTGATGGCATGCATGTTACCTGTTTCCAAACATCCTTTGAGTCTCAAACCAATTACTTGTTGAAGTACACCATGTCTGCCCCTAACTGAACCAGCAGGACCACCTAGATGCAGACTTGATCCCAGGAGCCCAGCTTGGCACTTTAACACCCCTTAAGAAGAATGAAAGGTTAGGCACTGTAGTCCTCTTACTCGCTTTCAACAGCCCTAGTCACAATTAAGACTCCACTTCACATGTTAAAAGACACATGCATTCGCTTAAACATTGTTGTAAAAACAATCACCTGCACACCCCTAGGTTCATGTTCAGACTGAGCCTTTCAACCAAAGGTCAGCATAGTCTGAGCATTTCATTAGATGGGTGGGTTATGTGATGATTCACAGGATCTCGTCACTTCTCCCCAGTCAAGACCCCTTCCCTGTGAGGCTAGGTAGGTGAGCCCACTATGCAAAAATCCCTCTAGGGGTGGCGGAAAGCAGGACCTCACAGGAAGAGACTCCCCTCTTGGGGACAAGGACACCCGTTCCATCAAGGAACTCCATAGACCACTTATGAGGAGTCAACAAGAATATTGGGTGACCACTCAAAGCACTCAAAACCAGTTACTATCTGTTGCTGCAATATCCCAGAGAGTCCAGCCTACTGATCATGGTACTGTGAAGAAGAAGCATGGGAGACCCACACAGAGTACTCAGTGGCTGGCAGCCAGTTACACTGGGACAAAGAAGATAGACCGAGGAGCCACAAGTCCTCAAGCGAAAGAAACAAAGGACTGTGCGTCTATGCTAGGGAGGACCCAGCATTGCATAGTAAAAGGAGAAGGACCAGTGAAGTTTGTCACTGGAGCCTGGGAAGTTCAAACCAGGGCAGAGGAAGACACCAGGAGATGCTGACACGTCCTGAGCCAAGAGGACACCGGAAAGGTGACGAAGGAGGCACGGAGAAAGCAGGGAGATGAGTTGTGTGGCTGGGAAGAACTTGGAGGTGGAGGCGTGACCAATAGAGGGTGAATCTGGTGGTCCTCAAACTGCACAGAGACTGTACCAAAGGGCTCTGTGGAGCCGCATGAAGAGGAAGGAAGAAGGCACAGAGAAGGCACAGAGTCGAACTGTGTGCCTGAGAAGAATTTGGAGGCATTAGCGTGAGAGGGTAGACCCGGTGGCCATGAAACAGCACCAAGACCATACCAGGAAGGGCTCAACGGAGCCACGTGAAGAAGAAAGAAGGAGCGAATGACGGGAGCCGTTGTACCAAAGTGACAAACTTGAACCCACAGGAAGAACGGTAACGCCTACCTAATTCAAAGAGGTAACGGGAACGGTGGGAGATGCGGTTGGGGGACAGGACAGAAAGAGCGTAAGAATTAACAAGGGACTAATCATACTCATCCCTTTATGAGTAAACATTGGAAAGAGAGTGAAGATCACCAATGGACTAGTCATACTCGTCCCAGTGTAAGTAAATATTGGAAGAAGAGTGAGGACTACCAGAGTTCCATTCATACTCATCACATTATATGTGATTATTGGAAAGAAAGTAGAGACTGCCAAGGGACCAGTTAGACTGAAACCAGTAAAGTGGAGTGTGCCAAACCAAATAAGAAACACCTTGAAAGCCATTCGACACACTTCCAGAAAAATAGAGAGATTTATAAAGAGACGCTGACAGATGGAAAGAAGAAGCAGGGAGGAAATCATTATTTGGGGAACAAGAGAACTTATTTTATGGAAAATAAGGGGAAGCCCAGGAGGGGTATAAGCCCACCTTGAAGAATGAAAAGAACTCATAGATGACATTACAAGAAACCAACACATGACAGAACTGTTCAGGCTTTAGAGGCCCGTCCAGGAGAAGGAAGTCCTTCTCCTGGACCCCTCTTTTCTTTGGGGTTTCTTGATTAGTGGCAGGGCCAGAATAGGATAGTTTTGGACAGAGGACGGACTGTTGATTTGGACAAACTCACTGACGATGCGCACCCTAGTTAGTTTTGTGTTAGGTAAGGAAAACACCTTATGACTATGGATAGACAGCCCTCATATTTATTATTTTAATAAACAACCTTGCATAAATGCCAGCAATTGGTCCATCTCCTTCTTCTGATTTCCCACAGCTGTTAGTTGTTAGGGTTTCTGTTAGTTTGATTAAAGTCTTGTCGTTTAGTAGTTTTGTTTGGGAGCCTCTTTGCCCAGTCTCAGCTCCAGCTTCCATGAAGAGCAAATACCATACATGTTATGCCTGCGTTACCTTTAGGATTGAGATCACTTCTGGTATGGTAGTATAATTATAATGGTTTTTGTATAGCACATTCATGTTAGAATCATTTTCTAAGTCTGAAACCATGATATGAACCTGTGTTGCAAGCCATTGGGCCTCATTCTGAGTCCGGCGGCAACCCTGCCAGTACTACCGGTGGGTTGCCGCCGGACTCGGAATAATTTACCGGCGCCTGACTTCCCGGTGTCACCGGGTTATTCCAAGACTGGCGGCCAGGAAGTCAGGCGCCGGTATATTTGTAATTCCCCATTCCCATAGAGTTCTATGGGACTCTATGGTAGTGGGGATATGGGAGCACCGGCACCATTATCAATGGTGCCGGTGCTGCCGTTACAAGTCTACCTACCATGGCTGCTGCGCGTGCTAGGGTCAGACCTGTCGGGCACAGCAGCTCCGGCAGTCAGGCTTGTACTTTGCCGGTCCAGAAACAAGGGTGCCGGTGAGCTTACCGGCACCCTTGTTTCTGGACTGGCAAACTTGTAGTGAGGCCCAATGTCTTTGTTGCAAGACTAAAGCATTGCCCCCGAGATCTCCGCAGGCCCAGTAGAGCAGGGCTGAGAGTGGATTTATAAACCACTGCGCCCGCCGGTCCTCCTGCAGGGCTGCAGTCATTTAGTTGCAATATATATGTATATATTAAACAGTGGACTTCCTTCATCTAACGAAAGCCTACCTCCATCCAACCACCGTCTTACTCCCACATATGCAATAAGGACCCACGCCTAATCAACGATTGTGTTCCTCCCTCCGCCACCTGCTCTCAGTGACCACGTGCCACGCCTGGCACGTGGCACGTGGCTGCCTTTCTTGCTTAGGACCCTGAATCAATATGAAGTGTTTCAATTCACTGTGTCGATCAGTAAAAATGTGAATGCAAACACTGAAATGTAAAAAATATAGAAATAATATAAAATGGAAAAGTAGACATACACATTGAAATATAAAAACCCATTCGGGCAAATATTAATTGGGTGAAACATTCCATTATTCTATTTCTCCATCTCCACTAACAATCCCATAGGACTCTAAAAGCGTAAACTAAATCCCAAGCTCATACCCCACTCACTTCATGCCCGTAATACAGTCCTACTGAGGAAAAGAGCTCTATATGGAACTAAGGGAAGGACCGAGGAACCGAGCTCTAGATAGAGGTAAGGGTAGGACCGAGAATAGAGCTATATATAGAACTAAGGGTAGGACTGAGGAACAGAGCTCTAGATAGAACTAAGGGAAGGGCCGAGGATAGAGTCTATATAGAACTAAGGGTAGGACTAAGGAACAGAGCTCTAGATAGAACTTATGGAAGGGCCGAGGAACAGAGCTCTAGATAGAACTAAGGGCAGGACAGAGGAAAACAGCTCTATGTAGAACTAAGGGTAGGACTGAGGAACAGAGCTCTCGATAGGGAAGGAGTGAGGAACAGAGCTCTAGATAGAACTAAGGGAAGGACCGAGGAACAGAGCTCTATATAGAACTAAGGGAAGGACTAAGGAACAGAGCTCTAGATAGAACTAAGGGAACGACCTAGGAACAGAGCTCTAGAAAGAACTAAGAGTAGGACTGAGGAACAGAGCTCTAACGAGAACTAAGGGAAGGACCGAGGAACAGAGCTCTAGATAGAACTAAGGGAAGGACCGAGGAACAGAACTCTGGATAGAGCTAAGGGTAGGACAGAGGAACACAGCTCTATATAGAACTAAGGGAACGACCGAGGAACAGAGCTCTAGAAAGAACTAAGGGAAGGACTGGGGAACAGAGCTCTAGAAAGAACTAAGAGTAGGACTGAGGAACAGAGCTCTAGAAAGAACTAAGAGTAGGACTGAGGAACAGAGCTCTAACGAGAACTAAGGGAAGGACCGAGGAACAGAGCTCTAGATAGAACTAAGGGAACGACCGAGGAACAGAGCTCTAGAAAGAACTAAGGGAAGGACTGAGGAACAAAGCTCTAGAAAGAACTAAGAGTAGGACTGAGGAACAGAGCTCTAACGAGAACTAAGGGAAGGACCGAGGAACAGAGCTCTAGATAGAACTAAGGGAAGGACCGAGGAACAGAACTCTGGATAGAGCTAAGGGTAGGACAGAGGAACACAGCTCTATATAGAACTAAGGGAAGGACCGAGGAACAGAGCTCTAGATAGAACTAAGGGAAGGGCTGAAGAATAGAGCTTTTACTTGTCTATTGACACAATTCAACACACACACAATTGAAAATACTTCCGACAATTGCTAAAAACAAGTATATAGAATGTTCGCTTAGCGTTCACATTTGCTTTTTATTGATAAAGATGACGATCACTCGTTTTGTTTTTCTTATTTCGTATTTTCTTTTCAACGTGTGATCAAAGCAAGGTATTGCTAACTCTGTGGTTAATCGTTGTTATTCTTTGCAGTGATAATTATCAGGGTTCGACTCTTGCAGATGTTTTAATCCGTCATCGTGATTTCCAGCTAAAGATCTCTGAATTGGGCACCCGAGGGGTGTGGCGCTTTGCAAGAGCTGTGAATAGTTGGGCGTGCCCTGGGTAGCGCCTCGTGCAATGCGCACGCTGACTGGACAATCTGTGGGCTATACGAACCGGTATGACCTGCTTGCTCACTGATCTCGCCGACGCTGTACACACAGCGCCTCCCAGGGTCGCCCCGGCAGGGACGGTAGTTTGCTTGCCTGTCCCGGCGCACCCCACTGCCACATGCCCCAAACCCCGCTCCGCTCCTCAGTCCTTCTCTCTACCCTGGCACACACATGCCTTGCAAACAGTACCTCCACAGGCTGCAATCATGAATTGCTATTACACCCCGGTGGTGAATAACACGACATACCCACAAGTTACTATTTACAATTAAACATATACTTCAGATTTCTGCTCTGTTTTCTACCTTTAATGCTCTTTTTCTCCCACTTCTATCGTTTTCAAGTTGATGGGGTTACTAACATGTTTAAACACTGAATGTCTGTCGTTACTGGGGTTTGGGGCCCTTACGCTTTGTTAAAAGCCTCTGCTGTGCTTGCGCCTTTAACCTCTTCAGGGCCCCTAACACCCCACAAGTGACCTCTTCCCAGGTCTGTAAAACGCAATTAGAACATAGATCGCAGGCAATGCAGTGGTAAAGGCCAGTACTGGCCGGATACGTCTTCTGACGCGACATTCCAAAGTAGAACATTCTACTCTCATTGTAATGTTCTAATATTAATAGCGCTGGTCTTTCTGGGGCCATTACCAGGTATTAACACCCCTTCCCCACATTAAAGGCCCTTAACTTGGGCCAGGATGCACATCAGAATGCAGAAAGAGTGGGACACACGACACCCCACAACTCTCTGGGAACGAAATAAACAGCTTCTAAAATACCTGTAGTGCAGTGGCATCACACATGACACAATTGTTCGCAGTGTGCTAACCATGAACCTTCAGGGGCGTGGGGGCGGTGTGGGGGGGGGGGGGGAACGACCCCAGGGGGATTCAGCAAGTTGAATTAGATGGCAAGTGACATCCATGTTAAAGCGCTCTAGAGAGTGGAATCTTTCAAGTCTATGAGGCGCTTTGAACCCATGTAAGAAATAGCAGGACTCTTAAAAGAGGCGGAGTCAACACATTGGGTACTCTGTAATTCGAGGGGAACTGATTGGTTGTAAAGAGTAAGGTGGGGTGCGCGAGTCAGAGCACTGGACTGAGGACACTGGCAGGAGCCGCCTGTCCGATAATGGCGGCTGTGGGAAAGGGCATCAGGTGCTGAGGCGGCAGGGGCGCATCACCCTGCGCACACGGCCCCCACACTGGACGTTTACCAGGATGACGAGGACAAGGAGCGAGTAGGTTCTGATGCAGTGTTCGCTCCTGCAGGTGCAATATCGGTGCTGGGAGTGCATGGCAGCCCGGGAGAGGCCTGGAAGGTTCCACGAATGCCCGTTGGGCCTGGGCAGGTTTGAAGGAGGATGAACCAGTGGGCGTCTCCTCTCTTCCATGTTTTCCACCCCCACGCTTCTCTCTGGATCCCCAATTTGCCGTCTTGGGAGTTGGACGTTCTTTATAATGACGAGCAAAGGATTAGCACCCCCCGCCCCACCACCACTGTCCCTCTGATTCATGCATGCATGCATGTCTGTCCCCATTATTGCACACATTGCCGCTTTAAAAGCCTACCCCACAACGCTGGGGTGCTGTACCGTGCGCAATTCATTTCCCAACGCCATGCCAGCCCCGCTTTGCCCTCCGCGGTGTTTACCGATGTCACCGTGGACGATAATATTTATATGTTCAGTACAATTGGTTCTATAAACAGATTCGCTGTTGCCTCACCATGCTTGTGCGCGGTCGCCGAGCCTGCAGAGGGCATTGGGAGGCGTAAATGCCATGACGTCTGTTGCTGAGGTATACGAGACTCTGTGGCTTTTCCACAGTTTGGAGGTGGCAGGTAAGGGTGGGGTTTCTCACTCTACACAAGTGAGGATGTCTGGGGTTCCCCACTCTTGTGCTTGGGTGAGCCCTGTGCGATTGAGAGTGAGGCCCCCTGGCTGTGCTGATCCTCGCGGGTGCTTGTTACTCACTGGTAATGGGGGAGTTGAAGTCCCCTGCTGTGTTGGTGCTTGTGTCCCTCCCTGGACAGACCTTTCTGGTTGGGAGTAACCCCCTGTTCTTGGTGGTTGTACTCCTCAATGAACAGATCTTTCTGGTTGTGATTAACCTCCATTGTTGCTGCTTTTATCCCTCACTGGCAGGGCTTTAAGTGGCCCGGGGCCTGCAGGAGCTGGGCCCCGGCAGGCTCCGAAATTTCGTTTTCAGGCGGGGCCCTGCTGGGGCCCACTAATCTCCCCTGGCAGCCCCGGCCACTACACGAAAAGTCATTTTTTTCTACAGCCTGAAGCTCTCGCTCGTGTGCAAGAGCTCCAGGCTTCAGAAAAAAATGCTTTTCAGCCACAATGGTGGCGCCGCACCTGCGAGGCAACCCTTTAATCAAATGATGGACATGGGCCGGCGCCACCATCATGGAGAAAACATGAGGTCGCTGGAAGCAGAGGCCTTGCTTTCTAAATACTGAAGCTCCCGCGCATTCGCGGGAGTTTCAGTCTTTAGGAAAAAGGCCTCTGCTTCCAGTGGCCTCACCCTTTCAGCCTTGATGGTGACGCTGTCCCTCCCCAGCTAGCAAGGGGCAGCACCACCATTAAGGCTGAATAGGGAGACGCTGTCCCCTGCCCCTGCCAGGCAAGCCTATAGAAAATAAATGCAGAGATCAGCACCCTCTCCCCCATAGGGGAGACGGTGCTAATCTCTACAAAAGGCTGCCTGGCAGGGGTGCCAGTAGCCCATTGAGCTGGGGCTCGTCAAGGGGGCGTGGCCTAACGGGCCATCAAGGCCCCCGCTTTTAGGCCACGCCCCCTCGATGAGCCCCGGCTCGATTTGTAGTGCCACTTAAGGCACTGCTCACTGGACAGATATGCATGTTAGGGAGTTATGTAGAGGAGCAGCTGAATGCCTTTTCAGGAAGTCCCGCCCCCATCTTGCCTATATGCCCGAAACCGGAAATTATATACAATTCTGTATGTCGGTGTGTCACATAACTAGTAAGCTCAGACCCAAGAAGAAAGAAGGATAGAAGGGCTGTGTTGCAGCAAGAAAAGAGCCGAAGATCAAAACAGCTGAAGATCGAGGAAAGGCCTGGAATAGCTGTCTGGCCTGGTTTCAAAGGACGGAGCAGCCAAGAAATGGTTATCTATCCTTGAAGAACAGTGAACATGAGAAGCTGAATCAGTCCTTGTTAAGGTGCAAGAAAGAACAGCATGAGTATCAAGTTTATTAATTCAAGACCATTAAATGCTGCAAAACAGGCCGAGGTATGGTCTCCTGTCACATTAGACAAGGAAGGAAATAGGTGTTGGGCATATCAACCAGAACTACAATAAGAGTGTGCCTATACCCCCTTTTTATTCTCAGGAGCAGTGAACTTTGCAAGGACAAGTTCAAAGACAATCTGAATGGCAGAAGGCATGAACAATAAGATATGTTGGGCTAATTGAGTGGGGAGACACAGTCAAGTCTACCCGTTGGCACCTGGGATACCAGCTTACGTGCTGTTAGTGAATCAAATGTTCCAGAAGGGTACACGCGTGCCAACCTATTGTAGAAGGCCATATAACAAAGGGCCTTATAGTTTGATAGCCAATGGTGTGCCGTGTATGTAGTAACTGATGAAGATGACTTGCACTAGGGGTGGGCATAAATTGGCCACCGGATTGTAGAGACCCAATCACAACTGATCCCTTAAAGAAAGTATATTTAGATGTTCCCCTTGAGCCTATCACAATCTCCCGTAGGTTTTTCTTAATTTGCCACATAGTATCACATCACTTATGACTAATGTTTAGTACTTAAGTGTAATTTTCTATGAAATGCATTCCGAGCATGATCGAGCGTCTGTTGATGTCTGGTGTAACTCCCTGTTTTAGACAATTGAAAATAAAACAGTTGGAGGAGACATTTTGCCAACTTGCTGAGTCAGTCTTCTTATTTGGTGTAGGAGTTATTCTGCAACAAAAGATACAGTTGAGTAGGTCGAGAAGATTTGCTCAAGCACTCTCCTCTACTCTATCGCCCCAAGCACATGCATAAAGAAATCAATTTTTCATGCTCAGTTGTGGAACAATGTTTTGGTTTTATATAAAGTTGCATAAATCAACATGAATTAGGTACTGGAAACATAACATCAATCAGTTCTTAACCGGTCATACAAGCAAAGATTAATAACACAAAAACATACACTTTTTTCGCATATATAATTATGTGTGTGAGAAAGAGTGCCTGTGGCCATAATCACCCATAGGTAAGCTGTGTTTTGTATATCTTACAGGACACAATCCGTGATTTTGTTCCACAACTGAGCACGAAAATTGATTTCTTTATGTGTGTGCTTAGGGCAAATCTTCTCGACCTATTCAACTGTATCTTTTGTTTCATAAGCAGCCCTCCTGGGCAGAATAGATTCCAAGCCAGGAGCCCAATTGTTAAGTCAGAGTTATTCTGCATCCCCGTATAATACTGTCGTTTGAGGTATTGACAGTTAAGGACTCACACCTTCTTTTTCTCACACAAATAATTTTATTTGCCAAAAGTGTATATTTTGTGTTATTAATCTTTGCTTGTATGACCGGTTAAGAACTGATTGATGTTATGTTTCCAGTATCCAATTCATGTTGATTTATGCAACTTTATATAAAACCAAAAAATTGTTCCACAACTGAGCACGAAAAATGTATTTCTTTATGTATGCGCTTAGGACGATAGGGTAGAGGAGAGTGCTTGAGCAAATCTTCTCGACCTATTCAACTGTATCTTTTGATTCATAAGCAGCCCTCCTGGGCAGAATAGGTTCCAAACCAGGAGCCCAATTGTTAAGTCAGAGTTATTCTGCATCCCCATCCTTGTAAAATGGGTTACTGATTAAAAAGGGCCCTTGCAGGGTTCACGTGGTAGCAGTGTCAGATGGTTCCACGGAAGACCCATCAACCTCTTGACTCTAGAGCTTCGGACTATCGTTCATCCTTCAACATCTAGTCGGAAGATCACAGGGTTTCCTTTGGAGAGCGGCTGATAAGAAAACTTGCAAGTAGAATCAAGTCGGTGGGAGGGTCCCTATTTGACAAAATCCCTACCTGGTTTCTGGAGGCACTTTGCAGATGGAAGGAGAAAGTGGTTGATTGGACGAGGAGACAATACCGAAGGCTTCAAGCCGGATGAGCGAATGGTGAATAGACAAAGGGAAATGGCAAACTGAGGGGATGGGGTTGTGGTAATTTAAAAAGTAACAAGAAAAAGTAACAAGGGTACCGGGAGATTATTTTTGTATATAGAGAGAGAGATAGAAGAGCAGGCCTGAGAGTCCTAACCCAAGGGGATTTAGAAGAGATTATCTTAAACTCCAGTCGTAGTAATTTAGGCTACGTGCAGGACAGGTCCGCATAAAATGATAATCTAAACTCTGTGATCAGGTTATTATCAGGGGCAGAAGATGAGAGTGATTAAGTAACGTTTTTGTATAAAGAGTTGACTTGTCTGTCTGTTTATGTATTTATATTGAAATAAGGTGTCAAAGAGTGACACAAACGGTTGTAAAAAAGTTATACCATCTACATAGGGAAGTGATCAACTTCGTCCAGAGGTAGACAGAAGAAATTGAGGAGATAAAGATTTTGAGCAGCGATTGTTGGAGCACGCTCATGTTTGTTGTTTTTATAAAGGTATTTTGTAAACACTGATAAGTGTTGACAGTCAGTTGAGACTCATTACAATGGGAGACTGCCACGACCACTGGCCTTGCAGCATGCACATCCCCCAGCTCAGCAACACACATGCACACACACGTCCCAAATTCTCCCCATTGGGCACATGGACTTCTGAAATTCTCCTAGGGAGCCTGTAACAACCCATGTAGGGGCAAGAGAAGGGCCAGTTGTACCGAGTCCTGGCGCACCTGGCACCGCATTCATTGCCCATCAGATGGTTAGGAAGTCCAACCACTTCCTTTTCCGCCAACATGGAGGACTAGCCCACGTAACACTTCATGTGCTGCAGACCTGCCTTTGGGTGTGGCTGGCTGTATAAGCCACACCCAGGCATGCAGCCCTTGCTTCGCGTTACTCTGCTCGTGCAACGTAACACTCACCGGCACCAGCTCCTGCAAAGAAGTAAACAGAATTATTCAAGCTACAACAGACCCGACCCGCGGTTGCCCCGTGACACTCACCTGGTGACTCCATTCCATATCCTAGTCCCGTGGCGTTCACTCACAATTCCATTGCAATTCCCGCTCAGCTACCCATCAGCAAGGCTACGGCCGACCCTGCTGAGAAAACAAACAAGAAGGACAGTAAGTGAAAGCAAGGCGCACAGAAAGGGCAGCGCATGAAAGACATTAATGCCCATGAAAGCATCGCGCATGGAAAGGGCAGCACATATTGGACATTAGAGCCCATAAAGCAAGCAAGAAAGCAATGTGCATGGAGAGAGCTGCGCATAGAAATATTTTTATAAGCAGTGGAGCGCAAAGAGACAGCAAACACCAGCGCAGCACGAATGAGGAGAACCACAGGCGGCCGGCATAACGCGGCACCACATTAGTCACCGGCAGTAAGAAGCCAGCTTGCCACCCACACACATGCTAAAGGGCATTCCCCACCAAACAAAGAACACTAATTCACGCTGAAGCAGGTCTGGACTTGGATCCGAACCTCCCAACCAATGAAGTAATTGGTTCCGCACCCACTCGCACACCTGCTAGAGAGAAAGCAGACAGAGATCTCCCCCTTCCAACTAAACAAGATGAGCGCAACCCACAGGGGATCCTGGGAATGCAGGGAGGGCGCAAGGGGGAGGGGAGGGACCTGTCAACACTGCTCCCATAACATTCAGTCCTGTGTCCTCATTCCAGGAGCAGCCCTCCAGCTCCTGCCCCTGAGATTCCAGCTCCAGAAGGTCCTAGCACAGATCCCAGAGGAGAAGAGGTTTCCAAGCGCTCCCGCAGAACTAAGGTGAGCGTGACAGAGACATTACTCCTCTAATGCATCTATGTCAGTCATTGACAAAGCACATGCTCAAGCTCAAACAGTATAGTGCGGAGTGGGTGAAAGGCACGGCAGAGAAGATGTGCATACCATAGCCACAAGGGGGATCATTGTCAAAGGCAATATTGCACCACATGACCACATATTTGCACGCTGCATACACGAGAAAGAAGTTAGAAAAAGATTTGCTATTTTACAGCTTTGGAAATGTATCAGGAAGAGAGAGAAGATCTGCCACCCAAAGAGTGCATGCTTAACCATTGTAAGGATGAGGTTGTTGAGCCCTCAGCTCCCCTTACCTCTCCGGAAATAAATGGCAATAGTATGGAAGATGTAGGATTGTATCCTTTAAAGGAATTGAAAGCGGCGACTTGATATAGTAATCCAATTCATATATGAACCCCCCGCTTATAGCAGAGACGAAAGTCCACAGGAGAGTAAGAGAAAAGAGGAGCTTTTTTAAATCTTACAGGATAAGGAGAAGAAAAGCGAGCGATCAAATATATCGACAGAGATTGAACAAGAAATTAAGAGATGGAAAGGAGAGAAGGATAAAGCTGATGAGGTAAAGCTTGCACAGAGCAAATGGGTGGGAGGACAGATATTACTCAAGCTAGATGGGAAGAATATCGAGGAAGAAAGACAAAGAGCAACAAGAAAGGAAATTAAAGGAAGATGAGCACAAAAGAAAGAGCAGACAGCGGCGAGAACAGATATATCAGGAGGATCAACAAAAGAAAGTAGAAAGGGCAGAAGAACAAAGGACGTATGACTACAGGCAGCGAGCAATGGAAGAAAGGGATAAGCAAGAAAGAAAAGAGGATGAAGCGCAGAAATGAAAGACTAAAAGAAGAGGGAAAAAGGAGAGTAGGGGCCAGGAGAGAGGAGATAAGATAAAGAGAGGAGAGAGTTAGATGGGAGGCGAGGAAGCAAAGAGAATTAGATGAAGAATTAGCACGAAAGAGAAGACATTGTTTGTAGATTTTCCTGCGACCTCAAGTTTCTTGTTCACTTCCCTTCCTGTTTCAGCTCCTTTTACTCCAGGTTTCTCATATTGGATCACAAGACTTCTCATATTTGCATTGTTTCTTGTCTTTATATCTTGAATAAAGTCATCTCCATCTGAATCTATCCATTCGGTTGCCCATTTAAGAGAAGCATCACTACCCATGAACTGGCCTCTGTTTTTTTAAAGTGCTACATGTGAAAGACAATGTGCTGTTTGGACACCTATTTCAACAGCTATGAAGATCTTCAACTTCCCCATGCTGTATAGCAGGAGTTCACATACAAAGCATTCCTCCTTTGAAGGTCTTCTCCCAACTTCCTTCATGTGTTGGTAACATATGTTATTTCCCGAGTGTGCCGTGCTGTCCAAGTAATCATTCAATTCATAATTATCTTCCTGTGTGCTTCTTTTAGGTCTCATTCATTTCATGTGAGCTTCCATAATCATATCATGAAGTGTACCGGCATAGCCTCTTCTGACTGAATTATTCAGAGGAACATCTATCTGGGTTCCGTGTGTAGGAGAACGTTCAGAACGTCTCATCTGCTCAGCAGCCCATTTAGGCATGAAAATGTCTTGCATAATTTCCATTTGGGATCTTCTTTTCAAAACCTCTTTTGGGTCAATTGTCACTGGACTAGGTGTATTTGCATGCATTATTTGTGTAGGCTCACCTCTTATCAACCCTTTGCCTCGTCTATTTCGCCGAGCCTGTCTCTGGCGTCCAGAAACAGTCTCTAAGACATGTTGGCTTGTGTATTATTGTTAATGACATCCACCTCAAGCTCAGGCAATTTGCCCTCTTTCTTTGGAACAGGAATGTCTACATAGGGTCTAGCCTGCCTATAGTTGCCAAGCGTACATTTTCGCTCTGCTCAGAAACATGCACTGGAGTGTTAGCTCCATTTCCACCAATATAGAATGCTGTTCGCACAGTCAATGAAAGCAGTACTATTATGAAAGTGTAGATAACACAGTGGTACATCAGCATAAAAAAATGTACTTCTTGGACAACGTGAGTGTCTCTCTTCATGTGGTAATATGATGTTGCTGCTGTAATTCCCCATCTTGGTTACCTAAGGAAGGAAAAACTATTTTAATACATCAGCATTGTGCACTGCTTTTGGAAGCTGCTGTCTTGACTCAGCAACTCGTTCTTGATCAGTTGTCTGCTTTCTGGATGATAAAAACAACTTTCTCTGTATCTCTGGAATCAGTCTTTCATCAGTTGAAATGTAGATGCCTTTTTAATATCAAGAAAAACGACCTCTGCAAGTCTAAACAAGATTAATGACATATATTATCTGCCAATCTATGCTTTGAATCTGCCTCAGCCAGACGACATGTCAATATTCTTTCAGCATGAATCAAGAGTTCTTTTTATCTTCAACCTTTCGATCTGTCCCTTAAAGGAAAGTTTCTACACCGACCTGTGATTTCATTCAGGATAGATGCTCACTTGAATGATAATACCGAGCAAGATCACATTAAGATTTGCAGTGTTTTTAGGATCCCTTAGAAAGGTGTGCACATCAGTGTGTCTTCCCACAAGGTATGGATATTCTTCAATCAGATGAAAGTATACCACAATGACTAGTCTATGAGCTGCTTTGTTTGATAGGGGCATTTGTATTATCCTCGCTGTACTCGGGTCGCTGCAAGAAATGTTCATTGATGACTATAAGCAATCTTCTTATAATTTATTCAATCTTAGTATTGTGTAAGAAAGCAGGAATGCGAGTGGTTCTCCCCACCAACGAAGGGTAAGCGCGCAACACCAACTCGAAATAAGTGAGAATGTGCTTGGAAAGGTCATCACTGGGTGACACCATGGGTAAATCCAAACAAGAACACAGTGTCAATCGAGTCTGGGTATTGTACCCTTTTCTAATTGCTGTGTCCACGATCAAAATCTGGCATAATCCGCTTCTTATCAAGGCTTAAGCATGCCTCAGACCAAAGTTTATAACCTACTGTGGCTTTATGAACAAAAATACCTTCTTTCAACCTGAAATGATAGCACAGAGTGTTCAAACCAGTTTTCCTTGACCCTTTTATAAATGGCTTAAAAGGAATGTCCCGAACCAAGCCACAGTTCAATGAATTCTTTGTCTTTCTACTTGTCAGCTTCTGCGTCCTTTTTCCTCGTCATAGATCTCGTCTGCACATGCTGTAGTTCTTCCCCGATTTTTTTACTTGCCTCATCGTGTAGGAGTACAGGCAGAGGAGTTTCTCCAGCAGAGATTTTAAAGTCCCCCAAGAAGATCAAAGCACGCCTGCCCTGCACTTTGTCAGCAGACGGCATGATGTCTTCCACAATGAACGGACCGTTCAATCGGGGTTCGTCCCACCTTTTCCTTACGTGGTTGCGAATCAAGACCGCATACCCGGGAAATAGTTGTGGAACATAAAATTCTTGAGATTGGTTTGATGTAGCATCTCCTTCTGCGTTCTGTACTGCTCTACACCCTCATCTCTGCAGTTGTCCTAAAATGACAGAAATACTGGAAGTCATACAGTTCAAATAATCACGCAATTCCAATCTCAATAGTTAAGCAGTTGGCTGAGCATCAATTCCAACTCTGGATGGAGGCATTTTAGGAGTTCTCATTCATCTCCCTGTCACTGTTTTGTGGGATGTGAGATGGTGGTCAGAACCCGGTTGGTACCTTAAAGCATACAAAGCCAATGGTAGGCGATGCAACCACCCTTTCTTCAAGGTCAGCTTCAATTTGGCTATTTGAGCCTCTCACAAAATCCCATTTCCTTGTGGATGATAAGCTGAAGAAAACCTGTGCTTTATATCAATTAACAAGCTGATCTGCTCAAATATTTGATTTCCAAAATGTGGGCCATTATCTTACCTCATAACTTGACATACCCCCCATCTAGGAAATACTTCTTGCACTAAGAATTTTGTTGCACATCTAGAGTCTGGGTGTGTTCATGGACCTGCTTCTATCCATTTCGAGGGAGGACACACCACGACGATCAGGTATCTATATCAGTTACATACTTGTATCATGTTGACATAGTTGATATACAAGTGCTGAAAAGGGGCATAAGGTCTCGGAATAACTCCCCTAAATGTGCGCAGTGTATGCCCAGCTGTGGATTGTTGACACACAATACAGTTTACCATAAAAAATGCAACATGCCCCATTAAATTTGACACAAACCATTCCTCAGCAATAGCTGTAGTGAGATTCTCCCTAGTTGTATGCGCGGGGTAGTGTAGCTGTTCCAGCACCACCCTTAATAAGGCTATAGGCATCACCAGTTAACTAGTGCTGTCCTGTCACCACAATGCTTCAGAGGGGTTTAAAGAACACCCTCTTTGCGTCCACAAATTATTTTCCTCTTGAGGTGGTTCCTTCTGGACCTCCACTAACTGCGTTTTTAACAAGTGGTTGTACCCTTCAGATACAGTTATCATAATAATCATTTTTTCATTCACATTAGAAGTTTCAACATTCATCATCTCTTTATCTGTTATTGCTACGCGCTTGGCCTCAGTGTCTGCTGCTTGATTTCCACGTGAGATAAAATCTGCCCCTTTAGTATGGGCTGCGCATTTAATGACTGTGATGGCTACTGGGAGTTGTAGTGCCTTAATGAACCTATCCAATAAGGCGGCGTGCTCTCCGATCGGAGGTAGCCCCTCCTTTTCCAACGTGCTAGCCCTGCGTGCACCGTTGACGTCACATAGGCAGAGCCGCTGTACACTGTTACTTCCTGGTCTGCATGATTCTCGATTGTGAGTATCAAAGCCAATAATTCTGCAGCCTGTGCTGAATAATGTGGCGGCAATCGAGTACTAATAAGCACCTGAAATTCCCCCTTAGCCGTGTGGTTTACCACAGTGGCACCTGTATATCTCTGTCCGTCACTTTTATCAATCCTTGAAGAACCATCAATAAAAACAATCTCTCCTCCTGCTATTCATTCTCCTTTATTCTGGGGAGCTCATCACATAACTCTTCATAGTTCACACAATCGTTTACAGGCTCTCCCTCTGTCATTGACTTTGCTATAAACATGGCAGGATTCACTATTGTACATCAAACTATTTTGAATGCTGGATTTGATATGACTACCTCATAGGCAGAAGTCCTTTGAGAAGTCAATGTGCCTTTCAGTTTTCCTAGAATTGCAAACAGTGTGTGCTCAACAAATAACATCATGGAACATCCCATCACTATGCTAGCAGCCTTCTCTATTGTGAACATGGTGGCTGCTAAACTTTGTTCGCACAGAAAAGGACCTCTCATTCATGGGTCTAAGATTCCACTGTCATATGCAAGGGGCTTGTACCCCAAAGTGGTTCTCTGTGTAAGGACTCATGTCGTGACAGTCCCATCTGTATGTGAAAACAAAAATAATTCCTCAGCATAATTGGGAATCCCTAAAACTGGAGCCGTGCAAATTGCTTTTTTCAATTCATCAAACCCTTCTTCCATCTCTTCAGTCCTACGATTCTTTCCTGCATTGCCTGTGCTTTCTTTAGAGCCTGCAATAGCGGCCTTATATTTGAGCTGTAGTCAAAGACCCATGCTCCAACGTAGTTACATAATGCAAAAAATCTCTGCATGTGTTTTATCGTGTGTGGCTTGGCTGTTTTTAAAATAGCCTCAGCTCTTTCAGGAATAACCTTTTTCCCTTCATGCAAAATCAGTTGGCCTATGTACAACACTTCTTGTTGACAATCTTGTAACTTGTCTTTGTAAACCTTATATCCTTTGTCAGTGAGTATAATCATCAGCTGGACAGAATTGTGTCTGCACTCTTCCTCTGAGGTGCTGCAAACTAAAATGTCATCCACGTATTGCAGAACAATGCTTTCCAAATCAATATTGCTTAAGTCCATCTGAAGGACTCTATTGAAAATCGATGAAGACTCACAATACCCCTGAGGCAAACAAGTACTTTTCAGTCGTGTTTATCTGTACGTAAACAACATCAGATCCTGCGATTCTTTATGCAATGGGATTGAGAAAAACGCATTTTTCAAGTCAATCACTGTGAAATGTCATGCGTCAACATGTATATTACACAGGATCATAGGTGGGTTAGGAACTAGAGGGAACTTGGCCTCTACAATTTGGTTTATTGGGCGAAGGTCCTGCACTAAACACCACACCCCACTTTACTTTGTTCACAGGGTTAACTGACGTATTACACAGTGGGCCTCATTACGAGGTTGTGGGTAGCCTTGCCAGTTTTACCGGCAAGGCTACCCCCAAACCCGCATCTGGCTCCGGCACCCATGAAAGGGGAATCACCAGGCCATTCCGACATCAGCAGACCCGGAAATTCCCCTTGCACGGGTGCCGGAGCCAGTATGTCCCCATTCCCATTTGATCCCCCATAGGGCTCAATGGGAATGGGGAGGAAGGTAGCAGTGATACCGTTTATAATGGTACCGTTGCTACCATCATGTCCTGCTCGCGGATGCCGGTACGGCCACCTGGTCAGACCAGGTGGCTGCAAGGACACCCTCGAGCGGAAGTCCTAGTATGGCGGTACGGTAGTGTTGGTGCCGTTGTTGCCTTACCGCATACTCCTAATGAGGCCCACATCACTAAAATACCCTGATCCATCATGGCAGAAATTGTCTTAAAAATACCTCATCCGCCTCTCTGGACATAGGATATTGTCGTGCTCGAGGTAAAATTGCTCCTGGTTTCAATTTAATCGTCACTTCTTCAACCCCCTTCAGAAGGCCTACGTCATAAGGGCCTGTGGTCCATAATCAAACTGGCACTTTCACCATGTTATCATCAAAATACTTGGGACGTTTTTGTGCTATCATCACTTTCTGAGGAACTTTTCTTTTAATTACTCTTATCCAATAAGTAATGCACATCTCGAATATTACGGATGATCTACAAAGAGATCTTCATCAGTGACGTCAGTTAGTCTGTAACCCTCCCTGATGGCAATTACTGCACGCCATTGTTTTCCTTCATCATCATGTCCATCAAGCAAAGCCATTTCCCCTCGCACTATGGTTGCTTGTATCTTCAAGCATAGGTATTCTTGGTCTGAACAAAAATTCATCTGGAGTTCTCATTGGTCTGCCTGCTAGGCCTGACAACCATGACAACAGATTGTGTACTCCATACTGAAAAACCTCTGGTTCTAATGGAATTGCTCTCATAGCTAGTTTTCCTGCATATGCCATAATTATTTCGCACACATTTACATAAGGCATTCCTGGTGTTGAACACACTACACCTTCATCAGTGAACGAGATTGTCATATTCAACTTAGTCACTAAGGGCCTCATTACACGGAAGGCGGTAAGGGTTAACGGTCACCGGTAATGGTACCGGTGACCGTTAACCCTTACCGCCTTATTACGAGGTCCCTTTGCGGGTTGGTACTTTAACGCCTGCTTTTTGCAGGCGTTAAAAAACAACCCGCAAAGGGACCTCGGTGCTAATTACGGCACCGCAAATTTGCGCTACCGTAATTAGCACCTTCCCCATTCCCATTATGCCCTATGGGGCAAAAATGGGAATGGGGAAGGGCAATGGTGGAAGGGGGAATTACCACCCCGCCAACTTTGTAATAGGGCGGTAATTCCCCTTTCCACCAAGGCGGTGCCGTGTTTTTTACCGGCATGAACCATGGCGCTAATAGCGCCATGGTCCACCACCTACCGTGTAATGAGGCCCTAAATCTCGTCCCAATATATTGACAGGTGTTTGCCTCAAATATAACAGTGGCACTTTCATGTCACATTCTCCTCTGGAAACTGGTAATTCTTCAGTGAAAGAAACTCTGCTTGTAGTTCTTGTGAACCCCTGAGTATTCATGGCATTGCCAGACATTGAAAACTTTCCCTCTCGTATACATGAGCACGTTGCACCCGTGTCTACTTAAAACAAAAAACTTTGCCCCCTATACTGACGTCCAGCCTTGGTTCCTCATGGGGGTTTTGTGTCACGGATAGTATTGAAAACATCAGGTCTCCCAGTGGGCTGTCCTATTGTGGATACAGCCTCATCCCATCGCTTGTGAAAGGATTCCCTCCATTGAGAGTGACATCCCTTATCCCAGGAGTCAATAACTGACCTGTGTTTGTGGTTTTCTGAAGCTGCATAGGTGATTTCTGCAACTGTCCTTGTGGCGGATTAACTGCTACCTGCTGTGGTTGCAAGACTTGATGTGCTCTCGGCGCTTGCTGCTGCACTGTTTGATTCTGCGCAAATCCATCTCCATTCTGCTGCGACTATGCTGGCAGATTTGACATCCCCCTCTTGTAAACTGGCCACTTTGCACCATCCCTTGACTTCTACACGTAGGAGAAAAGTGTCCTGTCATTCCACACGTCCAACATATAGGCAGTGGTCTCCCAACCTGCCCATTTTGCATACCCTGATTACCATTTTGCATATTTTGAAACACACCTTGTTTATTCTGAAAGCTTCCCTGATAATTTTTTTTTTTTTTTTTTTACTTTATTTGTTTTGGTTTAGAAAAACCTTTACAAATTCATTTTCATTACAAGGATACAAAGTAAAAGGAGATTATTCTGCCAATTCCCTTGATAATGTTGCCAACCTCGTCCTCAAAATCCTCTTCCTCGTGGAGCATATCCACTATTACTATGATCAAACTGCCTTTGATTGTTTTCCTGCGACATGTTCACTGTCTGTTGTGAATTTGATCCGTCTACGCTGGTCAACATTGCCCCTTCAATGGCGTACAAGGATAATCTCTTCTGCACTAACTTTGCCTCCTCGCCTTTGCGAGCATCATGCTTTTTGCGATTCTTTTCTTGAACGAGTCTGCAATAATGTGCAATGGTCAGCTGAATTTCCAACCACGGTTTAGCTTCTTTCCCCACTAACCTCTTGAGCTGCTTCTGCACTGGCTCTGGCAGCCTTGGCATAGTATATGATAAAATACTGGTATAGATTTTCCCCAAGATTCGCCCATTTCTAAAGCCCAAGATTCCTGAAAATGTTGAATGTAAATCAACAGATCATCCCCTTCCTTCATCATTTTCATCATTATAGCTCCCATATCGGACATGTCCGTATACAGTACTCAAAGCGCTTTCCAGACTGCCACCCTACAGTTATTGAATGGAGCTCCATCATGAGCAGTATTGACTTTAGTCACACCAGCATATCCTGCCCTTGTCCATACGTCATCAGCTCTCTCGCCAAGTAAGGTGATGAAAAGACCCTTAATGTCCCCTATGGCCAACGTGTTTCCTTCCGTCATTTTCTCTAATTCATGTATCCATTTCCCAGCACTAGAAGTTAAAATCGGGAGTTTACACCTTAAATTATCTTTGTCCATCTGGGGCCATGGTATATACTATCTCATCGCTGATCATTTGTCAGTCCACCGCAGGGACAATATTGCCACATCACCATCTACCTGACAATGATCTTAACATGCTCCCCCTCTGACCATGGCGTTTCCCTCTAGGTCGGTCTGACTGTGTCAATGGCTCTGACTCCTTAGATGCAGGCACGTTTAAACACGACCATCTTACTTATCCATAGAAAGCATCCCTGAAAACCACATGCGTTATCTTTTTCTTCCCCATGGAAGGCTTCCCTTTCTTCGTCTGACATTTCTTGTGCACAACTCGTGCAACTTCACTCTTCGTCATCTCTATTTAGAGTCAATTGGTCTAAAGACAGCTCCTTCTGTCTCGCACTACATGCGGCTGCCTCCGTGTCATACAATTGAGTGCTCTCAAGACGGTCATTTTTTCCCTTCCCCTTTGGCTCTTTCTGAGCTCTCATTTCATGATATACTTTTTTTAAAAATTTTTGTTTATTGACAACATACATAACAGGGAGGGCCATGCGGCCTATCCAAGTAGCAAAAAAGGAGTTAAACAAGATGAAGGTCATATTGTCAGTAACATTTTCCGATAAGTTCCCCCCCCCCCGTTACCCAAACTCCCAACCCCTCTTACCCCCTCCCGTCCCCTCCCCCCAACAATTAACCTGCCAAGTTCAGAGAAGATGCTAATACTTTAAGCTTAAGGGAGAACACTTGCATAGCATACATTAGTAATAAGTGATCCTTGAAACAGTGGGGTAAAACCCCGAAGGGGTTAGGCCAAGGTAAGACCAAACCTCCGAGGAGTGAGTGGGCCTATTCCATGCAAACGTTTGTACAATTGCCCCATTATAATCGCATTGAAATACAGTCATCGTGCAGCAGCACTGCTGTCCAATCTTGGATAAAATCTGACATAGTATCGTTTGCTATTGCGGTGAGTTTATCGTAGTTGAAAATCACCCTGAGTTTGCAGAGCCATTCCTCTTTAGAGGGTGCCAGGGCACTCTTCCATTTTTGCGCGAGCGCCAACCTCCCTGCCCGCAACATGGCGCCAATGACCTTGGGGAAGGCATTCACCTCAGACTCGGGCATGGGGGAGCCCAATATAATTTCCAACGGGTGCAGCGCTGGACCATAACCCTCTATATCTTTGATCCAGCTAAGTAGTTCCGTCCAATAAACTTGTATGGGCGGGCAGCTCCACCACATAAGAAACCAAGTTCCCCGTTGGTGGCACCCTCTAGGGCAGAAAGGGGAGACGTCCCGGAACATTTTAGACAACAAGGCCGGGGGGCGATGCCATGAGTGAAGGATTTTAAAGTTATGTTCCATAGCTGCTGTGTATAAGGAGCCCGTGAAGATGCACTTAAAGACCGCCCTCCAAGTGTGATCATCCAGTGACATTCCCGTCCTCTCTTCCCATATGTGCTTGAAGGGTTGTCTGCCCTCCAGGTCCGATGTAACCAGTACATTATAGAACCTAGACAGCGCGCCTTTACGTGATGTACTTTTGGCCAATATAAGTTCGAATGGGGTGAGGGGGCGACTGAGCAGCTCGGACCACCTTGGTTGAGTAAGTATCCCTTTCAATCGCAGGAATTCGAAAACCGAGGGGGGCCTATCCACCAGAGCCTCCGCCATGTCGGCGTGTTCAATGAAGCCCTCTTCTTGTAAAAGCTGGGAGACTCTTTCCAGGCCCATGTCAGACCAGGCCTGGGTATCCCGGAAGCCCCTCATGTCCAAGTCGATGGGCGGACCCCAGAGTGATGACAGCGGAGAAGGCCATGTAGTTAACATTTTGTTGGCTTTACTGGGTCTCCACAGCGCCCAAAGAGCAGCTAAGGTGGGATGTGTCCTGAGCTGTGGGGGGAGGGACCTGGGGGAGGCCCAGAGGTAGTCTCTGACCTTTTTTGGGTGAGCGTGGGTATCTTCGACATACGCCCAATACGTACGCATGTCGTCCCGCATGTGCTCCAGCAATACCCTAAGCTGGGCTGCTTTATAGTAAAGCCTAAAATCGGGGAGTCCAAAGCCACCATGGGATTTTGGGAGAGTCAGGGTGGACGCTTTGATCCTGGGTCTTTTGCCATTCCAGATGAAGTGTGAAACACGGGACTGGAGCACCTCGAAAAAGGCCTCGGGAATCACAGTGGGGAGTGCAGAAAAGAGATAAAGGAGGCGAGGTAGAATATTCATCTTAACCGTTACCATGCGTCCGAGCCAGGAGAGTGTAAGGGGAGCCCATCTTTTGAGATCGCTACTGACCTGGGCGAGGATTCCAAGGAAATTACACTGGTATAGTTTTGACAGGTCTCTGGGGATGGTGGTGCCCAAGTATCTTGTGGATTCTCGCTCGATTCTAACCCCCTGAATGTCGGGATTGTTCCCGATATCTTGTTCCCCTGGGCCCATGGGCATGATGCTCGATTTGGATGTGTTTATTCTAAGCCCCGAAAAGGAGCCAAAAGAGTGTATGAGATCAAACAGTCTCGGTAGGGACTGTTGAATGTTGGTCAGGTAACCAAGTATGTCGTCTGCGAATAGGGAGAGCTTAAATTCACACTCACCACACCGTATTCCCATGACTACCGGGTCGTTCCTGACCGCTATGGCGAGGGGCTCCATGGCCAGGGCATATAAGAGGGGCGATAGGGGACAACCTTGCCGGGTGCCCCTAGAGAGGGAAAAAGGCTCAGATGTACCCCCGTTAACCAGTACTCTCGCCGAGGGCGAGTTGTACAGTGCTGCGACCCACCCGCAAAAATTAACTCCCAATCCCATCTTCCGAAGAACCTTGATAATGTAAGGCCATTCGACGCGGTCGAAGGCCTTTTCTGAGTCGAGTGAGAGGAGGTATCCCTCCACTCCCTGTTCGGATGCCTCGTGCATAAGATCGAGGGTTTTTCTTATGTTGTCTGACCCTTGACGCCCCGGGATGAAGCCCACTTGATCCCCATGTACCAGGGTAGGGAGGAGTTTTGCCAATCTATTCGCCAGAAGTTTGGCCAGAATTTTAACATCAGTGTTTAGGAGCGAAATGGGGCGATATGATTGGCATAAAGCGGGGTCCTTGCCTTCTTTAGGTAAGACCACTATTAGGGCCGACATCATCGTGGGCGGGAGAGACCCGTGGCTAAGTGCAAAGTTAAACATCTTGGCCAGAAAGGGGGCTAGCGTGGATCTATAGGTCTTATAAATTTGACTGAGAAGCCGTCATCCCCCGGGGCAGTGCCGCTCTTTAGGGAGGTGATTGTATCGATTACTTCTTCCGGGGAGATGGGGGCTTCCAGGGTGTCGGCTGTGTCAGGTAGCAGGCCCGGGACAGGGAGAGAATCTAGAAACCTGTCAATGTAAACCCCATCTCCCTTGTATTCTGAGCAATATAGTTTTTCATAATAAAGCCTAAATTGTTCCGCTATCTTGGAATCCCTTGCAGTAGAAGTACCATCCGCGGCGCGGACTGAGTTCACTCTCCTGCTATTCCTAAATTCGCGGAGTCTCCAGGCCAGAATCTTATCGGCCTTTTCCCCTTTTTCCATGTATTTTTGTTTCAAAAATGAGAGCTTCCTTTCCATTTGCCCTACTTGCAGGTCGGCCAGCCTAGTGCGCAGCCTCTGCAGCTCCTCCCACTGCCCCGGAAACATCTGTGTTTTCAGTTTTCCACCCGGTTGTATGACCTCTGTCCTGGATTTCAGATCTTTCTCTTCCCGTTCCCTCTCCCTTTTTTTTCCTGCCCCAATGCCAATCAGGGTACCTCTGATAGTTGCCTTAAACGCCTCCCACACTCCCATGGTGCCCACCTCTCCGTTGTCGTTGAGGGAGAAGTAGTCTTCTATGGCCTTCAGGAGGGTTTGGCGTGTCTCCTTGTCATGCAGGAGGAGGTCGTTACAACTCCAACGGGAACAGACCGCTGGGGCAGGGGGGAGGCCAATCTTAATCTTAACCATGTCATGGTCCGTCCAGGGGACGGTTTCCACCCCTGCGCCGGCGACCTCCGCCTGCATGGATGAGTCCACCAGAATGTAATCTATTCGTGAGAAAACATCGTGGGGTTTTGAGTAAAAAGTGAAGCCGGGGTTTAGACCTTCCTTGGGTATACTCGAGTCGCACAACCCCAATTCCTCATTCACTTTCTGAAAGGTTGATGCCATTTTTTTGTGAAGACGGAAGTTAGGGCAAGGGTTCACAGATTTCCTATCCCTCTCGGGGCACAGCACCATATTAAAATCCCCACCCACCAGGAGGGTGCCTTCCGCAAAAGCGACTATTGTCGCCTTCATACTTTCCCAGAAAGTGTCCTGTGACTCGTTTGGGGCATATATGCAGACCAAGGTGAACAAACGTCCCCGCACATCCCCCTTTACCATGAGGTACCGGCCCTCAGGGTCAGCTTTAGACGCTTTGAACCCAAAGTGAGCCCCGGGAGACACCAGTAAAGCCACTCCCCTCTTCTTAGTCTGGGCAGAGGCAGAGAGCACCTGTTCTATGTTTTTGGCCTTGAGTTTGGGCTCCTTCCCCCGAACCCAGTGGGTCTCCTGCACAAAGAGGAATTGTAGATTCATCCTCTTAAATTCACGCATAAGGAGCGACCTCTTGGTGGGTGAGTTGAGCCCACGTACATTCAAAGACCCCACTGACAAGGAATGGAGTGAATCATCCATTGGGACGCAATTTGAAGCTCATAGCTCCAATTTCAAGGATGCAAGTGTCGTAGTTCTCAAATTGTGTGGTCAAGTCCCCGAGCCTTGGCGTACTATAACTATTTCCCCAACAACCCAACTTCCCCCCTTCTCTCCCCCCACCCCTCTCCCCCCAGATCGCCTGGTTGTGTTGAGGCATCGTCCCAAAGTCACACAACCGGCCAACCATGTCTCCCTCCTCCGGGCTCATTACCTCTTCATAAGCACCCTTATGAGCCCCCCCCCCCTTCTTCGGGGCAATACAAAACGAGAATCATAACAACCTCCCCCCTTGAAACGTTCTTGAATGAATTGTTCGTCGGACCCCAATGGTCCGTTTCAGCCATTCTGAATGTCCGGAGACGTTGGGGCCACTCTCCTGAATTTCCTTTGGCCTCGTACTCTGCGCCTCTCCTTCGGAGCATTGTTCCCTTTTGGGCCCTTCGGGGCTCGCTCCCGATCGTGGTCACCTGGTTCCAAACCCGAGCCATCTAGGAGTTCACCCGTCACTCTATGGATGTCGTCCTCGGTGACCAGGGCATATTTATATCCCTCGAACTCAAAAGAAAGTGAAAAAGGATAACCCCACCTGTAACGGACTCCCTTGGCTTGGAGCATTTTTGTCAGAGGGGAACAAAGGCGGCGTCTCGCCAGAGTGAAGGCCGATAAGTCTTGATATACCGAGATCTGGGCCCCTTCCCAGTCCACCGGGCCCTTCTTGCGAGCGAGCTCGAGGATCCTGCTTTTCTCTGAGAAATAGTGGAAGCGGACTAAGACGGACCTGGGGCCTCTGGAGGCTGCCCCCGCTCTGTGGGCTCTGTCAATAGTGGGCTCGTTGGTATTGGCCCCGTCAAAGAGCACTCCCACCACCGCGTTTACGGCCTTGACGATGTCCGCCTGGGTTTCGCCATCTTGTTCCGGGAAACCTAAGAAGCGTAGGTTGCAGCGCCGTTCCCTATTTTCCAAATCGTCCATTTTTAGAGAACATTTCTCCTCTCTTCTCTCCAGTTCCGATAGGCGCATGTCAAATTGCGTCTCGAAGATGCCATTCGAGGTAGTATTATTTTCCAATGCCTGCACCTTGTCATCTAGATTGTCCACCTTTTTGTCTAGGGTGTCCAGCCTATGGGTAATATCTGCGCGGAATCCTCTGATTTCCTCAAGAAGGGCCGCCATTCCCCTGGACACCACGTTTGCATCTGTTGCTTCTTGCTGCGTTTGGGCCGCCATTCCAGGGGCTGTGGGGGACTCTGGGAACGGACGCCGGAACCTCTGTAGCGATTCCCTCGAGGACATAGGCCTTCTTCGGGCCCACTTGCTCCGCGGGGGCCACCACCGGGAGATCGTAGCCAGTGGGGCCTGGTTAGCCTCTTTGCATCCTGGGGGAGGCGGGGGCCCCTGGTTGGCCTGGGGCCAAGGGCGGAGGTCCGGTTATGGGGGGTTCAGCGCCGCTATCAGGTCCCTTAGTGTGGGTGGGGGTCTCCCCTTCTCGGGTTTTCACCTTGTAGTTCACTGCAGTTGGGGCCGTGGCCTGGGGTGGTGAAGCTAGCCAGGGAGGGGGTGGGGAGGGGGTCCCGGGCCCCTCGGAGCGACTTTATGCAGCACTTGCGGGGGGTAGATGCTCCCAGTTGGGCCCAGCGCCCCACTCCGTCTCAGGGTGCTTGTGTGGGCTACACTGGGTTTCTCTCCTTCCCCCCCGATGAGTCTTGTTACCCCCAGCGGGTGCCCAGCCCCGGGTTGGGCCTCCTTACCTCGGGGGGCCTCTCCTGCGCCGATCGGGGGATTCCGCGCACTTCTGGGGTGCTCGTTCTCGCCTCCCCGTTGGGAGTGCTTCGCGATCTGCCGCAGCGCCCTCTTCTCGGGCTCCCGGGACCCCCTCTCGGGCCGTTGCTCCGCCGCCGACAACCGTCAGGCCGAGGCGGATGTCCGCGGCCTCGGTCGCCTGGGTCTCTGTGGGCCTTCCCTGGGCCCGGGCTCGGCGCTGCGTGCCGCGGAGCCTCAAAACCGCAGGGGGGAGGGACTTCGCGCCCTCTGGAATCGCGGGGCTGTAACTCCGGCTCCTTTGCACCCCCGAGGCTCGGGTTTGAGCTGGGGGTGCTCTGCACCTTCGTACTGGGGGGGGGAGTGTATGTCCCGCTCTGGGGGTGTCGGGGGGGGGCTCAGGTCCCTCGATTAGCGCCCAGCTGGGGAGACGAGCGGAGATGCTTCAGAACATCTCGGCGCCCCCTGGTGGATTCATTTTCACCTTCATGATATACTTTATCAATCGTTTCCCTAAAGCTCTTAGAGTCAAACTCGTTGTCTAGATTTGCTCTAGACAGGCCTGGTAATGACTTGTATTATGGAAAAAAATGTCTCTATGTCCTGCCATGCTACTTTTGGATCAGGATTTCTTACTTCCTTTCCCAAGTCATCGAGGTTGTGTGCTCTCTGCCTCTTTTACGTTCCATATCATCATCAAATTATCTTTGCTTTCTAGCTTCCTCTCTCACTCTGTATTCCTCTTTCTTTTTCATATCCCTTCTTTCATTTGCTCTTCGTATCTCCTCATGCCTTCTTCGTTGCATCCTTTTATCCCTTAACTTTTGTTCTTCTTCTATTCTTTTTCTTTCTCATCTCTCCTGTTCATCAACTGTGCTTTGTTTGTTGTCACGTTTTCTTTGCTCTTCTGCTCTCTCTTGTTTTTTAGCTTGCCCATCTTGATGGAAATGCTCTTGTCTCTGTTTATCTTTCCTTTTCGTTCCTTTGTCCTTTAATCAGTCTTCCCTTTTTCATCTTTTTAATCTTGCTCGTCTTGATCTCCCCTTTGTCTTACATCCTTGATGCTTTACCATCCAGTTTAAGCAAAATCTGACCTCCCATCCATTGTTATCTAAGAGCGCTATCTCATCAGCTTTGTCTCTTTCTCCCTTACATTTCTTTATTTCTCTTCCTATATGCTTGGTCGATCGCTTCTTTCCTTATCGCGTCTCTCCTCGTTCCTTCTTTCTCAATATTTTTCTCTGGGCCCTCGTCACTACTTTGCATAGGTGACTCATAAGCCAGGTTTCTATACCCCACTGCTGCTAAAGTTCCCTTAATGGGTATAAACCATCGTCTTTCTTACCCTTGTCTTCTATTTCAGACAGGGTGGGTGGAGCAGAAGGCTCCTCACCCCCCTCTCTGCATATATTAAGTATCCAATCTTAAGGAGGTTCCTCATCTTTCTCTTGTTGATACATTTTCCAGAGCTCTAAGCTCGCTAGGCGCTTTTCTAGCTTCTTCCCAGTATATGCTGCATGCAAATATGTCGTCATATGCTGCATGACTGCCTTCGACAGTGACCTTCCTTGCAGCCACGGCATAAACAATTTGTCTGCGGTTCCTTTAACCCATTCTGCAATGTATTGTCTAAGCTTAGATGCATGTTTTGGCAATTGCTTGCAGAGATGCACAAGTGGTGTAACATTCTCCATCCTTAACCCTTCAATCTTAACTTGTTAGCGCTCGCTTGCTTTTTAATCATAGGTTTAAAAACGTGTTTAAAAAAAACAACACAGTATGAGCAAACACCAACCGTTGCAAGCTCCAATCCTGTCAATCACAATTTTACTTTAATCTTGCTAAAAAACAACCATCAAATACAATTAAAAAACAATCTTTTTTTTTTCAACTTCACATTCCTCTATTTATCATCAATTTTTCTTTAACTATGACGTCATCACTTTTTTTCTTTTTTTAAAACCACATAAAACAAACAGACAAACTTGACGGTCACATAAATCTCCTATGATCTTCTTTCTAAGACTTGTCTTGCCCTCCGAAAAATTCTTCAAGTGACGCAAATTAACCCCTTTGATACCATCTTTAATCGGTTCCATCTCCTAATGTTCCGCTATGAGACTCTGGCCCTGATTCATAGAATATTTGCACCAAAAAAAACAGGATTTGTGCGCCATTCTGCCCGCAAATCCCTGTTCAACAAATGGGGATTTGCGGGCAGAATGGCGCACAAATCCGTTTTTTTTCAGCGCAAATAATCCATGAATCAGGCCTTCTGGGTTCAAACTTCTTCTAACATTCTTTCAAACTTAGGTATTGGGCATATCCTCTTTATCGTGATCTCTCACACGATATTCCTTATTATATTGCTCGGCCACACTCAAGTCAATATCTCATTCCCCATATATATATATATCTTTATAGTCTTACTATTAAGTTACATTTATCCTTCCTCCCTCCGTTACTCTCCTTTATTTTACTACGCATGCATCAATTTGCCACACTCCTCAGTTTCTACTCACCATTTGCATATTTTCTTCTTCGGACCCTCGGGATTGTACACCTCTGTTATTGCCTCTCCAGGCTGTTTTCCGTTCCGCTCTTCGTAGACGTGGGCGGGGATTCTTATGGAAACTAAGGGGACCCGTCACACCCTCCTTGCAAGGATTTTTTTCAATTACACTACCCACTATCTGCAGGGAGCTTCACGTCCTGTCAGTCAAATGGCAAAGGGCGTGCTATATTACTAAGACTCTAAAGTTCACTTATGTCGACGGTTGATGGATTTTCTAAAGAACCATCCTCTCTCTGCTACCAAATGAAATGGGTTGCCCAGCCCTTTAAGATGGGTAGCAATACCCTGGAGATGGACGAGGATTCAAATTTTATTCATACACCAATAATCAAGACGACTTAGGTAGTTTGGAAAAAGGGAGTCCGTTGTAATATCAAACAGGGAGTGCAACAAACATCAGCATTCGCTCGATCCTCTTACTCAACTCCTTTTAGTAGAAACTGAGGTTATATAATGTAAAATTGTCACATGTGACGTGTTGACCTGCATCACTACCTACGTGGCAAACTACAAAACCTATCGAGGAAAGTGATCGGCTCGAAGTGAATTTCTAAGTATAAGTTCCATATCAGTATAGAACCGTGAAGGAGAGTGATAGGGTACATAACATCAGGTGGGGCAACTAAGCCCTCCCCTCCAAAGGGCCACACTGAACATCACTAATTACACAATGTTCCATTGGCTACACAAACTATAGGACCCTTAATTACGCGGTCCTCTGCACTTGGTTGTCTTCTAACCCCGTCAGTACTTTTCCACCTGCGTCTAGAAGCATGCAGACTGAACATCCAGGTGCTGGTGGGTTCGTTTTAACGCTAGCTTCTCACCAATTAATATATCAATCCATCATCACCTCAATGGTCCAGTGTCAATTAGTGCCTTGAAGTCTGGCCTTCAGTTTGTACTGTGCTCTGTTTAATGTTTAAGGAGTTTAGGAACAGCCTGCCCTCGTGCGCAGGTGTGACCACCTCAATCGGCCAACTTCCTTCTTCCGCATAACTGGACACCATGAAATCGAGCCTTTTTGTGTATTTAATATTATTTTCTAATAGCCCACTGACATATTTTGTTTTGCTCAAGCCTTCTGAACAGGAGTCTCTGTTCTTTCAAACAATTTGTATCAAATGTCAGCCAATTCCAGTTCTAATAAGAACTTGGCTTCTTGGCTCATCCAACTCCTTCTGCTGAGATTCACTTGTTATTCAATTAACTTTTTTTAACTGTGACACCCTGAAATGAGGCCTTCTTGTTATCGTTCAGCACTGCTTATAATGCGTAGTGGAAACATCCATCTTTTACTCGTCCATATGCAACTATATATAAATTGGCGCTTGCCGCAATTCATTTACTATAAACCGTGAAGCTAGCTTTTAAGATTACTTTGCTGCTTGCATTTCTGTTTGATCTGTACACGTTTAAACTAGCTTAATACCTTCATCTGTTTCTGTGGCATACATTCTTTACCTTGATCCCAAGATGTCACTAATCCTTGATACTTTCCTGATGTCTTATAGAATATCTGCATTCTTTGGTCTCTGCTTCTCTTCTGTGTGCATCAGTTCAGCTCAGTTGTGATGTCACCATTCATCTGCTCTGCTTCTTCAGGAATCTCATTTACATGGCCCTCATTTTGTCTTGTACGCAGGTATGGGTTTCTCAATGGGTACCTTGCCTCCCAGATCTTCTTAGGTATTGGTACTCTTATTGGTACTGCACATAGTCCACGCTCTGCTCTTCGATGGCTCAATATTTCCACATACGTCACAAACTTTGGTTCCCACTCGATAGGTAATTGAGGCGGGGCAGTTGGAGAGGGGTACTTGGCTCCTCCTCTACAATGGTGTACAATGGTATACAAGGTAGACAAAGAGAAGCTAGAGTATTGTCAAGAAGAGGAGTTATACATAGGTCAGTTATTTTCACATGAGGGAAAGAGAGTGACACCTGAAAGAGCTGAGGTGATCATGAAAACTGCAAAATCGCACACGGTGAAGCAGATGCAGCAGTTTTTGGGGCTACCTAATTATGTTAGAGCCTGGGTGTTTGATTACAGTTCATACACAAGACCCCTTTTGCAGGCTTTAAAGAAAGCACAAACAAACAAGGATAAAATAGAATGGACTGAGGAAATGGAGGGCGGGTTTCAAGAGCTGAAGAAAGCAATTGCTACAGCCCCTGTCTTAGGAATTCCCAAGTATGCCGAGGAGTTTTTCTTATTTTTTCACACAAATGGGACAGTCATGACCGCAGTGTTTACACAGAGGACCGCATTGGGGTATAAACCACTAGCATATTACAATTGGATTCTAGACTCAATAATAAAGGGACACTTCCCTTTCCGAACAGTCATTGGCAGCCACTGCATTCGCAATTGAGAAATCTACAAGCATTGTAATGGGCTGCTCCATGATGTTTTTTGTAGAACATGCTTTGTTTGCCATATTAGAGAAACCAAAGGGAACATTGACATCCCAGAGAGCTTCTGCTTATGAAGTAATAATTTCAAACCCAGTGATTAAAATTGTCAGGTGTAAAATAGTGAACCCTGCCACATTTGTAGCTGAGCCAGTGGCAGATGGTGAGCATATGCATGACTGTGCAAATTATGTAGAGTTTTATGATGATATACTGCACGTAAAGGAAAATGTGCTGTCATGAGGGGAAATTCTCTTTATTGATGGTTCTGTAAAAATGTATCAAATGAGTGGAGAAAGCCATACTAAGCAAATTGATTTTATTTCTTGCAGGACCAAAGCTGCAGAAGCAGAAGCCAAAAGGGTTGTGTAGTCACCAGATATTTGAAGCTTTGATACTCCAGATGTTAAGGAAAAGGTAGTCATGATTATGGTAGTGAAAGAAGGATTGAATCATTTACCAAGAACACAATTAATGGATATTCAACAAAGTGCACCACAGGAATAGCAAGAATTGTGCAAGCAAATGGGGTATTCTTTATACCCAACTGAGCCATTATGGCAACAGGATAGAACTGGAAAGCCAGTGATGGCAGCAGCCTTGTTAAGGGTAGCACTTGAACAGCTGCAACACCCAGCACATGTAACAAGGGAAAGTCTTGCTGCAACAATTGCATAAGTCTGGATTGTTCCAAAACTGTTAGAACATGTAGAATATGTAGTAAAATGCATTATATGTCAAAAGTTTATTTCTGGGCATACACTGCAAATGATTAGAGGAGTAATTCCTCAACCGAATGGTCCTTTTCAGCATTTACATATCAATGATGTTAATATGCTGCAAGTATATAGTGGATATGGATACAGGTATCTGATAGTGGTGGTGTGTCCCTTATCTAGGTGGATAGAAGTAGGTCCGTGTACACACCCTGATGCCACTTGCGCAGCAACGTTCTTAGTATGTGAAGTCTTTCAAGATGGGGAGTGTGCGAAGTGATGAGATCCGATAATGGGCCACATTTTGTCAATGAAGTATTTGAACAGATAAGATTATTGTTAAGTATTAAGCACACATTTTCTTCTGTTTATCACCCGTAAGCGAATGGGATATGTGAGAGACTCAACGGCCTCCTTAAAGAAAGGGTTGTCAAGCTCAAGTTGACACTGAAAAAGGGATGGCTATATTGCCTGCCCTTAACATTATATGCCCTAAGGAATCAACCTGGTTCGGACCATCACCTCACACCCCACAAATTAGTGACAGAAAGACATATGAGAATGCCGTTGACTCTTCCATCAAGTAGAAGTGATACCCAGAGTACAGCAAAAATGTTAGGAAATTACTTACGTGATTATTTCACATGTATGGCCACTGATATCCCTCTCATTTCAGATCAACTCAAGCACCATGGGGTTCCATCTCAGAACACAGATGATAACCATTCAGCAATCAGATCTTCTGAACTTTTAACAGCACCAAGACATTTTGCTGGTGACACCATGCTGATTAAAAGCTTAACTAGGAAGTGGCATGAGCCAAGATTTGTTGGTCCATTTGTAGTTGATAACAGTGCACCCTCAGCATTAAAAGTTCAAAGCAGACGAGCTTGGATCCACCTGAACGACGTCAAGCTCTACACCGGCGAGGCCGCAGCACCCCCAGCCATTGATTCAGAAGCAAGAAAAGAAGAAGTTCAGTGTGTGCAGACTCGATCGATGATTAAGATGAATGACGATAAGGCTACAAACTTACTAATAAATGCAGATTTGCATTTGGACTGTTGCTTGGACATTCCTTATAGATATTATTTTAGTTGTTCCACTCTTTTGCTTAAGCCACAGGAATCTTGAGAACTAGCTTTAGAGAAATGTTGATATTTCATGAATATGCCTAAACAACAACATTTGGTTAAGAATTGGAAACATGAACAGTTTCCTGATTTGTTTCTTACTGAATATTTGTTTGGCTGATTTATGGTTCTCCTCGAAAGTAATGTGCATCGTATCATGCTTGTTATTTTTGTTTTTATTCTTCAAGTTTATCCAGTCCTTGTTAGAATGAATGTAGACATCCACACTTTTTTACAGGATCCTAAGAATGGCCCTGTAGTCAGAATGTTGCTTGTAGCAATAGCAGTGGAACTACTGCAAATTCTGAATCTATCACTGTTACCTGAGTAAAGTGTTTTTCCTTCCTTCAATTGCAGCAAGGTGAGAAATGTTGAAGATAACATGATTTCAGAGATTGAGCAAACTCAAGAAATTCCAGAATGGCATAAATGGTGGGGCTTATTATGTTGGTTCACGAGATACATATGCACAGTTATGCTTTGTGTCTTTTTGTTTCTCATGATTCACCTTTTTTATACTTTTGATCCAAAAAAAGGTAGAAGTCCCTTTGATTCTCCCCACTCCCGGAAATCTTGTAGGTTTACCTATTACTAATGAGCCGAGGTCTCGCATGATTTCTCCCCAGCATAGAACTGCCTTAAAGTTGTTTCCATGGGCTGCAAACATTTTACTAAGGGGCCCATGGAGAAATACAGAGGAAGACAATAATGGGATAAACACATATTTAGAAAGGTCGGGGAGAGAACGTCTAGGGAGAGCTGCTTCATCTGTGCTCTCATACCTTATGCCATGAACACTGCCCGAATGTTCATTTCCAGAGAAATTCCAGAATACGATGCAAGATGTCTTGGTCATCTTACTGCAGGTATGACTCGACGACAATTTCAAGGAACTTGGGCCACTATGCGATGGAGGTCAAAGTGGTTGTGTCCATTCCAGGATGATTATACCAAGAGTATACAGATGGAAAAGGAGCCTGCATGGAAGAGCAAGGTGCTCACATACCCAAGGGCAGGACAAGATGAAGTGGTCATAAAAGAAATTAAGAGAATGGACTGACCTGATAGAGTAGAAACAGCAGGGGCCCCTGGATGCTGGGAACAATCTCAGCTGCTAGTCTATGGACGAGTAAAGACAAAGAAGGGATGGGAAGAAGGGTTGATGTGCTGTATAGCTCATCTATTGAAGTCAGAATATGTGCGAGAAGTACAAAAGGTGAATGACGAGTGTTTAAAGTAGTCGGCTGAGAATGCCAAACTGCTGACATGGGTAGAAGATGAATCAGGCCCAATGATTGTGATTCCTCTGACAAATGCAACGCTTTCCTTTCTAAGAGAAGGAAATAAGCATGTGGGAAATAACATTGGTTGTAAAACTACAATTAATGTCTCCATATTGGGAGCAGGGACATCCGTCCTGATGGATCGATATTGGACTTGCGGGTCCAGAGCCTATATGAAGTTGCCTAAAGATTGGGAAGGAACGTGTTCCTTAGTACTCATTCATGTTCCAGCATTAGTGATTCCTCAAAGCGACATGAACATTGGAGAGTTTCCAAAGGTGGATGCCCATCTGAGGAGGAGAAGATCTCTTGAATTTCTCATTTGAACGAGGAGGGAGAATTATTTCTCGGCAAAATCAATAGAAGTCTTTGATGCTATTCCTTATGAGCATAGACTGTTCATTAAAACTGCTTCAATCTTCACAACTATCTTTATGCCAGGCATCCAGACAATGGAAAATGCAAAGTCGTTACAGATCACTCATGGGAGCTCCTACAGACTATCAACATTACCATAAAAAGATTGAATGCTATCAGAGAAAAACTGGGGGCCATAAGATTGATGACCCTCCATAACAAATATGTCCTTGACATGATCACAGCAACGGAAGGAGGAGTTTGCACCAAAATCGGGCCATCATGTTGTGCGTTCATACCATCTCATAATGACGAGACTGGGACCTTGACAGAGGCCGAAACAATGCTGAAGAATCTTCATAAGACAAGACAGAAGATATTGCAGACGACATCTGGTTTGAGTCTATCTTCTCATGGGTCCCACAATGGATGGCGGATATCTTCAAGCTCCGGGGAGCAGTATTGGTGATGATGATGTTTGGATTCTGTATGATCAGGATAATTATCGCACAGTGTAAGAAGACAGCAAAGCAATCAGGAGGAATGAAAATCATGATCGATGTCGAATCAGGATTTGGACCCGTGGAATTTGATGGATGAAGAGATCAGAAAAAGTATAGAGGCCAGTATCATAGCACCTCAGGGAATAAAGCTGCTGCATCCAAGGAATCACAAAAAGTATGTGGCACCATGGATCTACTGTAATCTGAATAGACAGTGTAGCTATATGGCCTGGAGTGTTGATGAACATGTAAAGTCATCAGGATCCATGAAGGGAGTAGTGAATATCTGGACTCCAAAGATGCACTCCTTCAAGAGAGGATACCAAGATGTGGAAACTGGTGAAAGAGTGTTTGATGAATCAACTAGAGGGGGCGGGGTGTGTAGAGGAGCTGCTGAATGCCTCTACAGGAAGTCCCGCCCCATCTTGCCTATATGTTGGAAACCGGAAATCGCAACATGCACGACACCAGTGATTGTGCATGTTCCATGGGAGAGTCTTCGAGAAAAAGTATCCATTAAGAAAACCGTATGTGATGTACCCACGTAGAGATGATGACCGCTAGGGGGAGGTCCATGAAGAAATATGAAGATGAGAGGAAAGAGGCTGGAGACATCAGAAGAAATGAGCATGACACACTGGGAAGAATGGTCAAAGAAGTAGCTGCATAGACCTTATGGAATCTGATGACGAAGTAAAGAATCGAGTGCATTTTCATATGCAGAATCAAGATTTCACATGTGAAAAGCGCTGCAGAAAATGCAAGTTATTTTATAACTGTATAGATGCAGCAACGCAAGTAGATTAAGTAATCTGGCTATACGTAGTGAATAGACTGCAGTCGGTGCCGCCATTATATAGAATTTTGGACATTGGTATCTCATATCTAGTAAGCTCAGACCCGTGAAAGAAGAAGGATTGAAGTGCTGTGTCGCAGCCAGAAAACAGCTGAAGATCGAGGAAAGGCCTGGAATAGCTGTCTGGCCTGGTTTCAAAGGACGGAGCAGCCAAGAACTGGTTACTATCCTTGAAGAACAGTGAACGTGAGAAGATGAATCAGTCCTTGTTAAGGTGCAGGAAAGAATAGCATGAGTGCCAAGTTTATCAATTCAAGACAATTAAATTCTGCAAAACAGGCCGAAGTACGGTCTCCTGTCCCATGAGTCAAAGATGAAAATAGCAGTTGTGCGTACCAACCAGAACTATGATAAGAGTGTGCCTATACCCCCTTTTATTCTCAGGATCAGTGACACTTTGCACGGACAAGTTCAAAAACAATTTGAATGGCAAAAGGCATGAGCGATGAGAGATGTGGGGTTAATTGGGTGGTGAGAAACGGTTGAGTGCATCTGCTGGCACCAGGGGTACCAGATTATGTGCTGCTAGTGAATCGAATGTTCCAGAAGGGTACAAGCATGCAACCACTAGTAGAAGGTCATATAACAAAGCGCCTTATAGTTTGCTAACTAATGGTGAGCTGTGTATCTAGTAACTGATGAAGATGACTTGCAGTAGGGATGCGCATAAGTTGTCCACATAATTGTAGAGACCCAATCACAACCCAATCCCTTAAAGGAAGTATACTAAGATTTTCCCCCTGAGCCTATCACAACCTCACATAGATTTTTATTGGTCACTTATGATGAACTTTTAGTACTTAAGTGTAATTGTGTATGAAATACATTGAGAGCACAATTGAACGTCTGCTGATGTACTCTTTAACTCCCCGTTTTAGACAATTGAAAATAAAACAGTCGGAGGAGACATGTTGGCAATTTCCTGAGTCAGTCTTCTTACTTGGTGTAAGAGTTATTCTGCAACCCCATCCTTGTAGACATGTTACTGATTAAAAAGTGCCCTTCTAGGGTTCAGTTACTCCCTGTTGTTGGTACCTTTGCACTTCGATGGACAGATCTTCATGGTTAAAAGTAACCTCCTGTTGGTGCTTTTGTCCCTCACTGGACAAAGCTTCAAGGTTGGGAGTAACTCCCTGCTATTGATTCTTTTGTCCCTTGCTTTTCAGATCTTCATGGTTGGGAGTAACTCCCGGTTGTTGGTGCTTTTGGCCATTGCTGGACAGATCTTCATGGTTGGGAGTAACTCCCTGTTGTTGGTGGTTTTGCCCCTCACCGGACAGATCTTCACAGTTGGGAGTAACTCCCTGTTGTTTTTTCTCTCACTTGCCAGACATTCATGGTTGGGAGTAACTCCCTGTTATTGGTGCTTTTGTCCCTCATTGGACAGATCTTCCCGGTTGGGAGTACCTCCCTGTTGTTAGTGTTTTTTCTCTCGCTCGACAGACATTCATGGTTGGGAGTAACTCCCTGTTATTGGTGCTTTTGTCCCTCATTGGACAGATCTTCCCGGTTGGGAGTACCTCCCTGTTGTTAGTGTTTTTTCTCTCGCTCGACAGACATTCATGGTTGGGAGTAAACCCATGTTTTTGTTGCAGTTGTCCCTCACTGGAAAGATCTTCCTGGTTGGGAGTAACTCCCTGTTATTGGTGTTTTTGTCCCTCATTGGACAGATCTTCCTGGTTGGGGGTAACTCCCTGTTATTGGTGCTTTTGTCCCTCATTGGACAGATCTTCCTGGTTGGGAGTAACTCCCTGTTGCTGGTGGGTTTGCCCCTCACTGGACAGATCTTCATGGTTGGGAGTAACGCACTGTTGCTGGTGCTTTTGTCCCTCATTGGACAGATCTTCCCAGTTGGGAGTACCTCCCTGTTGTTGGTGTTTTTTCTCTCGCTCGACAGACATTCATGGTTGGGAGTAAAATCATGTTTTTTGTTGCAGTTGTCCCTCACTGGAAAGATCTTCCTGGTTGGGAGTAACTCCCTGTTATTGGTGTTTTTGTCCCTCATTGGACAGTTCTTCATTGTGGCGTGTAACTTCCTGTTGGTGGTGGGTTTGCCCCTCACTGGACAGATCTTCATGTTTGGGAGTAACTCACTGTTGCTGGTGCTTTTGTCCCTTGCTGGACAGTTCTTCATTGTGGCGTTTAACTTCCTGTTGGTGCTTTTACCCCTCGCTGGAAAATCTTCATGGTTGGGCATAACTTCCTGTTGGTGGTTTTGCCCCTCAGTGAACAGATATTCCTGGTTTGGAGTAACTCCCTGTTGCTGGTGCATTTGTCCCTTGCTGGACAGATTTTCCTGGATGGGGGTAACTCACTGTTGTTGGTGGTTTTGCCCCTCACTGGACAGATCTTCACAGTTGGGAGTACCTCCCTGTTGTTGGTGTTTTTTCTCTCCCTGTTCAGACCTTCATGGTTGAGGGTAACTCCCTGTTATTGGTGCTTTTGTCCCTCGCTGGACAGATCTTCCTGGTTGGGAGTATCTCCCTGTTGTTGATGATGTTGTCCCTCAATGGACAGATCTTCCTGGTTGGAAGTAGCTCCCTGTTGTTGATGCTTTTTTCCCTCACTGGACAGATCTTCATGGTTGTGAGTAACTCCCTGTTGTTGGTGCTTTCTTTTTAGGCTCAGAGGAGGTACTAATGGACAGTGCTAGAAAGTAAAAATAGTTATTCTGGGAAATCATCTCTTGTTCCAGGGTCATAGGGGTGGAGGGTGTGGCAAGTGAGACTAGGCAGGGATACAATTCATGGCAGGCCACAGAAAGGCTTGTAAAAAACACAGGTCTAAAATAACACTATGGCATCTGTTTTACAGAGAGGATCTGAAACATGCACCAATCACATGACAAACCAACCTAACAGTGTATACATTGTTCTAGTAACCTATATTATTATTATTATTATTATTATTATTATTATTATTATTATTATTATTATTATTATTATTATCAGATTATTTATGGAGCATAGACCTGGCTTTGGGAAGCAACAGATTATGGGCCTCATTACACAACAGGCGGTAAGGGTTAACGGTCACCGATAATGGTACCGGTGACCGTTAACCCTTACCGCCTTACTACGACCTTGGTGCTAATTACGGCACCGCAAATTTGCGGTACCGTAATTAGCACCTTCCCCATTCCCATTATGCCCTATGGGGCAAAAATGGGAATGGGGAAGGGCAATGGTGGAAGGGGAAATTACCGCCCCGCCAACCTTGGAATAGGGCGG
Source organism: Ambystoma mexicanum (assembly GCF_040938575.1). Taxonomy (NCBI): domain Eukaryota; kingdom Metazoa; phylum Chordata; class Amphibia; order Caudata; family Ambystomatidae; genus Ambystoma; species Ambystoma mexicanum. The sequence continues at coordinate 24,663,663 of NC_090931.1, forward strand.
TGATTCCCCTTTCCTCCAAGGCGGTGCCGGTAATTTACCGGCATGGACCAAGGTGCTAATAGCACCTTGGTTTACCGCCTTCCGTGTAATGAGGCCCTATATCTTACTTGTCCACTTGATTTTACAATTGTGCTACGAAGAAACACAGTGAAATAAAATGCATCATATGATCATCTACTTGTAGTCATTGTTTTCACACAGCATGCAATTTTATGTCCCTCTCCATATATTTATTTAATGTATTTATTGGACATGTGTATGGTGCCTACACACGAGTGTTTCTTGGTGCCACATGACAATGTATGGAGGTTCTTCATAAGCTTCTGGAACTAAAGGAGACCCGGCTCAAAATGGAGAGGGGCGGGGAGGCCATTCCACAGGGAGGCTCCGGGCAAACATAGAACATAGAGATATACCCCCCGCTGCTGCACTCTCTGCATGGAGAAACGAATGATCTGAATAGAGTTGGAGCTAGAAGACCAAAGGACTCTAGCAGGGAGGTATTTAGGGAGCGAATGTTGGATGTAGCGGGTCACAGGCCCCAGAAAGCCTTGTGGATCATGCAAAAGGACTTGAATTCGATCCTTGCAGCCCCCAGGAGCTGCACTTATTCTCATAACTCACCAATCACACCCCTCACAAGACATGTCACAGACCATCGCCACACCCCACTACTCATTCACTGCTGTGTCTGCAACCATCTAGCACACGTTCCTGTGCTTAAATTCAAAACAAGAAAAATAGAAACCAGAGCAAAGCTCTTTTGACTTTTAAGTTTGTCTAGGAGCACCGGGGCCAGCTAACCACTTTGGGTGCTGTGTGGGTGGTGGCCCCAGAAATCAGATTCAGGGAGAACATTTCTGCTGATTCTGGTTTGCTTGTGGGTCCTTGTGGGGTAAGTGTTCATCTCTGCGCTGCCACTCACAGGGGGTCATTCCGAGGTGGGCGGTAAGGGATTACCAGCACTGGTAAGGAGACCGGTGCCGGTAATCCCTTACCGTCCAATTCTGAGGTCCCTTAACGGGAACCGTAAGGAACGTGTGGTCTGACCACAAGTCAGTTACAGGTCCCTCTAAGGGACCAGGGCGCTATTAACGGGCTTGCTAGTCGCGAGCCCATTATTAGCGCCCTCCCCATTCCCATCGAGCCCTATGGGAGCTCAAATGGGAATGGGGAATGGTTTTTTCAATGCGGACTTACCCGTCCCTCCAGGGTCGGAATGCACCAGTAAGTCCCCATTGAACAAGACCGGTGCCGGACCCTGGGCCTCATTACAACCCAGGCGTTAAGGGGTTAACGGCGCCGTAAAAGGTGTCGGCGCCATTAAACCCTTAACGCCTGATTACGAGGTCCCTTTGCAGATTGCACTTTAATGCCTGCTTTTAGCAGGCGTTAAAAAACCAACCCGCAAAGGGACCTAGGAGCTAATTACGGCACCGTAATTTACGGTGCCGTAATTAGCGGCTTCCCCATTCCCATTGAGCCCTATGGGCCAAAAATAGGAACGGGGAAGGGCCATGGTGGCATAGGGAATTACCGCCCCGCCAACCTCGGAATGGGGTGGTAATTCCCCATTCCGCCATGGCGGAGTCGGTAAGTTACCGGCATGGACCATGGTGCTAAAAGCACCATGGTCCAATGCCTGGGTCGTAATGAGGCCCACAAAAATTGGAGGCAGCCATGGCGCAAGCGCCATGGCTACCACCAATCTCGGAATGAGGCCCACAGAGTGGAGGGATGAAGACGAATCAAAGGGCCTCATTACGACCCAGGCGTTGGACCATGGCACCATGGTCCATGCCGGTAACTTACCGACTCCGCCATGGCGGAATGGGGAATTACCACCCCATTCCGAGGTTGGCAGGGCAGTAATTCCCCATGCCACCATTGCCCTTCCCCATTCCCATTTCTGGCCCATAGGGCTCAATGGGAATGGGGAAGGCGCTAATTACGGCACCGTAAATTACGGTGCCGTAGTTAGCTCCTAGGTCCCTTTGCGGGTTGGTTTTTTAACGCCTGCTAAAAGCAGGCGTTAAAGTGCAACCCGCAAAGGGACCTCGTAATCAGGCGTTAAGGGTTTAACGGCGCCAACACCTTTTACGGCGCCGTTAACCCCTTAACGCCTGGGTTGTAATGAGGCCCAATGCCCTTGTTACATTCTGTTAAATCTTTCTTATAAGGCGCTCAAAACCCATGGGCATCGGAGCGCTGTCAAGAATCAGTAAGCACAACATTCAGAGAGATTAGGAACTGAATGCGGTGTCAAACATGTATGTTTTTAATCCTTTCCTGAGTGAAGGGCTTTTGATTCAGATCCAAGGACCAGCAAGAGATTTGCAAATATTATCTGACTGTTCAGAAAGCTCTGCCCACAGGCTGAGGACAGACTGAATCCTGGGATGGCAGTCAGAGAGAACTGGCAGAGCTGAGGACTCGATTTAGGCTATACATTTCTATTCTCATTTTTAAGCCATTGAGGGGCCTTGCCTTTGTTACATGTAATTATTTATGTATGTGTGTCTTTATAGCAGTGCACAAAGCCTACAGGCATCTAGGCGCTAGTTACAGAAGAAGGAGAGCACCAGACAAAGGAACAAACAGGTGCAATAGGCTAGGGAAGGGGTGTTGCTAGGTCTGGAAAAGATCTGGGGCTATGCTTATTTTGAGACTGTCAGGACTGGGTGCTAGCTAGCCTTTTTGGTTGCAACCCTGAGCTTCTACCTGGGGCTACGACCAAAGGACCTGGGGCTGTAGCCCCCTCAGCGCCCCCACCCCCACCAGCAACGCCTCTGGGCCAGGGGAAGCAGATTAGCAAAATAGCTGAGTCTGAATAAGAGGTAGGAAGGGCCGGCTAGCGAGGTGAGAGGTAGGAGGGGCCGGCTAGCGAGGTGAGAGGTAGGAGGGGTCGGCTAGGTGGCTGCACCGGCGGGGAAGCTGGATTCCCCTGCTTTCTTCCTGCAAGTCCTGGGAACGCCTAGGAGGTGTCTGAAGTGGTCTGGCCGGTGTATATCTTTCTAACATCTGGCCAAGGTAGGAAGGTGCGTTGTTTGAGAGGCAGCGGTGAGAGATGGAGGGGTTCCTTTCCCTAACAGGGGCCAGTGGGAGGCTCTTCTGGCATCAAAGATGTGGTCATGTTTCCTTCTGTCTACTGCCGCCTGGATGGCATTGCTTGTACAATGTGCAACTTGCTCAGGTTCTTTTCAGATGTTCCACAAGGCAGGGTGGTGCAATAGTCACGCTTTGATCAAATGAGGGCACGCACGACTATAATGTTTTTGTCCATGGAGAGAAAGGGTTTGCTTGGTGGCGTAAGTGGAAATGGAGGCAATGGGCCTCATTACAACCCTGGCGTTAAGGGTTTAACGGCGCCATAAATGGTGTTGGCGCCGTCAAACCATTAACGCCTGATTACGAGCTCCCTTTGCGGGACCCAACCTTAACGGCTGGTTTTTCCAGCCGTTAAAGTAGGGACCCGCAAAGGGACTTTGGTGCTAATAACGGTACCGCAATTTGCAGTACTGTTATTAGCGCCTTCCCCATTCCCATTGAGCCCTATGGGGCAAAAATGGGAATGGGGAAGGGCCATGGGGGCATGGGGAATTACCGCCCCACCAACCTCGGAATGGGGTGGTAATCCCCCATTCCACCATGGCGGACATGGTCCTCCGCCTGGGTCGTAATGAGTCCCAATGTGCTTACCTTGACTTCACACATTCAGGAAGGAATCCAGGTAGACCCAGGGGTTTGATGGCAGGGGCAACCAGGATGGTGTGGCCATCAATGGCGAAGGAGTTGTTATCAGGGTCAAGTTTGATGACGCGGGCGGGGGTGACTCCCAGGAGGAGCTCAGTTTTTTCCTGTCAATCTAGCAAATTTAAACTTCATTCCGGTCAAACTGGAAGCAATGAAGTGCAATAAATATGGACTTGTGTGTGATGTGGATGAAACACTCTGACTTGTCTGTGTGGGATTGTTTAGCAGAAGTTGGCGTTGTTGGCACGTTTGGAAGACTGTGTACAGTGCACTGCAATAATCTAATGTAGACCCCATGAATGCTCCAGCCCTGATCTTCAGGGGATTATTGTGTAAGAACCCGGGCAATTGTCCAAACAGGTGAAGGAGGTAAGAAGCTAGTATACCTAATGACCTAATTTATTTGGGGATCCCAGGCGTTCTCCCGGTTCCAGCTGGAAGCCCGATGTCCAAAGCGTGAATGAGGACCCTCATTAACTCACACCTGGAAGTGATCAGGCCTCCAGGTTTTAGTTTGGTAGTAAGCCTTCTCCAGTAGATGATCGGCACGAATAAAGGCGCCTCTTCCTTTGAGGAGGTGTCGGATGGCATCATGGTAGCATTCAAGCTCCTCATGGAGTTCTGAAAGCAGGCCATGAAAAGGGACAACGTGAACATGACACAGCAGAGGCAAGAACGACAGTCAAAGTCACTTGACTGCCGCTCCGGGTTGCCGCTATCGGCGGCTTGTGTTAATGGCTGCTAGTGTGTTTTGAATGGTAGGTTTTTACTTTTAAGGTGCAAGTGATCATTGAGCTTGTGGACTTCATTCAGAGCACAGAGTTGAGGTCTCCCTTTTGTGTTTGTTGTAAGCATTACATATTTTGTATAGTTTTGTATAACGTTCTGTTTATTAAATGTGCAATATTTAATGATTTTCGTGTGTTGTACTTTACTTTTGGGGGATTGGAAGATTTTTTGGGAAGTTGACTTGAAAGTATTGTGTTTGGGCAGGTGAGTAGCGCTGGAGGGGATAAGAGCATTTTGGGAATGTTGTATTGTTGTAGGTTGAGTAGTTTTAGATTGGACGAGTAATGTTTAAACGTGTGTTCTAGTGGTTGTATTCCCTTTATTTAGATCTTCATGTGTTCCACTTGTCTTCTGCCTTTCCATTGGGGTCATCGTATTATCATTTTGCAGACTTTCGTTGAGGACCATGCATCATTCCATGATTGGGTGATGAGGAAAAGTAAGGGGTTTTCTGAGCCTCCTGATTGGCTAGCACCCCTCCCCCACCCACAGGGCGCTATTGTTCATTAGTACCGTGAATGGCGCACATCCACTATAAATACTCACAGCATTTGAGTACATGCAGGCGTTACCTCGGCCGGAATTCTACCCACAACGTTCCTTCCCCGCCTCAGCTATCGCCTCCTTTTCAACAGGGACGTCATTTAGGGGTTGCCAGGGGTCGCAACTGCGACCTCTGAGGTCTCCCTTGCGACCTCTAGGGAAAAAAAAGAAAAAGAAAGTTTGTATATGTATTTTTTTTTTTTTTTTTTTTTTTGTAATGCAAGTTCATGGGCTGTGGCCAGCACCATGTGGATCTTTATTTCTGGAGTGGCCTGCTTTCTTGTTAAAGCCCCTTAAAAAAAGAAGAAAAGGAGTGCCACAAGTCTAACACTTTCAGCACTTATCCTAAATAAGAAAGATTAGGAATACCAAATAATGTGTCTTTCTGGAATTCTATACAATAATTGCTAGGCTCATTAAAGGTTTATTTCAGGCACACTTCAGGGGGAGAGTCACAGGGTTAGTCTGTTCTTAAACGCCTCAACTCAGCCTTTCATCCTTCTGAGGTCAATAAATGAGTGCCAACACAGGTTGGGTGATATTGGGTGTATATTTTTTCTATATAAAGCACTTAAGCGTAAGTGCTATATAATAACACATCATTATCATTTGGTCATGGACGTCTGCTTGCATTCACAGTGATTTGGTAATATGGGCCTATACACACTGATCTTAGCGATACATATGGCGATCCATTCTTGTATGAAATATACATCACATTATAGTGATATAACCATATTTTTTGTAGTGTACAATGCTGTGATAGCACTTCCTGTTTTGTCAAAGGGTGAAAGGTCGCATTCCAAGACATCCCGCGATATCACTTCGGGGTGGGGTCAAATGACATCACTTCCTGTGATGTCGCCAGGGGTCAAGGGTCATGTGATGTCACTTCCGCTACCCCTGGCATTTTGGTGAAATGACATACCTGCGTTTCAAGCCGCCATTATCTCCAGCACCCATTATGCAATTTGGCACCCATCCGTGTTCGCCTTCATGCACACTCTGGAAAACATCAACAGCAATAACCATGGATCTGCAAGCCCAGAAAAATATTGTCGACCTCCCTTATAGTCTTTCCTCGCCCGCTGCCATTAACTTCACTATCCTTGGCACACAAACATTGGAAGAGTGGAGTGTTGATTCATGTCCAGAAATGGAAGACAGACAAAGCCCAAACATCAGCCCAAGACCTTCATCTATTTCAACTAGTGTGTGACACCCCCCAAGAAGACACGCTTCTGTGGGCAGCACAGATTTAGATGCCATTGAACTGAATAAGGCTGAGGCAATAACACAGCTTGCCACTAAATGGGCATTCAACACTTTTAAAGGTTGGCTTCTTGAAAAATGCTATTAACACATATGAGAAAATTAAAGTATTCCTTCTTTAGCCAACCTTCTTCGACAAGTTTATGCTGAAGTACAAACTGTGTCAGGGCACAGAATATCAGCCGAAAGCCTCATTTCTCTACGGTCTGGCATCGATCCATTTCTTAATATTCCACCTTTCAGTCGCAATATCAACATAAAGCACAACCAGGTGGGTGTACGCATTATGAAAGGGCTACCACGCTCTGGTAAGGACCATGCTGTTCATAACACTGCAATTTCGCACATGGACCTTATACAATTGCCTGCTTCTGGCGATTCTAACCTGAACTTTCCAGATACTATGCAATGTAAGGTATGGCTTGGCATCCAGACCCATTGTGCCCGTCGTGCCATGAAGGACTCAGACTTTTACCCGCCAATGCTGCTTCCACTGTGATTACTGAACAATGGGAAAGAATATGCCAGCTTAACCTTTAATGAAGTAACCAAAAACCACCAACCGATTCTTGAGCAGGACAGCAGCACTCTCTGTGGCCGTACGTATGCCATACCGCATGTCCCTGACAGTCCAGTGAATCTGCTTCTTCAAAACATATCCAAGCTTCCTCTAGACCCTCTGTTTTTCTTTGTTGCACCATGTCGTCTAAAAAAGAAGACTGGACACTGAAAAAAAATCCGGCATTCCAATATGCCCTTAGGGAAAAATACCAGAGGCAACTTCATGCCCAAAATCAGTCAACGAGCACATCTCCGAGGCGTGTGCACCAATCACTCTAGTCAAGCCATACAGATGCCTTCCAATGCTGGACTTGAATCCCGATAAATGATTGCTGTTACTGCACCTCACAATGCTTCCCGCATTGAAAGTTATTGCAGCCACAAGCCAATGAAAGAATGAACTGGTCATCCTTCCTGCATCATGGCACCATCCGCAATCCTCTTCCCATTACTCATTCTGATGTGCCCTCCATAAACACGGTCGCCTCTACCTCCAGCATTGCACCCTGTTCCCCCTCTGCCTCATCTAGCACCTCCTCAAATAATGTTTCTGATTCTAATCCCAATCCTCAATTAGCAAATTGTTCTTTCACCTTCCCAAGAAATGTACAATTTAATTCACACTAGAACTGTTTGCTGTGCAACTTCTGTTTTCAATGATGTTTCTTTTTTTTGTGAGACATATTTAATGTTCTTCTGTGACTATGTTCTCTCACATCTTGCTCAATGCCATCCAACCCACCTCCTACATATTCATAATGTTACATTCAATATTTTGGAGGGGATTGTTGGTGTTGATGTGTTGCTGCAGTTGCACGGCTACCGCTTTCTCAACAATCTTCCCTAGGAAGGGAAGATGGGTGATGCAGTGATAGTTACCTAGGTTGTCAGGATCCAGAGCGGCTTTCTTTAGTAGAGGGATGATTTCTCCTGTTTTAGGGATGTTGGGAAGATGTCTTGAGTTAGGGAGCTGCTGATGATCTACGCGTAAGGAGGGAGAGCTTCTGCAGGGAGCGTCTTGTGGATGGGTGCTGGGATACTGTGTTGCTTTGATGGCAGCCTGGGTTTCTATCAGGTCCTCTGTCGAGAGTGTCTTGAATGTTGTCCTTGGGGTGGAGATTTTGCGAGGAGGGATGTGAGGTGGGTCTGTGGATACCGAGCTGGCGTCTATGTGTTGGCGAATCATCCTGATTTTATCAATGAAGAAAGTGTTAATGGCAGTGGCTTTATTTTTTTGATGGGATGGAGTGATATGATATGATAGTTTATTTATATAGCGCCTATACACAATGTTTATAAAGCGCTTCAAGGCAAGGGAGGGAACAAGGAAAATACAATGACATTCTTACAGACCATGAACAGGAAGGATGTGAAATTAACTATCGTACTCAGCCTGACAACATTTCAGATAGTGCAAGAGCTAAGACATAGATAAGGAAGGGAGGGAGAGAGTGGGAAGGAAATGGAAACAGACAGGCGACTACCGTACTAGGCCTGACAACATTTCTGATACAGCCGGAGAAAAACAAAAGGTGAGGGAGAGGGGTGCAGAAAGGGAGGTGACGAACAAAACAAGCAACTATCATACTAGGCCTGACAACATTTCAGATAGTGCTGGAGGGGCGGTGGGGAGGAAAAAAATCAGCAATGGGAGGGTGGAGGAAACAGACGAGGTTGCTATCATATTAGGTATAGGGACAATTCTGACAGAGTAAGTGCATAGAAGAAAGTAAGGGAAGGAGATAGGAAAAGGGAGAAGGGAAAGGAGGAGAGAACAGAGAGTAAGCAGTCAAAAAGAGTGCAGAAGCAAGAGTGGAGAGCGAATACAATTGCAGAAGTCATTAGTAACACATAATGTTGCAAGCCAGGATACAAGATGAAGATGGGAACAGCATGATTCAGGGCCACCATGAGTACAAGATGCAAAGGAAGTCCAGAATGAGAGTTGAGAAAGAGTGACGCACTGTGAATGAATGAAGTCCATAAAAGTCAAATCCAGCATTGGCCACAAGACGGTGATGGTGAAACCAGAATGTATCAGGACAGACTCCTGCAGAAGTAGGCTGGAGGAGGTTGAGGGGGAGCAGGGTAGAAGAATCAAGCAAAACAGGCAACACCTGTGTGCGAGAGTGTGGTGTGGCAAGGTTGGGTAGCAGGTTAACGCACTGCTTGACTGCTTTGAAGAGGGTTGTGCTTTTGTTGTTGGCTTCTGCTATGTTATTCCGATAGTGGGAGGCCTTAGCTGTGTTGATTAGTTGTCAGAGGGTTGCTCAGAGTGTGATGAGGAGCACCAGATCAGATGCAGTCCTGAAGCAGTGCCAGGGTTTCTCTTTTTTCCTGATGAATCTTTTGCTGAGGTTCAGTTCTTGCATGTACCAGGGTGCTGACGGTATCGGTTTGCAGGTATGTTGTTTCAGGGGCGCGTGTTGGTCGATGGAGGATGAGAAGGTGGTGTTCAGTGCTTCCAGTAGAGAGTTGCAGTTCAGTTGGGGGTGTACGGTCCATGTAAGGTGTAAGTTGACAAGGTCGCCTGTGAGAATTTCTACTGGGAACTTCTTGAAGGACCTGAAGGTTTGTCGCTGGGTTTCTGCTGGGAGTGCTTGACTGTGGTGGTTGGAATGTTTGACTGGGGTGGTATGCAGGATGTTGAAAGGCTTGGCCTGGTGGTCAGACCAGTCAAGCGGGAGAGGAGAGCTGTAGTGTAGGGAAGACAATGTGATATTAGGCAATTTACATTAAGGATAGGGGATTCTGATGACTAGTTGGACATTTTAAAAATGTCATTTGCTATTGTGTGGGCCGTGAGTGAATGCTAGATGAGTGGCTATGTGTGCTCCGTATCATAAGGTAACAAGTGTCATGGTGTTTTGGTATATTCGTGAGATTCTCTGGGGGTTTTGAAGTTGCTGCATTAGGCAGGTTGTATATTTAGGGCAGTTTGCATGATTTATTATCATTTGGTTTGGCTTTTGGCTGAGGCTTTTCTAGGCACTGTTCCTTTAGGATGTGATGTGTGCAAGTAGTTGTAGGGGCTACCTTTTATCTCAATGCTAAATTTGATAGTTTGCCCACCCCTTTCCCTGCCCCTAGCCACAACCCCTGTGCCCCTGTAAATTTGATTGCGGCCCAACATTTTTTATATACATTGTATTGATCACCAACGTTATTTATATACATTTGATATAAAACTGGTAAGAACCCCATCAATATTTAATATAAATTCGATATAAATTTATAAGAAACCCAATAATGTTTATATACATTTCATAAACATGTTATATTCATTTTATATTAAGTTGATATAAATTTAATGGAATCCCCAAAACATTTAATATGAATTGGATAAGAAGCCTAAGAATGTTTAATTTAAATTTGATATAAATTGGATAAGATTCTGAAGAATGTCTGATATAATTTTGAAATAAATTGGACATGCTATAAATAGGTCTAAGGGTGGTTCCAAGACTATGGAAGTGCTGGGGAAGGGGTTTACAACATGGCTATATAGTGTTTGTTGTAGGCCTGGAAGACATGCACGCTCTTCTAGGTTTCCAGGGTCTATTCAGCATGTTGTGGAGGAAACTGTGATTATAAACTGCTACAGTTACGACAAGGGGAAGGCAACCCCCAGAAGATCTGGTGATTCCAATGATAGCTATACACCTTATTGTCTTATGGGGCATGATGAGATGGAGGACGCTCAGGATTTGATGTCATATCGCAAAACCAGTGAGCTCTGTGACAAAATGGCTGCACTCTCTGTGCCACAGTTATGCGACAGTCTTTTGGAGATTTCTTCCAAAACATTAAGGAGGATGTACCCACAACCACAGTTTATCTGGAAATGGCTTTGTGGAGCCAAGCGACCATCCACAGGCAAAGTGGGCTCTGAAGACAGTGGGTATGAATCAATGGTTATGCAGAATGATGCAGTCATGACAACAGAGGGTGCCCTCACCCCACAGGAACTTTGAGAAAAATGGGGATCCATGTGGACTGGATATCAGACCACGTGTTATCCGGTGGGTATATTTTAAAGTGAACGTTTGTATTTTGTAGAGGGAATGATAAGTAGCCATAATTGAAACCATGCACCTCTGTTTTGTTTACAGCCTCTATCAGATGAAGTGGATGGCAGTGAGGATAGCCAAGATGTGGCAGAGACTATCAACACCTACTGTGTTTAGTAATCAAACCAAATTGAAAACCTGGGGTAATGTTAAAGATGCTGCAGACCCATCGGTTGTGACCTGGATTGATATCCAGGCTTTTCAGGGTTTTACGGCTATAGTGGTGAAAATGTGTTTACAATAACACTTTCACAGATGGTGTGCCAGACATAAAATGGATGATCCCCAACAGGATGATCACAAATGTTTGGAAATGTCTTACACAGATAATTCTGTGTGTAAAAATATGTCATATGTTGAGCCCTAAATGCCTTGTAGAAATGATGCAACTAATAAAGCTACCAGCAGAGCTAAAGGTTAGGGGTGGTGCAGAACGATGCATGTCTAAATCATTGTGGGCTATTCATTTGGTGAATGACCCCCTTTTGAAAATGAAGCAGTTTAGATGGGGGTGTCCGTTGTGTGTTAGAAGCATCATTAAGAAAACAGTTCACAAGTGGGGGGCTAAAGTATATCAAAAACAGTGTGGTAGAGAACGTGCATGGAGTCCTGTTAAGTGACCTATAAAGATTGAGAATGCAGATGTTTGTATATGCATTTGCGTTTATTTGCAGGAAATAAAAAATGACCACTTGATGGGTTTGCGAACAATTTAATGTGAATCCTGCCATTGAGGTGTACAACAATTATTTCTGGATTTATTTAAAGAGAATCTAAGTACTATATGTCCAAGGATGTTGTGTTATCTGGAAACACCACCAGAGGTATACAGAAGTCTTATATGTATCGCAAACATAGGCTCTCACAGCAGCCACTGGCAAATGCTGTCGACAGCACTACAAAGGGGGTTTCAGCGATTTAAGGCCACCTTTGGGCCCCTCATTGAGACTGAAGTTGGACAACATGCAACAGAGTTTGCGATGTGTTCAAGGACGTTGGCTGTTATACAGGGAGCTTTACTAATTTCTATCAGCCATGTTTGCTTATTGACTTGGTGAACGACAGTCTGTGTATGAAGTAATTGCTGATACGGCAGAGTTCATAGACGAAAGGATAATTGCACAGCATTGTATAACCCAACATGTAATTTGAATACAATTTGAATAAAAATGGATGGTCTAAATGCTAGAAAAAACCTGTTGTTTATAAAACCTAGTTGGGTCTTTATGTTCAGCGGTTATGCTATGTTATGTTATGTTATTTTGCATTTATATAGCGCCTTATATACCATTGGTATGGTCTGAAGGTGCTGGTAGGTTGAACGCCCTTGGGAACCGAAGTTTGGATCAGTAGAGAGAGTGGAGAGTCAAAGGTGCGTGTGAGCACCGGATATGTGTGCAGCTGGTGCGGTATTCGTGTAAAAGCTGCTTCTTAGCGGTAGGTGTGGTAGTTGAGAGATCAGGAGTATGTGTTCATTCTGGCAAGACCGAATGTGGCTGTGTTAGGCCTGAGGAGAACGCCTGGCTGGGGTGTGTGTAACCAGCTGTGTTTACTTAGAATGATGGGGAATGTTCGGCAGATGTTAGTATGAGAACAGTTATACCGAATGGTGTCATAGTATCTCTGTGTTCTAGTTGAGTGGTGGTGTAAAGAAGAGGGTAAGCGTATGGTGGGTTATATGCTCTTTCAAACGTTCCCTGCAGTCCGAACCATACTATATACATTGCGCTAATAGGCACTTTCTCAATTCAACTTTATACAGGGAGGGTATTAGGCATAATTCTAAAATCAACTTTGCACAGAGCGGTTATTAGGGAGATTTGTCGGTTCTGCGGGGCATGCTATTAGACTATTAGGATATTGGGCACACTTCTAAATTCAACTTCTAAATGCACTTCTAAATTCAACTTTTACATATAAGCTATTGGGCACGCTTCTAAATTCAACTTTCCCTGAGCGGCTATTGGGCATACTTCTAAATTCAACTTTAACAAATAAGCTATTGGGCACGCTTCTAAATTCAACTTTCCCCGAGAGGCTATTGGGCATACTTCTAAATTCAACTTTCCCAGAGAGGCTATTGGGCACGCTTCTAAATTCAACTTTCACATGTAAGCTATTGGGCACGTTTCTAAATTCAACTTTCCCAGAGAGGTTATTGGGAACATTTCTAAATTCAGCTTTCACAGGGAGGCTATTGGGCGCACTTCTAAATTCAACTTTCACGGAAAGGCTATTGGGCACCCATTCTAAATTCAATTTTCACATAGAGTATATTGGGCACACATATAAGCTATTGGGCACGCTTCTAAATTCAACTTTCCCAGAGAGGCTATTGGGCGCACTTCTAAATTCAACTTTCACCGAGAGGCCATTGGGCTATTCATAATTCTATGAAGGGTCCCTTAAATCACAATGTCTTCTACTTATCTGATTCTGTTTGTGAACACCCGTTCAGGGTGTAGGGATGGGCTTCCTATGCAATATTAAGAAATCGAGGTAGGTGTTGATTTCCAGCATAAAGATTTCCAGCATAAAGCTGTCCAAAATATTACGCTGCAGGGGTGTTGGTAGTTAAGGAGGGGTTAAGGGCTTGTATCGTAAACTGAGAACTGTTGTATGACTACACCTGCAGTGTACACACAATGTCTAGTTAAACAAATAGCAAGTTACTTCTTTCTTTCAAACAAAGATCACTCAAAATCATCATGAATATTTAAACTAAGGAGGGATCATTTCAATAGCAGGCATCACCAAAATGTGAGAACCTTGACCAAACTATAGCATGGTGTGGACTGTGGTTAATTTACAGAAAAAAACATACCAGGCTAGTAAAAAGTGTACTGATTCTATATCTGCAAAACAATGTATCACTCATAAAAAGGCAACATTTCAAACAAGGCAAGAAAGATATCTTAGTTTGTGTCTTAACTTCCACAGTGTGATTAAAAAACATAGCAACAGCCTCTGTAACCCATATAGAGCTGTGGTCCTTACCATAGTCTAGTGTTACACGTGTGAATAAAATTACTTTTAAAAAAATCAACAAGCATTGAAATTATACATAATAAATAGGACAATGTAATACAGAACCAGTCTGTTTTATCAATTGAGAAAATACTTATTTCTAAAAAAAGATACATCCAATACAGAAAGGAGAAAGGGTTATACTTGCACAAGTAGTTCAATACAGATAGGAAAAAAATACATTTTTGATACAGAAAAAAGAACAATAATTATACCACAAGCATTAAATACAAAAAGGAAAAATAAACATACACATTTAGACAACCAACTCTCAGACAGCCAGCTTGGAAGGATGAGTCTCCTTCATGGCATAGTTGATTTATAGGTAGAGGCGGCAGGGTCATCGTAGAATTGTGAGAGGGTGGGTAAAGATTAACACCAAATACTTAATAGCTGTAGGGGTGCGTCAAGCCGCCGGGGCCAGCGTCCTTTTCTCAAACATGGCTGTGAGTGTCTTTTGCAGAGTATTTGCGCTAATTTCCATTGTTTTTAATCGCACAGCACACACAGCTGTGTAACGATGATAGACTGCAGGGTGTTGCATGCATCTCCCTGTAGAAAGGACTGTACCAGATCTTCCAAGCTGTCCATTTTTTTTCAGCTGTACTGTTAACAGTCAGCGGTATGCCTTTCATTTTCATACTAACCCACGCCCCATTTATGAGCCCCGGCTCATTTTCCTGCACCACTTAATGCACTGCACGTACCTAAAATATTGATACCCCACCTCTGTCTACGCACAACATCAGCGTGAGCCGATCGTGTCTTTGAGACCAACACGTGAACTGATCTTGAGCTGATCGTGTCTATGGCCCACGCGTGAGCTGATCTTGTCTGTGACCCATGCATCAGCTAGTGTTGTCTTTGACCCACACGTGAGCTGATCTTGAGCGGATCTTGTCTATGGCGCACGTGTGAGCTGATCTTGAGCTGATCTTGTCTATGACGCATGTATGAGCTAATCTTGTCTTTGACCCACACATGAGCTGATCTTGTCTATGACCCACACATGAGCTTATCTTAGCTTTGAGCCACACATGAGCTGATCTTGTATGTGACCCACACGTGAGCTGATCTTGTCTTTGACCCATGCGGGAGCTGATCTTGAGTTGATCTTGTCTATGACGCATGGTGAGCTGATATTGTCTTTGACCCACACTTTAGCTGATCTTGTCTATGACCCACATATGAGCTGATCTTGTCTATGAGCCACACATGAGCTGATCTTGTCTATGAGCCACACGTGAGGTGATCTTGTCTTTGACCCACATGTGAGCTGATCTTGTCTATGACCCAAACATGAGCTGACCCTGTTTATGACCCACACATGAGCTGAACCTGTGTATGACCCATACGTGAACTGATCTTGTCTATGAGCCACACTTGAGCTGATCTTGTCTATGAGCCACAAACGAGCTGATCTTGTCTTTGACCCACGCATGAGCTGATCCTGTTTATGACCAACACATGAGCTGATCCTGTTTATGACCCACACGTGAGCTGATCTTGTCTATGACCCACACATGAGCTGATCATGTATATGACCCACACGTGAGCTGATCTTGTCTATGATCCACGTATGAGCTGATCTTGTCTATGACCCACACATGAGCTGATCCTGTTTATGACCCACATGTGAGCTGATCCTGTTTATGACCTACACATGAGCAGAACCTGTGTATGTCCCATACGTGAACTGATCTTGTCTATGACCCACACATGAGCTAATATCGACTTTCACCCACACTTGAGCTGATCTTGTCTATGAGCCACACATGAGCTGATCTTATCTATGAGCCACACGTGAGCTGATCTTGTCTGTGACCCACATGTGAGCTGATCTTGTCTTTGACCCACGTGAGAGCTGATCTTGTCTATGACGCATGCGTGAGCTGATCTTGTCTATGACCCACATATGAGCTAATCTTTTCTTTGACCCACACGTGAGCTGATCTTCTCTATGGCCCACGCGTGAGCTGATCTTGTCTACGATGCATGCGAGAGCTGATCTTGTCTGTGACCCATGCGTGAACTAATCTTGTCTTTTAGCCACACGTGAGCTGATCTTGTCTATGAGCCACCCGTGAGCTGATCTTGTCTATGACCCACGCGTGAGCTGATCCTGTTTATGACCAACACGTGAGCTGATCCTGTATATAACCCACACGTGAGCTGATCTTGTCTATGACCCACGTATGACTGATCTTGTCTATGACCCATGCATGAGCTGATTTTGTCTATGACCCACATGTGAGCTGATCTTGTCTATGAGCCACACGTGAGGTGATTTTGACCCACGTGTGAGCTGATCTTGTCTATGACCTATACGTGAGCTGATTTTGTCTATAACCCACACGTGAGCTGATCTTGAGCTGATCTTGTCCATGACACACACACGTGAGCTGATCTTGTTTATGTCCCATGCGTGAGCTGATCCTTTTTATGACCCACACATGAGCTGATCTTGTCTATGACCCACACGTGAGCTGTTCTTGTCTATCACCCTCGCGTGAGCTAATCTTGTCTATGACCCATGCATGAGCTGATCTTGTCTATGACCCATGCGTGAGCTGATCTTGTCTATGAACCAATGCGTGAGCTGATCTTTCCTATGTCCCATGCGTGAGCTGATATTGTCTATGACACAGGCGTGAGCTGATCTTGTCTATGACCCACGCATGAGCTGGTCTTGCCTATGACTCAGGCGTGAGCTGATCTTGCCTATGACACACGCGTGAACTGATCTTGTCTATGACACACACATGAGCTGATCTTGCTAATGAACCATGCGTGAGCTGATCTTGTCTATGAGCCACACATGAGCTTATCTTGTTTATGACCCACACATGAGCTAATCCTGTCTTTGACCTACACTTGAGCTGATCTTGTCTATGAGCCACACATGAGCTGATCTTGTCTATGACCCATGCATGAGCTGATCTTGTCTATGAGCCACACATGAGCTTATCTTGTCTATGAGCCACACATGAGCTGATCTTGTCTATGACCCACATGCGAGTTGGCCTTGAGCTAATCTTGTCTATGACCCAGGCGTGAGCTGATCTTGTCGATGACCCACACTTGAACTGATCTTGTCTGTGACCCACGCGTGAGCTGATCTTGTCTATGAGCCACACATGAGCTGATCTTGTCTTTGAGCCACACGTGAGCTGATCTTGTCTTTTGTCTTTGACCCACACGTGAGCTGATCTTGTCTATAACACTTGTGTGAGCTGATCCTGTTTATGACCCACACGTGAGCTGATCCTGTTTATGACCCACACATGAGCTGATCTTGTCTATGACCCAGAAATGAGCAGATCTTGTCTATGCCCACAAGTGAGCTGATCATCATATATGACCCGCAGGTGAGATGATCTTGTATATGACCCACGCGTGAGCTGATTTTGTCTATGACCCACATGTGAGCTGATCTTCTCTATGAGCCACACGTGAGCTGATCTTGTCTATGACCCACGTATGAGCTGATCTTGTCTATGACCCATGCATGAGCTGATTTTGTCTATGACCCACATGTGAGCTGATCTTGTCTATGAGCCACACGTGAGGTGATTTTGTCTATGACCCACGAGTGAGCTGATCTTGTCTTTGACCTATACGTGAGCTGATTTTGTCTATGACCCACACGTGAGCTGATCTTGAGCTGATCTTGTCCATGACACACACACGTGAGCTGATCTTGTTTATGACCCACGCATGAATGATCCTGTTTATGACCCACACATGAGCTGATCCTGTTTATGACCCACACGTGAGCTAATCTTGTCTATGACCCACGCATGAGCTGATCTTGTCTATGACCCGTGCGTGAGCAGATCTTTCCTATGGCCCATGCGTGAGCTGATATTGTCTATGACACAGGCGTGAGCTGATCTTGTCTATGACCCACGCATGAGCTGGTCTTGCCTATGATTCAGACGTGAGCTGATCTTGTCTATGACACACGCGTGAACTGAACTTGTCTATGACACACACATGCGCTGATCTTGCTAATGACCCATGCGTGAGCTGATCTTGTCTATGACACATGCATGAGCTGGTCTTGTCTATGAGCCACACATGAGCTTATCTTGTTTATGACCCACACATGAGCTAATCCTGTCTTTGACCTACACTTGAGCTGATCTTGTCTACGACCCACACATGAGCTGATCTTGTCTATGACCCATGCATGAGCTGGTCTTGTCTATGAGCCACACATGAGCTTATCTTGTTTATGACCCACACATGAGCTAATCCTGTCTTTGACCTACACATGAGCTGATCTTGTCTATGACCCACATGCCAGCTGGTCTTGAGCTAATCTTGTCTATGACCCACGCGTGAGCTGATCTTGTCGATGACCCACACATGAACTGATCTTGTCTGTGACCCACACATGAGCTAATCTTGAATTTCACCCACACTTGAGCTGATCTTGTCTATGAGCCACACATGAGCTGATCTTGTCTTTGAGACACACGTGAGCTGATCTTGTCTTTAACCCACACGTGAGCTGATCTTGTCTATGACACTTGCGTGAGCTGATCCTGTTTATGACCCACACGTGAGCTGATCCTGTTTATGACCCACACGTGAGCTGATCCTGCTTCTGACCCACACGTGAGCTGATCTTGTCTATGACCCACAAATGAGCTGATCTTGTCTATGCCCACAAGTGAGCTGATCTTCGTTTATGACCCGCAGGTGAGATGATCTTGTCTATGACCCATGTGTGAGCTGATTTTGTCTATGACCCACATGTGAGCTGATCTTCTCTATGAGCCACACGTGATCTGATTTT
This sequence comes from Ambystoma mexicanum, assembly GCF_040938575.1. Classification (NCBI taxonomy): domain Eukaryota; kingdom Metazoa; phylum Chordata; class Amphibia; order Caudata; family Ambystomatidae; genus Ambystoma; species Ambystoma mexicanum. Next base: position 24,682,482 of record NC_090931.1, read on the forward strand.
GTCTCTGACCCACGCATGAACTGATTTTGTCTATGACCCACATGTGAGCTTATCTTGAGCTGATCTTTTCTATGATACACACGTGAGATGTTCCTGTCTATGACCCATGTGTGAGCTGATCCTGTTTATGACCCACATGTGAGCTGATCCTGTTTATGACCCACACATGAGCTGATCTTGTCTATGACCCATGCATGAGCTTATCTTGTCTATGACCCATGCATGAGCTGATTTTGTCTATGACACACACCTGAGCTGATCTTGTCTATGAGGCACACATGAGCTGATCTTGTCTATGACCCATGCGTGGGCTGATCATGCCTATGGCCCATGCATGAGCTGTTCTTGTCTATGACACAGGCGTGAGCTGATCTTGTCTATGACCCACGAATGAGCTGATCTTGTCTATGACCCAGGTGTGAGCTGATCTTGTCTATGACACACGCATGAACTGATCTTGTATATGACCCACACATGAGCTGATCTTGCTTATGACCCATGCATGAGCTGATCTTGTCTATAACCCATGCATATGCTGATCATGTCTATGAGCCACACATGAGATGATCTTGTCGATGACCCATGCGTGAGCTGATCTTGTCTATGACCCACATGTGGGCTCGTCTTGAGCTAATCTTCTCTATGACCCATGTGTGAGCTAGTCTTGTCTTTGACCCACGCTTTAGCTGATCTTGTCTATGACCCACATATGAGCTAATCTTTTCTTTGACCCACACGTGAGCTGATCTTGTCTATGGCCCATGCGAGAGCTGATCTTGTCTTTTAGCCACATGTGAGCTGATCTTGTCTATGACCCAAACATGAGCTGACCCTGTTTATGAGCCACACATGAGCTGAACCTGTGTATGACCCATACGTGAACTGATCTTGTCTATGACCCACACATGAGCTAATCTCGACTTTGACCCACACTTGAGCTGATCTTGTCTATGAGCCACACATGAGCTGATCTTGTCTATGAGCCACAAACGAGCTGATCTTGTCTTTGACCCACAAGTGAGCTGATCTTGTCTATGACCAACACATGAGCTGATCCTGTTTATGACCCACACGTGAGCTGATCTTGTCTATGACCCACACATGAGCTGATCTTGTATATGACCCACACGTGAGCTGATCTTGTCTATGATCCACGTATGAGCTGATCTTGTCTATGACCCATGCATGAGCTGATTTTGTCTATGACCCACACATGAGCTGATCCTGTTTATGATCCACATGTGAGCTGATCCTGTTTATGACCCACACATGAGCAGAACCTGTGTATGTCCCATACATGAACTGATCTTGTCTATGACACACACGTGAGCTGATCTTGTCTATGACCCACACATGAGCTTATCTTGACTTTGACCCACACGTGAGCTGATCTTGTCTGTGACCCACATGTGAGCTGATCTTGTCGTTGACCCACGCGAGAGCTGATCTTGTGCTGATCTTGTCTATGACGCATGCGTGAGCTGATCTTGTCTGTGACCCATGCGTGAGCTAGTCTTGTCTTTGACCCACGCATGAGCTGATCTTGTCTATGACCCACATATGAGCTAATCTTTTCTTTGACCCACACGTGAGCTGATCTTCTCTATGGCCCACGCGTGAGCTGATCTTGTCTATGATGCATGCGAGAGCTGATCTTGTCTGTGACCCATGCGTGAACTAATCTTGTCTTTTAGCCACATGTGAGCTGATCTTCTCTATGAGCCACACGTGAGGTGATCTTGTCTTTGACCCACATGTGAGCTGATCTTGTCTATGACCCAAACATGTGCTGATCCTGTTTATGACCCACACATGAGCTGAACCTGTGTATGACCCATACGTGAAGTGATCTTGTCTATGACCCACACATGAGCTAATCTCGACTTTGAACCACACTTGAGCTGATCTTGTCTATGAGCCACACATGAGCTGATCTTGTCTATGAGCCACACGTGAGCTGATCTTGTCTTTGACCCACAAGTGAGCTGATCTTGTCTATGACCCACGCGTGAGCTGATCCTGTTTATGACCAACACGTGAGCTGATCCTGTATATAACCCACACGTGAGCTGATCTTGTCTATGACCCACGTATGACTGATCTTGTCTATGACCCATGCATGAGCTGATTTTGTCTATGACCCACATGTGAGCTGATCTTGTCTATGAGCCTCACGTGAGGTGATTTTGACCCACGTGTGAGCTGATCTTGTCTATGACCTATACGTGAGCTGATTTTGTCTATGACCCACACGTGAGCTGATCTTGTCCATGACACACGCACGTGAGCTGATCTTGTTTATGTCCCATGCGTGAGCTGATCCTTTTTATGACCCACACATGAGCTGATCTTGTCTATGACCCACACGTGAGCTGTTCTTGTCTATCACCCTCGCGTGAGCTAATCTTGTCTATGACCCATGCATGAGCTGATCTTGTCTATGACCCATGCGTGAGCTGATCTTGTCTATGAACCAATGCGTGAGCTGATCTTTCCTATGGCCCATGCGTGAGCTGATATTGTCTATGACACAGGCGTGAGCTGATCTTGTCTATGACCCACGCATGAGCTGGTCTTGCCTATGACTCAGGCGTGTGCTGATCTTGCCTATGACACACGCGTGAACTGATCTTGTCTATGACACACACATGAGCTGATCTTGCTAATGACCCATGCGTGAGCTGATCTTGTCTATGACCCATGCATGAGCTGATCTTGTCTATGACCCATGCATGAGCTGATCTTGTCTATGACCCACATGCGAGTTGGCCTTGAGCTAATCTTGTCTATGACCCAGGCTTGAGCTGATCTTGTCGATGACCCACACTTGAACTGATCTTGTCTGTGACCCACACATGTGCTAATCTTGTATTTGACCCACACTTGAGCTGATCTTGTCTATGAGCCACACATGAGCTGATCTTGTCTTTGAGCCACACGTGAGCTGATCTTGTCTTTGACCCACACGTGAGCTGATCTTGTCCATAACACTCGTGTGAGCTGATCCTGTTTATGACCCACACATGAGCTGATCTTGTCTATGACCCAGAAATGAGCAGATCTTGTCTATGCCCACAAGTGAGCTGATCATCATATATGACCCGCAGGTGAGATGATCTTGTCTATGACCCACAAGTGAGCTGATTTTGTCTATGACCCACATGTGAGCTGATCTTCTCTATGAGCCACACGTGAGCTGATCTTGTCTATGACCCGCGTATGAGCTGATCTTGTCTATGACCCATGCATGAGCTGATTTTGTCTATGACCCACATGTGAGCTGATCTTGTCTATGAGCCACACGTGAGGTGATTTTGTCTATGACCCACGCGTGAGCTGATCTTGTCTATGACCTATACGTGAGCTGATTTTGTTTATGACCCACACGTGAGTTGATCTTGAGCTGATCTTGTCCATGACACACACACGTGAGCTGATCTTGTTTATGACCCACGCATGAGCTGATCCTGTTTATGACCCACACATGAGCTGATCCTGTTTATGACCCACACATGAGCTAATCCTGTCTTTGACCTACACTTGAGCTGATCTTGTCTATGAGCCACACATGAGCTGATCTTGTCTATGACCCACATGCGAGCTGGTCTTGAGCTAATCTTGTCTATGACCCACGCGTGAGCTGATCTTGTCGATGACCCACACGTGAACTGATCTTGTCTATGACACTTGCATGAGCTGATCCTGTTTATGACCCACACGTGAGCTGATCCTGTTTATGACCCACACGTGAGCTGATCCTGTTTATGACCCACACGTGAGCTGATCTTGTCTATGACCCACAAATGAGCTGATCTTGTCTATGCCCACAAGTGAGCTGATCTTCATATATGACCCGCTGGTGAGATGATCTTGTCTATGACCCATGTGTGAGCTGATTTTGTCTATGACCCACATGTGAGCTGATCTTCTCTATGAGCCACACGTGAGATGTTCCTGTCTATGACCCATGTGTGAGCTGATCCTGTTTATGACCCACATGTGAGCTGATCCTGTTTATGACCCACACGTGAGCTGATCTTGTTAATGACCCACACATGAGCTGATCTTGTCTATAACCCACACATAAGCCGATCTTGTTTAAGACCCACGCGTGAGCTTATCTTGTCTATGACCCATGCATGAGCTGATTTTGTCTATGACACACACCTAAGCTGATCTTGTCTATGAGGGACACATGAGCTGATCTTGTCTATGACCCATGCGTGGGCTGATCATGCCTATGGCCCATGCATGAGCTGATCTTGTCTATGACACAGGCATGAGCTGATCTTGTCTATGACCCACGAATGAACTGATCTTGTATATGACCCACACATGAGCTGATCTTGCTTATGACCCATGCGTGAGCTGATCTTGTCTATGAGCCACACATGAGATGATCTTGTCGATGACCCATGCGTGAGCTGATCTTGTCTATGACCCACATGTTGGCTCGTCTTGAGCTAATCTTCTCTATGACCCATGCGTGAGCTGGTCTTGCTAATGACCCATGCGTGAGCTGATCTTGTCTATGACCCATGCATGAGCTGATCTTGTCTATGACCCATGCATGAGCTGATCTTGTCTATGACCCACATGCGAGTTGGCCTTGAGCTAATCTTGTCTATGACCCAGGCTTGAGCTGATCTTGTCGATGACCCACAAGTGAGCTGATCTTGTCTTTGAGCCACACGTGAGCTGATCTTGTCTTTGACCCACACGTGAGCTGATCTTGTCCATAACACTCGTGTGAGCTGATCCTGTTTATGACCCACACGTGAGCTGATCATGTTTATGACCCACACATGAGCTGATCTTGTCTATGACCCAGAAATGAGCAGATCTTGTCTATGCCCACAAGTGAGCTGATCATCATATATGACCCGCAGGTGAGATGATCTTGTCTATGACCCACACGTGAGCTGATTTTGTCTATGACCCACATGTGAGCTGATCTTCTCTATGAGCCACACGTGAGCTGATCTTGTCTATGACCCGCGTATGAGCTGATCTTGTATATGACCCATGCATGAGCTGATTTTGTCTATGACCCACATGTGAGCTGATCTTGTCTATGAGCCACACGTGAGGTGATTTTGTCTATGACCCACGCGTGAGCTGATCTTGTCTATGACCTATACGTGAGTTGATCTTGAGCTGATCTTGTCCATGACACACACACGTGAGCTGATCTTGTTTATGACCCACGCATGAGCTGATCCTGTTTATGACCCACACATGAGCTGATCCTGTTTATGACCCACACGTGAGCTAATCTTGTCTATGACCCACACCTGAGCTGATCTTGTCTATGAGGCACACATGAGCTGATCTTGTCTATGACCCATGCGTGGGCTGATCATGCCTATGGCCCATGCATGAGCTGTTCTTGTCTATGACACAGGCGTGAGCTGATCTTGTCTATGACCCACGAATGAGCTGATCTTGTCTATGACCCAGGTGTGAGCTGATCTTGTCTATGACACACGCATGAACTGATCTTGTATATGACCCACACATGAGCTGATCTTGCTTATGACCCATGCATGAGCTGATCTTGTCTATAACCCATGCATATGCTGATCATGTCTATGAGCCACACATGAGATGATCTTGTCGATGACCCATGCGTGAGCTGATCTTGTCTATGACCCACATGTGGGCTCGTCTTGAGCTAATCTTCTCTATGACCCATGTGTGAGCTAGTCTTGTCTTTGACCCACGCTTTAGCTGATCTTGTCTATGACCCACATATGAGCTAATCTTTTCTTTGACCCACACGTGAGCTGATCTTGTCTATGGCCCATGCGAGAGCTGATCTTGTCTTTTAGCCACATGTGAGCTGATCTTGTCTATGACCCAAACATGAGCTGACCCTGTTTATGAGCCACACATGAGCTGAACCTGTGTATGACCCATACGTGAACTGATCTTGTCTATGACCCACACATGAGCTAATCTCGACTTTGACCCACACTTGAGCTGATCTTGTCTATGAGCCACACATGAGCTGATCTTGTCTATGAGCCACAAACGAGCTGATCTTGTCTTTGACCCACAAGTGAGCTGATCTTGTCTATGACCAACACATGAGCTGATCCTGTTTATGACCCACACGTGAGCTGATCTTGTCTATGACCCACACATGAGCTGATCTTGTATATGACCCACACGTGAGCTGATCTTGTCTATGATCCACGTATGAGCTGATCTTGTCTATGACCCATGCATGAGCTGATTTTGTCTATGACCCACACATGAGCTGATCCTGTTTATGATCCACATGTGAGCTGATCCTGTTTATGACCCACACATGAGCAGAACCTGTGTATGTCCCATACATGAACTGATCTTGTCTATGACACACACGTGAGCTGATCTTGTCTATGACCCACACATGAGCTTATCTTGACTTTGACCCACACGTGAGCTGATCTTGTCTGTGACCCACATGTGAGCTGATCTTGTCGTTGACCCACGCGAGAGCTGATCTTGTGCTGATCTTGTCTATGACGCATGCGTGAGCTGATCTTGTCTGTGACCCATGCGTGAGCTAGTCTTGTCTTTGACCCACGCATGAGCTGATCTTGTCTATGACCCACATATGAGCTAATCTTTTCTTTGACCCACACGTGAGCTGATCTTCTCTATGGCCCACGCGTGAGCTGATCTTGTCTATGATGCATGCGAGAGCTGATCTTGTCTGTGACCCATGCGTGAACTAATCTTGTCTTTTAGCCACATGTGAGCTGATCTTCTCTATGAGCCACACGTGAGGTGATCTTGTCTTTGACCCACATGTGAGCTGATCTTGTCTATGACCCAAACATGTGCTGATCCTGTTTATGACCCACACATGAGCTGAACCTGTGTATGACCCATACGTGAACTGATCTTGTCTATGACCCACACATGAGCTAATCTCGACTTTGACCCACACTTGAGCTGATCTTGTCTATGAGCCACACATGAGCTGATCTTGTCTATGAGCCACACGTGAGCTGATCTTGTCTTTGACCCACAAGTGAGCTGATCTTGTCTATGACCCACGCGTGAGCTGATCCTGTTTATGACCAACACGTGAGCTGATCCTGTATATAACCCACACGTGAGCTGATCTTGTCTATGACCCACGTATGACTGATCTTGTCTATGACCCATGCATGAGCTGATTTTGTCTATGACCCACATGTGAGCTGATCTTGTCTATGAGCCTCACGTGAGGTGATTTTGACCCACGTGTGAGCTGATCTTGTCTATGACCTATACGTGAGCTGATTTTGTCTATGACCCACACGTGAGCTGATCTTGTCCATGACACACGCACGTGAGCTGATCTTGTTTATGTCCCATGCGTGAGCTGATCCTTTTTATGACCCACACATGAGCTGATCTTGTCTATGACCCACACGTGAGCTGTTCTTGTCTATCACCCTCGCGTGAGCTAATCTTGTCTATGACCCATGCATGAGCTGATCTTGTCTATGACCCATGCGTGAGCTGATCTTGTCTATGAACCAATGCGTGAGCTGATCTTTCCTATGGCCCATGCGTGAGCTGATATTGTCTATGACACAGGCGTGAGCTGATCTTGTCTATGACCCACGCATGAGCTGGTCTTGCCTATGACTCAGGCGTGTGCTGATCTTGCCTATGACACACGCGTGAACTGATCTTGTCTATGACACACACATGAGCTGATCTTGCTAATGACCCATGCGTGAGCTGATCTTGTCTATGACCCATGCATGAGCTGATCTTGTCTATGACCCATGCATGAGCTGATCTTGTCTATGACCCACATGCGAGTTGGCCTTGAGCTAATCTTGTCTATGACCCAGGCTTGAGCTGATCTTGTCGATGACCCACACTTGAACTGATCTTGTCTGTGACCCACACATGTGCTAATCTTGTATTTGACCCACACTTGAGCTGATCTTGTCTATGAGCCACACATGAGCTGATCTTGTCTTTGAGCCACACGTGAGCTGATCTTGTCTTTGACCCACACGTGAGCTGATCTTGTCCATAACACTCGTGTGAGCTGATCCTGTTTATGACCCACACATGAGCTGATCTTGTCTAAGACCCAGAAATGAGCAGATCTTGTCTATGCCCACAAGTGAGCTGATCATCATATATGACCCGCAGGTGAGATGATCTTGTCTATGACCCACAAGTGAGCTGATTTTGTCTATGACCCACATGTGAGCTGATCTTCTCTATGAGCCACACGTGAGCTGATCTTGTCTATGACCCGCGTATGAGCTGATCTTGTCTATGACCCATGCATGAGCTGATTTTGTCTATGACCCACATGTGAGCTGATCTTGTCTATGAGCCACACGTGAGGTGATTTTGTCTATGACCCACGCGTGAGCTGATCTTGTCTATGACCTATACGTGAGCTGATTTTGTTTATGACCCACACGTGAGTTGATCTTGAGCTGATCTTGTCCATGACACACACACGTGAGCTGATCTTGTTTATGACCCACGCATGAGCTGATCCTGTTTATGACCCACACATGAGCTGATCCTGTTTATGACCCACACATGAGCTAATCCTGTCTTTGACCTACACTTGAGCTGATCTTGTCTATGAGCCACACATGAGCTGATCTTGTCTATGACCCACATGCGAGCTGGTCTTGAGCTAATCTTGTCTATGACCCACGCGTGAGCTGATCTTGTCGATGACCCACACGTGAACTGATCTTGTCTATGACACTTGCATGAGCTGATCCTGTTTATGACCCACACGTGAGCTGATCCTGTTTATGACCCACACGTGAGCTGATCCTGTTTATGACCCACACGTGAGCTGATCTTGTCTATGACCCACAAATGAGCTGATCTTGTCTATGCCCACAAGTGAGCTGATCTTCATATATGACCCGCTGGTGAGATGATCTTGTCTATGACCCATGTGTGAGCTGATTTTGTCTATGACCCACATGTGAGCTGATCTTCTCTATGAGCCACACGTGAGATGTTCCTGTCTATGACCCATGTGTGAGCTGATCCTGTTTATGACCCACATGTGAGCTGATCCTGTTTATGACCCACACGTGAGCTGATCTTGTTAATGACCCACACATGAGCTGATCTTGTCTATAACCCACACATAAGCCGATCTTGTTTAAGACCCACGCGTGAGCTTATCTTGTCTATGACCCATGCATGAGCTGATTTTGTCTATGACACACACCTAAGCTGATCTTGTCTATGAGGGACACATGAGCTGATCTTGTCTATGACCCATGCGTGGGCTGATCATGCCTATGGCCCATGCATGAGCTGATCTTGTCTATGACACAGGCATGAGCTGATCTTGTCTATGACCCACGAATGAACTGATCTTGTATATGACCCACACATGAGCTGATCTTGCTTATGACCCATGCGTGAGCTGATCTTGTCTATGAGCCACACATGAGATTTACTTGTCGATGACCCATGCGTGAGCTGATCTTGTCTATGACCCACATGTTGGCTCGTCTTGAGCTAATCTTCTCTATGACCCATGCGTGAGCTGGTCTTGCTAATGACCCATGCGTGAGCTGATCTTGTCTATGACCCATGCATGAGCTGATCTTGTCTATGACCCATGCATGAGCTGATCTTGTCTATGACCCACATGCGAGTTGGCCTTGAGCTAATCTTGTCTATGACCCAGGCTTGAGCTGATCTTGTCGATGACCCACAAGTGAGCTGATCTTGTCTTTGAGCCACACGTGAGCTGATCTTGTCTTTGACCCACACGTGAGCTGATCTTGTCCATAACACTCGTGTGAGCTGATCCTGTTTATGACCCACACGTGAGCTGATCATGTTTATGACCCACACATGAGCTGATCTTGTCTATGACCCAGAAATGAGCAGATCTTGTCTATGCCCACAAGTGAGCTGATCATCATATATGACCCGCAGGTGAGATGATCTTGTCTATGACCCACACGTGAGCTGATTTTGTCTATGACCCACATGTGAGCTGATCTTCTCTATGAGCCACACGTGAGCTGATCTTGTCTATGACCCGCGTATGAGCTGATCTTGTATATGACCCATGCATGAGCTGATTTTGTCTATGACCCACATGTGAGCTGATCTTGTCTATGAGCCACACGTGAGGTGATTTTGTCTATGACCCACGCGTGAGCTGATCTTGTCTATGACCTATACGTGAGTTGATCTTGAGCTGATCTTGTCCATGACACACACACGTGAGCTGATCTTGTTTATGACCCACGCATGAGCTGATCCTGTTTATGACCCACACATGAGCTGATCCTGTTTATGACCCACACGTGAGCTAATCTTGTCTATGACCCACACATGAGCTGATCTTGTTTATGACCCACACATGAGCTAATCCTGTCTTTGACCCACATGCGAGCTGGTCTTGAGCTAATCTTGTCTATGACCCACGCGTGAGCTGATCTTGTCGATGACCCACACGTGAACTGATCTTGTCTGTGACCCACACATGAGCTAATCTTGAATTTCACCCACACTTGAGCTGATATTGTCTTTAACCCACACGTGAGCTGATCTTGTCTATGACACTTGCGTGAGCTGATCCTGTTTATGACCCACACGTGAGCTGATCCTGTTTATGACCCACACGTGAGCTGATCTTGTCAATGACCCACACATGAGCTGATCTTGTCTATAACCCACACATGAGCTGATCTTGTTTATGACCCACACGTGAGCTTTTCTTGTCTATGACCCATGCATGAGCTGATTTTGTCTATGACACACACCTAAGCTGATCTTGTCTATGAGGGACACATGAGCTGATCTTGTCTATGACCCATGCGTGGGCTGATCATGCCTATGGCCCATGCGTGAGCTGATCTTTCCTATGGCCCATGCGTGAGCTGATATTGTCTATGACACAGGCGTGAGCTGATCTTGTCTATGACCCACGCATGAGCTGGTCTTGCCTATGACTCAGACGTGAGATGATCTTGTCTATGACACACGCGTGAACTGAACTTGTCTATGACCCACGCATGAGCTGGTCTTGCTAATGACCCATGCGTGAGCTGATCTTGTCTATGACCCATGCATGAGCTGGTCTTGTCTATGAGCCACACATGATCTTACCTTGTTTATGACCCACACATGAACTAATCCTGTCTATGACCCACACATGAGCTGATCTTGTATATGACCCACACGTGAGCTGATCTTGTCTATGACCCGCGTATGAGCTGATCATGTCTATGACCCATGCATGAGCTGATTTTGTCTATGACCCACATGTGAGCTGATCTTGTCTATGAGCCACACATGAGGTGATTTTGTCTATGACCCACGCGTGAGCTGATCTTGTCTATGACCTATACGTGAGCTGATTTTGTCTATGACCCACACGTGAGCTGATCTTGAGCTGATCTTGTCCATGACACACACACGTGAGCTGATCTTGTTTATGACCCACTTGTGAGCTGATCCTGTTTATGACCCACACATGAGCTGATCCTGTTTATGACCCACACGTGAGCTGATCTTGTCTATGACCCACACATGAGCTGATCTTGTATATGAGCCACACATGAGCTGATCTTGTCTATGACCCACACGTGAGCTGATCTTGTCTATGACCCACACGTGAGCTGATCTTGTCTATGACCCACGCGTGAGCTGATCTTGTCTATGACCCATGCGTGAGCTGATCTTTCCTATGGCCCATGCGTGAGCTGATATTGTCTCTGACACAGGAGTGAGCTGATCTTGTCTATGACCCACGCATGAGCTGGTCTTGCCTATGACTCAGACGTGAGCTGATCTTGTCTATGACACACGCGTGAACTGAACTTGTCTATGACCCACGCATGAGCTGGTCTTGCTAATGACCCATGCGTGAGCTGATCTTGTCTATGACCCATGCATGAGCTGGTCTTGTCTATGAGCCACACATGATCTTATCTTGTTAATGACCCACACATGAACTAATCCTGTCTTTGACCTACACTTGAGCTGATCTTGTCTATGAGCCACACATGAGCTGATCTTGTCTATGACCCACATGCGAGCTGGTCTTGAGCTAATCTTGTCTATGACCCACGCGTGAGCTGATCTTGTCGATGACCCACACGTGAACTGATCTTGTCTGTGACCCACACGTGAGATGATCTTGTCTATGACACTTGTGTGAGCTGATCCTGTTTATGACCCACACGTGAGCTGATCTTGTCTATGACCCACAAATGAGCTGATCTTGTCTATGCCCACAAGTGAGCTGATTTTGTCTATGACCCACATGTGAGCTGATCTTCTCTATGAGCCACACGTGATCTGATTTTGTCTATGACCCACGCATGAACTGATCTTGTCTATGACCCATACATGAGCTGATTTTGTCTATGACCCACATGTGAGCTGATCTTGAGCTGATCTTTTCTATGATACACACGTGAGCTGTTCCTGTCTATGACCCATGCGTGAGCTGATCCTGTTTATGACCCACATGTGAGCTGATCCTGTTTATGACCCACACGTGAGCTGATCTTGTCAATGACCCACACATGAGCTGATCTTGTCTATGACCCACACATAAGCCGATCTTGTCTATGACCCACGCTTGAGCTTATCTTGTCTATGACCCATGCATGAGCTGATTTTGTCTATGAGACACATGTGAGCTGATCTTGTCTATGAGCCACACGCGAGCTGATCTTGTCTATGACCCACACATGAGCTTATCTTGACTTTGACCCACACGTGAGCTGATCTTGTCTGTGACCCACATGTGAGCTGATCTTGTCTTTGACCCACGCGAGAGCTGATCTTGAGCTGATCTTGTCTGTGATGCATGCGTGAGCTGATCTTGTCTGTGACCCATAAGTGAGCTAGTCTTGTCTTTGACCCACGCATGAGCTGATCTTGTCTATGACCCACATATGAGCTAATCTTTTCTTTGACCCACACGTGAGCTGATCTTGTCTATGGCCCACTCGTGAGCTGATCTTGTCTATGATGCATGCGAGAGCTGATCTTGTCTGTGACCCACACGACGGCTGTTCTTGTCTATGACCCATGCAGGAGCTGTTCTTGTCTATGACCCACGCGTGAGCTGATCATGTCTATGAGCCACACGTGAGGTGATCTTGTCTTTGACCCACATGTGAGCTGATCTTGTCTATGACCCAAACATGAGCTGATCCTGTTTATGACCCACACATGAGCTGAACCTGGTAATGACCCATACATGAACTGATCTTGTCTATGACCCACACATGAGCTAATCTCGACTTTGACCCACACTTGAGCTGATCTTGTCTATGAGCCACACATGAGCTAATCTTGTCTATGAGCCACACGCGAGCTGATCTTGTCTTGGACCCACAAGTGAGCTGATCTTGTCTATGACCCATGCGTGAGCTGATCCTGTTTATGACCAACACGTGATCTGATCCTGTTTATGACCCACACGTGAGCTGATCTTGTCTATGACCCGCGTATGAGCTGATTTTGTCTATGACCCACATGTGAGCTGATCTTGTCTATGAGCCACACGTGAGGTGATTTTGTCTATGACCCACGCGTGAGCTGATCTTGTCTATGACCTATACGTGAGCTGATTTTGTCTATGACCCACACGTGAGTTGATCTTGAGCTGATCTTGTCCATGACACACACACGTGAGCTGATTTTGTTTATGACCCACGCGTGAGCTGATCCTGTTTATGACCCACACATGAGCTGATCCTGTTTATGACCCACACATGAGCTGATCCTGTTTATGGCCCACACATGAGCTGATCTTGTCTATGACCCACACGTGAGCTGATCTTGTCTATGACACACGCGTGAGCTAATCTTGTCTATGACCCATCCGTGAGCTGATCTTGTCTATGACCCATGCGTGAGCTGATCTTTCCTATGGCCCATGCATGAACTGATATTGTCCATGACACAGGCGTGAGCTGATCTTGTCTATGACCGACGCATGAGCTGGTCTTGTCTATGACACACGCGTGAACTGATCTTGTCTATGACACACACATGAGCTGATCTTGCTAATGACCCATGCGTGAGCTGATCTTCTCTATGACCCATGCATGAGCTGATCTTGTCTATGAGCTACACATGAGCTTATCTTGTTTATGACCCACATGTGAGCTGGTCTTGAGCTAATCTTGTCTATGACCCACGCGTGAGCTGATCTTGTCGATGACCCACACTTGAACTGATCTTGTCTGTGACCCACACATGTTCTAATCTTGTATTTGACCCACACTTGAGCTGATCTTGTCTATGAGCCACACATGAGCTGATCTAGTCTTTGAGCCACACGTGAGCTGATCTTGTCTTTGACCCACACATGAGCTGATCTTGTCTATGACACTCGCGTGGGCTGATCCTGTTTATGACCCACACGTGAGCTGATCCTGTTTATGACCCACACATGAGCTGATCTAGTCTATGACACACAAATGAGCTGATCTTGTCTATGCCCACAAGTGAGCTGATCTTCGTATATGACCCGCAGGTGAGATGATCTTGTCTATGACCCACGCGTGAACTGAACTTGTCTATGACACACACATGAGCTAATCCTGTCTTTGACCTACACTTGAGCTGAACTTGTCTATGAGCCACACATGAGCTGATCTTGTCTATGACCCACATGCGAGCTGGTCTTGAGCTAATCTTGTCTATGACCCACGCGTGAGCTGATCTTGTCGATGACCCACACGTGAACTGATCTTGTCTGTGACCCACACATGAGCTAATCTTGTATTTCACCCACACTTGAGCTGATCTTGTCTATGAGCCACACATGAGCTGATCTTGTCTTTGAGCCACACGTGAGCTGATCTTGTCTTTGACCCACAAGTGAGCAGATCTTGTCTATGGCACTTGCTTGAGCTGATCCTGTTTATGACCCACACGTGAGCTGATCCTGTTTATGACCCACACGCGAGCTGATTTTGTCTATGACCCACAAATGAGCTGATTTTGTCTATGCCCACAAGTGAGCTGATCTTCGTATATGACCCGCAGGTGAGATGATCTTGTCTATGACTCATGCGTGAGCTGATTTTGTCTATGACCCACATGTGAGCTGATCTTCTCTATGAGCCACACATGATCTGATTTTGTCTATGACCCACGCATGAACTGATCTTGTCTATGACCCACACATGAGCTTATCTTGACTTTGACCCACACGTGAGCTGATCTTGTCTGTGACCCACATGTGAGCTGATCTTGTATTTGACCCACGCGAGAGCTGATCTTGAGCTGATCTTGTCTGTGATGCATGCGTGAGCTGATCTTGTCTGTGACCCATAAGTGAGCTAGTCTTGTCTTTGACCCACGCATGAGCTGATCTTGTCTATGACCCACATATGAGCTAATCTTTTCTTTGACCCACACGTGAGCTGATCTTGTCTATGGCCCACTCGTGAGCTGATCTTGTCTATGATGCATGCGAGAGCTGATCTTGTCTGTGACCCACACGACGGCTGTTCTTGTCTATGACCCATGCAGGAGCTGTTCTTGTCTATGACCCACGCGTGAGCTGATCATGTCTATGAGCCACACGTGAGGTGATCTTGTCTTTGACCCACATGTGAGCTGATCTTGTCTATGACCCAAACATGAGCTGATCCTGTTTATGACCCACACATGAGCTGAACCTGGTAATGACCCATACATGAACTGATCTTGTCTATGACCCACACATGAGCTAATCTCGACTTTGACCCACACTTGAGCTGATCTTGTCTATGAGCCACACATGAGCTAATCTTGTCTATGAGCCACACGCGAGCTGATCTTGTCTTGGACCCACAAGTGAGCTGATCTTGTCTATGACCCATGCGTGAGCTGATCCTGTTTATGACCAACACGTGATCTGATCCTGTTTATGACCCACACGTGAGCTGATCTTGTCTATGACCCGCGTATGAGCTGATTTTGTCTATGACCCACATGTGAGCTGATCTTGTCTATGAGCCACACGTGAGGTGATTTTGTCTATGACCCACGCGTGAGCTGATCTTGTCTATGACCTATACGTGAGCTGATTTTGTCTATGACCCACACGTGAGTTGATCTTGAGCTGATCTTGTCCATGACACACACACGTGAGCTGATTTTGTTTATGACCCACGCGTGAGCTGATCCTGTTTATGACCCACACATGAGCTGATCCTGTTTATGACCCACACATGAGCTGATCCTGTTTATGGCCCACACATGAGCTGATCTTGTCTATGACCCACACGTGAGCTGATCTTGTCTATGACACACGCGTGAGCTAATCTTGTCTATGACCCATCCGTGAGCTGATCTTGTCTATGACCCATGCGTGAGCTGATCTTTCCTATGGCCCATGCATGAACTGATATTGTCCATGACACAGGCGTGAGCTGATCTTGTCTATGACCGACGCATGAGCTGGTCTTGTCTATGACACACGCGTGAACTGATCTTGTCTATGACACACACATGAGCTGATCTTGCTAATGACCCATGCGTGAGCTGATCTTCTCTATGACCCATGCATGAGCTGATCTTGTCTATGAGCTACACATGAGCTTATCTTGTTTATGACCCACATGTGAGCTGGTCTTGAGCTAATCTTGTCTATGACCCACGCGTGAGCTGATCTTGTCGATGACCCACACTTGAACTGATCTTGTCTGTGACCCACACATGTTCTAATCTTGTATTTGACCCACACTTGAGCTGATCTTGTCTATGAGCCACACATGAGCTGATCTAGTCTTTGAGCCACACGTGAGCTGATCTTGTCTTTGACCCACACATGAGCTGATCTTGTCTATGACACTCGCGTGGGCTGATCCTGTTTATGACCCACACGTGAGCTGATCCTGTTTATGACCCACACATGAGCTGATCTAGTCTATGACACACAAATGAGCTGATCTTGTCTATGCCCACAAGTGAGCTGATCTTCGTATATGACCCGCAGGTGAGATGATCTTGTCTATGACCCACGCGTGAACTGAACTTGTCTATGACACACACATGAGCTAATCCTGTCTTTGACCTACACTTGAGCTGAACTTGTCTATGAGCCACACATGAGCTGATCTTGTCTATGACCCACATGCGAGCTGGTCTTGAGCTAATCTTGTCTATGACCCACGCGTGAGCTGATCTTGTCGATGACCCACACGTGAACTGATCTTGTCTGTGACCCACACATGAGCTAATCTTGTATTTCACCCACACTTGAGCTGATCTTGTCTATGAGCCACACATGAGCTGATCTTGTCTTTGAGCCACACGTGAGCTGATCTTGTCTTTGACCCACAAGTGAGCAGATCTTGTCTATGGCACTTGCTTGAGCTGATCCTGTTTATGACCCACACGTGAGCTGATCCTGTTTATGACCCACACGCGAGCTGATTTTGTCTATGACCCACAAATGAGCTGATTTTGTCTATGCCCACAAGTGAGCTGATCTTCGTATATGACCCGCAGGTGAGATGATCTTGTCTATGACTCATGCGTGAGCTGATTTTGTCTATGACCCACATGTGAGCTGATCTTCTCTATGAGCCACACATGATCTGATTTTGTCTATGACCCACGCATGAACTGATCTTGTCTATGACCCATACATGAGCTGATTTTGTCTATGACCCACATGTGAGCTGATCTTGAGCTGATCTTTTCTATGATACACATGTGAGCTGTTCCTGTCTATGACCCATGCATGAGCTGATCCTGTTTATGACCCACATATGAGCTGATCCTGTTTATGACCCACACATGAGCTGATCTTGTCAATGACCCACACATGAGCTGATCTTGTCTATGACCCACACGTAAGCCGATCTTGTCTATGACCCACATGTGAGCTTATCTTGTCTATGACCCATGCATGAGCTGATTTTGTCTATGACACACACGTGAGCTGATCTTGTCTATGACCCACGCATGAGCTGATCTTGTCTATGACCCATTTGTGAGTTGATCTTGTCTATGACACACGCATGAACTGATCTTGTATATGACCCACACATGAGCTGATCTTGCTTATGACCCATGCATGAGCTGATCTTGTCTATGACCCACATGTGAGCTCGTCTTGAGCTAATCTTGTCTATGACCCATGCTTGAGCTAGTCTTGTCTATGATCCACGCGTGAGCTGATCTTGTCTTTGACCCACACGTGAGCTGATCTTGTCTATGACCCGCACGTGAGCTGATCTTGTCTATGATCCACGCGTGAGCTGTTCTTGTCTATGACCCACAGGTGAGCTGTTCTTGTCTATGACCCACAGGTGAGCTGATCTTGTCTATGATCCACGCGTGAGCTGTTCTTGTCTATGACCCACAAGTGAGCTGATCTTGTCTATGACCCATGCATGAGCTGATCTTGTTTATGACCCATGTGAGCTGATCTTGTCTATGACCCACACGTGAGCTGAACATGTCTATGAACCACACGTGAGCTGATCTTGTCTATGAGCCACACGTGAGCTGATCTTGTCTTTGACCCACACGTGAGCTGATCTTGTATATGACCCACGCATGAGCTGATCCTGTGTATGACCTCACGTGAGCTGAGCTTTTCTTTGACCCACACTTGAACTGATCTTGTCTATGACCAATGTGTGAGCCGATCCTGTTTATGACCCAAACGTGAGCTGATCTTGTCTTTAACCCACATGTGAGCTGATCTTGTCTATGACCCACGCATGAGCTGATCCTGTCTTTGACCCACATGTGAGCTAATCTTGTCTATGACTCACGCGTGAGCTGATGTTGTCTATGACCAATGCGTGATCTGTTCTTGTCTGTGACCCTCAGTTGAGCTGATCTTTTTTATGACGCACACGTGAGCTGATCTTGTCTATGACCCACATGTGAGCAGATCTTTTCTATGACCCACGCATGAGCTGTTCTTGTCTTTCACCCACACGTGAGCTGATCTTGTCTATGACCCACACATGAGCTGATCTTGTTCATGACCCACATGTGAGCTGATCTTGTCTATGACCCACACGTGAGCTGAACATGTCTATGAACCACACATGAGCTGATCTTGTCTATGAGCCACACGTGAGCTGATCTTGTCTTTGACCCTCACGTGAGTTGATCTTGTCTATGACCCACGAGTGAGCTGGTCTTGAGCTGATCTTGTCTATGATCCACGCGTGAGCTCTTCTTGTCTATGACCCACAGGTGAGCTGTTCTTGTCTATGACCCACAGGTGAGCTGATCTTGTTTATGACCCACACGTGAGCTGATCTTGTCTATGACCCACACTTGAGTGTATCTTGTCTATGACCCACGAGCGAGCTGTTCTTGTCTATGACCCACAAGTGAGCTGATCTTGTCTATGACCCATGCATGAGCTGATCTTGTTTATGACCCATGTGAGCTGATCTTGTCTATGACCCACACGTGAGCTGAACATGTCTATGAACCACACGTGAGCTGATCTTGTCTATGAGCCACACGTGAGCTGATCTTGTCTTTGACCCACACGTGAGCTGATCTTGTATATGACCCACGCATGAGCTGATCCTGTGTATGACCTCACGTGAGCTGAGCTTTTCTTTGACCCACAGTTGAACTGATCTTGTCTATGACCAATGTGTGAGCCGATCCTGTTTATGACCCAAACGTGAGCTGATCTTGTCTTTAACCCACATGTGAGCTTATCTTGTCTATGACCCACGCATGAGCTGATCCTGTCTTTGACCCACATGTGAGTTAATCTTGTCTATGACTCACGCGTGAGCTGATGTTGTCTATGACCAATGCGTGATCTGTTCTTGTCTGTGACCCTCAGTTGAGCTGATCTTTTTTATGATGCACACGTGAGCTGATCTTGTCTATGACCCACATGTGAGCAGATCTTTTCTATGACCCACGCATGAGCTGTTCTTGTCTTTGACCCACACGTGAGCTGATCTTGTCTATGACCCACACATGAGCTGATCTTGTTCATGACCCACATGTGAGCTGATCTTGTCTATGACCCACACGTGAGCTGAACATGTCTATGAACCACACGTGAGCTGATCTTTTCTATGAGCCACACGTGAGCTGATCTTGTCTTTGACCCTCACGTGAGCTGATCTTGTCTATGACCCACGAGTGTGCTGGTCTTGAGCTAATCTTGTCTATGACCCATGCGTGAGCTGATCTTGTCTATGATCCACGTGTGAGCTGTTCTTGTCTATGACCCACAGGTGAGCTGTTCTTGTCTATGACCCAGAGGTGAGCTGATCTTGTCTATGACCCACGAGCGAGCTGTTCTTGTCTATGACCCACACTTGAGTGTATCTTGTCTATGACCCACGAGCGAGCTGTTCTTGTCTATGACCCACAAGTGAGCTGATCTTGTCTATGACCCATGCATGAGCTGATCTTGTTTATGACCCATGTGAGCTGATCTTGTCTATGACCCACACGTGAGCTGAACATGTCTATGAACCACACGTGAGCTGATCTTGTCTATGAGCCACACGTGAGCTGATTTTGTCTTTGACCCACACGTGAGCTGATCTTGTATATGACCCACGCATGAGCTGATCCTGTGTATGACCTCACGTGAGCTGAGCTTTTCTTTGACCCACACGTGAACTGATCTTGTCTATGACCAATGTTTGAGCCGATCCTGTTTATGACCCAAACGTGAGCTGATCTTGTCTTTAACCCACATGTGAGCTGATCTTGTCTATGACCCACGCATGAGCTGATCCTGTCTTTGACCCACATGTGAGCTAATCTTGTCTATGACTCACGCGTGAGCTGATGTTGTCTATGACCAATGCGTGATCTGTTCTTGTCTGTGACCCTCAGTTGAGCTGATCTTTTTTATGACGCACACGTGAGCTGATCTTGTCTATGACCCACATGTGAGCGGATCTTTTCTATGACCCACGTATGAGCTGTTCTTGTCTTTGACCCACACGTGAGCTGATCTTGTCTATGACCCACACATGAGCTGATCTTGTTCATGACCCACATGTGAGCTGATCTTGTCTATGACCCACACGTGAGCTGAACATGTCTATGAACCACACGTGAGCTGATCTTGTCTATGAGCCACACGTGAGCTGATCTTGTCTTTGACCCTCACGTGCGCTGATCTTGTCTATGACCCACGAGTGAGCTGATCCTGTTTATGACCCGCACGTGAGCTGATCTTGTCTATGACCCACGCGTGAGCTGATCCTGTTTATGACTCACATGTGAGCTGATCTTGTCTTTGACCTGCACGTGAGCTGATCTTGTCTATGACCCACGCATGAGCTGATACTGTTTATGACCCACATGTGAGCTGTTCTTGTCTTTGACCCACATGTGAGCTGATCTTGTCTATGAGCCACAAGAGAGCTTATCTTGTCTATGACCCACGTGTGAGCTGATCATGTCTATGACCCATGCGTGAGTTGATTTTGTCTATGACACACATGTGAACTGATCTTGAGCTGATCTTGTCTATGAAAAACATGTGAGCTGCTCTTGTCTTTAACCGCACTTGAGCTGATCTTGTCTATGACCCACGAGTGAGCTGATCCTGTTTATGACCCACATGTGAGCTGTTCTTGTCTTTGACCCACATGTGAGCTGATCTTGTCTATGAGCCACAAGAGAGCTTATCTTGTCTATGACCCACGTGTGAGCTGATCATGTCTATGACCCATGCGTGAGTTGATTTTGTCTATGACACACATGTGAACTGATCTTGAGCTGATCTTGTCTATGAAAAACATGTGAGCTGCTCTTGTCTTTAACCGCACTTGAGCTGATCTTGTCTATGACCCACGAGTGAGCTGATCCTGTTTATGACCCACACATGAGCTGATCTTGTCTATGACCCACGTTTGAGCTGATCCTGTTTATGACCCACACGTGAGCTGTTCTTGTCTTTGACGCACACGTGAGCTGATCTTGTCTATGAGCCACAAGTGAGCTAATCTTGTCTATGACCCACTTGTGAGCTGATCATGTCTATGACCCATACGTGAGCTGATTTTGTCTATGACCCACATGTGAAATGATCTTGAGCTGATCTTGTCTATGAGACAGACGTGAGCTGATCTTGTCTATGACCCCCACGTGAGCTGATCTTGTCTTTGACCCGCACGTGAGCTGATCTTGTCCATGGCCCATGCATGAGCTGATAATGTTTACGACCCACATGTGAGCTGTTCTTGTCTTTGACCCACACATGAGCTGATCTTGTCTATGACCCACACGTGAGCTGATCTTGTCTACGACCCATACGTGAGCTGATTTTGTCTATGACCCACACGTGAACTGATCTTGAGCTGATCTTGTCTATGACCCCCACGTGAGCTGATCTTGTCTTTGACCCGCACGTGAGCTGATCTTGTCTATGGCCCATGCATGAGCTGATAATGTTTATGACCCACATGTGAGCTGTTCTTGTCTTTGACCCACACATGAGCTGACCTTGTCTCTGACCCACACGTGAGCTGATCTTGTTTATGACCCATGCGTGAGCTGATCTTGCCTATGGCCATGCGTGAGCTGATCTTGTCTATGACACAGGCATGAGCTGATCTTCTCTATGACTCACGCGTGAGCTGATCTTGTCTATGACCCAGGCTTGAGCTGATCTTGTCTATGACCCATGCATGAGCTGATCTTGTCTATGAGCCACACATGAGCTGATCATGCCTATGACACACGCGTGAGCTGTTCTTTTCTATGACCCAGACGTGAGCTGATCTTGTTTTAGACCCACATGTGAGCTGATCTTGTCTATGACCCACATGTGAGCTGTTCTTGTCTATGACCCACATGTGAGCTGATCTTGTCTATGACCCACACATGAGCTGAACATGTCTATGAACCACACGTGAGCTGATCTTGTCTTTGAGCCACATGTGAGCTGATCTTGTCTTTGACCCACAACTGGGCTGATCTTGTCTATGACCCACATGTGAGCTGATCCTGTTTATGTCCACCATGTGAGTTGAACTTGTCTTTGACCCACACGTGAGCTGATCGTGCCTATGACCCACACGTGAGCTGATGCTGTTTATGACCCACACGTGAGCTGATCTTGTCTATGACCCACTCGTGAGATGATCTTATCTATGACACACACATGAGCTGATCTTGTCTTTGACCCGCACGTGAGCTGATCTTGTCTCTGACCCATACATGAGCTGATACTGTTTATGACCCACATGTGAGCTGTTCTTGTCTTTGACCCACACGTGAGCTGATCTTGTCTATGAGCCATAAGTGAGCTGATCTTGTCTATGACCCACTTGTGAGCTGATCTTGTCTATGACCCTTACGTGAGCTGATTTTGTCTATGAACCACATGTGAACTGATCTTGAGCTGATCTTGTCTATGACACACACGTGAGCTGACCTTGTCTATGACTCACACATGAGCTGATATTGTTTATCACCCATGCGTGAGCTGATCTTGCCTATGGCCATGCGTGAGTTGATCTTGTCTATGACACAGGCATGAGCTGATCTTGTCTATGACTCACGCGTGAGCTGATCTTGTCTATGACCCAGGCGTGAGCTGATCTTGTCAATGACACACGCATGAACTGATCTTGTCTATGACCCACACATGAGCTGATCTTGTCTATGACCCATGAGTGAGCTGATCTTGTCTATGAGCCACACATGAGCTGATCCTGTCTATGACACACGTGTGAGCTGTTCTTGTCTATGACCCAGAGGTGAGCTGATCTTGTTTATGTCCCACACGTGAGCTGGTCTTGTCTATGACCCACATATGAGCGAATCTTGTCAATGGCCCACGTGTGAACTGTTCTTGTCTGTGACCCACACGTGAGCTGATCTTGTCTATGGCTCACCCGTGAGCTGATCTTGTTCATGACCCACATGTGAGCTGATCTAGTCTATGACCCACACGTGAGCTGAACATGTCTATGAACCACATGTGAGCTGATCTTGTCTATGAGCCACACGTGAGCTGATCTTGTCTTTGACCCACATGTGGGCTGATCTTGTCTATGACCCACATGTGAGCTGATCCTGTTTATGTCCCACATATGAGTTGAACTTGTCTTTGACCCACACGTGAGCTGATCTTGTCTATGATCCACACGTGAGCTGATCCTGTTTATGACCCACACGTGAGCTGATCTTGTCTATGACCCACGCGTGAGCTGATCTTATCTATGACACACACATGAGCTGATCTTGTCTTTGACCCGCACGTGAGCTGATCTTGTCTCTGACCCATGCATGAGTTGATACTGTTTATGACACACATGTGAGCTGTTCTTGTCTTTGACCCACACGTGAGCTGATCTTCTCTATGAGCCACACGTGAGCTGATCTTGTCTATGACCCACGCGTGAACTGATCTTGTCTATGACCCTTACGTGAGCTGATTTTGTCTATGTCCCACATGTGAACTGATCTTGAGCTGATATTGTCTATGACAAACATGTGAGCTGACCTTGTCTATGACTCACACATGAGCTGATATTGTTTATGACCCATGCGTGAGCTGATCTTGCCTATGGCCATGCGTGAGTTGATCTTGTCTATGACACAGGCATGAGCTAATCTTGTCTATGACTCACGCGTGAGCTGATCTTGTCTATGACCCAGGCGTGAGCTTATCTTGTCTATGACACACGCGTGAACTGATCTTGTCTATGACCCACACATGAGCTGATCTTGTCTATGACCCATGCGTGAGCTGATCTTTTCTATGAGCCACACATGAGTTGATCCTGTCTATGACACACGCGTGAGCTGTTCTTGTCTATGACCCAGATGTGAGCTGATCTTGTTTATGTCAAACACGTGAGCTTGTCTTGTCTATGACCCACATGTGAGCGGATCTTGTCTATGGCCCGCGTGTGAGCTGTTCTTGTCTATGACCCACACGTAAACTGATCTTGTCTATGACCCACGCGTGAGATGATCTTGTTTATGACCCACATGTGAGCTGATCTTGTCTATGACCCACACGTGAGCTGAACATGTCTATGAACCACAAGTGAGCTGATCTTGTCTATGAGCCACACATGAGATGATCCTGTCTATGAGACACGCTTGAGCTGTCCTTGTCTATGACCCAGATGGGAGCTGATCTTGTTTATGTCCCACACGTGAGCTGGTCTTGTCTATGACCCACATGTGAGCTGATTTTGTCTATGGCCCGCGTGTGAGCTGTTCTTGTCTATGACCCACACGTAAGCTGATCTTGTCTATGACCCACGCGTGAGCTGATCTTGTTTATGACCCACATGTGAGCTGATCTTATCTATGAGCCACACGTGAGCTGATCTTGTCTTTGACCCACATGTGGTCTGATCTTGTCTATGACCCACATGTGAGCTGATCCTGTTTATGTCCCACATGTGAGTTGAACTTGTCTTTGACCCACACGTGAGATGATCTTGTCTATGACCCACGTGTGAGCTGATCTTGTTTATGACCCACATGTGAGCTGATCTTGTCTATGAACCACATGTGAGCTGATCTTGTCTATGAGCCACATGTGAGCTGATCTTGTCTTTGACCCACATGTGGGCTGATCTTGTCTATGACCCACATGTGAGCGGACCTTGTCTATGGCCCGCGTGTGAGCTGTTCTTGTCTATCACCCACACGTGAGCTGATCTTGTCTATGACCCACACGTTAGCTGATCTTGTTTATGACCCACATGTGAGCTGATCCTGTTTATGTCCCACATGTGAGTTGAACTTGTCTTTGACCCACACGTGAGCTGATCTTGTCTATGATCCACATGTGAGCTGATCCTGTTTATGACCAACACATGAGCTGTTCTTGTCTTTGACACACAAGTGAGCTGATCATGTCTATGACCCACACGTGAGCTGATCTTGTCTTTGACCCACACGTGAGCTAATCTTGTCTACGACACATGCGTGAGCTGATCTTGTCTATGACCCACACGACGGCTGTTCTTGTCTATGACCCATGCATGAGCTGTTCTTGTCTATGACCCACACGTGAGCTGATCATGTCTATGACCCACGCGTGAGCTGATCTTGTTTATGACCCACATGTGAGCTGATCTTGTCTATGACCCACATGTGAGCTAAACATTTCTATGAACCACACGTGAGCTGATCTTGTCTATGAGCCACACGTGAGCTGATATTGTCTTTGAACCACACATGAACTGATGTTGTCTATGACCCACGCGTGAGCTGATCTTGTCTATGACTCATGCGTGAGCTGATCTTGTCTATGACCCACAGGTGAGCTGATCTTGTTTATGACCCACACGTGAGCTGATATTGTCTTTGAACCACACATGAACTGATGTTGTCTATGACCCACGCGTGAGCTGATCTTGTCTATGACTCACGCGTGAGCTGATCTTGTCTATGACCCACAGGTGAGCTGATCTTGTTTATGACCCACACGTGAGCTGATCTTGTCTATGACCCACACATGAGCAGATCTTGTCTATGACCCACGAGCGAGCTGTTCTTGTCTATGACCCACAAGTGAGCTGATCTTGTCTATGACCCACAAGTGAGCTAATCTTGTCTATGACCCATGCATGAGCTGAACTTGTCTATGACCCACACGTGAGCTGAACATGTCTATGAACCACACGTGAGCTGATCATGTCTATGAGCCACACGTGAGCTGATCTTGTCTTTGACCCACACGTGAGCTGATCTTGTCTATGACCCACGCATGAGCTGATCCTGTTTATGACCCACACGTGAGATGAGCTTTTCTTTGACCCACACATGAGCTGATCTTGTCTATGACCCACACGTGAGCTGATCATGTCTATGACCCATGCGTGAGCTGATCTTGTTTATGACCCACATGTGAGCTGATCTTGTCTATGACCCACATGTGAGCTGAACATTTCTATGAACCACACGTGAGCTGATCTTGTCTATGAGCCACAAGTGAGCTGATATTGTCTTTGAACCACACATGAACTGATGTTGTCTATGACCCACGCGTGAGCTGATCTTGTCTATGACTCACGCGTGAGCTGATCTTGTCTCTGACTCACGCGTGAGCTGATCTTGTCTATGACCCACAGGTGAGCTGATCTTGTTTATGACCCACACGTGAGCTGATCTTGTCTATGACCCACACATGAGTGGATCTTGTCTATGACCCACGAGCGAGCTGTTCTTGTCTATGACCCACAAGTGAGCTGATCTTGTCTATGACCCACAAGTGAGCTCATCTTGTCTATGACCCATGCATGAGCTGAACTTGTCTATGACCCACACGTGAGCTGAACATGTCTATGAACCACACGTGAGCTGATCATGTCTATGAGCCACACGTGAGCTGATCTTGTCTTTGACCCACACGTGAGCTGATCTTGTCTATGACCCACGCATGAGCTGATCCTGTTTATGACCCACACGTGAGATGAGCTTTTCTTTGACCCACACATGAGCTGATCTTGTCTATGACCCACACGTGAGCTGATCATGTCTATGACCCACGCGTGAGCTGATCTTGTTTATGACCCACATGTGAGCTGATCTTGTCTATGACCCACATGTGAGCTGAACATTTCTATGAACCACACTTGAGCTGATCTTGTCTATGAGCCACACGTGAGCTGATATTGTCTTTGAACCACACATGAACTGATCTTGTCTATGACCCACACGTGAGCTGATCTTGTCTATGACTCACGCCTGAGCTGATCTTTTCTATGGCTCATGCGTGAGCTGATCTTGTCTATGACCCACAGGTGAGCTATTCTTGTCTACAACCCACAAGTGAGCTGATCTTGTCTATGACCCACAAGTGAGCTGATCTTGTCTATGACCCATGCATGAGCTGATCTTGTCTATGACCCATGCATGAGCTGAACTTGTCTATGACCCACACGTGAGCTGAACATGTCTATGAACCACACGTGAGCTGATCATGTCTTTGACCCACACGTGAGCTGATCTTGTCTATGACCCACGCATGAGCTGATCCTGTTTATGACCCACACGTTAGATGAGCTTTTCTTTGACCCACATGTGAGCTGATCTTGTCTATGACCAATGCGTGAGCCGATCCTGTTTATGACCCACACGTGAGCTGATCTTGTCTTTAACCCACATGTGAGCTGATCCTGTCTATGAACAATGTGACAGCCAATCCTGTTTATGTCCCACATGTGAGTTGAACTTGTCTTTGACCCACACGTGAGATGATCTTGTCTATGACCCACGTGTGAGCTGATCTTGTTTATGACCCACATGTGAGCTGATCTTGTCTATGAACCACATGTGAGCTGATCTTGTCTATGAGCCACACGTGAGCTGATCTTGTCTTTGACCCACATGTGGGCTGATCTTGTCTATGACCCACATGTGAGCGGACCTTGTCTATGGCCCGCGTGTGAGCTGTTCTTGTCTATCACCCACACGTGAGCTGATCTTGTCTATGACCCACACGTGAGCTGATCTTGTTTATGACCCACATGTGAGCTGATCCTGTTTATGTCCCACATGTGAGTTGAACTTGTCTTTGACCCACACGTGAGCTGATCTTGTCTATGATCCACATGTGAGCTGATCCTGTTTATGACCAACACATGAGCTGTTCTTGTCTTTGACCCACAAGTGAGCTGATCATGTCTATGACCCACACGTGAGCTGATCTTGTCTTTGACCCACACGTGAGCTAATCTTGTCTACGACACATGCGTGAGCTGATCTTGTCTATGACCCACACGACGGCTGTTCTTGTCTATGACCCATGCATGAGCTGTTCTTGTCTATGACCCACACGTGAGCTGATCATGTCTATGACCCACGCGTGAGCTGATCTTGTTTATGACCCACATGTGAGCTGATCTTGTCTATGACCCACATGTGAGCTGAACATTTCTATGAACCACACGTGAGCTGATCTTGTCTATGAGCCACACGTGAGCTGATATTGTCTTTGAACCACACATGAACTGATGTTGTCTATGACCCACGCGTGAGCTGATCTTGTCTATGACTCACACGTGAGCTGATCTTGTCTATGACCCACAGGTGAGCTGATCTTGTTTATGACCCACACGTGAGCTGATCTTGTCTATGACCCACACATGAGCAGATCTTGTCTATGACCCACGAGCGAGCTGTTCTTGTCTATGACCCACAAGGGAGCTGATCTTGTCTATGACCCACAAGTGAGCTAATCTTGTCTATGACCTATGCATGAGCTGAACTTGTCTATGACCCACACGTGAGCTGAACATGTCTATGAACCACACGTGAGCTGATCATGTCTATGAGCCACACGTGAGCTGATCTTGTCTTTGACCCACACGTGAGCTGATCTTGTCTATGACCCACGCATGAGCTGATCCTGTTTATGACCCACACGTGAGATGAGCTTTTCTTTGACCCACACATGAGCTGATCTTGTCTATAACCCACACGTGAGCTGATCATGTCTATGACCCATGCGTGAGCTGATCTTGTTTATGACCAACATGTGAGCTGATCTTGTCTATGACCCACATGTGAGCTGATCATTTCTATGAACCACACGTGAGCTGATCTTGTCTATGAGCCACAAGTGAGCTGATATTGTCTTTGAACCACACATGAACTGATGTTGTCTATGACCCACGCGTGAGCTGATCTTGTCTATGACTCATGCGTGAGCTGATCTTGTCTCTGACTCACGCGTGAGCTGATCTTGTCTATGACCCACAGGTGAGCTGATCTTGTTTATGACCCACACGTGAGCTGATCTTGTCTATGACCCACACATGAGTGGATCTTGTCTATGACCCACGAGCGAGCTGAACATGTCTATGAACCACACGTGAGCTGATCATGTCTATGAGCCACACGTGAGCTGATCTTGTCTTTGACCCACACGTGAGCTGATCTTGTCTATGACCCACGCATGAGCTGATCCTGTTTATGACCCACACGTGAGATGAGCTTTTCTTTGACCCACACATGAGCTGATCTTGACTATGACCCACACGTGAGCTGATCATGTCTATGACCCACGCGTGAGCTGATCTTGTTTATGACCCACATGTGAGCTGATCTTGTCTATGACCCACATGTGAGCTGAACATTTCTATGAACCACACTTGAGCTGATCTTGTCTATGAGCCACACGTGAGCTGATATTGTCTTTGAACCACACATGAACTGATCTTGTCTATGACCCACACGTGAGCTGATCTTGTCTATGACTCACGCGTGAGCTGATCTTTTCTATGGCTCATGCGTGAGCTGATCTTGTCTATGACCCACAGGTGAGCTGATCTTGTTTATGACCCACACGTGAGCTGATCTTGTCTATGACCCACACATGAGAGGATCTTGTCTATGACCCACGAGCAAGCTGTTCTTGTCTACAACCCACAAGTGAGCTGATATTGTCTATGACCCACAAGTGAGCTGATCTTGTCTATGACCCATGCATGAGCTGATCTTGCCTATGACCCATGCATGAGCTGAACTTGTCTATGACCCACACGTGAGCTGAACATGTCTATGAACCACACGTGAGCTGATCATGTCTTTGACCCACGCATGAGCTGATCCTGTTTATGACCCACACGTTAGATGAGCTTTTCTTTGACCCACATGTGAGCTGATCTTGTCTATGACCAATGCGTGAGCCGATCCTGTTTATGACCCACACGTGAGCTGATCTTGTCTTTAACCCACATGTGAGCTGATCCTGTCTATGAACAATGTGACAGCCAATCCTGTTTATGTCCCACATGTGAGTTGAACTTGTCTTTGACCCACACGTGAGATGATCTTGTCTATGACCCACGTGTGAGCTGATCTTGTCTTTGACCCACATGTGGGCTGATCTTGTCTATGACCCACATGTGAGCGGACCTTGTCTATGGCCCGCGTGTGAGCTGTTCTTGTCTATCACCTACACGTGAGCTGATCTTGTCTATGACCCACACGTGAGCTGATCTTGTTTATGACCCACATGTGAGCTGATCCTGTTTATGTCCCACATGTGAGTTGAACTTGTCTTTGACCCACACGTGAGCTGATCTTGTCTATGATCCACATGTGAGCTGATCCTGTTTATGACCAACACATGAGCTGTTCTTGTCTTTGACCCACAAGTGAGCTGATCATGTCTATGACCCACACGTGAGCTGATCTTGTCTTTGACCCACACGTGAGCTAATCTTGTCTACGACACATGCGTGAGCTGATCTTGTCTATGACCCACACGACGGCTGTTCTTGTCTATGACCCATGCATGAGCTGTTCTTGTCTATGACCCACACGTGAGCTGATCATGTCTATGACCCACGCGTGAGCTGATCTTGTTTATGACCCACATGTGAGCTGATCTTGTCTATGACCCACATGTGAGCTGAACATTTCTATGAACCACACGTGAGCTGATCTTGTCTATGAGCCACACGTGAGCTGATATTGTCTTTGAACCACACATGAACTGATGTTGTCTATGACCCACGCGTGAGCTGATCTTGTCTATGACTCACGCGTGAGCTGATCTTGTCTCTGACTCACGCGTGAGCTGATCTTGTCTATGACCCACAGGTGAGCTGATCTTGTTTATGACCCACACGTGAGCTGATCTTGTCTATGACCCACACATGAGTGGATCTTGTCTATGACCCACGAGCGAGCTGAACATGTCTATGAACCACACGTGAGCTGATCATGTCTATGAGCCACACGTGAGCTGATCTTGTCTTTGACCCACACGTGAGCTGATCTTGTCTATGACCCACGCATGAGCTGATCCTGTTTATGACCCACATGTGAGATGAGCTTTTCTTTGACCCACACATGAGCTGATCTTGACTATGACCCACACGTGAGCTGATCATGTCTATGACCCACGCGTGAGCTGATCTTGTTTATGACCCACATGTGAGCTGATCTTGTCTATGACCCACATGTGAGCTGAACATTTCTATGAACCACACTTGAGCTGATCTTGTCTATGAGCCACACGTGAGCTGATATTGTCTTTGAACCACACATGAACTGATCTTGTCTATGACCCACACGTGAGCTGATCTTGTTTATGACTCACGCGTGAGCGGATCTTTTCTATGGCTCATGCGTGAGCTGGTCTTGTCTATGACCCACAGGTGAGCTGATCTTGTTTATGACCCACACGTGAGCTGATATTGTCTATGACCCACACATGAGAGGATCTTGTCTATGACCCACGAGCAAGCTGTTCTTGTCTACAACCCACAAGTGAGCTGAGCTTGTCTATGACCCACAAGTGAGCTGATCTTGTCTATGACCCATGCATGAGCTGATCTTGCCTATGACCCATGCATGAGCTGAACTTGTCTATGACCCACACGTGAGCTGAACATGTCTATGAACCACACGTGAGCTGATCATGTCTTTGACCCACACGTGAGCTGATCTTGTCTATGACCCACGCACGAGCTGATCCTGTTTATGACCCACACGTTAGATGAGCATTTCTTTGACCCACATGTGAGCTGATCTTGTCTATGACCAATGCGTGAGCCGATCCTGTTTATGACCCACACGTGAGCTGATCTTGTCTTTAACCCACATGTGAGCTGATCCTGTCTATGAACAATGTGACAGCCAATCCTGTTTATGTCCCACATGCGAGTTGAACTTGTCTTTGACCCACACGTGAGATGATCTTGTCTATGACCCACGTGTGAGCTGATCTTGTCTTTGACCCACATGTGGGCTGATCTTGTCTATGACCCACATGTGAGCGGACCTTGTCTATGGCCCGCGTGTGAGCTGTTCTTGTCTATCACCTACACGTGAGCTGATCTTGTCTATGACCCACACGTGAGCTGATCTTGTTTATGACCCACATGTGAGCTGATCCTGTTTATGTCCCACATGTGAGTTGAACTTGTCTTTGACCCACACGTGAGCTGATCTTGTCTATGATCCACATGTGAGCTGATCCTGTTTATGACCAACACATGAGCTGTTCTTGTCTTTGACCCACAAGTGAGCTGATCATGTCTATGACCCACACGTGAGCTGATCTTGTCTACGACACATGCGTGAGCTGATCTTGTCTATGACCCACACGACGGCTGTTCTTGTCTATGACCCATGCATGAGCTGTTCTTGTCTATGACCCACACGTGAGCTGATCATGTCTATGACCCACGCGTGAGCTGATCTTGTTTATGACCCACATGTGAGCTGAACATTTCTATGAACCACACGTGAGCTGATCTTGTCTATGAGCCACACGTGAGCTGATATTGTCTTTGAACCACACATGAACTGATGTTGTCTATGACCCACGCGTGAGCTGATCTTGTCTATGACTCACGCGTGAGCTGATCTTGTCTATGACCCACAGGTGAGCTGACCTTGTTTATGACCCACACGTGAGCTGATCTTGTCTATGACCCACACATGAGCAGATCTTGTCTATGACCCACGAGCGAGCTGTTCTTGTCTATGACCCACAAGTGAGCTGATCTTGTCTATGACCCACAAGTGAGCTAATCTTGTCTATGACCCATGCATGAGCTGAACTTGTCTATGACCCACACGTGAGCTGAACATGTCTATGAACCACACGTGAGCTGATCATGTCTATGAGCCACACGTGAGCTGATCTTGTCTTTGACCCACACGTGAGCTGATCTTGTCTATGACCCACGCATGAGCTGATCCTGTTTATGACCCACACGTGAGATGAGCTTTTCTTTGACCCACACATGAGCTGATCTTGTCTATGACCCACACGTGAGCTGATCATGTCTATGACCCATGCGTGAGCTGATCTTGTTTATGACCAACATGTGAGCTGATCTTGTCTATGACCCACATGTGAGCTGAACATTTCTATGAACCACACTTGAGCTGATCTTGTCTATGAGCCACAAGTGAGCTGATATTGTCTTTGAACCACACATGAACTGATGTTGTCTATGACCCACGCGTGAGCTGATCTTGTCTATGACTCACGCGTGAGCTGATCTTGTCTCTGACTCACGCGTGAGCTGATCTTGTCTATGACCCACAGGTGAGCTGATCTTGTTTATGACCCACACGTGAACTGATCTTTTCTATGACCCACACATGAGTGGATCTTGTCTATGACCCACGAGCGAGCTGAACATGTCTATGAACCACACGTGAGCTGATCATGTCTATGAGCCACACGTGAGCTGATCTTGTCTTTGACCCACACGTGAGCTGATCTTGTCTATGACCCACAAGTGAGCTCATCTTGTCTATGACCCATGCATGAGCTGATCTTTTCTATGGCTCATGCGTGAGCTGATCTTGTCTATGACCCACAGGTGAGCTGATCTTGTTTATGACCCACACGTGAGCTGATCTTGTCTATGACCCAAACATGAGAGGATCTTGTCTATGACCCACGAGCAAGCTGTTCTTGTCTACGACCCACAAGTGAGCTGATCTTGTCTATGACCCACAAGTGAGCTGATCTTGTCTATGACCCATGCATGAGCTGATCTTGTCTATGACCCATGCATGAGCTGAACTTGTCTATGACCCACACGTGAGCTGAACATGTCTATGAACCACACGTGAGCTGATCATGTCTTTGACCCACACGTGAGCTGATCTTGTCTATGACCCACGCATGAGCTGATCCTGTTTATGACCCACACGTTAGATGAGCTTTTCTTTGACCCACATGTGAGCTGATCTTGTCTATGACCAATGCGTGAGCCGATCCTGTTTATGACCCACACGTGAGCTGATCTTGTCTTTAACCCACATGTGAGCTGATCCTGTCTATGAACAATGTGACAGCCAATCCTGTTTATGACCCACACGTGAGCTGATATTGTCTTTAACCCACATGTGAGCTGATCTTGTCTATGACCCACGCATAAGCTATCCTGTCTTTGACCCACCCGTGAGATTATCTAGTCTATGACCCAGGCATGAGCTGATACTGTTCATGACCCACACATGAGCTGATCCTGTTTATGACCCACACATGAGCTGATCTTGTCTATGACCCACACGTGAGCTGATCTTGTCTATGACCCATGCGTGAGCTAATCTTGTCTATGACCCACGTGTGAGCTGATCGTGTCTATGACCCATGCGTGAGCTAATCTTGTCTATGACCCACGTGTGAGCTGATCGTGTCTATGACCCATATGTGAGCTGATTTTGTCTATGACACACTTGTGAACTTATCTTGAGCTGATCTTGTCTATGACACACACGTGAGCTGATCTTGTCTATGACCCACACGTGAGCTGATCTTGTGTTTGACCCGCACTTGAGCTGATCTTGTCTATGACCCACGCATAAGCTATCCTGTCTTTGACCCACCCGTGAGATTATCTAGTCTATGACCCAGGCATGAGCTGATACTGTTCATGACCCACACATGAGCTGATCCTGTTTATGACCCACACATGAGCTGATCTTGTCTATGACCCACACGTGAGCTGATCTTGTCTATGACCCATGCGTGAGCTAATCTTGTCTATGACCCACGTGTGAGCTGATCGTGTCTATGACCCATGCGTGAGCTAATCTTGTCTATGACCCACGTGTGAGCTGATCGTGTCTATGACCCATATGTGAGCTGATTTTGTCTATGACACACTTGTGAACTTATCTTGAGCTGATCTTGTCTATGACACACACGTGAGCTGATCTTGTCTATGACCCACACGTGAGCTGATCTTGTGTTTGACCCGCACTTGAGCTGATCTTGTCTATGACCCACACTTGAGCTGATCTTGTCTATGACCCAAGCGTGAGCTGATCCTGTTTATGACCCACACGTGAGCTGATCTTATCTTTGACCCGCACGTGGGCTGATCTTGTCTATGACCCACGCATGAGCTGATTCAGCTAATGACCCACACGTGAGCTGTTCTTGTCTTTGACCCACACGTGAGCTGATCTTTTCAATGAGCCACAAGTGAGCTGATCTTGTCTTTGACTCACACATGAGCTGATATTGTTTATGACCCATGCGTGAGCTGATCTTGCCAATGGCCATGCGTGAGTTGATCTTGTCTATGACACAGGCATGAGCTAATCTTGTCTATGACTCACGCGTGAGCTGATCTTGTCTATGACCCAGGCGTGAGCTGATCTTGTCTATGACACACGCGTGAACTGATCTTGTCTATGACCCACACATGAGCTGATCTTGTCTATGACCCATGCGTGAGCTGATCTTTACTATGAGCCACACATGAGACGATCCTGTCTATGACACACGCGTGAGCTGTTCTTGTCTATGACCCAGATGTGAGCTGATCTTGTTTATGTCCCACACGTGAGCTGGTCTTGTCTATGACCCACATGTGAGCGGATCTTGTCTATGGCCCGCGTGTGAGCTGTTCTTGTCTATGACCCACACGTAAGCTGATCTTGTCTATGACCCACGCGTGAGCTGATCTTGTTTATGACCCACATGTGAGCTGATCTTGTCTATGACCCACACGTGAGCTGGACATGTCTATGAACCACATGTGAGCTGATCTTGTCTATGAGCCACACATGAGATGATCCTGTCTATGACACATGCGTGAGCTGTCCTTGTCTATGACCCAGATGGGAGCTGATCTTGTTTATGTCCCACACGTGAGCTGGTCTTGTCTATGACTCACATGTGAGCGGATCTTGTCTATGGCCCGCGTGTGAGCTGTTCTTGTCTATGACCCACACGTAAGCTGATCTTGTCTATGACCCACGCGTGAGCTGATCTTGTTTATGACCCACATGTGAGCTGATCTTGTCTATGACCCACATGTGAGCTGATCCTGTTTATGTATCACATGTGAGTTGAACTTGTGTTTGACCCACACGTGAGATGATCTTGTCTATGACCCACGCGTGAGCTGATCTTGTTTATGACCCACATGTGAGCTGATCTTGTCTATGACCCACACATGAGCTGAACATGTCTATGAACCACATGTGAGCTGATCTTGTCTATGAGCCACACGTGAGCTGATCTTGTCTTTGACCCACATGTGGGCTGATCTTGTCTATGACCCACATGTGAGCGGATCTTGTCTATGGCCCGCGTGTGAGCTGTTCTTGTCTATCACCCACACGTGAGCTGATCTTGTCTATGACCCACGCGTGAGCTGATCTTGTTTATGACCCACATGTGAGCTGATCCTGTTCATGTCCCACATGTGAGTTGAACTTGTCTTTGACCCACACATGAGCTGATCTTGTCTATGATCCACATGTGAGCTAATCCTGTTTATGACCAACACATGAGCTGTTCTTGTCTTTGACCAACACGTGAGCTGATCATGTCTATGACCCACACGTGAGCTGATCTTGTCTTTGACCCACACGTGAGCTAATCTTGTCTACGACACAAGCGTGAGCTGATCTTGTCTATGACCCACACGACGGCTGTTCTTGTCTATGACCCACGCATGAGCTGTTCTTGTCTATGACCCACACGTGAGCTGATCATGTCTATGACCCACACGTGAGCTGATCTTGTTTATGACCCACATGTGAGCTGATCTTGTCTATGACCCACATGTGAGCTGAACATTTCTATGAACCACACGTGAGCTGATCTTGTCTATGAGCCACACGTGAGCTGATATTGTCTTTGAACCACACATGAACTGATGTTGTCTATGACCCACGCGTGAGCTGATCTTGTCTATGACTCACGCGTGAGCTGATCTTGTCTATGACTCACGCGTGCGCTGATCTTATCTATGACCCACAGGTGAGCTGATCTTGTTTATGACCCACACGTGAGCTGATCTTGTCTATGACCCACACATGAGCGGATCTTGTCTATGACCCACGAGCGAGCTGTTCTTGTCTATGACCCACAAGTGAGCTGATCTTGTCTATGACCCACAATGAGCTGATCTTGTCTATGACCCATGCATGAGCTGAACTTGTCTATGACCCACACGTGAGCTGAACATGTCTATGAACCACACGTGAGCTGATCATGTCTATGAGCCACACGTGAGCTGATCTTGTCTTTGACCCACACGTGAGCTGATCTTGTCTATGACCCACGCATGAGCTGATCCTGTTTATGACCCACACGTGAGATGAGCTTTTCTTTGACCCACACATGAGCTGATCTTGTCTATGACCCACACGTGAGCTGATCATGTCTATGACCCACGCGTGAGCTGATCTTGTTTATGACCCACATGTGAGCTGATCTTGTCTATGACCCACATGTGAGCTGAATATTTCTATGAACCACACGTGAGTTGATCTTGTCTATGAGCCACACGTGAGCTGATATTGTCTTTGAACCACACATGAACTGATCTTGTCTATGACCCACGCGTGAGCTGATCTTGTCTATGACTCACGCGTGAGCTGATCTTGTCTATGACCCACAGGTGAGCTGATCTTGTTTATGACCCACACGTAAGCTGATCTTGTCTATGACCCACACATGAGAGGATCTTGTCTATGACCCACGAGTGAGCTGTTCTTGTCTACGACCCACAAGTGAGCTGATCTTGTCTATGACCCACAAGTGAGCTGATCTTGTCTATGACCCATGCATGAGCTGAACTTGTCTATGACCCACACGTGAGCTGAACATGTCTATGAACCACACATGAGCTGATCATGACTATGAGCCACACGTGAGCTGATCTTGTCTTTGACCCACACGTGAGCTGATCTTGTCTATGACCCGCGCATGAGCTGATCCTGTTTATGACCCACACGTGAGATGAGCTTTTCTTTGACCCACACGTGAGCTGATCTTGTCTATGACCAATGCTTGAGCCGATCCTGTTTATAACCCACACGTGAGCTGATCTTGTCTTTAACCCACATGTGAGCTGATCCTGTCTATGAACAATGTGACAGCCAATCCTGTTTATGACCCACACGTGAGCTGATCTTGTCTTTAACCCACATGTGAACTGATCTTGAGCTGATCTTGTCTATGACCCCCACTTGAGCTGATATTGTCTTTGACCCGCACATGAGCTGATCTTGTCTATGACCCACGCATGAGCTGATACTGTTTATGACCCACATGTGAGCTGTTTGTGTCTTTGACCCACATGTGAGCTGATCTTGTCTATGAGCCACAAGTGAGCTGATCGTGTCTATGACACACGTGTGAGCTGATCTTGTCTATGACCCATATGTGAGCTGATTTTGTCTATGACCCACACGTGAAATGATCTTGAGCCGATCTTGTCTATGACACACACGTGAGCTGACCTTGTCTCTGACCCACACGTGAGCTGATCTTGTTTATGACCCATGCGTGAGCTGATCTTGCCTATGGCCATGCATGAGCTGATCTTGTCTATGACACAGGCATGAGCTAATCTTGTCTATGACTCTTGCGTGAGCCGATCTTGTCTATGACCCAGGCGTGAGCTGATCTTGTCTATGACACACGCGTGAACTGATCTTGTCCATGACCCACACATGAGCTGATCTTGTCTATGACCCATGCGTGAGCTGATCTTGTCTATGAGCCACACATGAGCTGATCCTGTCTATGACACATGCATGAGCTGTTCTTGTCTATGACCCAGAGGTGAGCTGATCTTGTTTATGACCCACACGTGAGGTGATCTTGTCTATGACCCACATTTGAGTGGATCTTGTCTATGACCCACATGTGAGCTGATCCTGTTTACTTCCCACATGTGAGTTGAACTTGTCTTTGACCCACACGTGAGCTGATCTGTCGATGACCCACACGTGAACTGATCCTGTTTATGACCCACTCGTGAGCTGATCTTGTCTTTGACCCACACGTGAGCTGATCTTGTCTATGACCAACGCGTGAGCTGATCCTGTTTATGACCCACACGTGAGCTCATCTTGTCTTTGACCCACACGTGAGCTGATCTTGTCTATGACCCACGCATGAGCTGATACTTTTTGTGACCCACACGTGAGCTGTTCTTGTCTTTGACCCACACATGAGCTGATCTTGTCTATGAGCCACAAGTGAGCTGATCTTGTCTATGACCCACGTGTGAGCTGATCGTGTCTATGACCGATACGTGAGCTGATTTTGTTTATGACCCACATGTGAACTGATCTTGAGCTGATCTTGTCTATGACACACCAGTGAGCTGATCTTATCTATGACCCGCATGTGAGCTGATCTTGTCTTTGACCCGCACGTTAGATGATCTTGTCTATGACCCACGCATGAGCTGATACTTTTTGTGACCCACACGTGAGCTATTCTTGTCTTTGACCCACACGTGAGCTGATCTAGTCTATGAACAACAAATGAGCTGATCTTATCTATGACCCACGCGTGAGCTGATCTTGTCTATGACCCATACGTGAGCTGATTTTGTCTATGACCCATACGTGAACTGATCTTGAGCTGATCTTGTTTATGACCCATGCATGAGCTGATCTTGCCTATGGCCATGCATGAGTTGATCTTGTCTATGACACAGGCATGAGCTGATCTTGTCTATGACTCACGCGTGAGCTGATCTTTTCTATGACCCAGGCGTGAGCTGATCTTGTCTATGATACACGCGTGAACTGAACTTCTCTATGACCCATGCGTGAGCTGATCTTGTCTATGAGCCACACATGAGCTGATCCTGTCTATTACACATGCGTGAGCTGTTCTTGTCTATGACCCAGAGGTGAGCTGATCTTGTTTATGACCCACACGTGAGCTGACCTTGTCTATGAGCCACATGTGAGCTGATCTTGTCTTTGACCCACACGTGAGCTGATCTTGTCTATGACCCATGCATGAGCTGATCCTGTTTATGACCCACACATGATCTGAGCTTTTCTTTGACCCGCACGTGAGCTGATCTTGTCTTTAACCCACATGTGAGCTGATCTTGTCTATGACCAATGCGTGAGCCGATCCAGTTTATGACCCACATGTGCGCTGATCTTGTCTTTAACCCACATGTGAGCTGATCTTGTCTATGACCCATGCATGAGCTGATCCTGTCTTTGACCCACACGTGAACTAATCTTGTCTATGACTCACGCGTGAACTGATCTTGTCTATGACCAACGCATGATCTGTTCTTGTCTATGACCCTCAGATGAGCTGATTTTTTTATGACGCACACGTGAGCTGATCTGGTCTATAAGCCACATGTGAGCTGATCTTGTCTTTGACCCACAACTGGGCTGATCTTGTCTATGACCCACATGTGAGCTGATCCTGTTTATGTCCACCATGTGAGTTGAACTTGTCTTTGACCCACACGTGAGCTGATCGTGTCTATGACCCACACGTGAGCTGATCCTGTTTATGACCCACACATGAGCTGATCTTGTCTATGACCCACACCTGAGCTGATCCTGTTTATGACCCACATGTGAGCTGATCTTGTCTTTGAACCACACGTGAGCTGATCTTGTATATGACCCACGCATGAGCCTATACCGTTTGTGACCCACATGTGAACTGTTCTTGTCTTTGACCCATACGTGAGCTGATTTTGTCTATGACCCACATGTGAACTGATCTTGAGCTGATCTTGTCTATGACACACACGTGAGCTGAACTTGTCTATGACCCACACATGAGCTGATATTGTTTATGACCCATGCGTGAGCTGATCTTGCCTATGGCCATTCG
This sequence comes from Ambystoma mexicanum, assembly GCF_040938575.1. NCBI lineage: Eukaryota > Metazoa > Chordata > Amphibia > Caudata > Ambystomatidae > Ambystoma > Ambystoma mexicanum. Next base: position 24,724,006 of record NC_090931.1, read on the forward strand.
TGAGTTGATCTTGTCTATGACACAGGCATGAGCTGAACTTGTCAATGACCCAGGTGTGAGCTGATCTTGTCTATGACACACGCGTGAACTGATCTTGTCTATGACCCACACATGAGCTGATCTTGTCTATGACCCATGCGTGAGCTGATCTTGTCTATGAGCTGATCCTGTCTATGACACACGTGTGAACTGATCTTGTCTATGACCCACACATGAGCTGATCTTGTCTATGACACACGCGTGAACTGATCTTGTCTATGACCCACACATGAGCTGATCTTGTTTATGTCCCACACGTGAGCTGGTCTTGTCTATGACCCACATGTGAGCGGATCTTGTCTATGACCCACGTGTGAGCTGTTCTTGTCTATGACCCACACGTGAGCTGATCTTGTCTATGACCCACGCGTGAGCTGATCTTGTTTATGACACACATGTGAGCTGATCTTGTCTATGGCCCACACGTGAGCTGAACATGTCTACGAACCACACGTGAGCTGATCTTGTCTATGAGCCACACGTGAGCTGATCTTGTCTTTGACCCACATGTGTGCTGATCTTGTCTATGACCCACATGTGAGCTGATCCTGTTTATGTCCCACATGTGAGTTGAACTTGTCTTTGACCCACACGTGAGCTGATCTTGTCTATGATCCACACGTGAGCTGATCCTGTTTATTACCCACACATTAGCTGTTCTTGTCTTTGACCCACACGTGAGCTGAGCATGTCTATGACCCACGCGTGAGCTGATCCTGTTTACGACCCACATGTGAGCTGATCTTGTCTTTGGCCCACACGTGAGCTAATCTTGTCTACGACCCATGCGTGAGCTGATCTTGTCTATGACCCACACGACGGCTGTTCTTGTCTCTGAACCACATGTGAGCTGATCTTGTCTATGACCCACACATGAGCAGATCTTGTCTATGACCCACGCGTGAGCTGTTCTTGTCTATGACTAACGCGTGAGCTGTTCTTGTCTATGACCCACACGTGAGCTGATCATGTCTATGACCCACGCGTGAGCTGATCTTGTTTATGACCCACATGTGAGCTGATCTTGTCTATGACCCACATGAGAGCTGAACATTTCTATGAACCACACGTGAGCTGATCTTGTCTATGAGCCACACGTGAGCTGATATTGTCTTTGAACCACACATGAACTGATCTTGTCTATGACCCACGCTTGAGCTGATCTTGTCTGTGACTCACGCGTGAGCTGATCTTGTCTATGACCCACAGGTAAGCTGATTTTGTTTATGACCCACACGTGAGCGGATCTTGTCTATGACCCACATATGAGCGGATCTTGTCTATGACCCACGAGCGAGCTGTTCTTGTCTATGACCCATGCATGAGCTGATCTTGTTTATGACCCATGTGAGCTGATCTTGTCTATGACCCATGCATGAGCTGATCTTGTTTATGACCCATGTGAGCTGATCTTGTCTATGACCCACACGTGAGCTGAACATGTCTATGAACCACACGTGAGCTGATCTTGTCTATGAGCCACACGTGAGCTGATCTTGTCTTTGACCCACACGTGAGCTGATCTTGTATATGACCCACGCATGAGCTGATCCTGTGTATGACCTCACGTGAGCTGAGCTTTTCTTTGACCCACACGTGAACTGATCTTGTCTATGACCAATGTGTGAGCCGATCCTGTTTATGACCCAAACGTGAGCTGATCTTGTCTTTAACCCACATGTGAGCTGATCTTGTCTATGACCCACGCATGAGCTGATCCTGTCTTTGACCCACATGTGAGCTAATCTTGTCTATGACTCACGCGTGAGCTGATGTTGTCTATGACCAATGCGTGATCTGTTCTTGTCTGTGACCCTTGTTGAGCTGATCTTTTTTATGACGCACACGTGAGCTGATCTTGTCTATGACCCATATGTGAGCGGATCTTTTCTATGACCCACGCATGAGTTGTTCTTGTCTTTGACCCACACGTGAGCTGATCTTGTCTATGACCCACACATGAGCTGATCTTGTTCATGACCCACATGTGAGCTGATCTTGTCTATGACCCACACGTGAGCTGAACATGTCTATGAACCACACGTGAGCTGATCTTGTCTATGAGCCACACGTGAGCTGATCTTGTCTTTGACCCTCACGTGAGCTGATCTTGTCTATGACCCACGAGTGAGCTGATCCTGTTTATGACCCACACGTGAGCTGATCTTGTCTATGACCCACGCGTGAGCTGATCCTGTTTATGACTCACATGTGAGCTGATCTTGTCTTTGACCTGCACGTGAGCTGATCTTGTCTATGACCCACGCATGAGCTGATACTGTTTATGACCCACATGTGAGCTGTTCTTGTCTTTGACCCACATGTGAGCTGATCTTGTCTATGAGCCACAAGAGAGCTTATCTTGTCTATGACCCACGTGTGAGCTGATCATGTCTATGACCCATGCATGAGCTGATTTTGTCTATGACACACATGTGAACTGATCTTGAGCTGATCTTGTCTATGAAAAACATGTGAGCTGCTCTTGTCTTTAACCGCACTTGAGCTGATCTTGTCGTTGACCCTCACCTGAGCTGATCTTGTCTATGACCCACGTTTGAGCTGATCCTGTTTATGACCCACACGTGAGCTGATCTTGTCTTTGACCCGCACATGGGCTGATCTTGTCTATGACCCACGCATGAGCTGATACTGTTTATGACCCACACGTGAGCTGATCTTGTCTATGACCCACTTGTGAGCTGATCATGTCTATGACCCATACGTGAGCTGATTTTGTCTATGACCCACATGTGAAATGATCTTGAGCTGATCTTGTCTATGAGACACACGTGAGCTGATCTTGTCTATGACCCCCACGTGAGCTGATCTTGTCTTTGACCCGCACGTGAGCTGATCTTGTCTATGGCCCATGCATGAGCTGATAATGTTTACTACCCACATGTGAGCTGTTCTTGTCTTTGACCCACACATGAGCTGATCTTGTCTATGACCCACACGTGAGCTGATCTTGTCTACGACCCATACGTGAGCTGATTTTGTCTATGACCCACACGTGAACTGATCTTGAGCTGATCTTGTCTATGACCCCCACGTGAGCTGATCTTGTCTTTGACCCGCACGTGAGCTGATCTTGTCTATGGCCCATGCATGAGCTGATAATGTTTATGACCCACATGTGAGCTGTTCTTGTCTTTGACCCACACATGAGCTGACCTTGTCTCTGACCCACACGTGAGCTGATCTTGTTTATGACCCATGCGTGAGCTGATCTTGCCTATGGCCATGCGTGAGCTGATCTTGTCTATGACACAGGCATGAGCTGATCTTCTCTATGACTCACGCGTGAGCTGATCTTGTCTATGACCCAGGCTTGAGCTGATCTTGTCTATGACCCATGCATGAGCTGATCTTGTCTATGAGCCACACATGAGCTGATCATGCCTATGACACACGCGTGAGCTGTTCTTTTCTATGACCCAGACGTGAGCTGATCTTGTTTATGACCCACATGTGAGCTGATCTTGTCTATGACCCACATGTGAGCTGTTCTTGTCTATGACCCATGTGAGCTGATCTTGTCTATGACCCATGCATGAGCTGATCTTGTTTATGACCCATGTGAGCTGATCTTGTCTATGACCCACGCATGAGCTGATCATGTCTTTGACCCACATGTGAGCTAATCTTGTCTATGACTCACGCGTGAGCTGATGTTGTCTATGACCAATGCGTGATCTGTTCTTGTCTGTGACCCTCAGTTGAGCTGATCTTTTTTATGACGCACACGTGAGCTGATCTTGTCTATGACCCATATGTGAGCGGATCTTTTCTATGACCCACGCATGAGCTGTTCTTGTCTTTGACCCACACGTGAGCTGATCTTGTCTATGACCCACACATGAGCTGATCTTGTTCATGACCCACATGTGAGCTGATCTTGTCTATGACCCACACGTGAGCTGAACATGTCTATGAACCACACGTGAGCTGATCTTGTCTATGAGCCACACGTGAGCTGATCTTGTCTTTGACCCTCACGTGAGCTGATCTTGTCTATGACCAAGGAGTGAGCTGATCCTGTTTATGACCCACACGTGAGCTGATCTTGTCTATGACCCACGCGTGAGCTGATCCTGTTTATGACTCACATGTGAGCTGATCTTGTCTTTGACCTGCACGTGAGCTGATCTTGTCTATGACCCACGCATGAGCTGATACTGTTTATGACCCACATGTGAGCTGTTCTTGTCTTTGACCCACATGTGAGCTGATCTTGTCTATGAGCCACAAGAGAGCTTATCTTGTCTATGACCCACGTGTGAGCTGATCATGTCTATGACCCATGCATGAGCTGATTTTGTCTATGACACACATGTGAACTGATCTTGAGCTGATCTTGTCTATGAAAAATATGTGAGCTGCTCTTGTCTTTAACCGCACTTGAGCTGATCTTGTCTTTGACCCTCACCTGAGCTGATCTTGTCTATGACCCACGTTTGAGCTGATCCTGTTTATGACCCACACGTGAGCTGATCTTGTCTTTGACCCGCACATGGGCTGATCTTGTCTATGACCCACGCATGAGCTGATACTGTTTATGACCCACACGTGAGCTGATCTTGTCTATGACCCACTTGTGAGCTGATCATGTCTATGACCCATACGTGAGCTGATTTTGTCTATGACCCACATGTGAAATGATCTTGAGCTGATCTTGTCTATGAGACACACGTGAGCTGATCTTGTCTATGACCCCCACGTGAGCTGATCTTGTCTTTGACCCGCACGTGAGCTGATCTTGTCTATGGCCCATGCATGAGATGATAATGTTTACTACCCACATGTGAGCTGTTCTTGTCTTTGACCCACACATGAGCTGATCTTGTCTATGACCCACACGTGAGCTGATCTTGTCTACCACCCATACGTGAGCTGATTTTGTCTATGACCCACACGTGAACTGATCTTGAGCTGATCTTGTCTATGACCCCCACGTGAGCTGATCTTGTCTTTGACCCGCACGTGAGCTGATCTTGTCTATGGCCCATGCATGAGCTGATAATGTTTATGACCCACATGTGAGCTGTTCTTGTCTTTGACCCACACATGAGCTGACCTTGTCTCTGACCCACACGTGAGCTGATCTTGTTTATGACCCATGCGTGAGCTGATCTTGCCTATGGCCATGCGTGAGCTGATCTTGTCTATGACACAGGCATGAGCTGATCTTCTCTATGACTCACGCGTGAGCTGATCTTGTCTATGACCCAGGCTTGAGCTGATCTTGTCTATGACCCATGCATGAGCTGATCTTGTCTATGAGCCACACATGAGCTGATCATGCCTATGACACACGCGTGAGCTGTTCTTTTCTATGACCCAGACGTGAGCTGATCTTGTTTATGACCCACATGTGAGCTGATCTTGTCTATGACCCACATGTGAGCTGTTCTTGTCTATGACCCACATGTGAGCTGATCTTGTCTATGACCCACACATGAGCTGAACATGTCTATGAACCACACGTGAGCTGATCTTGTCTATGAGCCACATGTGAGCTGATCTTGTCTTTGACCTACAACTGGGCTGATCTTGTCTATGACCCACATGTGAGCTGATCCTGTTTATGTCCACCATGTGAGTTGAACTTGTCTTTTACCCACACGTTAGCTGATCGTGTCTATGACCCACACGTGAGCTGATGCTGTTTATGACCCACACGTGAGCTGATCTTGTCTATGACCCACGCGTGAGATGATCTTATCTATGACACACACATGAGCTGATCTTGTCTTTGACCCGCACGTGAGCTGATCTTGTCTCTGACCCATACATGAGCTGATACTGTTTATGACCCACATGTGAGCTGTTCTTGTCTTTGACCCACACGTGAGCTGATCTTGTCTATGAGCCATAAGTGAGCTGATCTTGTCTATGACCCACTTGTGAGCTGATCTTGTCTATGACCCTTACGTGAGCTGATTTTGTCTATGAACCACATGTGAACTGATCTTGAGCTGATCTTGTCTACGACACACACGTGAGCTGACCTTGTCTATGACTCACACATGAGCTGATATTGTTTATCACCCATGCGTGAGCTGATCTTGCCTATGGCCATGCGTGAGTTGATCTTGTCTATGACACAGGCATGAGCTGATCTTGTCTATGACTCACGCGTGAGCTGATCTTGTCTATGACACAGGCGTGAGCTGATCTTGTCTATGACACACGCATGAACTGATCTTGTCTATGACCCACACATGAGCTGATCTTGTCTATGACCCATGAGTGAGCTGATCTTGTCTATGAGCCACACATGAGCTGATCCTGTCTATGACACACGTGTGAGCTGTTCTTGTGTATGACCCAGAGGTGAGCTGATCTTGTTTATGTCCCACACGTGAGCTGGTCTTGTCTATGACCCACATATGAGTGGATCTTGTCAATGGCCCACGTGTGAACTGTTCTTGTCTATGACCCACACGTGAGCTGATCTTGTCTATGACCCACCCGTGAGCTGATCTTGTTCATAACCCACATGTGAGCTGATCTTGTCTATGTCCCACATATGAGTTGAACTTGTCTTTGACCCACACGTGAGCTGATCTTGTCTATGATCCACACGTGAGCTGATCCTGTTTATGACCCACACGTGAGCTGATCTTGTCTATGACCCACGCGTGAGCTGATCTTATCTATGACACACACATGAGCTGATCTTGTCTTTGACCCGCACGTGAGCTGATCTTGTCTCTGACCCATGCATGAGTTGATACTGTTTATGACACACATGTGAGCTGTTCTTGTCTTTGACCCACACGTGAGCTGATCTTGTCTATGAGCCACACGTGAGCTGATCTTGTCTATGACCCACGCGTGAACTGATCTTGTCTATGACCCTTACGTGAGCTGATTTTGTCTATGTCCCACATGTGAACTGATCTTGAGCTGATATTGTCTATGACAAACAAGTGAGCTGACCTTGTCTATGACTCACACATGAGCTGATATTGTTGATGACCCATGCGTGAGCTGATCTTGCCTATGGCCATGCGTGAGTTGATCTTGTCTATGACACAGGCATGAGCTAATCTTGTCTATGACTCACGCGTGAGCTGATCTTCTCTATGACCCAGGCGTGAGCTGATCTTGTCTATGACACACGCGTGAACTGATCTTGTCTATGACCCACACATGAGCTGATCTTGTCTATGACCCATGCGTGAGCTGATCTTTTCTATGAGCCACACATGAGATGATCCTGTCTATGACACACGCGTGAGCTGTTCTTGTCTATGACCCAGATGTGAGCTGATCTTGTTTATGTCCCACATGTGAGCTGGTCTTGTCTATGACCCACATGTGAGCGGATCTTGTCTATGGCCCGCGTGTGAGCTGTTCTTGTCTATGACCCACACGTAAACTGATCTTGTCTATGACCCACGTGTGAGATGATCTTGTTTATGACCCATATGTGAGCTGATCTTGTCTATGACCCACACGTGAGCTGAACATGTCTATGAACCACAAGTGAGCTGATCTTGTCTATGAGCCACACATGAGATGATCCTGTCTATGAGACACGCGTGAGCTGTCCTTGTCTATGACCCAGATGGGAGCTGATCTTGTTTATGTCCCACACGTGAGCTGGTCTTGTCTATGACCCACATGTGAGCGGATCTTGTCTATGGCCCGCGTGTGAGCTGTTCTTGTCTATGACCCACACGTAAGCTGATCTTGTCTATGACCCACGCGTGAGCTGATCTTGTCTTTGACCCACATGTGGTCTGATCTTGTCTATGACCCACATGTGAGCTGATCCTGTTTATGTCCCAAATGTGAGTTGAACTTGTCTTTGACCCACACATGAGATGATCTTGTCTATGACCCACGTGTGAGCTGATCTTGTTTATGACCCACATGTGGGCTGATCTTGTCTATGACCCACATGTGAGCGGACCTTGTCTATGGCCCGCGTGTGAGCTGTTCTTGTCTATCACCCACACGTGAGCTGATCTTGTCTATGACCCACGCGTGAGCTGATCTTGTTTATGACCCACATGTGAGCTGATCCTGTTTATGTCCCACATGTGAGTTGAACTTGTCTTTTACCCACACGTGAGCTGATCTTGTCTATGATCCACATGTGAGCTGATCCTGTTTATGACCAACACATGAGCTGATCTTGTCTTTGACCCACATGTGAGCTAATCTTGTCTACGACACATGCGTGAGCTGATCTTGTCTATGACCCACACGACGGCTGTTCTTGTCTATGACCCATGCATGAGCTGTTCTTGTCTATGACCCACACGTGAGCTGATCATGTCTATGACCCACGCGTGAGCTGATCTTGTTTATGACCCACATGTGAGCTGATCTTGTCTATGACCCACATGTGAGCTGAACATTTCTATGAACCACACGTGAGCTGATCTTGTCTATGAGCCACACGTGAGCTGATATTGTCTTTGAACCACACATGAACTGATGTTGTCTATGACCCACGCATGAGCTGATCTTGTCTATGACTCACGCGTGAGCTGATCTTGTCTATGACTCACGCGTGAGCTGATCTTGTCTATGACCCACAGGTGAGCTGATCTTGTTTATGACCCACACGTGAGCTGATCTTGTCTATGACCCACACATGAGCAGATCTTGTCTATGACCCACGAGCGAGCTGTTCTTGTCTATGACCCACAAGTGAGCTGATCTTGTCTATGACCCAGAAGTGAGCTAATCTTGTCTATGACCCATGCATGAGCTGAACTTGTCTATGACCCACACGTGAGCTGAACATATCTATGAACCACACGTGAGCTGATCATGTCTATGAGCCACACGTGAGCTGATCTTGTCTTTGACCCACACGTGAGCTGATCTTGTCTATGACCCACGCATGAGCTGATCCTGCTTATGACCCACACGTGAAATGAGCTTTTCTTTGACCCACAAATGAGCTGATCTTGTCTATGACCCACACGTGAGCTGATCATGTCTATGACCCACGCGTGAGCTGATCTTGTTTATGACCCACATGTGAGCTGATCTTGTCTATGACCCACATGTGAGCTGAACATTTCTATGAACCACACGTGAGTTGATCTTGTCTATGAGCCACACGTGAGCTGATCTTGTCTTTGACCCACACGTGAGCTGATCTTGTCTATGACCCACGCATGAGCTGATCCTGTTTATGACCCACACGTGAGATGAGCTTTTCTTTGACCCACACGTGAGCTGATCATGTCTATGACCCACGCATGAGCTGATCTTGTTTATGACCCACATGTGAGCTGATCTTGTCTATGACCCACATGTGAGCTGAACATTTCTATGAACCACACGTGAGCTGATCTTGTTTATGACCCACACGTGAGCTGATCTTGTCTATGACCCACACATGAGAGGATCTTGTCTATGACCCACGAGCGAGCTGTTCTTGTCTAAGACCCACAAGTGGGCTGATCTTGTCTATGATCCACAAGTGAGCTGATCTTGGGTATGACCCATGCATGAGCTGAACTTGTCTATGACCCACACGTGAGCTGAACATGTCTATGAACCACACGTGAGCTAATCTTGTCTACGACACATGCGTGAGCTGATCTTGTCTATGACCCACACGACGGCTGTTCTTGTCTATGACCCACGCATGAGCTGTTCTTGTCTATGACCCACACGTGAGCTGATCATGTCTATGACCCATGCGTGAGCTGATCTTGTTTATGACCCACATTTGAGATGAGCTTTTCTTTGACCCACACATGAGCTGATCTTGTCTATGACCCACACGTGAGATGAGCTTTTCTTTGACCCACACATGAGCTGATCTTGTCTATGACCCACACGTGAGCTGATCATGTCTATGACCCACGCGTGAGCTGATCTTGTTTATGACCCACATGTGAGCTGATCTTGTCTATGACCCACATGTGAGCTGAACATTTCTATGAACCACACGTGAGCTGATCTTGTCTATGAGCCACAAGTGAGCTGATATTGTCTTTGAACCACACATGAACTGATGTTGTCTATGACCCACGCGTGAGCTGATCTTGTCTATGACTCACACGTGAGCTGATCTTGTCTATGACTCACGCGTGAGCTGATCTTGTCTATGACCCACAGGTGAGCTGATCTTGTTTATGACCCACGCGTGAGCTGATCTTGTCTATGACCCACACATGAGCGGATCTTGTCTATGACCCACGAGCGAGCTGTTCTTGTCTATGACCCACAAGTGAGCTGATCTTGTCTATGACCCACAAGTGAGCTCATCTTGTCTATGACCCATGCATGAGCTGAACTTGTCTATGACCCACACGTGAGCTGAACATGTCTATGAACCACACGTGAGCTGATCATGTCTATGAGCCACACGTGAGCTGATCTTGTCTTTGACCCACACGTGAGCTGATCTTGTCTATGACCCACGCATGAGCTGATCCTGTTTATGACCCACACGTGAGATGAGCTTTTCTTTGACCCACACATGAGCTGATCTTGTCTATGACCCACACGTGAGCTGATCATGTCTATGACCCACGCGTGAGCTGATCTTGTTTATGACCCACATGTGAGCTGATCTTGTCTATGACCCACATGTGAGCTGAACATTTCTATGAACCACACTTGAGCTGATCTTGTCTATGAGCCACACGTGAGCTGATATTGTCTTTGAACCACACATGAACTGATCTTGTCTATGACCCACACGTGAGCTGATCTTGTCTATGACTCACGCGTGAGCTGATCTTTTCTATGGCTCATGCGTGAGCTGATCTTGTCTATGACCCACAGGTGAGCTGATCTTGTTTATGACCCACACGTGAGCTGATCTTGTCTATGACCCACACATGAGAGGATCTTGTCTATGACCCACGAGCAAGCTGTTCTTGTCTACGACCCACAAGTGAGCTGATCTTGTCTATGACCCACAAGTGAGCTGATCTTGTCTATGACCCATGCATGAGCTGATCTTGTCTATGACCCATGCATGAGCTGAACTTGTCTATGACCCACACGTGAGCTGAACATGTCTATGAACCACACGTGAGCTGATCATGTCTTTGACCCACACGTGAGCTGATCTTCTCTATGACCCACGCATGAGCCGATCCTGTTTATGACCCACACGTTAGATGAGCTTTTCTTTGACCCACATGTGAGCTGATCTTGTCTATGACCAATGCGTGAGCCGATCCTGTTTATGACCCACACGTGAGCTGATCTTGTCTTTAACCCACATGTGAGCTGATCCTGTCTATGAACAATGTGACAGCCAATCTTGTTTATGACCCACACGTGAGCTGATATTGTCTTTAACCCACATGTGAGCTGATCTTGTCTATGACCCACGCATAAACTATCCTGTCTTTGACCCACCCGTGAGATGATCTAGTCTATGACCCAGGCATGAGCTGATACTGTTCATGACCCACACATGAGCTGATCCTGTTTATGACCCACACATGAGCTGATCTTGTCTATGACCCACACGTGAGCTGATCTTGTCTATGACCCATGCGTGAGCTAATCTTGTCTATGACCCACGTGTGAGCTGATCGTGTCTATGACCCATGCGTGAGCTAATCTTGTCTATGACCCACGTGTGAGCTGATTGTGTCTATGACCCATATGTGAGCTGATTTTGTCTATGACACACTTGTGAACTTATCTTGAGCTGATCTTGTCTATGACACACACGTGAGCTGATCTTGTCTATGACCCACACGTGAGCTGATCTTGTGTTTGACCCGCACTTGAGCTGATCTTGTCTATGACCCACATTTGAGCTGATCTTGTCTATGACCCAAGCGTGAGCTGATCCTGTTTATGACCCACACGTGAGCTGATCTTGTCTTTGACCCGCACGTGGGCTGATCTTGTCTATGACCCACGCATGAGCTGATTCAGCTTATGACCCACACGTGAGCTGTTCTTGTCTTTGACCCACACGTGAGCTGATCTTTTCAATGAGCCACAAGTGAGCTGATCTTGTCTATGACTCACACATGAGCTGATATTGTTTATGACCCATGCGTGAGCTGATCTTGCCTATGGCCATGCGTGAGTTGATCTTGTCTATGACACAGGCATGAGCTAATCTTGTCTATGACTCACGCGTGAGCTGATCTTGTCTATGACCCAGGCGTGAGCTGATCTTGTCTATGACCCAGGCGTGAGCTGATCTTGTCTATGACACACGCGTGAACTGATCTTGTCTATGACCCACACATGAGCTGATCTTGTCTATGACCCATGCGTGAGCTGATCTTTTCTATGAGCCACACATGAGACGATCCTGTCTATGACACACGCGTGAGCTATTCTTGTCTATGACCCAGATGTGAGCTGATCTTGTTTATGTCCCACACGTGAGCTGGTCTTGTCTATGACCCACATATGAGCGGATCTTGTCTATGGCCCGCGTGTGAGCTGTTCTTGTCTATGACCCACACGTAAGCTGATCTTGTCTATGACCCACGCGTGAGCTGATCTTGTTTATGACCCACATGTGAGCTGATCTTGTCTATGACCCACACGTGAGCTGGACATGTCTATGAACGACATGTGAGCTGATCTTGTCTATGAGCCACACATGAGCTGGTCTTGTCTATGACTCACATGTGAGCGGATCTTGTCTATGGCCCGCGTGTGAGCTGTTCTTGTCTATGACCCACACGTAAGCTGATCTTGTCTATGACCCACGCGTGAGCTGATCTTGTTTATGACCCACATGTGAGCTGATCTTGTCTATGACCCACATGTGAGCTGATCCTGTTTATGTCCCACATGTGAGTTGAACTTGTCTTTGACCCACACGTGAGATGATCTTGTCTATGACGCACGCGTGAGCTGATCTTGTTTATGACCCACATGTGAGCTGATCCTGTCTATGACACACGCGTGAGCTTTCCTTGTCTATGACCCAGATGGGAGCTGATCTTGTTTATGTCCCACACGTGAGCTGGTCTTGTCTATGACTCACATGTGAGCGGATCTTGTCTATGGCCCGCGTGTGAGCTGTTCTTGTCTATGACCCACACGTAAGCTGATCTTGTCTATGACCCACGCGTGAGCTGATCTTGTTTATGACCCACATGTGAGCTGATCTTGTCTATGACCCACATGTGAGCTGATCCTGTTTATGTCCCACATGTGAGTTGAACTTGTCTTTGACCCACACGTGAGATGATCTTGTCTATGACGCACGCGTGAGCTGATCTTGTTTATGACCCACATGTGAGCTGATCTTGTCTATGACCCACACGTGAGCTGATCTTGTCTATGACCCACACATGAGAGGATCTTGTCTATGACCCACGAGCAAGCTGTTCTTGTCTACGACCCACAAGTGAGCTGATCTTGTCTATGACCCACAAGTGAGCTGATCTTGTCTATGACCCATGCATGAGCTGATCTTGTCTATGACCCATGCATGAGCTGAACTTGTCTATGACCCACACGTGAGCTGAACATGTCTATGAACCACACGTGAGCTGATCATGTCTTTGACCCACACGTGAGCTGATCCTCTCTATGACCCACGCATGAGCCGATCCTGTTTATGACCCACACGTTAGATGAGCTTTTCTTTGACCCACATGTGAGCTGATCTTGTCTATGACCAATGCGTGAGCCGATCCTGTTTATGACCCACACGTGAGCTGATCTTGTCTTTAACCCACATGTGAGCTGATCCTGTCTATGAACAATGTGACAGCCAATCCTGTTTATGACCCACACGTGAGCTGATATTGTCTTTAACCCACATGTGAGCTGATCTTGTCTATGACCCACGCATAAGCTATCCTGTCTTTGACCCACCCGTGAGATGATCTAGTCTATGACCCAGGCATGAGCTGATACTGTTCATGACCCACACATGAGCTGATCCTGTTTATGACCCACACATGAGCTGATCTTGTCTATGACCCACACGTGAGCTGATCTTGTCTATGACCCATGCGTGAGCTAATCTTGTCTATGACCCACGTGTGAGCTGATCGTGTCTATGACCCATGCGTGAGCTAATCTTGTCTATGACCCACGTGTGAGCTGATTGTGTCTATGACCCATATGTGAGCTGATTTTGTCTATGACACACTTGTGAACTTATCTTGAGCTGATCTTGTCTATGACACACACGTGAGATGATCTTGTCTATGACCCACACGTGAGCTGATCTTGTGTTTGACCCGCACTTGAGCTGATCTTGTCTATGACCCACATTTGAGCTGATCTTGTCTATGACCCAAGCGTGAGCTGATCCTGTTTATGACCCACACGTGAGCTGATCTTGTCTTTGACCCGCACGTGGGCTGATCTTGTCTATGACCCACGCATGAGCTGATTCAGCTTATGACCCACACGTGAGCTGTTCTTGTCTTTGACCCACACGTGAGCTGATCTTTTCAATGAGCCACAAGTGAGCTGATCTTGTCTATGACTCACACATGAGCTGATATTGTTTATGACCCATGCGTGAGCTGATCTTGCCTATGGCCATGCGTGAGTTGATCTTGTCTATGACACAGGCATGAGCTAATCTTGTCTATGACTCACGCGTGAGCTGATCTTGTCTATGACCCAGGCGTGAGCTGATCTTGTCTATGACACACGCGTGAACTGATCTTGTCTATGACCCACACATGAGCTGATCTTGTCTATGACCCATGCGTGAGCTGATCTTTTCTATGAGCCACACATGAGACGATCCTGTCTATGACACACGCGTGAGCTGTTCTTGTCTATGACCCAGATGTGAGCTGATCTTGTTTATGTCCCACACGTGAGCTGGTCTTGTCTATGACCCACATATGAGCGGATCTTGTCTATGGCCCGCGTGTGAGCTGTTCTTGTCTATGACCCACACGTAAGCTGATCTTGTCTATGACCCACGCGTGAGCTGATCTTGTTTATGACCCACATGTGAGCTGATCTTGTCTATGACCCACACGTGAGCTGGACATGTCTATGAACCACATGTGAGCTGATCTTGTCTATGAGCCACACATGAGATGATCCTGTCTATTACACACGCGTGAGCTTTCCTTGTCTATGACCCAGATGGGAGCTGATTTTGTTTATGTCCCACACGTGAGCTGGTCTTGTCTATGACTCACATGTGAGCGGATCTTGTCTATGGCCCGCGTGTGAGCTGTTCTTGTCTATGACCCACACGTAAGCTGATCTTGTCTATGACCCACGCGTGAGCTGATCTTGTTTATGACCCACATGTGAGCTGATCTTGTCTATGACCCACATGTGAGCTGATCCTGTTTATGTCCCACATGTGAGTTGAACTTGTCTTTGACCCACACGTGAGATGATCTTGTCTATGACGCACGCGTGAGCTGATCTTGTTTATGACCCACATGTGAGCTGATCTTGTCTATGACCCACACGTGAGCTGAACATGTCTATGAACCACATGTGAGCTGATCTTGTCCATGAGCCACACGTGAGCTGATCTTGTCTTTGACCCACATGTGGGCTGATCTTGTCTATGACCCACATGTGAGCGGATCTTGTCTATGGCCCGCGTGTGAGCTGTTCTTGTCTATCACCCACACGTGAGCTGATCTTGTCTATGACCCACGCGTGAGCTGATCTTGTTTATGACCCACATGTGAGCTGATCCTGTTCATGTCCCACATGTGAGTTGAACTTGTCTTTGACCCACACGTGAGCTGATCTTGTCTATGATCCACATGTGAGCTAATCCTGTTTATGACCAACACATGAGCTGTTCTTGTCTTTGACCCACACGTGAGCTGATCATGTCTATGACCCACACGTGAGCTGATCTTGTCTTTGACCCACACGTGAGCTAATCTTGTCTACGACACAAGCGTGAGCTGATCTTGTCTATGACCCACACGACGGCTGTTCTTGTCTATGACCCACGCATGAGCTGTTCTTGTCTATGACCCACACGTGAGCTGATCATGTCTATGACCCACACGTGAGCTGATCTTGTTTATGACCCACATGTGAGCTGATCTTGTCTATGACCAACATGTGAGCTGAACATTTCTATGAACCACACGCGAGCTGATCTTGTCTATGAGCCATACGTGAGCTGATATTGTCTTTGAACCACACATGTACTGATGTTGTCTATGACCCACGCGTGAGCTGATCTTGTCTATGACTCACGCATGAGCTGATCTTGTCTATGACTCACGCGTGAGCTGATCTTGTCTATGACCCACAGGTGAGCTGATCTTGTTTATGACCCACACGTGAGCTGATCTTGTCTATGACCCACACATGAGCGGATCTTGTCTATGACCCACGAGCGAGCTGTTCTTGTCTATGACCCACAAGTGAGCTGATCTTGTCTATGACCCACAATGAGCTGATCTTGTCTATGACCCATGCATGAGCTGAACTTGTCTATGACCCACACGTGAGCTGAACATGTCTATGAACCACACGTGAGCTGATCATGTCTATGAGCCACACGTGAGCTGATCTTGTCTTTGACCCACACATGAGCTGATCTTGTCTTTGACCCACACATGAGCTGATCTTGTCTATGACCCACACGTGAGCTGATCATGTCTATGACCCACGCGTGAGCTGATCTTGTTTATGACCCACATGTGAGCTGATCTTGTCTATGACCCACATGTGAGCTGAACATTTCTATGAACCACACTTGAGCTGATCTTGTCTATGAGCCACACGTGAGCTGATATTGTCTTTGAACCACACATGAACTGATCTTGTCTATGACCCACACGTGAGCTGATCTTGTCTATGACTCACGCGTGAGCTGATCTTTTCTATGGCTCATGCGTGAGCTGATCTTGTCTATGACCCACAGGTGAGCTGATCTTGTTTATGACCCACACGTGAGCTGATCTTGTCTATGACCCACACATGAGAGGATCTTGTCTATGACCCACGAGCAAGCTGTTCTTGTCTACAACCCACAAGTGAGCTGATCTTGTCTATGACCCACAAGTAAGCTGATCTTGTCTATGACCCATGCATGAGCTGATCTTGTCTATGACCCATGCATGAGCTGAACTTGTCTATGACCCACACGTGAGCTGAACATGTCTATGAACCACACGTGAGCTGATCATGTCTTTGACCCACACGTGAGCTGATCTTGTCTATGACCCACGCATGAGCCGATCCTGTTTATGACCCACACGTTAGATGAGCTTTTCCTTGACCCACATGTGAGCTGATCTTGTCTATGACCAATGCGTGAGCCGATCCTGTTTATGACCCACACATGAGCTGATCTTGTCTTTAACCCACATGTGAGCTGATCCTGTCTATGAACAATGTGACAGCCAATCCTGTTTATGACCCACACGTGAGCTGATATTGTCTTTAACCCACATGTGAGCTGATCTTGTCTATGACCCACGCATAAGCTATCCTGTCTTTGACCCACCCGTGAGATGATCTAGTCTATGACCCAGGCATGAGCTGATACTGTTCATGACCCACACATGAGCTGATCCTGTTTATGACCCACACATGAGCTGATCTTGTCTATGACCCACACGTGAGCTGATCTTGTCTATGACCCATGCGTGAGCTAATCTTGTCTATGACCCACACATGAGCTGATCTTGTCTATGACCCACACGTGAGCTAATCTTGTCTACGACACAAGCGTGAGCTGATCTTGTCTATGACCCACACGACGGCTGTTCTTGTCTATGACCCACGCATGAGCTGTTCTTGTCTATGACCCACACGTGAGCTGATCATGTCTATGACCCACACGTGAGCTGATCTTGTTTATGACCCACATGTGAGCTGATCTTGTCTATGACCCACATGTGAGCTGAACATTTCTATGAACCACACGTGAGCTGATCTTGTCTATGAGCCACACGTGAGCTGATATTGTCTTTGAACCACACATGAACTGATGTTGTCTATGACCCACGCGTGAGCTGATCTTGTCTATGACTCACGCGTGAGCTGATCTTGTCTATGACTCACGCGTGCGCTGATCTTATCTATGACCCACAGGTGAGCTGATCTTGTTTATGACCCACACGTGAGCTGATCTTGTCTATGACCCACACATGAGCGGATCTTGTCTATGACCCACGAGCGAGCTGTTCTTGTCTATGACCCACAAGTGAGCTGATCTTGTCTATGACCCACAATGAGCTGATCTTGTCTATGACCCATGCATGAGCTGAACTTGTCTATGACCCACACGTGAGCTGAACATGTCTATGAACCACACGTGAGCTGATCATGTCTATGAGCCACACGTGAGCTGATCTTGTCTTTGACCCACACGTGAGCTGATCTTGTCTATGACCCACGCATGAGCTGATCCTGTTTATGACCCACACGTGAGATGAGCTTTTCTTTGACCCACACATGAGCTGATCTTGTCTATGACCCACACGTGAGCTGATCATGTCTATGACCCACGCGTGAGCTGATCTTGTTTATGACCCACATGTGAGCTGATCTTGTCTATGACCCACATGTGAGCTGAATATTTCTATGAACCACACGTGAGTTGATCTTGTCTATGAGCCACACGTGAGCTGATATTGTCTTTGAACCACACATGAACTGATCTTGTCTATGACCCACGCGTGAGCTGATCTTGTCTATGACTCACGCGTGAGCTGATCTTGTCTATGACCCACAGGTGAGCTGATCTTGTTTATGACCCACACGTAAGCTGATCTTGTCTATGACCCACACATGAGAGGATCTTGTCTATGACCCACGAGTGAGCTGTTCTTGTCTACGACCCACAAGTGAGCTGATCTTGTCTATGACCCACAAGTGAGCTGATCTTGTCTATGACCCATGCATGAGCTGAACTTGTCTATGACCCACACGTGAGCTGAACATGTCTATGAACCACACATGAGCTGATCATGACTATGAGCCACACGTGAGCTGATCTTGTCTTTGACCCACACGTGAGCTGATCTTGTCTATGACCCGCGCATGAGCTGATCCTGTTTATGACCCACACGTGAGATGAGCTTTTCTTTGACCCACACGTGAGCTGATCTTGTCTATGACCAATGCGTGAGCCGATCCTGTTTATAACCCACACGTGAGCTGATCTTGTCTTTAACCCACATGTGAGCTGATCCTGTCTATGAACAATGTGACAGCCAATCCTGTTTATGACCCACACGTGAGCTGATCTTGTCTTTAACCCACATGTGAACTGATCTTGAGCTGATCTTGTCTATGACCCCCACTTGAGCTGATATTGTCTTTGACCCGCACATGAGCTGATCTTGTCTATGACCCACGCATGAGCTGATACTGTTTATGACCCACATGTGAGCTGTTTGTGTCTTTGACCCACATGTGAGCTGATCTTGTCTATGAGCCACAAGTGAGCTGATCGTGTCTATGACACACGTGTGAGCTGATCTTGTCTATGACCCATATGTGAGCTGATTTTGTCTATGACCCACACGTGAAATGATCTTGAGCCGATCTTGTCTATGACACACACGTGAGCTGACCTTGTCTCTGACCCACACGTGAGCTGATCTTGTTTATGACCCATGCGTGAGCTGATCTTGCCTATGGCCATGCATGAGCTGATCTTGTCTATGACACAGGCATGAGCTAATCTTGTCTATGACTCTTGCGTGAGCCGATCTTGTCTATGACCCATGCGTGAGCTGATCTTGTCTATGAGCCACACATGAGCTGATCCTGTCTATGACACATGCATGAGCTGTTCTTGTCTATGACCCAGAGGTGAGCTGATCTTGTTTATGACCCACACGTGAGGTGATCTTGTCTATGACCCACATTTGAGTGGATCTTGTCTATGACCCACATGTGAGCTGATCCTGTTTACTTCCCACATGTGAGTTGAACTTGTCTTTGACCCACACGTGAGCTGATCTGTCGATGACCCACACGTGAACTGATCCTGTTTATGACCCACTCGTGAGCTGATCTTGTCTTTGACCCACACGTGAGCTGATCTTGTCTATGACCAACGCGTGAGCTGATCCTGTTTATGACCCACACGTGAGCTCATCTTGTCTTTGACCCACACGTGAGCTGATCTTGTCTATGACCCACGCATGAGCTGATACTTTTTGTGACCCACACGTGAGCTGTTCTTGTCTTTGACCCACACATGAGCTGATCTTGTCTATGAGCCACAAGTGAGCTGATCTTGTCTATGACCCACGTGTGAGCTGATCGTGTCTATGACCGATACGTGAGCTGATTTTGTTTATGACCCACATGTGAACTGATCTTGAGCTGATCTTGTCTATGACACACCAGTGAGCTGATCTTATCTATGACCCGCATGTGAGCTGATCTTGTCTTTGACCCGCACGTTAGATGATCTTGTCTATGACCCACGCATGAGCTGATACTTTTTGTGACCCACACGTGAGCTATTCTTGTCTTTGACCCACACGTGAGCTGATCTAGTCTATGAACAACAAATGAGCTGATCTTATCTATGACCCACGCGTGAGCTGATCTTGTCTATGACCCATACGTGAGCTGATTTTGTCTATGACCCATACGTGAACTGATCTTGAGCTGATCTTGTTTATGACCCATGCATGAGCTGATCTTGCCTATGGCCATGCATGAGTTGATCTTGTCTATGACACAGGCATGAGCTGATCTTGTCTATGACTCACGCGTGAGCTGATCTTTTCTATGACCCAGGCGTGAGCTGATCTTGTCTATGATACACGCGTGAACTGAACTTCTCTATGACCCATGCGTGAGCTGATCTTGTCTATGAGCCACACATGAGCTGATCCTGTCTATTACACATGCGTGAGCTGTTCTTGTCTATGACCCAGAGGTGAGCTGATCTTGTTTATGACCCACACGTGAGCTGACCTTGTCTATGAGCCACATGTGAGCTGATCTTGTCTTTGACCCACACGTGAGCTGATCTTGTCTATGACCCATGCATGAGCTGATCCTGTTTATGACCCACACATGATCTGAGCTTTTCTTTGACCCGCACGTGAGCTGATCTTGTCTTTAACCCACATGTGAGCTGATCTTGTCTATGACCAATGCGTGAGCCGATCCAGTTTATGACCCACATGTGCGCTGATCTTGTCTTTAACCCACATGTGAGCTGATCTTGTCTATGACCCATGCATGAGCTGATCCTGTCTTTGACCCACACGTGAACTAATCTTGTCTATGACTCACGCGTGAACTGATCTTGTCTATGACCAACGCATGATCTGTTCTTGTCTATGACCCTCAGATGAGCTGATTTTTTTATGACGCACACGTGAGCTGATCTGGTCTATAAGCCACATGTGAGCTGATCTTGTCTTTGACCCACAACTGGGCTGATCTTGTCTATGACCCACATGTGAGCTGATCCTGTTTATGTCCACCATGTGAGTTGAACTTGTCTTTGACCCACACGTGAGCTGATCGTGTCTATGACCCACACGTGAGCTGATCCTGTTTATGACCCACACATGAGCTGATCTTGTCTATGACCCACACCTGAGCTGATCCTGTTTATGACCCACATGTGAGCTGATCTTGTCTTTGAACCACACGTGAGCTGATCTTGTATATGACCCACGCATGAGCCTATACCGTTTGTGACCCACATGTGAACTGTTCTTGTCTTTGACCCATACGTGAGCTGATTTTGTCTATGACCCACATGTGAACTGATCTTGAGCTGATCTTGTCTATGACACACACGTGAGCTGAACTTGTCTATGACCCACACATGAGCTGATATTGTTTATGACCCATGCGTGAGCTGATCTTGCCTATGGCCATTCGTGAGTTGATCTTGTCTATGACACAGGCATGAGCTGAACTTGTCAATGACCCAGGTGTGAGCTGATCTTGTCTATGACACACGCGTGAACTGATCTTGTCTATGACCCACACATGAGCTGATCTTGTCTATGACCCATGCGTGAGCTGATCTTGTCTATGAGCTGATCCTGTCTATGACACACGTGTGAACTGATCTTGTCTATGACCCACACATGAGCTGATCTTGTCTATGACACACGCGTGAACTGATCTTGTCTATGACCCACACATGAGCTGATCTTGTTTATGTCCCACACGTGAGCTGGTCTTGTCTATGACCCACATGTGAGCGGATCTTGTCTATGACCCACGTGTGAGCTGTTCTTGTCTATGACCCACACGTGAGCTGATCTTGTCTATGACCCACGCGTGAGCTGATCTTGTTTATGACACACATGTGAGTTGATCTTGTCTATGGCCCACACGTGAGCTGAACATGTCTACGAACCACACGTGAGCTGATCTTGTCTATGAGCCACACGTGAGCTGATCTTGTCTTTGACCCACATGTGTGCTGATCTTGTCTATGACCCACATGTGAGCTGATCCTGTTTATGTCCCACATGTGAGTTGAACTTGTCTTTGACCCACACGTGAGCTGATCTTGTCTATGATCCACACGTGAGCTGATCCTGTTTATTACCCACACATTAGCTGTTCTTGTCTTTGACCCACACGTGAGCTGAGCATGTCTATGACCCACGCGTGAGCTGATCCTGTTTACGACCCACATGTGAGCTGATCTTGTCTTTGGCCCACACGTGAGCTAATCTTGTCTACGACCCATGCGTGAGCTGATCTTGTCTATGACCCACACGACGGCTGTTCTTGTCTCTGAACCACATGTGAGCTGATCTTGTCTATGACCCACACATGAGCAGATCTTGTCTATGACCCACGCGTGAGCTGTTCTTGTCTATGACTAACGCGTGAGCTGTTCTTGTCTATGACCCACACGTGAGCTGATCATGTCTATGACCCACGCGTGAGCTGATCTTGTTTATGACCCACATGTGAGCTGATCTTGTCTATGACCCACATGTGAGCTGAACATTTCTATGAACCACACGTGAGCTGATCTTGTCTATGAGCCACACGTGAGCTGATTTTGTCTTTGAACCACACATGAACTGATCTTGTCTATGACCCACGCTTGAGCTGATCTTGTCTGTGACTCACGCGTGAGCTGATCTTGTCTATGACCCACAGGTAAGCTGATTTTGTTTATGACCCACACGTGAGCGGATCTTGTCTATGACCCACATATGAGCGGATCTTGTCTATGACCCACGAGCGAGCTGTTCTTGTCTATGACCCATGCATGAGCTGATCTTGTTTTTGACCCATGTGAGCTGATCTTGTCTATGACCCATGCATGAGCGGATCTTGTTTATGACCCATGTGAGCTGATCTTGTCTATGACCCACACGTGAGCTGAACATGTCTATGAACCACACGTGAGCTGATCTTGTCTATGAGCCACACGTGAGCTGATCTTGTCTTTGACACACACGTGAGCTGATCTTGTATATGACCCACGCATGAGCTGATCCTGTGTATGACCTCACGTGAGCTGAGCTTTTCTTTGACCCACACGTGAACTGATCTTGTCTATGACCAATGTGTGAGCCGATCCTGTTTATGACCCAAACGTGAGCTGATCTTGTCTTTAACCCACATGTGAGCTGATCTTGTCTATGACCCACGCATGAGCTGATCCTGTCTTTGACCCACATGTGAGCTAATCTTGTCTATGACTCACGCGTGAGCTGATGTTGTCTATGACCAATGCGTGATCTGTTCTTGTCTGTGACCCTTGTTGAGCTGATCTTTTTTATGACGCACACGTGAGCTGATCTTGTCTATGACCCATATGTGAGCGGATCTTTTCTATGACCCACGCATGAGTTGTTCTTGTCTTTGACCCACACGTGAGCTGATCTTGTCTATGACCCACACATGAGCTGATCTTGTTCATGACCCACATGTGAGCTGATCTTGTCTATGACCCACACGTGAGCTGAACATGTCTATGAACCACACGTGAGCTGATCTTGTCTATGAGCCACACGTGAGCTGATCTTGTCTTTGACCCTCACGTGAGCTGATCTTGTCTATGACCCACGAGTGAGCTGATCCTGTTTATGACCCACACGTGAGCTGATCTTGTCTATGACCCACGCGTGAGCTGATCCTGTTTATGACTCACATGTGAGCTGATCTTGTCTTTGACCTGCACGTGAGCTGATCTTGTCTATGACCCACGCATGAGCTGATACTGTTTATGACCCACATGTGAGCTGTTCTTGTCTTTGACCCACATGTGAGCTGATCTTGTCTATGAGCCACAAGAGAGCTTATCTTGTCTATGACCCACGTGTGAGCTGATCATGTCTATGACCCATGCATGAGCTGATTTTGTCTATGACACACATGTGAACTGATCTTGAGCTGATCTTGTCTATGAAAAACATGTGAGCTGCTCTTGTCTTTAACCGCACTTGAGCTGATCTTGTCGTTGACCCTCACCTGAGCTGATCTTGTCTATGACCCACGTTTGAGCTGATCCTGTTTATGACCCCCACGTGAGCTGATCTTGTCTATGACCCACTTGTGAGCTGATCATGTCTATGACCCATACGTGAGCTGATTTTGTCTATGACCCACATGTGAAATGATCTTGAGCTGATCTTGTCTATGAGACACACGTGAGCTGATCTTGTCTATGACCCCCACGTGAGCTGATCTTGTCTTTGACCCGCACGTGAGCTGATCTTGTCTATGGCCCATGCATGAGCTGATAATGTTTACTACCCACATGTGAGCTGTTCTTGTCTTTGACCCACACATGAGCTGATCTTGTCTATGACCCACACGTGAGCTGATCTTGTCTACGACCCATACGTGAGCTGATTTTGTTTATGACCCACACGTGAACTGATCTTGAGCTGATCTTGTCTATGACCCCCACGTGAGCTGATCTTGTCTTTGACCCGCACGTGAGCTGATCTTGTCTATGGCCCATGCATGAGCTGATAATGTTTATGACCCACATGTGAGCTGTTCTTGTCTTTGACCCACACATGAGCTGACCTTGTCTCTGACCCACACGTGAGCTGATCTTGTTTATGACCCATGCGTGAGCTGATCTTGCCTATGGCCATGCGTGAGCTGATCTTGTCTATGACACAGGCATGAGCTGATCTTCTCTATGACTCACGCGTGAGCTGATCTTGTCTATGACCCAGGCTTGAGCTGATCTTGTCTATGACCCATGCATGAGCTGATCTTGTCTATGAGCCACACATGAGCTGATCATGCCTATGACACACGCGTGAGCTGTTCTTTTCTATGACCCAGACGTGAGCTGATCTTGTTTATGACCCACATGTGAGCTGATCTTGTCTATGACCCACATGTGAGCTGTTCTTGTCTATGACCCATGTGAGCTGATCTTGTCTATGACCCATGCATGAGCTGATCTTGTTTATGACCCATGTGAGCTGATCTTGTCTATGACCCACGCATGAGCTGATCATGTCTTTGACCCACATGTGAGCTAATCTTGTCTATGACTCACGCGTGAGCTGATGTTGTCTATGACCAATGCGTGATCTGTTCTTGTCTGTGACCCTCAGTTGAGCTGATCTTTTTTATGACGCACACGTGAGCTGATCTTGTCTATGACCCATATGTGAGCGGATCTTTTCTATGACCCACGCATGAGCTGTTCTTGTCTTTGACCCACACGTGAGCTGATCTTGTCTATGACCCACACATGAGCTGATCTTGTTCATGACCCACATGTGAGCTGATCTTGTCTATGACCCACACGTGAGCTGAACATGTCTATGAACCACACGTGAGCTGATCTTGTCTATGAGCCACACGTGAGCTGATCTTGTCTTTGACCCTCACGTGAGCTGATCTTGTCTATGACCAAGGAGTGAGCTGATCCTGTTTATGACCCACACGTGAGCTGATCTTGTCTATGACCCACGCGTGAGCTGATCCTGTTTATGACTCACATGTGAGCTGATCTTGTCTTTGACCTGCACGTGAGCTGATCTTGTCTATGACCCACGCATGAGCTGATACTGTTTATGACCCACATGTGAGCTGTTCTTGTCTTTGACCCACATGTGAGCTGATCTTGTCTATGAGCCACAAGAGAGCTTATCTTGTCTATGACCCACGTGTGAGCTGATCATGTCTATGACCCATGCATGAGCTGATTTTGTCTATGACACACATGTGAACTGATCTTGAGCTGATCTTGTCTATGAAAAATATGTGAGCTGCTCTTGTCTTTAACCGCACTTGAGCTGATCTTGTCTTTGACCCTCACCTGAGCTGATCTTGTCTATGACCCACGTTTGAGCTGATCCTGTTTATGACCCACACGTGAGCTGATCTTGTCTTTGACCCGCACATGGGCTGATCTTGTCTATGACCCACGCATGAGCTGATACTGTTTATGACCCACACGTGAGCTGATCTTGTCTATGACCCACTTGTGAGCTGATCATGTCTATGACCCATACGTGAGCTGATTTTGTCTATGACCCACATGTGAAATGATCTTGAGCTGATCTTGTCTATGAGACACACGTGAGCTGATCTTGTCTATGACCCCCACGTGAGCTGATCTTGTCTTTGACCCGCACGTGAGCTGATCTTGTCTATGGCCCATGCATGAGATGATAATGTTTACTACCCACATGTGAGCTGTTCTTGTCTTTGACCCACACATGAGCTGATCTTGTCTATGACCCACACGTGAGCTGATCTTGTCTACGACCCATACGTGAGCTGATTTTGTCTATGACCCACACGTGAACTGATCTTGAGCTGATCTTGTCTATGACCCCCACGTGAGCTGATCTTGTCTTTGACCCGCACGTGAGCTGATCTTGTCTATGGCCCATGCATGAGCTGATAATGTTTATGACCCACATGTGAGCTGTTCTTGTCTTTGACCCACACATGAGCTGACCTTGTCTCTGACCCACACGTGAGCTGATCTTGTTTATGACCCATGCGTGAGCTGATCTTGCCTATGGCCATGCGTGAGCTGATCTTGTCTATGACACAGGCATGAGCTGATCTTCTCTATGACTCACGCGTGAGCTGATCTTGTCTATGACCCAGGCTTGAGCTGATCTTGTCTATGACCCATGCATGAGCTGATCTTGTCTATGAGCCACACATGAGCTGATCATGCCTATGACACACGCGTGAGCTGTTCTTTTCTATGACCCAGACGTGAGCTGATCTTGTTTATGACCCACATGTGAGCTGATCTTGTCTATGACCCACATGTGAGCTGTTCTTGTCTATGACCCACATGTGAGCTGATCTTGTCTATGACCCACACATGAGCTGAACATGTCTATGAACCACACGTGAGCTGATCTTGTCTATGAGCCACATGTGAGCTGATCTTGTCTTTGACCTACAACTGGGCTGATCTTGTCTATGACCCACATGTGAGCTGATCCTGTTTATGTCCACCATGTGAGTTGAACTTGTCTTTTACCCACACGTTAGCTGATCGTGTCTATGACCCACACGTGAGCTGATGCTGTTTATGACCCACACGTGAGCTGATCTTGTCTATGACCCACGCGTGAGATGATCTTATCTATGACACACACATGAGCTGATCTTGTCTTTGACCCGCACGTGAGCTGATCTTGTCTCTGACCCATACATGAGCTGATACTGTTTATGACCCACATGTGAGCTGTTCTTGTCTTTGACCCACACGTGAGCTGATCTTGTCTATGAGCCATAAGTGAGCTGATCTTGTCTATGACCCACTTGTGAGCTGATCTTGTCTATGACCCTTACGTGAGCTGATTTTGTCTATGAACCACATGTGAACTGATCTTGAGCTGATCTTGTCTACGACACACACGTGAGCTGACCTTGTCTATGACTCACACATGAGCTGATATTGTTTATCACCCATGCGTGAGCTGATCTTGCCTATGGCCATGCGTGAGTTGATCTTGTCTATGACACAGGCATGAGCTGATCTTGTCTATGACTCACGCGTGAGCTGATCTTGTCTATGACACAGGCGTGAGCTGATCTTGTCTATGACACACGCATGAACTGATCTTGTCTATGACCCACACATGAGCTGATCTTGTCTATGACCCATGAGTGAGCTGATCTTGTCTATGAGCCACACATGAGCTGATCCTGTCTATGACACACGTGTGAGCTGTTCTTGTCTATGACCCAGAGGTGAGCTGATCTTGTTTATGTCCCACACGTGAGCTGGTCTTGTCTATGACCCACATATGAGCGGATCTTGTCAATGGCCCACGTGTGAACTGTTCTTGTCTATGACCCACACGTGAGCTGATCTTGTCTATGACCCACCCGTGAGCTGATCTTGTTCATAACCCACATGTGAGCTGATCTTGTCTATGTCCCACATATGAGTTGAAATTGTCTTTGACCCACACGTGAGCTGATCTTGTCTATGATCCACACGTGAGCTGATCCTGTTTATGACCCACACGTGAGCTGATCTTGTCTATGACCCACGCGTGAGCTGATCTTATCTATGACACACACATGAGCTGATCTTGTCTTTGACCCGCACGTGAGCTGATCTTGTCTCTGACCCATGCATGAGTTGATACTGTTTATGACACACATGTGAGCTGTTCTTGTCTTTGACCCACACGTGAGCTGATCTTGTCTATGAGCCACACGTGAGCTGATCTTGTCTATGACCCACGCGTGAACTGATCTTGTCTATGACCCTTACGTGAGCTGATTTTGTCTATGTCCCACATGTGAACTGATCTTGAGCTGATATTGTCTATGACAAACAAGTGAGCTGACCTTGTCTATGACTCACACATGAGCTGATATTGTTGATGACCCATGCGTGAGCTGATCTTGCCTATGGCCATGCGTGAGTTGATCTTGTCTATGACACAGGCATGAGCTAATCTTGTCTATGACTCACGCGTGAGCTGATCTTCTCTATGACCCAGGCGTGAGCTGATCTTGTCTATGACACACGCGTGAACTGATCTTGCCTATGACCCACACATGAGCTGATCTTGTCTATGACCCATGCGTGAGCTGATCTTTTCTATGAGCCACACATGAGATGATCCTGTCTATGACACACGCGTGAGCTGTTCTTGTCTATGACCCAGATGTGAGCTGATCTTGTTTATGTCCCACATGTGAGCTGGTCTTGTCTATGACCCACATGTGAGCGGATCTTGTCTATGGCCCGCGTGTGAGCTGTTCTTGTCTATGACCCACACGTAAACTGATCTTGTCTATGACCCACGTGTGAGATGATCTTGTTTATGACCCATATGTGAGCTGATCTTGTCTATGACCCACACGTGAGCTGAACATGTCTATGAACCACAAGTGAGCTGATCTTGTCTATGAGCCACACATGAGATGATCCTGTCTATGAGACACGCGTGAGCTGTCCTTGTCTATGACCCAGATGGGAGCTGATCTTGTTTATGTCCCACACGTGAGCTGGTCTTGTCTATGACCCACATGTGAGCGGATCTTGTCTATGGCCCGCGTGTGAGCTGTTCTTGTCTATGACCCACAGGTAAGCTGATCTTGTCTATGACCCACGCGTGAGCTGATCTTGTCTTTGACCCACATGTGGTCTGATCTTGTCTATGACCCACATGTGAGCTGATCCTGTTTATGTCCCAAATGTGAGTTGAACTTGTCTTTGACCCACACATGAGATGATCTTGTCTATGACCCACGTGTGAGCTGATCTTGTTTATGACCCACATGTGGGCTGATCTTGTCTATGACCCACATGTGAGCGGACCTTGTCTATGGCCCGCGTGTGAGCTGTTCTTGTCTATCACCCACACGTGAGCTGA
The DNA here is from genome assembly GCF_040938575.1 of Ambystoma mexicanum. Lineage (NCBI taxonomy): Eukaryota > Metazoa > Chordata > Amphibia > Caudata > Ambystomatidae > Ambystoma > Ambystoma mexicanum. Next base: position 24,753,741 of record NC_090931.1, read on the forward strand.
TCTTGTCTATGACCCACGCGTGAGCTGATCTTGTTTATGACACACATGTGAACTGATCTTGAGCTGATCTTGTCTATGAAAAACATGTGAGCTGCTCTTGTCTTTAACCGCACTTGAGCTGATCTTGTCGTTGACCCTCACCTGAGCTGATCTTGTCTATGACCCACGTTTGAGCTGATCCTGTTTATGACCCACACGTGAGCTGATCTTGTCTATGACCCACTTGTGAGCTGATCATGTCTATGACCCATACGTGAGCTGATTTTGTCTATGACCCACATGTGAAATGATCTTGAGCTGATCTTGTCTATGAGACACACGTGAGCTGATCTTGTCTATGACCCCCACGTGAGCTGATCTTGTCTTTGACCCGCACGTGAGCTGATCTTGTCTATGGCCCATGCATGAGCTGATAATGTTTACTACCCACATGTGAGCTGTTCTTGTCTTTGACCCACACATGAGCTGATCTTGTCTATGACCCACACGTGAGCTGATCTTGTCTACGACCCATACGTGAGCTGATTTTGTCTATGACCCACACGTGAACTGATCTTGAGCTGATCTTGTCTATGACCCCCACGTGAGCTGATCTTGTCTTTGACCCGCACGTGAGCTGATCTTGTCTATGGCCCATGCATGAGCTGATAATGTTTATGACCCACATGTGAGCTGTTCTTGTCTTTGACCCACACATGAGCTGACCTTGTCTCTGACCCACACGTGAGCTGATCTTGTTTATGACCCATGCGTGAGCTGATCTTGCCTATGGCCATGCGTGAGCTGATCTTGTCTATGACACAGGCATGAGCTGATCTTCTCTATGACTCACGCGTGAGCTGATCTTGTCTATGACCCAGGCTTGAGCTGATCTTGTCTATGACCCATGCATGAGCTGATCTTGTCTATGAGCCACACATGAGCTGATCATGCCTATGACACACGCGTGAGCTGTTCTTTTCTATGACCCAGACGTGAGCTGATCTTGTTTATGACCCACATGTGAGCTGATCTTGTCTATGACCCACATGTGAGCTGTTCTTGTCTATGACCCATGTGAGCTGATCTTGTCTATGACCCATGCATGAGCTGATCTTGTTTATGACCCATGTGAGCTGATCTTGTCTATGACCCACGCATGAGCTGATCATGTCTTTGACCCACATGTGAGCTAATCTTGTCTATGACTCACGCGTGAGCTGATGTTGTCTATGACCAATGCGTGATCTGTTCTTGTCTGTGACCCTCAGTTGAGCTGATCTTTTTTATGACGCACACGTGAGCTGATCTTGTCTATGACCCATATGTGAGCGGATCTTTTCTATGACCCACGCATGAGCTGTTCTTGTCTTTGACCCACACGTGAGCTGATCTTGTCTATGACCCACACATGAGCTGATCTTGTTCATGACCCACATGTGAGCTGATCTTGTCTATGACCCACACGTGAGCTGAACATGTCTATGAACCACACGTGAGCTGATCTTGTCTATGAGCCACACGTGAGCTGATCTTGTCTTTGACCCTCACGTGAGCTGATCTTGTCTATGACCAAGGAGTGAGCTGATCCTGTTTATGACCCACACGTGAGCTGATCTTGTCTATGACCCACGCGTGAGCTGATCCTGTTTATGACTCACATGTGAGCTGATCTTGTCTTTGACCTGCACGTGAGCTGATCTTGTCTATGACCCACGCATGAGCTGATACTGTTTATGACCCACATGTGAGCTGTTCTTGTCTTTGACCCACATGTGAGCTGATCTTGTCTATGAGCCACAAGAGAGCTTATCTTGTCTATGACCCACGTGTGAGCTGATCATGTCTATGACCCATGCATGAGCTGATTTTGTCTATGACACACATGTGAACTGATCTTGAGCTGATCTTGTCTATGAAAAATATGTGAGCTGCTCTTGTCTTTAACCGCACTTGAGCTGATCTTGTCTTTGACCCTCACCTGAGCTGATCTTGTCTATGACCCACGTTTGAGCTGATCCTGTTTATGACCCACACGTGAGCTGATCTTGTCTTTGACCCGCACATGGGCTGATCTTGTCTATGACCCACGCATGAGCTGATACTGTTTATGACCCACACGTGAGCTGATCTTGTCTATGACCCACTTGTGAGCTGATCATGTCTATGACCCATACGTGAGCTGATTTTGTCTGTGACCCACATGTGAAATGATCTTGAGCTGATCTTGTCTATGAGACACACGTGAGCTGATCTTGTCTATGACCCCCACGTGAGCTGATCTTGTCTTTGACCCGCACGTGAGCTGATCTTGTCTATGGCCCATGCATGAGATGATAATGTTTACTACCCACATGTGAGCTGTTCTTGTCTTTGACCCACACATGAGCTGATCTTGTCTATGACCCACACGTGAGCTGATCTTGTCTACGACCCATACGTGAGCTGATTTTGTCTATGACCCACACGTGAACTGATCTTGAGCTGATCTTGTCTATGACCCCCACGTGAGCTGATCTTGTCTTTGACCCGCACGTGAGCTGATCTTGTCTATGGCCCATGCATGAGCTGATAATGTTTATGACCCACATGTGAGCTGTTCTTGTCTTTGACCCACACATGAGCTGACCTTGTCTCTGACCCACACGTGAGCTGATCTTGTTTATGACCCATGCGTGAGCTGATCTTGCCTATGGCCATGCGTGAGCTGATCTTGTCTATGACACAGGCATGAGCTGATCTTCTCTATGACTCACGCGTGAGCTGATCTTGTCTATGACCCAGGCTTGAGCTGATCTTGTCTATGACCCATGCATGAGCTGATCTTGTCTATGAGCCACACATGAGCTGATCATGCCTATGACACACGCATGAGCTGTTCTTTTCTATGACCCAGACGTGAGCTGATCTTGTTTATGACCCACATGTGAGCTGATCTTGTCTATGACCCACATGTGAGCTGTTCTTGTCTATGACCCACATGTGAGCTGATCTTGTCTATGACCCACACATGAGCTGAACATGTCTATGAACCACACGTGAGCTGATCTTGTCTATGAGCCACATGTGAGCTGATCTTGTCTTTGACCTACAACTGGGCTGATCTTGTCTATGACCCACATGTGAGCTGATCCTGTTTATGTCCACCATGTGAGTTGAACTTGTCTTTTACCCACACGTTAGCTGATCGTGTCTATGACCCACACGTGAGCTGATGCTGTTTATGACCCACACGTGAGCTGATCTTGTCTATGACCCACGCGTGAGATGATCTTATCTATGACACACACATGAGCTGATCTTGTCTTTGACCCGCACGTGAGCTGATCTTGTCTCTGACCCATACATGAGCTGATACTGTTTATGACCCACATGTGAGCTGTTCTTGTCTTTGACCCACACGTGAGCTGATCTTGTCTATGAGCCATAAGTGAGCTGATCTTGTCTATGACCCACTTGTGAGCTGATCTTGTCTATGACCCTTACGTGAGCTGATTTTGTCTATGAACCACATGTGAACTGATCTTGAGCTGATCTTGTCTACGACACACACGTGAGCTGACCTTGTCTATGACTCACACATGAGCTGATATTGTTTATCACCCATGCGTGAGCTGATCTTGCCTATGGCCATGCGTGAGTTGATCTTGTCTATGACACAGGCATGAGCTGATCTTGTCTATGACTCACGCGTGAGCTGATCTTGTCTATGACACAGGCGTGAGCTGATCTTGTCTATGACACACGCATGAACTGATCTTGTCTATGACCCACACATGAGCTGATCTTGTCTATGACCCATGAGTGAGCTGATCTTGTCTATGAGCCACACATGAGCTGATCCTGTCTATGACACACGTGTGAGCTGTTCTTGTCTATGACCCAGAGGTGAGCTGATCTTGTTTATGTCCCACACGTGAGCTGGTCTTGTCTATGACCCACATATGAGCGGATCTTGTCAATGGCCCACGTGTGAACTGTTCTTGTCTATGACCCACACGTGAGCTGATCTTGTCTATGACCCACCCGTGAGCTGATCTTGTTCATAACCCACATGTGAGCTGATCTTGTCTATGTCCCACATATGAGTTGAAATTGTCTTTGACCCACACGTGAGCTGATCTTGTCTATGATCCACACGTGAGCTGATCCTGTTTATGACCCACACGTGAGCTGATCTTGTCTATGACCCACGCGTGAGCTGATCTTATCTATGACACACACATGAGCTGATCTTGTCTTTGACCCGCACGTGAGCTGATCTTGTCTCTGACCCATGCATGAGTTGATACTGTTTATGACACACATGTGAGCTGTTCTTGTCTTTGACCCACACGTGAGCTGATCTTGTCTATGAGCCACACGTGAGCTGATCTTGTCTATGACCCACGCGTGAACTGATCTTGTCTATGACCCTTACGTGAGCTGATTTTGTCTATGTCCCACATGTGAACTGATCTTGAGCTGATATTGTCTATGACAAACAAGTGAGCTGACCTTGTCTATGACTCACACATGAGCTGATATTGTTGATGACCCATGCGTGAGCTGATCTTGCCTATGGCCATGCGTGAGTTGATCTTGTCTATGACACAGGCATGAGCTAATCTTGTCTATGACTCACGCGTGAGCTGATCTTCTCTATGACCCAGGCGTGAGCTGATCTTGTCTATGACACACGCGTGAACTGATCTTGTCTATGACCCACACATGAGCTGATCTTGTCTATGACCCATGCGTGAGCTGATCTTTTCTATGAGCCACACATGAGATGATCCTGTCTATGACACACGCGTGAGCTGTTCTTGTCTATGACCCAGATGTGAGCTGATCTTGTTTATGTCCCACATGTGAGCTGGTCTTGTCTATGACCCACATGTGAGCGGATCTTGTCTATGGCCCGCGTGTGAGCTGTTCTTGTCTATGACCCACACGTAAACTGATCTTGTCTATGACCCACGTGTGAGATGATCTTGTTTATGACCCATATGTGAGCTGATCTTGTCTATGACCCACACGTGAGCTGAACATGTCTATGAACCACAAGTGAGCTGATCTTGTCTATGAGCCACACATGAGATGATCCTGTCTATGAGACACGCGTGAGCTGTCCTTGTCTATGACCCAGATGGGAGCTGATCTTGTTTATGTCCCACACGTGAGCTGGTCTTGTCTATGACCCACATGTGAGCGGATCTTGTCTATGGCCCGCGTGTGAGCTGTTCCTGTCTATGACCCACACGTAAGCTGATCTTGTCTATGACCCACGCGTGAGCTGATCTTGTCTTTGACCCACATGTGGTCTGATCTTGTCTATGACCCACATGTGAGCTGATCCTGTTTATGTCCCAAATGTGAGTTGAACTTGTCTTTGACCCACACATGAGATGATCTTGTCTATGACCCACGTGTGAGCTGATCTTGTTTATGACCCACATGTGGGCTGATCTTGTCTATGACCCACATGTGAGCGGACCTTGTCTATGGCCCGCGTGTGAGCTGTTCTTGTCTATCACCCACACGTGAGCTGATCTTGTCTATGACCCACGCGTGAGCTGATCTTGTTTATGACCCACATGTGAGCTGATCCTGTTTATGTCCCACATGTGAGTTGAACTTGTCTTTTACCCACACGTGAGCTGATCTTGTCTATGATCCACATGTGAGCTGATCCTGTTTATGACCAACACATGAGCTGATCTTGTCTTTGACCCACATGTGAGCTAATCTTGTCTACGACACATGCGTGAGCTGATCTTGTCTATGACCCACACGACGGCTGTTCTTGTCTATGACCCATGCATGAGCTGTTCTTGTCTATGACCCACACGTGAGCTGATCATGTCTATGACCCACGCGTGAGCTGATCTTGTTTATGACCCACATGTGAGCTGATCTTGTCTATGACCCACATGTGAGCTGAACATTTCTATGAACCACACGTGAGCTGATCTTGTCTATGAGCCACACGTGAGCTGATATTGTCTTTGAACCACACATGAACTGATGTTGTCTATGACCCACGCATGAGCTGATCTTGTCTATGACTCACGCGTGAGCTGATCTTGTCTATGACTCACGCGTGAGCTGATCTTGTCTATGACCCACAGGTGAGCTGATCTTGTTTATGACCCACACGTGAGCTGATCTTGTCTATGACCCACACATGAGCAGATCTTGTCTATGACCCACGAGCGAGCTGTTCTTGTCTATGACCCACAAGTGAGCTGATCTTGTCTATGACCCAGAAGTGAGCTAATCTTGTCTATGACCCATGCATGAGCTGAACTTGTCTATGACCCACACGTGAGCTGAACATGTCTATGAACCACACGTGAGCTGATCATGTCTATGAGCCACACGTGAGCTGATCTTGTCTTTGACCCACACGTGAGCTGATCTTGTCTATGACCCACGCATGAGCTGATCCTGCTTATGACCCACACGTGAAATGAGCTTTTCTTTGACCCACAAATGAGCTGATCTTGTCTATGACCCACACGTGAGCTGATCATGTCTATGACCCACGCGTGAGCTGATCTTGTTTATGACCCACATGTGAGCTGATCTTGTCTATGACCCACATGTGAGCTGAACATTTCTATGAACCACACGTGAGTTGATCTTGTCTATGAGCCACACGTGAGCTGATCTTGTCTTTGACCCACACGTGAGCTGATCTTGTCTATGACCCACGCATGAGCTGATCCTGTTTATGACCCACACGTTAGATGAGCTTTTCTTTGACCCACACGTGAGCTGATCATGTCTATGACCCACGCATGAGCTGATCTTGTTTATGACCCACATGTGAGCTGATCTTGTCTATGACCCACATGTGAGCTGAACATTTCTATGAACCACACGTGAGCTGATCTTGTTTATGACCCACACGTGAGCTGATCTTGTCTATGACCCACACATGAGAGGATCTTGTCTATGACCCACGAGCGAGCTGTTCTTGTCTAAGACCCACAAGTGGGCTGATCTTGTCTATGATCCACAAGTGAGCTGATCTTGGGTATGACCCATGCATGAGCTGAACTTGTCTATGACCCACACGTGAGCTGAACATGTCTATGAACCACACGTGAGCTAATCTTGTCTACGACACATGCGTGAGCTGATCTTGTCTATGACCCACACGACGGCTGTTCTTGTCTATGACCCACGCATGAGCTGTTCTTGTCTATGACCCACACGTGAGCTGATCATGTCTATGACCCATGCGTGAGCTGATCTTGTTTATGACCCACATGTGAGATGAGCTTTTCTTTGACCCACACATGAGCTGATCTTGTCTATGACCCACACGTGAGATGAGCTTTTCTTTGACCCACACATGAGCTGATCTTGTCTATGACCCACACGTGAGCTGATCATGTCTATGACCCACGCGTGAGCTGATCTTGTTTATGACCCACATGTGAGCTGATCTTGTCTATGACCCACATGTGAGCTGAACATTTCTATGAACCACACGTGAGCTGATCTTGTCTATGAGCCACAAGTGAGCTGATATTGTCTTTGAACCACACATGAACTGATGTTGTCTATGACCCACGCGTGAGCTGATCTTGTCTATGACTCACACGTGAGCTGATCTTGTCTATGACTCACGCGTGAGCTGATCTTGTCTATGACCCACAGGTGAGCTGATCTTGTTTATGACCCACGCGTGAGCTGATCTTGTCTATGACCCACACATGAGCGGATCTTGTCTATGACCCACGAGCGAGCTGTTCTTGTCTATGACCCACAAGTGAGCTGATCTTGTCTATGACCCACAAGTGAGCTCATCTTGTCTATGACCCATGCATGAGCTGAACTTGTCTATGACCCACACGTGAGCTGAACATGTCTATGAACCACACGTGAGCTGATCATGTCTATGAGCCACACGTGAGCTGATCTTGTCTTTGACCCACACGTGAGCTGATCTTGTCTATGACCCACGCATGAGCTGATCCTGTTTATGACCCACACGTGAGATGAGCTTTTCTTTGACCCACACATGAGCTGATCTTGTCTATGACCCACACGTGAGCTGATCATGTCTATGACCCACGCGTGAGCTGATCTTGTTTATGACCCACATGTGAGCTGATCTTGTCTATGACCCACATGTGAGCTGAACATTTCTATGAACCACACTTGAGCTGATCTTGTCTATGAGCCACACGTGAGCTGATATTGTCTTTGAACCACACATGAACTGATCTTGTCTATGACCCACACGTGAGCTGATCTTGTCTATGACTCACGCGTGAGCTGATCTTTTCTATGGCTCATGCGTGAGCTGATCTTGTCTATGACCCACAGGTGAGCTGATCTTGTTTATGACCCACACGTGAGCTGATCTTGTCTATGACCCACACATGAGAGGATCTTGTCTATGACCCACGAGCAAGCTGTTCTTGTCTACGACCCACAAGTGAGCTGATCTTGTCTATGACCCACAAGTGAGCTGATCTTGTCTATGACCCATGCATGAGCTGATCTTGTCTATGACCCATGCATGAGCTGAACTTGTCTATGACCCACACGTGAGCTGAACATGTCTATGAACCACACGTGAGCTGATCATGTCTTTGACCCACACGTGAGCTGATCTTCTCTATGACCCACGCATGAGCCGATCCTGTTTATGACCCACACGTTAGATGAGCTTTTCTTTGACCCACATGTGAGCTGATCTTGTCTATGACCAATGCGTGAGCCGATCCTGTTTATGACCCACACGTGAGCTGATCTTGTCTTTAACCCACATGTGAGCTGATCCTGTCTATGAACAATGTGACAGCCAATCTTGTTTATGACCCACACGTGAGCTGATATTGTCTTTAACCCACATGTGAGCTGATCTTGTCTATGACCCACGCATAAACTATCCTGTCTTTGACCCACCCGTGAGATGATCTAGTCTATGACCCAGGCATGAGCTGATACTGTTCATGACCCACACATGAGCTGATCCTGTTTATGACCCACACATGAGCTGATCTTGTCTATGACCCACACGTGAGCTGATCTTGTCTATGACCCATGCGTGAGCTAATCTTGTCTATGACCCACGTGTGAGCTGATCGTGTCTATGACCCATGCGTGAGCTAATCTTGTCTATGACCCACGTGTGAGCTGATTGTGTCTATGACCCATATGTGAGCTGATTTTGTCTATGACACACTTGTGAACTTATCTTGAGCTGATCTTGTCTATGACACACACGTGAGCTGATCTTGTCTATGACCCACACGTGAGCTGATCTTGTGTTTGACCCGCACTTGAGCTGATCTTGTCTATGACCCACATTTGAGCTGATCTTGTCTATGACCCAAGCGTGAGCTGATCCTGTTTATGACCCACACGTGAGCTGATCTTGTCTTTGACCCGCACGTGGGCTGATCTTGTCTATGACCCACGCATGAGCTGATTCAGCTTATGACCCACACGTGAGCTGTTCTTGTCTTTGACCCACACGTGAGCTGATCTTTTCAATGAGCCACAAGTGAGCTGATCTTGTCTATGACTCACACATGAGCTGATATTGTTTATGAGCCATGCGTGAGCTGATCTTGCCTATGGCCATGCGTGAGTTGATCTTGTCTATGACACAGGCATGAGCTAATCTTGTCTATGACTCACGCGTGAGCTGATATTGTCTATGACCCAGGCGTGAGCTGATCTTGTCTATGACACACGCGTGAACTGATCTTGTCTATGACCCACACATGAGCTGATCTTGTCTATGACCCATGCGTGAGCTGATCTTTTCTATGAGCCACACATGAGACGATCCTGTCTATGACACACGCGTGAGCTGTTCTTGTCTATGACCCAGATGTGAGCTGATCTTGTTTATGTCCCACACGTGAGCTGGTCTTGTCTATGACCCACATATGAGCGGATCTTGTCTATGGCCCGCGTGTGAGCTGTTCTTGTCTATGACCCACACGTAAGCTGATCTTGTCTATGACCCACGCGTGAGCTGATCTTGTTTATGACCCACATGTGAGCTGATCTTGTCTATGACCCACACGTGAGCTGGACATGTCTATGAACCACATGTGAGCTGATCTTGTCTATGAGCCACACATGAGATGATCCTGTCTATTACACACGCGTGAGCTTTCCTTGTCTATGACCCAGATGGGAGCTGATCTTGTTTATGTCCCACACGTGAGCTGGTCTTGTCTATGACTCACATGTGAGCGGATCTTGTCTATGGCCCGCTTGTGAGCTGTTCTTGTCTATGACCCACACGTAAGCTGATCTTGTCTATGACCCACGCGTGAGCTGATCTTGTTTATGACCCACATGTGAGCTGATCTTGTCTATGACCCACATGTGAGCTGATCCTGTTTATGTCCCACATGTGAGTTGAACTTGTCTTTGACCCACACGTGAGATGATCTTGTCTATGACGCACGCGTGAGCTGATCTTGTTTATGACCCACATGTGAGCTGATCTTGTCTATGACCCACACGTGAGCTGAACATGTCTATGAACCACATGTGAGCTGATCTTGTCCATGAGCCACACGTGAGCTGATCTTGTCTTTGACCCACATGTGGGCTGATCTTGTCTATGACCCACATGTGAGCGGATCTTGTCTATGGCCCGCGTGTGAGCTGTTCTTGTCTATCACCCACACGTGAGCTGATCTTGTCTATGACCCACGCGTGAGCTGATCTTGTTTATGACCCACATGTGAGCTGATCCTGTTCATGTCCCACATGTGAGTTGAACTTGTCTTTGACCCACACGTGAGCTGATCTTGTCTATGATCCACATGTGAGCTAATCCTGTTTATGACCAACACATGAGCTGTTCTTGTCTTTGACCCACACGTGAGCTGATCATGTCTATGACCCACACGTGAGCTGATCTTGTCTTTGACCCACACATGAGCTAATCTTGTCTACGACACAAGCGTGAGCTGATCTTGTCTATGACCCACACGACGGCTGTTCTTGTCTATGACCCACGCATGAGCTGTTCTTGTCTATGACCCACACGTGAGCTGATCATGTCTATGACCCACACGTGAGCTGATCTTGTTTATGACCCACATGTGAGCTGATCTTGTCTATGACCAACATGTGAGCTGAACATTTCTATGAACCACACGCGAGCTGATCTTGTCTATGAGCCACACGTGAGCTGATATTGTCTTTGAACCACACATGTACTGATGTTGTCTATGACCCACGCGTGAGCTGATCTTGTCTATGACTCACGCATGAGCTGATCTTGTCTATGACTCACGCGTGAGCTGATCTTGTCTATCACCCACAGGTGAGCTGATCTTGTTTATGACCCACACGTGAGCTGATCTTGTCTATGACCCACACATGAGCGGATCTTGTCTATGACCCACGAGCGAGCTGTTCTTGTCTATGACCCACAAGTGAGCTGATCTTGTCTATGACCCACAATGAGCTGATCTTGTCTATGACCCATGCATGAGCTGAACTTGTCTATGACCCACACGTGAGCTGAACATGTCTATGAACCACACGTGAGCTGATCATGTCTATGAGCCACACGTGAGCTGATCTTGTCTTTGACCCACACATGAGCTGATCTTGTCTTTGACCCACACATGAGCTGATCTTGTCTATGACCCACACGTGAGCTGATCATGTCTATGACCCACGCGTGAGCTGATCTTGTTTATGACCCACATGTGAGCTGATCTTGTCTATGACCCACATGTGAGCTGAACATTTCTATGAACCAAACTTGAGCTGATCTTGTCTATGAGCCACACGTGAGCTGATATTGTCTTTGAACCACACATGAACTGATCTTGTCTATGACCCACACGTGAGCTGATCTTGTCTATGACTCACGCGTGAGCTGATCTTTTCTATGGCTCATGCGTGAGCTGATCTTGTCTATGACCCACAGGTGAGCTGATCTTGTTTATGACCCACACGTGAGCTGATCTTGTCTATGACCCACACATGAGAGGATCTTGTCTATGACCCACGAGCAAGCTGTTCTTGTCTACGACCCACAAGTGAGCTGATCTTGTCTATGACCCACAAGTGAGCTGATCTTGTCTATGACCCATGCATGAGCTGATCTTGTCTATGACCCATGCATGAGCTGAACTTGTCTATGACCCACACGTGAGCTGAACATGTCTATGAACCACACGTGAGCTGATCATGTCTTTGACCCACACGTGAGCTGATCTTGTCTATGACCCACGCATGAGCCGATCCTGTTTATGACCCACACGTTAGATGAGCTTTTCCTTGACCCACATGTGAGCTGATCTTGTCTATGACCAATGCGTGAGCCGATCCTGTTTATGACCCACACGTGAGCTGATCTTGTCTTTAACCCACATGTGAGCTGATCCTGTCTATGAACAATGTGACAGCCAATCCTGTTTATGACCCACACGTGAGCTGATATTGTCTTTAACCCACATGTGAGCTGATCTTGTCTATGACCCACGCATAAGCTATCCTGTCTTTGACCCACCCGTGAGATGATCTAGTCTATGACCCAGGCATGAGCTGATACTGTTCATGACCCACACATGAGCTGATCCTGTTTATGACCCACACATGAGCTGATCTTGTCTATGACCCACACGTGAGCTGATCTTGTCTATGACCCATGCGTGAGCTAATCTTGTCTATGACCCACGTGTGAGTTGATCGTGTCTATGACCCATGCGTGAGCTAATCTTGTCTATGACCCACGTGTGAGCTGATTGTGTCTATGATCCATATGTGAGCTGATTTTGTCTATGACACACTTGTGAACTTATCTTGAGCTGATCTTGTCTATGACACACACGTGAGCTGATCTTGTCTATGACCCACACGTGAGCTGATCTTGTGTTTGACCCGCACTTGAGCTGATCTTGTCTATGACCCACATTTGAGCTGATCTTGTCTATGACCCAAGCGTGAGCTGATCCTGTTTATGACCCACACGTGAGCTGATCTTGTCTTTGACCCGCACGTGGGCTGATCTTGTCTATGAGCCACGCATGAGCTGATTCAGCTTATGACCCACACGTGAGCTGTTCTTGTCTTTGACCCACACGTGAGCTGATCTTTTCAATGAGCCACAAGTGAGCTGATCTTGTCTATGACTCACACATGAGCTGATATTGTTTATGACCCATGCGTGAGCTGATCTTGCCTATGGCCATGCGTGAGTTGATCTTGTCTATGACACAGGCATGAGCTAATCTTGTCTATGACTCACGCGTGAGCTGATCTTGTCTATGACCCAGGCGTGAGCTGATCTTGTCTATGACCCAGGCGTGAGCTGATCTTGTCTATGACACACGCGTGAACTGATCTTGTCTATGACCCACACATGAGCTGATCTTGTCTATGACCCATGCGTGAGCTGATCTTTTCTATGAGCCACACATGAGACGATCCTGTCTATGACACACGCGTGAGCTATTCTTGTCTATGACCCAGATGTGAGCTGATCTTGTTTATGTCCCACACGTGAGCTGGTCTTGTCTATGACCCACATATGAGCGGATCTTGTCTATGGCCTGCGTGTGAGCTGTTCTTGTCTATGACCCACACGTAAGCTGATCTTGTCTATGACCCACGCGTGAGCTGATCTTGTTTATGACCCACATGTGAGCTGATCTTGTCTATGACCCACACGTGAGCTGGACATGTCTATGAACGACATGTGAGCTGATCTTGTCTATGAGCCACACATGAGATGATCCTGTCTATGACACACGCGTGAGCTTTCCTTGTCTATGACCCAGATGGGAGCTGATCTTGTTTATGTCCCACACGTGAGCTGGTCTTGTCTATGACTCACATGTGAGCGGATCTTGTCTATGGCCCGCGTGTGAGCTGTTCTTGTCTATGACCCACACGTAAGCTGATCTTGTCTATGACCCACGCGTGAGCTGATCTTGTTTATGACCCACATGTGAGCTGATCTTGTCTATGACCCACATGTGAGCTGATCCTGTTTATGTCCCACATGTGAGTTGAACTTGTCTTTGACCCACACGTGAGATGATCTTGTCTATGACGCACGCGTGAGCTGATCTTGTTTATGACCCACATGTGAGCTGATCTTGTCTATGACCCACACGTGAGCTGATCTTGTCTATGACCCACACATGAGAGGATCTTGTCTATGACCCACGAGCAAGCTGTTCTTGTCTACGACCCACAAGTGAGCTGATCTTGTCTATGACCCACAAGTGAGCTGATCTTGTCTATGACCCATGCATGAGCTGATCTTGTCTATGACCCATGCATGAGCTGAACTTGTCTATGACCCACACGTGAGCTGAACATGTCTATGAACCACACGTGAGCTGATCATGTCTTTGACCCACACGTGAGCTGATCTTCTCTATGACCCACGCATGAGCCGATCCTGTTTATGACCCACACGTTAGATGAGCTTTTCTTTGACCCACATGTGAGCTGATCTTGTCTATGACCAATGCGTGAGCCGATCCTGTTTATGACCCACACGTGAGCTGATCTTGTCTTTAACCCACATGTGAGCTGATCCTGTCTATGAACAATGTGACAGCCAATCCTGTTTATGACCCACACGTGAGCTGATATTGTCTTTAATCCACATGTGAGCTGATCTTGTCTATGACCCACGCATAAGCTATCCTGTCTTTGACCCACCCGTGAGATGATCTAGTCTATGACCCAGGCATGAGCTGATACTGTTCATGACCCACACATGAGCTGATCCTGTTTATGACCCACACATGAGCTGATCTTGTCTATGACCCACACGTGAGCTGATCTTGTCTATGACCCATGCGTGAGCTAATCTTGTCTATGACCCACGTGTGAGCTGATCGTGTCTATGACCCATGCGTGAGCTAATCTTGTCTATGACCCACGTGTGAGCTGATTGTGTCTATGACCCATATGTGAGCTGATTTTGTCTATGACACACTTGTGAACTTATCTTGAGCTGATCTTGTCTATGACACACACGTGAGATGATCTTGTCTATGACCCACACGTGAGCTGATCTTGTGTTTGACCCGCACTTGAGCTGATCTTGTCTATGACCCACATTTGAGCTGATCTTGTCTATGACCCAAGCGTGAGCTGATCCTGTTTATGACCCACACGTGAGCTGATCTTGTCTTTGACCCGCACGTGGGCTGATCTTGTCTATGACCCACGCATGAGCTGATTCAGCTTATGACACACACGTGAGCTGTTCTTGTCTTTGACCCACACGTGAGCTGATCTTTTCAATGAGCCACAAGTGAGCTGATCTTGTCTATGACTCACACATGAGCTGATATTGTTTATGACCCATGCGTGAGCTGATCTTGCCTATGGCCATGCGTGAGTTGATCTTGTCTATGACACAGGCATGAGCTAATCTTGTCTATGACTCACGCGTGAGCTGATCTTGTCTATGACCCAGGCGTGAGCTGATCTTGTCTATGACACACGCGTGAACTGATCTTGTCTATGACCCACACATGAGCTGATCTTGTCTATGACCCATGCGTGAGCTGATCTTTTCTATGAGCCACACATGAGACGATCCTGTCTATGACACACGCGTGAGCTGTTCTTGTCTATGACCCAGATGTGAGCTGATCTTGTTTATGTCCCACACGTGAGCTGGTCTTGTCTATGACCCACATATGAGCGGATCGTGTCTATGGCCCGCGTGTGAGCTGTTCTTGTCTATGACCCACACGTAAGCTGATCTTGTCTATGACCCACGCGTGAGCTGATCTTGTTTATGACCCACATGTGAGCTGATCTTGTCTATGACCCACACGTGAGCTGGACATGTCTATGAACCACATGTGAGCTGATCTTGTCTATGAGCCACACATGAGATGATCCTGTCTATTACACACGCGTGAGCTTTCCTTGTCTATGACCCAGATGGGAGCTGATTTTGTTTATGTCCCACACGTGAGCTGGTCTTGTCTATGACTCACATGTGAGCGGATCTTGTCTATGGCCCGCGTGTGAGCTGTTCTTGTCTATGACCCACACGTAAGCTGATCTTGTCTATGACCCACGCGTGAGCTGATCTTGTTTATGACCCACATGTGAGCTGATCTTGTCTATGACCCACATGTGAGCTGATCCTGTTTATGTCCCACATGTGAGTTGAACTTGTCTTTGACCCACACGTGAGATGATCTTGTCTATGACGCACGCGTGAGCTGATCTTGTTTATGACCCACATGTGAGCTGATCTTGTCTATGACCCACACGTGAGCTGAACATGTCTATGAACCACATGTGAGCTGATCTTGTCCATGAGCCACACGTGAGCTGATCTTGTCTTTGACCCACATGTGGGCTGATCTTGTCTATGACCCACATGTGAGCGGATCTTGTCTATGGCCCGCGTGTGAGCTGTTCTTGTCTATCACCCACACGTGAGCTGATCTTGTCTATGACCCACGCGTGAGCTGATCTTGTTTATGACCCACATGTGAGCTGATCCTGTTCATGTCCCACATGTGAGTTGAACTTGTCTTTGACCCACACGTGAGCTGATCTTGTCTATGATCCACATGTGAGCTAATCCTGTTTATGACCAACACATGAGCTGTTCTTGTCTTTGACCCACACGTGAGCTGATCATGTCTATGACCCACACGTGAGCTGATCTTGTCTTTGACCCACACGTGAGCTAATCTTGTCTACGACACAAGCGTGAGCTGATCTTGTCTATGACCCACACGACGGCTGTTCTTGTCTATGACCCACGCATGAGCTGTTCTTGTCTATGACCCACACGTGAGCTGATCATGTCTATGACCCACACGTGAGCTGATCTTGTTTATGACCCACATGTGAGCTGATCTTGTCTATGACCAACATGTGAGCTGAACATTTCTATGAACCACACGCGAGCTGATCTTGTCTATGAGCCACACGTGAGCTGATATTGTCTTTGAACCACACATGTACTGATGTTGTCTATGACCCACGCGTGAGCTGATCTTGTCTATGACTCACGCATGAGCTGATCTTGTCTATGACTCACGCGTGAGCTGATCTTGTCGATGACCCACAGGTGAGCTGATCTTGTTTATGACCCACACGTGAGCTGATCTTGTCTATGACCCACACATGAGCGGATCTTGTCTATGACCCACGAGCGAGCTGTTCTTGTCTATGACCCACAAGTGAGCTGATCTTGTCTATGACCCACAATGAGCTGATCTTGTCTATGACCCATGCATGAGCTGAACTTGTCTATGACCCACACGTGAGCTGAACATGTCTATGAACCACACGTGAGCTGATCATGTCTATGAGCCACACGTGAGCTGATCTTGTCTTTGACCCACACATGAGCTGATCTTGTCTTTGACCCACACATGAGCTGATCTTGTCTATGACCCACACGTGAGCTGATCATGTCTATGACCCACGCGTGAGCTGATCTTGTTTATGACCCACATGTGAGCTGATCTTGTCTATGACCCACATGTGAGCTGAACATTTCTATGAACCACACTTGAGCTGATCTTGTCTATGAGCCACACGTGAGCTGATATTGTCTTTGAACCACACATGAACTGATCTTGTCTATGACCCACACGTGAGCTGATCTTGTCTATGACTCACGCGTGAGCTGATCTTTTCTATGGCTCATGCGTGAGCTGATCTTGTCTATGACCCACAGGTGAGCTGATCTTGTTTATGACCCACACGTGAGCTGATCTTGTCTATGACCCACACATGAGAGGATCTTGTCTATGACCCACGAGCAAGCTGTTCTTGTCTACGACCCACAAGTGAGCTGATCTTGTCTATGACCCACAAGTGAGCTGATCTTGTCTATGACCCATGCATGAGCTGATCTTGTCTATGACCCATGCATGAGCTGAACTTGTCTATGACCCACACGTGAGCTGAACATGTCTATGAACCACACGTGAGCTGATCATGTCTTTGACCCACACGTGAGCTGATCTTGTCTATGACCCACGCATGAGCCGATCCTGTTTATGACCCACACGTTAGATGAGCTTTTCCTTGACCCACATGTGAGCTGATCTTGTCTATGACCAATGCGTGAGCCGATCCTGTTTATGACCCACACGTGAGCTGATCTTGTCTTTAACCCACATGTGAGCTGATCCTGTCTATGAACAATGTGACAGCCAATCCTGTTTATGACCCACACGTGAGCTGATATTGTCTTTAACCCACATGTGAGCTGATCTTGTCTATGACCCACGCATAAGCTATCCTGTCTTTGACCCACCCGTGAGATGATCTAGTCTATGACCCAGGCATGAGCTGATACTGTTCATGACCCACACATGAGCTGATCCTGTTTATGACCCACACATGAGCTGATCTTGTCTATGACCCACACGTGAGCTGATCTTGTCTATGACCCATGCGTGAGCTAATCTTGTCTATGACCCACGTGTGAGTTGATCGTGTCTATGACCCATGCGTGAGCTAATCTTGTCTATGACCCACGTGTGAGCTGATTGTGTCTATGACCCATATGTGAGCTGATTTTGTCTATGACACACTTGTGAACTTATCTTGAGCTGATCTTGTCTATGACACACACGTGAGCTGATCTTGTCTATGACCCACACGTGAGCTGATCTTGTGTTTGACCCGCACTTGAGCTGATCTTGTCTATGACCCACGTTTGAGCTGATCTTGTCTATGACCCAAGCGTGAGCTGATCCTGTTTATGACCCACACGTGAGCTGATCTTGTCTTTGACCCGCACATGGGCTGATCTTGTCTATGACCCACGCATGAGCTGATTCAGCTTATGACCCACACGTGAGCTGATCATGTCTATGACCCACGCGTGAGCTGATCTTGTTTATGACCCACATGTGAGCTGATCTTGTCTATGACCCACATGTGAGCTGAACATTTCTATGAACCACACTTGAGCTGATCTTGTCTATGAGCCACACGTGAGCTGATATTGTCTTTGAACCACACATGAACTGATCTTGTCTATGACCCACACGTGAGCTGATCTTGTCTATGACTCACGCGTGAGCTGATCTTTTCTATGGCTCATGCGTGAGCTGATCTTGTCTATGACCCACAGGTGAGCTGATCTTGTTTATGACCCACACGTGAGCTGATCTTGTCTATGACCCACACATGAGAGGATCTTGTCTATGACCCACGAGCAAGCTGTTCTTGTCTACGACCCACAAGTGAGCTGATCTTGTCTATGACCCACAAGTGAGCTGATCTTGTCTATGACCCATGCATGAGCTGATCTTGTCTATGACCCATGCATGAGCTGAACTTGTCTATGACCCACACGTGAGCTGAACATGTCTATGAACCACACGTGAGCTGATCATGTCTTTGACCCACACGTGAGCTGATCTTGTCTATGACCCACGCATGAGCCGATCCTGTTTATGACCCTCACGTTAGATGAGCTTTTCCTTGACCCACATGTGAGCTGATCTTGTCTATGACCAATGCGTGAGCCGATCCTGTTTATGACCCACACGTGAGCCTATCTTGTCTTTAACCCACATGTGAGCTGATCCTGTCTATGAACAATGTGACAGCCAATCCTGTTTATGACCCACACGTGAGCTGATATTGTCTTTAACCCACATGTGAGCTGATCTTGTCTATGACCCACGCATAAGCTATCCTGTCTTTGACCCACCCGTGAGATGATCTAGTCTATGACCCAGGCATGAGCTGATACTGTTCATGACCCACACATGAGCTGATCCTGTTTATGACCCACACATGAGCTGATCTTGTCTATGACCCACACGTGAGCTGATCTTGTCTATGACCCATGCGTGAGCTAATCTTGTCTATGACCCACGTGTGAGTTGATCGTGTCTATGACCCATGCGTGAGCTAATCTTGTCTATGACCCACGTGTGAGCTGATTGTGTCTATGACCCATATGTGAGCTGATTTTGTCTATGACACACTTGTGAACTTATCTTGAGCTGATCTTGTCTATGACACACACGTGAGCTGATCTTGTCTATGACCCACACGTGAGCTGATCTTGTGTTTGACCCGCACTTGAGCTGATCTTGTCTATGACCCACGTTTGAGCTGATCTTGTCTATGACCCAAGCGTGAGCTGATCCTGTTTATGACCCACACGTGAGCTGATCTTGTCTTTGACCCGCACGTGGGCTGATCTTGTCTATGACCCACGCATGAGCTGATTCAGCTTATGACCCACACGTGAGCTGTTCTTGTCTTTGACCCACACGTGAGCTGATCTTTTCAATGAGCCACAAGTGAGCTGATCTTGTCTATGACTCACACATGAGCTGATATTGTTTATGACCCATGCGTGAGCTGATCTTGCCTATGGCCATGCGTGAGTTGATCTTGTCTATGACACAGGCATGAGCTAATCTTGTCTATGACTCACGCGTGAGCTGATCTTGTCTATGACCCAGGCGTGAGCTGATCTTGTCTATGACACACGCGTGAACTGATCTTGTCTATGACCCACACATGAGCTGATCTTGTCTATGACCCATGCGTGAGCTGATCTTTTCTATGAGCCACACATGAGACGATCCTGTCTATGACACACGCGTGAGCTATTCTTGTCTATGACCCAGATGTGAGCTGATCTTGTTTATGTCCCACACGTGAGCTGGTCTTGTCTATGACCCACATATGAGCGGATCTTGTCTATGGCCCGCGTGTGAGCTGTTCTTGTCTATGACCCACACGTAAGCTGATCTTGTCTATGACCCACGCGTGAGCTGATCTTGTTTATGACCCACATGTGAGCTGATCTTGTCTATGACCCACACGTGAGCTGGACATGTCTATGAACCACATGTGAGCTGATCTTGTCTATGAGCCACACATGAGATGATCCTGTCTATGACACACGCGTGAGCTTTCCTTGTCTATGACCCAGATGGGAGCTGATCTTGTTTATGTCCCACACGTGAGCTGGTCTTGTCTATGACTCACATGTGAGCGGATCTTGTCTATGGCCCGCGTGTGAGCTGTTCTTCTCTATGACCCACACGTAAGCTGATCTTGTCTACGACCCACGCGTGAGCTGATCTTGTTTATGACCCACATGTGAGCTGATCTTGTCTATGACCCACATGTGAGCTGATCCTGTTTATGTCCCACATGTGAGTTGAACTTGTCTTTGACCCACACGTGAGATGATCTTGTCTATGACGCACGCGTGAGCTGATCTTGTTTATGACCCACATGTGAGCTGATCTTGTCTATGACCCACACGTGAGCTGAACATGTCTATGAACCACATGTGAGCTGATCTTGTCTATGAGCCACACGTGAGCTGATCTTGTCTTTGACCCACATGTGGGCTGATCTTGTCTATGACCCACATGTGAGCGGATCTTGTCTATGGCCCGCGTGTGAGCTGTTCTTGTCTATCACCCACACGTGAGCTGATCTTGTCTATGACCCACGCGTGAGCTGATCTTGTTTATGACCCACATGTGAGCTGATCCTGTTCATGTCCCACATGTGAGTTGAACTTGTCTTTGACCCACACGTGAGCTGATCTTGTCTATGATCCACATGTGAGCTAATCCTGTTTATGACCAACACATGAGCTGTTCTTGTCTTTGACCCACACGTGAGCTGATCATGTCTATGACCCACATGTGAGCTGATCTTGTCTTTGACCCACACGTGAGCTAATCTTGTCTACGACACAAGCGTGAGCTGATCTTGTCTATGACCCACACGACGGCTGTTCTTGTCTATGACCCACGCATGAGCTGTTCTTGTCTATGACCCACACGTGAGCTGATCATGTCTATGACCCACACGTGAGCTGATCTTGTTTATGACCCACATGTGAGCTGATCTTGTCTATGAGCCACACGTGAGCTGATATTGTCTTTGAACCACACATGTACTGATGTTATCTATGACCCACGCGTGAGCTGATCTTGTCTATGACTCACGCATGAGCTGATCTTGTCTATGACCCACGAGCGAGCTGTTCTTGTCTATGACCCACAAGTGAGCTGATCTTGTCTATGACCCACAATGCGCTGATCTTGTCTATGACCCATGCATGAGCTGAACTTGTCTATGACCCACACGTGAGCTGAACATGTCTATGAACCACACGTGAGCTGATCATGTCTATGAGCCACACGTGAGCTGATCTTGTCTTTGACCCACACGTGAGCTGATCTTGTCTATGACCCACGCATGAGCTGATCCTGTTTATGACCCACACGTGAGATGAGCTTTTCTTTGACCCACACATGAGCTGATCTTGTCTATGACCCACACGTGAGCTGATCATGTCTATGACCCACGCGTGAGCTGATCATGTCTATGACCCACGCGTGAGCTGATCTTGTTTATGACCCACATGTGAGCTGATCTTGTCTATGACCCACATGTGAGCTGAACATTTCTATGAACCACACGTGAGCTGATCTTGTCTATGAGCCACACGTGAGCTGATATTGTCTTTGAACCACACATGAACTGATCTTGTCTATGACCCACGCGTGAGCTGATCTTGTCTGTGACTCATGCGTGAGCTGATCTTGTCTATGACCCACGCATGAGCTGATCCTGTTTATGACCCACACGTGAGATGAGCTTTTCTTTGACCCACACATGAGCTGATCTTGTCTATGACCCACATGTGAGCTGATCATGTCTATGACCCACGCGTGAGCTGATCTTGTTTATGACCCACATGTGAGCTGATCTTGTCTATGACCCACATGTGAGCTGAACATTTCTATGAACCACACGTGAGCTGATCTTGTCTATGAGCCACACGTGAGCTGATATTGTCTTTGAACCACACATGAACTGATCTTGTCTATGACCCACGCGTGAGCTGATCTTGTCTTTGACCCACACGTGAGCTGATCTTGTCTATGACCCACGCATGAGCTGATCCTGTTTATGACCCACACGTGAGATGAGCTTTTCTTTGACCCACACATGAGCTGATCTTGTCTATGACCCACACGTGAGCTGATCATGTCTATGACCCACGCGTGAGCTGATCATGTCTATGACCCACGCGTGAGCTGATCTTGTTTATGACCCACATGTGAGCTGATCTTGTCTATGACCCACATGTGAGCTGAACATTTCTATGAACCACACGTGAGCTGATCTTGTCTATGAGCCACACGTGAGCTGATATTGTCTTTGAACCACACATGAACTGATCTTGTCTATGACTCACGCGTGAGCTGATCTTGTCTGTGACTCATGCGTGAGCTGATCTTGTCTATGACCCACAGGTGAGCTGATCTTGTTTATGACCCACACGTGAGCTGATCTTGTCTATGACCCACACATGAGAGGATCTTGTCTATGACCCACGAGTGAGCTGTTCTTGTCTACGACCCACAAGTGAGCTGATCTTGTCTATGACCCACAAGTGAGCTGATCTTGTCTATGACCCATGCATGAGCTGAACTTGTCTATGACCCACACGTGAGCTGAACATGTCTATGAACCACACGTGAGCTGATCATGTCTATGAGCCACACGTGAGCTGATCTTATCTTTGACCCACACGTGAGCTGATCTTGTCTATGACCCGCGCATGAGCTGATCCTGTTTATGACCCACACGTGAGATGAGCTTTTCTTTGACCCACACGTGAGCTGATCTTGTCTATGACCAATGTGTGAGCCGATCCTGTTTATGACCCACACGTGAGCTGATCTTGTCTTTAACCCACATGTGAGCTGATCCTGTCTATGAACAATGTGACAGCCAATCCTGTTTATGACCCACACGTGAGCTGATCTTGTCTTTAACCCACATGTGAACTGATCTTGAGCTGATCTTGTCTATGAAACACATGTGAGCTGATCTTGTCTATGACCCCCACTTGAGCTGATCTTGTCTTTGACCCGCACATGAGCTGATCTTGTCTATGACCCACGCATGAGCTGATACTGTTTATGACCCACATGTGAGCTGTTTGTGTCTTTGACCCACATGTGAGCTGATCTTGTCTATGAGCCACAAGTGAGCTGATCGTGTCTATGACACACGTGTGAGCTGATCTTGTCTATGACCCACACGTGAAATGATCTTGAGCTGATCTTGTCTATGACACACACGTGAGCTGACCTTGTCTCTGCCCCACACTTGAGCTGATCTTGTTTATGACCCATGCGTGAGCTGATCTTGCCTATGGCCATGCATGAGCTGATCTTGTCTATGACACAGGCATGAGCTGATCTTGTCTATGACCCAGGCGTGAGCTGATCTTGTCTATGACACACGCGTGAACTGATCTTGTCCATGACCCACACATGAGCTGATCTTGTCTATGACCCATGCGTGAGCTGATCTTGTCTATGAGCCACACATGAGCTGATCCTGTCTATGACACATGCATGAGCTGTTCTTGTCTATGACGCAGAGGTGAGCTGATCTTGTTTATGACCCACACGTGAGGTGATCTTGTCTATGACCCACATTTGAGTGGATCTTGTCTATGACCCACATGTGAGCTGATCCTGTTTACTTCCCACATGTGAGTTGAACTTGTCTTTGACCCACACGTGAGCTGATCTGTCTATGACCCACACGTGAGCTGATCCTGTTTATGACCCACTCGTGAGCTGATCTTGTCTTTGACCCACACGTGAGCTGATCTTGTCTATGACCAACGCGTGATCTGATCCTGTTTATGACCCACACGTGAGCTGATCTTGTCTTTGACCCACACGTGAGCTGATCTTGTCTATGACCCACGCATGAGCTGATACTTTTTGTGACCCACACGTGAGCTGTTCTTGTCTTTGACCCACACATGAGCTGATCTTGTCTATGAGCCACAAGTGAGCTGATCTTGTCTATGACCCACGTGTGAGCTGATCGTGTCTATGACCGATACGTGAGCTGATTTTGTTTATGACCCACATGTGAACTGATCTTGAGCTGATCTTGTCTATGACACACCCGTGAGCTTATCTTATCTATGACCCGCACGTGAGCTGATCTTGTCTTTGACCCGCACGTTAGATGATCTTGTCTATGTCCCACGCATGAGCTGATACTTTTTGTGACCCACACGTGAGCTATTCTTGTCTTTGACCCACACGTGAGCTGATCTTGTCTATGAGCCACAAATGAGCTGATCTTATCTATGACCCACGCGTGAGCTGATCTTGTCTATGACCCATACGTGAGCTGATTTTGTCTATGACCCATACGTGAACTGATCTTGAGCTGATCTTGTTTATGACCCATGCATGAGCTGATCTTGCCTATGGCCATGCATGAGTTGATCTTGTCTATGACACAGGCATGAGCTGATCTTGTCTATGACTCACGCGTGAGCTGATCTTTTCTATGACCCAGGCGTGAGCTGATCTTGTCTATGATACACGCGTGAACTGAACTTCTCTATGACCCATGCGTGAGCTGATCTTGTCTATGAGCCACACATGAGCTGATCCTGTCTATTACACATGCGTGAGCTGTTCTTGTCTATGACCCAGAGGTGAGCTGATCTTGTTTATGACCCACACGTGAGCTGACCTTGTCTATGAGCCACATGTGAGCTGATCTTGTCTTTGACCCACAAGTGAGCTGATCTTGTCTATGACCCATGCATGAGCTGATCCTGTTTATGACCCACACGTGATCTGAGCTTTTCTTTGACCCGCACGTGAGCTGATCTTGTCTTTAACCCACATGTGAGCTGATCTTGTCTATGACCAATGCGTGAGCCGATCCAGTTTATGACCCACATATGAGCTGATCTTGTCTTTAACCCACATGTGAGCTGATCTTGTCTATGACCCATGCATGAGTTGATCCTGTCTTTGACCCACACGTGAACTAATCTTGTCTATGACTCACGCGTGAACTGATCTTGTCTATGACCAACGCATGATCTGTTCTTGTCTATGACCCTCAGATGAGCTGATTTATTTTATGACGCACACGTGAGCTGATCTTGTCTATGAGCCACATGTGAGCTGATCTTGTCTTTGACCCACAACTGGGCTGATCTTGTCTATGACCCACATGTGAGCTGATCCTGTTTATGTCCACCATGTGAGTTGAACTTGTCTTTGACCCACACGTGAGCTGATCGTGTCTATGACCCACACAGGAGCTGATCTTGTCTATGACCCATGCGTGAGCTGATCTTTTCTATGAGCCACACATGAGATGATCCTGTCTATGACACACGCGTGAGCTGTTCTTGTCTATGACCCAGATGTGAGCTGATCTTGTTTTTGTCCCACACGTGAGCTGGTCTTGTCTATGACCCACATGTGAGCGGATCTTGTCTATGGCCCGCGTGTGAGCTGTTCTTGTCTATGACCCACACGTAAGCTGATCTTGTCTATGACCCACGCGTGAGCTGATCTTGTTTATGACCCACATGTGAGCTGATCTTGTCTATGACCCACACGTGAGCTGAACATGTCTATGAACCACATGTGAGCTGATCTTGTCTATGAGCCACACATGAGATGATCCTGTCTATGACACACGCGTGAGCTGTCCTTGTCTATGACCCAGATGGGAGCTGATATTGTTTATGTCCCACACGTGAGCTGGTCTTGTCTATGACCCACATGTGAGCGGATCTTGTCTATGGCCCGCGTGTGAGCTGTTCTTGTCTATGACCCACATGTAAGCTGATCTTGTCTATGACCCACGCGTGAGCTGATATTGTTTATGACCCACATGTGAGCTGATCTTGTCTATGAGCCACACGTGAGCTGATCTTGTCTTTGACCCACATGTGGGCTGATCTTGTCTATGACCCACATGTGAGCTGATCCTGTTTATGTCCCACATGTGAGTTGAACTTGTCTTTGACCCACACGTGAGCTGATCTTGTCTATGACCCACGCGTGAGCTGATCTTGTTTATGACCCACATGTGAGCTGACCTTGTTTATGACCCACACGTGAGCTGAACATGTCTATGAACCACATGTGAGCTGATCTTGTCTATGAGCCACACGTGAGCTGATCTTGTCTTTGACCCACATATGGGCTGATCTTGTCTATGACCCACACGTGAGCTGATCTTGTCTATGACCCACGCGTGAGCTGATCTTGTTTATGACCCATATGTGAGCTGATCTTGTCTATGACCCACACGTGAGCTGAACATGTCTATGAACCACATGTGAGCTGATCTTGTCTATGAGCCACACGTGAGCTGATCTTGTCTTTGACCCACATGTGGGCTGATCTTGTCTATGACCCACATGTGAGCGGATCTTGTCTATGGCTCGCGTGTGAGCTGTTCTTGTCTATGACCCACATGTGAGCTGATCTTGTCTATGACCCACGCGTGAGCTGATCTTGTTTATGACCAACATGTGAGCTGATCCTGTTTATGTCCCACATGTGAGTTGAACTTGTCTTTGACCCACACGTGAGCTGATCTTGTCTATGATCCACATGTGAGCTGATCCTGTTTATGACCAACACACGAGCTGTTCTTTTCTTTGACCCACACGTGAGCTGATCATGTCTATGACCCACACGTGAGCTGATCTTGTCTTTGACCCACACATGAGCTGACCTTGTCTCTGACCCACACGTGAGTTGATCTTGTTTATGACCCATGCATGAGCTGATCTTCTCTATGACTCACGCGTGAGCTGATCTTGTCTATGACCCACACGACGGCTGTTCTTGACTATGACCCACGCGTGAGCTGTTCTTGTCTATGACCCACACATGAGCTGATCATGTCTATGACCCACGCGTGAGCTGATCTTGTTTATGACCCACATGTGAGCTGATCTTGTCTATGACCCGCATGTGAGCTGAACATTTCTATGAACCACACATGAGCTGATCTTGTCTATGAGCCACACGTGAGCTGATATTGTCTTTGAACCACACATGAACTGATGTTGTCTATGACCCACGCGTGAGCTGATCTTGTCTATGACTCACGCGTGAGCTGATCTTGTCTATGACCCACAGGTGAGCTGATCTTGTTTATGACCCACACGTGAGCTGATCTTGTCTATGACCCACACATGAGCGGATCTTGTCTATGACCCACAAGTGAGCTGATCTTGTCTATGACCCACAAGTGAGCTGATCTTGTCTATGACCCATGCATGAGCTGAACTTGTCTATGACCCACACGTGAGCTGAACATGTCTATGAACCACACGTGAGCTGATCATGTCTATGAGCCACACGTGAGCTGATCTTGTCTTTGACCCACACGTGAGCTGATCTTGTCTATGACCCACGCATGAGCTGATCCTGTTTATGACCCACACGTGAGATGAGCTTTTCTTTGACCCACACATGAGCTGATCTTGTCTATGACCCACACGTGAGCTGATCATGTCTATGACCCACGCGTGAGCTGATCTTGTTTATGACCCACATGTGAGCTGATCTTGTCTATGACCCACATGTGAGCTGAACATTTCTATGAACCACACGTGAGCTGATCCTGTCTATGAGCCACACGTGAGCTAATATTGTCTTTGAACCACACATGAACTGATCTTGTCTATGACCCACGCGTGAGCTGATCTTGTCTATGACTCACGCGTGAGCTGATCTTGTCTATGACTCATGCGTGAGCTGATCTTGTCTATGACCCACAGGTGAGCTGATCTTGTTTATGACCCACACGTGAGCTGATCTTGTCTATGACCACACATGAGCGGATCTTTTCTATGACCCACGAGCGAGCTGTTCTTGTCTATGACCCACAAGTGAGCTGATCTTGTCTATGACCCACAAGTGAGCTGATCTTGTCTATGACCCATGCATGAGCTGAACTTGTCTATGACCCACACGTGAGCTGATCTTGTCTTTGACCCACACATGAGCTGATCTTGTCTATGACCCACGCATGAGCTGATCCTGTTTATGACCCACACGTGAGATGAGCTTTTCTTTGACCCACACGTGATCTGATCTTGTCTATGACCAATGCGTGAGCCGATCCTGTTTATGACCCACACGTGAGCTGATCTTGTCTTTAACCCCCATGTGAGCTGATCCTGTCTATGAACAATGTGACAGCCAATCCTGTTTATGACCCACACGTGAGCTGATCTTGTCTTTAACCCACATGTGAGCTGATCTTGTCTATGACCCACGCATAAGCTATCCTGTCTTTGACCCACCCGTGAGATGATCTAGTCTATGACCCAGGCATGAGCTGATACTGTTTATGACCCACACATGAGCTGTTCTTGTCTTTGACCCACATGTGAGCTGATCTTGTCTATGAGCCACAAGTGAGCTGATCTTGTCTATGACCCACGTGTGAGCTGATCGTGTCTATGACCCATATGTGAGCTGATTTTGTCTATGACACACTTGTGAACTGATCTTGAGCTGAACTTGTCTATGACACACACGTGAGCTGATCTTGTCTATGACCCACACGTGAGCTGATCCTGTTTAAACCCACACGTGAGCTGATCTTGTCTTTGACCCGCACGTGGGCTGATCTTGTCTATGACCCACGCATGAGCTGATCTTTTCTATGAGCCACAAGTGAGCTGATCTTGTCTATGACCCACGTGTGAGCTGATCATGTCTATGACCCATACGTGAGCTGATTTTGTCTATGACCCACATGTGAACTGATCTTGAGCTGATCTTGTCTATGACCCCCACTTGAGCTGATCTTGTCTTTGACCCGCACATGAGCTGATCTTGACTATGACCCACGCATGAGCTGATACTGTTTATGACCCATATGTGAGCTGTTTGTGTCTTTGACCCACATGTGAGCTGATCTTGTCTATGAGCCACAAGTGAGCTGATCGTGTCTATGACACACATGTGAGCTGATCTTGTCTATGACCCATATGTGAGCTGATTTTGTCTATGACCCACACGTGAACTGATCTTGAGCTGATCTTGTCTATGACACACACGTGAGCTGACCTTGTCTCTGACCCACACTTGAGCTGATCTTGTTTATGACCCATGCGTGAGCTGATCTTGCCTATGACTCTTGCGTGAGCTGATCTTGTCTATGACCCAGGCGTGAGCTGATCTTGTCTATGACACACGCGTGAACTGATCTTGTCCATGACCCACACATGAGCTGATCTTGTCTATGACCCATGCGTGAGCTGATCTTGTCTATGAGCCACACATGAGCTGATCCTGTCTATGACACATGCATGAGCTGTTCTTGTCTATGACCCAGAGGTGAGCTGATCTTTTTTATGACCCACACGTGAGCTGACCTTGTCTCTGAGCCACATGTGAGCGGATCTTGTCTATGACCCACATGTGAGCTGATCCTGTTTACGTCCCACATGTGAGTTGAGCTTGTCTTTGACCCACACGTGAGCTGATCTGTCTATGACCCACACGTGAGCTGATCCTGTTTATGACCCACTCGTGAGCTGATCTTGTCTTTGACCCACACGTGAGCTGATCTTGTCTATGACCAACGCGTGAGCTGATCCTGTTTATGACCCACACGTGAGCTGATCTTGTCTTTGACCAACACGTGAGCTGATATTGTCTATGACCCACGCATGAGCTGATACTTTTTGTGACCCACACGTGAGCTGTTCTTGTCTTTGACCCACACATGAGCTGATCTTGTCTATGAGCCACAAGTTAGCTGATCTTGTCTATGACCCACGTGTGAGCTGATCGTGTCTATGACCGATACGTGAGCTGATTTTGTTTATGACCCACATGTGAACTGATCTTGAGCTGATCTTGTCTATGATACACACGTGAGCTGATGGTATCTATGACCCGCACGTGAGCTGATCTTGTCTTTGACCAACACGTGAGCTGATCTTGTCTATGACCCACACATGAGCTGATACTTTTTGTGACCCACACGTGAGCTATTCTTGTCTTTGACCCACACGTGAGCTGATCTTGTCTATGAGCCACAAATGAGCTGATCTTGTCTATGACCCACGCGTGAGCTGATCTTGTCTATGACCCATACGTGAGCTGATTTTGTCTATGACCCATACGTGAACTGATCTTGAGCTGAGCTGATCTTGTTTATGACCCATGCATGAGCTGATCTTGCCTATGGCCATGCATGAGTTGATCTTTTCTATGACACAGGCGTGAGCTGATCTTGTCTATGATACACGCGTGAACTGAACTTCTCTATGACCCATGCGTGAGCTGATCTTGTCTATGACCCACACATGAGCTGATCTTGTTTAAGACCCACACGTGAGCTGACCTTGTCTATGAGCCACATGTGAGCTGATCTTGTCTTTGACCCACACGTGAGCTGATCTTGTCTATGACCCATGCATGAGCTGATGCTGTTTATGACCCACACGTGAGCTGAGCTTTTCTTTGACCCACGCATGAGCTGATCTTGTCTTTGACTCACGCGTGAGCTGATCTTGTCTATCACCCACAGGTGAGCTGATCTTGTTTATGACCCACACGTGAGCTGATCTTGTCTATGACCCACACATGAGCGGATCTTGTCTATGACCCACGAGCGAGCTGTTCTTGTCTATGACCCACAAGTGAGCTGATCTTGTCTATGACCCACAATGAGCTGATCTTGTCTATGACCCATGCATGAGCTGAACTTGTCTATGACCCACACGTGAGCTGAACATGTCTATGAACCACACGTGAGCTGATCATGTCTATGAGCCACACGTGAGCTGATCTTGTCTTTGACCCACACATGAGCTGATCTTGTCTTTGACCCACACATGAGCTGATCTTGTCTATGACCCACACGTGAGCTGATCATGTCTATGACCCACGCGTGAGCTGATCTTGTTTATGACCCACATGTGAGCTGATCTTGTCTATGACCCACATGTGAGCTGAACATTTCTATGAACCACACTTGAGCTGATCTTGTCTACGAGCCACACGTGAGCTGATATTGTCTTTGAACCACACATGAACTGATCTTGTCTATGACCCACACGTGAGCTGATCTTGTCTATGACTCACGCGTGAGCTGATCTTTTCTATGGCTCATGCGTGAGCTGATCTTGTCTATGACCCACAGGTGAGCTGATCTTGTTTATGACCCACACGTGAGCTGATCTTGTCTATGACCCACACATGAGAGGATCTTGTCTATGACCCACGAGCAAGCTGTTCTTGTCTACGACCCACAAGTGAGCTGATCTTGTCTATGACCCACAAGTGAGCTGATCTTGTCTATGACCCATGCATGAGCTGATCTTGTCTATGACCCATGCATGAGCTGAACTTGTCTATGACCCACACGTGAGCTGAACATGTCTATGAACCACACGTGAGCTGATCATGTCTTTGACCCACACGTGAGCTGATCTTGTCTATGACCCACGCATGAGCCGATCCTGTTTATGACCCACACGTTAGATGAGCTTTTCCTTGACCCACATGTGAGCTGATCTTGTCTATGACCAATGCGTGAGCCGATCCTGTTTATGACCCACACGTGAGCTGATCTTGTCTTTAACCCACATGTGAGCTGATCCTGTCTATGAACAATGTGACAGCCAATCCTGTTTATGACCCACACGTGAGCTGATATTGTCTTTAACCCACATGTGAGCTGATCTTGTCTATGACCCACGCATATGCTATCCTGTCTTTGACCCACCCGTGAGATGATCTAGTCTATGACCCAGGCATGAGCTGATACTGTTCATGACCCACACATGAGCTGATCCTGTTTATGACCCACACATAAGCTGATCTTGACTATGACCCACACGTGAGCTGATCTTGTCTATGACCCATGCGTGAGCTAATCTTGTCTATGACCCACGTGTGAGTTGATCGTGTCTATGACCCATGCGTGAGCTAATCTTGTCTATGACCCACGTGTGAGCTGATTGTGTCTATGATCCATATGTGAGCTGATTTTGTCTATGACACACTTGTGAACTTATCTTGAGCTGATCTTGTCTATGACACACACGTGAGCTGATCTTGTCTATGACCCACACGTGAGCTGATCTTGTGTTTGACCCGCACTTGAGCTGATCTTGTCTATGACCCACATTTGAGCTGATCTTGTCTATGACCCAAGCGTGAGCTGATCCTGTTTATGACCCACACGTGAGCTGATCTTGTCTTTGACCCGCACGTGGGCTGATCTTGTCTATGACCCACGCATGAGCTGATTCAGCTTATGACCCACACGTGAGCTGTTCTTGTCTTTGACCCACACGTGAGCTGATCTTTTCAATGAGCCACAAGTGAGCTGATCTTGTCTATGACTCACACATGAGCTGATATTGTTTATGACCCATGCGTGAGCTGATCTTGCCTATGGCCATGCGTGAGTTGATCTTGTCTATGACACAGGCATGAGCTAATCTTGTCTATGACTCACGCGTGAGCTGATCTTGTCTATGACCCAGGCGTGAGCTGATCTTGTCTATGACCCAGGCGTGAGCTGATCTTGTCTATGACACACGCGTGAACTGATCTTGTCTATGACCCACACATGAGCTGATCTTGTCTATGACCCATGCGTGAGCTGATCTTTTCTATGAGCCACACATGAGACGATCCTGTCTATGACACACGCGTGAGCTATTCTTGTCTATGACCCAGATGTGAGCTGATCTTGTTTATGTCCCACACGTGAGCTGGTCTTGTCTATGACCCACATATGAGCGGATCTTGTCTATGGCCCGCGTGTGAGCTGTTCTTGTCTATGACCCACACGTAAGCTGATCTTGTCTATGACCCACGCGTGAGCTGATCTTGTTTATGACCCACATGTGAGCTGATCTTGTCTATGACCCACACGTGAGCTGGACATGTCTATGAACGACATGTGAGCTGATCTTGTCTATGAGCCACACATGAGATGATCCTGTCTATGACACACGCGTGAGCTTTCCTTGTCTATGACCCAGATGGGAGCTGATCTTGTTTATGTCCCACACGTGAGCTGGTCTTGTCTATGACTCACATGTGAGCGGATCTAGTCTAAGGCCCGCGTTCGAGCTGTTCTTGTCTATGACCCACACGTAAGCTGATCTTGTCTATGACCCACGCGTGAGCTGATCTTGTTTATGACCCACATGTGAGCTGATCTTGTCTATGACCCACATGTGAGCTGATCCTGTTTATGTCCCACATGTGAGTTGAACTTGTCTTTGACCCACACGTGAGATGATCTTGTCTATGACGCACGCGTGAGCTGATCTTGTTTATGACCCACATGTGAGCTGATCTTGTCTATGACCCACACGTGAGCTGATCTTGTCTATGACCCACACATGAGAGGATCTTGTCTATGACCCACGAGCAAGCTGTTCTTGTCTACGACCCACAAGTGAGCTGATCTTGTCTATGACCCACAAGTGAGCTGATCTTGTCTATGACCCATGCATGAGCTGATCTTGTCTATGACCCATGCATGAGCTGAACTTGTCTATGACCCACACGTGAGCTGAACATGTCTATGAACCACACGTGAGCTGATCATGTCTTTGACCCACACATGAGCTGATCTTCTCTATGACCCACGCATGAGCCGATCCTGTTTATGACCCACACGTTAGATGAGCTTTTCTTTGACCCACATGTGAGCTGATCTTGTCTATGACCAATGCGTGAGCCGATCCTGTTTATGACCCACACGTGAGCTGATCTTGTCTTTAACCCACATGTGAGCTGATCCTGTCTATGAACAATGTGACAGCCAATCCTGTTTATGACCCACACGTGAGCTGATATTGTCTTTAACCCACATGTGAGCTGATCTTGTCTATGACCCACGCATAAGCTATCCTGTCTTTGACCCACCCGTGAGATGATCTAGTCTATGACCCAGGCATGAGCTGATACTGTTCATGACCCACACATGAGCTGATCCTGTTTATGACCCACACATGAGCTGATCTTGTCTATGACCCACACGTGAGCTGATCTTGTCTATGACCCATGCGTGAGCTAATCTTGTCTATGACCCACGTGTGAGCTGATCGTGTCTATGACCCATGCGTGAGCTAATCTTGTCTATGACCCACGTGTGAGCTGATTGTGTCTATGACCCATATGTGAGCTGATTTTGTCTATGACACACTTGTGAACTTATCTTGAGCTGATCTTGTCTATGACACACACGTGAGATGATCTTGTCTATGACCCACACGTGAGCTGATCTTGTGTTTGACCCGCACTTGAGCTGATCTTGTCTATGACCCACATTTGAGCTGATCTTGTCTATGACCCAAGCGTGAGCTGATCCTGTTTATGACCCACACGTGAGCTGATCTTGTCTTTGACCCGCACGTGGGCTGATCTTGTCTATGACCCACGCATGAGCTGATTCAGCTTATGACCCACACGTGAGCTGTTCTTGTCTTTGACCCACACGTGAGCTGATCTTTTCAATGAGCCACAAGTGAGCTGATCTTGTCTATGACTCACACATGAGCTGATATTGTTTATGACCCATGCGTGAGCTGATCTTGCCTATGGCCATGCGTGAGTTGATCTTGTCTATGACACAGGCATGAGCTAATCTTGTCTATGACTCACGCGTGAGCTGATCTTGTCTATGACCCAGGCGTGAGCTGATCTTGTCTATGACACACGCGTGAACTGATCTTGTCTATGACCCACACATGAGCTGATCTTGTCTATGACCCATGCGTGAGCTGATCTTTTCTATGAGCCACACATGAGACGATCCTGTCTATGACACACGCGTGAGCTGTTCTTGTCTATGACCCAGATGTGAGCTGATCTTGTTTATGTCCCACACGTGAGCTGGTCTTGTCTATGACCCACATATGAGCGGATCTTGTCTATGGCCCGCGTGTGAGCTGTTCTTGTCTATGACCCACACGTAAGCTGATCTTGTCTATGACCCACGCGTGAGCTGATCTTGTTTATGACCCACATGTGAGCTGATCTTGTCTATGACCCACACGTGAGCTGGACATGTCTATGAACCACATGTGAGCTGATCTTGTCTATGAGCCACACATGAGATGATCCTGTCTATTACACACGCGTGAGCTTTCCTTGTCTATGACCCAGATGGGAGCTGATTTTGTTTATGTCCCACACGTGAGCTGGTCTTGTCTATGATTCACATGTGAGCGGATCTTGTCTATGGCCCGCGTGTGAGCTGTTCTTGTCTATGACCCACACGTAAGCTGATCTTGTCTATGACCCACGCGTGAGCTGATCTTGTTTATGACCCACATGTGAGCTGATCTTGTCTATGACCCACATGTGAGCTGATCCTGTTTATGTCCCACATGTGAGTTGAACTTGTCTTTGACCCACACGTGAGATGATCTTGTCTATGACGCACGCGTGAGCTGATCTTGTTTATGACCCACATGTGAGCTGATCTTGTCTATGACCCACACGTGAGCTGAACATGTCTATGAACCACATGTGAGCTGATCTTGTCCATGAGCCACACGTGAGCTGATCTTGTCTTTGACCCACATGTGGGCTGATCTTGTCTATGACCCACATGTGAGCGGATCTTGTCTATGGCCCGCGTGTGAGCTGTTCTTGTCTATCACCCACACGTGAGCTGATCTTGTCTATGACCCACGCGTGAGCTGATCTTGTTTATGACCCACATGTGAGCTGATCCTGTTCATGTCCCACATGTGAGTTGAACTTGTCTTTGACCCACACGTGAGCTGATCTTGTCTATGATCCACATGTGAGCTAATCCTGTTTATGACCAACACATGAGCTGTTCTTGTCTTTGACCCACACGTGAGCTGATCATGTCTATGACCCACACGTGAGCTGATCTTGTCTTTGACCCACACGTGAGCTAATCTTGTCTACGACACAAGCGTGAGCTGATCTTGTCTATGACCCACACGACGGCTGTTCTTGTCTATGACCCACGCATGAGCTGTTCTTGTCTATGACCCACACGTGAGCTGATCATGTCTATGACCCACACGTGAGCTGATCTTGTTTATGACCCACATGTGAGCTGATCTTGTCTATGACCAACATGTGAGCTGAACATTTCTATGAACCACACGCGAGCTGATCTTGTCTATGAGCCACACGTGAGCTGATATTGTCTTTGAACCACACATGTACTGATGTTGTCTATGACCCACGCGTGAGCTGATCTTGTCTATGACTCACGCATGAGCTGATCTTGTCTATGACTCACGCGTGAGCTGATCTTGTCTATGACCCACAGGTGAGCTGATCTTGTTTATGACCCACACGTGAGCTGATCTTGTCTATGACCCACACATGAGCGGATCTTGTCTATGACCCACGAGCGAGCTGTTCTTGTCTATGACCCACAAGTGAGCTGATCTTGTCTATGACCCACAATGAGCTGATCTTGTCTATGACCCATGCATGAGCTGAACTTGTCTATGACCCACACGTGAGCTGAACATGTCTATGAACCACACGTGAGCTGATCATGTCTATGAGCCACACGTGAGCTGATCTTGTCTTTGACCCACACATGAGCTGATCTTGTCTTTGACCCACACATGAGCTGATCTTGTCTATGACCCACACGTGAGCTGATCATGTCTATGACCCACGCGTGAGCTGATCTTGTTTATGACCCACATGTGAGCTGATCTTGTCTATGACCCACATGTGAGCTGAACATTTCTATGAACCACACTTGAGCTGATCTTGTCTATGACCCACACGTGAGCTGATCTTGTCTATGACCCACACATGAGAGGATCTTGTCTATGACCCACGAGCAAGCTGTTCTTGTCTACGACCCACAAGTGAGCTGATCTTG
This sequence comes from Ambystoma mexicanum, assembly GCF_040938575.1. Lineage (NCBI taxonomy): Eukaryota > Metazoa > Chordata > Amphibia > Caudata > Ambystomatidae > Ambystoma > Ambystoma mexicanum. The sequence continues at coordinate 24,791,415 of NC_090931.1, forward strand.
TCTATGACCCACAAGTGAGCTGATCTTGTCTATGACCCATGCATGAGCTGATCTTGTCTATGACCCATGCATGAGTCGATCCTGTTTATGACCCACACGTTAGATGAGCTTTTCCTTGACCCACATGTGAGCTGATCTTGTCTATGACCAATGCGTGAGCCGATCCTGTTTATGACCCACACGTGAGCTGATCTTGTCTTTAACCCACATGTGAGCTGATCCTGTCTATGAACAATGTGACAGCCAATCCTGTTTATGACCCACACGTGAGCTGATATTGTCTTTAACCCACATGTGAGCTGATCTTGTCTATGACCCACGCATAAGCTATCCTGTCTTTGACCCACCCGTGAGATGATCTAGTCTATGACCCAGGCATGAGCTGATACTGTTCATGACCCACACATGAGCTGATCCTGTTTATGACCCACACATGAGCTGATCTTGTCTATGACCCACACGTGAGCTGATCTTGTCTATGACCCATGCGTGAGCTAATCTTGTCTATGACCCACGTGTGAGTTGATCGTGTCTATGACCCATGCGTGAGCTAATCTTGTCTATGACCCACGTGTGAGCTGATTGTGTCTATGACCCATATGTGAGCTGATTTTGTCTATGACACACTTGTGAACTTATCTTGAGCTGATCTTGTCTATGACACACACGTGAGCTGATCTTGTCTATGACCCACACGTGAGCTGATCTTGTGTTTGACCCGCACTTGAGCTGATCTTGTCTATGACCCACATTTGAGCTGATCTTGTCTATGACCCAAGCGTGAGCTGATCCTGTTTATGACCCACACGTGAGCTGATCTTGTCTTTGACCCGCACGTGGGCTGATCTTGTCTATGACCCACGCATGAGCTGATTCAGCTTATGACCCACACGTGAGCTGTTCTTGTCTTTGACCCACACGTGAGCTGATCTTTTCAATGAGCCACAAGTGAGCTGATCTTGTCTATGACTCACACATGAGCTGATATTGTTTATGACCCATGCGTGAGCTGATCTTGCCTATGGCCATGCGTGAGTTGATCTTGTCTATGACACAGGCATGAGCTAATCTTGTCTATGACTCACGCGTGAGCTGATCTTGTCTATGACCCAGGCGTGAGCTGATCTTGTCTATGACACACGCGTGAACTGATCTTGTCTATGACCCACACATGAGCTGATCTTGTCTATGACCCATGCGTGAGCTGATCTTTTCTATGAGCCACACATGAGACGATCCTGTCTATGACACACTCGTGAGCTATTCTTGTCTATGACCCAGATGTGAGCTGATCTTGTTTATGTCCCACACGTGAGCTGGTCTTGTCTATGACCCACATATGAGCGGATCTTGTCTATGGCCCGCGTGTGAGCTGTTCTTGTCTATGACCCACACGTAAGCTGATCTTGTCTATGACCCACGCGTGAGCTGATCTTGTTTATGACCCACATGTGAGCTGATCTTGTCTATGACCCACACGTGAGCTGGACATGTCTATGAACCACATGTGAGCTGATCTTGTCTATGAGCCACACATGAGATGATCCTGTCTATGACACACGCGTGAGCTTTCCTTGTCTATGACCCAGATGGGAGCTGATCTTGTTTATGTCCCACACGTGAGCTGGTCTTGTCTATGACTCACATGTGAGCGGATCTTGTCTATGGCCCGCGTGTGAGCTGTTCTTGTCTATGACCCACACGTAAGCTGATCTTGTCTATGACCCACGCGTGAGCTGATCTTGTTTATGACCCACATGTGAGCTGATCTTGTCTATGACCCACATGTGAGCTGATCCTGTTTATGTCCCACATGTGAGTTGAACTTGTCTTTGACCCACACGTGAGATGATCTTGTCTATGACGCACGCGTGAGCTGATCTTGTTTATGACCCACATGTGAGCTGATCTTGTCTATGACCCACACGTGAGCTGAACATGTCTATGAACCACATGTGAGCTGATCTTGTCTATGAGCCACACGTGAGCTGATCTTGTCTTTGACCCACATGTGGGCTGATCTTGTCTATGACCCACATGTGAGCGGATCTTGTCTATGGCCCGCGTGTGAGCTGTTCTTATCTATCACCCACACGTGAGCTGATCTTGTCTATGACCCACGCGTGAGCTGATCTTGTTTATGACCCACATGTGAGCTGATCCTGTTCATGTCCCACATGTGAGTTGAACTTGTCTTTGACCCACACGTGAGCTGATCTTGTCTATGATCCACATGTGAGCTAATCCTGTTTATGACCAACACATGAGCTGTTCTTGTCTTTGACCCACACGTGAGCTGATCATGTCTATGACCCACACGTGAGCTGATCTTGTCTTTGACCCACACGTGAGCTAATCTTGTCTACGACACAAGCGTGAGCTGATCTTGTCTATGACCCACACGACGGCTGTTCTTGTCTATGACCCACGCATGAGCTGTTCTTGTCTATGACCCACACGTGAGCTGATCATGTCTATGACCCACACGTGAGCTGATCTTGTTTATGACCCACATGTGAGCTGATCTTGTCTATGAGCCACACGTGAGCTGATATTGTCTTTGAACCACACATGTTCTGATGTTGTCTATGACCCACGCGTGAGCTGATCTTGTCTATGACTCACGCATGAGCTGATCTTGTCTATGACCCACGAGCGAGCTGTTCTTGTCTATGACCCACAAGTGAGCTGATCTTGTCTATGACCCACAATGAGCTGATCTTGTCTATGACCCATGCATGAGCTGAACTTGACTATGACCCACACGTGAGCTGAACATGTCTATGAACCACACGTGAGCTGATCATGTCTATGAGCCACACGTGAGCTGATCTTGTCTTTGACCCACACGTGAGCTGATCTTGTCTATGACCCACGCATGAGCTGATCCTGTTTATGACCCACACGTGAGATGAGCTTTTCTTTGACCCACACATGAGCTGATCTTGTCTATGACCCACACGTGAGCTGATCATGTCTATGACCCACGCGTGAGCTGGTCATGTCTATGACCCACGCGTGAGCTGATCTTGTTTATGACCCACATGTGAGCTGATCTTGTCTATGACCCACATGTGAGCTGAACATTTCTATGAACCACACGTGAGCTGATCTTGTCTATGAGCCACACGTGAGCTGATATTGTCTTTGAACCACACATGAACTGATCTTGTCTATGACCCACGCGTGAGCTGATCTTGTCTGTGACTCATGCGTGAGCTGATCTTGTCTATGACCCACGCATGAGCTGATCCTGTTTATGACCCACACGTGAGATGAGCTTTTCTTTGACCCACACATGAGCTGATCTTGTCTATGACCCACACGTGAGCTGATCATGTCTATGACCCACGCGTGAGCTGATCTTGTTTATGACCCACATGTGAGCTGATCTTGTCTATGACCCACATGTGAGCTGAACATTTCTATGAACCACACGTGAGCTGATCTTGTCTATGAGCCACACGTGAGCTGATATTGTCTTTGAACCACACATGAACTGATCTTGTCTATGACCCACGCGTGAGCTGATCTTGTCTTTGACCCACACGTGAGCTGATCTTGTCTATGACCCACGCATGAGCTGATCCTGTTTATGACCCACACATGAGATGAGCTTTTCTTTGACCCACACATGAGCTGATCTTGTCTATGACCCACACGTGAGCTGATCATGTCTATGACCCACGCGTGAGCTGATCATGTCTATGACCCACGCGTGAGCTGATCTTGTTTATGACCCACATGTGAGCTGATCTTGTCTATGACCCACATGTGAGCTGAACATTTCTATGAACCACACGTGAGCTGATCTTGTCTATGAGCCATACGTGAGCTGATATTGTCTTTGAACCACACTTGAACTGATCTTGTCTATGACTCACGCGTGAGCTGATCTTGTCTGTGACTCATGCGTGAGCTGATCTTGTCTATGACCCACAGGTGAGCTGATCTTGTTTATGACCCACACGTGAGCTGATCTTGTCTATGACCCACACATGAGAGGATCTTGTCTATGACCCACGAGTGAGCTGTTCTTGTCTACGACCCACAAGTGAGCTGATCTTGTCTATGACCCACAAGTGAGCTGATCTTGTCTATGACCCATGCATGAGCTGAACTTGTCTATGACCCACACGTGAGCTGAACATGTCTATGAACCACACGTGAGCTGATCATGTCTATGAGCCACACGTGAGCTGATCTTATCTTTGACCCACACGTGAGCTGATCTTGTCTATGACCCGCGCATGAGCTGATCCTGTTTATGACCCACACGTGAGATGAGCTTTTCTTTGACCCACACGTGAGCTGATCTTGTCTATGACCAATGTGTGAGCCGATCCTGTTTATGACCCACACGTGAGCTGATCTTGTCTTTAACCCACATGTGAGCTGATCCTGTCTATGAACAATGTGACAGCCAATCCTGTTTATGACCCACACGTGAGCTGATCTTGTCTTTAACCCACATGTGAACTGATCTTGAGCTGATCTTGTCTATGAAACACATGTGAGCTGATCTTGTCTATGACCCCCACTTGAGCTGATCTTGTCTTTGACCCGCACATGAGCTGATCTTGTCTATGACCCACGCATGAGCTGATACTGTTTATGACCCACATGTGAGCTGTTTGTGTCTTTGACCCACATGTGAGCTGATCTTGTCTATGAGCCACAAGTGAGCTGATCGTGTCTATGACACACGTGTGAGCTGATCTTGTCTATGACCCACACGTGAAATGATCTTGAGCTGATATTGTCTATGACACACACGTGAGCTGACCTTGTCTCTGACCCACACGTGAGCTGATCTTGTTTATGACCCATGCGTGAGCTGATCTTGCCTATGGCCATGCATGAGCTGATCTTGTCTATGACACAGGCATGAGCTGATCTTGTCTATGACTCTTGCGTGAGCCGATCTTGTCTATGACCCAGGCGTGAGCTGATCTTGTCTATGACACACGTGTGAACTGATCTTGTCCATGACCCACACATGAGCTGATCTTGTCTATGACCCATGCGTGAGCTGATCTTGTCTATGAGCCACACATGAGCTGATCCTGTCTATGACACATGCATGAGCTGTTCTTGTCTATGACGCAGAGGTGAGCTGATCTTGTTTATGACCCACACGTGAGGTGATCTTGTCTATGACCCACATTTGAGTGGATCTTGTCTATGACCCACATGTGAGCTGATCCTGTTTACTTCCCACATGTGAGTTGAACTTGTCTTTGACCCACACGTGAGCTGATCTGTCTATGACCCACACGTGAGCTGATCCTGTTTATGACCCACTCGTGAGCTGATCTTGTCTTTGACCCACACGTGAGCTGATCTTGTCTATGACCAACGCGTGATCTGATCCTGTTTATGACCCACACGTGAGCTGATCTTGTCTTTGACCCACACGTGAGCTGATCTTGTCTATGACCCACGCATGAGCTGATACTTTTTGTGACCCACACGTGAGCTGTTCTTGTCTTTGACCCACACATGAGCTGATCTTGTCTATGAGCCACAAGTGAGCTGATCTTGTCTATGACCCACGTGTGAGCTGATCGTGTCTATGACCGATACGTGAGCTGATTTTGTTTATGACCCACATGTGAACTGATCTTGAGCTGATCTTGTCTATGACACACCCGTGAGCTTATCTTATCTATGACCCGCACGTGAGCTGATCTTGTCTTTGACCCGCACGTTAGATGATCTTGTCTATGTCCCACGCATGAGCTGATACTTTTTGTGACCCACACGTGAGCTATTCTTGTCTTTGACCCACACGTGAGCTGATCTTGTCTATGAGCCACAAATGAGCTGATCTTATCTATGACCCACGCGTGAGCTGATCTTGTCTATGACCCATACGTGAGCTGATTTTGTCTATGACCCATACGTGAACTGATCTTGAGCTGATCTTGTTTATGACCCATGCATGAGCTGATCTTGCCTATGGCCATGCATGAGTTGATCTTGTCTATGACACAGGCATGAGCTGATCTTGTCTATGACTCACGCGTGAGCTGATCTTTTCTATGACCCAGGCGTGAGCTGATCTTGTCTATGATACACGCGTGAACTGAACTTCTCTATGACCCATGCGTGAGCTGATCTTGTCTATGAGCCACACATGAGCTGATCCTGTCTATTACACATGCGTGAGCTGTTCTTGTCTATGACCCAGAGGTGAGCTGATCTTGTTTATGACCCACACGTGAGCTGACCTTGTCTATGAGCCACATGTGAGCTGATCTTGTCTTTGACCCACACGTGAGCTGATCTTGTCTATGACCCATGCATGAGCTGATCCTGTTTATGACCCACACGTGATCTGAGCTTTTCTTTGACCCGCACGTGAGCTGATCTTGTCTTTAACCCACATGTGAGCTGATCTTGTCTATGACCAATGCGTGAGCCGATCCAGTTTATGACCCACATATGAGCTGATCTTGTCTTTAACCCACATGTGAGCTGATCTTGTCTATGACCCATGCATGAGTTGATCCTGTCTTTGACCCACACGTGAACTAATCTTGTCTATGACTCACGCGTGAACTGATCTTGTCTATGACCAACGCATGATCTGTTCTTGTCTATGACCCTCAGATGAGCTGATTTATTTTATGACGCACACGTGAGCTGATCTTGTCTATGAGCCACATGTGAGCTGATCTTGTCTTTGACCCACAACTGGGCTGATCTTGTCTATGACCCACATGTGAGCTGATCCTGTTTATGTCCACCATGTGAGTTGAACTTGATTTTGACCCACACGTGAGCTGATTGTGTCTATGACCCACACATGAGCTGATCTTGTCTATGACCCATGCGTGAGCTGATCTTTTCTATGAGCCACACATGAGATGATCCTGTCTATGACACACGCGTGAGCTGTTCTTGTCTATGACCCAGATGTGAGCTGATCTTGTTTTTGTCCCACACGTGAGCTGGTCTTGTCTATGACCCACATGTGAGCGGATCTTGTCTATGGCCCGCGTGTGAGCTGTTCTTGTCTATGACCCACACGTAAGCTGATCTTGTCTATGACCCACGCGTGAGCTGATCTTGTTTATGACCCACATGTGAGCTGATCTTGTCTATGACCCACACGTGAGCTGAACATGTCTATGAACCACATGTGAGCTGATCTTGTCTATGAGCCACACATGAGATGATCCTGTCTATGACACACGCGTGAGCTGTCCTTGTCTATGACCCAGATGGGAGCTGATATTGTTTATGTCCCACACGTGAGCTGGTCTTGTCTATGACCCACATGTAAGCTGATCTTGTCTATGACCCACGCGTGAGCTGATATTGTTTATGACCCACATGTGAGCTGATCTTGTCTATGAGCCACACGTGAGCTGATCTTGTCTTTGACCCACATGTGGGCTGATCTTGTCTATGACCCACATGTGAGCTGATCCTGTTTATGTCCCACATGTGAGTTGAACTTGTCTTTGACCCACACGTGAGCTGATCTTGTCTATGACCCACGCGTGAGCTGATCTTGTTTATGACCCACATGTGAGCTGACCTTGTTTATGACCCACACGTGAGCTGAACATGTCTATGAACCACATGTGAGCTGATCTTGTCTATGAGCCACACGTGAGCTGATCTTGTCTTTGACCCACATATGGGCTGATCTTGTCTATGACCCACACGTGAGCTGATCTTGTCTATGACCCACGCGTGAGCTGATCTTGTTTATGACCCATATGTGAGCTGATCTTGTCTATGACCCACACGTGAGCTGAACATGTCTATGAACCACATGTGAGCTGATCTTGTCTATGAGCCACACGTGAGCTGATCTTGTCTTTGACCCACATGTGGGCTGATCTTGTCTATGACCCACATGTGAGCGGATCTTGTCTATGGCTCGCGTGTGAGCTGTTCTTGTCTATGACCCACATGTGAGCTGATCTTGTCTATGACCCACGCGTGAGCTGATCTTGTTTATGACCCACATGTGAGCTGATCCTGTTTATGTCCCACATGTGAGTTGAACTTGTCTTTGACCCACACGTGAGCTGATCTTGTCTATGATCCACATGTGAGCTGATCCTGTTTATGACCAACACACGAGCTGTTCTTTTCTTTGACCCACACGTGAGCTGATCATGTCTATGACCCACACGTGAGCTGATCTTGTCTTTGACCCACACATGAGCTGACCTTGTCTCTGACCCACACGTGAGTTGATCTTGTTTATGACCCATGCATGAGCTGATCTTCTCTATGACTCACGCGTGAGCTGATCTTGTCTATGACCCACACGACGGCTGTTCTTGACTATGACCCACGCGTGAGCTGTTCTTGTCTATGACCCACACATGAGCTGATCATGTCTATGACCCACGCGTGAGCTGATCTTGTTTATGACCCACATGTGAGCTGATCTTGTCTATGACCCGCATGTGAGCTGAACATTTCTATGAACCACACATGAGCTGATCTTGTCTATGAGCCACACGTGAGCTGATATTGTCTTTGAACCACACATGAACTGATGTTGTCTATGACCCACGCGTGAGCTGATCTTGTCTATGACTCACGCGTGAGCTGATCTTGTCTATGACCCACAGGTGAGCTGATCTTGTTTATGACCCACACGTGAGCTGATCTTGTCTATGACCCACACATGAGCGGATCTTGTCTATGACCCACAAGTGAGCTGATCTTGTCTATGACCCACAAGTGAGCTGATCTTGTCTATGACCCATGCATGAGCTGAACTTGTCTATGACCCACACGTGAGCTGAACATGTCTATGAACCACACGTGAGCTGATCATGTCTATGAGCCACACGTGAGCTGATCTTGTCTTTGACCCACACGTGAGCTGATCTTGTCTATGACCCACGCATGAGCTGATCCTGTTTATGACCCACACGTGAGATGAGCTTTTCTTTGACCCACACATGAGCTGATCTTGTCTATGACCCACACGTGAGCTGATCATGTCTATGACCCACGCGTGAGCTGATCTTGTTTATGACCCACATGTGAGCTGATCTTGTCTATGACCCACATGTGAGCTGAACATTTCTATGAACCACACGTGAGCTGATCCTGTCTATGAGCCACACGTGAGCTAATATTGTCTTTGAACCACACATGAACTGATCTTGTCTATGACCCACGCGTGAGCTGATCTTGTCTATGACTCACGCGTGAGCTGATCTTGTCTATGACTCATGCGTGAGCTGATCTTGTCTATGACCCACAGGTGAGCTGATCTTGTTTATGACCCACACGTGAGCTGATCTTGTCTATGACCACACATGAGCGGATCTTTTCTATGACCCACGAGCGAGCTGTTCTTGTCTATGACCCACAAGTGAGCTGATCTTGTCTATGACCCACAAGTGAGCTGATCTTGTCTATGACCCATGCATGAGCTGAACTTGTCTATGACCCACACGTGAGCTGATCTTGTCTTTGACCAACACATGAGCTGATCTTGTCTATGACCCACGCATGAGCTGATCCTGTTTATGACCCACACGTGAGATGAGCTTTTCTTTGACCCACACGTGATCTGATCTTGTCTATGACCAATGCGTGAGCCGATCCTGTTTATGACCCACACGTGAGCTGATCTTGTCTTTAACCCCCATGTGAGCTGATCCTGTCTATGAACAATGTGACAGCCAATCCTGTTTATGACCCACACGTGAGCTGATCTTGTCTTTAACCCACATGTGAGCTGATCTTGTCTATGAACCACGCATAAGCTATCCTGTCTTTGACCCACCCGTGAGATGATCTAGTCTATGACCCAGGCATGAGCTGATACTGTTTATGACCCACACATGAGCTGTTCTTGTCTTTGACCCACATGTGAGCTGATCTTGTCTATGAGCCACAAGTGAGCTGATCTTGTCTATGACCCACGTGTGAGCTGATCGTGTCTATGACCCATATGTGAGCTGATTTTGTCTATGACACACTTGTGAACTGATCTTGAGCTGAACTTGTCTATGACACACACGTGAGCTGATCTTGTCTATGACCCACACGTGAGCTGATCCTGTTTAAACCCACACGTGAGCTGATCTTGTCTTTGACCCGCACGTGGGCTGATCTTGTCTATGACCCACGCATGAGCTGATCTTTTCTATGAGCCACAAGTGAGCTGATCTTGTCTATGACCCACGTGTGAGCTGATCATGTCTATGACCCATACGTGAGCTGATTTTGTCTATGACCCACATGTGAACTGATCTTGAGCTGATCTTGTCTATGACCCCCACTTGAGCTGATCTTGTCTTTGACCCGCACATGAGCTGATCTTGACTATGACCCACGCATGAGCTGATACTGTTTATGACCCATATGTGAGCTGTTTGTGTCTTTGACCCACATGTGAGCTGATCTTGTCTATGAGCCACAAGTGAGCTGATCGTGTCTATGACACACATGTGAGCTGATCTTGTCTATGACCCATATGTGAGCTGATTTTGTCTATGACCCACACGTGAACTGATCTTGAGCTGATCTTGTCTATGACACACACGTGAGCTGACCTTTTCTCTGACCCACACTTGAGCTGATCTTGTTTATGACCCATGCGTGAGCTGATCTTGCCTATGACTCTTGCGTGAGCTGATCTTGTCTATGACCCAGGCGTGAGCTGATCTTGTCTATGACACACGCGTGAACTGATCTTGTCCATGACCCACACATGAGCTGATCTTGTCTATGACCCATGCGTGAGCTGATCTTGTCTATGAGCCACACATGAGCTGATCCTGTCTATGACACATGCATGAGCTGTTCTTGTCTATGACCCAGAGGTGAGCTGATCTTTTTTATGACCCACACGTGAGCTGACCTTGTCTCTGAGCCACATGTGAGCGGATCTTGTCTATGACCCACATGTGAGCTGATACTGTTTACGTCCCACATGTGAGTTGAGCTTGTCTTTGACCCACATGTGAGCTGATCTGTCTATGACCCACACGTGAGCTGATCCTGTTTATGACCCACTCGTGAGCTGATCTTGTCTTTGACCCACACGTGAGCTGATCTTGTCTATGACCAACGCGTGAGCTGATCCTGTTTATGACCCACACGTGAGCTGATCTTATCTTTGACCAACACGTGAGCTGATCTTGTCTATGACCCACGCATGAGCTGATACTTTTTGTGACCCACACGTGAGCTGTTCTTGTCTTTGACCCACACATGAGCTGATCTTGTCTATGAGCCACAAGTTAGCTGATCTTGTCTATGACCCACGTGTGAGCTGATCGTGTCTATGACCGATACGTGAGCTGATTTTGTTTATGACCCACATGTGAACTGATCTTGAGCTGATCTTGTCTATGATACACACGTGAGCTGATGGTATCTATGACCCGCACGTGAGCTGATCTTGTCTTTGACCAACACGTGAGCTGATCTTGTCTATGACCCACACATGAGCTGATACTTTTTGTGACCCACACGTGAGCTATTCTTGTCTTTGACCCACACGTGAGCTGATCTTGTCTATGAGCCACAAATGAGCTGATCTTGTCTATGACCCACGCGTGAGCTGATCTTGTCTATGACCCATACGTGAGCTGATTTTGTCTATGACCCATACGTGAACTGATCTTGAGCTGAGCTGATCTTGTTTATGACCCATGCATGAGCTGATCTTGCCTATGGCCATGCATGAGTTGATCTTTTCTATGACACAGGCGTGAGCTGATCTTGTCTATGATACACGCGTGAACTGAACTTCTCTATGACCCATGCGTGAGCTGATCTTGTCTATGACCCACACATGAGCTGATCTTGTTTAAGACCCACACGTGAGCTGACCTTGTCTATGAGCCACATGTGAGCTGATCTTGTCTTTGACCCACACGTGAGCTGATCTTGTCTATGACCCATGCATGAGCTGATCCTGTTTATGACCCACACGTGAGCTGAGCTTTTCTTTGACCCACGCATGAGCTGATCTTGTCTATGACTCACGCGTGAGCTGATCTTGTCTATCACCCACAGGTGAGCTGATCTTGTTTATGACCCACACGTGAGCTGATCTTGTCTATGACCCACACATGAGCGGATCTTGTCTATGACCCACGAGCGAGCTGTTCTTGTCTATGACCCACAAGTGAGCTGATCTTGTCTATGACCCACAATGAGCTGATCTTGTCTATGACCCATGCATGAGCTGAACTTGTCTATGACCCACACGTGAGCTGAACATGTCTATGAACCACACGTGAGCTGATCATGTCTATGAGCCACACGTGAGCTGATCTTGTCTTTGACCCACACATGAGCTGATCTTGTCTTTGACCCACACATGAGCTGATCTTGTCTATGACCCACACGTGAGCTGATCATGTCTATGACCCACGCGTGAGCTGATCTTGTTTATGACCCACATGTGAGCTGATCTTGTCTATGACCCACATGTGAGCTGAACATTTCTATGAACCACACTTGAGCTGATCTTGTCTATGAGCCACACGTGAGCTGATATTGTCTTTGAACCACACATGAACTGATCTTGTCTATGACCCACACGTGAGCTGATCTTGTCTATGACTCACGCGTGAGCTGATCTTTTCTATGGCTCATGCGTGAGCTGATCTTGTCTATGACCCACAGGTGAGCTGATCTTATTTATGACCCACACGTGAGCTGATCTTGTCTATGACCCACACATGAGAGGATCTTGTCTATGACCCACGAGCAAGCTGTTCTTGTCTACGACCCACAAGTGAGCTGATCTTGTCTATGACCCACAAGTGAGCTGATCTTGTCTATGACCCATGCATGAGCTGATCTTGTCTATGACCCATGCATGACCTGAACTTGTCTATGACCCACACGTGAGCTGAACATGTCTATGAACCACACGTGAGCTGATCATGTCTTTGACCCACACGTGAGCTGATCTTGTCTATGACCCACGCATGAGCCGATCCTGTTTATGACCCACACGTTAGATGAGCTTTTCCTTGACCCACATGTGAGCTGATCTTGTCTATGACCAATGCGTGAGCCGATCCTGTTTATGACCCACACGTGAGCTGATCTTGTCTTTAACCCACATGTGAGCTGATCCTGTCTATGAACAATGTGACAGCCAATCCTGTTTATGACCCACACGTGAGCTGATATTGTCTTTAACCCACATGTGAGCTGATCTTGTCCATGACCCACGCATAAGCTATCCTGTCTTTGACCCACCCGTGAGATGATCTAGTCTATGACCCAGGCATGAGCTGATACTGTTCATGACCCACACATGAGCTGATCCTGTTTATGACCCACACATGAGCTGATCTTGTCTATGACCCACACGTGAGCTGATCTTGTCTATGACCCATGCGTGAGCTAATCTTGTCTATGACCCACGTGTGAGTTGATCGTGTCTATGACCCATGCGTGAGCTAATCTTGTCTATGACCCACGTGTGAGCTGATTGTGTCTATGATCCATATGTGAGCTGATTTTGTCTATGACACACTTGTGAACTTATCTTGAGCTGATCTTGTCTATGACACACACGTGAGCTGATCTTGTCTATGACCCACACTTGAGCTGATCTTGTGTTTGACCCGCACTTGAGCTGATCTTGTCTATGACCCACATTTGAGCTGATCTTGTCTATGACCCAAGCGTGAGCTGATCCTGTTTATGACCCACACGTGAGCTGATCTTGTCTTTGACCCGCACGTGGGCTGATCTTGTCTATGACCCACGCATGAGCTGATTCAGCTTATGACCCACACGTGAGCTGTTCTTGTCTTTGACCCACACGTGAGCTGATCTTTTCAATGAGCCACAAGTGAGCTGATCTTGTCTATGACTCACACATGAGCTGATATTGTTTATGACCCATGCGTGAGCTGATCTTGCCTATGGCCATGCGTGAGTTGATCTTGTCTATGACACAGGCATGAGCTAATCTTGTCTATGACTCACGCGTGAGCTGATCTTGTCTATGACCCAGGCGTGAGCTGATCTTGTCTATGACCCAGGCGTGAGCTGATCTTGTCTATGACACATGCGTGAACTGATCTTGTCTATGACCCACACATGAGCTGATCTTGTCTATGACCCATGCGTGAGCTGATCTTTTCTATGAGCCACACATGAGACGATCCTGTCTATGACACACGCGTGAGCTATTCTTGTCTATGACCCAGATGTGAGCTGATCTTGTTTATGTCCCACACGTGAGCTGATCTTGTCTATGACCCACATATGAGCGGATCTTGTCTATGGCCCGCGTGTGAGCTGTTCTTGTCTATGACCCACACGTAAGCTGATCTTGTCTATGACCCACGCGTGAGCTGATCTTGTTTATGACCCACATGTGAGCTGATCTTGTCTATGACCCACACGTGAGCTGGACATGTCTATGAACGACATGTGAGCTGATCTTGTCTATGAGCCACACATGAGATGATCCTGTCTATGACACACGCGTGAGCTTTCCTTGTCTATGACCCAGATGGGAGCTGATCTTGTTTATGTCCCACACGTGAGCTGGTCTTGTCTATGACTCACATGTGAGCGGATCTTGTCTATGGCCCGCGTGTGAGCTGTTCTTGTCTATGACCCACACGTAAGCTGATCTTGTCTATGACCCACGCGTGAGCTGATCTTGTTTATGACCCACATGTGAGCTGATCTTGTCTATGACCCACATGTGAGCTGATCCTGTTTATGTCCCACATGTGAGTTGAACTTGTCTTTGACCCACACGTGAGATGATCTTGTCTATGACGCACGCGTGAGCTGATCTTGTTTATGACCCACATGTGAGCTGATCTTGCCTATGACCCACACGTGAGCTGATCTTGTCTATGACCCACACATGAGAGGATCTTGTCTATGACCCACGAGCAAGCTGTTCTTGTCTACGACCCACAAGTGAGCTGATCTTGTCTATGACCCACAAGTGAGCTGATCTTGTCTATGACCCATGCATGAGCTGATCTTGTCTATGACCCATGCATGAGCTGAACTTGTCTATGACCCACACGTGAGCTGAACATGTCTATGAACCACACGTGAGCTGATCATGTCTTTGACCCACACGTGAGCTGATCTTCTCTATGACCCACGCATGAGCCGATCCTGTTTATGACCCACACGTTAGATGAGCTTTTCTTTGACCCACATGTGAGCTGATCTTGTCTATGACCAATGCGTGAGCCGATCCTGTTTATGACCCACACGTGAGCTGATCTTGTCTTTAACCCACATGTGAGCTGATCCTGTCTATGAACAATGTGACAGCCAATCCTGTTTATGACCCACACGTGAGCTGATATTGTCTTTAACCCACATGTGAGCTGATCTTGTCTATGACCCACGCATAAGCTATCCTGTCTTTGACCCACCCATGAGATGATCTAGTCTATGACCCAGGCATGAGCTGATACTGTTCATGACCCACACATGAGCTGATCCTGTTTATGACCCACACATGAGCTGATCTTGTCTATGACCCACACGTGAGCTGATCTTGTCTATGACCCATGCGTGAGCTAATCTTGTCTATGACCCACGTGTGAGCTGATCGTGTCTATGACCCATGCGTGAGCTAATCTTGTCTATGACCCACGTGTGAGCTGATTGTGTCTATGACCCATATGTGAGCTGATTTTGTCTATGACACACTTGTGAACTTATCTTGAGCTGATCTTGTCTATGACACACACGTGAGATGATCTTGTCTATGACCCACACGTGAGCTGATCTTGTGTTTGACCCGCACTTGAGCTGATCTTGTCTATGACCCACATTTGAGCTGATCTTGTCTATGACCCAAGCGTGAGCTGATCCTGTTTATGACCCACACGTGAGCTGATCTTGTCTTTGACCCGCACGTGGGCTGATCTTGTCTATGACCCACGCATGAGCTGATTCAGCTTATGACCCACACGTGAGCTGTTCTTGTCTTTGACCCACACGTGAGCTGATCTTTTCAATGAGCCACAAGTGAGCTGATCTTGTCTATGACTCACACATGAGCTGATATTGTTTATGACCCATGCGTGAGCTGATCTTGCCTATGGCCATGCGTGAGTTGATCTTGTCTATGACACAGGCATGAGCTAATCTTGTCTATGACTCACGCGTGAGCTGATCTTGTCTATGACCCAGGCGTGAGCTGATCTTGTCTATGACACACGCGTGAACTGATCTTGTCTATGACCCACACATGAGCTGATCTTGTCTATGACCCATGCGTGAGCTGATCTTTTCTATGAGCCACACATGAGACGATCCTGTCTATGACACACGCGTGAGCTGTTCTTGTCTATGACCCAGATGTGAGCTGATCTTGTTTATGTCCCACACGTGAGCTGGTCTTGTCTATGACCCACATATGAGCGGATCTTGTCTATGGCCCGCGTGTGAGCTGTTCTTGTCTATGACCCACACGTAAGCTGATCTTGTCTATGACCCACGCGTGAGCTGATCTTGTTTATGACCCACATGTGAGCTGATCTTGTCTATGACCCACACGTGAGCTGGACATGTCTATGAACCACATGTGAGCTGATCTTGTCTATGAGCCACACATGAGATGATCCTGTCTATTACACACGCGTGAGCTTTCCTTGTCTATGACCCAGATGGGAGCTGATTTTGTTTATGTCCCACACGTGAGCTGGTCTTGTCTATGACTCACATGTGAGCGGATCTTGTCTATGGCCCGCGTGTGAGCTGTTCTTGTCTATGACCCACACGTAAGCTGATCTTGTCTATGACCCACGCGTGAGCTGATCTTGTTTATGACCCACATGTGAGCTGATCTTGTCTATGACCCACATGTGAGCTGATCCTGTTTATGTCCCACATGTGAGTTGAACTTGTCTTTGACCCACACGTGAGATGATCTTGTCTATGACGCACGCGTGAGCTGATCTTGTTTATGACCCACATGTGAGCTGATCTTGTCTATGACCCACACGTGAGCTGAACATGTCTATGAACCACATGTGAGCTGATCTTGTCCATGAGCCACACGTGAGCTGATCTTGTCTTTGACCCACATGTGGGCTGATCTTGTCTATGACCCACATGTGAGCGGATCTTGTCTATGGCCCGCGTGTGAGCTGTTCTTGTCTATCACCCACACGTGAGCTGATCTTGTCTATGACCCACGCGTGAGCTGATCTTGTTTATGACCCACATGTGAGCTGATCCTGTTCATGTCCCACATGTGAGTTGAACTTGTCTTTGACCCACACGTGAGCTGATCTTGTCTATGATCCACATGTGAGCTAATCCTGTTTATGACCAACACATGAGCTGTTCTTGTCTTTGACCCACACGTGAGCTGATCATGTCTATGACCCACACGTGAGCTGATCTTGTCTTTGACCCACACGTGAGCTAATCTTGTCTACGACACAAGCGTGAGCTGATCTTGTCTATGACCCACACGACGGCTGTTCTTGTCTATGACCCACGCATGAGCTGTTCTTGTCTATGACCCACACGTGAGCTGATCATGTCTATTACCCACACGTGAGCTGATCTTGTTTATGACCCACATGTGAGCTGATCTTGTCTATGACCAACATGTGAGCTGAACATTTCTATGAACCACACGCGAGCTGATCTTGTCTATGAGCCACACGTGAGCTGATATTGTCTTTGAACCACACATGTACTGATGTTGTCTATGACCCACGCGTGAGCTGATCTTGTCTATGACTCACGCATGAGCTGATCTTGTCTATGACTCACGCGTGAGCTGATCTTGTCTATGACCCACAGGTGAGCTGATCTTGTTTATGACCCACACGTGAGCTGATCTTGTCTATGACCCACACATGAGCGGATCTTGTCTATGACCCACGAGCGAGCTGTTCTTGTCTATGACCCACAAGTGAGCTGATCTTGTCTATGACCCACAATGAGCTGATCTTGTCTATGACCCATGCATGAGCTGAACTTGTCTATGACCCACACGTGAGCTGAACATGTCTATGAACCACACGTGAGCTGATCATGTCTATGAGCCACACGTGAGCTGATCTTGTCTTTGACCCACACATGAGCTGATCTTGTCTTTGACCCACACATGAGCTGATCTTGTCTATGACCCACACGTGAGCTGATCATGTCTATGACCCACGCGTGAGCTGATCTTGTTTATGACCCACATGTGAGCTGATCTTGTCTATGACCCACATGTGAGCTGAACATTTCTATGAACCACACTTGAGCTGATCTTGTCTATGAGCCACACGTGAGCTGATATTGTCTTTGAACCACACATGAACTGATCTTGTCTATGACCCACACGTGAGCTGATCTTGTCTATGACTCACGCGTGAGCTGATCTTTTCTATGGCTCATGCGTGAGCTGATCTTGTCTATGACCCACAGGTGAGCTGATCTTGTTTATGACCCACACGTGAGCTGATCTTGTCTATGACCCACACATGAGAGGATCTTGTCTATGACCCACGAGCAAGCTGTTCTTGTCTACGACCCACAAGTGAGCTGATCTTGTCTATGACCCACAAGTGAGCTGATCTTGTCTATGACCCATGCATGAGCTGATCTTGTCTATGACCCATGCATGAGCTGAACTTGTCTATGACCCACACGTGAGCTGAACATGTCTATGAACCACACGTGAGCTGATCATGTCTTTGACCCACACGTGAGCTGATCTTGTCTATGACCCACGCATGAGCCGATCCTGTTTATGACCCACACGTTAGATGAGCTTTTCCTTGACCCACATGTGAGCTGATCTTGTCTATGACCAATGCGTGAGCCGATCCTGTTTATGACCCACACGTGAGCTGATCTTGTCTTTAACCCACATGTGAGCTGATCCTGTCTATGAACAATGTGACAGCCAATCCTGTTTATGACCCACACGTGAGCTGATATTGTCTTTAACCCACATGTGAGCTGATCTTGTCTATGACCCACGCATAAGCTA
Organism: Ambystoma mexicanum; assembly: GCF_040938575.1. NCBI lineage: Eukaryota > Metazoa > Chordata > Amphibia > Caudata > Ambystomatidae > Ambystoma > Ambystoma mexicanum. The sequence continues at coordinate 24,810,373 of NC_090931.1, forward strand.
TCCTGTCTTTGACCCACCCGTGAGATGATCTAGTCTATGACCCAGGCATGAGCTGATACTGTTCATGACCCACACATGAGCTGATCCTGTTTATGACCCACACATGAGCTGATCTTGTCTATGACCCACACGTGAGCTGATCTTGTCTATGACCCATGCGTGAGCTAATCTTGTCTATGACCCACGTGTGAGTTGATCGTGTCTATGACCCATGCGTGAGCTAATCTTGTCTATGACCCACGTGTGAGCTGATTGTGTCTATGACCCATATGTGAGCTGATTTTGTCTATGACACACTTGTGAACTTATCTTGAGCTGATCTTGTCTATGACACACACGTGAGCTGATCTTGTCTATGACCCACACGTGAGCTGATCTTGTGTTTGACCCGCACTTGAGCTGATCTTGTCTATGACCCACATTTGAGCTGATCTTGTCTATGACCCAAGCGTGAGCTGATCCTGTTTATGACCCACACGTGAGCTGATCTTGTCTTTGACCCGCACGTGGGCTGATCTTGTCTATGACCCACGCATGAGCTGATTCAGCTTATGACCCACACGTGAGCTGTTCTTGTCTTTGACCCACACGTGAGCTGATCTTTTCAATGAGCCACAAGTGAGCTGATCTTGTCTATGACTCACACATGAGCTGATATTGTTTATGACCCATGCGTGAGCTGATCTTGCCTATGGCCATGCGTGAGTTGATCTTGTCTATGACACAGGCATGAGCTAATCTTGTCTATGACTCACGCGTGAGCTGATCTTGTCTATGACCCAGGCGTGAGCTGATCTTGTCTATGACACACGCGTGAACTGATCTTGTCTATGACCCACACATGAGCTGATCTTGTCTATGACCCATGCGTGAGCTGATCTTTTCTATGAGCCACACATGAGACGATCCTGTCTATGACACACGCGTGAGCTATTCTTGTCTATGACCCAGATGTGAGCTGATCTTGTTTATGTCCCACACGTGAGCTGGTCTTGTCTATGACCCACATATGAGCGGATCTTGTCTATGGCCCGCGTGTGAGCTGTTCTTGTCTTTGACCCACACGTAAGCTGATCTTGTCTATGACCCACGCGTGAGCTGATCTTGTTTATGACCCACATGTGAGCTGATCTTGTCTATGACCCACACGTGAGCTGGACATGTCTATGAACCACATGTGAGCTGATCTTGTCTATGAGCCACACATGAGATGATCCTGTCTATGACACACGCGTGAGCTTTCCTTGTCTATGACCCAGATGGGAGCTGATCTTGTTTATGTCCCACACGTGAGCTGGTCTTGTCTATGACTCACATGTGAGCGGATCTTGTCTATGGCCCGCGTGTGAGCTGTTCTTGTCTATGACCCACACGTAAGCTGATCTTGTCTATGACCCACGCGTGAGCTGATCTTGTTTATGACCCACATGTGAGCTGATCTTGTCTATGACCCACATGTGAGCTGATCCTGTTTATGTCCCACATGTGAGTTGAACTTGTCTTTGACCCACACGTGAGATGATCTTGTCTATGACGCACCGGTGAGCTGATCTTGTTTATGACCCACATGTGAGCTGATCTTGTCTATGACCCACACGTGAGCTGAACATGTCTATGAACCACATGTGAGCTGATCTTGTCTATGAGCCACACGTGAGCTGATCTTGTCTTTGACCCACATGTGGGCTGATCTTGTCTATGACCCACATGTGAGCGGATCTTGGCTATGGCCCGTGTGTGAGCTATTCTTGTCTATCACCCACACGTGAGCTGATCTTGTTTATGACCCACGCGTGAGCTGATCTTGTTTATGACCCACATGTGAGCTGATCCTGTTCATGTCCCACATGTGAGTTGAACTTGTCTTTGACCCACACGTGAGCTGATCTTGTCTATGATCCACATGTGAGCTAATCCTGTTTATTACCAACACATGAGCTGTTCTTGTCTTTGACCCACACGTGAGCTGATCATGTCTATGACCCACACGTGAGCTGATCTTGTCTTTGACCCACACGTGAGCTAATCTTGTCTACGACACAAGCGTGAGCTGATCTTGTCTATGACCCACACGACGGCTGTTCTTGTCTATGACCCACGCATGAGCTGTTCTTGTCTATGACCCACACGTGAGCTGATCATGTCTATGACCCACACGTGAGCTGATCTTGTTTATGACCCACATGTGAGCTGATCTTGTCTATGAGCCACACGTGAGCTGATATTGTCTTTGAACCACACATGTACTGATGTTGTCTATGACCCACGCGTGAGCTGATCTTGTCTATGACTCACGCATGAGCTGATCTTGTCTATGACCCACGAGCGAGCTGTTCTTGTCTATGACCCACAATGAGCTGATCTTGTCTATGACCCATGCATGAGCTGAACTTGTCTATGACCCACACGTGAGCTGAACATGTCTATGAACCACACGTGAGCTGATCATGTCTATGAGCCACACGTGAGCTGATCTTGTCTTTGACCCACACGTGAGCTGATCTTGTCTATGACCCACGCATGAGCTGATCCTGTTTATGACCCACACGTGAGATGAGCTTTTCTTTGACCCACACATGAGCTGATCTTGTCTATGACCCACACGTGAGCTGATCATGTCTATGACCCACGCGTGAGCTGATCATGTCTATGACAAACGCGTGAGCTGATCTTGTTTATGACCCACATGTGAGCTGATCTTGTCTATGACCAACATGTGAGCTGAACATTTCTATGAACCACACGTGAGCTGATCTTGTCTATGAGCCACATGTGAGCTGATATTGTCTTTGAACCACACATGAACTGATCTTGTCTATGACCCACGCGTGAGCTGATCTTGTCTGTGACTCATGCGTGAGCTGATCTTGTCTATGACCCACGCATGAGCTGATCCTGTTTATGACCCACACGTGAGATGAGCTTTTCTTTGACCCACACATGAGCTGATCTTGTCTATGACCCACACGTGAGCTGATCATGTCTATGACCCACGCGTGAGCTGATCTTGTTTATGACCCACATGTGAGCTGATCTTGTCTATGACCCACATGTGAGCTGAACATTTCTATGAACCACACGTGAGCTGATCTTGTCTATGAGCCACACGTGAGCTGATCATGTCTATGACCCACGCGTGAGCTGATCATGTCTATGACCCACGCGTGAGCTGATCTTGTTTATGACCCACATGTGAGCTGATCTTGTCTATGACCCACATGTGAGCTGAACATTTCTATGAACCACACGTGAGCTGATCTTGTCTATGAGCCACACGTGAGCTGATATTGTCTTTGAACCACACATGAACTGATCTTGTCTATGACCCACGCGTGAGCTGATCTTGTCTTTGACCCACACGTGAGCTGATCTTGTCTATGACCCACGCATGAGCTGATCCTGTTTATGACCCACACGTGAGATGAGCTTTTCTTTGACCCACACATGAGCTGATCTTGTCTATGACCCACACGTGAGCTGATCATGTCTATGACCCACGCGTGAGCTGATCATGTCTATGACCCACGCGTGAGCTGATCTTGTTTATGACCCACATGTGAGCTGATCTTGTCTATGACCCACATGTGAGCTGAACATTTCTATGAACCACACGTGAGCTGATCTTGTCTATGAGCCACACGTGAGCTGATATTGTCTTTGAACCACACATGAACTGATCTTGTCTATGACTCACGCGTGAGCTGATCTTGTCTGTGACTCATGCGTGAGCTGATCTTGTCTATGACCCACAGGTGAGCTGATCTTGTTTATGACCCACACGTGAGCTGATCTTGTCTATGACCCACACATGAGAGGATCTTGTCTATGACCCACGAGTGAGCTGTTCTTGTCTACGACCCACAAGTGAGCTGATCTTGTCTATGACCCACAAGTGAGCTGATCTTGTCTATGACCCATGCATGAGCTGAACTTGTCTATGACCCACACGTGAGCTGAACATGTCTATGAACCACACGTGAGCTGATCATGTCTATGAGCCACACGTGAGCTGATCTTATCTTTGACCCACACGTGAGCTGATCTTGTCTATGACCCGCGCATGAGCTGATCCTGTTTATGACCCACACGTGAGATGAGCTTTTCTTTGACCCACACGTGAGCTGATCTTGTCTATGACCAATGTGTGAGCCGATCCTGTTTATGACCCACACGTGAGCTGATCTTGTCTTTAACCCACATGTGAGCTGATCCTGTCTATGAACAATGTGACAGCCAATCCTGTTTATGACCCACACGTGAGCTGATCTTGTCTTTAACCCACATGTGAACTGATCTTGAGCTGATCTTGTCTATGAAACACATGTGAGCTGATCTTGTCTATGACCCCCACTTGAGCTGATCTTGTCTTTGACCCGCACATGAGCTGATCTTGTCTATGACCCACGCATGAGCTGATACTGTTTATGACCCACATGTGAGCTGTTTGTGTCTTTGACCCACATGTGAGCTGATCTTGTCTATGAGCCACAAGTGAGCTGATCGTGTCTATGACACACGTGTGAGCTGATCTTGTCTATGACCCACACGTGAAATGATCTTGAGCTGATCTTGTCTATGACACACACGTGAGCTGACCTTGTCTCTGACCCACACGTGAGCTGATCTTGTTTATGACCCATGCGTGAGCTGATCTTGCCTATGGCCATGCATGAGCTGATCTTGTCTATGACACAGGCATGAGCTGATCTTGTCTATGACTCTTGCGTGAGCCGATCTTGTCTATGACCCAGGCGTGAGCTGATCTTGTCTATGACACACGCGTGAACTGATCTTGTCCATGACCCACACATGAGCTGATCTTGTCTATGACCCATGCGTGAGCTGATCTTGTCTATGAGCCACACATGAGCTGATCCTGTCTATGACACATGCATGAGCTGTTCTTGTCTATGACGCAGAGGTGAGCTGATCTTGTTTATGACCCACACGTGAGGTGATCTTGTCTATGACCCACATTTGAGTGGATCTTGTCTATGACCCACATGTGAGCTGATCCTGTTTACTTCCCACATGTGAGTTGAACTTGTCTTTGACCCACACGTGAGCTGATCTGTCTATGACCCACACGTGAGCTGATCCTGTTTATGACCCACTCGTGAGCTGATCTTGTCTTTGACCCACACGTGAGCTGATCTTGTCTATGACCAACGCGTGATCTGATCCTGTTTATGACCCACACGTGAGCTGATCTTGTCTTTGACCCACACGTGAGCTGATCTTGTCTATGACCCACGCATGAGCTGATACTTTTTGTGACCCACACGTGAGCTGTTCTTGTCTTTGACCCACACATGAGCTGATCTTGTCTATGAGCCACAAGTGAGCTGATCTTGTCTATGACCCACGTGTGAGCTGATCGTGTCTATGACCGATACGTGAGCTGATTTTGTTTATGACCCACATGTGAACTGATCTTGAGCTGATCTTGTCTATGACACACCCGTGAGCTTATCTTATCTATGACCCGCACGTGAGCTGATCTTGTCTTTGACCCGCACGTTAGATGATCTTGTCTATGTCCCACGCATGAGCTGATACTTTTTGTGACCCACACGTGAGCTATTCTTGTCTTTGACCCACACGTGAGCTGATCTTGTCTATGAGCCACAAATGAGCTGATCTTATCTATGACCCACGCGTGAGCTGATCTTGTCTATGACCCATACGTGAGCTGATTTTGTCTATGACCCATACGTGAACTGATCTTGAGCTGATCTTGTTTATGACCCATGCATGAGCTGATCTTGCCTATGGCCATGCATGAGTTGATCTTGTCTATGACACAGGCATGAGCTGATCTTGTCTATGACTCACGCGTGAGCTGATCTTTTCTATGACCCAGGCGTGAGCTGATCTTGTCTATGATACACGCGTGAACTGAACTTCTCTATGACCCATGCGTGAGCTGATCTTGTCTATGAGCCACACATGAGCTGATCCTGTCTATTACACATGCGTGAGCTGTTCTTGTCTATGACCCAGAGGTGAGCTGATCTTGTTTATGACCCACACGTGAGCTGACCTTGTCTATGAGCCACATGTGAGCTGATCTTGTCTTTGACCCACACGTGAGCTGATCTTGTCTATGACCCATGCATGAGCTGATCCTGTTTATGACCCACACGTGATCTGAGCTTTTCTTTGACCCGCACGTGAGCTGATCTTGTCTTTAACCCACATGTGAGCTGATCTTGTCTATGACCAATGCGTGAGCCGATCCAGTTTATGACCCACATATGAGCTGATCTTGTCTTTAACCCACATGTGAGCTGATCTTGTCTATGACCCATGCATGAGTTGATCCTGTCTTTGACCCACACGTGAACTAATCTTGTCTATGACTCACGGGTGAACTGATCTTGTCTATGACCAACGCATGATCTGTTCTTGTCTATGACCCTCAGATGAGCTGATTTATTTTATGACGCACACGTGAGCTGATCTTGTCTATGAGCCACATGTGAGCTGATCTTGTCTTTGACCCACAACTGGGCTGATCTTGTCTATGACCCACATGTGAGCTGATCCTGTTTATGTCCACCATGTGAGTTGAACTTGTCTTTGACCCACACGTGAGCTGATCGTGTCTATGACCCACACATGAGCTGATCTTGTCTATGACCCATGCGTGAGCTGATCTTTTCTATGAGCCACACATGAGATGATCCTGTCTATGACACACGCGTGAGCTGTTCTTGTCTATGACCCAGATGTGAGCTGATCTTGTTTTTGTCCCACACGTGAGCTGGTCTTGTCTATGACCCACATGTGAGCGGATCTTGTCTATGGCCCGCGTGTGAGCTGTTCTTGTCTATGACCCACACGTAAGCTGATCTTGTCTATGACCCACACGTGAGCTGATCTTGTTTATGACCCACATGTGAGCTGATCTTGTCTATGACCCACACGTGAGCTGAACATGTCTATGAACCACATGTGAGCTGATCTTGTCTATGAGCCACACATGAGATGATCCTGTCTATGACACACGCGTGAGCTGTCCTTGTCTATGACCCAGATGGGAGCTGATATTGTTTATGTCCCACACGTGAGCTGGTCTTGTCTATGACCCACATGTGAGCGGATCTTGTCTATGGCCCGCGTGTGAGCTGTTCTTGTCTATGACCCACATGTAAGCTGATCTTGTCTATGACCCACGCGTGAGCTGATATTGTTTATGACCCACATGTGAGCTGATCTTGTCTATGAGCCACACGTGAGCTGATCTTGTCTTTGACCCACATGTGGGCTGATCTTGTCTATGACCCACATGTGAGCTGATCCTGTTTATGTCCCACATGTGAGTTGAACTTGTCTTTGACCCACACGTGAGCTGATCTTGTCTATGACCCACGCGTGAGCTGATCTTGTTTATGACCCACATGTGAGCTGACCTTGTTTATGACCCACACGTGAGCTGAACATGTCTATGAACCACATGTGAGCTGATCTTGTCTATGAGCCACACGTGAGCTGATCTTGTCTTTGACCCACATATGGGCTGATCTTGTCTATGACCCACACGTGAGCTGATCTTGTCTATGACCCACGCGTGAGCTGATCTTGTTTATGACCCATATGTGAGCTGATCTTGTCTATGACCCACACGTGAGCTGAACATGTCTATGAACCACATGTGAGCTGATCTTGTCTATGAGCCACACGTGAGCTGATCTTGTCTTTGACCCACATGTGGGCTGATCTTGTCTATGACCCACATGTGAGCGGATCTTGTCTATGGCTCGCGTGTGAGCTGTTCTTGTCTATGACCCACATGTGAGCTGATCTTGTCTATGACCCACGCGTGAGCTGATCTTGTTTATGACCCACATGTGAGCTGATCCTGTTTATGTCCCACATGTGAGTTGAACTTGTCTTTGACCCACACGTGAGCTGATCTTGTCTATGATCCACATGTGAGCTGATCCTGTTTATGACCAACACACGAGCTGTTCTTTTCTTTGACCCACACGTGAGCTGATCATGTCTATGACCCACACGTGAGCTGATCTTGTCTTTGACCCACACATGAGCTGACCTTGTCTCTGACCCACACGTGAGTTGATCTTGTTTATGACCCATGCATGAGCTGATCTTCTCTATGACTCACGCGTGAGCTGATCTTGTCTATGACCCACACGACGGCTGTTCTTGACTATGACCCACGCGTGAGCTGTTCTTGTCTATGACCCACACATGAGCTGATCATGTCTATGACCCACGCGTGAGCTGATCTTGTTTATGACCCACATGTGAGCTGATCTTGTCTATGACCCGCATGTGAGCTGAACATTTCTATGAACCACACATGAGCTGATCTTGTCTATGAGCCACACGTGAGCTGATATTGTCTTTGAACCACACATGAACTGATGTTGTCTATGACCCACGCGTGAGCTGATCTTGTCTATGACTCACGCGTGAGCTGATCTTGTCTATGACCCACAGGTGAGCTGATCTTGTTTATGACCCACACGTGAGCTGATCTTGTCTATGACCCACACATGAGCGGATCTTGTCTATGACCCACAAGTGAGCTGATCTTGTCTATGACCCACAAGTGAGCTGATCTTGTCTATGACCCATGCATGAGCTGAACTTGTCTATGACCCACACGTGAGCTGAACATGTCTATGAACCACACGTGAGCTGATCATGTCTATGAGCCACACGTGAGCTGATCTTGTCTTTGACCCACACGTGAGCTGATCTTGTCTATGACCCACGCATGAGCTGATCCTGTTTATGACCCACACGTGAGATGAGCTTTTCTTTGACCCACACATGAGCTGATCTTGTCTATGACCCACACGTGAGCTGATCATGTCTATGACCCACGCGTGAGCTGATCTTGTTTATGACCCACATGTGAGCTGATCTTGTCTATGACCCACATGTGAGCTGAACATTTCTATGAACCACACGTGAGCTGATCCTGTCTATGAGCCACACGTGAGCTAATATTGTCTTTGAACCACACATGAACTGATCTTGTCTATGACCCACGCGTGAGCTGATCTTGTCTATGACTCACGCGTGAGCTGATCTTGTCTATGACTCATGCGTGAGCTGATCTTGTCTATGACCCACAGGTGAGCTGATCTTGTTTATGACCCACACGTGAGCTGATCTTGTCTATGACCACACATGAGCGGATCTTTTCTATGACCCACGAGCGAGCTGTTCTTGTCTATGACCCACAAGTGAGCTGATCTTGTCTATGACCCACAAGTGAGCTGATCTTGTCTATGACCCATGCATGAGCTGAACTTGTCTATGACCCACACGTGAGCTGATCTTGTCTTTGACCCACACATGAGCTGATCTTGTCTATGACCCACGCATGAGCTGATCCTGTTTATGACCCACACGTGAGATGAGCTTTTCTTTGACCCACACGTGATCTGATCTTGTCTATGACCAATGCGTGAGCCGATCCTGTTTATGACCCACACGTGAGCTGATCTTGTCTTTAACCCCCATGTGAGCTGATCCTGTCTATGAACAATGTGACAGCCAATCCTGTTTATGACCCACACGTGAGCTGATCTTGTCTTTAACCCACATGTGAGCTGATCTTGTCTATGACCCACGCATAAGCTATCCTGTCTTTGACCCACCCGTGAGATGATCTAGTCTATGACCCAGGCATGAGCTGATACTGTTTATGACCCACACATGAGCTGTTCTTGTCTTTGACCCACATGTGAGCTGATCTTGTCTATGAGCCACAAGTGAGCTGATCTTGTCTATGACCCACGTGTGAGCTGATCGTGTCTATGACCCATATGTGAGCTGATTTTGTCTATGACACACTTGTGAACTGATCTTGAGCTGAACTTGTCTATGACACACACGTGAGCTGATCTTGTCTATGACCCACACGTGAGCTGATCCTGTTTAAACCCACACGTGAGCTGATCTTGTCTTTGACCCGCACGTGGGCTGATCTTGTCTATGACCCACGCATGAGCTGATCTTTTCTATGAGCCACAAGTGAGCTGATCTTGTCTATGACCCACGTGTGAGCTGATCATGTCTATGACCCATACGTGAGCTGATTTTGTCTATGACCCACATGTGAACTGATCTTGAGCTGATCTTGTCTATGACCCCCACTTGAGCTGATCTTGTCTTTGACCCGCACATGAGCTGATCTTGACTATGACCCACGCATGAGCTGATACTGTTTATGACCCATATGTGAGCTGTTTGTGTCTTTGACCCACATGTGAGCTGATCTTGTCTATGAGCCACAAGTGAGCTGATCGTGTCTATGACACACATGTGAGCTGATCTTGTCTATGACCCATATGTGAGCTGATTTTGTCTATGACCCACACGTGAACTGATCTTGAGCTGATCTTGTCTATGACACACACGTGAGCTGACCTTGTCTCTGACCCACACTTGAGCTGATCTTGTTTATGACCCATGCGTGAGCTGATCTTGCCTATGACTCCTGCGTGAGCTGATCTTATCTATGACCCAGGCGTGAGCTGATCTTGTCTATGACACACGCGTGAACTGATCTTGTCCATGACCCACACATGAGCTGATCTTGTCTATGACCCATGCGTGAGCTGATCTTGTCTATGAGCCACACATGAGCTGATCCTGTCTATGACACATGCATGAGCTGTTCTTGTCTATGACCCAGAGGTGAGCTGATCTTTTTTATGACCCACACGTGAGCTGACCTTGTCTCTGAGCCACATGTGAGCGGATCTTGTCTATGACCCACATGTGAGCTGATCCTGTTTACGTCCCACATGTGAGTTGAGCTTGTCTTTGACCCACACGTGAGCTGATCTGTCTATGACCCACACGTGAGCTGATCCTGTTTATGACCCACTCGTGAGCTGATCTTGTCTTTGACCCACACGTGAGCTGATCTTGTCTATGACCAACGCGTGAGCTGATCCTGTTTATGACCCACACGTGAGCTGATCTTGTCTTTGACCAACACGTGAGCTGATCTTGTCTATGACCCATGCATGACCTGATACTTTTTGTGACCCACACGTGAGCTGTTCTTGTCTTTGACCCACACATGAGCTGATCTTGTCTATGAGCCACAAGTTAGCTGATCTTGTCTATGACCCACGTGTGAGCTGATCGTGTCTATGACCGATACGTGAGCTGATTTTGTTTATGACCCACATGTGAACTGATCTTGAGCTGATCTTGTCTATGATACACACGTGAGCTGATGGTATCTATGACCCGCACGTGAGCTGATCTTGTCTTTGACCAACACGTGAGCTGATCTTGTCTATGACCCACACATGAGCTGATACTTTTTGTGACCCACACGTGAGCTATTCTTGTCTTTGACCCACACGTGAGCTGATCTTGTCTATGAGCCACAAATGAGCTGATCTTGTCTATGACCCACGCGTGAGCTGATCTTGTCTATGACCCATACGTGAGCTGATCTTGTCTATGACCCATGCATGAGCTGAACTTGTCTATGACCCACACGTGAGCTGATCTTGTCTTTGACCCACACATGAGCTGATCTTGTCTATGACCCACGCATGAGCTGATCCTGTTTATGACCCACACGTGAGATGAGCTTTTCTTTGACCCACACGTGATCTGATCTTGTCTATGACCAATGCGTGAGCCGATCCTGTTTATGACCCACACGTGAGCTGATCTTGTCTTTAACCCCCATGTGAGCTGATCCTGTCTATGAACAATGTGACAGCCAATCCTGTTTATGACCCACACGTGAGCTGATCTTGTCTTTAACCCACATGTGAGCTGATCTTGTCTATGACCCACGCATAAGCTATCCTGTCTTTGACCCACCCGTGAGATGATCTAGTCTATGACCCAGGCATGAGCTGATACTGTTTATGACCCACACATGAGCTGTTCTTGTCTTTGACCCACATGTGAGCTGATCTTGTCTATGAGCCACAAGTGAGCTGATCTTGTCTATGACCCACGTGTGAGCTGATCGTGTCTATGACCCATATGTGAGCTGATTTTGTCTATGACACACTTGTGAACTGATCTTGAGCTGAACTTGTCTATGACACACACGTGAGCTGATCTTGTCTATGACCCACACGTGAGCTGATCCTGTTTAAACCCACACGTGAGCTGATCTTGTCTTTGACCCGCACGTGGGCTGATCTTGTCTATGACCCACGCATGAGCTGATCTTTTCTATGAGCCACAAGTGAGCTGATCTTGTCTATGACCCACGTGTGAGCTGATCATGTCTATGACCCATACGTGAGCTGATTTTGTCTATGACCCACATGTGAACTGATCTTGAGCTGATCTTGTCTATGACCCCCACTTGAGCTGATCTTGTCTTTGACCCGCACATGAGCTGATCTTGACTATGACCCACGCATGAGCTGATACTGTTTATGACCCATATGTGAGCTGTTTGTGTCTTTGACCCACATGTGAGCTGATCTTGTCTATGAGCCACAAGTGAGCTGATCGTGTCTATGACACACATGTGAGCTGATCTTGTCTATGACCCATATGTGAGCTGATTTTGTCTATGACCCACACGTGAACTGATCTTGAGCTGATCTTGTCTATGACACACACGTGAGCTGACCTTGTCTCTGACCCACACTTGAGCTGATCTTGTTTATGACCCATGCGTGAGCTGATCTTGCCTATGACTCCTGCGTGAGCTGATCTTGTCTATGACCCAGGCGTGAGCTGATCTTGTCTATGACACACGCGTGAACTGATCTTGTCCATGACCCACACATGAGCTGATCTTGTCTATGACCCATGCGTGAGCTGATCTTGTCTATGAGCCACACATGAGCTGATCCTGTCTATGACACATGCATGAGCTGTTCTTGTCTATGACCCAGAGGTGAGCTGATCTTTTTTATGACCCACACGTGAGCTGACCTTGTCTCTGAGCCACATGTGAGCGGATCTTGTCTATGACCCACATGTGAGCTGATCCTGTTTACGTCCCACATGTGAGTTGAGCTTGTCTTTGACCCACACGTGAGCTGATCTGTCTATGACCCACACGTGAGCTGATCCTGTTTATGACCCACTCGTGAGCTGATCTTGTCTTTGACCCACACGTGAGCTGATCTTGTCTATGACCAACGCGTGAGCTGATCCTGTTTATGACCCACACGTGAGCTGATCTTGTCTTTGACCAACACGTGAGCTGATCTTGTCTATGACCCATGCATGACCTGATACTTTTTGTGACCCACACGTGAGCTGTTCTTGTCTTTGACCCACACATGAGCTGATCTTGTCTATGAGCCACAAGTTAGCTGATCTTGTCTATGACCCACGTGTGAGCTGATCGTGTCTATGACCGATACGTGAGCTGATTTTGTTTATGACCCACATGTGAACTGATCTTGAGCTGATCTTGTCTATGATACACACGTGAGCTGATGGTATCTATGACCCGCACGTGAGCTGATCTTGTCTTTGACCAACACGTGAGCTGATCTTGTCTATGACCCACACATGAGCTGATACTTTTTGTGACCCACACGTGAGCTATTCTTGTCTTTGACCCACACGTGAGCTGATCTTGTCTATGAGCCACAAATGAGCTGATCTTGTCTATGACCCACGCGTGAGCTGATCTTGTCTATGACCCATACGTGAGCTGATTTTGTCTATGACCCATACGTGAACTGATCTTGAGCTGAGCTGATCTTGTTTATGACCCATGCATGAGCTGATCTTGCCTATGGCCATGCATGAGTTGATCTTTTCTATGACACAGGCGTGAGCTGATCTTGTCTATGATACACGCGTGAACTGAACTTCTCTATGACCCATGCGTGAGCTGATCTTGTCTATGACCCACACATGAGCTGATCTTGTTTAAGACCCACACGTGAGCTGACCTTGTCTATGAGCCACATGTGAGCTGATCTTGTCTTTGCCCCACACGTGAGCTGATCTTGTCTATGACCCATGCATGAGCTGATCCTGTTTATGACCCACACGTGAGCTGAGCTTTTCTTTGACCCACACGTGAGCTGATCTTGTCTATGACCAATGCGCGAGCCGATCCTGTTTATGACCCACATGTGAGCTGATCTTGTCTTTAACCCACACGTGAACTAATCTTGTCTATGACTCACGCGCGAACTGATCTTGTCTATGACCAACGCATGAGAAAAAACTTTTTGTGACCCACACGTGAGCTGTTCTTGTCTTTGACCCACACGTGAGCTGATCTTGTCTATGAGCCACAAGTGAGCTGATCTTGTCTATAACCCACTTGTGAGCTGATCATGTCTATGACCCATACGTGAGCTGATTTTATCTATGACAAACATGTGAACTGATCTTGTTTATGAGTCACAAGTGAGCTGATCGTGTCTATGACACACGTGTGAGCTGATCTTGTCTATGACCCATATGTGAGCTGATTTTGTCTATGACCCACACGTGAACTGATCTTGAGCTGATCTTGTCTATGACACACACGTGAGCTGACCTTGTCTCTGACCCACACGTGAGCTGATCTTGTCTATGACCCATGCGTGAGCTGATCTTGTCTATGACACAGGCATGAGCTGATCTTGTCTATTACTCACGCGTGAGCTGATCTGGTCTATGACCCAGGCGTGAGCTGATCTTGTCCATGACCCACACGTGAGCTGATCTTGTCTATGACCCATGCGTGAGCTGATCTTGTCTATGAGCCACACTGTCTATGACACATGCATGAGCTGTTCTTGTCTTTGACCCAGAGGTGAGCTGATCTTGTCTATGACCCACATGTGAGCTGATCCTGTTTATGTCCCACATGTGAGTTGAACTTGTCTTTGACCCACACGTGAGCTGATCTGTCTATGACCCACACGTGAACTGATCCTGTTTATGACCCACTCGTGAGCTGATCTTGTCTTTGACCCACACGTGATCTGATCTTGTCTATGACCCAAGTGTGAGCTGATCCTGTTTATGACCCACACGTGAGCTGACCTTGTCTTTGACCCACACGTGAGCTGATCTTGTCTATGACCGATGCATGAGAAAAAACTTTTTGTGACCCACACGTGAGCTGTTCTTGTCTTTGACCCACACGTGAGCTGATCTTGTCTATGAGCCACAAGTGAGCTGATCTTGTCTATAACCCACTTGTGAGCTGATCATGTCTATGACCCATACGTGAGCTGATTTTATCTATGACAAACATGTGAACTGATCTTGAGCTGATCTTGTCTATGAGACACACGTGAGCTGATCTTGTCTATGACCCCCACGTGAGCTGATCTTGTCTTTGACACGCACGTGAGCTGATCTTGTCTATGGCCCATGCATGAGCTGATAATGTTTATGACCCACATGTGAGCTATTCTTGTCTTTGACCCACACATAAGCTGATCTTGTCTATGACCCACACGTGAGCTGATCTTGTCTACAACCCATACGTGAGCTGATTTTGTCTATGACCCACACGTGAACTGATCTTGAGCTGATCCTGTCTATGACCCACACGTGAACTGATCCTGTTTATGACCCACTCGTGAGCTGATCTTGTCTTTGACCCACACGTGATCTGATCTTGTCTATGACCCAAGTGTGAGCTGATCCTGTTTATGACCCACACTTGAGCTGATCTTGTCTATGATCCACAAGTGAGCTGATCTTGTCTATGACCCACGTGTGAGCTGATCTTGTCTATGACCCACGCATGAGCTGATACTTTTTGTGACCCACACGTGAGCTGTTCTTGTCTTTGACCCACACGTGAGCTGATCTTGTCTATGAGCCACAAGTGAGCTGATCTTGTCTACGACCCACGCGTGAGCTGATCTTGTCTATGACTTATACGTGAGCTGATTTTGTCTATGACCCATACGTGAACTTATCTTGAGCTGATCTTGTCTATGACACACACGTGAGCTGATCTTGTCTATGACCCACACGTGAGCTATTCTTGTCTTTGACCCGCACTTGAGCTGATCTTGTCTATGAGCCACAAGTGAGCTGATCTTGTCTATGACCCACGAGTGAGCTGATCCTATTTATGACCCACACTTGAGCTGATCCTGTCTATGACCCACGCGTGAACTGATCCTGTTTATGACCCACACGTGAGCTGATCTTGTCTTTGACCCGCACGTGTGCTGATCTTGTCTATGACCCATGCATGAGCTGATTCAGCTTATGACCCACACGTGACCTGTTCTTGTCTTTGACCCACACGTGAGCTGATCTTGTCTATGAGCCACAAGAGAGCTGATTTTGTCTATGAAACACATGTGAGCTGATCTTGTCTATGACCCCCACGTGAGCTGATCTTGTCTTTGACCAGCACATGAGCTGATCATGCCTATGACCCACGCATGAGCTGATACTGTTTATGACCCACATGTGAGGTGTTCATGTCTTTGACGCACATGTGAGCTGATCTTGTCTATGAGCCACAAGTGAGCTGATCGTGTCTATGACACACGTGTGAGCTGATCTTGTCTATGACCCATATGTGAGCTGATTTTGTCTATGACCTACACGTGAACTGATCTTGAGCTGATCTTGTCTATGACACACACGTGAGCTGACCTTGTCTCTGACCCACACGTGAGAAGATCTTGTCTATGACCCATGCGTGAGCTGATCTTGTCTATGACTCACGCGTGAGCTGATCTTGTCTATGACCCAGGCGTGAGCTGATCTTGTCTATGACACAAGGGTGAACTGATCTTGTCCATGACCCACACGTGAGCTGATCTTGTCTATGACCCATGCGTGAGCTGATCTTGTCTATGAGCCACACATGAGCTGATCCTGTCTATGACACATGCATGAGCTGTTCTTGTCTGTGACCCAGAGGTGAGCTGATCTTGTTTATGACCCACACGTGAGGTGATCTTGTCTATGACCCACATGTGAGCGGATCTTGTCTATGACCCACGCATGAGCTGATACTTTTTGTGACCCACACGTGAGCTGTTCTTGTCTTTGACCCACACATGAGCTGATCTTGTCTAAGAGCCACAAGTGAGCTGATCTTGTCTATGACACATACGTGAACTGACCTTATCTATGACTCACACGTGAGCTGATCTTGTTTATGACCCATGCGTGAGCTGATCTTGCCTATGGCCATGCGTGAGTTGATCTTGTCTATGACACAGGCATGAGCTGATCTTGTCTATGACTCACGCGTGAGCTGATCTTGTCTATGACCCAGGTGTGAGCTTATCTTGTCTATGAGCCACACATGAGCTGATCCTGTCTATGACACACGCGTGAGCTGTTCTTGTCTATGACCCAGAGGTGAGCTGATCTTGTTTATGACCCACACGTGAGCTGGCCTTGTCTATGAGCCACATGTGAGCTGATCTTGTCTTTGACCCACACGTGAGCTGATCTTGTCTATGACCCATGCCTGAGCTGATCCTGTTTATGACCCACATGTGAGCTGATCTTGTCTTTAACCCACTGAGAGCTGATCTTGTCTATGACCAATGCGTGAGCAGATCCTGTTTATGACCCACATGTGAGCTGATCTTGGCTTTAACCCACATGTGAGCTCATCTTGTCTATGACCCATGCATGAGCTGATCCTGTCTTTGACCCACACGTGAACTAATCTTGTCTATGACTCACGCGTGAACTGATCTTGTCTATGACCAATGCATGATCTGTTCTTGTCTATGACCCTCAGGTGAGCTGATTTTTTTTATGACGCACACATGAGCGGATCTTTTCTATGACCCACACATGAGCGGATCTTGTCTATGACCCACGCATGAACTGTTCTTGTCTATGGCCCACACATGAGCTGATCTTGTCTATGACCCACGCATGAGCTGATCTTGTTTATGATCCACATGTGAGCTGATCTTGTCTTTGACCCACACATGAGCTGAACATGTCTATGAACCACACGTGAGCTGATCTTGTCTATGAGTTACACGTGAGCTGATCTTGTCTTTGACCCTCACGTGAGCTGATCTTGTCTATGACCCACGAGTGAGCTGATCCTGTTTATGACCCACACGTGAGCTGATCTTGTCTATGACCCACGCATGAGCTGATCCTGTTTATGACTCACATGTGAGCTGATCTTGTCTTTGACCCGCAAATGAGCTGATCTTGTTTATGACCCACACATGAGCTGATACTGTTTATGACCCACACGTGAGCTGTTCTTGTCTTTGACCCACATGTGAGCTGATCTTGTCTATGAGCCACAAGTGAGCTGATCTTGTCTATGACACACGTGTGACCTGATCGTGTCTATGACCCATATGTGAGCTGATTTTGTCTGACACACATGTGAACTGATCTTGTCTATGACCCACAACTGAGCTGATCTTGTCTTTGACCCGCACTTGAGCTGATCTTGTTTATGAGCCACAAGTAAGCTGATTGTGTTTATGACCCACACGTGAGCTGATCTTGTCTATGACCCACACGTGAGCTGATCTTGTCTATGAGCCACAAGTGAGCTGATCTTGTCTATGACCCACGTGTGAGCTGATCTTGTCTATGACCCATACGTGAGCTGATTTTGTCTATGACCCACATGTGAACTGATCTTGAGCTGATCTTGTCTATGACACACACGTGAGCTGACCTTGTCTATGACCCCCATGTGAGCTGATCTTGTCTTTGACCCGCATGTGAGCTGATCTTGTCTATGACCCACGCATGAGCTGATACTGTTTATGACCCACATGTGAGCTGTTCTTGTCTTTGACCCACAAGTGAGCTGATCTTGTCTATGAGCCACAAGTGAGCTGATCTTGTCTATGCCCCACGCATGAGCTGATCTTGTCTATGACCCATACGTGAGCTGATTTTGTCTATGACCCACACGTGAACTGATCTTCAGCTGATCTTGTCTATGACACACACGTGAGCTGACCTTGTCTCTGACCCACACGTGAGCTGATCTTGTTTATGACCCATGGATGAGCTGATCTTGCCTATGGCCATGCGTGATCTGATCTTGTCTATGACACAGGCATGAGCTGATCTTGTCTATGACTGACGCGTGAGCTGATCTTGTTTATGACCCAGGCTTGAGCTGATCTTGTCTATGACACACGCGTGAACTGATCTTGTCTACGACCCACACATGAGCTGATCTTGTCTATGACCCATGCATGAGCTGATCTTGTCTATGAGCCACACATGAGCTGATCCTGTCTATGACACACGTGTGAGCTGTTCTTGTCTATGACCCAGAGGTGAGCTGATATTGTTTATGACCCACACGTGAGCTGATCTTGTTTATGACCCACATGTGAGCTGATCTTGTCTATGACCCACATGTGAGCTGTTCTTGTCTTTGACCCACACGTGAGCTGATCTTGTCTATGACCCACGCATGAGCTGATCTTGTCTATGACCCATACGTGAGCTGAATTTGTCTATGACCCACATGTGAACTGATCTTGAGCTGACATTGTCTCTGACCCACACGTGAGCTGATATTGTTTATGACCCATGCATGAGCTGATCTTGCCTATGGCCATGCGTGAGCTGATCTTGTCTATGACAAAGGCATGAGCTGATCTTGTCTATGACACACGCGTGAACTGATCTTGTCTACGACCCACACATGAGCTGATCTTGTCTATGACCTATGCATGAGCTGATCTTGTCTATGAGCCACACATGATCTGATCCTGTCTATGACACACGCGTGAGCTTTTCTTGTCTATGACCCATACGTGAGCTGATTTTGTCTATGACCCACATGTGAACTGATCTTGAGCTGATCTTGTCTATGACACACACGTGAGCTGACCTTGTCTATGACCCCCATGTGAGCTGATCTTGTCTTTGACCCGCATGTGAGCTGATCTTGTCTATGACCCACGCATGAGCTGATACTGTTTATGACCCACATGTGAGCTGTTCTTGTCTTTGACCCACAAGTGAGCTGATCTTGTCTATGAGCCACAAGTGAGCTGATCTTGTCTATGCCCCACGCAATAGCTGATCTTGTCTATGACCCATACGTGAGCTGATTTTGTCTATGACCCACACGTGAACTGATCTTCAGCTGATCTTGTCTATGACACACACGTGAGCTGACCTTGTCTCTGACCCACACGTGAGCTGATCTTGTTTATGACCCATGGATGAGCTGATCTTGCCTATGGCCATGCGTGATCTGATCTTGTCTATGACACAGGCATGAGCTGATCTTGTCTATGACTGACGCGTGAGCTGATCTTGTTTATGACCCAGGCTTGAGCTGATCTTGTCTATGACACACGCGTGAACTGATCTTGTCTACGACCCACACATGAGCTGATCTTGTCTATGACCCATGCATGAGCTGATCTTGTCTATGAGCCACACATGAGCTGATCCTGTCTATGACACACGTGTGAGCTGTTCTTGTCTATGACCCAGAGGTGAGCTGATATTGTTTATGACCCACACGTGAGCTGATCTTGTTTATGACCCACATGTGAGCTGATCTTGTCTATGACCCACATGTGAGCTGTTCTTGTCTTTGACCCACACGTGAGCTGATCTTGTCTATGACCCACGCATGAGCTGATCTTGTCTATGACCCATACGTGAGCTGAATTTGTCTATGACCCACATGTGAACTGATCTTGAGCTGACATTGTCTCTGACCCACACGTGAGCTGATATTGTTTATGACCCATGCATGAGCTGATCTTGCCTATGGCCATGCGTGAGCTGATCTTGTCTATGACAAAGGCATGAGCTGATCTTGTCTATGACACACGCGTGAACTGATCTTGTCTACGACCCACACATGAGCTGATCTTGTCTATGACCTATGCATGAGCTGATCTTGTCTATGAGCCACACATGATCTGATCCTGTCTATGACACACGCGTGAGCTTTTCTTGTCTATGACCCATACGTGAGCTGATTTTGTCTATGACCCACATGTGAACTGATCTTGAGCTGATCTTGTCTATGACACACACGTGAGCTGACCTTGTCTATGACCCCCATGTGAGCTGATCTTGTCTTTGACCCGCATGTGAGCTGATCTTGTCTATGACCCACGCATGAGCTGATACTGTTTATGACCCACATGTGAGCTGTTCTTGTCTTTGACCCACAAGTGAGCTGATCTTGTCTATGAGCCACAAGTGAGCTGATCTTGTCTATGCCCCACGCAATAGCTGATCTTGTCTATGACCCATACGTGAGCTGATTTTGTCTATGACCCACACGTGAACTGATCTTCAGCTGATCTTGTCTATGACACACACGTGAGCTGACCTTGTCTCTGACCCACACGTGAGCTGATCTTGTTTATGACCCATGGATGAGCTGATCTTGCCTATGGCCATGCGTGATCTGATCTTGTCTATGACACAGGCATGAGCTGATCTTGTCTATGACTGACGCGTGAGCTGATCTTGTTTATGACCCAGGCTTGAGCTGATCTTGTCTATGACACACGCGTGAACTGATCTTGTCTACGACCCACACATGAGCTGATCTTGTCTATGACCCATGCATGAGCTGATCTTGTCTATGAGCCACACATGAGCTGATCCTGTCTATGACACACGCGTGAGCTGTTCTTGTCTATGACCCAGAGGTGAGCTGATCTTGTTTATGACCCACACGTGAGCTGATCTTGTTTATGACCCACATGTGAGCTGATCTTGCCTATGACCCACATGTGAGCTGTTCTTGTCTTTGACCCACACGTGAGCTGATCTTGTCTATGACCCACGCATGAGCTGATCTTGTCTATGACCCATACGTGAGCTGAATTTGTCTATGACCCACATGTGAACTGATCTTGAGCTGACATTGTCTCTGACCCACACGTGAGCTGATATTGTTTATGACCCATGCATGAGCTGATCTTGCCTATGGCCATGCGTGAGCTGATCTTGTCTATGACAAAGGCATGAGCTGATCTTGTCTATGACACACGCGTGAACTGATCTTGTCTACGACCCACACATGAGCTGATCTTGTCTATGACCTATGCATGAGCTGATCTTGTCTATGAGCCACACATGATCTGATCCTGTCTATGACACACGCGTGAGCTTTTCTTGTCTATGACCCAGAGGTGAGCTGATCTTGTTTATGACCCACATGTGAGCTGATCTTGTCTATGACCCACATGTGAGCTGTTCTTGTCTATGACCCACACGTGAGATGATCTTGTCTATGACCCACACGTGAGCTGATCTTGTCTTTGACCCACAACTGGGCTGATCTTGTCTATGACCCACATGTGAGCTGTTCTTGTCTATGACCCACACGTGAGTTGAACTTGTCTTTGACCCACACGTGAGCTGATCTTGTTTATGACCCATGCGTGAGCTGATCTTGCCTATTGCCATGCGTGAACTGATCTTGTCTATGACCCAGGCGTGAGCTGATCTTATCCATGACACACGCGTGAGCTGATCTTGTCTATGACACAGGCATGAGCTGATCTTGTTTATGACCCATGCGTGAGCTGATCTTGCCTATGGCCATGTGTGAGTTGATCTTGTCTATGACACAAGCATGAGCTGATCTTGTCTATGACTCACGCGTGAGCTCATCTTGTCTATGACCCAGGCGTGAGCTGATCTTGTCTATGATACACGCGTGAACTGATCTTCTCTATGACCCATGCGTGAGCTGATCTTGTCTATGAGCCACACATGAGCTGATCCTGTCTGTGACACACGCGTGAGCTGTTCTTGTCTATGACCCAGAGGTGAGCTGATCTTGTCTATGACCCACACGTGAGCTGAACATGTCTATGAACCACACGTGAGCTGATCTTGTCTATGAGCCACACGTGAGCTGATCTTGTCTTTGACCCACACGTGAGCTGATCTTGTCTATTACCCACGCATGAGCTGATCCTGTTTATGACCCACACGTGAGCTGAGCTTTTCTTTGACCCACACGTGAGCTGATCTTGTCTATGACCAATGTGTGAGCCAATCCTGTTTATGACCCACACGTGAGCTGATCTTGTCTTTAACCCACATGTGAGCTGATCTTGTCTATGACCCACGCATAAGCTATCCTGTCTTTGACCCACTCGTGAGCTGATATAGTCTATGACCCAGGCATGAGCTGATACTGTTTATGACCCAAACATGAGCTGTTCTTGTCTTTGACCCACATGTGTGCTGATCTTGTCTATGACCCATGCATGAGCTGATTCAGCTTATGACCCACACGTGACCTGCTCTTGTCTTTGACCCACACGTGAGCTGATCTTGTCTATGATCCACAAGTGAGCTGATCTTGTCTATGACCCACGTGTGAGCTGATCATGTCTAGACCCATACGTGAGTTGATTTTGTCTATGACCCACATGTGACCTGATCTTGAGCTGATCTTGTCTATGACACACACGTGAGCTGATCCTGTCTATGACCCACGCATGAGCTGATCCTGTTTATGACCCACACGTGAGCTGATCTTGTCTTTGACCCGCATGTGTGCTGATCTTGTCTATGACCCATGCATGAGCTGATTCAGCTTATGACCCACAAGTGACCTGTTCTTGTCTTTGACCCACACGTGAGCTGATCTTGTCTATGAGCCACAAGTGAGCTGATCTTGTCTATGACCCACGAGTGAGCTGATCCTATTTATGACCCACACTTGAGCTGATCCTGTCTATGACCCACGCGTGAGCTGATCCTGTTTATGACCCACACGTGACCTGTTCTTGTCTTTGACCCGCACTTGAGCTGATCTTGTCTATGAGCCACAAGTGAGCTGATCTTCTCTATGACCCACGAGTGAGCTGATCCTATTTATGACCCACACGTGAGCTGATCTTGTCTTTGACCCGCACGTGTGCTGATCTTGTCTATGACCCATGCATGAGCTGACTCAGCTTATGACCCACACGTGACCTGTTCTTGTCTTTGACCCACACGTGAGCTGATCTTGTCTATGAGCCACAAGAGAGCTGATTTTGTCTATGAAACACATGTGAGCTGATTTTGTCTATGACCCCCACGTGAGCTGATCTTGTCTTTGACCAGCACATGAGCTGATCATGCCTATGACCCACGCATGAGCTGATACTGTTTATGACCCACATGCGAGGTGTTCATGTCTTTGACGCACATGTGAGCTGATCTTGTCTATGAGCCACAAGTGAGCTGATCGTGTCTATGACACACGTGTGAGCTGATCTTGTCTATGACCCATATGTGAGCTGATTTTGTCTATGACCTACACGTGAACTGATCTTGAGCTGATCTTGTCTATGACACACACGTGAGCTGACCTTGTCTCTGACCCACACGTGAGCTGATCTTGTCTATGACCCATGCGTGAGCTGATCTTGTCTATGACACAGGCATGAGCTGATCTTGTCTATGACTCACGCGTGAGCTGATCTTGTCTATGACCCAGGCGTGAGCTGATCTTGTCTATGACACACGGGTGAACTGATCTTGTCCATGACCCACACGTGAGCTGATCTTGTGTATGACCCATGCGTGAGCTGATCTTGTCTATGAGCCACACATGAGCTGATCCTGTCTATGACACATGCATGAGCTGTTCTTGTCTTTGACCCAGAGGTGAGCTGATCTTGTTTATGACCCACACGTGAGGTGATCTTGTCTATGACCCACATGTGAGCGGATCTTGTCTATGACCCACATGTGAGCTGATCCTGTTAATGTCCCACATGTGAGTTGAACTTGTCTTTGACCCACACGTGAGCTGATCTGTCTATGACCTACACGTGAACTGACCCTGTTTATGACCCACTCGTGAGCTGATCTTGTCTTTGACCCACACGTGAGCTGATCTTGTCTATGACCCACGTGTGAGCTGATCCTGTTTATGACCCACACGTGAGCTGATCTTGTCTTTGACCCACACGTGAGCTGATCTTGTCTATGAACGACGCATGAGAAAATACTTTTTGTGACCCACACGTGAGCTGTTCTTTTCTTTGACCCACACATGAGCTGATCTTGTCTATGAGCCACAAGTGAGCTGATCTTGTCTATGACCCACATGTGAGCTGATCGTGTCTATGACCAATACGTGAGCTGATTTTGTTTATAACCCAAATGTGAACAGATCTTGAGCTGATCTTGTCTATGACACACTCGTGAGCTGATCTTATCTATGACCCGCACGTGAGCTGATCTTGTCTTTGACCCGCACGTGAGATGATCTTGTCTATGACCCACGCATGAGCTGATACTTTTTGTGACCCACACGTGAGCTGTTCTTGTCTTTGACCCACACGTGAGCTGATCTTGTCTAAGAGCCACAAGTGAGCTGATCTTGTCTATGACACACACGTGAACTGACCTTATCTATGACCCACACGTGAGCTGATCTTGTTTATGACCCATGCGTGAGCTGATCTTGCCTATGGCCATGCGTGAGTTGATCTTGTCTATGACACAGGCATGAGCTGATCTTGTCTATGACTCACGCGTGAGCTGATCTTGTCTATGACCCAGGTGTGAGCTTATCTTGTCTATGAGCCACACATGAGCTGATCCTGTCTATGACACACGCGTGAGCTGTTCTTGTCTATGACCCAGAGGTGAGCTGATCTTGTTTATGACCCACACGTGAGCTGACCTTGTCTATGAGCCACATGTGAGCTGATCTTGTCTTTGACCCACACGTGAGCTGATCTTGTCTATGACCCATGCCTGAGCTGATCCTGTTTATGACCCACACGTGAGCTGATCTTGTCTTTAACCCACATGTGAGCTGATCTTGTCTATGACCAATGCGTGAGCAGATCCTGTTTATGACCCACATGTGAGCTGATCTTGGCTTTAACCCACATGTGAGCTCATCTTGTCTATGACCCATGCATGAGCTGATCCTGTCTTTGACCCACACGTGAACTAATCTTGTCTATGACTCACGCGTGAACTGATCTTGTCTATGACCAATGCATGATCTGTTCTTGTCTATGACCCTCAGGTGAGCTGATTTTTTTTATGACGCACACATGAGCGGATCTTTTCTATGACCCACACATGAGCGGATCTTGTCTATGACCCACGCATGAACTGTTCTTGTCTATGGCCCACACGTGAGCTGATCTTGTCTATGACCCACGCATGAGCTGATCTTGTTTATGACCCACATGTGAGCTGATCTTGTCTTTGACCCACACATGAGCTGAACATGTCTATGAACCACACGTGAGCTGATCTTGTCTATGAGTTACACGTGAACTGATCTTGTCTTTGACCCTCACGTGAGCTGATCTTGTCTATGACCCACGAGTGAGCTGATCCTGTTTATGACCCACACGTGAGCTGATCTTGTCTATGACCCACGCATGAGCTGATCCTGTTTATGACTCACATGTGAGCTGATCTTGTCTTTGACCCGCACATGAGCTGATCTTGTTTATGACCCACGCATGAGCTGATACTGTTTATGACCCACACGTGAGCTGTTCTTGTCTTTGACCCACATGTGAGCTGATCTTGTCTATGAGCCACAAGTGAGCTGATCTTGTCTATGACACACGTGTGACCTGATCGTGTCTATGACCCATATGTGAGCTGATTTTGTCTGACACACATGTGAACTGATCTTGAGCAGATCTTGTCTTTGACACACATGTGAGCTGATCTTGTCTATGACCCACAACTGAGCTGATCTTGTCTATGACCCACACTTGAGCTGATCTTGTTTATGAGCCACAAGTGAGCTGATCTTGTCTTTGACCCGCACGTGGGCTGATCTTGTCTATGACTCACACATGAGCTGATACTGTTTATGACCCACACGTGAGCTGTTCTTGTCTTTGACCCACACGTGAGCTGATCTTGTCTATGAGCCACAAGTGAGCTGATCTTGTCTATGACCCACGTGTGAGCTGATCTTGTCTATGACCCATATGTGAGCTGATTTTGTCTATGACCCACATGTGAACTGATCTTGAGCTGATCTTGTCTATGACACACAGGTGATCTGACCTTGTCTATGACCCCCATGTGAGCTGATCTTGTCTTTGACCCGCACGTGAGCTGATCTTGTCTATGACCCACGCATGAGCTGATACTGTTTATGACCCACATGTGAGCTGTTCTTTTCTTTGACCCACAAGTGAGCTGATCTTGTCTATGAGCCACAAGTGAGCTGATCTTGTCTATGCCCCACGCATGAGCTGATCTTGTCTATGACCCATACGTGAGCTGATTTTGTCTATGACCCACATGTGAACTGATCTTCAGCTGATCTTGTCTATGACACACACGTGAGCTGACCTTGTCTCTGACCCACACGTGAGCTGATCTTGTTTATGACCCATGGATGAGCTGATCTTGCCTATGGCCATGCGTGATCTGATCTTGTCTATGACACAGGCAAGAGCTGATCTTGTCTATGACTCACGCGTGAGCTGATCTTGTTTATGACCCAGGCTTGAGCTGATCTTGTCTATGACACACGCGTGAACTGATCTTGTCTACGACCCACACATGATCTGATCTTGTCTATGACCCATGCATGAGCTGATCTTGTCTATGAGCCACACATGAGCTGATCCTGTCTATGACACACGCGTGAGCTGTTCTTGTCTATGACCCAGAGGTGAGCTGATCTTGTTTATGACCCACATGTGAGCTGATCTTGTTTATGACCCACATGTGAGCTGATCTTGTCTATGACCCACATGTGAGCTGTTCTTGTCTTTGACCCACACGTGAGCTGATCTTGTCTATGAGCCACAAGTGAGCTGATCTTGTCTATGACCCACGCATGAGCTGATCTTGTCTATGACCCATACGTGAGCTGAATTTGTCTATGACCCACATGTGAACTGATCTTGAGCTGACATTGTCTCTGACCCACACGTGAGCTGATATTGTTTATGACCCATGCATGAGCTGATCTTGCCTATGGCCTTGCGTGAGCTGATCTTGTCTATGACAAAGGCATGAGCTGATCTTGTCTATGACACACGCGTGAACTGATCTTGTCTACGACCCACACATGAGCTGATCTTGTCTATGACCTATGCATGAGCTGATCTTGTCTATGAGCCACACATGATCTGATCCTGTCTATGACACACGCGTGAGCTTTTCTTGTCTATGACCCAGAGGTGAGCTGATCTTGTTTATGACCCACATGTGAGCTGATCTTGTCTATGACCCACATGTGAGCTGTTCTTGTCTATGACCCACACGTGAGATGATCTTGTCTATGACCCACACGTGAGCTGATCTTGTCTTTGACCCACAACTGGGCTGATCTTGTCTATGACCCACATGTGAGCTGATCCTGTTTATGTCCACCATGTGAGTTGAACTTGTCTTTGACCCACACGTGAGCTGATCTTGTTTATGACCCATGCGTGAGCTGATCTTGCCTATTGCCATGCGTGAACTGATCTTGTCTATGACCCAGGCGTGAGCTGATCTTGTCTATGACACAGGCATGAGCTGATCTTGTTTATGACCCATGCGTGAGCTGATCTCGCCTATGGCCATGCGTGAGTTGATCTTGTCTATGACACAAGCATGAGCTGATCTTGTCTATGACTCACGCATGAGCTCATCTTGTCTATGACCCAGGCGTGAGCTGATCTTGTCTATGATACACGCGTGAACTGATCTTCTCTATGACCCATGCGTGAGCTGATCTTGTCTATGAGCCACACATGAGCTGATCCTGTCTATGACACACGCGTGAGCTGATCTTGTCTATGACCCACACGTGAGCTGAACATGTCTATGAACCACACGTGAGCTGATCTTGTCTATGAGCCACACGTGAGCTGATCTTGTCTTTGACCCACACGTGAGCTGATCTTGTCTATTACCCACGCATGAGCTGATCCTGTTTATGACCCACATGTGAGCTGAGCTTTTCTTTGACCCACACGTGAGCTGATCTTGTCTATGACCAATGTGTGAGCCAATCCTGTTTATGACCCACACGTGAGCTGATCTTGTCTTTAACCCACATGTGAGCTGATCTTGTCTATGACCCACGCATAAGCTATCCTGTCTTTGACCCACCCGTGAGCTGATATAGTCTATGACCCAGGCATGAGCTGATACTGTTTATGACCCACACATGAGCTGTTCTTGTCTTTGACCCACATGTGTGCTGATCTTGTCTATGACCCATGCATGAGCTGATTCAGCTTATGACCCACACGTGACCTGCTCTTGTCTTTGACCCACACGTGAGCTGATCTTGTCTATGAGCCACAAGTGAGCTGATCTTGTCTATGACCCACGTGTGAGCTGATCATGTCTAGACCCATACGTGAGTTGATTTTGTCTATGACCCACATGTGACCTGATCTTGAGCTGATCTTGTCTATGACACACACGTGAGCTGATCTTGTCTATGACCCACGAGTGAGCTGATCCTATTTATGACCCACACTTGAGCTGATCCTGTCTATGACCCACGCGTGAGCTGATCCTGTTTATGACCCACACGTGAGCTGATCTTGTCTTTGACCCGCATGTGTGCTGATCTTGTCTATGACCCATGCATGAGCTGATTCAGCTTATGACCCACACGTGACCTGTTCTTGTCTTTGACCCACACGTGAGCTGATCTTGTCTATGAGCCACAAGTGAGCTGATCTTGTCTATGACCCACGAGTGAGCTGATCCTATTTATGACCCACACTTGAGCTGATCCTGTCTATGACCCACGCGTGAGCTGATCCTGTTTATGACCCACACGTGACCTGTTCTTGTCTTTGACCCGCACTTGAGCTGATCTTGTCTATGAGCCACAAGTGAGCTGATCTTGTCTATGACCCACGAGTGAGCTGATCCTATTTATGACCCACACGTGAGCTGATCTTGTCTTTGACCCGCACGTGTGCTGATCTTGTCTATGACCCATGCATGAGCTGACTCAGCTTATGACCCACACGTGACCTGTTCTTGTCTTTGACCCACACGTGAGCTGATCTTGTCTATGAGCCACAAGAGAGCTGATTTTGTCTATGAAACACATGTGAGCTGATCTTGTCTATGACCCCCACGTGAGCTGATCTTGTCTTTGACCAGCACATGAGCTGATCATGCCTATGACCCACGCATGAGCTGATACTGTTTATGACCCACATGTGAGGTGTTCATGTCTTTGACGCACATGTGAGCTGATCTTGTCTATGAGCCACAAGTGAGCTGATCGTGTCTATGACACACGTGTGAGCTGATCTTGTCTATGACCCATATGTGAGCTGATTTTGTCTATGACCTACACGTGAACTGATCTTGAGCTGATCTTGTCTATGACACACACGTGAGCTGACCTTGTCTCTGACCCACACGTGAGCTGATCTTGTCTATGACCCATGCGTGAGCTGATCTTGTCTATGACACAGGCATGAGCTGATCTTGTCTATGACTCACGCGTGAGCTGATCTTGTCTATGACCCAGGCGTGAGCTGATCTTGTCTATGACACACGGGTGAACTGATCTTGTCCATGACCCACACGTGAGCTGATCTTGTGTATGACCCATGCGTGAGCTGATCTTGTCTATGAGCCACACATGAGCTGATCCTGTCTATGACACATGCATGAGCTGTTCTTGTCTTTGACCCAGAGGTGAGCTGATCTTGTTTATGACCCACACGTGAGGTGATCTTGTCTATGACCCACATGTGAGCGGATCTTGTCTATGACCCACATGTGAGCTGATCCTGTTAATGTCCCACATGTGAGTTGAACTTGTCTTTGACCCACACGTGAGCTGATCTGTCTATGACCTACACGTGAACTGACCCTGTTTATGACCCACTCGTGAGCTGATCTTGTCTTTGACCCACACGTGAGCTGATCTTGTCTATGACCCACGTGTGAGCTGAATCTGTTTATGACCCACACGTGAGCTGATCTTGTCTTTGACCCACACGTGAGCTGATCTTGTCTATGAACGACGCATGAGAAAATACTTTTTGTGACCCACACGTGAGCTGTTCTTTTCTTTGACCCACACATGAGCTGATCTTGTCTATGAGCCACAAGTGAGCTGATCTTGTCTATGACCCACATGTGAGCTGATCGTGTCTATGACCAATACGTGAGCTGATTTTGTTTATAACCCAATTGTGAACAGATCTTGAGCTGATCTTGTCTATGACACACTCGTGAGCTGATCTTATCTATGACCCGCACGTGAGCTGATCTTGTCTTTGACCCGCACGTGAGATGATCTTGTCTATGACCCACGCATGAGCTGATACTTTTTGTGACCCACACGTGAGCTGTTCTTGTCTTTGACCCACACGTGAGCTGATCTTGTCTAAGAGCCACAAGTGAGCTGATCTTGTCTATGACACACACGTGAACTGACCTTATCTATGACCCACACGTGAGCTGATCTTGTTTATGACCCATGCGTGAGCTGATCTTGCCTATGGCCATGCGTGAGTTGATCTTGTCTATGACACAGGCATGAGCTGATCTTGTCTATGACTCACGCGTGAGCTGATCTTGTCTATGACCCAGGTGTGAGCTTATCTTGTCTATGAGCCACACATGAGCTGATCCTGTCTATGACACACGCGTGAGCTGTTCTTGTCTATGACCCAGAGGTGAGCTGATCTTGTTTATGACCCACACGTGAGCTGACCTTGTCTATGAGCCACATGTGAGCTGATCTTGTCTTTGACCCACACGTGAGCTGATCTTGTCTATGACCCATGCCTGAGCTGATCCTGTTTATGACCCACACGTGAGCTGATCTTGTCTTTAACCCACATGTGAGCTGATCTTGTCTATGACCAATGCGTGAGCAGATCCTGTTTATGACCCACATGTGAGCTGATCTTGGCTTTAACCCACATGTGAGCTCATCTTGTCTATGACCCATGCATGAGCTGATCCTGTCTTTGACCCACACGTGAATTAATCGTGTCTATGACTCACGCGTGAACTGATCTTGTCTATGACCAATGCATGATCTGTTCTTGTCTATGACCCTCAGGTGAGCTGATTTTTTTTATGACGCACACATGAGCGGATCTTTTCTATGACCCACACATGAGCGGATCTTGTCTATGACCCACGCATGAACTGTTCTTGTCTATGGCCCACACGTGAGCTGATCTTGTCTATGACCCACGCATGAGCTGATCTTGTTTATGACCCACATGTGAGCTGATCTTGTCTTTGACCCACACATGAGCTGAACATGTCTATGAACCACACGTGAGCTGATCTTGTCTATGAGTTACACGTGAACTGATCTTGTCTTTGACCCTCACGTGAGCTGATCTTGTCTATGACCCACGAGTGAGCTGATCCTGTTTATGACCCACACGTGAGCTGATCTTGTCTATGACCCACGCATGAGCTGATCCTGTTTATGACTCACATGTGAGCTGATCTTGTCTTTGACCCGCACATGAGCTGATCTTGTTTATGACCCACGCATGAGCTGATACTGTTTATGACCCACACGTGAGCTGTTCTTGTCTTTGACCCACATGTGAGCTGATCTTGTCTATGAGCCACAAGTGAGCTGATCTTGTCTATGACACACGTGTGACCTGATCGTGTCTATGACCCATATGTGAGCTGATTTTGTCTGACACACATGTGAACTGATCTTGAGCAGATCTTGTCATTGACACACACGTGAGCTGATCTTGTCTATGACCCACAACTGAGCTGATCTTGTCTATGACCCACACTTGAGCTGATCTTGTTTATGAGCCACAAGTGAGCTGATCTTGTCTTTGACCCGCACGTGGGCTGATCTTGTCTATGACTCACACATGAGCTGATACTGTTTATGACCCACACGTGAGCTGTTCTTGTCTTTGACCCACACGTGAGCTGATCTTGTCTATGAGCCACAAGTGAGCTGATCTTGTCTATGACCCACGTGTGAGCTGATCTTGTCTATGACCCATATGTGAGCTGATTTTGTCTATGACCCACATGTGAACTGATCTTGAGCTGATCTTGTCTATGACACACACGTGATCTGACCTTGTCTATGACCCCCATGTGAGCTGATCTTGTCTTTGACCCGCACGTGAGCTGATCTTGTCTATGACCCACGCATGAGCTGATACTGTTTATGACCCACATGTGAGCTGTTCTTGTCTTTGACCCACAAGTGAGCTGATCTTGTCTATGAGCCACAAGTGAGCTGATCTTGTCTATGCCCCACGCATGAGCTGATCTTGTCTATGACCCATACGTGAGCTTATTTTGTCTATGACCCACATGTGAACTGATCTTCAGCTGATCTTGTCTATGACACACACGTGAGCTGACCTTGTCTCTGACCCACACGTGAGCTGATCTTGTTTATGACCCATGGATGAGCTGATCTTGCCTATGGCCATGCGTGATCTGATCTTGTCTATGACACAGGCAAGAGCTGATCTTGTCTATGACTCACGCGTGAGCTGATCTTGTTTATGACCCAGGCTTGAGCTGATCTTGTCTATGACACACGCGTGAACTGATCTTGTCTACGACCCACACATGATCTGATCTTGTCTATGACCCATGCATGAGCTGATCTTGTCTATGAGCCACACATGAGCTGATCCTGTCTATGACACACGCGTGAGCTGTTCTTGTCTATGACCCAGAGGTGAGCTGATCTTGTTTATGACCCACATGTGAGCTGATCTTGTTTATGACCCACATGTGAGCTGATCTTGTCTATGACCCACATGTGAGCTGTTCTTGTCTTTGACCCACACGTGAGCTGATCTTGTCTATGAGCCACAAGTGAGCTGATCTTGTCTATGACCCACGCATGAGCTGATCTTGTCTATGACCCATACGTGAGCTGAATTTGTCTATGACCCACATGTGAACTGATCTTGAGCTGACATTGTCTCTGACCCACACGTGAGCTGATATTGTTTATGACCCATGCATGAGCTGATCTTGCCTATGGCCTTGCGTGAGCTCATCTTGTCTATGACAAAGGCATGAGCTGATCTTGTCTATGACACACGCGTGAACTGATCTTGTCTACGACCCACACATGAGCTGATCTTGTCTATGACCTATGCATGAGCTGATCTTGTCTATGAGCCACACATGATCTGATCCTGTCTATGACACACGCGTGAGCTTTTCTTGTCTATGACCCAGAGGTGAGCTGATCTTGTTTATGACCCACATGTGAGCTGATCTTGTCTATGACCCACATGTGAGCTGTTCTTGTCTATGACCCACACGTGAGATGATCTTGTCTATGACCCACACGTGAGCTGATCTTGTCTTTGACCCACAACTGGGCTGATCTTGTCTATGACCCACATGTGAGCTGATCCTGTTTATGTCCACCATGTGAGTTGAACTTGTCTTTGACCCACACGTGAGCTGATCTTGTTTATGACCCATGCGTGAGCTGATCTTGCCTATTGCCATGCGTGAACTGATCTTGTCTATGACCCAGGCGTGAGCTGATCTTATCCATGACACACGGGTGAGCTGATCTTGTCTATGACACAGGCATGAGCTGATCTTGTTTATGACCCATGCGTGAGCTGATCTCGCCTATGGCCATGCGTGAGTTGATCTTGTCTATGACACAAGCATGAGCTGATCTTGTCTATGACTCACGCATGAGCTCATCTTGTCTATGACCCAGGCGTGAGCTGATCTTGTCTATGATACACGCGTGAACTGATCTTCTCTATGACCCATGCGTGAGCTGATCTTGTCTATGAGCCACACATGAGCTGATCCTGTCTATGACACACGCGTGAGCTGATCTTGTCTATGACCCACACGTGAGCTGAACATGTCTATGAACCACACGTGAGCTGATCTTGTCTATGAGCCACACGTGAGCTGATCTTGTCTTTGACCCACACGTGAGCTGATCTTGTCTATTACCCACGCATGAGCTGATCCTGTTTATGACCCACATGTGAGCTGAGCTTTTCTTTGACCCACACGTGAGCTGATCTTGTCTATGACCAATGTGTGAGCCAATCCTGTTTATGACCCACACGTGAGCTGATCTTGTCTTTAACCCACATGTGAGCTGATCTTGTCTATGACCCACGCATAAGCTATCCTGTCTTTGACCCACCCGTGAGCTGATATAGTCTATGACCCAGGCATGAGCTGATACTGTTTATGACCCACACATGAGCTGTTCTTGTCTTTGACCCACATGTGTGCTGATCTTGTCTATGACCCATGCATGAGCTGATTCAGCTTATGACCCACACGTGACCTGCTCTTGTCTTTGACCCACACGTGAGCTGATCTTGTCTATGAGCCACAAGTGAGCTGATCTTGTCTATGACCCACGTGTGAGCTGATCGTGTCTATGACCCATACGTGAGTTGATTTTGTCTATGACCCACATGTGACCTGATCTTGAGCTGATCTTGTCTATGACACACACATGAGCTGATCTTGTCTATGACCCACACGTGAGCTATTCTTGTCTTTGACCCGCACTTGAGCTGATCTTGTCTATGAGCCACAAGTGAGCTGATCTTGTCTATGACCCACGAGTGAGCTGATCCTATTTATGACCCACACTTGAGCTGATCCTGTCTATGACCCACGCGTGAGCTGATCCTGTTTATGACCCACACGTGAGCTGATCTTGTCTTTGACCCGCACGTGTGCTGATCTTGTCTATTACCCATGCATGAGCTGATTCAGCTTATGACCCACACGTGACCTGTTCTTGTCTTTGACCCACACGTGAGCTGATCTTGTCTATGAGCCACAAGAGAGCTGATTTTGTCTATGAAACACATGTGAGCTGATCTTGTCTATGACCCCCACGTGAGCTGATCTTGTCTTTGACCAGCACATGAGCTGATCATGCCTATGACCCACGCATGAGCTGATACTGTTTATGACCCACATGTGAGGTGTTCATGTCTTTGACGCACATGTGAGCTGATCTTGTCTATGAGCCACAAGTGAGCTGATCGTGTCTATGACACACGTGTGAGCTGATCTTGTCTATGACCCATATGTGAGCTGATTTTGTCTATGACCTACACGTGAACTGATCTTGAGCTGATCTTGTCTCTGACACACACGTGAGCTGACCTTGTCTCTGACCCACACGTGAGCTGATCTTGTCTATGACCCATGCGTGAGCTGATCTTGTCTATGACACAGGCATGAGCTGATCTTGTCTATGACTCACGCGTGAGCTGATCTTGTCTATGACCCAGGTGTGAGCTGATCTTGTCTATGACACACGGGTGAACTGATCTTGTCCATGACCCACACGTGAGCTGATCTTATCTATGACCCATGCGTGAGCTGATCTTGTCTATGAGCCACACATGAGCTGATCCTGTCTATGACACATGCATGAGCTGTTCTTGTCTTTGACCCAGAGGTGAGCTGATCTTGTTTATGACCCACACGTGAGGTGATCTTGTCTATGACCCACATGTGAGTGGATCTTGTCTATGACCCACATGTGAGCTGATCCTGTTAATGTCCCACATGTGAGTTGAACTTGTCTTTGACCCACACGTGAGCTGATCTGTCTATGACCCACACGTGAACTGACTCTGTTTATGACCCACTCGTGAGCTGATCTTGTCTTTGACCCACACGTGAGCTGATCTTGTCTATGACCCACGTGTGAGCTGATCCTGTTTATGACCCACACGTGAGCTGATCTTGTCTTTGACCCACACGTGAGCTGATCTTGTCTATGAACGACGCATGAGAAAATACTTTTTGTGACCCACACGTGAGCTGTTCTTTTCGTTGACCCACACATGAGCTGATCTTGTCTATGAGCCACAAGTGAGCTGATCTTGTCTATGACCCACGTGTGAGCTGATCGTGTCTATGACCGATACGTGAGCTGATTTTGTTTATAACCCAAATGTGAACAGATCTTGAGCTGATCTTGTCTATGACACACTCGTGAGCTGATCTTATCTATGACCCGCACGTGAGCTGATCTTGTCTTTGACCCGCACGTGAGATGATCTTGTCTATGACCCACGCATGAGCTGATACTTTTTGTGACCCACACGTGAGCTGTTCTTGTCTTTGACCCACACATGAGCTGATCTTGTCTAAGAGCCACAAGTGAGCTGATCTTGTCTATGACACACACATGAACTGACCTTATCTATGACCCACACGTGAGCTGATCTTGTTTATGACCCATGCGTGAGCTGATCTTGCCTATGGCCATGCGTGAGTTGATCTTGTCTATGACACAGGCATGAGCTGATCTTGTCTATGACTCACGCGTGAGCTGATCTTGTCTATGACCCAGGTGTGAGCTTATCTTGTCTATGAGCCACACATGAGCTGATCCTGTCTATGACACACGCGTGAGCTGTTCTTGTCTATGACCCAGAGGTGAGCTGATCTTGTTTATGACCCACACGTGAGCTGACCTTGTCTATGAGCCACATGTGAGCTGATCTTGTCTTTGACCCACACGTGAGCTGATCTTGTCTATGACCCATGCCTGAGCTGATCCTGTTTATGACCCACACGTGAGCTGATCTTGTCTTTAACCCACATGTGAGCTGATCTTGTCTATGACCAATGCGTGAGCAGATCCTGTTTATGACCCACATGTGAGCTGATCTTGGCTTTAACCCACATGTGAGCTCATCTTGTCTATGACCCATGCATGAGCTGATCCTGTCTTTGACCCACACTTGAACTAATCTTGTCTATGACTCACGCGTGAACTGATCTTGTCTATGACCAATGCATGATCTGGTCTTGTCTATGACCCTCAGGTGAGCTGATTTTTTTTATGACGCACACATGAGCGGATCTTTTCTATGACCCACACATGAGCGGATCTTGTCTATGACCCACGCATGAACTGTTCTTGTCTATGGCCCACACGTGAGCTGATCTTGTCTATGACCCACGCATGAGCTGATCTTGTTTATGACCCACATGTGAGCTGATCTTGTCTTTGACCCACACATGAGCTGAACATGTCTATGAACCACACGTGAGCTGATCTTGTCTATGAGTTACACGTGAGCTGATCTTGTCTTTGACCCTTACGTGAGCTGATCTTGTCTATGACCCACGAGTGACCTGATCCTGTTTATGACCCACACGTGAGCTGATCTTGTCTATGACCCACGCATGAGCTGATCCTGTTTATGACTCACATGTGAGCTGATCTTGTCTTTGACCCGCACATGAGCTGATCTTGTTTATGACCCACACATGAGCTGATACTGTTTATGACCCACACGTGAGCTGTTCTTGTCTTTGACCCACATGTGAGCTGATCTTGTCTATGAGCCACAAGTGAGCTGATCTTGTCTATGACACACGTGTGACCTGATCGTGTCTATGACCCATATGTGAGCTGATTTTGTCTGACACACATGTGAACTGATCTTGAGCAGATCTTGTCTTTAACACACACGTGAGCTGATCTTGTCTATGACCCGCACTTGAGCTGATCTTGTTTATGAGCCACAAGTGAGCTGATCTTGTCTATGACCCACGAGTAAGCTGATTGTGTTTATGACCCACACGTGGGCTGATCTTGTCTATGACTCACGCATGAGCTGATACTGTTTATGACCCACACGTGAGCTGTTCTTGTCTTTGACCCACACGTGAGCTTATCTTGTCTATGAGCCACAAGTGAGCTGATCTTGTCTATGACCCACGTGTGAGCTGATCTTGTCTATGACCCATACTTGAGCTGATTTTGTCTATGACCCACATGTGAACTGATCTTGAGCTGATCTTGTCTATGACACACACGTGAGCTGACCTTGTCTATGACCCCCATGTGAGCTTATCTTGTCTTTGACCCGCACGTGAGCTGATATTGTCTATGACCCACGCATGAGCTGATACTGTTTATGACCCACATGTGAGCTGCTCTTGTCTTTGACCCACAAGTGAGCTGATCTTGTCTATGAGCCACAAGTGAGCTGATCTTGTCTATGCCCCACGCATGAGCTGATCTTGTCTATGACCCATACGTGAGCTGATTTTGTCTATGACCCACAGGTGAACTGATCTTCAGCTGATCTTGTCTATGACACACACGTGAGCTGACCTTGTCTCTGACCCACACGTGAGCTGATCTTGTTTATGACCCATGGATGAGCTGATCTTGCCTATGGCCATGCGTGATCTGATCTTGTCTATGACATAGGCATGAGCTGATCTTGTCTATGACTCACGCGTGAGCTGATCTTGTTTATGACCCAGGCTTGAGCTGATCTTGTCTATGACACACGCGTGAACTGATCTTGTCTACGACCCACACATGAGCTGATCTTGTCCATGACCCATGCATGAGCTGATCTTGTCTATGAGCCACACATGAGCTGATACTTTTTGTGACCCACACGTGAGCTGTTCTTGTCTTTGACCCACACGTGAGCTGATCTTGTCTAAGAGCCACAAGTGAGCTGATCTTGTCTATGACACACACGTGAACTGACCTTATCTATGACCCACACGTGAGCTGATCTTGTTTATGACCCATGCGTGAGCTGATCTTGCCTATGGCCATGCGTGAGTTGATCTTGTCTATGACACAGGCATGAGCTGATCTTGTCTATGACTCACGCGTGAGCTGATCTTGTCTATGACCCAGGTGTGAGCTTATCTTGTCTATGAGCCACACATGAGCTGATCCTGTCTATGACACATGCGTGAGCTGTTCTTGTCTATGACCCAGAGGTGAGCTGATCTTGTTTATGACCCACACGTGAGCTGATCGTGTCTATGACCGATACGTGAGCTGATTTTGTTTATAACCCAAATGTGAACAGGTCTTGAGCTGATCTTGTCTATGACACACTCGTGAGCTGATCTTATCTATGACCCGCACGTGAGCTGATCTTGTCTTTGACCCGCACGTGAGATGATCTTGTCTATGACCCACACATGAGCTGATACTTTTTGTGACCCACACGTGAGCTGTTCTTGTCTTTGACCCACACGTGAGCTGATCTTGTCTAAGAGCCACAAGTGAGCTGATCTTGTCTATGACACACACGTGAACTGACCTTATCTATGACCCACACGTGAGCTGATCTTGTTTATGACCCATGCGTGAGCTGATCTTGCCTATGGCCATGCGTGAGTTTATCTTGTCTATGACACAGGCATGAGCTGATCTTGTCTATGACTCACGCGTGAGCTGATCTTGTCTATGACCCAGGTGTGAGCTTATCTTGTCTATGAGCCACACATGAGCTGATCCTGTCTATGACACACGCGTGAGCTGTTCTTGTCTATGACCCAGAGCTGAGCTGATCTTGTCTTTGACCCACACGTGAGCCGATCTTGTCTATGACCCATGCCTGAGCTGATCCTGTTTATGACCCACACGTGAGCTGATCTTGTCTTTAACCCACATGTGAGCTGATCTTGTCTATGACCAATGCGTGAGCAGATCCTGTTTATGACCCACATGTGAGCTGATCTTGGCTTTAACCCACATGTGAGCTCATCTTGTCTATGACCCATGCATGAGCTGATCCTGTCTTTGACCCACACGTGAACTAATCTTGTCTATGACTCACGCATGAACTGATCTTGTCTATGACCAATGCATGATCTGTTCTTGTCTATGACCCTCAGGTGAGCTGATTTTTTTTATGACGCACACATGAGCGGATCTTTTCTATGACCCACACATGAGCGGATCTTGTCTATGACCCACGCATGAACTGCTCTTGTCTATGGCCCACACGTGAGCTGATCTTGTCTATGACCCACGCATGAGCTGATCTTGTTTATGACCCACATGTGAGCTGATCTTGTCTTTGACCCACACATGAGCTGAACATGTCTATGAACCACACGTGAGCTGATCTTGTCTATGAGTTACACGTGAGCTGATCTTGTCTTTGACCCTCACGTGAGCTGATCTTGTCTATGACCCACGAGTGAGCTGATCCTGTTTATGACCCACACGTGAGCTGATCTTGTCTATGACCCACGCATGAGCTGATCCTGTTTATGACTCACATGTGAGCTGATCTTGTCTTTGACCCGCACATGAACTGATCGTGTTTATGACCCACGCATGAGCTGATACTGTTTATGACCCACACGTGAGCTGATCTTGTCTATGAGCCACAAGTGAGCTGATCTTGTCTATGACACACGTGTGACCTGATCGTGTCTATGACCCATATGTGAGCTGATTTTGTCTGACACACATGTGAACTGATCTTGAGCAGATCTTGTCTTTGACACACACGTGAGCTGATCTTGTCTATGACCCACAACTGAGCTGATCTTGTCTATGACTCACGCATGAGCTGATACTGTTTATGACCCACACGTGAGCTGTTCTTGTCTTTGACCCACACGTGAGCTGATCTTGTCTATGAGCCACAAGTGAGCTGATCTTGTCTATGACCCACGTGTGAGCTGATCTTGTCTATGACCCATACGTGAGCTGATTTTGTCTATGACCCACATGTGAACTGATCTTGAGCTGATCTTGTCTATGACACACACGTGAGCTGACCTTGTCTATGACCCCCATGTGAGCTGATCTTGTCTTTGACCCGCACGTGAGCTGATCTTGTCTATGACCCACGCATGAGCTGATACCGTTTATGACCCACATGTGAGCTGTTCTTGTCTTTGACCCACAAGTGAGCTGATCTTGTCTATGAGCCACAAGTGAGCTGATCTTGTCTATGCCCCACGCATGAGCTGATCTTGTCTATGACCCATACGTGAGCTGATTTTGTCTATGACCCACAAGTGAACTGATCTTCAGCTGATCTTGTCTATGACACACACGTGAGCTGACCTTGTCTCTGACCCAACCGTGAGCTGATCTTGTTTATGACCCATGGATGAGCTGATCTTGCCTATGGCCATGCATGATCTGATCTTGTCTATGACACAGGCATGAGCTGATCTTGTCTATGACTCACGCGTGAGCTGATCTTGTTTATGACCCAGGCTTGAGCTGATCTTGTCTATGACACACGCGTGAACTGATCTTGTCTACGACCCACACATGAGCTGATCTTGTCTATGACCCATGCATGAGCTGATCTTGTCTATGAGCCACACATGAGCTGATCCTGTCTATGACACACGCGTGAGCTGTTCTTGTCTATGACCCAGAGGTGAGCTGATCTTGTTTATGACCCACATGTGAGCTGATCTTGTCTATGACCCACATGTGAGCTGATCTTGTCTTTGACCCACACATGAGCTGAACATGTCTATGAACCACACGTGAGCTGATCTTGTCTATGAGTTACACGTGAGCTGATCTTGTCTTTGACCCTCACGTGAGCTGATCTTGTCTATGACCCACGAGTGACCTGATCCTGTTTATGACCCACACGTGAGCTGATCTTGTCTATGAGCCACAAGTGAGCTGATCTTGTCTATGACCCACGTGTGAGCTGATCGTGTCTATGACCCATACGTGAGTTGATTTTGTCTATGACCCACATGTGACCTGATCTTGAGCTGATCTTGTCTATGACACACACATGAGCTGATCTTGTCTATGACCCACACGTGAGCTATTCTTGTCTTTGACCCGCACTTGAGCTGATCTTGTCTATGAGCCACAAGTGAGCTGATCTTGTCTATGACCCACGAGTGAGCTGATCCTATTTATGACCCACACTTGAGCTGATCCTGTCTATGACCCACGCGTGAGCTGATCCTGTTTATGACCCACACGTGAGCTGATCTTGTCTTTGACCCGCACGTGTGCTGATCTTGTCTATGACCCATGCATGAGCTGATTCAGCTTATGACCCACACGTGACCTGTTCTTGTCTTTGACCCACACGTGAGCTGATCTTGTCTATGAGCCACAAGAGAGCTGATTTTTTCTATGAAACACATGTGAGCTGATCTTGTCTATGACCCCCACGTGAGCTGATCTTGTCTTTGACCAGCACATGAGCTGATCATGCCTATGACCCACGCATGAGCTGATACTGTTTATGACCCACATGTGAGGTGTTCATGTCTTTGACGCACATGTGAGCTGATCTTGTCTATGAGCCACAAGTGAGCTGATCGTGTCTATGACACACGTGTGAGCTGATCTTGTCTATGACCCATATGTGAGCTGATTTTGTCTATGACCTACACGTGAACTGATCTTGAGCTGATCTTGTCTCTGACACACACGTGAGCTGACCTTGTCTCTGACCCACACGTGAGCTGATCTTGTCTATGACCCATGCGTGAGCTGATCTTGTCTATGACACAGGCATGAGCTGATCTTGTCTATGACTCACGCGTGAGCTGATCTTGTCTATGACCCAGGCGTGAGCTGATCTTGTCTATGACACACGGGTGAACTGATCTTGTCCATGACCCACACGTGAGCTGATCTTATCTATGACCCATGCGTGAGCTGATCTTGTCTATGAGCCACACATGAGCTGATCCTGTCTATGACACATGCATGAGCTGTTCTTGTCTTTGACCCAGAGGTGAGCTGATCTTGTTTATGACCCACACGTGAGGTGATCTTGTCTATGACCCACATGTGAGCGGATCTTGTCTATGACCCACATGTGAGCTGATCCTGTTAATGTCCCACATGTGAGTTGAACTTGTCTTTGACCCACACGTGAGCTGATCTGTCTATGACCCACACGTGAACTGACCCTGTTTATGACCCACTCGTGAGCTGATCTTGTCTTTGACCCACACGTGAGCTGATCTTGTCTATGACCCACGTGTGAGCTGATCCTGTTTATGACCCACACGTGAGCTGATCTTGTCTTTGACCCACACGTGAGCTGATCTTGTCTATGAACGACGCATGAGAAAATACTTTTTGTGACCCACACGTGAGCTGTTCTTTTCTTTGACCCACACATGAGCTGATCTTGTCTATGAGCCACAAGTGAGCTGATCTTGTCTTTGACCCACGTGTGAGCTGATCGTGTCTATGACCGATACGTGAGCTGATTTTGTTTATAACCCAAATGTGAACAGATCTTGAGCTGATCTTGTCTATGACACACTCGTGAGCTGATCTTATCTATGACCCGCACGTGAGCTGATCTTGTCTTTGACCCGCACGTGAGATGATCTTGTCTATGACCCACGCATGAGCTGATACTTTTTGTGACCCACACGTGAGCTGTTCTTGTCTTTGACCCACACATGAGCTGATCTTGTCTAAGAGCCACAAGTGAGCTGATCTTGTCTATGACACACACATGAACTGACCTTATGTATGACCCACACGTGAGCTGATCTTGTTTATGACCCATGCGTGAGCTGATCTTGCCTATGGCCATGCGTGAGTTGATCTTGTCTATGACACAGGCATGAGCTGATCTTGTCTATGACTCACGCGTGAGCTGATCTTGTCTATGACCCAGGTGTGAGCTTATCTTGTCTATGAGCCACACATGAGCTGATCCTGTCTATGACACACGCGTGAGCTGTTCTTGTCTATGACCCAGAGGTGAGCTGATCTTGTTTATGACCCACACGTGAGCTGACCTTGTCTATGAGCCACATGTGAGCTGATCTTGTCTTTGACCCACACGTGAGCTGATCTTGTCTATGACCCATGCCTGAGCTGATCCTGTTTATGACCCACACGTGAGCTGATCTTGTCTTTAACCCACATGTGAGCTGATCTTGTCTATGACCAATGCGTGAGCAGATCCTGTTTATGACCCACATGTGAGCTGATCTTGGCTTTAACCCACATGTGAGCTCATCTTGTCTATGACCCATGCATGAGCTGATCCTGTCTTTGACCCACACTTGAACTAATCTTGTCTATGACTCACGCGTGAACTGATCTTGTCTATGACCAATGCATGATCTGGTCTTGTCTATGACCCTCAGGTGAGCTGATTTTTTTTATGACGCACACATGAGCGGATCTTTTCTATGACCCACACATGAGCGGATCTTGTCTATGACCCACG
The DNA here is from genome assembly GCF_040938575.1 of Ambystoma mexicanum. Classification (NCBI taxonomy): domain Eukaryota; kingdom Metazoa; phylum Chordata; class Amphibia; order Caudata; family Ambystomatidae; genus Ambystoma; species Ambystoma mexicanum. The sequence goes on from NC_090931.1 coordinate 24,855,198, forward strand.
CATGAACTGTTCTTGTCTATGGCCCACACGTGAGCTGATCTTGTCTATGACCCACGCATGAGCTGATCTTGTTTATGACCAACATGTGAGCTGATCTTGTCTTTGACCCACACATGAGCTGAACATGTCTATGAACCACACGTGAGCTGATCTTGTCTATGAGTTACACGTGAGCTGATCTTGTCTTTGACCCTCACGTGAGCTGATCTTGTCTATGACCCACGAGTGACCTGATCCTGTTTATGACCCACACGTGAGCTGATCTTGTCTATGACCCGCGCATGAGCTGATCCTGTTTATGACTCACATGTGAGCTGATCTTGTCTTTGACCCGCACATGAGCTGATCTTGTTTATGACCCACGCATGAGCTGATACTGTTTATGACCCACACGTGAGCTGTTCTTGTCTTTGACCCACATGTGAGCTGATCTTGTCTATGAGCCACAAGTGAGCTGATCTTGTCTATGACACACGTGTGACCTGATCGTGTCTATGACCCATATGTGAGCTAATTTTGTCTGACACACATGTGAACTGATCTTGAGCAGATCTTGTCTTTAACACACACGTGAGCTGATCTTGTCTATGACCCACAACTGAGCTGATCTTGTCTTTGACCCGCACTTGAGCTGATCTTGTTTATGAGCCACAAGTGAGCTGATCTTGTCTATGACCCACGAGTAAGCTGATTGTGTTTATGACCCACACGTGAGCTGATCTTGTCTATGACCCACGCGTGAGCTGATCCTGTTTATGACCCACACATGAGCTGATCTTGTCTTTGACCCGCACGTGGGCTGATCTTGTCTATGACTCACGCATGAGCTGATACTATTTATGACCCACACGTGAGCTGTTCTTGTCTTTGACCCACACGTGAGCTGATCTTGTCTATGAGCCACAAGTGAGCTGATCTTGTCTATGACCCACGTGTGAGCTGATCTTGTCTATGACCCATACGTGAGCTGATTTTGTCTATGACCCACATGTGAACTGATCTTGAGCTGATCTTGTCTATGACACACACATGAGCTGACCTTGTCTATGACCCCCATGTGAGCTGCTCTTGTCTTTGACCCGCAAGTGAGCTGATCTTGTCTATGAGCCACAAGTGAGCTGATCTTGTCTATGACCCCCATGTGAGCTGCTCTTGTCTTTGACCCACAAGTGAGCTGATCTTGTCTATGACACACACGTGAGCTGACCTTGTCTATGACCCCCATGTGAGCTGATCTTGTCTTTGACCCGCACGTGAGCTGATCTTGTCTATGACCCACGCATGAACTGATACTGTTTATGACCCACATGTGAGCTGTTCTTGTCTTTGACCCACAAGTGAGCTGATCTTGTCTATGAGCCACAAGTGAGCTGATCTTGTCTATGCCCCACGCATGAGCTGATCTTGTCTATGACCCATACATGAGCTGATTTTGTCTATGACCCACAAGTGAACTGATCTTCAGCTGATCTTGTCTATGACACACACGTGAGCTGACCTTGTCTCTGACCCAACCGTGAGCTGATCTTGTTTATGACCCATGGATGAGCTGATCTTGCCTATGGCCATGCATGATCTGATCTTGTCTATGACACAGGCATGAGCTGATCTTGTCTATGACTCACGCGTGAGCTGATCTTGTTTATGACCCAGGCTTGAGCTGATCTTGTCTATGACACACGCGTGAACTGATCTTGTCTACGACCCACACATGAGCTGATCTTGTCTATGACCCATGCATGAGCTGATCTTGTCTATGAGCCACACATGAGCTGATCCTGTCTATGACACACGCGTGAGCTGTTCTTGTCTATGACCCAGAGGTGAGCTGATCTTGTTTATGACCCACATGTGAGCTGATCTTGTCTATGACCCACATGTGAGCTGATCTTGTCTTTGACCCACACATGAGCTGAACATGTCTATGAACCACACGTGAGCTGATCTTGTCTATGAGTTACACGTGAGCTGATCTTGTCTTTGACCCTCACGTGAGCTGATCTTGTCTATGACCCACGAGTAACCTGATCCTGTTTATGACCCACACGTGAGCTGATCTTGTCTATGAGCCACAAGTGAGCTGATCTTGTCTATGACCCACGTGTGAGCTGATCGTGTCTATGACCCATACGTGAGTTGATTTTGTCTATGACCCACATGTGACCTGATCTTGAGCTGATCTTGTCTATGACACACACATGAGCTGATCTTGTCTATGACCCACACGTGAGCTATTCTTGTCTTTGACCCGCACTTGAGCTGATCTTGTCTATGAGCCACAAGTGAGCTGATCTTGTCTATGAGCCACAAGTGAGCTGATCTTGTCTATGAGCCACAAGTGAGCTGATCTTGTCTATGACCCACGAGTGAGCTGATCCTATTTATGACCCACACTTGAGCTGATCCTGTCTATGACCCACGCGTGAGCTGATCCTGTTTATGACCCACACGTGAGCTGATCTTGTCTTTGACCCGCACATGTGCTGATCTTGTCTATGACCCATGCATGAGCTGATTCAGCTTATGACCCACACGTGACCTGTTCTTGTCTTTGACCCACACGTGAGCTGATCTTGTCTATGAGCCACAAGAGAGCTGATTTTGTCTATGAAACACATGTGAGCTGATCTTGTCTATGACCCCCACGTGAGCTGATCTTGTCTTTGACCAGCACATGAGCTGATCATGCCTATGACCCACGCATGAGCTGATACTGTTTATGACCCACATGTGAGGTGTTCATGTCTTTGACGCACATGTGAGCTGATCTTGTCTATGAGCCACAAGTGAGCTGATCGTGTCTATGACACACGTGTGAGCTGATCTTGTCTATGACCCATATGTGAGCTGATTTTGTCTATGACCTACACGTGAACTGATCTTGAGCTGATCTTGTCTCTGACACACACGTGAGCTGACCTTGTCTCTGACCCACACGTGAGCTGATCTTGTCTATGACCCATGCGTGAGCTGATCTTGTCTATGACACAGGCATGAGCTGATCTTGTCTATGACTCACGCGTGAGCTGATCTTGTCTATGACCCAGGCGTGAGCTGATCTTGTCTATGACACACGGGTGAACTGATCTTGTCCATGACCCACACGTGAGCTGATCTTATCTATGACCCATGCGTGAGCTGATCTTGTCTATGAGCCACACATGAGCTGATCCTGTCTATGACACATGCATGAGCTGTTCTTGTCTTTGACCCAGAGGTGAGCTGATCTTGTTTATGACCCACACGTGAGGTGATCTTGTCTATGACCCACATGTGAGCGGATCTTGTCTATGACCCACATGTGAGCTGATCCTGTTAATGTCCCACATGTGAGTTGAACTTGTCTTTGACCCACACGTGAGCTGATCTGTCTATGACCCACACGTGAACTGACCCTGTTTATGACCCACTCGTGAGCTGATCTTGTCTTTGACCCACACGTGAGCTGATCTTGTCTATGACCCACGTGTGAGCTGATCCTGTTTATGACCCACACGTGAGCTGATCTTGTCTTTGACCCACACATGAGCTGATCTTGTCTATGAACGACGCATGAGAAAATACTTTTTGTGACCCACACGTGAGCTGTTCTTTTCTTTGACCCACACATGAGCTGATCTTGTCTATGAGCCACAAGTGAGCTGATCTTGTCTATGACCCACGTGTGAGCTGATCGTGTCTATGACCGATACGTGAGCTGATTTTGTTTATAACCCAAATGTGAACAGATCTTGAGCTGATCTTGTCTGTGACACACTCGTGAGCTGATCTTATCTATGACCCGCACGTGAGCTGATCTTGTCTTTGACCCGCACGTGAGATGATCTTGTCTATGACCCACGCATGAGCTGATACTTTTTGTGACCCACACGTGAGCTGTTCTTGTCTTTGACCCACACATGAGCTGATCTTGTCTAAGAGCCACAAGTGAGCTGATCTTGTCTATGACACACACATGAACTGACCTTATCTATGACCCACACGTGAGCTGATCTTGTTTATGACCCATGCGTGAGCTGATCTTGCCTATGGCCATGCGTGAGTTGATCTTGTCTATGACACAGGCATGAGCTGATCTTGTCTATGACTCACGCGTGAGCTGATCTTGTCTATGACCCAGGTGTGAGCTTATCTTGTCTATGAGCCACACATGAGCTGATCCTGTCTATGACACACGCGTGAGCTGTTCTTGTCTATGACCCAGAGGTGAGCTGATCTTGTTTATGACCCACACGTGAGCTGACCTTGTCTATGAGCCACATGTGAGCTGATCTTGTCTTTGACCCACACGTGAGCTGATCTTGTCTATGACCCATGCCTGAGCTGATCCTGTTTATGACCCACACGTGAGCTGATCTTGTCTTTAACCCACATGTGAGCTGATCTTGTCTATGACCAATGCGTGAGCAGATCCTGTTTATGACCCACATGTGAGCTGATCTTGGCTTTAACCCACATGTGAGCTCATCTTGTCTATGACCCATGAATGAGCTGATCCTGTCTTTGACCCACACTTGAACTAATCTTGTCTATGACTCACGCGTGAACTGATCTTGTCTATGACCAATGCATGATCTGGTCTTGTCTATGACCCTCAGGTGAGCTGATTTTTTTTATGACGCACACATGAGCGGATCTTTTCTATGACCCACACATGAGCGGATCTTGTCTATGACCCACGCATGAACTGTTCTTGTCTATGGCCCACACGTGAGCTGATCTTGTCTATGACCCACGCATGAGCTGATCTTGTTTATGACCCACATGTGAGCTGATCTTGTCTTTGACCCACACATGAGCTGAACATGTCTATGAACCACACGTGAGCTGATCTTGTCTATGAGTTACACGTGAGCTGATCTTGTCTTTGACCCTCACGTGAGCTGATCTTGTCTATGACCCACGAGTGACCTGATCCTGTTTATGACCCACACGTGAGCTGATCTTGTCTATGACCCACGCATGAGCTGATCCTGTTTATGACTCACATGTGAGCTGATCTTGTCTTTGACCCGCACATGAGCTGATCTTGTTTATGACCCACACATGAGCTGATACTGTTTATGACCCACACGTGAGCTGTTCTTGTCTTTGACCCACATGTGAGCTGATCTTGTCTATGAGCCACAAGTGAGCTGATCTTGTCTATGACACACGTGTGACCTGATCGTGTCTATGACCCATATGTGAGCTGATTTTGTCTGACACACATGTGAACTGATCTTGAGCAGATCTTGTCTTTAACACACACGTGAGCTGATCTTGTCTATGACCCACAACTGAGCTGATCTTGTCTTTGACCCGCACTTGAGCTGATCTTGTTTATGAGCCACAAGTGAGCTGATCTTGTCTATGACCCACGAGTAAGCTGATTGTGTTTATGACCCACACGTGAGCTGATCTTGTCTATGACCCACGCGTGAGCTGATCCTGTTTATGACCCACACATGAGCTGATCTTGTCTTTGACCCGCACGTGGGCTGATCTTGTCTATGACTCACGCATGAGCTGATACTGTTTATGACCCACACGTGAGCTGTTCTTGTCTTTGACCCACACGTGAGCTGATCTTGTCTATGAGCCACAAGTGAGCTGATCTTGTCTATGACCCACGTGTGAGCTGATCTTGTCTATGACCCATACGTGAGCTGATTTTGTCTATGACCCACATGTGAACTGATCTTGAGCTGATCTTGTCTATGACACACACGTGAGCTGACCTTGTCTATGACCCCCATGTGAGCTCATCTTGTCTTTGACCCGCACGTGAGCTGATACTGTTTATGACCCACATGTGAGCTGCTCTTGTCTTTGACCCACAAGTGAGCTGATCTTGTCTATGAGCCACAAGTGAGCTGATCTTGTCTATGCCCCAAGCATGAGCTGATCTTGTCTATGACCCATACGTGAGCTGATTTTGTCTATGACCCACACGTGAACTGATCTTCAGCTGATCTTGTCTATGACACACACGTGAGCTGACCTTGTCTCTGACCCACACGTGAGCTGATCTTGTTTATGACCCATGGATGAGCTGATCTTGCCTATGGCCATGCATGAGCTGATCTTGTCTATGACCCACGCATGAGCTGATACTTTTTGTGACCCACACGTGAGCTGTTCTTGTCTTTGACCCACACGTGAGCTGATCTTGTCTAAGAGCCACAAGTGAGCTGATCTTGTCTATGACACACACGTGAACTGACCTTATCTATGACCCACACGTGAGCTGATCTTGTTTATGACCCATGCGTGAGCTGATCTTGCCTATGGCCATGCGTGAGTTGATCTTGTCTATGACACAGGCATGAGCTGATCTTGTCTATGACTCACGCGTGAGCTGATCTTGTCTATGACCCAGGTGTGAGCTTATCTTGTCTATGAGCCACACATGAGCTGATCCTGTCTATGACACACGCGTGAGCTGTTCTTGTCTATGACCCAGAGCTGAGCTGATCTTGTTTATGACCCACACGTGAGCTGACCTTGTCTCTGAGCCACATGTGAGCTGATCTTGTCTTTGACCCACACGTGAGCTGATCTTGTCTATGACCCATGCCTGAGCTGATCCTGTTTATGACCTACACGTGAGCTGATCTTGTCTTTAACCCACATGTGAGCTGATCTTGTCTATGACCAATGCGTGAGCAGATCCTGTTTATGACCCAAATGTGAGCTGATCTTGGCTTTAACCCACATGTGAGCTCATCTTGTCTATGACCCATGCATGAGCTGATCCTGTCTTTGACCCACACGTGAACTAATCTTGTCTATGACTCACGCGTGAACTGATCTTGTCTATGACCAAGGCATGATCTGTTCTTGTCTATGACCCTCAGGTGAGCTGATTTTTTTTATGACGCACACATGAGCGGATCTTTTCTATGACCCACACATGAGCGGATCTTGTCTATGACCCACGCATGAACTGTTCTTGTCTATGGCCCACACGTGAGCTGATCTTGTCTATGACCCACGCATGAGCTGATCTTGTTTATGACCCACATGTGAGCTGATCTTGTCTTTGACCCACACATGAGCTGAACATGTCTATGAACCACACGTGAGCTGATCTTGTCTATGAGTTACACGTGAGCTGATCTTGTCTTTGACCCTCACGTGAGCTGATCTTGTCTATGACCCACGAGTGAGCTGATCCTGTTTATGACCCACACGTGAGCTGATCTTGTCTATGACCCACGCATGAGCTGATCCTGTTTATGACTCACATGTGAGCTGATCTTGTCTTTGACCCGCACATGAGCTGATCTTGTTTATGACCCACGCATGAGCTGATACTGTTTATGACCCACACGTGAGCTGTTCTTGTCTTTGACCCACATGTGAGCTGATCTTGTCTATGAGCCACAAGTGAGCTGATCTTGTCTATGACACACGTGTGACCTGATCGTGTCTATGACCCATATGTGAGCTGATTTTGTCTGACACACATGTGAACTGATCTTGAGCAGATCTTGTCTTTGACACACACGTGAGCTGATCTTGTCTATGACCCACAACTGAGCTGATCTTGTCTTTGACCCGCACTTGAGCTGATCTTGTTTATGAGCCACAAGTGAGCTGATCTTGTCTATGACCCACGAGTAAGCTGATTGTGTTTATGACCCACACGTGAGCTGATCTTGTCTATGACCCACGCGTGAGCTGATCCTGTTTATGACCCACACATGAGCTGATCTTGTCTTTGACCCGCACGTGGGCTGATCTTGTCTATGACTCACGCATGAGCTGATACTGTTTATGACCCACACGTGAGCTGTTCTTGTCTTTGACCCACACGTGAGCTGATCTTGTCTATGAGCCACAAGTGAGCTGATCTTGTCTATGACCCACGTGTGAGCTGATCTTGTCTATGACCCATACGTGAGCTGATTTTGTCTATGACCCACATGTGAACTGATCTTGAGCTGATCTTGTCTATGACACACACGTGAGCTGATCTTGTCTATGACCCACAACTGAGCTGTTCTTGTCTTTGACCCACAAGTGAGCTGATCTTGTCTATGAGCCACAAGTGAGCTGATCTTGTCTATGAGCCACATGTGAGCTGATCTTGTCTATGACCCATACGTGAGCTGATTTTGTCTATGACCCACACGTGAACTGATCTTCAGCTGATCTTGTCTATGACACTCACGTGAGCTGACCTTGTCTCTGACCCAACCGTGAGCTGATCTTGTTTATGACCCATGGATGAGCTGATCTTGCCTATGGCCATGCGTGATCTGATCTTGTCTATGACACAGGCATGAGCTGATCTTGTCTATGACTCACGCGTGAGCTGATCTTGTTTATGACCCAGGCTTGAGCTGATCGTGTCTATGACACACGCGTGAACTGATCTTGTCTACGACCCACACATGAGCTGATCTTGTCTATGACCCATGCATGAGCTGATCTTGTCTATGAGCCACACATGAGCTGATCCTGTCTATGACACACGCGTGAGCTGATCTTGTCTATGACCCACTCGTGAGCTGATCTTGTTTATGACCCACATGTGAGCTGATCTTGTTTATGACCCACATGTGAGCTGATCTTGTCTATGACCCACATGTGAGCTGTTCTTGTCTTTGACCCACACGTGAGCTGATCTTGTCTATGAGCCACAAGTGAGCTGATCTTGTCTATGACCCACGCATGAGCTGATCTTGTCTATGACCCATACGTGAGCTGAATTTGTCTCTGACCCACACGTGAGCTGATATTGTTTATGACCCATGCATGAGCTGATCTTGCCTATGGCCATGCGTGAGCTGATCTTGTCTATGACAAAGGCATGAGCTGATCTTGTCTATGACACACGCGTGAACTGATCTTGTCTACGACCCACACATGAGCTGATCTTGTCTATGACCTATGCATGAGCTGATCTTGTCTATGAGCCACACATGATCTGATCCTGTCTATGACACACGCGTGAGCTTTTCTTGTCTATGACCCAGAGGTGAGCTGATCTTGTTTATGACCCACATGTGAGCTGATCTTGTCTATGACCCACATGTGAGCTGTTCTTGTCTATGACCCACACGTGAGCTGATCTTGTCTTTGACCCACAACTGGGCTGATCTTGTCTATGACCCACATGTGAGCTGATCCTGTTTATGTCCACCATGTGAGTTGAACTTGTCTTTGACCCACATGTGAGCTGATCTTGTTTATGACCCATGCGTGAGCTGATCTTGCCTATTGCCATGCGTGAACTGAACTTGTCTATGACCCAGGCGTGAGCTGATCTTATCCATGACACACGCGTGAGCTGATCTTGTCTATGACACAGGCATGAGCTGATCTTGTCTATGACTCACGGGTGAGCTGATCTTGTCTATGACCCAGGCGTGAGCTGATCTTATCTATGACACACGCGTGAACTGACCTTGTCTATGACCCATGCGTGAGCTGATCTTGTCTATGAGCCACACATGAGCTGATCCTGTCTATGACACACTTGTGAGCTGTTCTTGTCTATGACCCAGCGGTGAGCTGATCTAGTTTATGACCCACACGTGAGCTGATCTTGTCTATGACCCACATGTGAGCGGATCTTGTCTATGACCCACATGTGAGCTGTTTTTGTCTATGACCCACACGTGAGCTGATCTTGTCTATGACCAACACATGAGCTGATCTTTTTTATGACCCATATGTGAGCTGATCTTGTCTATGACCCACATGTGAGCTGATCTTGTCTTTGTCCCACATGTGAGCTGATCCTGTTTATGTCCTACATGTGAGTTGAACTTGTCTTTGACCCACACGTGAGCTGATCTTGTCTATGACCCACATGTGAGCTAATCCTGTTTATGACCCACACGTGAGCTGACCTTGTCCTTGACCCACACGTGAGCTGATCTTGTCTAGGACCCACGCGTGAGCTGATCCTCTTTATGTCCCACACATGAGCTGATCTTGTCTTTGACCCTCATGTGAGCTAATCATGTCTCTGACCCACGCGTGAGCTGATCTTGTCTATGACCCACGCGACAGCTGTTCTTGTCTATGACCCACATGTGAGCTGATCATGTCTATGACCCACACGTGAGCAGATCTTGTCTATGACTCACACGTGAGCTGTTCTTGTCTATGACCCACACGTGAGCTGATCTTGTCTATGACCCACACGCGAGCTGAACATTTCTATGAACCACACGTGAGCTGATCTTGTCTATGAGCCACATGTGAGCTGATCTTGTCTTTGAACCACACATGAACTGATCTTTTCTATGACCCACACGTGAGCTGATCCTGTTTATGACCCACACGTGAGCTGTACTTGTCTTTGACCCACACGTGAGCTGATCTTGTCTATGACCCACATGTGAGCTGATCTTGTCTATGACCCACATGTGAGCTGATCCTGTTTATGACCCACAGATGAGCTGATGTTATCTTTGACCCACACTTGAGCTGATTTTGTCTATGACCCATGCATGAACTGATCCTGTTTATGACCCACACGTGAGATGATCTTGTCCTCAACCCACACATGAGCTGATCTTGTCTATGACACACACATGAGCTGATCTTGTTTATTTCTCATGCGTGAGATGATCTTGTCTATGACCCACATGTGAGCTGATCCTGTGTATAGTCCACACGTGGGCTGATCTTGTTTATGACATACGCGTGAGCTAATCTTGTCTATGACCCACACATGAGCTTCTCTTGTTTATGACACACGCTTGAGCTGATCTTGTCTTTGACCCACACTCTAGAAAGTGGTGCATCGAGGGTGCTACTACTGCTTGGGTTCGAATGTAGACCTCCGTTCAATAATGCAAGGTCGCTCCGGTCGAGCAATTCTACTGTCAAATGAGAAATTATATCATGCCTCCTATTGAAGTGAATATATGTATATTGGCCTACACCAAGCTGCTTGTAAGTCACTTGCGAAAAGTCTGTGTTGCAAGGTTCTGAACTTAAAATCAATGTAATCCGCCATTTTAGGTCAATCCGCCATTTTAGGTTCTCTCTGTAAAGTCACCCTGTGAGTTCAAATGGTGGACAATGTCATTCCGAAATACGACATGGCCGTCTTGACCTCTGTGTGTAATTAATATGTAACTTGCCTGCAAGCCACTTATTAAGGTAGTGAACTGAGACCTTGTCCTTCGTTGACCTGTGTGTAAAGGATTACTCGTGCAATGAAATATATCCACGAGCATATGTTAAGAACAATGTATTCAAATACTGAACTGAGAACACTTGTTTAACTACATTGTATTAATTTTTGAGACGACCTGCATGGGAAATCCCAAAACACACAGTTGCCGAGTAGGTGAGTTGACATATGTATTAAAGGCAAACCAGTTACATGTGGATATGCAAATTCGGCATGAACCCTAGATCAGTAATGTATTAGAGGAATATTAACCTGAAGTAGGGTTGGATATCGTGTTCGCAAATAGTATAAAAGAGCAATGAATTCTAATGAACAGCGTCTCTCACTGAACACACTGAACAACGCTGGAGTTCATTGTGTTGTACTGAGGGCTGATAGCTATCTGTTTCTTTTCTTGGAAAACTGTTCAATATTAAATAAAGTACTTTGTATGTTCCTCTGTGTATTTCCTTTTGGGGTACTCAGTCTCGATATTTTGATTTTGTTTTCACAGTTGGCGCCCGAATAGGGACCCTCAAGATTGATGCCGGATTATCGAAGGTTGACCCTTGCTATCGGACCGAATCGGACGGTGTGACAAAAAGGGGGCCCCACTGAACGAGACATGACACCTCAGCAGCGCTGCAGGACCCGATCCCTGGACGATTAGATTGTGGTCTGGGAACAGCATCTTGCCGAAGGTCCACTTATCGAGGCGGGCAGATTTGCTGAAATCACCACACACGAGGTAAGATTAGTTAGGTAAGATTCTTTGAAATCCGATCGGACCTCCTTAGGCTTGATCAGGTGAGTCGGGACCCAACTCTTAATATAATCCTGATAATTTGATTTTGGCGTATCGTATCTGCAGACACAATTATTGACCAGGTAACACCAATAATTTGATATGCCTGGGAAATTGTCTACCTCCTTCAGGGCATTGTTCTGCAGCGATAGACAATCTTTGGAATTTAGCCGTCCTACACCACAGGAGGGGTCGCCGGCGTGTACTATGTACTGTAAGCATGGCATTAGAAGTATAGTATTTAATGATATTTGGCACAGACAAACCAGACATGCCTCCGAACTTCAGTGGCCAATCAATGGTAGTTTTGAAATCCCACGTATTGAGTATTTAGAGTCAATTCTATTAAAGAAAAAGGCTAGACCTGCAGCATTTGATGTTTGGCAGAATTGGAAAAAAGAAGCGTTACAGCAACTTAAAAGTCTAGAAAAACATGCGCGCCGTCATAAGACGAACGCCGAAAAAGCATTATTATATGACCAAGATAAACATTCTGAATCGACTAGGAATATGGATAGGGCTTTCTCACTTGGAATACAGAAAATGTATCCTTCTAAAGACCTTCGTGTTTCCGACAAATTCATAGACAAATTGTTAAATGAACGAAGGCCTGGTGCCTCTGGGCCACCTGCTTATGTTCCTCTTCCTGCTGCTTTGCCTCTTCCGGCTGCTATTCCTGCTCTACCTGCTGTTGTTCCTGTTGTTCCTGCTCCTCCTAATGTTCCTCTTCCTCCAGCTCCTCCACCTCTTCTTATCGCACCAGTAACAGTACCTCCATTGAATTTGCCTGCTCTCTTTCTTCCAAGTGGTCCTGTACCCCTTTTAGTTGATCAAGGTGCAGGGTCGAAGGTTGTCACTTGCAATACTGTACCACCAGAGAAGAAACGTGAGTTGATTGCATGGGCAAAGCATTGTATGGAGAGGGATGATCAAGCTAATGTTTTTGCCACACTTTATAATATGGATAATTTTCCTGAGAAAAACGTTTTTTATTGAAGGTTTAGGGATTCATTTATGTGTAATGTGGGGTCAATTAAATAATGCAGATCTCCCGCAAGGGTTAAGGGATCTAAAAACTTTAGCATTTTCAAGAGACTCTATGAAGAAGGTAAATGAGCATGTCAGAAGGTTATTTGAGTATAGAAAGGAGTTGGAAAGGTTACAGAATGAGGATGACGAGGGGGAAGGTATGTATGTACAGAAACGGTTCCTTCCTTGTCAAAAATCGATATCTGAGGAAACACAAATTTGTACGAAGGATGCGCTTAGATGGATTTCAGATATGTCGATAACTCCAGTTGAAGTATATGACACATATAGTCAGTATACGCCACAAATGCAGAGGAAAGCGATAGAGGTAATGGTAGAGTACCTACAGGATGATTGTGTAAAAAGAAAGATTAGTTGACCCACAGAGTTATTGGGTATTTATAAGAGAGCTTTTTCACTTGACACTTCTTCGACTGCTTTAGCGCTCGACTTAGCTCTGTTGCTTAGTAAGCATTCGGAGTCACCTACTTCTCAGTTGCCTATGAGAGGGGTTCCTCCGACATTTGTCCCGAAGGTAGAGGTTGCAGCCGATATTTTGCACAGGGTATAGTTGCTGTTAACATTCCTGCACATTATGTATCGCAGTTTGTTCATGTCCCGTTCTCAAGACAGGAAGTGAATACTATTAGACAATCTATTCCTGATATTAGGAAAAATCCGACAGGATTCTATAAAGAAATAGAGTCCGTCTTGCAGTCCTCAGAATTCACCTTAGGCAATATTGATTAATTATTTCCTGTACTCCTGCCCATAGATTTGTGGAAACAAGTTAGGACTATAGACGACGTGCCAGGGTTGGGAGATACATGGGCAAATATAACTAGATTCGATGGGAAAAGGCCAGCTGGTGAAAGACTGCCCCAGGTGATACTAACTTTGCCTGATAGAATCATTGCGAAATTAAAAACCATAATTCCTGAGAAGAGAAATATTTGGGACAAACTTACGGCCTGTGTCCAAGTGAAGTATGAGGGTGCTACCGAGTTCTTTAATCGGTTCGAACAGGTATTCTCAGATTTCAGCGGACAAGACCTAGGCACAGAGTCTGGGAAAAGGTTATTTGTGGACAAATTTGTGTGTGGATTGCTGCCTGACATCCAGTCACAAATTATGTCTTCTGAGAGCGCTTGGCAGGCGAAGTCCCAATCAGAAGTACTGCATATGGCTCAGTACTACGAGAATCAGTAATGAAAAAGATAGAGTCGAGAAACGAAAAGGTGATTTAAAGACTAAAGTGCTATTACAGTAAATTGTTAGAGGCCCCAGAGGGGGTAGTTTGCAGATTAGAGGTCAGTATGTCCCACAAGGGAATGTGCACTTGGGTCCTGTGAACATTAACCAGTGTGCCTATTGTCGTCAAGAGGGTCATTGGCGTGCACAATGCCCCGTCCTTCGACAAAGGTCAAATAACACATTTGGGAATATGGGTAGACGATCCAGAGGTTGCCCGGGTGTAGGGGGCCCTGATAGAGGACAGTTTGCACAGAATCCTCAGCAACCTTTTTCACAGGATGATCAGACTACGAGTGTGGATACTATGAACATATTTGATCATCCTTCTGCTGCATATTTATCTGAAGAGCTTCCTTTTGATGACATTCTGTTTTGTTAGGATTGCCCGAAGCAGGGTTTGGAGCCTACACCTATTACCATCAATCAGAAAGGTCCCTACATTGAAATGGTGGTGGGGAAATAGGAAACATCAGTTTTTGATAGACACTGGAGCACAGAAGTGTTCCATTGATCATTCACGGGTTCCAAACTTTCCACTGTCAGGGCAAACCAATGTTTCTGTAGGGTTTTCTGGCACACCAGTTGTTTGTCCAGTTTCTTCATCGGTACCCATTTCTTTTGGTCCCTTTACAGACCAATGTCCATTTCTGTTGACTTCGGATTGTGGAGAGAACTTGCTGGGGTTGAATTTGTTACAAGAATTAAATGTAGTGATTTATTGTTCTTCTGATGGAGTTCGCTTGACGATTTCACCACAGCAATATTCTGTCTCGCACTTCTTGACTAGACCTTTGCCACCAGAATTCATTAATGCACCAGAGGGCTGTTGACGACAATGATGTCGGTGTTTTACAGATTGATCCTGTTAAGATAGTTTTGAAACATGGAATTGAGCTGCCACGCATTCCCCAGTATAAGATTTCATTTGAGGGCGAGCGAGCTTCGAAATGCATTGTTTCCGACTTTGTGCATCGTGGGGTGATTGAAGAAATTCCAGGAAGTTTGTGCAATAGTCCGATTTTACCCGTGTATAAGAAAGGCGATAATGCAATTCCATTTTGTTTCATAATTGATCTACGTGCTATTAATAAAGTCGTTGCTCCACAATTTCCAATTGTGCCTGATGTGACACAATATTGACTATGATTCCAGCTACAGCTTCTTACTTTAGTGTTGTGGATCTAACAAATGCTTTCTTTAGTATTCCTATACACAAGGATAGTGGATACTTGTTCGCGTTCACCTTAGGGGGACGCTCTTTCACATTTACTCATGCACCTCAAGGGTACACAGAGAGTCCTAGCATCTGTAGTAGGGCTTTGAAAGAATAGCTTGATACCCTTGAATTGCCCTCTACTTGTACATTGCTCCAGTATGTTGATGACTTGCTTTTAGCTGCTGATTCTGAGAGTGCCTGTAAGGAGGGCACTGTGTTATTGTTATCCATCTAGCTAAGCATGGTCACAAAGCTTTGCTTAAAAGGTTTCAATATTGTTGCCAGGCGGTCGCCTATTTAGGCTATCTCCTATCAAAGGAGGGAAGAAGATTGACACCTGAAAGAATAAAATACATTTCTGGCATGTCTGTCCCAAATACACAGAAGGAGGTTAGAGCCTTGATAGGTATGGTTTCTTACTGTAGGTTGTGGATCCCAAATGTTTCACTAGTGATCAAACCGATGTTAGCTTTGACAAAGAAGGGCATTTCTTCACCATTGCCATGGAACGCCGAACACCAGCAATCGTTTGACTTGCTCAAGACTGCATTATGCTCTGCACCAGTTTTGGGTACACCAAACTATGAAAAGCCCTTTGTGTTGTTTGTGCATGAATGTGATGGATGTGCTTTGGCTGTATTGTGAAAACAAAATCAAAATATCGAGGCAGAGTACCCCAAAAGGAAATACACCGAACACGGGTTACAAAGGAACATACAAAGTACTTTATTTTATACTGAATCCAGTTACAAAGAACAGAGCAAAATCAGATAGCTATCGGCCCTCAGTGCAACACAAGGAACTCCAGCATGGTTCAGTGTGTTCATTGAGAGACGCTGTACATTAAAATGCATTGGTCTTTTATACTCTTTGTGAGCACGATGTCCAGCCCTACTTCGGGTTAATATTCCGCTAATACATCACCAATCTAGGGTTCATGCCAAGTCTTGCACATCCGCATATAACTGGTTTACTTTTAATACATATATCAACAACCCTATACGGCAACTGTGTATTCTTGGATTTCCCATGCAGGACTTCTCAAACATTAATACAATGTAGTTAAACAAGTGTTCTACGTTCAGTATTTGAATACATTGTTCTTAACATATGCTCGCGGATTAGTTTCATTGCACGAGTAATCCTTTACACACAGGTCAACGAAGGACAAGGTCTCAGTTCACGACCTCAACAAGTGGCCTGCAGGCAAGTTACATATTAGCTACATACAGAGGTCAAGACAGCCATGTTGTATTTTGGAATGACATCGTCCACCATTTGAACTCACAGGGTGACTTTACAAAGCGAACCTGAAATGGCGGATTGACCTAAAATGGTGGTTTACGTTGATTTTAAGGTCAGGACCTTGCAACACGGATTTCTTCGCAAGGGACTTATAAGCAGCTTGGCGTAGGCCAACATACACATATTTATTGCAATAGGAGGCACGATATAATTTCACATTTGACAGTATTAATGCAGGAACATGGAGGGAAGAATAGGCCATGCGGTTACTTTTCTTCTGCCCTTGATCCTGTAGCATGCGCTTTGCCAAGATGATTGCGAGCTGTCACTGCTGCTGCTGCGTCTGTAAAACAGAGTGAGTGAATGGTCCTAGGCCATGAACTAACCCTGATGGTGCCTCACTCTGTAGATGTTCTACTGAACCGAACCCAAACGCAACACCTCACTTCCGCACGGTTGACAAGATATGAATGAATCTTGTTTGCTCCTCTCATTCAAATTAGGAGGTGTTGTGTTCTTTATCAAGCTGAACTCCTACCTTTCCCGCAAGATACTACTTGCAGCGATGAAGAGTCACATAACTGTTAGTATACTACCGAACAAGATACAAAGGGTAGAATTGATTTGAAAGACACTCCTTTGGATAATCCGCAAGGAGAGCTTTTTTGTGATTGCTCCTGCTTCATACTTTCGGATGGTACATCCACAGCTGCTTATGCAATCACCACATTAAGTACGGTTGTGGAGACCAAGAGAATTACGCATAACTCTGCGCAGGCCACAGAGATTATAGCATTGACCCGAGCTTGTGAACTTTCCGAAGGGCTTGCAGTAAACATATATACTGATAGTCAGTATACCTTTGGGGTGGCTCTCAACCTTGGCTGACTTTGGTCAGAAAGAGGGTTCTTAACTTCACATGGCACAAAGATCCAACATGGCTCCCTAATAGTACAACTGCTCTCAGCGCTTGCACTCCCTACTCAGTTAGCTGTCATGAAATGTGCACATCGAAAGATTACAGATGACATAGGAAAAGGGAATGCTTTCGCTGATCAGAAAGCTAGACAAACTGCTACCGATCCCCTTACGGAGATGTATGTTTCAAGGGAGACTGTAAATGTTTATGCAATGGATGAGGGTGTTGGGTCTGTACGGGATATCCGAGCTGATGCCACGTAAGAAGAATCCAAGAGGTGGGCTGAAGGCTTGGGGAAACTTGATGATGACGGGTGTTGGGTGGACATAGTTGAAGGGAAATGGCTACTCCCTGACGCGTATTAATGATGATGGTCATCATGGCCCATGGTCCTACGCATGTATGTGCCCAGAAAGTGACAAAAATGTTAGAGAAAGTTTGGGCAAATGACAACATTTCAAAAATTGCCCAGCGCTATGTCCAGGTTTGCCTGATCTGCCTACAACACAATGTGGGAAAGGGTACAGGAACTCCAAGGGGAAGTTTTGGGCCACCCTCTGTCCCCTTTGAAGTTATCCACTTTGATTGTATTGAAATGGAACGGTGCAATAATATGAAGCACGTGCTGGTGGTCATCTGTGCTTTCAGTAAATGGGTTGAGGCTTTCCCCGTTAAAGATGCTACAGCCATGACTACTGCAAAAACCATGTTAAAGGAGTACTTCCCACGGTTCGGGCTACCAAGAGTCATCTGGTAGGACAATGGTCCACATTTTGTCACTGCTGTAATTCTGCAGATATGTGTGGCATTCCAGATCGTCAAACGGTGCCATTCGGCCAGACACGCTCAGAGCGCCGGACTAGTAGAAAACACAATGGTATCATCAAGAACAAGCTTGCTAAGACGTGTGCCGGCACTAAATTAAAATGGCCGGACGCCTTACCGGTTGTGTTATTATCTATGCATACAACCCCTCAAACTAAGACTGGGCTCTCTCCATTTGAGGTGGTAACGGGGAGACCTGCCAATATCTGGAACCTTCCTAAATGTAGCTCTTTAAGACACGTTGAAAATGTATTACTTTCAGATTATTGCAGCCAGTTGACTAAAAACCTGTATTTGATTTATCACCAGGTACGAGAGGCTTTACCTGTGCGATATGAGGGCCCGGGCCACAGCATACGGCCTGGAAGCTGGGTGCTCATCAAGGCATTTGCGCACTCTTCCTGCCTTGCACCTCGCTGGCGGGGCCCGTTCCAAGTCCTTTTGGTCACCCAAACAGCGGTGCGGGTTTCTGGAAGAAAGAATTGGATCCACGCATCCCACGTCAAGAAACTTCCTCACCCTGTGCCATACGATACAGAAGAAACAGAACCCCTCGCTAACGCTGCAACCAACGATCCCAAGGCAGTAAATAGCGCCGATAGTGTGTCAGAGAATCTTTCTGAGCCTGTGAGGCTTGGGGAAGCAGCCATTTTGTCTCCACACTCTCCAAAAGTTTTGCATCCGGAAACTGATACATTGCTTCCAACAGCTAGTGATGACACATTGTTTCCGGATCAATCAGTACCAGGAAAAGCAAGGTACAATCTGCGTCCAAGAAGATAGACTTACGTCACGGTTTTGCTGTGCATCTGATAGATTTACGGCACGGTTTGGCTGTGCATTCGGAGAAGGAAAGGATCATCGAGGGCTTGTTTTTGCCCAAATTTGAGAAAGGGGATTCTGTTGGCTGGGGTTGTGGAAGGACTAAGAAGTCGCGCGGCCGGGGGGTCGCCAGCAACGAACATTGGGGGCTTCTGTTTGAAGACTACAATGCCTGCCACCGCTACCGCTCGTATGGAACTTGTAAATGATGGGGTGACCAACCGGGACAATGGACAATGCACCTGGGCCCCGAAAACGTATTGCTGTGTTTTTATAATAATATTTGGGTTTGTAATAGTCACTGTCTTAGGTTTGTGGTACCTTGAGGAAACTCATCCTTTAGAGTCCTTGTTACCTACTGAAAGTGTACCTACTGTTCCTACTCCCTTTTTATATTTGCATACTCTGTCCCCTATGGACTCTCAGCATAGACAAAGGTACCACAATAATACTCTGCTACTTATCATGAATGCTACGCATGTCATTTTTAATAAGTCTAACTGTTGTGTCTGCTCACATTTACCGCAACACAGGGATAAGGGGCTAGGTTGGTATATTCATCCTTTACCTTTGACAACTGCTTGCTATGCTTCTCTTAGAGCACCGTTCTTTGGCCGTTGGAACAATGGCATCTCGGGGAACTTTGATGGCACGAATTTGAATAGTTTTGAGAACCGTGTTTTGACTCCCCTGGGATGCTCACTTTTTGCAAACAGGAGTAAACCTAATGTTGCTTCTATTAGGCCTTCTGACACACTGTCTCGTCCCTTCCAATCTTTGATTTCCTTTAAAATGGCTCTGATAGGCAATAAGGATGCCATGCCTCCTTCTTATACTGTCAACCATAGCCCCGATTCAGTTTCTTTTTGCATACAGAGGAATGGCACTCAGTCAATGGGAGATTTTCTAGGTTGTGCCAACATTGCAAATTTGACTGGGGAAAACAGACCTTTGTATGTAGGCAAACCTGTCTACATTGTCTGCGGTAATGTAGCATTTCCATGGTTGCCCAGGGATTGGCAGGGAACCCGTTATTTAGGGATTTTGTTACCTGTGGTGTTTATAGCTAGTACAATAGAAGTTTCAAAGGCTTGTCCACAGCGGGATAAGAGTGGTGACACTCCAGCACAAATCTTGGGAGATATAGCAAAATCAGTTGTGCAATTTTGGGGGCAGATAGCGAATTCTGAAGATTTCAGAAGACTAGCGAGAGTATTGGAGAGAACCATCAACCGGACCACGGACATACTCTATAATATGACATTAGAACAGAAGGCAATAAAACTAGTAGCGCTCCAAAACCGGATGGCATAAGATGTCATTCTGGCTGAATGTGTTGCAGTGTGTAAATTAGTGGGGTCCGCTTGCTGTGTTTTCGGTCCAGATTCCTCCCCAACTATCTTTAAGGCAATACAGAATCTGCACCTCCCCAGTTCAGAAGTGCATGTTCCTGAGGGAAACTGGGATATTAGCGCTTGGTTCTGGGACTTCTTGCGATCTTGGGGTTGGAAGATACTTTCGGTCTTGCTGATTATTTTGGGAATTCTGTTGTTTCTTTGTTGTTGTATTCAATATTTACCTAGTATATGTTCGATGCTAGGGGGATGTTGCGCACAAGCAATAGGTACGATAGGACATAAAGTGTATGCCCCAGATAAAACCTCCAAGGAATATGTGTTAAAAGAAATTTTAGCAAATGACCTGATGGCAATAGATATTTCTGACAGCGATTCAGGGTGCATGGACGATGATGCATGGAGTTATTTGCAAGGAGATCAGAAGTAGTTTAGCACTTGGCATAGGCCAAAAGGAGGGTTTGTCAAATTAGAAATGATATTGTGCCTCCTATTGCAATGAATATATGTATATTGTCCTACGCCAAGCTGCTTGTAAGTCACTTGCGAAAAGTTGGTGTTGCAAGGTCCTGACCTTAAAATCAATGTAAGCCGCCATTTTAGGTCAATCCGCCATTTTAGGTTCGCTCTGTAAAGTCACCCTGTGAGTTAAAATGGTGGACAATGTCATTCTGAAATATGACATGGCCGCCTTGACCTCTGTGTGTAATTAATATGTAACTTGCCTGCAGGCCACTTGTTGAGGTTGTGAACTGAGACCTTGTCCTTCGTTGACCTGTGTGTAAAGGATTCCTCGTGCAATGAAACTAATCCATGAGAATATGTTAAGAACAATGTATTCAAATACTGAACGAGCAATGAATTCTAATGTACAGCGTCGCTCAATGAACACACTGATCCACGCTGGAGTTCGTTGTGTTGTACTGAGGGCCAATATCTATCTGTTTCCTTTCTTGGAAAATTGTTCATTATAAAATAAAGTACTTTGTATGTTCCTTTGTAACCCGTGTTCGGTGTATTTCCTTTTAGGGTACTCAGCCTCGATATTTTGATTTTGTTTTTACACTACCC
Source organism: Ambystoma mexicanum (assembly GCF_040938575.1). NCBI lineage: Eukaryota > Metazoa > Chordata > Amphibia > Caudata > Ambystomatidae > Ambystoma > Ambystoma mexicanum. The sequence goes on from NC_090931.1 coordinate 24,876,861, forward strand.
GTGTAGATTTTGTCACATGGACATTGCACCATGATGTAAACCATGCTGCATGTTCGCCGTGGTGGTCTTCTTCACCATGGTGTATCACAAACTGTACAAATGCCACAAGGGTAGTGACCCGTGACAGGGAGCACATGTAAATGGTCTTGGGGCGTCTGAACTGGCCTCTGTGTTTGCCTATCTGCAGGCACTAGGTGTTGTCTAAGAATGTTTCCCTTTTCTGAGTGCAAAAAGTGCTCGGGGGTAATCCTGGGTTCTTGAGTTGCAAGATAGGACCTATGTTGTTAAATACACATTTACGTGTTATATTTCATATTTATTAGCACTGGTCAATATTACAATTATCAAGTATGACAAATGCATTATCCAATCTCAAACATGTGAACTGTTGGGGCAGTTAGTAATCTCAATCTCGCCAGCTGTAATAAGCAAACATGTTTTGGGGCAGTTAACTGAAAACATGAACATGTTATGGCCATTGCCACATTTAAAGATGTATGTGTTTGTCTAGTTGCTATCCTGTTTCCCAATGTAAGAACAACATGACATTAGGTTACCTGGGTAACCTGGAACCTCCCAAGGTTCTAACACACATTGTATATGATTAATTAAAGTTATACACTGTTACACTGCACTGATTAATGAATGTTTAATCTGCCTACAGAAGTAGATCTATGAAACACTCAACTGACACAAGTTTTGACCTTCACGGTCTTCCTCTAGGCATTAATTGGAAAATACTTAATTAGTGAAGTTGTCCCAGTCATGATGAACACTGTCATGATTTATCCCCAGTTACCCTTACTCAGCAGCATTAGGCTTTCTTTAGCAACATTAGTATAGGGGGGGGAGCACTCGTGCATATCAATTCAGCAAACATGAAGGTTCCCTCCTATTAAGATTAGCTCATTGTCACTACTGCCTGCCCATTCAGCCAGGGTCTTGCCCAGGAGATCAAAGATTTCTTTCAGGCTGGTAGTGTTGGGGCATGTACACATTCACTATTAACATTTTTACTCACACCCCCCACTGAACCAACTTACCTCTACAGCCATTAATACATTGCTTACAGGTATAAGAGCTATTTCTTGTGATGTGAGGGCTTGGGTAACACCTATTACCAGCCCCCTTAAAGTCTACCGCTAGGACACCGATTGGCCTTCGTTTGATAGACATGAAACCTCTCAAAATACATGGATGTCTCCAATCAGGTTTCCTGCAATAGGAAAATGTCATATTCTCCAAGTAGGGGGGGATCATACCCGTCTTTACCCATAAGGTGCCTGTGGCCCCCAGTGTTCCAATGTACCACAGTGCACCTTCAGGGTTCAGAGGTCCAATAGACCCCCTGGAGAAGCCAGATCCTCATACAATAACAACCAGCCCTCCCCTGTCACCCTAGGGTCTCTCTGTACAGCCATGTCCACATAACGGGGAACCAGAGGGGCTGCTTGCTCCCTGATTGAAGAACATCTAGTGGAAGACCACCCACTAGGGAACCCATGTCCCAAGGCCCTGGGGCGGCTAAATGGGGCTTAGCCAACCCCTCATATATCCTTGGCCGTGATACCCAAGAATCTTTATTCATATTGGGATAGTGTCCATAGCACACTGTCAGGTTATACCTCATAGATCGAAAGAGGTCAGAGCACATGCATAGTATTGAGACCACCACAGGGGATAAGAAGTTGACGAAAGTCCAGTTTGTCTGACTGTCCCACTGTGGAAGCTCAAATTGGGACATATCTCTGCTGCTAATTATTGAAAGGCAGGGGAGACTACTCCACATACGCAGCAGGGGGGATCGATTCAAGAATGGGCCATAGGCGGTTGGGTGCAGTTCTTCCAATTTTACAATTTTTTCTAATGTAGGTCGCTCCGCAGAGGAACAACCAGCCCAGTGGGGGTCAGGGAGCACATAGACCATGCACCATTGTTGCAGGGCCCCCCGTTGGTTCAGGGCCCCCGTTGGTTCAATTGGGGACCACTTCTTCCATCCCTCGTTGTCCCCTGCTTGCTATTTGCTGGTGGTGGTAATCACAATTTGTGTTGGCCTTTTCTGCACAGTAATTAGCTGGCGAAAGCAGATGTTTTGAGGCCATATAGCAGTCAACATGAATATCTAATATTTGTCTGATACAATTCTCAAAATATGTGTTGCACTCACAAATTGGGTATATACGCCAGGTATTTGTAAAACATCTCGAAAAGGAGACCATTTTGAAATATGTAGAGGAGCAGCTGAATGCCTCTGCAGGAAGTCCCGCCCCCCTACCTCCTGTGATTGTGCCATGCTTGACAGCAGCAGTTGTGACCATACCCCGGAGAATATTCGAAAGAAGGTACCTTCTGAGAAAACCCTATCAGATGTATTCCAGAAGAGAAGACAATCTGAGAAAGGAACTCCCTGAAGGAATATGAAAAAGAGCAAAAGAGGAGCTGGTGAAGTCAAAAAATGACGAGTGTGATGCCCTGAGAAGACTGGCTGAGGAATGTATATGGACCTTATAGAGACTGATGACCAAATTAAGAATCAAGTAAACGTTCATATGTGAGAAGAAGATTGCAAGTGTGCGAAGCACAGCAGAAAATGCAAGCCGTTCAATAACTGTACAGATGCTGTAACGCAAATAGATTAAGTAATCTTGGAAGCTGGCTGTATGTAGTGAATCGACTGCAGGCGGAGTCGCCATTGTATAGAAACTGGACATCAATGTCGTCATGAATTTAGTAAGCCCGGATCCATGGAGAGGAAAGGCTGAGAACTGTGTCACAGCAAGTATAAAGCTGAGATCATGAAAATGAATGGCGAGGCAGTTAGGCCTGGTGTCAAATTTAAAGTAGCCAAGGCTCGTTATCTATTCTTGAAGGTGGTGAACGTGAGAAGCTGAATCATCCCTTGTTAAGGTGCAAAGAAAGAACACCGAGCTTGTCAAGTTTTATTCATGTAAGACATGTAAATGTTGCAAAATGGACCAAATTGTGGTCTCCTGTCATGTGAGCCAAGGATGGAAATAGAGTTGAGCATGGAGACCTATAACAATGACAGTGAGAGCCTGCACTCCCATATATTCCCAGAGACAAGGATACTTTGCAAGACCAAGTTCAAATACAATGTTCATGTCAGAATGGATGGGTGATGAGAGAAGTTGGGCTAATAGGGTGGGGAGGTAAAGTCAAGTCCATCTCCTGGCACCTGGGTTTGAGCTTACTTGCTGCTAAGTGAGCCAAATGTTCCAGACCTAGTACGAGCGTGCCAAAAAATTGTAGAGAGTCATAAAATGAAGGGCCTTACATTTTGAGAGCCAATGATATGCTGTGTACTTAATAGTGTTGAAGATGACACATTTTAGAGGTAGGCATGAGTTGTCCACCTGACAGTAGACATCCAAACACAATCCCACCCCTTATAGAAAGTATACTTATATATTCCCCTTGATCCTATCACAACCCCTCCCTCATAGGTCTTTCTCATTTGCTAAATAGTATGAAGCCACATGTGATGATTCTGCCTATATAGGGACATCTCAATGCATAAAAACACATTTTTCATCAATCATTGTGTGCATGAAAGGAGTTCTCGGATTGGCCCAGGTCACTTGCATTCCAGATGTAATGAATGTTTAAAGCTGTGAACAAAGGTTCAAAAGGGAGACCTGTTTGCAGTGTCCTGTGTAAGGTGCAGCAAAACCTTAATATGAACACATACAAATACATGTGCCGGCCATGGTTCCTACAGGAACCATAACTCGGCCACGTCACTGCACTTTCATGACGGCACCCATGACTTTGCAGATCGCATTACACATAATGTCACCCATAACATCACTGAAGACATCACAAATGATGTCACCCTTTACATCCTGATGGGTATATGCACAGCCGCAAACATGCCAAGTCAAGTTTAGTATCTTGCGTGCAGTCAGTAAATATTGATTTCACAATTATTAAATGGACAGGAAGCTATAGCATTGGCAGTATATGTAGCTATAACAGAAAATAAAGATGTGGGAGTTCTGCATTCATTTAAAGGAATGCTTTGCTGCTTGAACGTGTGTTTTTTACTGCAGCATTTCCTGTGCCCTGTTTATCCTCAGCACTGCGAGCGTAGCTCTTGCTGAGGCACTGTTTGCATCCTGGAGGAGGCGGACCTGACTGCGGTCACGTGACGGACCACATGACTTTGAAGGTCCTCTTAATCCCGGCACAACCGCCCGAGCGGGGAGTTCTGCATTCATTTAAAGGAACGCTTTGCTGCTTGAACATGTGCTTTTTACTGCAGCATTTCCTGTGCCCTGTTTATCCTCAGCACTGCGAGCGTAGCTCTTGCTGAGGCACTGTTTGCTTCCTGGAGGAGGCGGACCTGACTGCGGTCACGTGACGGACCACGTGACTTTGAAGGTCCTCTTAATCCCGGCACAACCACCCTTGCGGTGTTAAACCCTGGAGGCAGTAAGGGCTGGAGCCGCTGTTGTGCTGTTTGGCTGTGACCTGTGAGTAACTTGAACTTGGGTCTTGCGCTGCATATTTTTTTTTCAAGCACCTCTTTAGCTCTAAGTGTCTGGGGTGGAGAGTCAGACTCTGGCAGCTCCACAAGCTGTCGGGCGTTCCCTACCCTGAGATTGAGCGCTCCTCTTGGTTCCTTTGACAATTGTGGCTATACCTAAAATTAATATATTTTGATTACATATTGACTAAGAACATTATCAATTCTAGTTCATAATACATCTGTTGTTACGATTTTTTTTCTTTTTTTTTGTTGGGGGTGGGCTGCATAGATCCATTTCTTTCTGTATTTTTAATCTTAGAGTGTTTTTGGGACAAATGTCATTTTTGCCTGAGGTTGTCTCTGGTTTCTTAGTGCAATATTTTTATATCTCAGTGTTCATAATTTTATCGACTGTTGTCTACGTTGTTTTTGTGTATTTTAAGGAAAAATATTAATCATTGTAATTCAGGTTTACTTTTAGCTTAACCTTCTATTGTTATTTTCTTAAGTCCCCTGTATTTCCCTCTTGGGTCTTGGCTCTCTCTGAATGACACGCAAGGGACTGCGAAGTCAGACAGCTATGGAGGCCTCACTGACTTCGACTCTGTCTGCTATTGGTAATTTACCCTCTGTTTCATCAGTTACTACTCTGTTAGATGTTCCCTCCCCTGCTATACTGGGGAATCTACATCATGCTCCAGTAGATGCCCCTTATAACTCTTTACTCCTTAAAACCCTGGCCCAGGCTCAAATTCATGTCAGCAATAGGTCTGAGGTACTCAATGCTATGGGTATCGTTCCACGCAATACAGCTCACAATAGCTGTATCTTCAATGGAACTCATGATATCTCGATAAACACACAGGAAGAACGTCTAGCAGCTACCTTAGCCTCTAATCTTGCAGAAGGTGCTACTCTTCAAAAGGATAAGGGCCATTTGGACTATTCTAACAACAATATGATTAATACTGTTCTTTCAACACCTGCCCACCCTCATCCCAGGACGCCTATCTTATCTGTTATTGGGGCTGACTCTGTAGCTATTGCCTCTGCATTACCAATGGTGACGGTCAATGGGAACACTTTTTCTCCTCCCACTGAACCTTCGCCACAGGTTAATTCCGCAACTAGGGGCATTAATCATACTTCAACTATCCATGTTAATCTGTCTACTAATGTGGAAGGAACTCCATACACTCCTATAAGGAAATCTATACCTATTTTGTTCAAAACTCCATTCAACAAATCCCATAATCCCACCCCCAAAACAAAATCCAATCTGGGTACCCAAGGGAAACCAATTCGAGGGAAAAATATTTCACACTTCTTTGGAAAGAGGACTACATCTAGTACCCTTGTTAAATCTCTACACTCACTTCCAACAGTGTCTTCATTAGATCATACTAATCTAGTTGATGTAGTTAAGAAATTGGAGATTGAAGACCCTTTAGCTCAGGATATTGACGACATCAGCATTATAGAATGTGCAGACAGGGCAATTGCTGATAGTCACCTGGGCCCCAATTGTAATAATACAAATAATGTCACCCAGCAAATCTGTGATGATTCCTTTGCAGGCTCTCCTTCTGATCTCATCAGCTTTATTGATGAGTACACAGAGAAACAAAATTGGTTGAAAGAAAGGGGTCTACTCCCAGACTCAAAAAAGGATCAGGGCAGCAAATCTATCTTACATCATACTCTTAAAGAGGCAGATGAAAGAATTAAACTTTCTCAACCTACTATCTCGGCCCTGAATATGGTTCTGAGTTCCTTTGTGAGTTTGTATGATAATATATGGTAGTAGGTTGGATCTCACTCTCTCCTCCTATCTGAAATCTATTCTAGGTTAGAGGTCATTGACAGATTTGAAGAGTTAGTTAAAATTATTAAGGAAGAACATCCACTTTTGTCCACACACGGTCCTGACCCAATCCCTTGTAATCAACAACCGTTTGAAGCCCATACCATACATAAAGGGCTCACTGTGGCCAGGCCAAGTATACAAGAAGTAGTTTTAGTTAAGGGCCAGGGTCCTACGGTCCCTCAAGGCCCAGCTTCGGATTCTTGTAGCCAACCTTCTATGATTTCGACAACTATTTCCGAGGATATGCGAGAGGTCACTGGATCGAAGGCAGTACATCCTACCCCTTACACCCAACTTACAATGGTATTAATGGAGGAGAAAGTCCAGGAGGAATCGGTTGGACCGCTTCCTAATCTTATTGTTGAAGGTCTTCCCCTTGTTGGAAGGTCTTTAGAACCGGTAGATAAATCTAAGGGTGCCCTTATTGCCTCTTCTCTGGAGTTCATATCTATTCCGACTTTAGAGAATCCATCTATTTCCATTGAACCTATCAAAGAAATCTTACATCAAAAAGTTTTGCCCTGTATAGGAAGGAAAAGGAAAATTACTCAGCAAATGAAGAAAACTAAAAATCAGAAGAACGTGAAAAATTTAAATTCATATACGAACCAATTTTTTAAAAATCTCTTCTTGGCAAATACTTTAGCTTCCTCATCTACTACTCCCGTTCCGAAGGGGACTGGGAATTCTGCTGAACCAGTGGCTTCTCTGACCCCTATATCTATTACGGTGGCTACTGCGGCCACGGGTGACTTACTTCCCACTACAGCAGCTCTATCTCCCTTACCGGATGGTTTGGTTGATGGTCTCTCGACTAACAACATTCCTTCCCTAGTAGTGGGACCTAATATTGAGGGGGTTGTGGATTCTGTGGTTTCTAGTACCTTGACAACAGCTTCAACTTTACTAGAGCCGACCTCCATTAATGCCTCTACTGTGCTAACCACTAATATTATTGTCAAAGCAAAGGATTCCTCCTCTGCTGCAGTACTCCCTATTACTCCATCTAACTGCATATCAGGGTTAGATCAGAGCCATTCAGAGATTACTCTGCCAACGATTACAGCAAACTTGGTTAACATTGATATGGTCAAACACTTATTCCGGGAGATACTGGCTCCTAAAACTGTATGTGGGGCAGTGCCTAAGTCTAATATATGCCCATCCCAGGATGTTGCTTCTTCTACCCCGCCCCTACCTTTGGAGTCATCGCTCACTGCTGTCACTGAGGGTCTTCCTGCGAATATTGAGCTTATAACGAGGGACGGTGATATGGGAGCTCGACTAGAGAGGGGTTTGTCTGCCCCTCTCTCTTTTAACCCAGCCTCTCCAAGTCTGCCTACTGTTGGCCCGATTATGGGCCGTGAAAGTGTCCCCTCTGGGCCCGATTCTGTTTGTTACAATACTTCCTTCAATTCATGTGAAAGATTTCCTGTGGGTCCAAATGTTATTCAAAATAGGATTATACTAAGAGGTGCTAGGGGCCCCGACTTGGCGGGTGATTCTTTAACTCAGTTTACTAAAAAGATCTCTGATTCTCTATCTAATTTATCAGAATCAAAAGTTCCTCGGGATATTATACAGTTTACCAGCCTTTGGGGCCAAGATATGCCAATCTGTTTAAATCGTGGTAATATTTTAAAGATCTTCCATCAACTTCCTTCGCTCTCGCTCATCTGTAGATATGACATGGTTAGCATTTTTTTCCCCATTCATGATCGGGTAGATGTAAGTAATATCATTCTTAAATCAAGAGTGGTTTTGGACTTGATCATGGGGCATAGGGAAGGGTTAAAGCAACTTGGCTTTGAAGCAAATTTAATGGAATCCACTCAGCTCTCCAGTAATAATGGAGGGGGTGCAGAATATAGGGGTAATCTCACTATGGTATATCATCCGGAAAGAACCCCACAGCCCAAACGGAGGCAATTTATGCCCAAATCAAATGGAAACTTACGCAACTGGGCACAGGTCACCGCAGGTCTGTAGAAATTAGTACCTTCGGATTAATTCAGAACTCTCTCCAGATGTTCTTCCCGTGAATAGCTTTGGGTTTCTCTCCTGGAATTCTAGAGGTAACTCTCACCTCTTTACGAGCTTAGACACTGTCACTCTGATTAGGGCTTCGCATTGTTTCTTTCTCCAAGAAACCTGGATGCTCTCAACTCCCGTTTAAGATGGGTTTGATACCTTTTCTCAAAATGCTAAACCCAGCTTGGGAGGGAGGCCATCGGGTGGTCTTCTTATAGGATTAAGAACTTCTTTAGGTTTTAGTGTGGAAACAGAGAAATTGATATGAGGCCGGGAAGCCCAAAGGAAATACACCAACACAGGTTACAAAGAACATACAAAGCGCTTTATTCAAAAGATACAACAATCACCAAAAGTCAATTGACAAACGGATAGCTATTCGGCCCTCAGAGTAAATAAACGAACTACCAACGGTAGTTCGCCGTGTTAGAGTGAGAGACTGTACATTGGGATACTCGGGTTTTTATACTTTTTATCCAGCTCTGGCCAACCCCCTCGCGGGTTAACCGTTCTTAGAACCAGGCCTAGATTTCGTTGCCAGGTGAATCCCATAATGTATGATTTTTGATCAGTTCCGCTGATACAGTTGTTCATTTACACATAGGTCAGTGATAGAACAAGGTCTCAGTTCGCGACCCCAACAAGTGGCCTGCGGGCATATTATTTATTCATGTGTGCGGAGGTCACAACGGCCAGAATCCCACTCGAAATGTCATTCGGCCTCCATTTTGTTGTTCAGGGTGACTTCCACACTACAAGAGAACCTAAAATGGCGGCTAAATCCAAGATGGCGATTTACACAATACATTAAGGTCAAGACCTTGCCGCGGAATCTATTTACACAATGTTTTAGACAACTTGGCGTAGGCCAACATACATTCAAACAATGCAATAGGAGGCATAATATTATTTCGATTCCGACAGACCCTCCTTTTGGCCTATGCCAAGTGCTAAACATCATTCCTAATACTTTTGAAAATAACTCCATGTGGTATCATCCATAGGTTCCGCATCATTGTCTGTAATGTCTATAGCCATAAGGTCGTTCAATAAAACCTCTTGTAACATGAATTCTTTAGATGCTGTATCTGGGGTATATATTTTATGCCCTATTGCGCTCACTGCTTGAGCACAACACCCCCCTATCATTCCACATATACTTGGGAGGCATTGAAAACAGCAACAAAGGAATAACAGAATCCCTAAAATAACCAGAATAACGGAAAGCACCTTCCAACCCCAAGATCGCAAAGAATCCCAGAACCAGTACTAAGGTTCCAGTCTCCTACAGGGATATGGACTTCAGAACTGAGAGTATGCAAGTTCTGAATTGCTTTAAAAATTGTTGGCGAGGAGTCTGGTACGAAAACACAACAAGCGGACCCCACTAATTTGCATACTCCACCTCGTTCTGCCAAGATGACATCTAATGCCATCCAATTTTGAAGTGCTACCAATCTTATTGCCTTTTGCTCTAAGGTCATATTGTAGAATATGTCCGTGGTCCGGTTGATCGTTCTCTCCAGTACCCTTGCTAATCCCCTAATGTTCTCTGAGTTTGCTATTTGTCCCCAAAAGGGCACAACCGATTTAGCTATGTCTCCCAATACTTGCCCAGGGGTATCTTCGTTGTTGTCTCGCCGTGGGCGAGCCTTAGAAACCTCCAATGTACTAGCTACAAATACCCCGGGTAACAATATTCCTAAATAACAAGTTCCCTGCCAATCCTTGGGCAACCAGGGAAATGCTAAACTACCACAAACAAAATAAACAGGTCCCCCTACATACAGAGGCCTGTTTTCCCCAGTCAAATTTACAATGTTTTTACAAGCTTCAAAATCTCCCATTGGCCTAGTGCCATTTCTCTGTACACAGAAGGGAACTGAGTCAGGACTATGATTTATAGAATAAGAAGGAGGTACAGCGTCCTTATTGCCTATCGGAGCCATTTTAAAGGAAATCAGAGTTTGAAAAGGAAGAGATAGGTTATCAGACGGCCTAATAGAAGCGACGTTAGGTTTACTTCTATTTGCGAAAAGCGAGCATCCCAGGGGAGTCAATTCACGTTTCTCGAAATCATTTAAATTAGTTCCATCAAAGTTCCCTGAGATGCTATCATTCCATCGGCCAAAGAATAGTGCTCTAAGAGAGGCATAGCAGGCAGTCGTTAAAGGTAGAGGATGTATATACCATCCCAGTCCCTTATTCCCATGTTGCGGTAAATGAGTACAAATCCAACAATTACTCTTATTAAAAATTGCATGAGTAGCATTCATTACTATCATCAGAGTGTTATTATGATACTTTTGTCTATGTTGGGAGTCTCTAGGGGACAGATTGTGAAGGTTTACAGAGGGAGTCAAAACAGTTGGTACGATCTCGGTCGGTAATAAAGGTTTCAAAGGATAGATTTCTTCGAAATACCAAAGTCCTACAGCAGCAGTTGCAAAAATAACAATAATCATTATCAAAACACAACAGTACGTGTTCGGGGCCCAAGCACATTGTTCATTGTTCGATTTGGTCACCCCCTTATTTACAAGTTCAGTACGGGGAGCAGCAGTGAAGGTGGCAGGCATCGTAATTTCTCAATCGACGGCCCCAATGTTCGTTGCTGGCGACACTACGGTCGCGTGATTTCTTAGTCCTTCCCAACCCTAGCCAGCGGAATCCCTTTTTGTTCAACAAAACTTTCTCATAACAAGACAATTTTCCAATCACTTCCTTTTTCCAGATGCACGAAACTCGTGCCGTAGTTCTATTTCCTTGGTTGAAGGTTGTACCTGATGGTACCCAAAATTGTCCGGTCCGGAAGCAAAGTATCGTCCCTTCCTGAGGGAAGCGACGTGTCGGTGGCCACGGAAGTCGCAGAGCTCGAAACAGTGTTTTCCGGAAGTGATTTTTCAAGAGAGTGTGGAGACGAAATGGACTGTTCCCCAAGCTCCTCAGGCTCAGAGAACTTCTCCGACGCACTCACAGTGCTGTTTGCTACTCCAAGATCAGAGACTGTAGCATCAGCGAGGGGTTCTGCTTCTTCTGTAACATGTGGCGTCGGGTGAGGAGTTTTCTTGACGTGCGTCGCGTGAATCCAGTTCTTCTTTCCAGCCACCCGCACTGCTGTCCTGGTGACCAATAACACCTGATGGGGTCCCCGCCAGCGAGGCGCGATACAGGAAGACCTCTCGTAGGCCTTTACGAGGACCCAACTTCCAGGCTGTATATCGTGTCCTGGGCCCGTGAACCGTACAGGTAAAGCAGAATACACCTGGTGATAAATGAAATACAGGTTTTTAGTTAACTGGTTACAGTAGTCTACAAGCAATACATGTTCCACCTCCCTCAGGGCTTTAGGTTTCGGGAGACCCCAAATGTTAGCAGGTCTCCCCATTACTACTTCAAATGGAGAAAGCCCAGTTCTAGTCTGAGGTGTGGTACGCATAGCTAATAACACAATAGGCAAAGCATCTGGCCATTTTAGTTTGGTGTCAGCACATGTTTTTGCAAGTTTATTCTTTAAAATACCGTTGTGTCTTTCTACCAACCCAGCACTTTGAGGATGCCTAGCTGAATGAAATCGTTTCTCAATACATAGGGCTGCACATATTTGCAAAATTACTGCTGCGATAAAGTGAGGACCATTATCCAACCAGATTATCCTCGGGAGCCCAAATTGAGGAAAGAATTCTTTTACCATAATCTTTGCAGTGGTCATGGCGGTAGCATCTTTGACGGGGAAAGCCTCGACCCATTTACTGAAGGCACAAATAATTACAAGAACATATTTTAGATTATTACATCGTTCCATCTCAATAAAATCAAAGTGGATGACCTCAAAGGGAACAGAAGGGGGCCCAAAGCTTCCCCTTGGAGTCACTGTCCCCTTACCCACATTGTGCTGTAGGCAGATCATACAGTTCTGGACGTGCCTTTATGCAGTTTCCAGAATCTTGTCATTTACCCAAACCTGTTCTAACATTCTCGTGATCTGCTGGGCACACACATGCGTAGGACCGTGTGCCATCGTAACCATTGCCAATACATAAGAATCAGGAAGCAACCATTTCCCTTCGGATGTATCCACCCAACACCCTTCGTCATCCAGTTTCCCCATTCCTTCAGCCTACTTTTTAACTTTTTAGATTCTTCCATTGTGGCATCAGTTTGAATATCTCGCACAGACCCAATACCTTCATCCATTATGCAAGCATCTCTCATTTCCCTCGAGGCATACATGTCCGTGCTAAGGTCTGTGGCCGTTTGTCTGGCTATCAAATCCGCAAAAGCGTTCCCTTTGCCCACATCATCTATGACCTTGCGATGTGCTGCACATTTCATGATCGATAACTGTTTAGGGAGTGAGAGTGCCAAAAGTAATTGCACTATCAAGGGGCCATGCTGAATCTTGGTCCCATGTGAGGTCAGGAACCCTCTTTCCGACCAAAGCTTTACGAAGTTGTGAGCCACCCAAAATGCGTACTGGCTATCAGTATATATATAGACGCTATGCCCCTGGGAAAGTTCACGAGCTCGGGTCAACGCTATAATCTCTGCGGCCTGCGCAGAGTTATGCGAAATTCTCTTAGTTTCGACAACTTTACTCAATGTAGTAACTGCATAAGCAGCTGTAGATGTACCATTCGAAAGTTTGAAGCAGGAGCCATCGCAAAACAGCTCCCCTTCTGCATTATCCAAAGGAGTATCTATGAGATCTATCCTGCCCTTCGTTTCTTGTTCAGTGGTATACAGGCAGTCATGTAATTCTTCGTCACCGCAAACAGTGTTTTGCGGGAAAGGTAAGAGTTCAGCCGGATTAAGAACACAACACCTCTTAATTTGAATATGAGGGGCAAACAGAATTAGTTCATACCTTGTTAACCGTGCTGAGGTGAGGTGTTGTGTTTGAGTTTTGTTCAATAGAATATCAACAGAGTGAGGTACCATCAAAATGAAATCATGGCCTAGGACCATTCCCTCACTCTGATTTACAGACGCGGCAGCAGCAGCGACAGCCCGCAAACATCTTGGCAAAGCACATGCGACAGGATCAAGGGCGGAGGAGTAGTAGCCGCACGGCCTATTCTTCCCTCCGTGTTCCTGTGTTAACACAGCCAAAGCACATCCATCACATTCATGCACAAACAACACAAAGGCCTTGTCATAATTTGGAGTACCCAGAACCGGTGCCGAACATAGCGCGGTTTTGAGAAGCTCAAATGATCGTTGATGTTCCGATTCCCATGGCAGTGGCAGAGAAATGCCCTTCTTCGTCAAAGCCAACATCGGTTTTATCACTAGTGCGAAATTCGGGATCCACAACCTACAGTAAGAAGCCATACCTATCAGGGCTCTGACTTCCTTCTGTGTATTTGGAACAGACATGCCAGAAATGTGTTTTATTCTTTCAGGTGTCAATCTTCTCCCCTCCTTTGACTGGAGGTAGCCTAGATAGGCAACCTCCTGACAACAATATTGACATTTTTTAAGAGAAGCTTTGTGACCATTTTTAGCTAGATGAACAAGCAACAGTACAGTGCCTTCTTTACAGGCACTCTCAGAGTCTGCAGCCAAAAGCAAATCGTCAACATATTGAATCAGCGTGCAAGTAGGAGGCAATTCAAGGGTGTCGAGCTGCTCTTTCAAGGCTCTACTATAAATACTAGGACTTTCAGTATACCCTTGAGGTGCCCTTGTAAATGTAAATGAGCGTCCCCCCAAGTTGAACGCAAACAGATATCTGCTTTCTTTATGTATAGGGATACTAAAGAAAGCGTTTTTTACATCCACAACGCTGAAGTGCGTAGCCGTAGCAGGGATCATTGTTAATATCGTCGTCACATCAGGCACAATTGGAAATTGTGGGGCGACCACTCGGTTAATAGCACGAAGATCAATTATAAACCGATATGAAATTGCATTGTCGCCTTTCTTATATACGGGTAAGATCGGACTGTCACACAAACTACCAGTAATCTCCTCGATCACCCCACGATGTACAAAATCGGAGACAATGCATCTCAAAGCACGTTCGCCTTCGACTGATATTTTATACTGTGGGATGCGTGGCAGTTTCACCCCATGTTTCAGAACTATTTTAACGGGCTCAATCTGTAACACTCCAACATCATTGTCGTCCACCGCCCACAAACATTCTGGGACAATGCTGAACTCGGGAGGTAAAGGTCGAATCAAGAACTGGGAATTACGAAGTTGCTGTGGTGAAACCGTTATCCGTACTCCATCTCAAGAACAATGAATTACTGCGTTCAATTTCTTTAACAAATTCAACCCCAGCAAATTCTCTCCACAGTTCGAAGTGAGAAGAAAAGGACAATGGTCCGTGAAAGGACCCAAAGAAACGGATACCGGCGCAGAAACCGGACAGACAGTTGGTACCCCAGAAAACCCTACGGAAACATTTGTTTGCCCTGACAGTGGGTTGTTTGGAACCCGAGAATGATCAATGGAGCACTTCTGTGCTCCAGTGTCAATCAAAAACTGGTGTTTCCTATTCCCTACTAATAATTCAACGTAGGGGCCTTTCTGATTAACGGGAATAGGCGAAGGTTCCAAACCCTGCTTCGGGCAATCCTAATGAAATAGAGCCTCATCAGAAGGAAGCTCTTCAGAAAGGTAGGCAGCAGAAGGGTGATCAAATATGTTCCTCGAGTCCATACTCGAGGTCTGATTTTCCCGTGAAAAAGGTTGCTGAGAATCTTGTAGGAGCTGACCTCTATCAGGCCCCCCTGCTCCAGGGCGGCCCCTAGGTCGTCAACCCATACCCCCAAACGCAATGCTTGACCTCTGGCGAAGGACAGGGCACTGTGCTCGCCAATGACCTTCCTGGCGGCAATAAGCACATTGATTAATATTCACAGGACTCAAAGGAGTATTTCCTTTTGGGACGTACTGACCTCTAGTCTGTGTCGTACCTCCTCTGGGGTTTCTAACAATTTGCTGTAATAATACTTTGGTTTTCAAATCTCCCTTTCTTTTTTCAATTTTTTCCTTCTCATTATTAACACGGTTCTCATAATACTGAGCCATGTGCAAAACCTCAGATTGAGATTTTGCCTGCCAAGCGCTCTCAGAGGACATAATTTGTGACTGGATGTCAGGTAACAATCCACGTACAATTTGTCCACGAACAACCTCTTCCCCGACTCTGTACCTAAATCCTGTCCACTGGAGTCAGAAAATACCTGCTCGAATCTATTAAAAAATTCGGTGGCGCCTTCAGTTTTCCCTTGGACACAGGCCGTAAACTTGTCCCAAATAATCCTTTTCTCTGGAATTATAGTTTTTAGTTTAGCGACAATCCTATCAGGTAAAGTAAGTATTACCTGTGGCGGTTTCTCACCAGCTTGTATTTCTCCATCAATTCTAATCACATTTGCCCACGTATCTCCCAACCCCGGCACATCATCTATTGTCCGAACCAGTTTCCATACATCTACGGGTAGGAGTACAGGGAATAACAAGTCAATGTCACTCAAGGTGAACACAGAGGACTGTAAAACGGACTCTATTTCTTTGTAAAACCCCGTCAGGTTTTTCCTGATATCGGTAAATGATTGTCTAATTGTGTTCACTTCCTGTCGTGAAAACGGGACGTGAACAAATTGCGAAACATAATGTGCAGGGATATCCACAGCAGGGGCACCAGTCCCAGCGTTGGCGGGGATCTCAACTTTGGGACAAAGGTCGGAGGAACCTCTCTCATAGGCAACTGAGATATAGGTACCTCCGGCCGCTTACTAAGCAATAGAGCCAGGTCGAGCGCTAAGGCAGCTGTAGAAGTGTCGGGCGAAAAAGCCCTTTTACAAATCCCCAATAATTCTATGGGGCAACTAACCCTCTTCCTTACACATTCCTCTTGCAGGTGCTGTACCATCACCTGAATTACCTTTCTTTGCATTTCTACTGTATACTGACTATACGTGTCATACACTTCGTCTGGTGGTATCGATGAATCCGAGATCCATCGAACCGCATCTTTAGTACAAATTCGTACTTCCTCAGGTGTCACTCTACGGCACGGGAGGAACCGTGTCTGTACATATATTCTATCATCTTCATCATCCTCATCTCGTGATTTTTCAAAGTCTTTCCTAAACTCAAACAATCTTTCAACATGTCCATATACTTTCTGCTCTGTGTCCCTCGAAAGTGCCAAAGCATTCAGATCTCTCACCCCTTGTGGAAGATCCGAATTTTGTAATCTACCCCACATCACACACAAATGAGTCCCCAATCCTTCGATAAAAACATTTTTCTCGGGAAAACTATTCAAATTAGATAATGTGGAAAAAACATTAGCTTGATCACCTTTCTCCATGCAATGCTAAACCCATGCAAACAATTCCTATTTCTTATCTGCAGAAACAGTACTACGAGTCCCAATCTTTGACCCAGCACCTGGATCGACTTCAATCAATACGGGGCCACTCGGGAGCGGAGGTATAGGTAAATTTAACAAAGGTGCAACTATCGGTGCAGGGGGAAGGGGCGGTGCGATAGGCGGAGGAACAACAACCAAAGGACTAGGAACAATAGGTTGTATAGGGGGAACAGGAGTAACAACAGGCGCGACAACAGGTATAGGCAGAGCGCCCAAAATAGGGGCATACGGAGGTGGCACTGAGGCATCGGGCCTGCGTTCATTTAATAACTTCTCAATAAATTCCTCAGAAACGTGGAAATCTCTAGAGGGGTACATTTTCTGGATCCCGAGTGAAAAGGCTCTATCCATATTTTTAACTGATTCTGACCGCTTTTCTTTATCATATAATAATGCTTTTTCAGCGTTTGTTTTATGACGACGTGCATGTTTATCCCTACTTTTAAGCTGATGTAATGCTTCTTTCTTCCAATTCTGTAACACATCAAAGGCTGCTGGTCTAGCCTTTTTCTTTAACAAGATCGAGTCTAAGTATTCAATACGGGGGATCTCAAAACTACCGTTGATTGGCCACTGAAATTCGGAGGCATGTCTGGTCTGTCTGTGCCAAATATCATTAAATACTATACTTCCAATGCCATACTTACAGTACATAGTACACGCCGGCGACCCCTCCTGTGGTGCCGGGCGGCTAAATTCCAAGGATTGTCGATCGCTGCGGAACAGAGCCCTAAAACAGCTAGACAATTTCCCAGGCATTTCACAAAAAATTGGTGTTACCTGGTTCAATAATTGTGTCTGCAGATACAATATGCCAAATTCAAATTGTCAGAGTTAAATTAAGAGCCGGGTCACGACTGCACCTGACCAAACCTAAGGAGGACCGTACGGTTTACCAAAGAACTTACCTAACAAATTTTACCTTGTGTTTGGTGGTTTCGGCAAATCTGGCCGCCTCAAAATTGGACCCTCGCCAAGATGCCGTGTCAGACCACACAACTATCGTCCAAGGATGGGATCGTGCAGCGCTGCCGAGGTATCGCGTCTCGATCGGTCGGGCCCGCAGAATCACACCGTCCGATTCCGGTTCGATAGTCTGCATCAACCTTCAATGATCCGGCATCAATCTTGAGGGTCCCTATTCGGGCACCAACTGTGGAAACAGAGAAATTGATATGAGGCCGGGAAGCCCAAAGGAAACACACCAACACAGGTTACAAAGAACATACAAAGCGCTTTGTTCAAAAGATACAACAATCACCAAAAGTCAATTGACAAACGGATAGCTATTCGGCCCTCAGAGTAACAGAACAAACTATCAACGGTAGTTCGCTGTGTTAGTTATTGTTATTGTTATTGTTATTTTGCACTTATATAGCGCCTTATATACCATTGGTATGGTCTGAAGGCGCTTGTAGGTTGAACGCCCTTGGGAACCGAAGTTCAGATCAGTAGAGAGAGTAGGGAGAGTCAAAAGGTGCGTGTGAGCACCGGGTATGTGTGCAGCTCGTGCGGGACTCGTGTAGTAGCTGCTTCTTAGCGGTAGGTGTGGTGGTTGAGAGATCAGGAGAATGTGTTCGTTC
The DNA here is from genome assembly GCF_040938575.1 of Ambystoma mexicanum. Classification (NCBI taxonomy): domain Eukaryota; kingdom Metazoa; phylum Chordata; class Amphibia; order Caudata; family Ambystomatidae; genus Ambystoma; species Ambystoma mexicanum. The sequence continues at coordinate 24,895,229 of NC_090931.1, forward strand.
TGGCAGGATTTATCCGGAACGGATGTGGCTGCGTTAGGCCTGAGGAAAACGCCTGGCTGGGGGTGTGGAACCAGCAGTGATTACATAGAATGATGTGGAGTAAGCGGCGGAATGTTGGTATGAGAACAGTTATACCGAATGGTGTCATAGTATCTCTGTGTTCTAGTTGAGTGGTGATGTAAGGAGAGAGTAAGCATGGTGGTGTGGTATGATCGGTTATATGCTCTTTCAGTGAGCACACTTCTAAATGCAACTTTCCCAGAGAGGGTACTGGGCGCACTTCTAAATACAGTTTCCCACAGAGAGGCTATTGGGCACACTTCTAGATTCAGTTTACTAGAGGCTATTGGGCACACTTCTAAATGCAACTTTCCAGAGTGTCTATAGGATACATTTCTATAGTCAACTTTCACAGATGCTATTGGGAACACATCTAAATTCGACTTTATAGAGCGTCTGTTGGGAACACTTCTAAATTCAACTTTACAGAGCGTCTATTGGATACACTTCTATAATCAACTTTCACAGAGGGTATTGGTTACACTTCTAAATGCAACCTTCACAGCGATGCCATTGGGCGCATTTCTAAATTCCATTTTCTACGGAGAGTCTACTGGGCGTACTATTAAGTCAATTTTCAGAGAGGCTGTTGGGAACACTTCTAATTTCGATTTCCTAAAGAGACTATTGGGCACACTTCTAAATGCAACTCTCAGAGAGGCTATGAGTACACTTCTAAATTTCACTAAGGGGATATTGGACATACTTCTAACGCAACTTTCACAGAGTGTATATTGGGAACCCTACTAAAATCACAGCTAGGTTATTGAGCACACTTCTAGATGCACCTTTCCAGAGTGTCTATTGGGCACACTTCTAAATGCAACTGTCACAGAGGATCTTGGGTACACTTCTAAATTCAGTTTACCAGAGAGGCTATTGGGCACATTTCTAAATTCATGGAGAGGCTATAGGGCACGCTTTCTTAATGCATCTTTCACATGTTAACATTCACAATTCCATCTAGATGCGACGTAGGCCAATATTCACAACTCCATCTAAGTGTGGACATGCTAACATTCACAATTCTATCCAAGAGTGGACATGCCAACATTCACAATTCCATCCAAGTGTGGACATGCTAACATTCACAATTCTATCTAAGAGTGGACATGCTAACATTCACAACTCCATCTAAGCGTGGACATGCTAACACTCACAATTCTATCTAGGTGTGGACATGCTAACATTCACAACTCCATCTACGCGCGGACATGCTAACACTCACAATTCTTTCTAAGAGTGGACATGCTAACATTCACAATTCTATCTAGGTTTGGACATGCCAGTATTCACAATTCCATCTAAGAGTGGGCATGCTAACATTCATAATTCTATATAAGTGTGGACATGCTAAGATTCATAAAACTTGAGAATCCATCCAAGTGTGGCACATGCTAACAATCACATTTCTGAAAATCCATCTAGGTGTGGCACATGCTAACAGTCACCTTTCTGTCTAAATTTGGCGCAGGCTAGTCTTTGTGGTTCACTCGCGGTATGGTTAGCATTATTCCATCTAGATGCGACGCAGGCCAATATTCACAACTCCATGAGGTCAGAGGGGGAGAGGGAGGCAGCTTCGGTTCTCGCTAGGGCTAGGCGCGCAGTTTTTAGGGAGGGGAAAGGGTGCAGTCGGGCGGGGGGAGGTGGCAGGGGTAAGATGGCAAGGCGGGGGGTGGGTGATTGCAGGGTGGGGCGTGGTAGTGAGGGGAGCGGGCATGGGCAGTGCAGGCGGGTCGGCGGTGTGGTTCAGGGGATGAGAGGTATTGGGGTGAGTGGCGGTGTGGTTCAGGAGATGAGTGGTCATGGGGTGGGTGGCACGCCATCGTGCCCCCCTGGCTTGGTGTTTAGAGAGGGTGCTGGCAGGGATTGCGGAGGAGGGTGGGTTGTCTTGGGAGGGCGGGGGGCGGGAAGGAGGGCAGATCGGAGAGTGGAGGAGGTCCACGGGAGTAGTTTCTGACGGGCACTGGTGGAGTTGGTGCGCTCATGATTGGTGTGAGCTTTGGGTTGATTTAGGAGGGTTTTCTGATTGTAGTTCTAGGATCGGTGACTCACGCTTTTAGGCACACTTCTACGTTCAACTAGTCAAGTAACTAATTGGTGCTTCTAAGCAATTGGGTATACTTCTAACTGCAATTTGGTACGCTTCTAAATGCAATTGGGTACACTTCTAAATGCAGTTGGGTATACTTCTGAATGACAATGGGTACACTTCTAAATGCAATTGGGAACAATTCTAAGTTCAACTTTTTCAGGGAGGCTAATGGGCGCAACTTCTAAATGCAATTGGGTGCGCTTCTAAATGCAATTGGGTGCATTTCGAAATGCAATTGGGTGCACTTCTAAAATGCAATTGGGTACACTTCTAAATGCAATTGGGTGCATTTCTAAATGCAATTGGGTGCACTTCTAAAATGCAATTGGGTACACTTCTAAATGCAATTGGAACACTTCTAAATGAGAGTGGGAACACTTCTAATTTCAACTTTCACAGAGAGGTTATTAGAGATTCCATCTAGGTGTGGCATATGCCAACAATCACTGGTTGACATTATACTGCAGGCCATTGAAATGTAGGTTAGAGTGGCAGGAGCTTTCTGGAGTAGAATAATTGCTCTACCCTTCACCCAAGCCAACACTTACGGTTTTGATGGTGTCTGGTGGCTTCCTTGGCTTCCCCTGCGGACACCTGCTGACACTTCCTGGAGCCGCCTCTGTTGGAGCCGCCCTTGGCCTTGCGGCCCTTCGCCGCAGGGGCTGCCGGGCAGAGGGCTGCCCTGGGAAAGTCGAGGATAAAGGGGAGGTGGACCAATCAGGGCCCGGAGGATGGAGGGGGAGGCGGAACTAAGCAGGGGAAGCCTGCAATGCTGACTCTTAGCCCGCGAGGGCCGCGGTGAGCAGGCTCGATATGAGCCTCGGATGGCTCTTTGAAATCAGCCAATAAGGGACCGGGGATGGGCTGAGGGGCGGGAGGAAGGAGGAGGCCAAGCTGGGAAGCAGTGGGGAAAGAGGGATGCAGGCAGGGGCAGAGGGCCCAAACCAGGCCCGAAATTAGTCCAAACAGAGGCCCAGGAGGGTCCTCCGATGGATCAGCTCACCTGCAGCGCCTGGTGGAAAAGGCAGCAGCGGTGAGCAGGCTCGATACGAGCCTCGGATGGCTCTTTGAAATCAACCAATAAGGGACCGGGGATGGGCTGAGGGGCGGGAGGAAGGAGGAGGCCAAGCTGGGAAGCAGTGGGGAAAGAGGGATGCAGGCAGGGGCAGAGGGCCCAAACCAGGCCCGAAATTAGTCCAAACAGAGGCCCAGGAGGGTCCTCCGATGGATCAGCTCACCTGCAGCGCCTGGTGGAAAAGGCAGCAGCGGTGAGCAGGCTCGATACGAGCCTCGGATGGCTCTTTGAAATCAGCCAATAAGGGACCGGGGATGGGCTGAGGGGTGGGAGGAAGAAGGAGGCCAAGCCGGGAAGCAGTGGGGAAAGAGGGATGCAGGCAGGGGCAGGGGGCCCAAACCAGGAACGAAATTAGTCCAAACAGAGGCCCAGGAGGGTCCTCCAATGGATCAGCTCACCTGCAGCGCCTGGTGGAAAAGGCAGCAGCGGTGAGCAGGCTCGATACGATCAGCCAATAAGGGACCGGGGATGGGCTGAGGGGCGGGAGGAAGGAGGAGGCCAAGCTGGGAAGCAGTGGGGAAAGAGGGATGCAGGCAGGGGCAGAGGGCCCAAACCAGGCCCGAAATTAGTCCAAACAGAGGCCCAGGAGGGTCCTCCGATGGATCAGCTCACCTGCAGTGCCTGGTGGAAAAGGCAGCAGCGGTGAGCAGGCTCGATACGAGCCTCGGATGGCTCTTTGAAATCAGCCAATAAGGGACCGGGGATGGGCTGAGGGGCGGGAGGAAGGAGGAGGCCAAGCTGGGAAGCAGTGGGGAAAGAGGGATGCAGGCAGGGGCAGAGGGCCCAAACCAGGCCCGAAATTAGTCCAAACAGAGGCCCAGGAGGGTCCTCCGATGGATCAGCTCACCTGCAGCGCCTGGTGGAAAAGGCAGCAGCGGTGAGCAGGCTCGATACGAGCCTCGGATGGCTCTTTGAAATCAGCCAATAAGGGACCAGGGATGGGCTGAGGGGCGGGAGGAAGGAGGAGGCCAAGCCGGGAAGCAGTGGGGAAAGAGGGATGCAGGCAGGGGCAGGGGGCCCAAACCAGGAACGAAATTAGTCCAAACAGAGGCCCAGGAGGGTCCTCCGATGGATCAGCTCACCTGCAACGCCTGGTGGAAAAGGCAGCAGCGGTGAGCAGGCTCGATACGATCAGCCAATAAGGGACCGGGGATGGGCTGAGGGGCGGGAGGAAGGAGGAGGCCAAGCTGGGAAGCAGTGGGGAAAGAGGGATGCAGGCAGGGGCAGAGGGCCCAAACCAGGCCCGAAATTAGTCCAAACAGAGGCCCAGGAGGGTCCTCCGATGGATCAGCTCACCTGCAGCGCCTGGTGGAAAAGGCAGCAGCGGTGAGCAGGCTCGATACGAGCCTCGGATGGCTCTTTGAAATCAGCCAATAAGGGACCGGGGATGGGCTGAGGGGCGGGAGGAAGGAGGAGGCCAAGCTGGGAAGCAGTGGGGAAAGAGGGATGCAGGCAGGGGCAGAGGGCCCAAACCAGGCCCGAAATTAGTCCAAACAGAGGCCCAGGAGGGTCCTCCGATGGATCAGCTCACCTGCAGCGCCTGGTGGAAAAGGCAGCAGCGGTGAGCAGGCTCGATACGAGCCTCGGATGGCTCTTTGAAATCAGCCAATAAGGGACCGGGGATGGGCTGAGGGGCGGGAGGAAGGGGGAGGCCAAGCTGGGAAGCAGTGGGGAAAGAGGGATGCAGGCAGGGGCAGAGGGCCCAAACCAGGCCCGAAATTAGTCCAAACAGAGGCCCAGGAGGGTCCTCCGATGGATCAGCTCACCTGCAGCGCCTGGTGGAAAAGGCAGCAGCGGTGAGCAGGCTCGATACGAGCCTCGGATGGCTCTTTGAAATCAGCCAATAAGGGACCGGGGATGGGCTGAGGGGCGGGAGGAAGGAGGAGGCCAAGCTGGGAAGCAGTGGGGAAAGAGGGATGCAGGCAGGGGCAGAGGGCCCAAACCAGGCCCGAAATTAGTCCAAACAGAGGCCCAGGAGGGTCCTCCGATGGATCAGCTCACCTGCAGCGCCTGGTGGAAAAGGCAGCAGCGGTGAGCAGGCTCGATACGAGCCTCGGATGGCTCTTTGAAATCAGCCAATAAGGGACCGGGGATGGGCTGAGGGGCGGGAGGAAGAAGGAGGCCAAGCCGGGAAGCAGTGGGGAAAGAGGGATGCAGGCAGGGGCAGGGGGCCCAAACCAGGAACGAAATTAGTCCAAACAGAGGCCCAGGAGGGTCCTCCAATGGATCAGCTCACCTGCAGCGCCTGGTGGAAAAGGCAGCAGCGGTGAGCAGGCTCGATACGATCAGCCAATAAGGGACCGGGGATGGGCTGAGGGGCGGGAGGAAGGAGGAGGCCAAGCTGGGAAGCAGTGGGGAAAGAGGGATGCAGGCAGGGGCAGAGGGCCCAAACCAGGCCCGAAATTAGTCCAAACAGAGGCCCAGGAGGGTCCTCCGATGGATCAGCTCACCTGCAGCGCCTGGTGGAAAAGGCAGCAGCGGTGAGCAGGCTCGATACGAGCCTCGGATGGCTCTTTGAAATCAGCCAATAAGGGACCGGGGATGGGCTGAGGGGCGGGAGGAAGGAGGAGGCCAAGCTGGGAAGCAGTGGGGAAAGAGGGATGCAGGCAGGGGCAGAGGGCCCAAACCAGGCCCGAAATTAGTCCAAACAGAGGCCCAGGAGGGTCCTCCGATGGATCAGCTCACCTGCAGCGCCTGGTGGAAAAGGCAGCAGCGGTGAGCAGGCTCGATACGAGCCTCGGATGGCTCTTTGAAATCAGCCAATAAGGGACCAGGGATGGGCTGAGGGGCGGGAGGAAGGAGGAGGCCAAGCCGGGAAGCAGTGGGGAAAGAGGGATGCAGGCAGGGGCAGGGGGCCCAAACCAGGAACGAAATTAGTCCAAACAGAGGCCCAGGAGGGTCCTCCGATGGATCAGCTCACCTGCAACGCCTGGTGGAAAAGGCAGCAGCGGTGAGCAGGCTCGATACGATCAGCCAATAAGGGACCGGGGATGGGCTGAGGGGCGGGAGGAAGGAGGAGGCCAAGCTGGGAAGCAGTGGGGAAAGAGGGATGCAGGCAGGGGCAGAGGGCCCAAACCAGGCCCGAAATTAGTCCAAACAGAGGCCCAGGAGGGTCCTCCGATGGATCAGCTCACCTGCAGCGCCTGGTGGAAAAGGCAGCAGCGGTGAGCAGGCTCGATACGAGCCTCGGATGGCTCTTTGAAATCAGCCAATAAGGGACCGGGGATGGGCTGAGGGGCGGGAGGAAGGAGGAGGCCAAGCTGGGAAGCAGTGGGGAAAGAGGGATGCAGGCAGGGGCAGAGGGCCCAAACCAGGCCCGAAATTAGTCCAAACAGAGGCCCAGGAGGGTCCTCCGATGGATCAGCTCACCTGCAGCGCCTGGTGGAAAAGGCAGCAGCGGTGAGCAGGCTCGATACGAGCCTCGGATGGCTCTTTGAAATCAGCCAATAAGGGACCGGGGATGGGCTGAGGGGCGGGAGGAAGGAGGAGGCCAAGCTGGGAAGCAGTGGGGAAAGAGGGATGCAGGCAGGGGCAGAGGGCCCAAACCAGGCCCGAAATGAGTCCAAACAGAGGCCCAGGAGGGTCCTCCGATGGATCAGCTCACCTGCAGCGCCTGGTGGAAAAGGCAGCAGCGGTGAGCAGGCTCGATACGAGCCTCGGATGGCTCTTTGAAATCAGCCAATAAGGGACCGGGGATGGGCTGAGGGGCGGGAGGAAGGAGGAGGCCAAGCTGGGAAGCAGTGGGGAAAGAGGGATGCAGGCAGGGGCAGAGGGCCCAAACCAGGCCCGAAATTAGTCCAAACAGAGGCCCAGGAGGGTCCTCCGATGGATCAGCTCACCTGCAGCGCCTGGTGGAAAAGGCAGCAGCGGTGAGCAGGCTCGATACGAGCCTCGGATGGCTCTTTGAAATCAGCCAATAAGGGACCGGGGATGGGCTGAGGGGCGGGAGGAAGGAGGAGGCCAAGCTGGGAAGCAGTGGGGAAAGAGGGATGCAGGCAGGGGCAGAGGGCCCAAACCAGGCCCGAAATTAGTCCAAACAGAGGCCCAGGAGGGTCCTCCGATGGATCAGCTCACCTGCAGCGCCTGGTGGAAAAGGCAGCAGCGGTGAGCAGGCTCGATACGAGCCTCGGATGGCTCTTTGAAATCAGCCAATAAGGGACCGGGGATGGGCTGAGGGGCTGGAGGAAGGAGGAGGCCAAGCTGGGAAGCAGTGGGGAAAGAGGGATGCAGGCAGGGGCAGAGGGCCCAAACCAGGCCCGAAATTAGTCCAAACAGAGGCCCAGGAGGGTCCTCCGATGGATCAGCTCACCTGCAGCGCCTGGTGGAAAAGGCAGCAGCGGTGAGCAGGCTCGATACGAGCCTCGGATGGCTCTTTGAAATCAGCCAATAAGGGACCGGGGATGGGCTGAGGGGCGGGAGGAAGGAGGAGGCCAAGCTGGGAAGCAGTGGGGAAAGAGGGATGCAGGCAGGGGCAGAGGGCCCAAACCAGGCCCGAAATTAGTCCAAACAGAGGCCCAGGAGGGTCCTCCGATGGATCAGCTCACCTGCAGCGCCTGGTGGAAAAGGCAGCAGCGGTGAGCAGGCTCGATACGATCAGCCAATAAGGGACCGGGGATGGGCTGAGGGGCGGGAGGAAGGAGGAGGCCAAGCTGGGAAGCAGTGGCTAAAGAGGGATGCAGGCAGGGGCAGAGGGCCCAAACCAGGCCCGAAATTAGTCCAAACAGAGGCCCAGGAGGGTCCTCCGATGGATCAGCTCACCTGCAGCGCCTGGTGGAAAAGGCAGCAGCGGTGAGCAGGCTCGATACGAGCCTCGGATGGCTCTTTGAAATCAGCCAATAAGGGACCGGGGATGGGCTGAGGGGCGGGAGGAAGGAGGAGGCCAAGCCGGGAAGCAGTGGGGAAAGAGGGATGCAGGCAGGGGCAGGGGGCCCAAACCAGGAACGAAATTAGTCCAAACAGAGGCCCAGGAGGGTCCTCCGATGGATCAGCTCACCTGCAGCGCCTGGTGGAAAAGGCAGCAGCGGTGAGCAGGCTCGATACGATCAGCCAATAAGGGACCGGGGATGGGCTGAGGGGCGGGAGGAAGGAGGAGGCCAAGCTGGGAAGCAGTGGGGAAAGAGGGATGCAGGCAGGGGCAGAGGGCCCAAACCAGGCCCGAAATTAGTCCAAACAGAGGCCCAGGAGGGTCCTCCGATGGATCAGCTCACCTGCAGCGCCTGGTGGAAAAGTGTGAGAGACCGTACATTGGGATACACGGGTTTTTATACTTTTTATCCAGCTCTGGCCAACCCCCTCGCGGGTTAACCATTCTTAGAACCAGGCCTAGAGTTCGTTGCCAGGTCAATCCCATAATGTATGTATTTTTGATCAGTTCCGCTGATACAGTTGTTCATTTACACATAGGTCAGTGATAGGACAAGGTCTCAGTTCGCGACCCCAACAAGTGGCCTGCGGGCATATTATTTATTCATGTGTGCGGAGGTCACAACGGCCAGAATCCCACTCGAAATGTCATTCGGCCTCCATTTTGTTGTTCAGGGTGACTTCCACACTACAAGAGAACCTAAAATGGCGGCTAAATCCAAGATGGCGATTTACACAATACATTAAGGTCAAGACCTTGCCGCGGAATCTATTTACACAATGTTTTTAGACAACTTGGCGTAGGCCAACATACATTCAAACAATGCGATAAGAGGTATAATATTATTTTGATTAAGACATTAGGACTAAGGTGCTTTTGGACACGCCTTTTGGTATCCTGGCCCTGGAGGTGTTCTCTCTTGATCTAACGGTTATTCTACTTCTGGTTAATATATACTGGCACAAGGGAATCTCTCCTCTTGAGCCGTTTTTGCAAAAGTTAACGGATATGCTTCTTTCTTGGAGATCTTTGTACCCTAGGGGTAAACTGATCCTGGCAGGTGATATTAATTCAGATTGCTCTATTTCTTCCGAATCCAAATATGACGACTTGGGATTGGCTTTGGAGGATGACTCTCGCCTAGGCTTGAAATTCGCACTGGGTCGTTGTTGGAATTTTGCCTTGGATTCAGTGGGTCTAACTTGTCTCAATGGTTATTATGACGCTATTAATTTACCTCGTCCCACATGGCGTAGATCTTCATCAATATCTACCTTAGACTACGTGTTTGTAGATCACTCTCTCATTCCTTTCTCATCTAATGTCGAGGTTTCTTTCAATTCATGGAGTGACCATGGTATCCTCCGGGTCTCATTTCTCTGTCCCTTTCCTACTAAGTGTTTGCCCGCGGGGGGACCTACCCATCTTCAAACTGTGGGACAAGGGACAGGGGTACGTTGGACTCCTCTCAATATTAGTGTACTTAATCGTAAACTGAATTCTTCTTTTAACCATACTTCTTTCTGTTGGAAATTAGCAGTTTTCAATACAGTTCATTTTGATAGCTTTCTCAATGCTCTCCAGTGTAGTATTCATGGCCAGCTTAGGAAAGGTGTTTCTAAAATATCTCACCCTCATAGATTTGACCAGGGACTGGCTAATGTAAAGGGTCTCACTAGGAAACTCATTAGAGATGTACAAGCCCTAGATATTGAATGGGCCGACAAAAAAACAAAAATTAAAACTATCCGCCAAAAATATAAAAATTATTGTAAGTCTAGAAAAAGCTACTATGCTACAAAATGACGCGGAGCATATGCTTGCAGTGCTTTTAAAACGAAATCTGAGGGCATTTTGGGTTATGGTATCCAGCTTAGACAATGCGGCGGTGGCCGACCAGCTGAATGCCATCCCTGAAGTTCAATGGGTTGAGCATTATACTAAACTCTTTGACACTGGGGGTGAGGGATTAGTTTCCTGTCTTCTGGGGAACAACCCCTCTAAGGACTCATGGATGCCTCCGACTGACTCCGAGACAGTACTAGGACTCATCTCCAAAGCCAAGAAATCTAGGGCTCCGGGGCCTAATGGCCTCACTAACAACACATTTAAAGCTGAGCCAGATCTCTGGGCTAACCTTCTTTCTTTGCTCTTTCAAGATGTCGTTAACTCCGGGAAGGTACCCATTAGTTGGCAAACTGCTCATATTGTTCCAATTTTCAAAAGAGGCTTGCGTAACGAGGTCAAAAATTATAGACCTATCTCGCTTATTGATGTGGATTGTAAGCTTTTTGCCTCTTTGTTGCTTTCCCACCTTAACGTTTGGATCAGGGAAAGTCATATTCTCCCCAAACAACAAACAGGCTTTAGGGCAGGCCATTCAACTAATCTCAATGGTCTTATTTTCAGCGCCCTGCAGACTTCCTCCTGGGGTAAATATGATGGTTCTCTCTACGTTGCGTCTATCAACCTGTCAAATGCATTTGACCTGGTTATCAGGTCAAGACTATGGGAAAAATTAACCAAATGCTGCATTCCGGCCGGGCTTTTAACTCTTATCATGGCTATGTATGAAAATTCTGGGGTCCATATCAGGCTTGACTTGGCAGGAACCCTTTCCAGAAGGATAAGGACACGTATTGGGGTGAGACAGGGTTGCTCGTTAGCTCCCTGTCTCTGTATCCTTTATATGGCTGATGTTGATGACTTCCTGAGAAATGCAGGCATGGTGAGTGCTAAACTAGGGGATCTGAGGCTCTCATGGTTGGCTTATGCCGACGACTTTCTTCTTTTTGGTCAAACTAAAGTGGGCCTGCAGAGGCTCATTTGCAAATTTGAAGAATACGCCACTCTTAATGGGCTTAAGATTAACCCGAGCAAAACCCGTACTATGGTCTTTTCAAAGGGGAGAATGGGGAATAACAAAGTATGGAAAATAGGTGGTGAAAATATAATTAGAGCAAATAAAATCATCTATCTTGGTTATTTGATTTTGGCACGACCCTCTGCGATCGAACTTAGACGATTTCTTAGACACAAATTGCTCCCTCTCATCTCCTAATCCCTTAGACTAGACAATAAATATGGCATGTTCTCCCTTAAGCCTGTAGTAGATTTCTTTGAGGGTGAGGTTACTCCAAAGCTTTTGTATGGAATGGAACTCCACTATACTCGGCACTTTTGATTTTCTGGGACTCTCTTGAGGGTATCTATTGGAGGAAAATTTTAAAACTGCCAAATTCCATTCCAACAGTGGCTATTAGGTATGAACGAGGGTTAGTCTCATTCCGAGCCAGGATTCTCTGGAGGGTTCTCTCACTTTTTTCAGCTTTGCTTTCTCCTAAACTTGATACTCTTTATGCTGACGTGGGCCACATGATTTCTTCTCAGGGACCTTTAGTCCAGAATTTATATCTTAACGTTTTTAGTGATCTCTGTGATAAGACCCTGTTGGATATTTCGTCTGATAGGGACATCCTACTAACGAATCCTAACAAGGTCAAGGAGTGTATTTTCAGTCACGACTGGAATAACACTATTGAAAAATTACATTTGTATCCCTCTTTGAGAGACTTACAATTTGACCATAAGAAAAGGGGCCTGCTGTCTTTTATTCTGAATCAATTTCCCAACAGATATCATCGCTCCCTTCTCATTAAACGCAGATGGAATCTCCTCCCCACTCGGGAAGTTCTACATAAAAGGAAGGAGTTTTCTGATTTAGATCCTATCTGCCGTTTCTGTAAAACTCTGGGGGTGATTGAAACTGCTCGGCATCTCTTTTTAGACTGTACTGCTTTAACATATTTAAGGGACAAATATTTAGGTTGTTTTAATGTAATGGGGCAAATGGAGGCGGGCAATCTGATCTGGTCACAGTGTCTCTCTATTTCAAATATTAAGGATGGACTTGCTGTGGCGGGTTTTATCAAAGCTTTAGATTTATACGCCCCGTTGCTATGATTATGCTTCTTATGATTATGCTTGTCTTTATGAAATTTCTTTTTCAGTTTCTGTAGGTTTATTTCTATTTTAGAATTTTGGAAATTTGAAATTTTAATGTCGGTATATTCTTTAATGCTGCACTATACTTCGCACTGAACCTTTTAAATCTAAATTTAAATTTGTCCCTACTCTCTGGAAATTTTTTTTGCTTGTTTTTATAACTGACATTTAAATGTAATGAATGTCTTTCTACTTCTTAAAGTCATTTTTTGTAAAGGTTTCTTGTAAACCATATACAATAAAATAAAAAAAAAATAAAAGATGTGTGTGTGACAAAGTAAAATTAAAAAAGCCAAATCAAGGTTCCTGGAGAAATGTGTTACCTGCACAGTATGAATGTACTATTGACATACATCAGGCACAACTAGCAGTCTCCAAATAACATTCAGTGGGCCTGATCGCGAGTTGGGTGGTGGGATACCGCCCAATGTTAGTTACGTTAGTGCCACCTTGTCTGGCACTATTAGCGCCAGATCACGGGTTGGACGATAACAGGAAATCCCCAATGAGGCATTTTCGGCTCAATTACTGTGCGCTCATACCACCGGTAGTAATTGTGGCACTAAACCGGGGTGCTAAATAGAATTTTCACCTCGGTAACACAGCCCATTTCATGACCAACTTGTGATCAGGCCAGCCCTTAAATGCAGAGGTTTTAGCGTTACCACTGCATTTAAGGGCTACCGCCCAACTCGTGATCAGGCCCAGTGAGCATTGGTTGGGTCCCAAGGCCAGTCACTCAGACTAATATCCGGTCTATTTTACCACCTTTCAGTCCGTGTTTCAGCCCCCATTGCAGGTCCATGACCCACTCGCCTCTATGCCCGTGCCCTGGCCCATCAAGCTATTCAAAGTGCTGCAGGGCCTGACCTGCAGCCTGAACAAGCGGTCACTTTAACCCCCTGCAGGTCTGAGACTTACTGAAAACATTACCCATGAATCGTTAAGAATCTCGATGCCCCTTCAGTAGCTAACCCCCCCCCACACCCCCTCCCTGCCAGCACCAAAAGCTGCCACCTCCACTGTTCAGGGGAGATGAGGGGGTGATTTCCAGAGTCAGCATGGTAGTTTTTAGAGGATTGTTGGTGAGATGGGGGCAGAACTGCAGCATTGTGTGCAATGTAGGAATGCCTAAAGTGGATGCAGAGCTTACTATCTAATCAAGTGGTGGTCACAGATTTATAAAGTGGCCACCACAGGAGGGAGGTCATGGGCAAAGCAGGATGTGGGCCTAGTTCAGCCTACCATCAGGACAGCAACAACATTACATCCATTGTCACGGATGCCACAAAACCCACTTGTAAACCACAAAGAGTAATCCAGTGTGCCACACCCGCCCATGCTTTTTCCCACAGGTCCTTCTATTCCCAATGTGGCCTGCTTTCAGATCCTTCTATTCCCAATGTTGCCTGCTGTCAGATCCTTCTATTCTGTCAGATCCTCAGATTCCCAATGTGGCCTGCTGTTAGGTCCTTCTATTCCCAATGCGGCCTGCTGTCAGATCCTTCTATTCTTTCAGATCCTCCTATTCCCAATGTTGCCTGCTGTCAGATCCTTCTATTCTGTCAGATCCTCCTATCCTCCTATTCCCAATGTGGCCTGCAGTCAAATCCTCTAGTCCCAATGTGGCCTGCTGTCAGATCCTTCTATTCCCAATGTTCCCTGCTGTCAGATCCTTCAGATCCTTCTATTCTGTCAGATCCTTCTATTCCAAATGTGACCTGCTGTTATGTCCTTCTATTCCCAATGTGGCCTGCTGTTAGGTCCTTCTATTCCCAATGCAGCCTGCTGTCAGATCCTTATATTCCCAATGTTGCCTGCTGTCAGATCCTTCTATTCTTTCAGATCCTCCTATTCCCAATGTTGCCTGCTGTTAGGTCCTGTCAGGTCCTCCTATTCCCAATGTGGCCTGCAGTCAGATCCTTCTAGTCCCAATGTGGCCTGCTGTCAGATTCTTCTATTCCTAATGTGGCCTGCTGTCAGATCCTTCTATTCCCAAGGTGGTCTGCTGTCAGATCCTTCTATTCTGTCAGATCCTCCTATTCCCAATGTGGTCTGCTGTCAGATCCTCCTATTCTGTCAGTTCCTCCTATTCCCAATGTGGCCTGCTGTCAGATCCTCCTATTCCCAATGTGGCCTGGTGAAAAACATTAGGCAGCAGCTGTCCTGGGATTTGCGGATGAGAGAGGTATGAGAAAAGGGGACCCAGAGTCCAGTGATGGCTGTCGAATCTGTGTCTGGAGCACCATTGTTAGGTGGACTTTCTTTGACTCACACAACCACAAAGTGAATGTATTGGCGATATTACACCAAGGTTGTCATTGAATAGACAGAGCTTGTGTGTCTTTTGTGAACTGTTGTGGCACTTTCAAAAGCATGAGCAACAGTGGACTGGCACATTGAGGGGAAATGACAAGTTGTCTGTGTGCTGTGTGCTCTGCTGGCAAAGATGGTGTTCCAACAGGGCCTGTGAACATCTGTAAACCAGCACAATGCTTTGGTGTGGGGGTGCAAGTGTGACTATTGCCTGTATTTGAGGGGTGCTGGGAGGTTCTCCTATCCCCCTTCCCTTTCCCAATCATGCAGATGTCGCTTTGCCATGAGCGCGCACAGGGAAGAGTTGTCCAAATGTGTGTCTAGCTTCCTTCACAAGAAACTTTCCTTGCATAATTGGCAGGTGGCATGGTGAGATCGTTGATTTTCTGGCATAAAATAACTTGACGCTGATTATTCTGAGGTGTGCACCTGATATTTGTATGGGCTCATTAGTTCCTGGACCATATTCTTCTGTCTGTCGGCCTCCACTACTATTTACGATATCATCAAAGAGGAGGTGTTTGAGTCTAAATTAGAGGATGCCGCACAATCATTGTCATCTGTTTCCAAGGAAACCATAGGGGGGGGGCATTTTCAGGAATCATCTCTTCTGCCTCAGCCTTGGAATGCTCTGTTTTTGTTGATGACCTGATGTCATATCTTATTTCACTTGCACCTTGGTAAATAAATGTGGGATTCTCAGTGCTTTCACATTCTCCTAGGCTGAGTAACTGCACATGGGGTTCCCAGTGCATTGGCCGTCTCTGACACCTAGTAAATACATGTGTGGTTCTCAGTGCTTTCACATTCTCCTAGGCTGAGTAAATGCATATGGGTTCCCAATGCACTGACTGTCTCTGACACCTAGTAACTAAATGTGGGGTTCTCAGTGCTTTCACATTCTCCCAGGCTGAGTAACTGCACATGGGGTTCCCAGTGAATTGGCCGTCTCCAACACCTAGTAAATACATGTGGGGTTCTCAGTGCTTTCACATTCTCCCAGGCTGAGTAGCTGCACGTGGGATTCCCAGTGCAATGGCCATCTCATACACCTAGTAAATATATGTGGGGTTCTCAGTGTTTTCACATTCTCCTCGGCTGAGTAACTGCACATGGAGTTCCCAGTGCACTGGCCGTCTCTGACACCTAGTAAAAACATGTGGGATTTTCAGTGCTTTAACATTCTCCTAGGCAGGGTAACTGTGCACGGGGTTCCCAGTGCATTCGCCGTCTCCCATACATAGTCCATAAATGTGTGGTTATCAGTGCTTTCACATTTTCCTAGGCTGAGTAAATGCACCTGGGGTTCCCAGTGCATTGGCTGTCTGTGATACCTAGTAAATACATGTGTGATTTTCAGGGCTTTCACATTCTCCTCTGCCGTGTAACTGCACATGGGGTTCCCAGTGCATTGGCCGTCTCTGACACCTAGTAAACACATGTGGGGTTCTCAGTGCTTTCACATTCTCCCAGGCTGAGTAACTGCACATGGGGTTCCCAGTGCATTGGCCGTCTCCAACACCTAGTAAAGACATGTGGGGTTATCAGTGCTTTCAAATTCTCCCAGGCTGAGTAGCTGCACGTGGGATTCCCGGCGCATTGGCCATCTCGTAAACCTAGTAAATACATGTGGGGTTCTCAGTGCTTTCACATTCTCCTAGGCTGGGTAACTGTGCATGGGGTTCCAGGTGCATTGGCCATCTCCCATACATAGTCCATAAATATGTGGTTATCAGTGCTTTCACATTTTCCTAGGTTCAGTAAATGCAAATGTGGAGCTCAGTGCATTGACCATCTCTGACACCCAGTAAATAAATGTGGGATTCTCAGTGCTTTCACATTCTCCTAGGCTGAGTAACTGCACATGGGGTTCCCAGTGCATTGGCCGTCTCTGACACCTAGTAAATATATGTGTGGTTCTCAGTACTTTCACATTCTCCTAGGCTGAGTAACTGTAAATGGGGAGCTCAGTACATTGGCCGTCTCGGGCACCCAGTAAATCCATGTGGGGTTCTCAGTTCTTTCACATTCTCCTAGGCTGAGTAAATGCATATGGGTTCCCAATGCACTGACTGTCTCTGACACCTAGTAACTAAATGTGGGGTTCTCAGTGCTTTCACATTCTCCCAGGCTGAGTAACTGCACATGGGGTTCCCAGTGAATTGGCCGTCTCCAACACCTAGTAAATACATGTGGGGTTCTCAGTGCTTTCACATTCTCCCAGGCTGAGTAGCTGCACGTGGGATTCCCAGTGCAATGGCCATCTCATACACCTAGTAAATATATGTGGGGTTCTCAGTGTTTTCACATTCTCCTCGGCTGAGTAACTGCACATGGAGTTCCCAGTGCACTGGCCGTCTCTGACACCTAGTAAAAACATGTGGGATTTTCAGTGCTTTAACATTCTCCTAGGCAGGGTAACTGTGCACGGGGTTCCCAGTGCATTCGCCGTCTCCCATACATAGTCCATAAATGTGTGGTTATCAGTGCTTTCACATTTTCCTAGGCTGAGTAAATGCACATGGGGTTCCCAGTGCATTGGCTGTCTGTGATACCTAGTAAATACATGTGTGATTTTCAGGGCTTTCACATTCTCCTCTGCCGTGTAACTGCACATGGGGTTCCCAGTGCATTGGCCGTCTCTGACACCTAGTAAACACATGTGGGGTTCTCAGTGCTTTCACATTCTCCCAGGCTGAGTAACTGCACATGGGGTTCCCAGTGCATTGGCCGTCTCCAACACCTAGTAAAGACATGTGGGGTTATCAGTGCTTTCAAATTCTCCCAGGCTGAGTAGCTGCACGTGGGATTCCCGGCGCATTGGCCATCTCGTAAACCTAGTAAATACATGTGGGGTTCTCAGTGCTTTCACATTCTCCTAGGCTGGGTAACTGTGCATGGGGTTCCAGGTGCATTGGCCATCTCCCATACATAGTCCATAAATATGTGGTTATCAGTGCTTTCACATTTTCCTAGGTTCAGTAAATGCAAATGTGGAGCTCAGTGCATTGACCATCTCTGACACCCAGTAAATAAATGTGGGATTCTCAGTGCTTTCACATTCTCCTAGGCTGAGTAACTGCACATGGGGTTCCCAGTGCATTGGCCGTCTCTGACACCTAGTAAATATATGTGTGGTTCTCAGTACTTTCACATTTTCCTAGGCTGAGTAACTGTAAATGGGGAGCTCAGTACATTGGCCGTCTCGGGCACCCAGTAAATCCATGTGGGGTTCTCAGTTCTTTCACATTCTCCTAGGCTGAGTAAATGCACATGGGTTCCCAATGCACTGACTGTCTCTGACACCTAGTAACTAAATGTGGGGTTCTCAGTGCTTTCACATTCTCACAGGCTGAGTAACTGCACATGGGGTTCCCAGTGCATTGGCCGTCTCCAACACCTAGTAAATTCATGTGGGGTTCTCAGTGCTTTCACATTCTCCCAGGCTGAGTAGCTGCACGTGGGATTCCCAGTGCAATGGCCATCTCATACACCTAGTAAATATAAGTGGGGTTCTCAGTGCTTGCACATTCTCCTCGGCTGAGTAACTGCACATGGAGTTCCCAGTGCACTGGCCGTCTCTGACACCTAGTAAAAACATGTGGGATTTTCAGTGCTTTCACATTCTCCTAGGCTGGGTAACTGTGCACCGGGTCCCCAGTGCATTCGCCGTCTCCCATACATAGTCCATAAATGTGTGGTTATCAGTGCTTTCACATTTTCCTAGGTTCAGTAAATGCAAATGAGGAGCTCTGTGCATTGGCCATCTCTGACACCCAGTAAATAAATGTGGGTTTCTCAGTGCTTTCACATTTTCATAGGCTGAGTAACTGCACATGGGGTTCCCAGTGCATTGGCCGTCTCTGACACCTAGTAAATACATGTGTGGTTCTCAGTGCTTTCACATTCTCCCTAGCTGAATAACTGGAAATGGGAAGCTCAGTACATTGGCCGTCTCAGGCACCCAGTAAATCCATGTGTTTTTCTCAGTTCTTTCACATTTTCCTAGGCTGAGTAAATGCACATGGGTTCCCAATGCACTGACTGTCTCTGACACCTAGTAACTACGTGTGTGGTTCTCAGTGCTTTCACATTCTCATAGGCTGAGTAACTGCACATGGGGATCTCAGTACATTGGCAGTCTCTGACACCTAATAAATCCATGTGGGGTTCTCAGTGCTTTCACATTCTCCTTTGCTTAGTAAATGCGCATGGGGTTCCTAGTGCATTGGCTGTTTCTGACACCTAGTAACTATGTGTGGGGTTCTCAGTGCTTTCACATTCTCCTAGGCTGAGTAACTGTAAATGGGGAGCTCAGTACATTGGCCATCTCAGGCACCCAGTAAATCCATGTGGGGTTCTCAGTTCTTTCACATTCTCCTAGGCTGAGTAAATGCACATGGGTTCCCAATGCACTGACTGTCTCTGACACCTAGTAACTAAATGTGGGGTTCTCAGTGCTTTCACATTCTCCCAGGCTGAGTAACTGCACATGGGGTTCCCAGTGCATTGGCGGTCTCCAACACCTAGTAAATACATGTGGGGTTCTCAGTGCTTTCACATTCTCCCAGGCTGAGTAGCTGCACATGGGATTCCCAGTGCAATGGCCATCTCATACACCTAGTAAATATATGTGGGGTTCTCAGTGCTTTCACATTCTCCTCGGCTGAGTAACTGCACATGGAATTCCTAGTGCACTGGCCGTCTCTGACACCTAGTAAAAACATGTGGGATTTTCAGTGCTTTCACATTCTCCTAGGCTGGGCAGCTGTGCATGGGGTTCCCAGTGCATTCGCCGTCTCCCATGCATAGTCCATAAATGTGTGGTTATCAGTGCTTTCACATTTTCCTAGGTTCAGTAAATGCAAATGAGGAGCTCTGTGCATTGGCCATCTCTGACACCCAGTAAATAAATGTGGGATTCTCAGTGCTTTCACATTCTCATAGGCTGAGTAACTGCACATGGGGTTCCCAGTGCATTGGCCATCTCTGACACCTAGTAAATACATGTGTGGTTCTCAGTGCTTTCACATTCTCCTAGGCTGAATAACTGTAAATGGGAAGCTCAGTACATTGGCCGTCTCGGGCACCCAGTAAATCCATGTGTGGTTCTCAGTTCTTTTACATTCTCCTAGGCTGAGTAAATGCACATGGGTTCCCAATGCACTGACTGTCTCCGACACCTAGTAACTACGTGTGTGGTTCTCAGTGCTTTCACATTCTCATAGGCTGAGTAACTGCACATGGGGATCTCAGTACATTGGCAGTCTCTGACACCTAATAAATCCATGTGGGGTTCCCAGTGCTTTCACATTCTCCTTTGCCTAGTAAATACACATGGAGTTCCCAGTGCATTGGCTGTCTCTGACACCTAGTACCTCAATGTGTGGTTCTCAGTGCTTTCACATTCTCATAGGATGAGTAACTGCACATGGGGATCTCAGTGCATTGGCTGTTTCTGACACCTAGTAACTACGTGTGTGGTTCTCAGTGCTTTCACAATCTCCTAGGCTGAGTAACTGCAAATGGGGACCTCAGTACATTGGCCGTCTCAGACACCCAGTAAATAAATGTGGGATTCTCAGTGCTTTCACATTCTCATAGGCTGAGTAACTGCACATGGGGATCTCAGTACATTGGCAGTCTCTGACACCTAATAAATCCATGTGGGGTTCTCAGTGCTTTCACATTCTCCTTTGCTTAGTAAATGCACATGGGGATCCTAGTGCATTGGCTGTTTCTGACACCTAGTAACTATGTGTGGGGTTCTCAGTGCTTTCACATTCTCCTTTGCCTACTAAATGCACATAGAATTCCCAGTGCATTGGCTGTCTCTGACGCCTAGTAACTCAATGTGTCGTTCTCAGTGCTTTCACATTCTCCTAGGCTGAGTAACTGCAAATGGGGAGCTCAGTACATTGGCCGTCTCTGACACCTAATAAATCCATGTGGGGTTCTCAGTGCTTTCACATTCTCCTTTGCTTAGTAAATGCACATGGAGTTCCCAGTGCATTGGCTGTATCTGACACCTAGTAACTACATGTGGGGTTCTCAGTGCTTTCACATTCTCCTTTGCTTAGTAAATGCACATGGGGTTCCTAGTGCTTTGGCTGTATCTGACACCTAGTAAATCCATGTGGGGTTCTCAGTGCTTTCACATTCCCCTTTGCTTAGTAAATGCATGGCACACCAGCAGACACCAGAGAGGCTTATTGAGATAAGCTATGAGCAGCTGCTGTCTGCTTGAGCCCATTATCACTGAAGTAATCATCATTCCATTACAGGCACGCTCCCCTCGGGGTGAGCAACTACCACTGGTCAGATATCTCGGTCTGCACGAAGAGGCCCATACATATAATTTGCGAATGCCTATCCAGCTACTGCCCTGATAAAGGATGTCTTATCTCAAATGCATTGGCATTTTCAGCACATTGGCACAGGCCGCTGTTTAATGGCCACACTGATTTTATGCTAATACAGAGTTGGTGCATCAACCATTGTTTGGTGTGATTATTTTTCATTAATGAAAGTAATCCTGCAACTGTCATAGAAATACTGTAAGGGAATGTCATTCTAGCCAATACGCCTGGCCATGTTTGTGCAGCCCTCACCGCTGGCTGATTCAGCCATGGTGCACTGCTTTGCCACTATTTGCAATACCCTGCGCGGAGGCATGTTCCATAGGATATGCACCCCAGGTTTAGACTAACTGAAAATCAGAACTGAACTTACTCAGCAGTGCCCACTCTCATTCGCTACATGCTCAGTATGTTTACCTTCTCAGCTATCAAGTAAGTGTAAGTGGAGCTTTAGGGTTCTCCTAGGCTTAGTAAGTGCACATGGGGTTTTCAGTGCTTTGGTGTTCTACTAGGCTTAGTAAGTGCACATGGGGGTTTCAGTGCTTTGGCGTTCTCCTAGGCTTAGTAAGTGCACATGGGATTTTCATTGCTTTGTTGTTCTACTAGGCTTAGTAAGTGCACCTTTGGGTTTTCAGTGCTTTGGCGTTCTCCTAGGCTTAGTAAGTGCACGTGGGGTTTTCAGTGCTTTGGTGTTCTACTAGGCTTAGTAAGTGCACATGGGGTTTTCAGTGCTTTAGTATTCTCCTTGGCTTAGTAAGTGCACCTGGGGGTTTCAGTGTGTTGGTGTTCTACTAGGCTTACTAAGTACACATGGGGGTTTCAGTGCTTTGGTGTTCTCCTAGGCTTAGTAAGTGCACATAGGGTTTTCAGTTCTTTGGTGTTCTACTAGGCTTAGTAAGGGCACATGGGGGTTTCAGTTCTTTGGCATTCTCCTAGGCTTAGTAAGTGCACATAGGGGTTTCAGTGTTTTGGTGTTCTACTAGGCTTAGTAAGTGCACATGGGGTTTTCAGTGTTTTAGCGTTCTTCTAGGCTTAGTAAGTGCACATGGGGTTTTCAGTGCTTTGGTGTTCTACTAGGCTTAGTAAGTGCACATGGGGGTTTCAGTGCTTTGGCGTTCTCCTATGCTTAGTAAGTGCACATAGGGTTTTCACTGCTTTTGTGTTCTACTCGGGGTAGTAAGTGCACATGGAGTTTTCAGTGTTTTAGCATTCTCCTAGATTAAATAAGTGCACATGGGGGTTTCAGTGCTTTGGCATTCTCCTAGGCTTAGTAAGTGCACATGGGGTTTACAGTGATTTGATGTTCTACTAGGCTTAGAAAGTGCACAAAGGGGTTTCAGTGATTTGGTGTTCTACTAGGCTTAGTAAGTGCACATGGGGGTTCAGTGCTTTGTTGTTCTACTAGGCTTAGTAAGTGCACATAGGGCTTTCAGTGCTTTGGTGTTCTACTAGGCTTAGTAAGTGCACATGGGGGTTTCAGTGCTTTGGTGTTCTACTAGGCTTAGTAAGTGCAGATGGGGGGGTTTCAGTGCTTTGGCATTCTGCTAGGCTTAGTAAGTGCACATGGGGTTTTCAGTGCTTTGTTGTTCTACTAGGCTTAGTAAGTGCACATAGGGGTTTCAGTGCTTTGGTGTTCTACTAGGCTTAGTAAGTGCACATGGGGGTTTCAGTGCTTTGGCGTTCTCCTAGGCTTAGTAAGTGCACATGGGGTTTTCAGTGCTTTGTTGCTCTACTAGGCTTAGTAAGTGCACATGGGGGTTTCAGTGATTTGGCGTTCGCCTAGGCTAAGTAAGTGCACATCGGGATTTCAGTGATTTGGTGTTCTACTAGGCTTAGTAAGTGCACATAGGGGTTTCGGTGCTTTGGTGTTCTACTAGGGGTAGTAAGTGCACATGGAGTTTTCAGTGTTTTAGCATTCTCCTAGATTTAATAAGTGCACATGGGGGTTTCAGTGCTTTGGTGTTCTACTAGGCTTAGTAAGTGCACATGCGGGTTTCAGTGCTTTGGCATTCTCCTAGGCTTAGTAAGTGCACATGGGGTTTACAGTGCTTTGTTGTTCTCCTGGGCTTAGTTAGTGCACATGGGGGTTTCAGTGCTTTGGTGCTCTACTAGGCTTAGTAAGTGCACATAGGAGTTTCAGTACTTTGGTGTTCTACTAGGCTTAGTAAGTGCACATGGGGGTTTCAGTGCTTTGGTGTTCTCCTAGGCTTAGTAAGTGCACATGGGGGTTTCAGTGCTTTGGTGTTCTACTAGGCTTAGTAAGTGCACATAGGGGTTTCAGTGCTTTGGTGTTCTACTAGGGGTAGTAAGTGCACATGGAGTTTTCAGTGTTTTAGCATTCTCCTAGATTTAATAAGTGCACATGGGGGTTTCAGTGCTTTGGTGTTCTACTAGGCTTAGTAAGTGCACATGGGGGTTTCAGTGCTTTGGTGTTCTACTAGATTTAGTAAGTGCACATGGGGTTTTCAGTGCTTTGTTGTTCTACTAGGCTTAGTAAGTGCACATAGGGTTTTCAGTGCTTTGGTGTTCTACTAGGCTTAGTAAGTGCACATGGGGGTTTCAGTGTTTTGGTGTTCTACTAGGCTTAGTAAGTGCACATGGGGGTTTCAGTGCTTTGGTATTCTCCTAGGCTTAGTAAGTGCACATGTGGTTTTCAATGCTTTGTTGTTGTACTAGGCTTAGTAAGTGCACATAGGGGTTTCAGTGCTTTGGTGTTCTACTAGGCTTAGTAAGTGCACATAGGGGTTTCAGTGCTTTGGTGCTCTACTAGGCTTAGTAAGTGCACATGGAATTTTCAGTGCTTTAGTGTTCTTCTAGGCTTAGTATGTGCACATGGAGGTTTCAGTACTTTGGTGTTCTACTAGGCTTAGTAAGTGCACATAGGAGTTTCAGTGCTTTGGTGTTCTACTAGGCTTAGTAAGTGCACATAGGGGTTTCAGTGCTTTGGTGTTCTACTAGGCTTAGTAAGTGCACATAAGGGTTTCAGTGCTTTGGTGTTCTACTAGGCTTAGTAAGTGCACATGGGGTTTTCAGTGCTTTGCCTCCTCATGTGCTTGGTAAATACATGGGGGTTCTCAGTGTTGTGGCATTCTCCCACGCTTAGTAAGTGCATGGGGGTTCTCAGTGCTGTAGCGTTCTCTTCGGCTTCGTTAGTGCACATGGGGTTTTCAAAGCTTTGACTCATCATGTGCCTAGTAAATGCATGGGGGCTCTTATTGCTTCAGCATTCTCCTAAGCTTAGTAAGTGTCAGGATTAGTCAGGCGAGTACAAAGGCAGCGAATATGGCAAGGGAAATGTGCACCCAGGAACAACGACTCAGGTATGCTAGAACCCAGGAGTGCAAATAGAGTGTGACGTCAAAACCAATATATGAAAAGGGATGTGGGGTAAGCACCTGACCGCGAGGAAAGTCGGCAAGCGCCTTACCCCCAATTGCTGTTACAGGTACTGACAGCGCTAAACCCACGTGGAGGGCAAGCAATGACAGGATCTGTGTACTAACACTCTTGATGGTATTACATAAGGGAATTTAAGAACTGTACTCACGAGGACGGGATACACCTCTTGAATGTCAGCTAGCCCACGAATCCTGTTGGTGAATCTGGGACCCAGAAAGGCTATAACAGCAATGGGAGTAGTAGGGAGGTCCAGAGGACAAGGGATGAAGGCAGCCGGAGTGAGGCAGGCTGCCGGGCAGGGAGCCCAGAGGACAAGGGCTGAGGCTGGGAATCAGCAGAGCGAGATCCGCTGCAATGTGGAGAGCCCGGCAGGGCAAGGGCGGAGACTGGAAGGCAGCAGAGCGTGATCCGCTGCAGAAAACTAAATACCTAAGTTGGAATAGGGATTACAACTTAGAGGGGAAAAACATAAACATTCACACAGGAGCTAGCTACCACCACACACCACACCTAATGATCAAATGGGAAATGGATGCAGAAGTGCAATGGAAAACATGGAATGGATCCTCTAGAAAGTAAGGATCAGGAGCAGGGAAAAAACGAAATAACCTATGCAAACTTTTCCCTACCCCTCCAAGGAAAAGACAGGAAACTAAACTAAGAGGAAGGCTAAGGCAAATGGGTATCAGCAGCAAAGGACAGAGTCAAAGAAATATAGAACACAGACAAACTGGGCTGCAACTAAAAGGGGAAAGCACTGAGAAATGCTGCCTGCAAACAGGGGAAGACAAAAAGGGAAATCAAGGGAGCAGAAATCAATTAGCGCATGAATCCGAAATTCAGGGCGGAGGAAACAAGAAAAACAGGAACTAGGAAGTAGGTACAAAGGCAAGGGACCAGGAACCAGGGACTAGTCAAAAACAGGAACACTGCAATCGATGACCAGCGCTGGACTGAAGTGAGACTGAGGTTTTTAAAGCTGTTTAACGAGCACACGCCCTGGTGTGCTGACTGCTGCACCTGCAGCCACAGGTGTTGCCTATCCTCCACCCAACCTTGTCCTGCAAGGGTGGAGGTGGAGCAGTGGGCCAGGCATTCTGGGAAGCACAGTCATTTGGTTAAAGAAGCATGCTGGCTGCCAAAAACCTGGAATGGATCCGGAAGGGAAGTAGTTTGGAAAATAGGGAGTTAGCGCTCCCAATTCATTACAGCACTGTGGCATTAGGTTCGGAGGAAATGTCCAGCAAGGAATAAGCCCCAAAACATGCCCCCAAGTGGCGGGAACGGGAGCGAAGGGAGCGAGTCGTGACAGTATACCCCCTCCTACGGCCCTCTTCGGGTGCCCGCCACCCGTACGAGACTTCTTCTTTCCATGATGGGAGTGCTTTTTCTTTGGAGGCGGCACTGATGGAAATGGTGGCTTGTGGGCAAATGCAGATGGGCTTCCATGATAGGAGTGTGTTGTCTTTGGAGGTGATACTGATGGAAACGGTGACTTCTGGTGAGGAAGAGACTCATGGTTCGAAGAAAAGCATGAAGAACTTGCAGGACCTGGAGCTGAGTTGGAAGGTCCAGGAAGCTCAGTCACTGGGAGTGGACCCTTGTAAGTCTTTGAGGAGGGAGGCAGGCTGGTGCAACTTGCCTTAGACGATGGTAGAAGTTCTGTTAGCCTTTCTGCCGAGAGCGGACATGCGGGAGGTGAGGAAGTTGCTGGCTTCAGGGAATGTTCATGTTCAGCCATTAGAGAAGGTGGCGGCTGAGGTAGAGGTTCAGATCTTCTTCTGTCATCCATCTGGGAAAAGGCTTGTGGTTGAAAATGATTAAGGTTTGACTGCACATATTCTACGCCTTGGATGCCTGGAAGTCCCATGGTTTGTACGAGGCTGGTACTCCTGGTGACAGTCGTATAGCCACTTTGTTGCACGTTGGATACAACAGCAGGGACGTTTGGCATACTGATAGGAGTGATAGACACAGTACTTGGTATTTCAGGCACACTCGCAGAAGGAGCAATAACAGACACATCTTGAACTGCAGCAGTCATTCCCTTCCTTTGGCTACTAGCACCCAACTGGTGCTTCTTGGCGGAATTCTGTTGCACAAGTTCTGTAGGTAATACGCCGGTCTGCACCACCCCCTGTGCACACCCAGGTGAGTGGTTCTGACTCACCACTTGGTCCAGCTTGATGACTCTGAAGCGGGAGCTGGCAAAAGTCTCAAACTCTGATGCTGCATCTTTAGGAGGCTCTGATGCTAAAGTGAAGCAGTTGGGAGAATCGTCTTGTGGAAAAGGCAGGCATTCTGGTGCTCCTCCTGAAGCAAAAGAAAGGCAATCTAAACGTTCATCGACAGTAAATGTGTGGGATTCAGGAGGACTGTCTGGAGCAGTAGAAAATATAGCAGGATCTGATGGTGTAGACAGGTATACCTCTGATGTTGGAAGCGAAGTTAAGCAGGATACCGGTGTATCATGAACTGAAGGCAAACAAGCAATAAACTCTGGAACTGAAGACATGCATATATGATGGACTACCGGAGGCTCTCTGGCTGAAGGATGATCTTCTGGATGAGTCACTGTAGCTGAAGACAGGCAGGCCAGAGGAAACTTTGAAGCTGAAGGCATGCGAGTTGGAGCCATCTCGGTAGCTGAATCCAAACATGTCAGGGTCTTTGGGACTAACCCCGTGCATGGTGGAGGCTCTTGATTAAATGGCAGACATGGCAGCGGTTCATTGATTGAAGACACGTGTACCAAAGATGACTGCAGGGCTGTGGATTGGATCATAGAAGAGTCAATGGTTGTAGGAGGACACGCAGAAGTCTCAGACGTTGATAGACACATTAGTGGCTCAGGAATGGAGGGCACCTTTAGGGCATTAGACTCCTTGGCTCCAGTAACCAAGGACTGAACTGTACCCTTGCAGTCCTTTTCTTTAGTGGGTGACCCAGAGTCTCTTTCTTTGTGGAAGTCAAAATCAACCAGTGGAATCACCATAGTAAAGTCTCTGTTAATCAGGATTTCGTCAATTGTCCATTCCTCTGTCTTAGCTTCTGAAAGAGGCAGATTAACAATCAACAGTTCAGGAATCGCCTGCTGGTCTTTTGGTTCTGTATACTGTGGAATGAGTTCATAACATGAAATCTGTACTGTCTCTGACTGTTCGTATTGATCAGAATTGGCAGAAGGAAGAGTGAACCCAGAGGTAAGATCGTCTTCCACATCAGCTTTAACATCTACTTCAGTCTCAGCAGCTGTATCAAGAGCAGGACCTAAGCCTACTGTAGTGACTGAATCTGTGTATGCCACCTTTGTGTATTGTGTTTGGAGATCAGAAGCTTGTATGTGTGCTAGCTCAGAATTATGACAGACTGCTACACAGGAAACTTTAGGTAAAGGAGTGGCTTGTACATCTTCAGCTAACTGCAATCCCTGACAATCAACAGAACAATTGTTAGAAACTGTGCCCGGATTGAGCGCTGTGCTAGACGAAAGACCTTCACTCCCAATAGATCTAACATATCGACAAATATCATGGTTTACCAAAGTCTCTACCCTCAGGGGCTGAACAGTGTTCACTTCCTCCACATCAACAGATAAAGTCTGAGGTGTATTCAGTAAAGAGTGTAAGGTTTTGTTTTCCTCTTGTGCAGAAATGAGTTTTTGTCTTAACTCCTCAAGTTTAGCTCTTAGCATGCCCTGCATTAACTGTACATCACTATCAGTAGGCACAGGGGGAAGCATAGTGGCATCAGGGCTGGATCCTGCACTAGCAATCTGGATGTGCATCGATTGTACATTGTCCTCTACTGCTTGCAGGTTCTGTGATTTATAGTTCCTCTTACCAACTTGGTCTGTGTTTCCCTTAAACAAACTATTGACATTAGACCTCTTGGCATTAGGGACTACAGTATGTACCTGTGCAACGGAGTATGCGTTAGACTGAGGGTAGAAAACAGAAGTTATGCAAGAAACCCCTCTATTCTTTATGTTGGTATCATGAAACTGTTCCATCTGAGGTGAAGCACAACTGGAATCATGGGGTTCAACAACCGAGGTACTCTCGTATAATAAGTCTAACAGTGTGTTGTTTTCTGCGGCTAAGGCTTGTGCTGACATAGAATCGGGATCAAAACCAAAGATAGAACTAGGATCAGGCCATGTAGGGTGTGCCATCCTATGGGAAAAATACTTTGCACGTAAATGCCCATTCGTGACAAGGAGTTCATTGGAGTCAGGCCTAGTGATTTGATGGTCACAGGTAAATGTAGGGGAGGCCTTCTGTACAAACTTGTTAGAGGCCTTGCTGCCTTTCTTTCTTAAACTTGCCATATTCAATGGGAATTGTGGGCTGGTCATTCTGTCAGGATTAGTCAGGCGAGTACAAAGGCAGCGAATATGGCAAGGGAAATGTGCACCCAGGAACAACGACTCAGGTATGCTAGAACCCAGGAGTGCAAATAGAGTGTGACGTCAAAACCAATATATGAAAAGGGATGTGGGGTAAGCACCTGACCGCGAGGAAAGTCGGCAAGCGCCTTACCCCCAATTGCTGTTACAGGTACTGACAGCGCTAAACCCACGTGGAGGGCAAGCAATGACAGGATCTGTGTACTAACACTCTTGATGGTATTACATAAGGGAATTTAAGAACTGTACTCACGAGGACGGGATACACCTCTTGAATGTCAGCTAGCCCACGAATCCTGTTGGTGAATCTGGGACCCAGAAAGGCTATAACAGCAATGGGAGTAGTAGGGAGGTCCAGAGGACAAGGGCTGAAGGCAGCCGGAGTGAGGCAGGCTGCCGGGCAGGGAGCCCAGAGGACAAGGGCTGAGGCTGGGAATCAGCAGAGCGAGATCCGCTGCAATGTGGAGAGCCCGGCAGGGCAAGGGCGGAGACTGGAAGGCAGCAGAGCGTGATCCGCTGCAGAAAACTAAATACCTAAGTTGGAATAGGGATTACAACTTAGAGGGGAAAAACATAAACATTCACACAGGAGCTAGCTACCACCACACACCACACCTAATGATCAAATGGGAAATGGATGCAGAAGTGCAATGGAAAACATGGAATGGATCCTCTAGAAAGTAAGGATCAGGAGCAGGGAAAAAACGAAATAACCTATGCAAACTTTTCCCTACCCCTCCAAGGAAAAGACAGGAAACTAAACTAAGAGGAAGGCTAAGGCAAATGGGTATCAGCAGCAAAGGACAGAGTCAAAGAAATATAGAACACAGACAAACTGGGCTGCAACTAAAAGGGGAAAGCACTGAGAAATGCTGCCTGCAAACAGGGGAAGACAAAAAGGGAAATCAAGGGAGCAGAAATCAATTAGCGCATGAATCCGAAATTCAGGGCGGAGGAAACAAGAAAAACAGGAACTAGGAAGTAGGTACAAAGGCAAGGGACCAGGAACCAGGGACTAGTCAAAAACAGGAACACTGCAATCGATGACCAGCGCTGGACTGAAGTGAGACTGAGGTTTTTAAAGCTGTTTAATGAGCACACGCCCTGGTGTGCTGACTGCTGCACCTGCAGCCACAGGTGTTGCCTATCCTCCACCCAACCTTGTCCTGCAAGGGTGGAGGTGGAGCAGTGGGCCAGGCATTCTGGGAAGCACAGTCATTTGGTTAAAGAAGCATGCTGGCTGCCAAAAACCTGGAATGGATCCGGAAGGGAAGTAGTTTGGAAAATAGGGATTTAGCGCTCCCAATTCATTACAGCACTGTGGCATTAGGTTCGGAGGAAATGTCCAGCAAGGAATCAGCCCCAAAACATGCCCCCAAGTGGCGGGAACGGGAGCGAAGGGAGCGAGTCGTGACAGTAAGTGCATGGGGTTTCTCTGTGCTTTCATGTTCTCCTAGGCTTAGTAAGTGCACATTGGGTTTTTAGTGCTTTGCCTCATCTTGTTCCTAGTAAATACACGGGGGTTCTCAGTGCTTTGGCGTTGTCCTAGGCTTAGTGATTGCACATGGGGTTCTCAGTGCTCTGCCTCCTCATGGGCCCATGTGCCTCCTGTGCTCTGCCTCCTCATGTGCCTATACATGGGGTTTATCAGTGCTTTAGCGTTCTCCTAGACTTAGTAAGTGTATGGGGTTCTCAGTGCTTTAGCATTCTCCTGTGCCTATTAAATACATGGGGTTTATCAGTGCTTTGGCGTTCTACTAGGTTTAGTAAGTGCACATAGGGGTTTCAGTGCTTTGGTGTTCTACTAGGCTTAGTAAGTGCACATGGGGGTTTCAGTGTTTTGGTGTTCTACTAGGCTTAGTAAGTGCACATGGGGGTTTCAGTGCTTTGGTATTCTCCTAGGCTTAGTAAGTGCACATGCGGTTTTCAATGCTTTGTTGTTGTACTAGGCTTAGTAAGTGCACATAGGGGTTTCAGTGCTTTGGTGTTCTACTAGGCTTAGTAAGTGCACATGGGGTTTTCAGTGCTTTGTTGTTCTACTAGGCTTAGTAAGTGCACATGGGGGTTTCAGTGCTTTGGCGTTCTTCTAGGTTTAGTAAGTACACATGGGGTTTTCAGTGCTTTGTTGTTCTACTAGGCTTAGTAAGTGCACATAGGGGTTTCAGTGCTTTGGTGTTCTACTAGGCTTAGTAAGTGCACATAGGGGTTTCAGTGCTTTGGTGTTCTACTCGGCTTAGTAAGTGCACATGGGGGTTTCAGTGCTTTGGTGTTCTACTAGGCTTAGTAAGTGCATATGGGGGTTTCAGTGCTTTGGCATTTTCCTAGGCTTAGTAAGTGCACATGGGGTTTTCAGTGCTTTGTTGTTGTCCTAGGCTTAATAAGTGCACATAGGGTTTTCGGTGCTTTGGTGTTCTACTAGTCTTAGTAAGTGCACATGGGGTTTCAGTACTTTGGTGTTCTACTAGGCTTAGTAAGTGCACATGGGGTTTTCAGTGCTTTGCTGTTCTACTAGGCATAGTAAGTGCACATGGGGGTTTCAGTGCTTTGGCGTTCTTCTAGGTTTAGTAAGTACACATGGGGTTTTCAGTGCTTTGTTGTTCTACTAGGCTTAGTAAGTGCACATAGGGGTTTCAGTGCTTTGGTGTTCTACTAGGCTTAGTAAGTGCACATAGGGGTTTCAGTGCTTTGGTGTTCTACTCGGCTTAGTAAGTGCACATGGGGGTTTCAGTGCTTTGGTGTTCTACTAGGCTTAGTAAGTGCACATGGGGTTTTCAGTGCTTTGTTGTTCTACTAGGCTTAGTAAGTGCATATGGGGGTTTCAGTGCTTTGGCATTTTCCTAGGCTTAGTAAGTGCACATGGGGTTTTCAGTGCTTTGTTGTTGTCCTAGGCTTAATAAGTGCACATAGGGTTTTCGGTGCTTTGGTGTTCTACTAGTCTTAGTAAGTGCACATGGGGTTTCAGTACTTTGGTGTTCTACTAGGCTTAGTAAGTGCACATGGGGTTTTCAGTGCTTTGTTGTTCTACTAGGCTTAGTAAGTGCACATGGGGGTTTCAGTGCTTTGGCGTTCTTCTAGGTTTAGTAAGTACACATGGGGTTTTCAGTGCTTTGTTGTTCTACTAGGCTTAGTAAGTGCACATAGGGGTTTCAGTGCTTTGGTGTTCTACTAGGCTTAGTAAGTGCACATAGGGGTTTCAGTGCTTTGGTGTTCTACTCGGCTTAGTAAGTGCACATGGGGGTTTCAGTGCTTTGGTGTTCTACTAGGCTTAGTAAGTGCACATGGGGGTTTCAGTGCTTTGTTGTTGTACTAGGCTTAGTAAGTGCACATAGGGGTTTCAGTGCTTTGGTGTTCTACTAGGCTTAGTAAGTGCACATGGGGTTTTCAGTGCTTTGTTGTTCTACTAGGCTTAGTAAGTGCACATGGGGGTTTCAGTGCTTTGGTATTCTCCTAGGCTTAGTAAGTGCACATGCGGTTTTCAGTGCTTTGTTGTTGTCCTAGGCTTAATAAGTGCACATAGGGTTTTCGGTGCTTTGGTGTTCTACTAGTCTTAGTAAGTGCACATGGGGTTTTCAGTGCTTTGTTGTTCTACTAGGCTTAGTAAGTGCACATGGGGGTTTCAGTGCTTTGGCGTTCTTCTAGGTTTAGTAAGTACACATGGGGTTTTCAGTGCTTTGTTGTTCTACTAGGCTTAGTAAGTGCACATAGGGGTTTCAGTGCTTTGGTGTTCTACTAGGCTTAGTAAGTGCACATAGGGGTTTCAGTGCTTTGGTGTTCTACTCGGCTTAGTAAGTGCACATGGGGGTTTCAGTGCTTTGGTGTTCTACTAGGCTTAGTAAGTGCACATGGGGGTTTCAGTGCTTTGGAATTTTCCTAGGCTTAGTAAGTGCACATGGGGTTTTCAGTGCTTTGGTGTTCTACTAGGCTTAGTAAGTGCACATAGGGGTTTCAGTGCTTTGTTGTTCTACTAGGCTTAGTAAGTGCACATAGGGGTTTCAGTGCTTTGGTGTTCTACTAGGCTTAGTAAGTGCACATAGGGGTTTCAGTGCTTTGGTGTTCTACTCGGCTTAGTAAGTGCACATGGGGGTTTCAGTGCTTTGGTGTTCTACTAGGCTTAGTAAGTGCATATGGGGGTTTCAGTGCTTTGGCATTTTCCTAGGCTTAGTAAGTGCACATGGGGTTTTCAGTGCTTTGTTGTTGTCCTAGGCTTAATAAGTGCACATAGGGTTTTCGGTGCTTTGGTGTTCTACTAGTCTTAGTAAGTGCACATGGGGTTTTCAGTGCTTTGTTGTTCTACTAGGCTTAGTAAGTGCACATGGGGGTTTCAGTGCTTTGGCGTTCTTCTAGGTTTAGTAAGTACACATGGGGTTTTCAGTGCTTTGTTGTTCTACTAGGCTTAGTAAGTGCACATAGGGGTTTCAGTGCTTTGGTGTTCTACTAGGCTTAGTAAGTGCACATAGGGGTTTCAGTGCTTTGGTGTTCTACTCGGCTTAGTAAGTGCACATGGGGGTTTCAGTGCTTTGGTGTTCTACTAGGCTTAGTAAGTGCACATGGGGGTTTCAGTGCTTTGGAATTTTCCTAGGCTTAGTAAGTGCACATGGGGTTTTCAGTGCTTTGGTGTTCTACTAGGCTTAGTAAGTGCACATAGGGGTTTCAGTGCTTTGGTGTTCTACTCGGCTTAGTAAGTGCACATGGGGGTTTCAGTGCTTTGGTGTTTTACTGGGCTTAGTAAGTGCACATGGGGTTTTCAGTGCTTTGGTGTTCTACTAGGCTTAGTAAGTGCACATAGGGGTTTCTGTGCTTTGGTGTTCTACTCGGCTTAGTAAGTGCACATGGGGGTTTCAGTGCTTTGGTGTTCTACTAGGCTTAGTAAGTGCACATGGGGGTTCTCAGTGCTTTGGCATTTTCCTAAGCTTAGTAAGTCCACATGGGGTTTTCAGTGCTTTGTTGTTCTACTAGGCTTAGTAAGTGCACATAGGGGTTTCAGTGCTTTGGTGTTCTACTAGGCTTAGTGAGTGCACACAGGGATTTCAGTGCTTTGGTGTTCTCCTAGGCTTAATAAGTGCACATAGGGTTTTCGGTGCTTTGGTGTTCTACTAGTCTTAGTAAGTGCACATGGGGTTTCAGTACTTTGGTGTTCTTCTAGACTTAGTACGTGCACATAGGGGTTTCAGTGCTTTGGTATTCTACTAGGCTTAGTAAGTGCATGGGGGTCCTCAGTGCTTTAGCATTGTCCTACACTTAGTAAGTGCACATGGGGTTCTCAGTGCTATGGCTCCTCATGTGCCTAGTAAATAAATGGGGGTTCTCAGTGATTTGGCATCCTCCTGGGCTTAGTAAGTGTATATGGGGTTGTTAGAGCTTTGGATTTCTGCTATTCCTACAAAATGCAAATGTACTTTCCCCCCACCGAAAATTCACAAACCCTACCACACATCATGGGCCCGATTCATGGATTTTTTTGCACTGTGTAAAGTGACTTTGGGCTGCTGAAAAGTGACTTTGCAATGCCGACACAAATCCTGATTCATGGAACTGTGCAAAGTGTATTTGTGCAGTGCAAAGTCCATGCAAAGTAATTTTGCACTGCAAAAATGACTATGCACTGACTTTGTACAGATTTTGCACTGCAAAAATACACTTTGCACAGTTCTATGAATCAGGGTTTATGTCGGCAGTGCAAAGCCACTTCTCAGCAGTGCAAAGCCACTTTGAACTGTGCAAATAATTCCACAAATTGTGTCCCCAACCTAACTCTACCCAGCCCCTATTCTTCACTACACTCCTTTATAACCTAACTATCCTACAAATCTCTTGCCCAAAACGTTGGAGCTGCTCCTGTCCTACAAATGCCAGCCTTCAACTGTAAAAAAATGAATGCCCTGCATATTCATGAAATTATCTGCGCAAAGTAACCGTATATGCAAGTTGTGACCGGAATGCCACATGACATGTCCCCACGCAAAGCAAAAAGAGCCAGATCAGCTACCTTTGCATGCTGCCCCGGGCACGAATACATGTACCCTTCAAACAGTGTGTTGGGTCCCCCACAAGCAGGCCTGCATCTCGTGGACCCACTGCGGCATCCCCCACTGGTACCGGCACCCTTACAACATGCGTACGATTTATTGTAACTCAGGTAAAACTCCGAGAATCTACTTGCAAACCCCCGTAAACTAACCCTGCATCACACTACTCTGCGTATGCACACCCCTAAATCTGATCGGATCCCCGGCTGCATACAGGCGCCCCTAAATCTTGCATGCAAACCTACCTTTGCACTGCAATTTGTATATGTAAGTGTCTTTACACCTGCGTCCGGGTGACAGAGAGATGTGCGTGGGCATTTTGCAGGCAAGAGGGTGCGCGATGACATCCATGAATATGCTTTGTCCTGCACATGTGTGGGCGTGCTATGGACGGCCTGTGGCCCATCCCTCATAACGCCCACTTTATCCTTTGTTCTTCCTCATTTTCCACCCCCTACTCCACCCTCTGTGGTGTCTCGTGCTAGGCGGTAGGCGTTCCCGGCTAGGCGCTCGTCCTGCATGGAATCCAGGTAAGTCCCGGAAAAGTCGTACACATTCGCTTCCAAATCTCCGATTTTGCACACAAATATTTCCATGAATCGGGCCCATAGTGTGATCCTGTAACAATAATTGCATGTCACTGCGCTCATGGGGAATTTTGGCGGATTTACCGCCGGCAAAATTACTTTGTGGTAAATCCGCCGATTATTGGAGGTAAAATTGAGGATTTACCTCCACCAACAAACTGCAGCTGAATCCGCCTCTTTTGCTCCAGAAATCAGCAAATGCACTGCGTGGTAATTCCGAAGGCAGTAAATCTGTCAAAAATGATCACTTGGACGTGTGGGAAAAGTGGTGGTAACGCTGCTCCTGCCAGAAACAAGTGCGGGTACGGAATTACTGCCACTTTTTCCCCGCGCCGTCAAACTTGGAATGATGCTGACGTGCATGAAATGCTGCAAGGTGGGAGCCCCTGGAAGCGCTTCCGTTTGCAATGTGCAAAGCCCCACTAGTGGCTTACTAGGCTGATTCCCAGCCCGCCGCCGCCCCCCAACATGGCTTGTGCATCTGGAAAATGTGCCCTTTGCTGCCACGCATTTACCATGCAAAGACAATGGTGCAGCTTCCGGAGGTGTAGGTTGCCCGGAGAATCTCACTCGCCTGACCTCGTGCTGGTTCTTGACATGTATTGTCCCTAAATTAAAATGTACACAAAAGCTATGTACGGTTTTTAATATCTTAAGAGATGTTTTTGATATAGGTATATGTTCAACTGAGAGAACTTTAAAAAAAATACACTGCACAGTAGCAATCATTTCTTTTATGGCTGAAAATCTAGGAAGCAGCACTTTTGCAATGCACTTCTCAGATCAGGAACTGAGTACGTGTTTGCAATTCTGTTGCCTAAATTGCTATGTCTACTCTGCAATTATAAGTAAATCAAAGCACCCGGGGCCAGATTACAGGTGCTATGCACTGTTGCAAGTGCAGGTGTGCACCGTGTTAGCACTAGAGCGAAGTTTGCCCTTTTCTAAAAACACTGAGACATGTTAGCACACCCTTGTACCGTGACAAGTGCAGTTTGGGTTCTTCTAAGCAACAGGGCAAACGTTGCCCAAGATACATTTCCACAGCATTTTCACACCGAGGCAAGGGTTGCCCTGGTGCTAATACGGAGTGGTAATGGCACGAGGGCAAACGTTGCCCTTGCCTGAAAGTGAATTGAAAATATATCTTGTTTGCACTATGGCAATGTTTGCCCTGGTGCTTATTGCATGCCAAATCGCACTTGTCACGGCGCACAGGTTTCCTAATACGTCCTAGTGGTTTTAGAACTAGGACACACTTTGCCCTAGTGCTAATACTGTGCTAACTGGCGCTTGCACTGGTGCAAAGTTTCTGTGATCTGGCCCCTGGTGTTCATGTTTACATGTTGCATACGGTTGGGTTGTGACAGGTTTGGGGTTTGTGGAAACGCTGTCATATTTTGCCCTGGGGGCAGAAACTAACCCCCGCCCCTCAACTCCCCATCCCCCACTCAGCTCTGTGAATCAGGGGCTTGAGTAGCACAAGCAAAAGCAGTCAGGGTGCCCTTTACTGTGAAAAGCCCTGGAGGGGGCAGATGCCTCCACTTGGTAGGGAGTGGGGGGGAGGGTGCGTCGGTGCTTTAAATGGGCCCGTCCTACCTGTCCCAAGTACCCACACGTCTTACCTTTGAGAACATGAGCTGAGCACGTGCACTTCTCAGAGCTAAAGAGACAGCAGCAGCACCCGGGCCGAGCACGTGACGGGGTGAGCATGAAAGGGTTCCATTGGACTGGCTCGCAATCAAGGCCTGGGCTCCTTCCGCCTTTGCAGTCTCCCTACTCCTCTCTCTCCCACTCAGGGGGGCTCAGGGCGCAGCCCCGGGGCTGCCAGCAGCAGCAGGCACGGGCCGCCTTGCACTGGCCGGGCTAAACCTGTTCCCCATAAGGAGCGCGCTTAGACTTGCAAAGTCGGGGCACGCACTTAAGACGCTTCCTTGTTATTCTCGTGATAAACAATCGGACTGGACATCCACCCCCATCACGACTTGCTATGAAACTCCTTAAACATAATTAGACGAGGAAAGTTGCCATTGATAAACCTCCCCGCGTGAAGCTTCGTTGACATCCATGCAACCGGACAGCTTTACAAGCAAACTTGAAAGTCCCACTGGTTCTGCATGCTCAAGGGTTCTAAACACAACGCATGAGAACCCGGACATGTGTGTGAAAAATGCCCGAGGTTCACGGCTTAAGCAAAGCGGGTGACACTTGCCAAATATTACACTGTCGCTGAGCCTTGCCGGCAAAACTGGGTAGTTTGCAGAGCCTGGCATCATGTGTACATCACAATACTGGTGTCCAGGCCCGTTTCTTGGCCGGGCGACGCGGGCAGCTGCCTGGGGCGCAATTGCCCCGTGGGGCGCAATTTTCCCGGTCCCTGGAGGGGATGAAACCCCCCAGTTTGTGGGGCAGCGCAATTGCCGTGGGCAGAGTTCAGCAGCACAGTAGCAGGTGCTGCCGCGTCCTATTCTGACTGTAAGATCACGTAGTACGTAGGTACTACGTGACATTACGGAAGTCAGAGGCTCCCTCTGACCACTTTCGTGCTACTTGGGGTGGAGGCACAAAAGGGCTCCTTTCCTGATGGCCGTCCTGCAGGACTCACAGGTGGAACAAAGACGGCTGCTTTCGGTTCAGCGGTCCTGGCTTCCCGGGCCCTGCCAAGCAAGAAGAGCCCCGACTCCTCATCAGAAAGATGATGGGTACAGCCCGATGTTTCTTTCACGCTGTGCACAGTTTAACTGTGCATAGCCTTCGGCAGTCTTTCGGACGTATTTCAGGCTTTATTTACTCCTGACAATTTTGCTAACCCCCTTCTGTTTTTGCTGTGGCTGTTACGTGCCGCTGTAAACCCTGCCGATGTAGCTCCATTAAGCTCGGTGAATAAGTCCACGTGTTTTCCAAAAATCAGTCCACGTGTTTCCCAAGTGAAAAAAAGAGACTTGACAGCGTATCAACCTCTTTGCCCAAATCTCTCCAAATTCTTTCTTTGTAGCCTTCGGACGATGCAACCTCTCCCTCGAAAAACGGCAAAAATGCGCTTCAATTCTTAATAATTGAACTTGAGGAAACATGCCATGATTTGCGCAGCTCAAAAGTTGCTTAACGCGCTGTAAATCAGTTCCAGTCCTCCGCCCGCCCCCGCCACTCGTATCCGGCATTATGCATTCACAGCACGCAGGATGGCTTTCCACTGATGCACTTTCCTCGGTAAGCACCGTGGTGCACCTGCGCTCCCCAATCCCCCTTCAATCATACAGGGCAGAGTACAGCAGGCCATGAGCAGGGGTGCCTGGAAATGTCTGGGGGCCTCCATGGCTGACATCCGGGGTACTCTGTATGCCTACTGTACCTCAGCAATACCAGTGCACTCACGTGGCGCAGTTGAAGGTTTTCAAATGCAAAGGGCAGCGGGAAAGCGGCACACATGCTATTTTTGCACACAAGCCGCATTTACATTTTCATACCCCCAGTGTAAATATGTAATCGCACCATTGAGCGGTTATAAGGACTGACAAGACTTATCTTATAAAGTAATATATTGGGTTCCACGGAATTCACAACATTTTTAACATCATCCATTCTGGAGTAGAGTATCCTAGACTAACACAATGCTAACAGCATTGGCTAAATCAAAGGTTTCGACTTTTGTGGAGACTTTGATATCCATATTTCCAGGCACTGTGAAATAACATAAGACAAGTTCTTCCTCCAAGTACCACACTGCAGACCAGGTACATTATGCATGTTTATTGTGCCGGATGTACACTTGTAGTCTAAGTGTAGTACATACATATCAGCACAGAAAACACTGGCCCATCCACACATCAGGCCAGCTTACTCCAACTGTGCATGGCCCTCATTAATGCAGCATGCAACTGCAGCATTGTTCACACAATTTTGCAGCTGCAAACACGTGCGAGTAGCATGCAGTTCTGTGATCTTAAAAACGACTGAACTAAGGTGCACTATATTGTGAGAGGCCAATTGTTAGTCTAACACACTTTGTTATGGACCGGAGTCCCTGAGTGTCATTTGTTCAGCAGTGGTTTATTGACTATGGGTAGGAGTTCCTTAATGGTGTAGTTTGGGAGTGGAGCGCAGAGTGCGGTGGGGGTGGCGCGCGGGGTGCGGTGGGGGTGGCACGCGGGGTACGGTCGGAGTGGTGCGGGGATGCAGCCAGAGTGGCGCATGGGGTGGGGGACGCATTCCTAGTGTTTCGCCCTGGGCACCAAATGGACTAGAAATTGCCCTGCTGGTGTCAAACAGGACAACATCAGTCTGTGATTGATGAGCGTCTTTGAGAGATGGTTACATTAGGCAGACAGAATGACATTTCAATAGTAAACCATTTTACTGAGATTTGGGTCGGAAGCCCTGCTATGTGGCGCGGGCTCCAAAGGGCAGGCTCAGAAATAAAATTCTGATTTACACAGAGGAGTTGACTCTATAGATGAACGTCATTCGGCGGCGGGAACCTGCTACGTTTCCACTCGGGTCCAGTCTGGTCTCTGCCTGCATATTTTCGTCATTTGGACGGGTGTATTAGGCAAGGCAAAAGGCAGTAAACACGCATGTACACCGTATTTTTCGATGCACATGGCAGGCAGCAATTAATTGTAAACACTGCCTGCCATGTGAACAAAGAAATGATTGAAAGTGGGGTGTGATGTAACAAATATGTGTACAGGCATTTTGCAAGATTTGTACAGATGTTTGTTACGTTACCTTTCCGCCCAACAAAAGTGAGCCCCAGAAGGTTTAAGAGAGTGTGAGCAAATGAGTGAAGTGGGAGTGTGGGGAGTGTGCAGCATAGAAATTGACACACATGAAGGATCAGACACAAAGAACAGGATACACATAGAAAGTGAGACAAATGGAGAACTGCGAAACTGGAGTGGGGCACTGTGGGCCCGATTCATGGCATGTGTTGCGTGGTTCAAAGTGACTTTGAACTGCCAACACAAACCCTGATTCATGGAACTGTGCAAAGTGTATTTTTGCAAAGTCAGTGCATAGTCATTTTTGCAGTACAAAATGACTTTGCCCGGACTTTGCACTGCAAAAATACACTTTGCACAGTTCCATGAATCAGGGTGTGTATCAACAGTGCAAAGTCACTTTTCAGCAGTGCAAAGTCACTTTGAACTGTGCAAAAAATGCCATGAATCGGGCACAAAGTGTGAGATTAAATGAAATGGTTCAATGAATCTTGGTCGGGCTCGCTCAGGAGGGACAAAAGACACTTCTAGGCTTAGTGTTGGCAGCGCTGGCGATTGGGCCGGCTCTCGCCGGAGCCGAGATCCGGCACCGGATGTGTAGCCGATCCAGCCGGATCTCGGCATCCTGCCAGAGTCCGCGCTGGGGAAAAAGTGCCTGCAAGCAAACTGTTACTTCCTCTGGTGACCCTGTGCAAGGGGTCACAGGAGGAAGTTACAGTCCTCAGCCACGAACCGGTTTATTTATTAATGTATGCATTGTTTGTTGGATACATGGACCCAGATTATTTATTTATGCAATGTATGTCGGATACCTGTATCCGACAAACATTGTATATATAAATATACAGGTATCCACCAAACACTGCATGATAAATACCCCTATTAACATTAAAACTATCACACACGATGCAGCCACCCAACTGCTTTCAGACGGGAGCTGCAGGCGCTGTTCCGGGTGCGCTTCAAGTAAAAGAAAACGTTGCTTATGGCGAACAGAAATCACCCTGTTTGAATAGTACCCAAGGGGGGAGGTTTTTTTTTTTTTTTTTATAAAATGGGATGCAAACTGTGCATTGTAGAGGATATTTACTCAGCAACACTGGCCAAAACTTTTATCCGCAGAGTGAAGTAACCCCTCACCGGTGGCATGGAGGCATGGAAGTGGATTAAAGCGGAATTCATATATAAAGTAATTGCGCCGCTTTAAACTATTATTTTGGACATTTCCTTTGATCAGAGATCAACTGCCAGCTCCGCCCCCCTAAACCCTGCCTCCTCGGGCACCAACCCCCCCTCCCACATTCCGCCCCCACCCCGGCCCTTGTGGGATCCTCGACCTTTTTTTTTCATTCCCGCCACTGAGTGTTGGCCCACCTACAGACTAGATAGGTGAGTACGTGCACTTACTTTTCTCCATTTAAAGCACTGGGTGCCACGCCTCCTCCCCTCTCACCACTCACCCCAAGCCCCCAGTTATTTGGAGCGTCTGATAACAATCGCCAAACCAGACGTTATAGAAATGCGGGGGGGGGGCTGCCTCAGGGTCTCGCTCGCAACAGGTGCACTGTGTGTGGTGCATGCGACGAGGTGCGCTGTGTGTGGTGCATGCGGCGGGGTGCGCTGTGTGGTGCATGCGGCGGGGTGCGCTGTGTGTGGTGCATGCGGCGAGGTGCGCTGTGTGTGGTGCATGCGGCGAGGTGCGCTGTGTGTGGTGCATGCGGCGGGGTGCGCTGTGTGTGGTGCATGCGGCGAGGAGCGCTGTGTGTGGTGCATGCGGCGAGGTGCGCTGTGTGTGGTGCATGCGGCGGGGTGCGCTGTGTGTGGTGCATGCGGCGAGGAGCGCTGTGTGTGGTGCATGCGGCGAGGCGCGCTGTGTGTGGTGCATGTGGCAAGGTGCGCTGCCTCGAAGGCAGCGCACCTTGAAGGGAGACGCAGCGAAGAGAAAAGAAAGGAGGAGGAAGGGGGGGGGAAGGACAAGAAACGAATGGAAGCGAGAGGAGAGTGGGAGGGAAAGAGGAAAGACATGTAAGGAAAAAAGTTAGAGAAGAGGTAGGAAAGGGAAGAATAAAAGACGAGAGAACGCAGAAGGGGGGGGAGTAACGAAGGGCCACAGGACGAAAGAAAGGGAAGCAAAGAGGCAAAGGTGGACAGGGCAGAAGGAATGAGGGGAAATGCCACAGGGTAAGTACGAAAGAACGACCGAGAAGGAAAGAACGTTCATTTCAGTGGGAAACACATGGACCCTGAGCCCACAGTCCCAAACTGGCAGTCCGCGGACTTGCTTTCTAGGGGGCCCTGGGCACGCACCAGTCTCGCCCTTGGTGCAGGGAGGGTTGCCAGCGAGTCATCGACAGCTGGTGATGGATGCCAGTATCTGGGGCCACTTTACCTGGACAAGGAATGCGCTTCTGGGGAAGCTTGAAACAGCCCGGACAGGGCCTAATTGCAGGTGCGTGGGGCGGGCAGGCCCGTGCGCCATTGGCCAGGGCCCGGGCAGGGAGGAGCTCCGGGGCACTACTTCTGGGGCAGCAGCCCGTGCCCTGCGCCAGGTCCTGGACAGCTTTCCTGCCTGACAGAAGGATGTTGGAGTGCGCGGAGGACTGCAGCTAACACTGGCTTTCGGTTGGGACGCCTCCACAGTCTCCGCTGCTCCTGCTACCAGCCTTCTGCCGACCCCCCACGACTGCTCGACCAGCAGCCCATCCTTTGAAGGAACCCCAAGAAACCGTCATCAATGGGAAACGAGGTGAGTGCTGCCCAGACCGCTCGGGCTCCATTGCCCCATCTCTGCGGGGGGCCCAAAGGCGTGCACGTGCACCCCTCTATGCGGGGCACCAACAGTGCACAGCACCTAGAAGCATCAGCCGGGGGTCACTCTGCGGAAAGAAGGGCTCCGTGAGAGTATGCGCCCCACACACGCCCGGGTGCACCTCTGCAGGAACGCCACGGGCGCTTCAACGCAAGTATGCCTTCTGCGTGCAGCCCTCTGCAGGAACGCCACGGAACGCACGAATGCCATCTGCGTGCAGCCCACTGCAGGAACGCCACGGGACGCACGAATGCATCTTTGTGCAGCCATCTGTAGGAATGGCCTTCGTAAGCTGCTACCTGCGTGCAACGAGTGTCCACTCAGCAGCCGAACACCTCACGTGCACCTGTCGGGCTGAATACATTCTCCTAGTATGCACCATTCTAAGCGCAAACGTCCTACGTGCACCACCGTGCTTCAGTGCGAACTCTGTGCACCGCGCGGTGCCACTCTCTCCTCTGGACCATTCCGCGAGAGAAATGCATGTGCGCACCTTAGCGCAGGGGTAGCTCAGTTGTTCAGGCGCGCCCCGTTGCGCAGGGGTAGATCAATCGTTCATGTGCGCGGCGTTGCGCATGGGGGTCTCTTGTGGACCATTCCGCGGAGTGTGCCCTTCTAATTCCCTTTTGCTTAGTGGGCGCACATGGACCGACTTTAGGGAGCGCATGGGCCTTCAAGCTGAGGGGAGATCAGAAACGCTCATGAATTAGAACGTGAACCCTAACATCGTGGTGGGTGGGTGTCCATCACCCCCGAGCAATATGAGTACATGCGCAGCACACGTGCACAGAATTGTCAACCTTGTACAAGTGCCTGACACTAGTCTCCGCTCTATAGCTCTGCACACGCCCGGGAGCCACAGCGTGTCGTGCCTCTCCTGTGTGATATTAGGCAAATCGCCCGGCCTCGTGCCTCTCCTGTGTGATAGTTGAATGGCTCGTCACCCAGACATCTCTCCTTCGTATGGCAGGCTGTGGGCTAGGGGGATGGAGTGTGTGGGGTGTGTGTGTGTGTGGGGGGGGGGCTCCACTAGCAAGACGAAATGCATAGCTTTTTGTTTAAAAACACAATTGACGTGTGACTAACTTACTTTCCCTGCGCACATGGTACTTCACCCGCTGCGGTGCCATATTCACACATTCACCCACGGCTTTTCCGATTGTGTTGATGGTAGACTGCTGTTTGCCTGCTTCTGAGGGCACTACTTGAAAGCGCCACGAGTTCCGCCTGTCACGCTGGCTACGCACTATTATAGTAACGCTCGTCCCCTGGCCTGTCTGGGTGGGAAGCAATTAGAGTGCCCGCTGTTATTTACTTGGCTATTAGAGGCTCGCTCTGTTTATTTGGCTGCGTTATATTAGAGCAAGCTCTGTTATTTATATATTTATTTGGGGGGTTGCAATATTAGAACGCGCACTCTGTTTATTTGGCTTTGCAATATTAGAGCGATCACTCTGCTCATTTGGCTGTGTAATGTTAGAGTGTTCATTCTGTTATTTATTTGTCTGTGTAAAGTTAGAGTGCTAGTTCTGTTATTTATTTGTCTGTGTAATGTTAGAGTGCTATTTCTGTTATTTACGTGTCTGTGTAATGTTAGAGTGCTATTTCTGTTATTTATGTGTCTGTGTAATGTTAGAGTGCTATTTCTGTTATTTATTTGGCTGTGTAATGTTAGAGTGCTGGTTCTGTTATTTATTTGGCTGTGTAATGTTAGGGTGTAATTTCTGTTATTTATTTGGCTGTGTAATGTTAGAGTGCTATTTCTGTTATTTATTTGGCTGTGTAATGTCAGAGTGCTAGTTCTGTTGTTTATGTGGCTGTGTACTGTCAGAGTGCTATTTCTGTTATTTATTTGGCTGTGTAATGTTAGAGTGCTAGTTCTGTTGTTTATGTGGCTGTGTAATGTCAGAGTGCTAGTTCTGTTGTTTATGTGGCTGTGTAATGTTAGAGTGCTAGTTCTGTTGTTTATGTGGCTGTGTAATGTCAGAGTGCTAGTTCTGTTGTTTATGTGGCTGTGTACTGTCAGAGTGCTATTTCTGTTATTTATTTGGCTGTGTCATGTTAGAGTGCTAGTTCTGTTGTTTATGTGGTTGTGTAATGTCAGAGTGCTTGGTCTGTTGTTTATTTGGCTGTGTAACGTTAGAG
Organism: Ambystoma mexicanum; assembly: GCF_040938575.1. Taxonomy (NCBI): domain Eukaryota; kingdom Metazoa; phylum Chordata; class Amphibia; order Caudata; family Ambystomatidae; genus Ambystoma; species Ambystoma mexicanum. The sequence goes on from NC_090931.1 coordinate 24,940,101, forward strand.
TGCTATTTATGTTGTTTATGTGGCTGTGTAATGTCAGAGTGTTATTTCTGTTCTTTATTTGGCTGTGTAATGTTAGAGTGATATTTCTGTTATTTATTTGGCTGTGTAATGTTAGAGTGCTAGTTCTGTTGTTTATGTGGCTGTGTAATGTTAGAGTGATATTTCTGTTATGTATTTGGCTGTGTAATGTTAGAGTGCTAGTTCTGTTGTTTATTTGGCTGTGTAATGTCAGAGTGCTAGTTCTGTTGTTTATGTGGCTGTGTACTGTCAGAGTGCTATTTCTGTTATTTATTTGATCGTGTAATGTTAGAGTGATATTTCTGTTATTTATTTGGCTGTGTAATGTTAGAGTGCTAGGTCTGTTGTTTATTTGGCTGTGTAATGTTAGAGTGCTATTTCTGTTGTTTAGTTGGCTGTGTAATGTTAGAGTGCTATTTCTGTTATTTATTTGGCTGTGTAATGTTAGAGTGCTAGGTCTGTTGTTTATTTGGCTGTGTAATGTTAGAGTGCTATTTCTGTTGTTTAGTTGGCTGTGTAATGTTAGAGTGCTATTTCTGTTATTTATTTGGCTGTGTAATGTTAGAGTGCTAGGTCTGTTGTTTATTTGGCTGTGTAATGTTAGAGTGCTAGGTCTGTTGTTTATTTGGCTGTGTAATGTTAGAGTGCTATTTCTGTTATTTATTTGGCTGTGTAATGTTAGAGTGCTATTTCTGTTATTTATTTGGCTGTGTAATGTTAGAGTGCTAGGTCTGTTGTTTATTTGGCTGTGTAATGTTAGAGTGCTATTTCTGTTATTTATTTGGCTGTGTAATGTTAGAGTGCTATTTCTGTTATTTATTTGGCTGTGTAATGTTAGAGTGCTATTTCTGTTATTTATGTGTCTGTGCAATGTTAGAGTGCTATTTCTGTTATTTATTTGGCTGTGTAATGTTAGAGTGATATTTCTGTTATGTATTTAGCTGTGTAATGTCAGAGTGCTAGTTCTGTTGTTTATGTGGCTGTGTAATGTTAGAGTGCTATTTCTGTTGTTTAGTTGGCTGTGTAATGTTAGAGTGCTATTTCTGTTATTTATTTGGCTGTGTAATGTTAAAGTGCTAGGTCTGTTGTTTATTTGGCTGTGTAATGTTAGAGTGCTATTTCTGTTATTTATTTGGCTCTGTAATGTTAAAGTGCTAGGTCTGTTGTTTATTTGGCTGTGTAATGTTAGAGTGCTAGGTCTGTTGTTTATGTGTCTGTGCAATGTTAGAGTGCTATTTCTGTTATTTATTTGGCTGTGTAATGTTAGAGTGATATTTCTGTTATGTATTTAGCTGTGTAATGTCAGAGTGCTAGTTCTGTTGTTTATGTGGCTGTGTAATGTTAGAGTGCTATTTCTGTTGTTTAGTTGGCTGTGTAATGTTAGAGTGCTATTTCTGTTATTTATTTGGCTGTGTAATGTTAAAGTGCTAGGTCTGTTGTTTATTTGGCTGTGTAATGTTAGAGTGATATTTCTGTTATTTATTTGGCTGTGTAATGTTAGAGTGCTAGGTCTGTTGTTTATTTGGCTGTGTAATGTTAGAGTGCTAGGTCTGTTGTTTATTTGGCTGTGTAATGTTAGAGTGCTAGGTCTGTTGTTTATTTGGCTGTGTAATGTTAGAGTGCTATTTCTGTTATTTATTTGGCTGTGTAATGTTAGAGTGCTATTTCTGTTATTTATTTGGCTGTGTAATGTTAGAGTGCTAGGTCTGTTGTTTATTTGGCTGTGTAATGTTAGAGTGCTATTTCTGTTATTTATTTGGCTGTGTAATGTTAGAGTGCTGGTTCTGTTATTTATTTGGCTGTGTAATGTTAGGGTGTAATTTCTGTTATTTATTTGGCTGTGTAATGTTAGAGTGCTAGGTCTGTTGTTTATTTGGCTGTGTAATGTTAGAGTGCTAGGTCTGTTGTTTATGTGGCTGTGTAATGTCAGAGTGCTATTTCTGTTATTTATTTGTCTGTGTAAAGTTAGAGTGCTAGTTCTGTTATTTATTTGGCTGTGTAATGTTAGAGTGCTGGTTCTGTTATTTATTTGGCTGTGTAATGTTAGGGTGTAATTTCTGTTATTTATTTGGCTGTGTAATGTTAGAGTGCTATTTCTGTTATTTATTTGGCTGTGTAATGTTAGAGTGCTATTTCTGTTATTTATTTGGCTGTGTAATGTTAGAGTGCTATTTCTGTTATTTATTTGGCTGTGTAATGTTAGAGTGCTGATATTGCGTTGATTCCGAGGGACATTGCCAGGAGGTAACAGCGTTGCCACCTGACAATGATCAGAAAAGGGGGCGTGGAGGCTTTATTGCTATGGGAAGGCTCCACCCAATACGAGTAGAATGTACCGAATGAAACGGGGAAAGGCATGGAAGAAACACTGGAATGTTGGGATAGAAGTCTATTACCACTCATTACGGCCCTCTTTCGCTGCATTGCCTGCAATGACACGGCGACATTCCACTTTTCTAATTAACCTTCATAGGCCCGCGAGCCGTCCTGGGTGGTAGGGGCCCTGAACACTTAGATACATGGAAAGCACACCAATGCTTTTCAGGGATGTTCACAGGTCCAGCACCCCTGCCTCAGTCTGAGGGTGAGCTCTGGGAAGCTGTTCTCGCCCATATCATTTCTTCATATGGAAGTTGGTGCATACATCTGCTTGGGTGGTTGCAGGGATTTGGCTGTGCATGCTGTGTGCAGTAGGTGACCTTTGGGCATAGAGTGTGCTCAGAGTGATCTCTGGACTATGCAAAGCAATCTATAGGCTATACTGGACCTTATAGCCGCAGACGGGCAATGAAAACAGTCTGAACATCCCAAGGGTTATGCAAGAATGTCTGCTGTGTGACCCACCTGGGGTGTGCTGCCAGACCCGTGCCCACCTGGGGTGTGCTGCCAGACCCGTGCCCACCTGGGGTGTGCTGCCAGACTCGTGTCCTGGTGTCTCTGCCTGTGTGACCCACCTGGGGTGTGCTGCCAGACCCGTGCCCACCTGGGGTGTGCTGCCAGACCCGTGTCCTAGGGTCTCTGCCTGTGTGACCCACCTGGGGTGTGCTGCCAGACCCGTGCCCACCTGGGGTGTGCTGCCAGACCCGTGCACCAGTGTCTCTGCCTGTGTGACCCACCTGGGGTGTGCTGCCAGACCCGTGCCCTGGTGTCTCTGCCTGTGTGACCCACCTGGGGTGTGCTGCCAGACTCGTGCCCTGGTGTCTCTGTGACCTACCTGGGGTGTGCTGCCAGACCCGTGCCCTGGTGTCTCTGCCTGTGTGACCCGTGCCCTGGTGTCTCTGCCTGTGTGACCCACCTGGGGTGTGCTGCCAGACCCGTGCCCTGGTGTCTCTGCCTGTGTGACCCGTGCCCTGGTGTCTCTGCCTGTGTGACACACCTTGGGTGTGCTGCCAGACCCCTGCCCTGGTGTCTCTGCCTGTGTGACCCACCTGGGGTGTGCTGCCAGACCCCGGCCCTGGTATCTCTGCCTGTGTGATCCACCTGGGGGTGCTGTCAGACCCGTGCCCTGGTGTCTCTGCCTGTGTGACCTACGTGGGGTGTGCTGCCAGACCCGTGCCCTGGTGTCTCTGCTTGTGTGACCCACCTCGGGTGTGCTGCCAGACCCTTGCCCTGGTGTCTCTGCCTGTGTGACCCACCTGGGGTGTGCTGCCAGACCCGTGCCCTGGTGTCTCTGCCTGTGTGACCCACCTGGGGTGTGCTGCCAGACCCGTGCCCTGGTGTCTCTGCCTGTGTGACCCGTGCCCTGGTGTCTCTGCCTGTGTGACCCACCTTGGGTGTGCTGCCAGACCCCTGCCCTGCTGTCTCTGCCTGTGTGACCCACCTGGGGTGTGCTGCCAGACCCCTGCCCTGGTGTCTCTGCCTGTGTGACCCACCTGGGGTGTGCTGCCAGACCTGTGCCCTGGTGTCTCTGCCTGTGTGACCCACCTGGGGTGTGCTGCCAGACCCGTGCCCTGGTGTCTCTGCCTGTGTGACCCACCTGGGGTGTGCTGCCAGACTCGTGCCCTGGTGTCTCTGTGACCTACCTGGGGTGTGCTGCCAGACCCGTGCCCTGGTGTCTCTGCCTGTGTGACCCGTGCCCTGGTGTCTCTGCCTGTGTGACCCACCTTGGGTGTGCTGCCAGACCCCTGCCCTGGTGTCTCTGCCTGTGTGACCCACCTGGGGTGTGCTGCCAGACCCCTGCCCTGGTGTCTCTGCCTGTGTGACCCACCTGGGGTGTGCTGCCAGACATGTGCCCTGGTGTCTCTGCCTGTGTGACCCACCCGGGGTGTGCTGCCAGACCCATGCCCTGGTGTCTCTGACTGTGTGACCCACCTGGGGTGTGCTGCCAGACCCGTGCCCTGGTGTCTCTGTGACCTACCTGGGGTGTGCTGCCACGCCCGTGCCCTGGTGTCTCTGCCTGTGTGACCCACCTGGGGTGTGCTGCCAGACCCCTGCCCTGGTGTCTCTGGCTGTGTGACCCAACTGGGGTGTGCTGTCAGACCCGTGTCCTGGTGTCTCTGCCTGTGTGACCCACCTGGGGTGTGCTGCCAGACCCGTGCCCTGGTGTCTCTGCCTGTGTGACCCAACTGGGGTGTGCTGCCAGACCCGTGCCCTGGTGCCTCTTGCCTGTGTGACCCACCGGAGGTGTGCTGCCAGACCCGTGCCCTGGTGTCTCTGCCTGTGTGACCCACCTGGGGTGTGCTGCCAGACCGTGCCCTAGTGTCTCTGCCTGTGTGACCCACCTGGGGTGTGCCTGGGGTGTGCTGCCAGACCCGTTCCCTGGTGTCTCTGCCTGTGTGACCCACCTGGATTGTGCTGCCAGACCCGTGCCCGGGTGTTTCTGGCTGTGTGACCCACCTGGAGTGTGCTGCCAGACCCGTGCCCTGGTGTCTCTGCCTGTGTGACCCACCTGGGGTGTGCTGCCAGACCCGTGCCCTGGTGTCTCTGCCTGTGTGACCCACCTTGGGTGTGCTGCCAGGCCCGTGCCCCGGTGTCGCTGTCTGTGTGACCCACCTGGGGTGTGCTGCCAGACCCGTGTCCTGGTGTCTCTGTCTGTGTGACCCATGCCCCGGTTTCTCTGCCTGTGTGACGCGTGCCCTGGTGTCTCTGCGTGTGTGACCCACCTGGCGTGTGCTGCCAGACCCATTCCCTGGTGTCTCTGTGTGACCCACCTGGGGTGTGCTGCCAGACCCGTGTACTGGTGTCTCTGTCTGTGTGACCCGTGCCCTGGTCTCTGCCTGTGTGATCCACCTGGGGTGTGCTGCCAGACCCGTTCCCTGGTGTCTCTGTGTGACCCACCTGGGGTGTGCTGCCAGACCCGTGTCCTGGTGTCTCTGGCTGTGTGACCCACCTGGGGTGTGCTGCCAGACCCGTGCCCTGGTGTCTCTGCCTGTGTGACCCACCTGGGGTGTGCTGCCAGACCCGTTCCCTGGTGTCTCTGTGTGACCCACCTGGGGTGTGCTGCCAGACCCGTGCCCCGGTGTCTCTGTCTGTGTGATCCGTGCCCTGGTGTCTCTGCCTGTGTGACCCACCTGGGGTGTGCTGCCAGACCCGTTCCCTGGTGTCTCTGTGTGACCCACCTGGGGTGTGCTGCCAGACCCGTGTCCTGGTGTCTCTGGCTGTGTGACCCACCTGGGGTGTGCTGCCAGACCCGTGCCCTGGTGTCTCTGCCTGTGTGACCCACCTGGGGTGTGCTGCCAGACCCGTTCCCTGGTGTCTCTGTGTGACCCACCTGGGGTGTGCTGCCAGACCCGTGTCCTGGTGTCTCTGGCTGTGTGACCCACCTGGGGTGTGCTGCCAGACCCGTTCCCTGGTGTCTCTGTGTGACCCACCTGGGGTGTGCTGCCAGACCCGTTCCCTGGTGTCTCTGTGTGACCCACCTGGGGTGTGCTGCCAGACCCCTGCCCTGGTGTCTCTGTGTGACCCACCTGGGGTGTGCTGCCAGACCCCTGCCCTGGTGTCTCTGCCTGTGTGACCCGTGCCCTGGTGTCTCTGTCTGTGTGACCCTCCGTTCTTCTCGCCGTGACCACCTCTCTAGCCAATCAGCGAGCTTGGAATGGAACCTGCAACTGCACATCAAAGGTGGAATTCCAAGGTTTGCTTTGTGATATGTACACACTGGCCGAGGACACACTTTGTCACACGGACCCCAAGCCGAGGCTTCCCATCTGCCCCCCTTCCCATGCTTTAATCGCGTTAGAGCCTGTTAGGAAAGATTTCATATGTGTGTGTAATTGTGCCTCCATGTGTCAACCCCCAACTTTATACCTACCTGACTGACTTTGCCAGGGAAGCACAGCCTTCAGCTGCACTCCTCTGGGCTTTCGCTCACGTTTAATGGGGAAACTGACATGCCCTTAAGACAGTCAGTACTGGGAGACTTTGTGTCCCTTAGTCCTTTCCTCCTGTTGCAACTTTTGTGCAACATGTAACAAGTGTGCAATATATTTTACCATACAGCACACTTTGGTTTATAGTCATTTACAAAGGCCCTAGATTCTCTTGCTGGACTTTTTATGAACTGTGCAGATGTGTCATGGACAGGACAAGTGTAAGCTATCGTTTCACATTATTTTTAACCATTTCCTGTCATGTTAGCCGCGTTAACTGCGTTTTGCACGAATAGGTTGCCTGGCCCCCAAATGGCCATGCCACAAGGTTCTTTGTTCTGTCCTTTGGCCATATTGCCCCTTCACCGTCCCCAGGTCGAGTCGACCCGGGCCAGTCCTTATTTGGTCGTGCACTTTCCCGCAAATCCCAATGCTTTTGCGGGCTTCTGCATGCCTTGTGTGTGTGCTTCCAGGATGTGGCTGGAATGTCTGATTCCAATACACATCCTGGGTGCCAGAGAGTCTGGAGTGTCCTGAATGCCTGAGACCACCGTGGTCTGTGATTGATCCACGTATGGAGTGAGTGTTTGTGAGCAGATCTCCCATTGGGTCCTCTCCTTTTTGGCGCAAAGGGAAATTTGGATAAGAGGAGACTGAAAACACCACTACCATGTCGCTCTCCTGAGTTCTCACCGAACAAAGGATAGGATTCAAGTATCCTGCAACTAAGAAGCTGAATCGAGGAACTGCTGGTGACCCGCTGGAAGGTTTGGCAACCTGAGCCCGCTGTCATCCCGTGGGACCCCTCTGCATCTGGTCGTCCTAGAAGGTCTGCAAAGACGCTCCAAGCCATTGAAATAGTGGGACCAACTATTCTCGGAGTCCGTCATCAAACCCTGCATGTAAGCTCTCTCGGAAGAATCCCTGGTTCAACCAGTGGACTGACCAGATTACCAAGTTGCTTTGCTCTGTCACTGCCTCCGTTTTGAGGAGGCCCTCCAAACTAGGTATACTGCTAGCTCTGTGTCCCCGGCACCGTCACACCGAATTTCGTACACTTGGCATTCCCAGGTCTGAAGTGAGACGAGTGCGCCAGGACTGGAGTAAACCCTGCCATGGCAACGACCTGTACAAGTTTGCTTCATTTGTGACCCTCTTGCTCCTGAAGCCTGCTGCAGTGAAACTGGGCCGATTCCTCCACCCGGAGCGGAGAAATCACCACTGTCCGATTGGGAATGATCGCTGTATTTTAGGAACTGAAAGGTGCGAGACGTCCTTTTTGCCGCATTTGAACCTGCCAGCGAAATGGACTGAATTGGCGAAGTTTGGGTCTGCTTGCGTTGGGGACCTGTGAGTAATCCTTACCCCAACTGGTGGCCCCTAGTGCAAGAGCCCATTTTTACGCACAAGTGGACCCTGGGGGCTCCACTCCTTTCCACAGCTATTGCAAAATAGCGACTCCATCCCACACTCTCGAACTGCCTCTGCCTTCAAGAGGAGGTCCTTCTTGAATAGTGGGAAACTGTTCTGCATCACCTTAGCCACCTTCCCGAGCTGCTAGAGACCCCTGAAGAGACCCTATTCCGTCCATTGGAACAAGCGCGTGCATGTACTATTGAGCACAAGGCTCCTCTCTTTGTAGGGCTTGGACTGCCTCTTAGGTGTATTATTGATTCGGAACAGGGCCTAAAGACTACCTGCACTGCCTGGTTCTTCCCCTCTAGGTTGTCAACATATTTCGTGCAGTCACCCCTTTAGACCCCCATGGTCTTGTATATATATATATATTGTATTGAGTGTGATGTATTGGTTTACTTAGTGTTACTGTGATTCTTTGCTATAGTCTGTGTTACAAAGGCCTTGTAATAAATGTGTCTATATTTTTAATAGAACACCTGTCTGGAGTCATTTGTAAGTGTCCTTGCTCTGGGTGCTCATTAAGGTCTTTCAGTCACCCTCACCCCTCCCGAGACTTAGTCTTGACCGCCTGCCATCGCTACCCTGATTGGTCTGGCTTGTCCTGAGGTTACTCTGTTCCAAGAAGCTAGGTTGGCCTTCAGAACCTCTGCCCCTCCAGGTCAGAGTTCAGAAATCCTTCTTAACAGAGCCCTTTTCACAGAGCTCTATTGTGTGTTAGGGGACCATCACTGTCCTTACAGGCACTCGCCTTCTGAATTGCACTTCACTGGGATAGTCACGCTTGAATTATCTGACTGTGCCATGCCCATTCCCTCGTTGGCCTCTCTGACTGTGTACACTGACTGCTTGATTAATCCCCAGAATGCATTTGCTTCCCACTGTTGTGCGATTTCTTTTGTTTGTCGGGGTATTTGTGCTTTCTAGTTCAGAGATTGCAAAGCTCACAACACTGGCATGCAGGGGGAGTCTCCTGTCAGCTGGTTGGATCACCCTCAGTGACCATAGCCAATGTGTTGGAAGTTCTAAGAGTTTTAGATTAGGAGATGCTTGTGTGCATTTTTGCCGGACTAGGACTTAGGTGGCTGGCTAGGCTCAACTAAGCAACCCAATATAAGGTCAGGCACATGGGTGGGCGTTGTTGGTGGTTTGCGATAGAGTGCTATTATTGGAAGAGTCCATGTATGGCCAGCTATTCCAAATTTCTTTTCGTTGGTAGTCACTGTATGCTAGTGGCAGCGGTGTTGAGGTACGTCAGGTGTTTCAGTGTGGACGGCTACATGCGCTGCTAGACCGGATGAGCATAGCCATAGCTGCATTCCACAATGCATGGATGTTTAGCCATACCTTCGGCCTGTATCCACAGAGGTGGTGTGAGGTATACGTACCGTAGGCTTCGAAGTTGTTGGGCTGGGGCGTTCTTTGTCCAGTTGCGGACGGCGTGGACTCATTAATCTGGATTCTCTGGTGCAAGGGTCGGGGCGGTGAAGGAGGGTGAATTTATTGTGGTGTGCCACAAAAAACTGCTGGCTACCCTCGTGTATTTGTTAGGTAAGGAATGCTGTTGTGCTTGGGGCGAGAGTATGTCCGGAGAGCCGCTGTGAATGCTGCCGGCCTCTGTGTTGTAATTGGTGTACAGGAATGTTGGGTTCGGAAGTGTGGTTTTGAGGGGGCAGGTTTCGGGGAGATATTATGGGAAGAGCCAGGCTTTTAGGGCCGTCCTGAATTTCAGATGGTTTTCAGTTTTGCAAATGTGTAGGGGTAGGGAGTTCCAGATGATTGGCACTTGCCGGAGAAGGAGGATCCTCCCAACCTGGAGGAGTTGTGAGGTGGGACCACTATGCAAAATGCTGTGCGGGATCTGAGATTCCTAGAGGGCTGCTAGGGATGGATTTTGTCGAAGGAATTCCGGTCCAGTGTTGTGGACGGCGCATTGGGTGATGCACATGGCTTTAAAGGTAGTGTGTTGACCAATCGGGAGACAATGGAGGACTTTTAGTGTGGGGCTGATGTGTTCTCTGGTGGGTAGGTTAATGAGCAGGTGTGCTGTCGCGTTTTGGATTCTTTGGCGTTTCATTAGCCGAGATGCCGGAGCGCCTTTTTAGAGGCAGGTTGCGTAATACAGGCGGGACAGTGGACTCTAGAGAACATCAAAGAGAATTGCCCATTTTTATTTTTTTGTTTATTATTTTTATGGCTAAACAAAGTTAATCTTTAACAAACAAACTAGGTTAGAAAAAAAAGAAAATGATGCAGAAAATAAAACACAGTACATTAAAATACATGATACATAAAATACAATTATAACACAATATTAAAAAAGACAAAGACGCCTCTTTAAGTAACTCAGGGCCCACTACAATTAAATCAGATACAAGATAACCCAGACAACAATAAAGTGGGTGAACCCACAAGAACTTCCTCTAGTTAATTTCCCTCTTCATTTTCCACCAACCCCAGGACTGTTAGATAGGTAAGCAGAGCTGTTACAGTGGAGGTTATGTGACCTGATAAACAGGATGACCACATCCCCTCGCTGTCCCCTACAGTCAAGGAGAACACAAACCTTTGTAAATATTTAATTCTTTGAGGGCCAAATGCTGAACAAGCGACAAATACGTGTTTCAGGATTTCATACATCCTTTTGTTTTTACAGAAATGACACCCCAACTGATCAACACACGTGTGACCCCTTCTGAACAGGATTTCCTTAGTCGACCACAGGTTCCATTTAAAACTTAAAAATGAACGGTAGACCCACTGTGTAGTATAAACAGCCAAAAATAGGGTCAACATTGCCAGTTTCTTGTGATCAGGTGAGAGCAAGAAGGGAATGCGTACAGTTTTTCCAAAGTGCGAGCTCAAATAAGCATGTCTTAGTAAGCTCTGGCTTCTCGCACAAGTCCCTCAGAGAACTAGTCACATTCCCCTGTAGCAAGACACAGTGGCTGAGTATCTCATTCACCGAAGTGCTGGCCCTCCTCTCCAGGATGCTTTTTAGATCTTCAAACCTGGAGTCCCTCAAGAGTGACAAACATGCCCACTCTACACCTGCTGTCCAGGAGATTGTGCCTTATTTGTACTGAATTGCATCAACAGGGACTGCATTAGGCACCCTCAGCACCCTACGCCACACCAAGGCTTCCAAGCTGGGCAGGATGTCTAGTAAGGCCAATGAGTATACTTCCATCCTGAACCAAGTCTTCCAAGCTGGGCAGGATGTCTAGTAAGGCCAATGAGTACACTTCCATCCTGAACCAAGGCTTCCAAGCTGGGCAGGATGTCTAGTAAGGCCAATGAGTACACTTCCATCCTGAACCAAGGCTTCCAAGCTGGGCAGGATGTCTAGTAAGGCCAAAGAGTACACTTCCACCCTGAACCAAGGCTTCCAAGCTGGGCAGGATGTCTAGTAAGGCCAAAGAGTACACTTCCACCCTGAACCAAGGCTTCCAAGCTGGGCAGGATGTCTAGTAAGGCCAAAGAGTACACCTCCACCCTGAACCAAGGCTTCCAAGCTGGGCAGGATGTCTAGTAAGGCCAATGAGTACACTTCCACCCTGAACCAAGGGTTCCAAGCTGGGCAGGATGTCTAGTAAGGCCAAAGAGTACACTTCCACCCTGAACCAAGGCTTCCAAGCTGGGCAGGATGTCTAGTAAGGCCAAAGAGTACACTTCCACCCTGAACCAAGGCTTCCAAGCTGGGCAGGATGTCTAGTAAGGCCAATGAGTACACTTCCATCCTGAACCAAGGCTTCCAAGCTGGGCAGGATGTCTAGTAAGGGGCAGGATGTCTAGTATGGCCAATGAGTATACTTCCATCCCGTAAGTGAATTTGGGAACTAACTTCCCTTTGTATTTAAGGGCAGATTAACTACCTGAGTCGAGATTATGAAAGATTTGCACTGGCGCAAAAAAGTGAGCAAATGCTTTGATAATATAAAATGTAGCAAACAGATTGTGTTGCAATCCATATTATCTAAAAACGTTTGCATGTGGGCAAAAATGAATCAGGCTGTTTGCACAATATTTACTGCATAACATACAACAAAAGGTGTCTGCTACATTTCTTTTCATGTTACGCAGCAAACATATCAAATGAAACAGCCTACTCCAACTTCCCAAGGTGACAACCTCTTTAGATAATACAGATTGGGGCTAAACCTGTTTGCTTCATTCTCTCTTAGGAAAGCAGCAACGTTGGTGAGACATTCATTTGCTCCTCTTTTTTTGCACCAGTAATCTGGCACTTATCGGGTCTCCACCCTTGCCAGTTGATTTATCAGAGGGAGGTTTTGATCTCTTACCCAAACTTTCAGCTTGGTACGACCCGGGGTAGCCTGGATGATAAAGCCCAGATATTCCAGGGAGTCCACACTCGGACTGGCCTCACTCCCAATATACCATTATACTTAACTCTAGTCCTACCCCTAGAGCACTGTAGGATTTTGGTTATGGAGGGGTTAATGTTCAGAGAATGAGAGTAAGTATAAAGACCAAATGAATCCAGCAACCTTTGTAATCCCACTTGGGTGACATCAAAGATGAGAAGGTCGTCGGCATACGACAACCAATATGGCCTCCATTGGTCGATTGCAGGTGACACAAATACGGTAGATTTTAGGTGATCGCCAATATCCAACAAGTAAAGGTTGTACAGGCGGGTGCAAAAATGCAACCCTGTTTTACCAATTACAAGTCTTAATAGACCCACTGGCACCTCCCATTGGTGCAGCTTGGAACACAGAAGTTGGCAATCCACTGCATCGAATGCGGCGATTAAATCTATGGAGGTTATGGAAACTGTTTTGTATTTCCCATCCCACGCCAAGTGTTGGACAAGTTTGACAATTGCCCTGTTAAGATTGATCCCGTGTTTTGTCGAAATCCCATTTGCCATTTGGCCAGCCTACCGAACGCTACCGCTCCCTCCTCCAAATGGGACAGCACGATGGATGCAAATACTTTGCTGTCCACATCAAGGAGGGCTGTTGGCCGGTAATTTAAAGGACTTGGTTTCAGATCTCATTTAAAGATGGGAACTAGGTGTGCCTTACACCATGAAGCTGGGAACCTGTCCTGGGTCACCCCATTCTTAAACAGCACACTCAGAGCCCTTGCCCATGCCGGAGCATCCACCTTAAACACATCATTTGAGAAATGATTGGGTCCCGGAACCCTCAAGGAACTAATCCTCTTCAGAACATCCAGTATTCCATCCTCATCAAATACTGGCAAGTCCATTCTATCCCCTACATCAGGTAGAGGGAACATCACAGATTTACTGGGCTGTGCATAAAGGGCAGAGAAATGCAGGCCAGTCGGTTTCATAGACCGCATTGATTTGTTTCACAGAATCAGAAGTGTCAGTCGGGTTCACCATTCGCCAAAAGGTGTGCAAGTTCTTAAGGTGGTCAATAGAGCTTCAGCATCCGCCTGCCTTCTCCTGCTCCTATTGTATCTGAGTCAATTCCACTGCGACTGACGTAGATGCTTTCTCAGAGCCACTAAGGAGCAAGGGGATGGGTTGGGTCTATGCCCCATAGATCTTAGTTCTTTCCTCAACACTCTCTTCCTCTCTGCCACCTCCTTATTATATGCGTTGGGTGTTTTTTGTTGGAATTAGTCTACCCTGTGACCCTTTCCCTGATGTTTTAAGATGAAGTCAGTTGAGAATTCCTCAAAGTTAGCCGGACTAAAATCATGTAGTTTCCATTCTGTAGTAGTAGTTTCCAGGAACGCCGTCAGGGACTTATTGACCCGCATAGCCAGTCCCTGGTTCCAGGATACACGCGAACCAGCTGAACTGACCCCAAGATTTATTGCACACCTCTCAGTAGATTGTGATAACGAACCCTCCCGGGTGAACGTAGGAGTCAGCCTAGCGTGATCACTGCGGGGCGTCCCTTGAATCGTTAGTGACTCACACCTTTCTAAAATGTTAATGTTAATGTTGAAGGACATTTGTACCGCGCACTATCACCACTGGAGTGGTCCCCTGGCGCTCTGGTGGCTCTGAAAGAGGGGGGGAGGTTGGGTTAGCGGGAGGAAGCGGGAAAAGTGCAAGAGAGCAGTGATGTGCTGTTGGCAGCCTCAGCCCGGTGGGTCCGTTGGCTGGGCCTGTGGTGTTTGCGGCCGGTAGTCGTCGTGTACTGTTGTGCGAGTCTGTGTCTTTTTATTTTATTTTATTTTTTTGTTTTTTTTTGTTTTTTGTTTTGTTGTTGCAGTGTAGTGAAATTTGTGTGGTTTGTTATGCTGTAGGTTTTGGTTGTGTTGGTTTGGAACATGAGAGGTGTATGCAGAGGAGAACATGTTAGTGGATTTGGTTAGTTAGCATCTCTATCCTGAATTGAAGCGCTGGGCTTGTGTAGTCTTCCCTGATGTGCCTGTCCTGATTTGGGTCCCTCTGAGATTCAAGGTTCCTTATTCCTCTTGTCCCCGCCTCTATCAGGCTCTCTAGTAGCCCCGCCTGTCCTCCCTTCATGCTCCTGTGGCCAGTGCACCTGCCAATGTCGACAAGTCAGGTTGTGTGCTAATTGCCAATGCCTCAGCAATTCCCCAACATTGTGGTACCTGGTGGTAATTAAGGGGCGGGTGGGGTAGTTGACTGTCTCTGTGCGTGTCGCCTGAGTTCCAGTCTATCCGGTGTCACCCGTCCAAGTGCTGTGGGAGCTTCCCCGTTATTTCTGGGCCTGTCCATGTCCTTCCCAGTTTAGTCGTCCTTTTCTCTGTTTCGGTTTTCAGTTTGGGTCAGTGGTGTTGAAGAGCCAGGTTTTTAGTGATTTCCTGAATTTTAGTTGATCTTCTGTGTTTCTTATTTCATTGGGATGTTGTTCCAAGTTTTTGCGGCTAAGTACCTGCAAGTTTTTTCTTAAGGTATGGTTTGATTTCCAGGCGGACTTCGTTGTTTGATCAGAGGGGCCTTGTCAGTTTGTAGATTGTTATTTCCTTTTGCAGGAATTCTGCTCCTTGTCCGCTGATTGCCCTGTGCGTTATGCACATTGTTTTGAAGGTGATGCAATGTTTAACTGGGAGCCAGTTTAGCGTTTTTAGTGCTGGGGTGATGTGGTCTCTTCTGGATAGTTTGAGGAGTAGTCTTGCTGCTGCATTTTGGATCCGTTACAGTTTCTTCAGGAGGTATTCTGGTATTCCGAGGTAGAGGCTGTTTGCATAGTCGATTATTGACATGATTAGGGTGATAATAGTGAGTGTTTTGTGCGTGAAGGAGAGGAAAGGTAGAATTATTCTTGCCGTGTGGAGGAGGAAAAAAGATTCTTCACTCTTGCATTTATTTGTGGTTCTAAGGTTAGGGTGTTGTCCATTGGGACTCCCAGATTGTTTACTACCTTCGATGGTGTTGGTGCGTTTCCCATTTCCGTGGGCCACGGGATGGAGGTTTTGTTTTCTTGGTCTTTGGATACGATCATGATTTCTGTCTTACCTCGGTTGATTTTCAGGTTGTTGGCATTCATCCAAATGAAGACTTCTTTCAGGCAGTCGATTATGGTTGAATGATCGGCATCAGTGTTTTTGATTTTGTAGATGATTTGAGTGTTATCTGCGTAGTTGTAACATGTAATGTTGGATTTTTTTAAGATTCTGATGACCGGAGTCTGGTAGATGTTGAAATATAGTGGAGATAGTGAGGATCCTTGTGGCACTCCACAGTCGTTAACTCGTGGAGTGGATTTGAATGGTTTAATCCATACGGTTTCTGTTCTTTCTGCTAGGAACCATTTGGTCCAGAGTAGGGCTGTATCTGTTATGCCTATGTCTTCTAGTCTTTTGGTCAGGGTGTCGTGGCTCACTGTGTCAAAGGCTGCGGAGAGGTCGAGCAGAATAAGGGCTGAGGTAGTGTTTGAGTCTGCGTTCATTTTGAGGTCATCCCAGATGAATAGTAGTGCTGTTTCCGTTCCTCTAGCTGGTCGGAAACTGACTTGAGCTTGCTCTAGCAGGTGGTGTTTTTCTACGTGTTCTTGGGTTAGTTTATATACGTAGGTTTCTAGAAGTTTTGCTGGGTAGGGGATGTTAGAGATCGGCCTGTAGTTGGAGAGGTCATCTACGTCGCCACAAGGAGTGGCTTGATATATGCTGATTTGAAGATACTCGGTACAGCCCCTGTTGCTAGTGATAGATTTAGAAGGTTTCTGTAGTGTTCTGCTGACATTCCTTGTGCGAGGATTGATTTGTAGAGGTCTGGGGGACATGGGTCCATGGGTGAGCCAGCTTTCTTGCTTCGTTTTACCAGCATAGCGAATGCCTCTGCTGATATTTCAGGAAAGCTTTGGAGTTTGTGCTGTGATTCCATGTTAGGTTTGTTAGGTTGTATGTTGAGGTTGGTTGGTCTCTTTTGTATGGTTTGTCGGATGTCATTGATTTCTTTTTTGAAGTGGCCTGCCAGGTCGTTGCATAGTTTTTCTGAGGTGTTTGGGGTGTTATCGCAGCCTGGTGGGTTTCTCATTTCTTTAATGATGCTAAACATTTCTTTTTGTGTGTTGGCGGCATTGGTGATTCTGTCATCGTAATGTCTTCTCTTCGCCTTTTGATTTGTTTCTGGAACAGTGTTTCTTTTTTTTGGATTGTATTCTTTCCTCCATTCCAGTTCCATCTTTTTGTTTTCCTTTTTCATGGCGCTTAATAGTGGGGTGAACCATTTTGCCATTGCTCTTTTCTTTGATGCAGTGAACGTTTTCTCTGGGGCGATCTTGTCTATTGTATCTGCAATCCATTTGTGTAGTATCTCCGCTTTCCCGTCTAGGTCAGCTAGCTCTAGTTCTGTGGTTGAGGGTTTGGTTAGTTCCAGTTGTTCAAATAGTTTGCTTTCTTTCACGTGTTTCCAGTTTCTCTTTGTGGTGGTTGTGAGTTTTGGGGGTTGGATGTAGATTTGAGTAGGTAGAGTGATCACGAATGGAATGATGAGATCGTCGCTCCATAGTATTTGCATTGGTGGTGCCGTAGTGATGAGTTTTCGTTGGCGAAAATTACAACAAGGGTGTGTCCTGCCGAGTACGTTGCCCCTTTGACTAGTTGTCGTAGTTTAATGGTGGTGAGTTGTTCAATCAGTGAGTTTTGGGAGTTGCCGTGATTGTCTTCAAACCAGATGTTGAAGTCCCCCAGGATGATTAGGTGTTCGTGGTTGATGTCTAAGTTGGTGATGGCTTCTATGAAGTTGTCGACGAATGTTGCATCATATGTCGGGGGGTCTGTACACCAGGATAAATGTGATGTTGATTTTTGCGTTCGCTGTTAGATGTATTACCATGATTTCGCAGTTGAGGATGTTGAGTGGTTCGTCAGTTTTTATTTTCAGGTGTTCGTTGAATGCTATTGCAATGCCTCCTTCTTTTTTTTCCTGTTTATTTGCAGGCATTTTAAGTTAGGTAGGAAAGCAGCTTTGGAGTGTGATTTTGTAGTTGTCGTCCAGCCAAGTTTCTGTGATGAACAGGATGTCAATGCCGTTGTCGTCGAGTAGGTCGAAGATCTCTGTTGGGTGTTTTGACATGGATCTTGCGTTTATTAGATTGCAGTGAAGTTTGGAGGTGTTTGGTTTGGACTTTCTTGTTGAGGTCATCTTCTGATCGGTGTTGAGGTTTCCTTCCTGGGCGATCTCTTGTTGAGCTGTTGGTTTCGGGGTGTCGGCGTCTTCGAAGAGTTCTTCTAGGTTCTGTTTTGGGTTGTTTTTGTTTTCATTGTGTTCATCTTCCATAAGTTGCGGTTGTTGATTTGAAGTTCCTTTTGCTTTGGTGATGTAGGGAGTTATCGCATAGGTCATGAACTTGTTGTTTTTTGTGTTGTTCATCCTTCTTCTACTTGCTTGTGTTAGGTTGTTTGATGTTGCTGCTTCTAATGGTGGGTTGGTTTGGTGTGGTTGCCAATTGTCAGCGAGGTATGCAGTTAGGTAGAGGGATTTGTCTCTTCTCTCAGTGTTCGATTTGTGTTCCTTTCTGTGGGGGTGCAATATATTGTTGCCTTTCTTAGTTGCTGTTCTGGAGTGATTGTTCTTTCTTCTCTTCGTCTTTTCCTTGGAATGGGTGGTTTGCGCGTGATGACGTCCAGTTGGTCCTGCTTTGGCCTTTTAGTCTTGTGGTGTAGTAGTGGGTGTGAAAGCGGTCCGCTACTGGTTTGGGCTCTGTCTGTCGGTAATAATCCGTCTGTTGTTGGGTACTCGTGCAGTCCCTGTCCTTAGGGGGGATGGGGTTAAGGGTTGTTTATTAGGGTGCTATTGGTGGCTCTCTTTAGTGTCCGTCTCCCTGAGCATGGTTCACTGCGGTGAGTAGCTGTGTGGGTTTGGGGAGGGTATCTGCTAGTTGAAGAGTGGCTTGGAGGGGTGCAGGTCAGACTAGCGCCTTGTGATGCGTGAGCCCCTGATCAGAGTGATAATCCACCGCAATTCACTGGTGGGTTCTGTTTCACTTGAGAGTGAGTTGGTCAGCTAATTCTAAGTTTAAATTAGAGACACCTGTATAGTGGGAGAGATCTGTGCTGAAGATGTCATCTATGCTTGAGTGGGAGGACACATTGGACCGGCTATTTTTATGAGGGATGTCACCCCTCACCCCCTATCCCCTGTTCAAAGGATGCAAACCCATTCCTCCCAAATTCCTCAGCCAGTGATAGCCTCTAGATTTATTTAGGGATGTGGGTCCTACCCTCGTCAACCTACCCCCTGAACCAAGATGAGTAACACAATCCAAGTTTAGGTCCCCTGCCAAGATTTCTTGGCCACCACCATGTAAACGACACCAGTCATTAATGGTGCTCTTGAGGTGTTCCAGAAATAAAGTCCACTCTAGCCCATTCCTGTGCCAGTATATGCGAACAATCACGCGGTGGATTAACCCGTCCCCTGTCATTTCCACATGGCTGAATAAGATGCCCGGAAAATGCCCATCTATCTGCACCACCTTCACGTCATCAGAGGATTTAACCAGTGTTAGGAATGCCCTCTGTCACCCTTCTGACCCCCTCGTTGGTGACAATATAACCGTACATCACAGGTGGATAAAAGCCAGCTCCCCTGAAGGTAAACTACACAGTGGGATTTTAATTCCCACCCACTTCCTGATTATTAAAAAGTCTAGAGTGGCCCTGGGTATCCTCTGCCTTCATTCTTGATTTTACAACTAGAACCTCATTCAACAATTGATGCTCACGGCCTGCATTGAGTAGAGTTTCACCCCCAGATTGTTTAGCCACAAACTCTTCCAAATCAAAGCCACACTTCCTGACTGAATATCTTTCATGCAGGACCAGGTCTGCCACCATCTTAACATTTCCAATTGGGCCCAACGACCACCTGCATTTTGCCCCATAGACAGGTCACTCTGCAGGAATACAGAAAAGAGCAGTGGTTGGAATTCGTTCTCAGCCCACACTATCCCTACCCCAGAAGTGAACCCAGGCTGCTGTGGTCACACCTTATTACTGCGCCAGAAAAAAAATTATGCTGGAGACTAAGTCCAATTGCTGTTGTGTGAAAAGAAAGTTTAATTGATCTGCCCTATGGATTACACGTGTTTCGGCAAGGTGCCTTTCTCAAATCTGGGCTTATCTAATTATGACCCATCATAAGTGAAAATAATAAATGCACCATCCAATCCCCATGTACCAAACCACGTCGTAAGAATCACGGTACCACGGAATATCCAGAAAAGAAAGTTAATTCAATCAAACATTATTGAGAAGAAAACAAAAGCAAATGGCATTTTTTAAACGTATGCATTTCCATTTCAGTTTCCCATTCACAGAGAGAGAGGGTAGGGGATAAGGGATGGATGTTTAGGTTTGGAAAAGTCAAAAGGAAAAAAGGAAAACACATTAGAAATTAATAATTGGTGAGTGGTTGTGATTGAACAAACTCGTGCTAAATGTGCTGTAATGTGAGAAAAGATTTCTTACCCAACTTTATTTCTCTTGATCATTACTGGAAGTGTAATAACCGGGATCAATCCCAACTGTGAGGTAAGGGCGTGGGAGAGAAAGGAAAGAAGGTGGTGGTTTGTGAACACTTCTATGCACAGAAGTGACCCCAATCATAAAGTTCAAACAGGCAGAGCACAAATGGCACCCCCATAGACTGGGGGCCTGTGATTCGCCAATCCCAAGACTGGAACATCCACATGAAGTGGAGGGACTGGAATCCTCCCCTCTGATTCTCCATAGGGAGGCCTGCAATCCTCCCCTCTGATTCCCCATGGAGAGGCCTGCAATACTCCCCCCTGATTCCCCATAGAGATGGCTGCAATCCTCCCCTCTGATTCCCCATAGAGAGGCATGAAATCCTCCCTTCTGATTCCCCATAGAGAGGCCTGCAATCCTCCCCTCTGATTCCCCATGGAGTGGCCTGCAATCCTCCCCTCCGATTCCCCATTGAGAGGCCTGCAATACTCCCCCCTGATTCCCCATAGAGAGGCCTGGAATCCTCCCCTCTGATTCCCCATAGAGAGGCCTGCAATCCTCCCCTCTGATTCCCCATGGAGAGGCCTGCAATACCCCCCCCCCCCTGATTCCCCATAGAGAGGCCTGCAATCCTCCCCTCTGATTCCCCATGGAGAGGCCTTCAATCCCCCCCTCTAATTCCCCATAGAGAGGCCTGGAATCCTCCCCTCTGATTCCCCATAGAGAGTCCTGCAATCCCAAGACTGGAACATCCATATGAAGTGGAGGGACTGGAATCCTCCCCTCTGATTCCCATAGAGAGGCCTGCAGTACTCCCCTCTGATTCCCCATAGAGAGGCCTGGAATCCTCCCCTCTGATTCCCCATGGAGAGGCCTGCAATCCTCCATGCTGATTCTCAATAGAGAGGCCTGCAATCCTCCTCTCCGATTTCCCATAGAGAGGCCTGCAATCCTCCCCTCTGATTCCCCATAGAGAGGCCTGCAATCCTCCCCTCTGATTCCCATAGAGAGACCTGCAATCCTCCCCTCTGATTCCCCATGGAGAGGCCTGCAATACTCCCCCCCTGATTCCCCATAGAGAGGCCTGGAATCCTCCCCTCTGATTCCCCATAGAGAGGCCTGCAATCCTCCCCTCTGATTCCCCATGGAGAGGCCTGCAATACTCCCCCCTGATTCCCCATAGAGAGGCCTGCAATCCTCCCCTCTGATTCCCCATGGAGAGGCCTGCAATCCCCCCTCTAATTCCCCATAGAGAGGCATGGAATAATCCCCTCTGATTCCCCATAGGGAGGCCTGCAATCCCAAGACTGGAACATCCATATGAAGTGGAGGGACTGGAATCATCCCCTCTGATTCCCATAGAGAGGCCTGCAGTCCTCCCCTCTGATTCCCCATAGAGAGGCCTGGAATCCTCCCCTCTGATTCCCCATGGAGAGGCCTGCAATCCTCCATGCTGATTCTCAATAGAGAGGCCTGCAATCCTCCTCTCCGATTTCCCATAGAGAGGCCTGCAATCCTCCCCTCTGATTCCCCATAGAGAGGCCTGCAATCCTCCCCTCTGATTCCCATAGAGAGACCTGCAATCCTCCCCTCTGATTCCCCATGGAGAGGCCTGCAATACTCCCCCCCTGATTCCCCATAGAGAGGCCTGGAATCCTCCCCTCTGATTCCCCATAGAGAGGCCTGCAATCCTCCCCTCTGATTCCCCATGGAGAGGCCTGCAATACTCCCCCCTGATTCCCCATAGAGAGGCCTGCAATCCTCCCCTCTGATTCCCCATGGAGAGGCCTGCAATCCCCCCTCTAATTCCCCATAGAGAGGCCTGGAATAATCCCCTCTGATTCCCCATAGAGAGGCCTGCAATCCCAAGACTGGAACATCCATATGAAGTGGAGGGACTGGAATCATCCCCTCTGATTCCCATAGAGAGGCCTGCAGTCCTCCCCTCTGATTCCCCATAGAGAGGCCTGGAATCCTCCCCTCTGATTCCCCATGGAGAGGCCTGCAATCCTCCATGCTGATTCTCAACAGAGAGGCCTGCAATCCTCCTCTCCGATTCCGCATAGAGAGGCCTGCAATCCTCCCCTCTGATTCCCCATAGGGAGGCCTGCAATCCTCCCCTCTGATTCCCCATAGAGAGGCTGCAATCCTCCGCTCTGATTCCCCATAGAGAGGTCTGCAATCCTCCCCTCTGATTTCCCCATAAAGAGGCCTGCAATGCTCCCCTCTGATTCCACATAGAGAGGGCTGCAATCCTACCCTCTGATTCCCCATAGAGAGGCCTGGAATCCTCCCCTCTGATTCCCCATAGAGAGGCCTGCAATCCTCCCCTCTGATTCCCCATAGAGAGGCCAGAAATCCCCCCCTCTGATAACCCATAGAGAGGCCTGCAATCCTCCCCTCTGATTCCCCATAGAGAGGCCTTCAATCCTCCCCTTCGATTCCCCATAGAGAGGGCTGCAATCCTCGCCTCTGATTCCCCATAGAGAGGCCTGCAATCCTCCCCTCTGATTTCCCATAGAGAGGCCTGCAATCCTCCCTTCTGATTCCACATAGAGAGGCATGGAATCCTCCCTTGCAGTTCCCCACAGAGAGGCCTGCAATCCTCCCGTCGGATTTCCCCATAGAGAGGCCTGCAATCCTCCCCTCTGATTCCCCATAGAGAGGCCTGGATTCCTCCCCTCTGATTCCCCAAAGAGAGGCCTGGAATCCTCCCCTCTGATTCCCCATAGAGAGGCCTGGAATGCTCCCCTCTGATTTCCCCATAGAGAGGCCTGCAATCCTCCCCTCTGATTCGCCAAAGAGAGGCCTGCAATCCTCCCCTCTGATTCCCAATAGAGAGGGCTGCAATCCTCCCCTATGATTCACCATAGAGCGGTCTGCAATCCTCCCCTCTGATTCCCCATAGAGAGGCCTGCAATCCTCCCCTCTGATTTCCCATAGAGATGGCTGCAATCCTCCCCTCTGATTCCCCATAGAGAGGCCTGAAATCCTCCCCTCTGATTCCCCATAGAGAGGCCTGCAATCCTCCCCTCTGATTCCCCATAGAGAGGGCTGCAATCCTCCCCTCTGATTTCCCATAGAGAGGCATGGAATCCTCCCTTGCAATTCCCCACAGAGAGGCCTGCAATCCTCCCGTCGGATTTCCCCATAGAGAGGCCTGCAATCCTCCCCTCAGATTCCCCATAGAGAGGCCTGCAACCCTCCCCTCTGATTCCCCATAGAGAGGCCTGCAACCCTCCCCTCTGATTCCCCTTAGAGAGGCCTGCAATCGTCCCCTCTGATTCCTCATAGAGACGGCTGCAATCCTCCCCTCTGATTCCCCATAGAGCGGCCAGCAGTCCTCCCCTATGATTCCCCATAGTGAGGCCTGCAATCTTCCCCTCTGATTCCCCATAGAGAGGCCTGGAATCCTCCTCTCTGATTCCCCATAGAGAGACATGGAATCCTCCCATCTGATTCCCCATAGAGAGGCCTGCACTCCTCCCCTCTAATTCCCCATGGAGAGGCCTGTAATCCTCCCATCTGATTCCAAATAGAGAGGCCTGGAATCCTCCCCTCCGATTCCCCATAGAGAGGCCTGGAATCCTCCCTTGCGATTCCCCATAGAGAGGCCTGGAATCCTCCCATGCGATTCCCCATAGAGAGGCTTGGAATCCTCCCTTGCGATACCCCATAGAGAGGCATGCAATCCTCCCCTCTGATTCCCCTTAGAGCGGCATGCATTCCTCCCCTCCGATTCCCCATAGAGAGGCCTGCAATCCTCTCCTCTGATTCCCCATAGAAAGGCCTGCAATCCTCCCTTCTGATTCCCCATTGAGAAGCCTGGAATCCTCCTCTCCAATTCCCCGTAGAGAGGGCTGGAATCCTCACTTGCGATTCCCCATAGAGAGGCCTGCAATCCTCCCCGCTGATTCCCCATATAGAGGCCTGCAATCCTCCCCTATGATTCCCCATAGAGAGGCCTGCAATCCTCACCTCTGATTCCCCTGAGGGCTGCAATCCTCCCTTCTGATTCCCTATAGAGAGGCCTGCAATCCTCTCCTCTGATTCCCCATAAAGAGGCCTGCAATCTTCCCCTCTGATTCCCCATAGAGAGGCCTGCAATTCTCCCCTCTGATTCCCCATAGAGAGACCTGGAATCCTCCCCTCCGATTCCCCATAGAGAGGCCTGGAATCATCCCTTGCGATTCCCCATTTAGAGGCATGGAATCCTTCCTTGCGATTCCCCATGGAGAGGCCTGCAATCCTCCCTACTGATTCCCCATAGAGAGGTCTGCAATCCTCCCCTCTGAGTCCCCATAGAGAGGGCTGGGTTGCAATCCTCCCCTTTGATTCCCCATAGAGAGGCCTGCAATCCTCCCCTCTGATTAGCCCATAGGGAGGCCTGCAATCCTCCCCTCTGATTCCCCATCAGAGTCCTGCAATCCTCCCCTCTGATTCCCAATAGAGGGGCCTGGAATCCTCCCCTCCGATTCCCATAGATGGAATCCTCCTTTGCGATACCCCATAGAGAAGCCTGGAATCCTCCCTTGCGATTCCCCATAGGGAGGCCTGGAATCCTCCCTTGCGATTCCACGTAGAGAGACCTGCAATCCTCCCCTCTGATTCCCCACAGAGAGGCCTACAATCCTCCCCTCTGATTCCCCATAGAGAGGTCTTCAATCCTCTCCTCTGATTCCCCATAGAGAGGCCAGCAATCCTCCCCTCTTATTCCCCATAGAGAGGGCTGCAATCCTCCCCTCTGATTCCCCATAGAGAGGCCTGGAATCCTCCCCTCCGATTCCCCATAGAGAGGCCTGGAATCCTCCCCTCTGATTCCCCATAGAGAGGGCTGCAATCCTCCCCCCTGAGTCCCCATAGAGAGGACTGCAATCCTCCCCTCTGATTCCCCATACAGAGGCTATCAATCCTCCCCTCTGATTCCCAATAGAGAGTGCTTCAATCCTGCCCTCTGATTCCCCATAGAGAGGCCTTGAATCCTTGGACACCCCTGCAGCCCCCGCAGCCCTTAACACGGAATGGGGGATTTGGTCAAACTTTTTGGCCATTCGGAATTTTCAAACTGCCCGCATTCAGCCAAATCTCCCATTTGGTCTTATATTTTAGGTCTTTTTGGGCAATTCCTATTATTTAATGTGCTCTGCTTCCAAGGCATTGCAATACATAAAGTATTATTTAAGCACGTGAAATGCAAAGCAGAACCTTAACAAATATCTATACCAACTAAACCTGTGAAGATGTGCACAGTTGCTCAAAAGGCCCACATCCTAGTTTCACCATTTAACCAAAGTGTGCGATCCTGGACAAATGATTTAATGTTTTAATGACACTGGGCCTCATTACGACCCGGGCGGACTTCGCGGTGCTAAATGCACCGCGAAGCATGGCGGAAAGCCGCCGATAGCGCCATGGGGGTTGGCGGATTTACCGCCCCATTCCGACCTCGGCGGAGCGGTAAATCCCCAATCCCCATTCTGCCCTTCCCCATTCCCATTTTTGCCCCATAGGGTATAATGGGAGTGGGGAAGGAGTTAATTACGCCACCGTAAAATACGGTGGCGTAATTAACAACGAGGTCCCGTAGCGCCATGGTTTTCTCCGGCTGGTAAAACCAGGCGGAGAAAACCTCCATGGCGCTACGGGAACTCGTAGTATGGCGGAGAGGTACGCCATGCACTACGCTGGCGTAATACCCTCTCCGCCAGGGTCCTAATGAGGCCCACTGTGTCTTATCTGCATCTCTGCAAGTGATTCACTTCATAGCTTATGTTAACATATCAGGCTATTATTTAAAAAAAGCCTAATGACAAAAGAGTTGCACTATATATAGTAATAGTGCATTTTAGGTATTTTGCACCACAAAGGTATTTGCCACTTGACTTACTTATGGCAACTTATTCTAAAGTCACCTCCGTGGTGCCTCCAAGTATCAAAGACTCATGATGCGCCTTGCACTGTCCATTTCTATTGGTGCAATCCATATGCAAATGAGGAGGTCTGCATGTACCTTTCCCAGTGAGCTCTAACAGATGAGTTTCCTGCATCTGTGGGTCCTGCAATGCTGGCTGCTTCCCTGCCCTTCCTCTTGGGAGCACAGCAGGAAGTCACTGCTAATTAAGTGATGCATAAACGATGGTGCAGCAGAGTTCACAGCCACCCTCTGTGCCAGCCCAGCGCTCTACACACATGGGCGGAAACGAAAACGCCCAGAAGCGTAGAGTGACGCATGAATTATGCAAATCAAGAGCATGCAGCATTGCCAGGTGCTCGCTAGAGAGGGCGGGCTGGCCACACTTTACACTAAGATGTCTAAGCATTTGATTGGTGCAGAGGGAGCTATGCCAGTGTACGCTTTTCTTCTCTGGCCCAAATAGCACACCCTCGTCCTTGTGCTTTTTTGGCTCGGGAATGGTGGCACTCCACTTTCCGGCACACATGCATGTGAGCTTGTACAAAGTGTGATACAATTCACAGAGTCACAATGTGCATGAGTTTAAGAACACTGCAAGTCACCATATTCACAAATCACGGCCTTGAATTTCTGATTGGTGCTTATACCCAAGGCCAGCCATAGGATTTGCGGGGCCATGCGGGGAAAATTAAGTGTGGGCCCCTTAATTTGCATGTGATAACATCACAGGAAGTGACATCACAGGAAGTGACGCCACACGATAATGACCACTACTTATGTAAGCAGCACTGAAAACATGGTAATCCGAGAGGAGAATTTTCAATAACTACACTAGCAACGTTTAAAAGGTGCATACCTTTTAAGCCAAACAATGTATAATGAAATATTGCAAAGAAAACAAAATCCAAACATGAGCCATGCACTTTAATGGCACTTTTATGTGTTCTTGTGTGGAAGCGTCTGCATTAGAAACATGACAACCTGGTGTGGAATCCTGGTAGCTGAACACTTGAGCAAGTACATTTTTTTAATGCTGGCCTCAAAAACACAGAATCCGGATTGTGCCTACCTGTTGAAAAAAGTGGGCGGTCGCTGTCCACCCGCATGTATGACTTGTGCCCTGAAAATCCGTACAGGGCCAGAAACAAAGAAAATATCCCCTCCCGTCTCCAGGATGGCAACCTCTCCTGTCACATCCTGGGTAAATATTCATGGCTCGCTTCCTTGCTTCATATGTAATGTGAGGAACATGTTACATTCTGCTCACACGCTCTTTGGGTTGGGAAATATAAACATGTGGAAATAAAACAAATAATGAAAAAGGTTTTGTACAAGATCTTTAATTGTGCTGGAGGAAGGCACAGTCTGTAGGCAGCGAACTGCTGCTTTGCATGTGCTTTCAAAATAAAAATGCCCCTTTGCAGTTAACCTAACAATGTTCTCTTAAATAGGCCCTCAATAGTAAATTGCACCCACTTTAAAAGCTCTGCTTTAAGAAAGAAAGTGATCAGCAGTGCTTATGAGGCCCCAGCACATATTGGGCCCCTGGGAGGGGGTGAGGGGGTTGTAGCTCCAGAGTCGCAGCAGGAGATTGACAGGTGACAAGTTTCCTCCCCAGAAGAAACAAAAGGGAGCCAAACCTCGAGGGACAGCAGCCGCTTTCAAAAAATATATTCTGGCAAACTTCCTTGTCATCATGCAGGGGTGTGCCGCCTGTGTGCTCAGAGTGGACTGTATCAAGCTTGGGG
The DNA here is from genome assembly GCF_040938575.1 of Ambystoma mexicanum. Taxonomy (NCBI): domain Eukaryota; kingdom Metazoa; phylum Chordata; class Amphibia; order Caudata; family Ambystomatidae; genus Ambystoma; species Ambystoma mexicanum. The sequence continues at coordinate 24,967,400 of NC_090931.1, forward strand.
ACTCTGAGCACACAGCCCACGCTGCAGCCTGCATGCATGCTCCAGCATGCGCCGCCTGTGTGCTCAGAGTGGACTGCATCAAGCTTGGGGACTCTGAGCACACAGCCCACGCTGCAGACTGCATGCATGCTCCAGTATGCGCCGCCTGTGTGCTCAGAGTGGACTGCATCAAGCTTGGGGACTCTGAGCACACAGCCCACGCTGCAGCCTGCATGAATGCTGCAGCATTCACCGCCTGTGTGCTCAGAGTGGACTGCAGCAAGCATGGGGACTCTGAGCACACAGCCAGGCTGCAGCCTGCATGAATGCTGCAGCATGCGCCGCCTGTGTGCTCAGAGTGGACTGCAGCAAGCATGGGGACTCTGAGCACACAGCCAGGCTGCAGCCTGCATGCATGCTGCAGCATGCGCCGCCTGTGTGCTCAGAGTGGACTGCATCAAGCTTGGGGACTCTGAGCACACAGCCCATGCTGCAGCCTGCATGCATGCTGCAGCATGCGCCGCCTGTGTGCCCAAAGTGGACTGCAGCAAGCATGGGGACTCTGAGCACACAGCCCAGGCTGCAGCCTGCATGCGGGGACAATTGCAGCCGCAAATGCTGCACACTCCTAGCGTCGGCCCTGCTTGTACCCTCCTGTGAATGTCGTTTTTTCCACAAAAGGGCGTGGCTTACCTCGCGGACGCGTTTCTTAGAGTCCTGGCACTCTGGGGTGGCAGCCGAGGGGTGTCTGGGAATAAGACATGGCACAGCCAACACCTCCTTCAATGTCCCTAGTGTGCTCTGGACATCAAAGCACTGGTTTTTGATATGTCTAAGTGAATGTGTTTGGGTTTTCATTCGGACTGATACGTCTAAGTGAATGTGTTTGGGTTTTCATTCGGACTGATACGTCTAAGTGAATGTGTTTGGGTTTTCATTCGGAGTGATACGTCTAAGTGAATGTGTTTGGGTTTTCATTCGGAGTGATACGTCTAAGTGAATGTGTTTGGGTTTTCATTCGGAGTGATACGTCTAAGTGAATGTGTTTGGGTTTTCATTCGGAGAGATACGTCTAAGTGAATGTGTTTGGGTTTTCATTCGGACTGATACGTCTAAGTGAATGTGTTTGGGTTTTCATTCGGAGTGATACGTCTAAGTGAATGTGTTTGGGTTTTCATTCGGAGTGATACGTCTAAGTGAATGTGTTTGGGTTTTCATTCGGACTGATACGTCTAAGTGAATGTGTTTGGGTTTTCATTCGGACTGATACGTCTAAGTGAATGTGTTTGGGTTTTCATTCGGAGTGATACGTCTAAGTGAATGTGTTTGGGTTTTCATTCGGAGTGATACGTCTAAGTGAATGTGTTTGGGTTTTCATTCGGAGTGATACGTCTAAGTGAATGTGTTTGGGTTTTCATTCGGAGTGATACGTCTAAGTGAATGTGTTTGGGTTTTCATTCGGAGTGATACGTCTAAGTGAATGTGTTTGGGCTTTCATTCGGAGTGATACGTCTAAGTGAATGTGTTTGGGTTATAATTCGGAGTGATACGTCTAAGTGAATGTGTTTGGGTTATAATTCGGAGTGATACGTCTAAGTGAATGTGTTTGGGTTTTCATTCGGAGTGATACGTCTAAGTGAATGTGTTTGGGTTTTCATTCGGAGTGATACGTCTAAGTGAATGTGTTTGGGTTTTCAATCGGAGTGATACGTCTAAGTGAATGTGTTTGGGTTTTCATTCGGAGTGATACGTCTAAGTGAATGTGTTTGGGTTTTCATTCGGAGTGATACGTCTAAGTGAATGTGTTTGGGTTTTCATTCGGAGTGATACGTCTAAGTGAATGTGTTTGGGTTTTCATTCGGACTGATACGTCTAAGTGAATGTGTTTGGGTTTTCATTCGGACTGATACGTCTAAGTGAATGTGTTTGGGTTTTCATTCGGACTGATACGTCTAAGTGAATGTGTTTGGGTTTTCATTCGGAGTGATACGTCTAAGTGAATGTGTTTGGGTTTTCATTCGGAGTGATACGTCTAAGTGAATGTGTTTGGGTTTTCATTCGGAGTGATACGTCTAAGTGAATGTTTTTGGGTTTTCATTCGGAGTGATACGTCTAAGTGAATGTGTTTGGGTTTTCATTCGGACTGATACGTCTAAGTGAATGTGTTTGGGTTTTCATTCGGACTGATACGTCTAAGTGAATGTGTTTGGGTTTTCATTCGGACTGATACGTCTAAGTGAATGTGTTTGGGTTTTCATTCGGAGTGATACGTCCAAGTGAATGTGTTTGGGTTTTCATTCGGAGTGATACGTCCAAGTGAATGTGTTTGGGTTTTCATTCGGAGTGATACGTCCAAGTGAATGTGTTTGGGTTTTCATTCGGAGTGATACGTCCAAGTGAATGTGTTTGGGTTTTCATTCGGAGTGATACGTCTAAGTGAATGTGTCTGGGTTTTCATTCGGAGTGATATGTCTATTTTTCCGGACATACTATCATTTTGATTGAGCCCTGATTTTAGAGGGTCTTTGCGGTGAGCTGTGGACATTTTATGGCGTATTCCTTGCTTGAGTTATGAACTATGAAAAGTATGAATTACGATTTGCAAGATGTCCTAAATGTGTATAATGATGAAATTATGATGATGTAAACAAAATTTGAAAGGATGATTTTATTATCCAATACAAATAAAAAAATAAAAATAAAAAAAAAGACATGTCTACGTGAATGTGGTCGTGTTTTCATACAGAGGGAATGTGGTTAGGTTTTCTAGGTGTAGATTGTCCATGTGAAGGTTATTGCCCCGTAGGCCAGTCTGTAGGCTCAGACTGGCCTACAGGGCAATAGGGCAATGCCTGAATTAAAAATGCAAAATGCTAGTGTCAGCCATTTTTTTGGATCAAAATGGGCCAATTTTTGGCCAGTTTAATGAGTGACGTGACTCTGCAGTTAGTAGTTTTGAACATTGTTGCTGAATAAATATTCTTTAAAAATGTGCTTACATTTTAACAATAAACAGCCCCTTGTCAGTATGTCACCAGAGGAAAGGATTGCCATTGCAACTGTGGGCCACTTTTTCATTGGTGCCCGAGGCAGTGTTTTTGCTCCAGCCCGGCCTTGTGAGCCGCCCCTGCCCAATCCCTGCATACAAAAAAAGAATATATTTAAATTTCAGGTTGTGGTCTCATGCCCCTCCCCCCCCCCCCCAGGAATGCGGCCACACACCCTTGGGGGCAGCCGCAACCCACATTGGGAAGACCTCTGCATTAACCCTTTTCAGTGCCGACCATGGTGAGGAGGCAGAGCTCTGCACGCCGATGCTCTGAGAATGAGTCGCACTACAAGTCCCAGAAACCAAAGTGCTGTTATCTTAAGGAAGCAGGACTCAGTGAGTGGTACTTTTTGACTGGGGGCCGGTGGCAACTGTACCCTGATACAGGTGGACTGCCAGTCCTCCAATTTATCATCCGAAGCACACATCTACAAGTCTTAGAATCGCTAAGATGGGGCCAAGTCAGATCCGCACTAATGGAAGTATTGTGTTTCCAATAGCGCCAGGCAGCCCAGCTGGAAAGCACCGGGGCGCTTTACTATAGCGTCCGATAATGTGGAGGCTCTTGGAAGAGGCCTTCATAGAAATGCAGGGCTCAAGTCGAGGGTACACTGTACTCCAGCCACGTATTTCAGAGGGCGGACGCCGCCCCCCTGTGTGTTTTAGCGCTGGGTGTAAAATGAGAACATTTGACTGCTTTCTTTGAATGTACGCCTAACTGGGGGTGTGAGCCTGAGGGTCACAGGTTGGGCACTTCACCGCTACACCATATAACCTGACGAAAAATAGCACATGACTAAAGTTCAAATGACATATTTTGGGACAGTATGTTCCAGGGCTAACGTTGGTATTGATTCTTGGAGTTTAAAAAATGCAGACCGACCTTTCAAGAACTATTAGAAGAACATACCCACTCTTCTTTTTGGGTGAGTCATGTTTTTATGATAGACAAATGCCATTCGCCCACGGCAATTTGTATGGTTATGGAAAGGCAATTGAAGTACATTTGCATATTTCACTTTGATATGCTAATTTCAGGTGACCTCGCGCATGTTAGAGTCCCCCAGATTTTTTAGGACTACTCAAAGTACACCCTGCGTCCACTTTACAAACCAGGAGCTACTTGGATTACAGCTGGCTGTACAATGGACTTCTGCCATCAGGCTCACGTTCACCCTACTCTGGCTTTATTGAAGTCATTGCTGTGCCTATTTTACTATTCTAAAAAAAAACGAAACTACAAGCCCCAGCATGCTTCTGGCTACAGAAAAGTCATCGCAATGCTGGCAGGGCCCAGTTTCCAAGCTTAATAGAGCCTGCAAGCCCCTCCCCCGCACAGCCCTGTGGGGCGTAAACTGTCGGGCCTGGTTTACAAAACCACTTTTCAATGGTAAGGTCCCATTGCAATGCTTTGTGAATCAGGCTCTGCGTGCAATGCTTCTCTGCGGAGCTCACAGCACCCTCGGGCCACAGATTGCGTTCCCAATGCAGCATTGCTCAGCACTAGCAACGCACCTCCAACTTTCTCGCTATAGGAGGGCTCTCCAGACTTTGCAACCACAAACCTGCCGATTTTATTTGTGGTATTAGGTGGTGCTATAAGCCAAAGCGTTTGCATTTGATTACAGCTAGGATGGAGGATGATATATAATGGTTGTGTTGAGCTATCCCTTGATAGTGCGCCGAAAAATAATGGAATGGCAAGTAGTGATGATTAATAAATTCCTTTTATTTTTGTGATGTTAGAGCCTTTGTGGATGACACGTGTTTCGGCAGAGCTGCCTTTATCGAATCCAGGCTATATAGATAGCTCATAAGTCACTGCATAATGCATAAAGGTGCTGAAGTTCACAGGGATGAATCCCTCCTGGTACAAAGAAGTCCTCCGTATGTACGAGTGTCACTGGATTCGATAAAGGCAGCTCTGCCGAAACACGTGTCATCCACAAAGGCTCTAACATCACAAAAATAAAAGGAATTTATTAATCATTACTACTTGCCATTCCATTATTTTTCGGCGCACTATCAAGGGATAGCTCAACACAACCATTATATATTGTCACAAACGGAGTGGAGGGACTCTAAGTCTCTGTAGTAGCTAAACCTGGTGCGACGCAAGATCTTTAACATCACCTCAACTTTCATGGACAAACCCTTTTAATTTAACGAGGCGCGTAGGTACTGCAGCAGGTGTCATCACAAACAGTCCCTCACCAAGAATGCAATAGGATGGAGGATGGACCAGCGGAGGAGCACACAGTCTGTTGGTGTAGTTTGGTATTTTAACCACCCATTGACTGCCCAGGGACATGCTAATCCCTCTTGCCACTGTCACTCGCCCTGCCCACCCAAAATGCACCCTCTTGGGATTTCTTTGATCCAACTGTTTCATGCAGTAACATCAAATGTTGAGCTGTATAGTGCCTGCCATTGTTATTTCTAAGCAGTCTCTTGGAGTTAATGGCATAACTGCCAATGCCAATGCGCAACCAATGTATGTCATCCCAGCTGTTCCTTGCACTGAAGTTCCCTTAAAAAGAAGCATTGGCAAAGCCGACCGTTTTGGCTTGTGTTTAGTCATGGGTGTGTCCCTTAAGAGGCGTAAAAGTGTATGATTGAAGGTGTGGGGGTGGGGAGGGTACTGCTTAAAGCTGCATGCTGTGGGGGACAATGACAACCTAATGTTGGGCATTTAAATGATTTTTCTTTCATTGTGTTTGGGGGAGGGTGAAAGGGAGGACCAGGTATGCGGATTGAGTCAGAGTTGGGGGGTGGGGGGGGGGGGGTGGCGAGTAATGGGTTTGTGGAGGATTAGGGGAAGTAGGAGAGGGCAGGGCAGGGGCAACATGGTGCCACTACTTTTATTTAGACTTTAACCCCTAAGTTCTAATTTTCCATTGCATTCTGGTGCTTGTAGTTTTTATTTTGCATTTTTTAAATGAATCACTACAAATATCAATGCAAGTAGGCCTGGTAGGGCGCTATTCCCTCCCCTCAAATAAAACGTCTACACTTTGCAACTTTAAGAAAGATACGGCATAGTCACATGCTCAGGCAACAAGCCATGGCCTGTGCTTAAGGCCGTCTCCCGTTTCCAACACAATTATTAAACTGCATTGAAAGCGTGCAGGAACTTAGGGTGAACAGAGTAACTTTCATAGAAAAATCTGAATTCTTCCGAAAACAAAAACCTGTCAACTATTTACAAGACCGGTATTGGAAGTCTAATAGGATCAATGGAGCCCAGATTGATCGAAGTCCTAGAAAAATAAACGGTTTATACATAGGATTGCGAAACAAACCTGTGTCAATTGACACATGTAATGTAATAGGGCATTCGTATAGCGCACATTCCTATTATTATGGCCTCAAAGTGCTACAGGAAAACACCCTCTTGACACTGAAGTCTGTGGAAAGGGAGGTTCGTCAGAGGAGTTTAGAATCTGTGAGTGTATTATCCCATACCAAGGTATGTAGGGTTGGCCAAGTCCCTGCTAGCGACCTATATCGAGCTGGCGTGTGGATGGGTGCGTTGTGGTTAGTATGCAAATCCAGGAGACTGATTGTTACTCCAGATAGTCTGCATTTTTGTCTTTGGAATTAGCTGCATTCTAATGGTAGTGGTGTTGTGCGATGTGTCTTCAAGTATCGTATGATTGCAGATGTACGCAGGTGCGTGTCCGACCCTGCGGCTATTTTGTATTGACATGGAGTGTGATACGTATCGGTGTGTCCTGGTTGATTTCTTATTTCATTGACGATGTGCGGATCCTGTCCTGTGATCTGCTGGAGTCCTTTCTCTGCGTCGCTCAGTATATTCATGAGGGACTCAATGATGCCAGCCTATTGGGCGGGCGTTAAATAGCATGAGGAGTGGAGTGGGTTTGTCAGGACACAGGGGGGAAAGCCAGGTCTTGAGGGCCATCCAGAAGGCAAGGTGTTCCTCTAAGCATAATCCATATTGTGGGTGCTTGGACGGAAAGAAGGACCCCCTATTCTGGTTGATTGGACCGGAACCTGATGTCAGGTTTCTGTTGGGTCTGTAGGGGGTGAGCTTTTGTTGTAGGCATTCTGAGCCGGTCTTGTGCAGAGCACAGAGGGTGATGCCCATTACTTTGAAAGCGGACCGTCGCCCGACATGGAGCCAGTGGGGGACACAGAGAGCAGGTGTTATGTTCTCTCTGGGGCTACGGGCTGGGAGGAGCCTAGCTGCAATATTTTGGACCCTTTGGAGTTTTCTGAGTTGAGACGCAGGGGCGCCCAGCTATAGGGAGTTTGCGTAGTCTAGGCGAGTGAGGATGATAGTGATTGCTGTGACTCTCCGAGGGTAGGACAGGTAGGGGAAGATGCGGCAGAGAATGCAAAGGTGTAGATGGCATGAGGTAGACACAGAGTTGATGTGGTGTGAAAGGGTCACGCCTATGTCCATGGTACATCCCAGGTTCTTTACTGAGTTGGAAATAGCGGGAGGAGGGCCTAGAGAGGATGGTCACGGGAAGGGTTGGGGGAAAAGAATAGACTTTCCGCAGAAAATGATTTTGCTTTTTCCAGGGCGTAGGAGGGGGTAGTTGGCTGTTATCCAGTAGCCAATTTCTGTAAGGCACGAGGTGAGGTTGGGAGGGGGTTGAAAGAAGTCTAGGGATCTTGAAGATGATCTGGATGTCAGCTGCATACTTTTAGCAGGTTAGTCCGGTTGGTGAGGAAGGAGGATCCACCTAAATGCAGTATCCCTTATGTGGAGCAAGTAGAGTCCATCAGTGAGATAGTATTGGTCGATAGTGGCAAAGGCTGTCACGAGGGCAAGCAGGATAAGTGTGGCACTGACTTCAGAGTCTGCGGATCGCTTGAGGTCAGTCCAGGCCGAGGCTAGGGATGATTCAGTTCCTCATAGGGGTCTGAAGCTGGACTGGGTGGGGGTCGAGGAGGAGGTTGGATTCGGTGAGGAGGCAAAGCTGGGAGTAGGCTGTTTGGGCAATTAGTTTGGCTATGAAGTTGCTGTTAGAGATGGGACTGTAGTTGCCAGCAGGAGGGAGTTAAGGGAGGGATACTTGAGTGGGGCTTTGATTTGCAATCTCTTGAACGTTTATTTATTTATTTATAGAGCTCATTAGTCCAAAAAGAAAATTGCAGCTGACTAAAACCAAACAACAAAAAAAAAGTAGTGGATACAAGCACAAAAGATAGAACAGCAGGTACATAAAAACAAATACGATGAAAGGGACTAACAAAATGAAAACAAAGTAACTACATCAAAACACACAAGAGAATCGGAAGACAAATTCAGAAGCCAGCATAACCAGCAGAATAAAACATATTATGTAAAAACGCTGGTTTTTAGAGCTTTCTTAAAAGGGCCAAGTGACGACTTAGAGTGCAGCTGGGATGGCAGTCCCTTCCACAGAGGAACCATATACTTAAAGTTCCGTCTACCTGCCCTCGATCTTACTCTGTGGCACAGCTGGCATGCGCCTCTGGCCAGATCTAAGAACTAAACAGGCGCTTTCCATGCCAGCCTCTGCTTCAAATTACATTGCATAAATCAGACAATTGGGCATTTACAAACCCAAGGAATTCATATGTTTAACTGAAGCTGCCAGCAGTCAGAAACACAGCGCCTGTCTACGAGGAGCTTTAATTAAGGCTGGGTCAGCTGTACATAATTCAGTAGCTTTGAAAGACCTCATTAATGCATTACATTGAACTGTCTTTTTATAACACAGCTCCATTTCCTTGTTCCTTCTGGGATTCTGATCAAATGGGGAAATCGTGAGCATAAAACGAGGGGGCGGGGAGAGCTATTATCTTTCGATCTGCATTTGCGGAATCCAACTTTCAATGTGTGAATCGGGAGGGGCTGTCTCTGATTGTTGCCCGCCCTTTATCGGCTCAGGGAAGGAGTCTATACCGACCCCAGGAACTATCTTAATCTGTATCTTGGGCCGGAAGCCCTACAGTGCCCGGGACTGATGATCCTGGGCGATTTTAATTTCTGGTGCAATGCTCCTGAACACCCAGACTGGCTGAAACTGGATGAAATACTTGTGGCCCATGACCTGGCTTTAGGAACCACATTGCCTTCCCATCATCTGGGACACGGCCTGGCTCTTCTTCTGTTTCGAGGGATAACTGTAATCCATCAGGAATGTGGCAGTGACAGGGACTGGCCACTTCATGGTTGTAGTTTCCATTCCCACTGATCACGCAGGTGTTTCTAAGGTTTCCCTGACAACCGATGTTTTCTCTAACAGTAAGAACGGTCTTGATGCCATCACAGGACTCCAACTAAGTGCAGAATCAAAAACCTTTTCTATTTGGGATAATAGTGAAAAATACAATAAAACGATTATGACTTATTTAAAGAATTGTAATGCAAAGGGACCCTTGAAAGCAAAAAAAAAATAAAAAAAAAAGTCAAGAATAAAAATAACCCTTCGTTTTCGGACTCTCTAAAAGATTTCAAGCAAAAGTACAGCAAAAAAGAAACAAAAAAATGGTTGAAAACCAAAGACACCATTGACTGCCAAAATGCAAAATTGCCACTAGCAACCTATAAATAGGGAAGAGTATTGGCAAAGCTTCAGTGCTTCCTGGGGCAAATCAAGTCTTCAAAGAATTGAGCTAAGGAATTATTTGCCATAATTAGGAAGTTAACATCACCTGAATGTGTCTCATTCACGTTGTCTCCCTCTCTTACCCCGGCAAATGAGTTTAATACCTTTTTTATGAGAAAGTTAACTCTCTTTGTTTACATTTTGATTCACATATAGTAAATCCATAATGTTCTGGTCAGACTGCTGAACAACCTTCACCCCCTCATAGTCACATTTTTCCTTTTCACCTGTAAAATCAGATGATATTGAAACTGATTTGTAAACTCAAACCAAGGAATCACGGCTGCGACCCCATTCCAGCCCACCTGGTCGTGCAGCAAGCCTCGTCTCTCAAACTACTAGTGACAGATTTTGTGAATGTTGCATTACAACAGAAAAGCATACCTCAAGATCTTAAAATGGCCTATCTTACACCATTAGTGAAGAACACTACATTGGACCATCAAGTTCATTTAAACTATATTCCCATTGCCGGTTTACCCTGGCCTTCAAAGATTCTGGAAAAAGTTGTTACTACACAGCTGCAGAGCTATCTGGAAGACAAATCTATTCTTGATGACTCCCATTCTGGTTTCAGACCTGGTCATGGGCCCGAGACAGCTCTGCTAGCTGTGTGCGATGACACAGTCGATTTTGGCCAACTGTTGACTAGACTCTCTGAGGTTGCCCGGGTTTCTGAGGGCACGTTGAAGTGTTTAAGATCGGACTCAAGTAGTTAAACTTGGAATCTCTTGTTCTGATAATCTTGCTGTGTTATGTGGGGTGCGCTAGGGGTCCCCCCGGTCCCCGATATTGTTTAATGTCTACCTCAGGCCATTGATGGACATTTGCGCCAGGTCAGCATTGCACTTAAAATCTGCACAGGAAGCCACTGAACGCATTCTAGCCTGTGCTAACGCAATCCAATTGGATGCTTGATAATAGGCTCCAACTCAATCCATCGTATGACGTATTAAGAGACTTCCATGCTGCTACTTCCTACCTCGTCATGTTTGCTGCTGCAACCTACTTCTCATGTAAGGTAAAAACTTTAGGCTGTCCATGACAGGCATCTCTGGGCTGTAATGCTCATATTTCTGAAGTCGTTAGATTAATTTTCTATCAACTCAGCCTTTTAAAAGCTATTTTGCCATATGTCTCTGAAAGCAATCGAGCTGTGGTACTGAGAACAGTGGCAAATGCCAGACTTGATTATTGTGGCATTCTTCTTATAGGAGCAAAGGAGAGCCAGTTACATCGGCTCCAGGAGGCCCAGAATGCCGCCGTTAGACTGGTTTTCAATCTGTCAAAAAAGGTACCAATCTCGGGGCATCGGAGGAAGCTGCACTGGTGGCCTGAGCCGAAGCGGGTTGAATTTAGATTACGCTGCCTAATACACAAATGAAAACTCGGGAGGATAGCTCAGGGGCAACGTGCTCGCCTTGGAAGCAAGACGACACGGAGCAACACGGGCTCGAACCCCGGGTCTGCACTTAGGAACCTCTGGGTATTAAGCACGTTATAAATGACCTATCATATCATATCATATCATATCATATCATATCATAAACAAGGTGTGGCACCCACCGATACAGTCTCTAAAATCAGGCTTTATCAGCCATCTCGCTCGCTAATCTCGGCTGGAGAAAAGCTGTTGGTTGTATCCCCTTCTCGTTTTGTTTCCCGGGATGACCGTTGTGTTTCCATCAGGGGCCCTTGCCTCTGGAATGCACTACCAACCAAACTACACAATCTATCATCTATTGTCCTTTTTCAGTAACACATTCAATGACTCATAAATCAAATCATAACCAGGCTCTTGCCAAGCCATGTGTGACCAATGGTAAGCAACCTGACTGTATCAAGCCATGTGTGCCCAATGGTAAGCAGCCTGACTGTATCAAGCCATGTGTGCCCAATGGTAAGCAGCCTGACTGTATCAAGCCATGTGTGGCCAATGGTAAGCAGCCTGACTGTATCAAGCCATGTGTGGCCAATGGTAAGCAGCCTGACTGTATCAAGCCATGTGTGCCCAATGGTAAGCAACCTGACTGTATCAAGCCATGTGTGTCCAATGAAAAGCAGCCTGACTGTATCAAGCCATGTGTGCCCAATGGTAAGCAGCCTGACTGTATCAAGCCATGTGTGGCCAATGGTAAGCAGCCTGACTGTATCAAGCCATGTGTGCCCAATGGTAAGCAGCCTGACTGTATCAAGCCATGTGTGCCCAATGGTAAGCAGCCTGACTGTATCAAGCCATGTGTGACCAATGGTAAGCAGCCTGACTGTATCAAGCCATGTGTGCCCAATGGTAAGCAGCCTGACTGTATCAAGCCATGTGTGTCCAATGGTAAGCAGCCTGACTGTATCAAGCCATGTGTGTCCAATGGTAAGCAGCCTGACTGTATCAAGCCATGTGTGTCTCAAGCCATGTGTGCCCAATGGTAAGCAGCCTGACTGTATCAAGCCATGTGTGGCCAATGGTAAGCAGCCTGACTGTATCAAGCCGTGTGTGCCCAATGGTAAGCAGCCTGACTGTATCAAGCCATGTGTGCCCAATGGTAAGCAGCCTGACTGTATCAAGCCAGGTGTGGCCAATGGTAAGCAGCCTGACTGTATCAAGCCATGTGTGGCCAATGGTAAGCAGCCTGACTGTATCAAGCCATGTGTGGCCAATGGCAAGCAGCCTGACTGTATCAAACCATGTGTGCCCAATAGCAAGCAGCCTGACTGTATCAAGCCATGTGTGCCCAATAGTAAGCAGCCTCACCGTATCAAGCCATGTGTGCCCAATAGTAAGCAGCCCGACTGTATCAAGCCATGTGTGCCCAGTAGTAAGCAGCCTGACTGTATCAAGCCATGTGTGGCCAATAGTAAGCAGCCTGACTGTATCAAGCCATGTGTGCCCAATAGTAAACAGCCTGACTGTATCAAGCCATGTGTGCCCAGTAGTAAGCAGCCTGACTGTATCAAGCCATGTGTGCCCAAATGTAAGCAGCCTGACTTATCAAGCCATGTGTGCCCAATAGTAAGCAGCCTGACCGTATTAAGCCATGTGTGCCCAATAGTAAGCAGCCTTAATGGATCAAGCCATGCGTGCCCAATAGTAAGCAGCTTGACCGTATCAAGCCATGTGTGCCCAATAGTAAGCAACATGAACGGATCAAGCCATGTGTGCCCAATAGTAAGCAGCCTGACCGTATCAAGCCATGTGTGCCCAATAGTAAGCAACATGAACGGATCAAGCCATGTGTGCCCAATAGTAAGCAGCCTGACTGTATCAAGCCATGTGTGCCCAATAGTAAGCAACATGAACGGATCAAGCCATGTGTGCCCAATAGTAAGCAGCCTGACTGTATCAAGCCATGTGTGCCCAGTAGTAAGCAGCCTGACTGTATCAAGCCATGTGTGCCCAAAAGTAAGCAGCCTGACTGTATCAAGCCATGTGTGCCCAATAGTAAGCAGCCTCACCGTATCAAGCCATGTGTGCCCAATAGTAAGCAGCCTGACTGTATCAAGCCATGTGTGCCCAGTAGTAAGCAACATGAACGGATCAAGCCATGTGTGCCCAATAGTAAGCAGCCTGACTGTATCAAGCCATGTGTGTCCAATAGTAAGCAGCCTCACCGTATCAAGCCATGTGTGCCCAATATTAAGCAGCCTGACTGTATCAAGCCATGTGTGCCCAGTAGTAAGCAGCCTGACTGTACCAAGCCATGTGTGCCCAAAAGTAAGCAGCCTGACTGTACCAAGCCATGTGTTCCCAATAGTAAGCAGCCTGACTGTATCAAGCCATGTGTTCCCAATAGTAAGCAGCCTCTCCGTATCAAGCCATGTGTGCCAATAGTAAGCAGCCTGACTGTATCAAGCCATGTGTGCCCAGTAGTAAGCAGCCTGACTGTATCAAGCCATGTGTGGCCAATAGTAAGCAGCCTGACTGTATCAAGCCATGTGTGGCCAATAGTAAGCAGCCTGACTGTATCAAGCCATGTGTGCCCAATAGTAAGCAGCCTCAACGTATCAAGCCATGTGTGCCCAATAGTAAGGAGCCTGACTGTATCAAGCCATGTGTGCCCAGTAGTAAGCAGCCTGACTGTATCAAGCCATGTGTGCCCAAAAGTAAGCAGCCTGACTGTATCAAGCCATGTGTGCCCAATAGTAAGCAGCCTGACCGTATTAAGCCATGTGTGCCCAATAGTAAGCAGCCTTAATGGATCAAGCCATGTGTGCCCAATAGTAAGCAGCTTGACCGTATCAAGCCATGTGTGCCTACTAGTAAGCAGCTTGACCGTATCAAGCCATGTGTGCCCAATAGTAAGCAGCTTGAACATATCAAGCCATGTGTGCCCAACAGTAAGCAGCATGACTGTATCAAGCCATGTGTGCCCAATAGTAAGCAGCCTGACTGTATCAAGCCAAGTGTGCCCAATAGTAAGCAGCCTGAACGTATCAAGCCATGTGTGCCCAATGGTAAGCAGCCTGACCGTATCAAGCCATGTGTGCCCAATAGTAGGCAGCTTGTCTGTATCAAGCCATGTGTGCCCAATAGTAAGCAGCCTCGTCATATCAAGCCATGTGTGCCCAATAGTAAGCAGCCTGAACGTATCAAGTCATGTGTGCCCAATAGTAGGCAGCCTGACCCTATCAAGCCATGTGTGCCCAATAGTAAGAAGCCTGATAGGATTAAGCCATGTGTGCCCAATAGTAAGCAGCCTCATTGTATCAAGCCATGTGTGCCCAATAGTAAGCAGCCTCAACCTATCATGCCATGTGTGCCCAATAGTAAGCAGCCTGAACGGATTAAGCCATGTGTGCCCAATAGTAAGCAGCTTCTCTGTATCAAGCCATGTGTGCCCACTAGTAAGCAGCTTGACCGTATCAAGCCATAAGTGCCCAATAGTAAGCAACATGAACGGATCAAGCCATGTGTGCCCAATAGTTAGCAATGTGTGCCCAATAGTAAGCAGCCTGACCGTATCAAGCCATGTGTGCCCAATAGTAAGCAGCCTGAACGGATCAAGCCATGTGTGCCCAATAGTAAGCAGCCTGAACGGAACAAGCCATGTGTGCCCAATAATAAGCAGCCTGACCGTATCAAGCCATGTGTGACCAATAGTAAGCGGTTTGGCCGGATCAAGACATGTGTGCCCAATAGTAAGCAGCCTTAATGGATCAAGCCATGTGTGCCCAATAGTAAGCAGCCTGACCGTATCAAGCCATGTGTGCCCAATAGTAAGCAGCCTGACCCTATCAAGCCATGTGTGCCCAATAGTAAGCAGCCTGACCGTATCAAGCCATGTGTGGCCAATAGTAAGTAGCCTGAACGGATGTGTTCCTTAACTGGAAGCCAGTGGGAGACCCTTCTGGCCTCTGTAACATGGGCTTGTGGATGTAAACGGGCACCAACCTTCCGGCATTGGGAATCTGCCTGCGGCAAAGGAAGAGATAATGAGAGGAGTGCAATGCTGCCTGCACAGGCTGAGGAAGGATATCTTTAAGGAGGGAGGGAGGGTGGGATCTCCGGGATCCGGACAGACCTGCTGGCTGCTGGCAAGTAGCTTCAGGAATTCAGGTGGCGAAATGGCAATAGAACCCTGTGCCAGTCAACAGTGTAAGTATCTCCCATCTAAGAGCCTCATTGGCAGCGCCGGCCTCTCTTATCTGATGTGTTGGGCGTGCGGGGGTCAGGGGGGTAGGGGCGGTGGGGGGATCGGAGATTCTGTACTTTGAATAATTGCATGAGCTGCAGATGGTGTCATTGCTTGTGAATCTTTCTGAGGTTCTGCATTTAGGCAGCTGGAAGGAAGAGGATGCACGCGCCCTCTCCCACCGCGCCTGCTCGGGGAGCCCTGGAAAGACTCCCCAAAGCTGGCGTGGTGGGGGCTATGACTCCTTGGGGGCCGGTCGCCCGGCACGCCCTCCCCTAAGGCCGGCTCTAATGAGAACCGAAGTGCGGCGCCCATCTCAAAGGTGGCAGGCGGCTGAGGCTTGCGCGCGTGGGCACCTGCCAGGTCCGCCCTCCCCCACAATGCATTGCATGAGAACAAGCCCCAAACTGGGCCAGCCGGTCCAGGGCAGAGGGCGCATCTCGTGCACATTTCTCGCGGGTGACACGTGTGGGAGGGTTAGGGCGCAGTGTGAGCCCGCGAGCCCGCCCAGGCCACGATAGCCACTGCACTGTGTCTACCGGCCGGGAATGAAAACGTGCTAAGCAGGGCTCCCAGGCGCCTCTCCCTCCCCCACCGCGCCAAGTGCATTCTGGTAGATGCAGTCTTGCTTCACATCTCTTGAATACGTAGGCTGTTCCCAGGACATAGCCTGTCTGTCATCAGACAATGGATTCATGGCAGATCTGTGACACATCTGATTATTCCTGATGACGTGTCAGATGACGTCATGCCAACGAGCCAGTCGCCACTTCCTTTGACACAGTAATGGTAACTGGTGCTTAACTCCACTTTATTCAGTCCAGGATGAGCGAGACTACATGTCCCAGAATGCATGGATTGGCTCAATGAATGTTCTGATTACTTACCGGTAATCTTCATATAATGAAGTGGCTAATGGACACTACAGATGCCTTAGGCCCAGCCCCAGCTGGGCCAAAAGTAATCAGAAGACTGTCAGAGCGGCGGAAAGGGGCAATTCTAGCCAAGTACTCCAACACCGCCCGCCGCACATCAATGTTATGCCAAGCCACTTCCTCTGGCGTTTGCGGATTTTGAAAAAAGGCAGGGAGAACCAGATCCTGAGAGGTGTGAAAACGAGAAACAACTTTAGGGAGAAACTTCGGGTCACACCTCAGCACCACCGAGTCCGGCAGAACCCTCAGGAAAGGGGGGTGACAGAACAGAGCCCCAATCTCCCCAAGCCTACGGGCAGAAGTTATGGCAATCAGAAAAGCAGTCTTCAGCGTCAGATGTTTCATATCAATTTCGGAAATGGGCTCAAAGGGAGGCCCTTGAAGAAACTTTAAGACAAGAGGGAGATCCCAAGGAGGAAGCCCCTTATAAGTACAAGGACGGGAAGAAGAAAAACCCCTGAGCAACTTCCCCACCAACACCTCCCCTTCCAAGTGCCCATCAGAGTCCCCCAAAAGGAATTTTATGGAGGCCCACTGAGAGCGAAGCGTGGAAACCGCCAGGCCCTTGTCAAACCCCTCCCGGAGGAATTGAAGGATAGCGGGTAGGCCAGAACTCAGGGGGGGAATCCCAGACCACCCACACCAGTCCCGGAAATGGCTCCAATGTCTGCCGTAAGCCTTCAGAGTGGAGGGTCTAAGAGCATTCATTATGGAATCCACCACAGGACCAGAAAACCCCTGAGATATCAGCCTAGCCCGTGCAATATCCACACTGCCCATTGTATCTGGCGGACCCCCAACTGTAGCGCCCCCAGAAGGGGACAAGGCCACTTCGGAACCAGCCAAGGCTCCTGGCACCGAAGCTACAACAGAGAGGGGAACCAACTCCGGCGGGGCCAGTATGGAGCGAACAACAATACAGTCACCCTGGATATTCTGATGCGCTGAACCACCCGAGGCAGAAGAGGAATAGGTGGAAAAGCATAAAGGAGACCCTGAGGCCACTGCACAGAGAGGGCGTCCACCCCCCACGCACCCTCTGTCTGAAAACGAGAGCAGAAGAGGGGAACTTTTGCTGAGGCTGGAGACGCAAATAGGTCCAGAATAGGGGTCCCGAACCTGACACAGATCTCTGCAAAAACCTGGGTCGAGAGGACCAGTTCCACCGAGGAGGGAAACCGGCGGCTGAGTAGATCCGCCCGAACATTGTCCACCCCCCTGATATGTGAAGCCACCAGGGACACCATATATGATTCCCCCCAGGCCCCTATTTGAGCTGCCAGGGCATTCAAGGAGCGGCCGGAACCCCCTTGGCGGTTGACGTAAGCCAAAGCTGTCGTATTGTCCGTCCGGACCAAAACTGCCCGGCCCATCAGCAACCTCCTGAAGTACACCAGAGCCCGGAGAATGGCACACAACTCTTGCCAATTGGATGTCCGATGGCTCTCTTCCGGATCCCACAAACCCTGAGCAGAGAGGACTCCCAACGTAGCTCCCCAGCCCCTTCCACTGGCGTCGGTAGTAAGTGTGGTCACAGGAGGAATGATCAGGGACACCCCAGCCCGTAGTTTCGGAACCCTCAACCACCACTGCAGGGAGACCCGCAGCGCCAGAGACACCGGAATCAAAGCCTCGAAAGCTTGAGATGAAGGGAGCCAGTGGGAGAGAAGGTAGGACACCAGGGGGCGTAGATGAAGACGGGCAAAGGGAACTAGAAACACGCAAGAAGCCATGTGCCCCTGCAATTTCAGCAATAGGCGGGCCGGGACATACTGCCTCCCGAGAACCCTGCCCAGAACAGTCTGCAAGCGATGGACCCTCTCCAGGGACAGGAACACCTTCCCTATCCTGGTGCAAACCTGTGCACCAATGAAAACTAGATCCTGAGAAGCCTCCAGTTGGGACTTCTGCCAGTCCTGCAATGCCTGGCAGACCAATCGGAGATGAGAAATGACAGTCTGCCGGCAGGACGCTTTGACCAACCAATCGTCCAGGTAGGGAAATATCTGAATGCCCCGCAGATGTAAGTGCGCCACCAGGGAAGCCACCAGCTTGGTGAAAACTCTGGGGGCAGATCGCAGTCCGAACGGGAGCACCCTGAACTGAAAATGTCGGGATCCCACTGCAAAGCGGAAGAACTTCATGTGCCAGGGACGGAGAGCCACATGGTAATAAGCGTCCTGGAGATCCAGAGATGTCATCCAATCCCCCTTTAATAACATCGGAAGAATGTTCTGTAAAGTCTCCATCTTGAAGTGTTCCTTTTGGACAAAGCAGTTCAGGGCTTTGAGGTCCAGAATTAGACGGTACTTCCCCGAAGGTTTGGGGACCAGGAACACCCGTGAGTAGAACCCCTGACCCTGCACAGGGAGAGGAACGGGCATGATGGCCGCCTTCAACACTAATTCGGAGAGCGCTGCGTCCATGGCCAACCTCTTGAGCCGAGACCTGGGAACCACAGTCCGAACCATGCAATGCTGGACAGGAGGAGACAGGAAATGCACTCGATACCCCCATTGTACTGTGTCCGGAACCCATGAGTCGGAACACCACCTTTCCCATACTGGAAAAAACTGCCGGAGCCGCCCGCCCACCGGCAATTCCAAACCGTCAGGACTTAGGTGCGGCCCAGGACGTGAAGAGCGTGGAGGACCCAGACCCACCCTAGCTCTCTGAAAAGAATGTGATGAGGAGCCAGGAAAAGACCTGCTGGTCACTGGACCAGCCCCAGAGGAAGATTTCTTGGCCGTTGAAGGAGGCTTGCGTCGAAGTTTGTCAGCATGTTTGTCCGCCCTGAAAACTTTGTGCACCTTATCCTCAAGGCAATCACCAAAAAGCCTGGACCCAGTGAAAGGAAGTTTCAGGACAGCCGCCTTCTGAGACCCATCAGTCTTCCAGTCCCTCAGGTGCAAATGCCTCCGGGCAGATATACCAGCTCCCATGGCCATGGCTGAACCACACACCCCATCAAAAGCCAGATCGGCCAAAAACTCAACCTGTCTCTGCATGTCTGTAAGCAAAGGGGCACAATCAGAGCCTTCATTGACAGCCTTTTTCAACTCCCTGAAGCCATTCAACACTGTTTCAGCCATGTAGGAACCATAGACATTTGCTCGAAGGGCCAGATGCGCCCCTGCATGAACCTTCTTAAGGCCGGAATTAACTCGGCGGTCCACTGGATCCCGGACGGCCGCCTCCTCGGCCGACATAGAGGAGCGACCCACCAGGCTGGCGAGGATATCGTCGACCTCAACTGGATCAGAAAGCAAAGTCTCGCCCTTCAAAGGGTAAAGTTTGGACATGAAGCGGGGCATTGCAATCTTCTCCGGGTCATGCCATTCCTGGAGGATTTTTTCCCGGATATCGGACACCAATGGCAACCCCTTCCTAGGTGTATGCTTATACTGGCGAATAGAAGGGTTGGCCCCCTCCACCGGCACCAGGGGCTCTGAAAATCCCATGCAATCCCCAACTTGAGCCAGCACCTCCTCCACTCCCTCTCTGTCCAGATACTTCCCTTCAGCATCAGCCGAAGAGGATTAAGAAAAGGCTGATGACTCAGCGCCAGAAGAAGAGGAGGATGAGGAAGACAGACGCCTGCGCTTGTGTCCATGAGCACGTGTGTGACTCCCTCTACGATGCTTACGTAGCTTCTTCAACTCCTTTCTGGTCAGGGAAATACGCTTATCCTTCTTCTTTCTCTTTCTGTGTAACTCAGGAGAAGAGGAAGACGAAGAAGAAGAAGGCAGGACCAGATGCCTGCTCTTTGCAGAATGTTTTCCCATGTTGAGTAAGCTCAGAAACAGTGACCAAGGAAGCCTGCTTCACCAAAGACCCCTGTACACCGAACCAAGGCTCCACACACAAGCAACTGCCAACGTGCCTCTCCCACATTCAAATAGAGGCCAGAAAGAACAACAACCAATAGGAACAACATCAATTAATTCCTATGGCAACATGCCTGCAGCACCAGAGGAGGAGCCCACCCTCCTCCGAAGCACGTGGCTCAAACAAGAAAAAGGAGCCGCCAATCCGTGCACAGCCGCCCATGCAGCATGGCCATGCAACAGGAAAAACATGCCCCCCCTTCTCCTTACCTTAACCTGGGTCCGTTCTCCCAGAACCCGGGCCACTATGCCCTGCGCTGGCCAAAGCCCAGCAGAAACCAGGCAAGGCAGCCTGACTCAACCGGGTCCCAAGCCCCGCAGGGAACCCAGGAGTCTTGCCACACCTGAAGGAGCCGAAGGCCCCGCCACACAGCCCCACCAGGGGGCCAGCATTCGGAGCTCCCCAGCGGCCCGCGCCGGGAAGAAAAAACAAGCCCAACCTGCCGGAGGCAGGACAAATTAAACTAAGTGACGTGGGTGTGGGGGAGGAGTTATAGAAATAAGAAGAAATAGAAGAAGGTCCTGTGTCGGAGGCGGGTGCCTCATGAGGTAAGTACTGTGACGAGGAAGAGTGGACGTGGAGGTAACGCAGCTACTGTTCAAATTGTTTTCGGTCTGCTGAACCCTATTACCAAGAATAATGTCCTGATCACGTTTTCCATGCCCACGGCCCGCCCCCTCCAGAGTCCCCTCCCATCTCCTCTGCCCCCTGCACTCTACTTTTAACCGCCATGGGTGGGCCACCTCTGTGTAGCGCTCCGTTGCTTCCCAGCTGGGCTCACGCGTTAGTAATTACATACATGCTTACATGCACACACTGACATGCAAGAGGAGGGTGGGAGTTGCCAAGAAGGTGAAAGGAGGCAATGGGTGCTTACTGGGCGCAGTCCGGATAGGTGATGCGGTGTCAGGGCAGATTTCAATGTCTCTCTCGGGAGGGAGGGGGACAGGGACGGAAAGACGCCTCCCAACAGCTCATTTGAATCCGGAAGGGGTGGGGCTGGACTCTATAACTATGTTTCTAAATCACCGGTGTAAATGCCATTGGGATAATTAGCTGCACTGCCTGCACATATAGAAGCGATTGATACATGCACACACGTGATGAGGTAACACACTGTAGACTGCAAAGAAAAGGCAGGCAGGGTCATGGGCAAGCAAAGCCACGGACAGGCAAAGCGACAGGCAGCAAAGGCAGGGACAGGCAAAGTCACACACAACAAAGCGATGGTCAGGCAAAGCCACAGACAGGCAATGCCACAAACAAGCCAAGTCACAGACAGGAAAAGTCACAGGCAGGCTAAGTCACAGGTAGTTAAAGTCACAGACAGGCAAAGTCACAGAAGCAAAGTCTCAGACAGGCACAGTCACAGGCAGATAAAGTCACATAGAGCATACTGATGGATAGGCAAAGCTACAGACAGGCAATGCCACAGGCAGGCTAAGTCACAGCAAAGCCACAGGCAAGCAAAGTCACATACAGGCAAAGTCACATACAGGAAAAGTCACAGGCAGGCAAAGTCACAGGCAGGCAAAGTCACAGGCAGATAAAGGCACACAGAGCATAGTAATAGACAGGCAAAGCCACAGACAGGCAATGCCACAGGCAGGCAAAGTCACAGGCAAAGCCACAGGCAAGCAAAGTCACAGACAGGCAAAGTCACATGCAGGAAAAGTCACAGGCAGGAAAAGCCACAAACAAGCAAAGTCACACACAAGCAAAGTCAGAGACATGCAAAGTCACAGACAGATAGCGCCACATAGAGCACAGTGATGGATAGGAAAAGTCACAGACAGGCAACATACCAGGCAGGCAAAGTCACACAAATCAAAGTGATGGACAGGCAAAGCCACTGACAGGCAAAGCCACAAGCAGGTAAAGTCACGGACAGCAACGTGATAGACCGGCAAAGTCACATACAGGCAAAGCCACAGACAGGTAAAGTCATGTGCAGCCAAAGTCATACACAAAAGTGAGAGACAGGCAAAGTCACAGACAGGCAAAGTGACAGACAGGCAATGCCACAGGCAGGTAAAGTCACGTACAGCATAGTGATGGACAGGCAAAGTCGCAGACAGGCAAAGCAATGGGCAAGCAAAGTCACAGAGAGGTAAAGTCACAGACGGGCAAAGCCACAGGCAGATAAATTCCCGTACAACAAAGTGGTGGACAGGCAAAGTAACAGACAGGCAAAGCCACAGGCAAGCAAAATCACAGGAAGCCAAAGTAACACACATCAGAGTGGTGGACAGGCAAAGTCACAGGTAGGCAAAACTGCAAACTAGCTAAGTCACAGACAGTCACACCCATAGGCAGATAAAGAGATATACAGAAAGAGACAGAGGCAAAGTCACAGATAGGCAAAGCCACAGGCAAGCAAAGGTACAGTCAGCCAAAGTCACACATAGCAAGGTGATGGGCAGGCAAAGTCACCGACAGGCAAAGCTACAAGCACGCAAAGTCACACAGAGCAAAGCAATGGGCAGGCAAAGTCACATATAGGCCAAGTCACAGGCAGCTAAAGTCACACACAGCAAGGTGATGGACTATCAAAGTCACAAACAGGCAAAGTTACAAACGAGCAAAGTCACATAGAGCAAAACAATGGACAGCCAAAGTCACAGTCAGGCAAAGTCACAGACGGGCAAATACACAGACTGGCAAAGTCCCATAGAGCACAGTGATGGACAGGCAAAGTAACAGACAGGCAAAGTAACAGACAGGCAAAGCCACAAACTGGCAAAGTCACAGACAGCAAGGTGATGAACAGGTAAAGTGACAGGATGGGCAGAGTCACGAACAGGCAAAGGGATTTTGATGAAGTCTGGGGCTGGTAGTAGCAAACAGCTGCATCCATTGGTTGCCCAGTAAACTGTAGACATTGAATGTGTTGTGTGGGCTTTTTAGCGCCCTCGTATGTCTACTCGTTGCTTTTCAGACACCTTCAGTGGAGCCGGGGTTCCATACATTTGGCTCCAGTCCTTGGGCATTTTCTCATGGATCATCAACGCTCAAGATATTGCATTCAATGGTTCAGCTCTTAATGGCGGATATGTCTATCATTTGGTGACCCCTTCTAAGCCTTCAAAGTCTCCAAGATGGTGTCCCCAGATCCCATCTCAGGGGGGTGGGGTGCTTTCTGAGATGGCATGTGAGCCCCAGAGTAGTCTTTATGGCAGTCTCCTGGTTAAGTGCTTTAATGTCAGGCCCTTCATAAAGTGCTTGAACCCCTAAATTCCATACCCTGTACACCCCCTAAAGCATTACAAGTAGCACCATATGCACTTCTTACGACAAGGACCACTTGGTGAGGTTGTCTTTATGCAAGCATATCTTCTGCTATGAGGTACTGACCACCCCACCCCCCGTAGCCTCAGCTGCATGTAACACTTTTGTTCTCCCGCAGCGTGGGCACAGGGCATGGCGCCTAGAAGCCATGTGATATGGTAGGCTATGAGAATGGCGCTATATACCTGGTTATTGTGTATCGGCTGGCCTTGGATCCCAGCTCCTAGAAGATATGGGCTATGAAGTGTTTATGAATGAGCTTTGCAGCCCCCAAACCCCCACCCCTACGATCGCTCTAATGGCTCACACGTGGTGTCTCTAGGCCGTCTTTCCATGTAAAGCAAGATGGCTGACATGCATGTGTGCTTCTCTTTCAGAAAACGCCTGACATCTACTCTGTGGAGATCCATGGGGCGAAGGACGTTGAGCACCCCAACAAGGGACCTGACAAAGACACATTAAAAGACCCGAAGAAGAAGTTTCACAAAAAGAAAAAAGGCAAGGACGTGAATGAGCTGAAGCAAGAACTTGAACTGGTGAGTGGCGCGCCGCGCCAGCTAGTGCGCAACAACTGCCCCATGCCATTGCCATGTCCACTGCTTCAAGCAAACTAATCTCATTCTGGTGTCCATGCATTGGTGAATGTTAATAAGTCTATTGCAATACAATAACATTAAAGTAAACATTCTAAGTTATGATTCGCTACTGCACCTGTGCCTGCCCCTAAAGTGACCCCCCTCCCACCCCTCAGCACGAGCCTGGTTTGCCAAAGACAACAGAGGACTCAGCTCGAGGGACCTCTAATAAAGTTAAAGAAACACCAAAACAGTGCTTATTCCACACGAGGCACCCAAAGTGTATTGTATTTCTTGGGGGCATAACTGTCTGTTGCAAATAATAATTGCCCCCAGAGTCCCAGTTTCCCATTATCTTGCATTGCTCCCAGAGTCCCACTTTCCCATTATCGTGCATTGCCCCCAGAGTCCCAGTTTCCCATTATCTTGCATTGCCCCCGGAGTCCCAGTTTCCCATTATCTTGCATTGCCCCGAGAGTCCCAGTTTCCCATTATCTTGCATTGCCCCCAGAGTCCCAGTGTCCCATTATCTTGCATTGCCCCCAGAGTCCCAGTTTCCCATTATCTTGCATTGCCCCCAGAGTCCCAGTTTTCCATTATCTTGCATTGTCCCCGGAGTCCCAGTTTCCCATTATCTTGCATTGCCCCCGAAGTCTCAGTTTCCCATTATCTTGCATTGCCCCCAAGTCCCAGTTTCCCATTATCTTGCATTGTCCCCGGAGTCCCAGTTTCCCATTATCTTGCATTGCCCCCGAAGTCTCAGTTTCCCATTATCTTGCATTGCCCCCGAAGTCTCATTTTCCCATTATCTTGCATTGCCCCCAGAGTCCCAGTTTCCCATTATCTTGCATTGCCCCGAGAGTCCCAGTTTCCCATTATCTTGCATTTCCCCCAGAGTCCCAGTTTCCCATTATCTTGCATTGCCCCCAGAGTCCCAGTTTCCCATTATCTTGAATTGCCCCCGGAGTCCCAGTTTCCCATTATCTTGCATTTCCCCCAGAGTCCCAGTTTCCCATTATCTTGCATTTCCCCCAGAGTCCCAGGTTCCCATTATCTCGAATTGCCCCCAGAGTCCCAGTTTCCCATTATCTTGCATTGCCCCCAGAGTCCAGTTTCCCATTATCTCGAATTGCCCCCAGAGTCCCAGTTTCCCATTATCTTGCATTGCCCCCAGAGTCCCAGTTTCCTATTATCTTGAATTGACCCCAGAGTCCCAGTTTCCCATTATCTAGCATTGCCCCAGAGTCCCAGTTTTCTATTATCTTACATTGCCCCGAATGTCTGAGTTTCCCATTATCTTGCATTGCCCCAGAGCCCCAGTTTCCCCTTATCTTGCATTGCCCCCTGAGTCCCAGTTTCCCATTATCTTGCATTGCCCCTGGGGTCCCAGTTTCCCATTATCTTGCATTGCCCCCCAAGTCCCAGTTTCCTATTATCTTGCATTGCCCCCGAAGTCTCAGTTTCCCATTATCTTGCATTGCCCCCAGAGTCCCAGTTTTCCATTATCTTGCATTTCCCCCAGAGTCCCAGTTTCCCATTATCTTGCATATCCCCAAGAGTCCCAGTTTTCCATTATCTTGCATTTCCCCCAGAGTCCCAGTTTCCCATTATCTTGCATTGCCCCCAGAGTCCCAGTTTCCCATTATCTTGCATTTCCCCCAGAGTCCCAGTTTCCCATTATCTTGCATTGCCCCCAGAGTCCCAGTTTCCCATTATCTCGAATTGCCCCCAGAGTCCCAGTTTCCCATTATCTTGCATTGCCCCCAGAGTCCCAGTTTCCCATTATCTTGAATTGACCCCAGAGTCCCAGTTTCCCATTATCTTGCATTGCCCCAGAGTCCCAGTTTCCTATTATCTTACATTGCCCCCAAAGTCTGAGTTTCCCATTATCTTGCATTGCCCCGATAGTCCCAGTTTTCCATTATCTTGCATTGCCCCCAGAGTCCGTCCCAGTTTCCCATTATCGTGCATTGCCCCAGAGTCCCAGTTTCCCATTATCTTGCATTGCCCCCAGAGTTCCAGTTTCCCATTATGTTGAATTTCCCCCAGAGTCCCAGTTTCCCATTATCTTGCATTGCCCCAGAGCCCCAGTTTCCCATTATCTTGCATTGCCCCCAAAGTCCCAGTTTCCCATTATCTTGCATTGCCCCCGTAGTCCCAGTTTCCCATTATCTTGCATTGCCCCCAAAGTCCCAGTTTCCCATTATCTTGCATTGCCCCCGGAGTCCCAGTTTCCCATTATCTTGCATTGCCCCCGGGGTCCCAGTTTCCCATTATCTTGCATTGCCCCCCAAGTCCCAGTTTCCCATTATCTTGCATTGCCCCCAGAGTCCCAGTTTCCCATTATCTTGCATTGCCCCAGAGTCCCAGTTTTCCATTATCTTGCATTTCCCCTAGAGTCCCAGTTTCCCATTATCTTGCATTGCCCCCGAAGTCTCAGTTTCCCATTATCTTGCATTGCCCCCAGAGTCCCAGTTTCCCATTATCTTGCATTGCCCCCAGAGTCCCAGTTTTCCATTATCTTGCATTTCCCCCAGAGTCCCAGTTTCCCATTATCTTGCATTTCCCCCAGAGTCCCAGTTTCCCATTATTTTGCATTGCCCCCAGAGTCCCTGTTTCCCATTATCTTGCATTGCCCCCGGAGTCCCAGTTTGCCATTATCTTGCATTGCCCCCGGAGTCCCAGTTTCCCATTATCATGCATTGCCCCGGAGTCTAAGTTTACCATTATCTTGCATTGCCCCCGGAGTCCCAGTATGCCCCCGGAGTCCCAGTTTCCCATTATCTTGCATTGCCCCCGGAGTCCCAGTTTCCCATTATCTTGCATTGCCCCTGGAGTCCCAGTTTCCCATTATCCTACATTGCCCCCGAGTCCCAGTTTCCCATTATCTTGCATTGCCCCCAGAGTCCCAGTTTCCCATTATCTTGCATTACCCCCGGATTCCCAGTTTCCCATTCTCTTGCATTGCTTCCGGAGTCTCAGTTTCCCATTATCTTGTATTGCCCCCGGAGTCCCAGTTTCCCATTATCTTGCATTGCCCCCAGAGTCCCAGTTTCGCATTATCTTGCATTGCCCCCAGAGTCCCAGTTTCCCATTATCATGCACCAATGCACCAGAAATTGATGCACCCAGGATTCCCTGTCTTGCCTTGATGTGGCCCTGATGTGCCCTGACCACTGTGGGTTCTGCATCTTTAAAGACTTGCGTCCCTCTGTTAGGGAAGTTTTTATTAGACTTCAGGGGAACTATACATGGAGCCCGGCACTGTTGTGGGGCTTCCTGCCGACGCACCTAGAATCCCTATCTTTATGGATAGGAACATACAAAGCACTGGATTCATCGGCCGGGCAACACCTGTGTAGCTTTGGGCCTGTGTTTGGGCAAATTCTAACCTCGCCAAATTTAGTCAGGCGATCAGGGACTTATTATCCCAGGCTGGTAGTTCAAACATCTCCTGGCTTGTGGCATTAAACGAAAATGGACTAACATGGGGCGGGAACATTTCTGGCGTGAACCGAAACTATTCTGGTCAATTTTAAAGAAAAAATGAAACCTGCATACCTCAAAAGATGGGAAAGTGACACTTTGGTTAAATTGGCCCAGTCAAATGGCCTTAGCAGTTACGGGCCTTGGCAGTTATGGGCCTTGGCAGTTACAGGCCTTGTCAGTTACGGGCCTTAGCAGTTGCGGGCCTTAGCAATTGCGAGCCTTGGTAGTTACAGGCCTTGGCAGTTACGGGCCTTAGCAGTTACGGGCCTTGACAGTTGCAGGCCTTAGCAGCTACAGGCCTTAGCAGTTTTGGGCCTTAGCAGTTACGGGTATCAGCAGCTATGGGCCTTAGTAGCTAAAGGCCTTAGCAGTTTTGCGCCTTAGCAGTTACTGGTCTCAGCAGTTATGGTCTGTAGCAGTTACAGGCCTTAGCAGTTTCGGGCCTTAACAGATACGGGCCTTGGCAGTTGCAGGCCTTGGCAGTTACGGGCCTTAGCAGTTACAGGCCTTAGCAGTTTCCGGTCTTAGCAGTTACAGGCCTTGGCAGTTACAGGCCTTATTTTGATGCGATGCAGCCCAAATTCATGAGAGCGCTCTATATGAAATTATGTGTGGGGCCCCTCCCGTTTGCAGGTGGCTCCCCTGATTGTCCACATTGCCTGAATACTGTGGAAAGCATCATCCATTTTATTTTCTTCTGTCAAGAATATCTGGAGCGCAGAAGAAAATATGTGTTCCCCTTTTTAAACAACATTGTACACGTAGGGTGGACGATGCGATGCCCTCCTCATGTGCTTGGCCCCACATTGCATGGGACATTATGGGACGTTATGGGATACCTGTCTGGAGGCGAAGGTCAGGGATTATAGCGCTTAAGTTATTTCTCATCCGTTTTATGGCTTTGCCAGTTTTTGTGTTTAAATAAGCTTTATGGGAAAGGTTGGGTGCTACTCTTTAAAGGTTCCAACCTTGTTTTATGACGCATTGTTTAATGAAATTCAAATATCGCTCACTAATGTGTTGGGGGGACGGGGTCTTGTGAAATGACTATCATGTTTCTTTGCATCTGGTTTCTTTTTACACAATGTTATCATCTGCTTCTTGATTCATTTGATGTCATGTTGTTTTGATCTATTTATCATCATTTGTGGTATAAATATATATATATCAGATGACGTGTCACCAGGACGCTTTTACTTCTGTCTCATCTTCCCTGGGGACCACCTCACCCACTTGCCTGCTCCATTATACAGGAAGCCCCCTCCTGTACTTATGATGGGGTTAACACCTGTAGATATTGTTACAAATGGGAATGTTCACAGCTCTTGATCTACCTTCTCCTGTTAGTGAATGGGAGTGTCACAGATCTTGATTTACCTTCTCCTGTTAGTGAATGGGAGTGTCACAGATCTTGATTTACCTTCTCCTGTTAGTGAATGGGAGTGTCACAGATCTTGATTTACCTTCTCCTGTTAGTGAATGGGAGTGTCACAGATCTTGATTTACCTTCTCCTGTTAGTGAATGGGAGTGTCACAGATCTTGATTTACCTTCTCCTGTTAGTGAATGGGAGTGTCACAGATCTTGATTTACCTTTTTCTGTTAGTGAAGGGCTGTCCCCAGCTATTGATTTGCCCTTTCCTGTTAGTGAATGGGACAATCCACAGCTCATGATTTATCTTTTCCTCTTTGTGAATGGGAGTGTACACAGCTCTTGATTTACCCTTTCCTGTTAGTGAATGGGAGAATCCACCGCTCTTGATTTACCTTTTACTGTTACTGCACAGGAGTGTCCCCAGATATTGATTTACCTTTTCCTGATAGTAAATGGAGGTGTGCACAGCGCCTGATTATCCTTTTCCTGTTAGTGAATGGGAGTGTCCCCAGCCCTTGGTTTGCCATGTCCTGTTAGTGAATGGGAGTGTCACAGATCTTGATTTACCTTCTCCTGTTAGTGAATGGGAGTGTCACAGATCTTGATTTACCTTCTCCTGTTAGTGAATGGGAGTGTCACAGATCTTGATTTACCTTTTCCTGTTAGTGAAGGGGCTGTCCCCAGCTATTGATTTGCCCTTTCCTCTTAGTGAATGGGACAATCCACAGCTCATGATTTATCTTTTCCTCTTTGTGAATGGGAGTGTACACAGCTCTTGATTTACCCTTTCCTGTTAGTGAATGGGAGAATCCACCGCTCTTGATTTACCTTTTACTGTTACTGCACAGGAGTGTCCCCAGATATTGATTTACCTTTTCCTGATAGTAAATGGAGGTGTGCACAGCGCCTGATTGGCCTTTTCCTGTTAGTGAATGGGAGTGTCCCCAGCCCTTGGTTTACCATGTCCTGTTAGTGAATGGGAGCATCCGCAGGTCTTGATTTACCTTTTCCTTTTAATGAATGGGAGTGTCCACAACTCTTGATCTACCTTTTCATGTTAGTGAATGGGAGTGTCCACAACTCTTGAATGACCTTTTCCTGACAGTGAATGGGATAATCCACGGCTCATTCTTGACCTTTTCCTCTTAATGAATGGGAGCATCCACAGCTCTTGAATGACCTTTTCCTCTTAATGAATGGGAGCATCCACAGCTCTTGAATGACCTTTTCCTGACAGTGAATAGGAGAATCCACGGCTAATTCTTGACCTTGTCCTCTTAATGATTGGGGACATCCACAGCTCTTGAATGACCTTGTCCTGTTAGTGAATGGGAGCATCCACAGCTCTTGATTGACCTTTTCCTGACAGTGAATGGGAGAAGCCACAGCTCTTGAATGACCTTTTCCTGACAGTGAATTGGAGAATCCACGGCTCATTCTTGACCTTGTCCTCTTGATGATTAGGGACATCCACAGCTCTTGAATGACCTTGAATTATTTGCGCCACAACATGGGGATTTGTGCGCCATTCTGCCCGCAAATCCTTGTTTAACAAATGGGGATTTGCGGGCAGAAGGGCGCACAAATCCCCGTTTTTCGGCGCACATATTCCATGAATCAGCCCCTTAGTGAGGTCATAGTTGAGGGAGGGTCGTTGGGGAATGGCTGCAGGTGCTCCTGCGAGCCACGAGACAAAGCATGAAGGGTCTCCATGGAGGCGAGGAAGAGAAGGAAAGGTCCTTAGTTGACAGAAGGAGAACCCAAAAGACTTTAGTTTGATCGCAGAGACATTTTGATGGACTCTGGAGACTTCCTGTGATTCAAGAGACTGTACCATTGAACCCAAGGAGAAGCCATCCTTTACAGTACTGGAAGAACACTTAGTACCGCCCCCCCCATCATCCCGACAAAGAGAATAAACCACTTGAGTGTCCTTGTGTGTTGTGCCATTTACAGCATTTGTTGCACACTCCACAAGATATGGCCACTTCCTTTACATAATGGTAGCTTTGCGTCTATAGTGAGTGGGTTTCTTGGGAAGTTGAAGATTTGAATGGCCTTTGGTTCCTTTGGGTGGGATCACCCTCGCCTGTATATGATAAGACGCTGATTTTGCAATGCTTTAAAGCGCCCACGCGACGGTGTCCTTGGAAGCGGAGATGTCTGGTGTCTCCATGCACCTGCCATTGGTTGATGCTGATGGGTCTCCCAAGCCGAGTTGCCTGGTCGAGCGGTCACCCAATCTCTTCTTGGCAACCTCAAAAAGAAAGCAGGGAAGGTCTCCATCCCAGGAGCACTCTGCCAGGCTCTAAGTAGAGAGTTGGGATAAATCTCTGTCAATGGGCGACCTCCCTGCAGTAGGGTCTTGGTCCATGTGACAGTGCACTCCTGAGAGGGCCTAACACACTCCTTGGCCCTCGGTAGAGTTAACAGACTCATTCCTGCACCCACCTCTACAGGGTTCTCTGGACCTGCCTGGCCCAGCGGAAGCTTCCTTCTTGCTTAGCTATGAAGGTAGCCTGGAATCCATCTTTCCTCTCAGGCTTAAGGTGGTGAAAAGCCCCTCTAGCCTATTGGTCTCTCGCCCAGCCTTCCACTAGTGGTTGACTCCGTCTTGCCCCTTTTAGTAAATCTCATCCTTCAAAGCAACCTCCAGCTATTTTCTCTAACCTCCATTCTTCTCAATGTGCATCCTGCTCACCAGTCGCCTCCAAACGGCTCACTCCAGCTCCTACTTGAAAACCCCAGTCATGGAGAATGGCTACGCCCGGTTTCTCCTCCTCCGAGGTGGTGCATATGGGAATGTGTTGCACCTTTGTACAGTAGGCTCGGCCGGTTGGTGATTGGACTATGTTCTTTGAGTTGTGTGGTCTATCTGGGTCATGGCCTGCGGTTATAACAATGGCCGCCGCCATCTTGGATTCCAACATGGCTTCCCACTGAATCCCTCTGCCTCTCCAGCACGTGAAACAGCAGTCAGAAAACCGCTTGGCGAGCTGGGGAAGCGTTTCTGTAATAGATTGCGGAAGAGTTGCTACTTTGCAACCCGTCATGTTAAGTAGAGTAGGAGAGCAGTGGCTGTGTAGTATTGTAGCCACACTAGTCACAAAGGCCATGCTGAATGTGTTCTCAACCCACGTTCATAGTAGGATTATGCCCTGTTGCTCTGTGTTTCATCTGTTCTGATTTCTCTGGAAAGCCTCCACTTTCAAGTTCATATTTCCATGACGACCCTTCTTAAGAAAAGCAGGTATCAAAATAACTTTCTGCAACCTCGGATAACCTCAGATCGCCAGCCAGAGGTACCATTGAACCTTTAGCACCTCTTCAGGCGCCTGACACCTCCAGACTGGAGCCCTTACAGGGGCGGGCACACACTCCTATTCTAGGCAAGAGGTTCTGCTCAGCATGGAGGAGCAGCTTGCCCTGGGCACAGTGAAAGTGGGCAGGTCTGACTGACCTCGAGCCCCCATAGACGTCAATGGAGTTGTGTTATGTTTTTATGGAGAAATCCACTGGCCTGCCCTTAGGACTCTGTGAGGGGTGCCTGGGGGCCTCTCGTCTAGCCAGCCTGTATGACCACCCCGCTGTGAGTCCCCGGGGTCCGGCAGGGAACATTGTCACAGTGTACCTATTCAGCCACAGGCATGCTTCTTATGTTCGCTTATCCAAATTAAAATGCCCTACAGATTTGACCACAGGTTAATCTTCTTTCTCTCTTCAAATTGCAGGATGACCACAAACTTGGCATTGAAGAGCTTGAAGAGAAGTACACAACCAGCCAGTTTCGGGTAAGTCTGCCATGGGCGCAAGGGTGGTCCTTTACAGCACCCAGCGGCTGAGATTAGCATTCTTTGAAGTCAACCATGGGCGTGCATTCAGAGTTTGCACGAGATACCCCAATGCCTTATGCAGGTTCATGGACGCCTCCCTGATGGGTGAGTGCAGTGTCCCCAGGGCCACCCTGGTGGGCTAGTGTAGGGCCCCACACGCCTCCCTCCTGGGTGAGGGCAGGGTCACCAATGCCTCCCTGATGGGTGAGGGCAGGGCCACTAATGCCTCCCTGATGGGTGAGGTCAGGGCCACTAATGCCTCCCTGATGGGTGAGGGCACGGTCACCAATGCCTCCCTGATGGGGGAGTGCAGGATCCCCAGATGCCTTCCTAATGGGTGAGTTCAGGGTCCCCAATGCCTCCCTGATGGGTGAGTGCAGGGTCCCCAGATGCCTCCCTGATGGGTGAGTGCAGGATCCCTGATGGGTGAGTGCCGGGTCCGCAGATGCCTCCCTGATGGGTGAGTGCAGGGTGCAAAATGGCTCCCTGATGGGTGAGTGCAGGGTCCCCAGATGCTTCAATTATGTGTGAGTGCAGGGTCCCCAATACCTCCCTGATGGGTGGGTGCAGGGTCCCCAGATGCCTCCCCGATGGTTGAGTGCAGGGTCCCCATATGCCTCACTGATGGGTGAGTGCAGGGTCCCCAATGCCTCCCTGATGGGTGAGTCCAGAGTCCCCAGATGCCTCCCTAATGGGTGAGGGCAGGATCTCCAATGCCTCCCTGATGGGTGAGTGCAGGGTCCCCAATGCCTCCATGATGGGTGAGTGCAGGGTCCCCAATACCTCCTTGATGGATGAGTTTCAGGGTCTCCATATGCTTCCATTATGTGGGAGTGCATGGTCCCCAGATGCCTCCCTGATGGGTGAGTGAAGGATCACCAATGCCTCCCTGATGGGTGAGGGCAGGGCCCCCAGATGCCTCCCTAAAGGGTGAGTGCAGGTTCCCCAAAGCCTTCCTGATGGGTGAGTGCAGGGTCCCCAGATGTTTCCATTATGTCTGAGTGCAGGGTCCCCAGATGCCTCCCTGATGGGTGAGTGCAGGGTCCCCAATGCTTCCCTGATGGGTAAGTGCAGGGTCCCCCAATGCCTCCACGATGGGGGAGTGCAGGGTCCCCAATGCCTTCCTGATGGGTGGGTGCAGGGTCCCCAGATGCTTCCATTATGTTTTAGTGCAGGGTCCCCAGATGCCTCCATTATGGGTGAGTGCAGGGTTCCCCAATGCCTCCATGATGGGGGAGTGCAGGCTCCCCAATGCCTCCCTGATGGGTGAGTGCAGGTTCTCCAATGCCTTCCTGATGGGTGAGTGCAGGGTCCCCGCATGCCTCCATGATGGGTGAGTGCAGTGCAGGGTCTCCAATGCCCCCTTGATGGATGAGTTTCAGGGACCTCATATGCATCCATTATGTGGGAGTGCATAGTCCCCAGATGCCTCCCTGATGGGTAGTGAATGATCACCAATGCCTCCCTGATGGGTGAGTGCAGTGTTCCCAGATGCCTCCCTGATGGGTGAGCCAATGATCACCAATGCCTCCCTGATGGGTGATGGCAGTTCCCCAGATGCCTCCCTGATGGTGAGGGCAGGTTCCCCAACGCCTTCCTGATGGGTGAGTGCAGGGTCCCCAGATGCTTCCATTATGTGTGAGTGCAGGGTCCCCAGATGCCTCCCTGATGGGTGAGTACAGGGTTCCCAGAAGATTCCATTCTGTGTGAGTGCAGGGTCCCCAGATGCCGCCCCGATGGGTGGGTGCAAGGTCCCCAGATGCCTCCACTAAGTGTAAGTGCAGGGTCCCCCAATGCCTCCACGATGGGTGAGTGCAGGGTCCCCAGATGCCTCCCTGATTGGTGAGTGCATGGTCCCCAGATGGTTCCATTATGTTTGAGTGCAGGGTCCCCAATGCCTACATGATGGGTGAGTTCAGGGTCCCCAATGCCTCCATTGTAGGTGAGTGCAGGGTCCCCATTAGCCTCACTGATGGGTAAGTGCAGGTTCCCCAATGCCTCCTTGATGGGCGAGTGCAGGGTCCCCAATGCCTCCATTATGTGTAAGTGCAGGGTCCCCATATGCCTCCATTATGGGTGAGTGCAGGGTCCCCAATGCCTCCCTGATGGGTGAGTGCAGGTTCCCCAATGCCTTCCAGATGGGTGAGTGTAGGGTTCTCAATGCCTCCATTTTGTGTGAGTGCAGGGTCCCCATATGCCTCACTGATGGGTGAGTGCAGGGTCCCCAATGCCTCAATTATGTCTGAATGCAGGGTCCCCAATGCCTCTCTGATGGGTGAGTGCAGGTTCCCTAGATGCCTCCTTGATGTGTGAGTGCAGGGTCCCCAATGCCTCCATTATGTTTGAGTGCAGGGTCCCCATATGACTCAATGATGGGTGAGTGCAGGGTCTCCAGATGCCTTCCTTATGGGTGAGTGCAAAGTCCCCAGATGCCTCCCTGATGGGTGAGTGCAGGGTCCACAATGCCTCCATTATGTGTGAGCGCAGGGCCCCCAGATGCCTCCCTGATGTGTGAGTGCAGGGTCCCCAGAGCCCTGTTTGTGTGTTTGTGTGCGTGTGTTTAGTTGAGGGGAGATAAGAGGAGTAAGAAGGAAAAGGGATAGACGCGTCACAGGGGAAGAGCCAGGAGAGGAGATGGCACCCGGAGGAAGGCCGAACACAAGTGGAGGGACAGGAAGGAATGGACAGGAGAGGAGTTACCCAGGGCTGTAAGAACAAGGGAAGAACAAGGGGAGCAGAGCGAAACACCCGGGCAGAGAGAAGGGTATAAGGCTAGGGTTGAGGGGTCGACGAATGGCCTCAGAGAGAGAAGGGTGTGAGCACAGGAGGAAGAGGAGGGAAGCCCCCAAAGAGAGAGGCAGGTACAGTCCTAGTCAAAAAGGAACATCAAGGGAGACAAGGAGCCTGCATGCGCCTAGTCGTAGGGAGTATGTAGCAAAGAGCAGTCCTCGAACCAGTGGAAGGCTTTGGCCCCTTGCCAGAGAACAAACAAGCAGGATGGGAGCCAGACTGCACTCCAGGGCCACTCCATTGTTGCTATTTGATGCTGGACTCACTGCAGACACTGCGGGGGCACCAGCGGGGGTGCTTGTGAGCAGTCTTTTCCCAGGAGATTCAACATGTCTCCACACCTAGGAGAATCGAAGCACCACCCATCAAGTAGGAATACTCACTATTATCAAAGGAGTTTCCTGGAGGTCTTTAAACCACCAGGGGCTATCAGTAACTATCCGACCTACCAAGGTCACACAACTGAGGTCCAGAGTTAGGGACAGACTCAGGGCTACAGTTCTTTGGAGAACAGTTCCCTGAATGGTTTTGTTTGCCTCTGTGCTGAGTTACCCGTGTGTTTGTGCTGGGTCTTCTCTGTGTCTGTGCTGTGTTACCTGTGTGTTTGTGCTGGGTCTCCTCTGTGTTTGTGCTGGTTCTTCTCTGTGTCTGTGCTGGATTACTTGTGTGTTTGTGCTGGGTCTCTTCTGTGTGTTTGTGCTGGGTCTCCTCTGTTTTTGTGCTGGGTCTCCTCTGTGTCTGTGCTGGAGTACCTGTGTGTTTGTGCCCGGTCTCCTCTGTGTTTGTGCTGGGTATTTGCTGTGTCTGTGCTTGAGTACCTGTGTGCCTCTGCTCTCTGTCTGTTTTGGAGTACCTGTATGTTTCTGCTGGGTCTCCTCTGTGTTTGAGCTGGGTCTCCTCAGTGCCTGTGCTCGAGAACCTGTGTGTTTGTGCTGGGTATCTTCTGTGTTTGTGCTAGGTCATCTATGTGTCTGTCCGGGGAGTACCTGTGTGTTTGTGCTGGGTCTCCTCTCTGTCTGTGCTACAGAACCTGGTTGTTTGTGCTGGGTCTCTTCTGTGTTTGTGCTGGGTCTTCTCTGTGTCTATGTTGGATTGCCTGTGTGTTTGTGCCCGGTCTCCTCTGTGTTTGTGCTGGGTATTTTCTGTGGCTGTGCTGGAGTACCCGTGTGCCTCTGCTCTCTGTCTTTTTGGAGTACCTGTGTGTTTCTGCTGGGTCTCCTCTGTGTTTGTGCTGGTTCTTCTCTGTGTCTGTGCTGGATTACTTGTGTGTTTGTGCTGGGTCTCTTCTGTGTGTTTGTGCTGGGTCTCCTCTGTGTTTGTGCTGGGTCTCCTCTGTGTCTGTGCTGGAGTACCTGTGTGTTTGTGCCCGGTCTCCTCTGTGTTTGTGCTGGGTATTTTCTGTGTCTGTGCTTGAGTACCTGTGTGCCTCTGCTCTCTGTCTGTTTTGGAGTACCTGTATATTTCTGCTGGGTCTCCTCTGTGTTTGAGCTGGGTCTCCTCAGTGCCTGTGCTCGAGAACCTGTGTGTTTGTGCTGGGTATCTTCTGTGTTTGTGCTAGGTCATCTCTGTGTCTGTCCGGGGAGTACCTGTGTGTTTGTGCTGGGTCTCCTCTCTGTCTGTGCTACAGAACCTGTTTGTTTGTGCTTGGTCTCTTCTGTGTTTGTGCTGGGTCTTCTCTGTGTCTATGTTGGATTGCCTGTGTGTTTGTGCCCGGTCTCCTCTGTGTTTGTGCTGGGTATTTTCTGTGGCTGTGCTGGAGTACCTGTGTGCCTCTGCTCTCTGTCTTTTTGGAGTACCTGTGTGTTTCTGCTGGGTCTCCTCTGTTTTGTTCTGGGTCTCCTCTGTGTCTGTGCTCGGATACCTGTGTGTTTGTGCTCATGCTCCTCTGTGCCTGTGCTGGAGAACCTGTGTGTTTGTGCTGGGTCTGTTCTGTGTTTGTGCTGGATCTGCTCTGTGTCTTTGCTGGATTACCTGTGTGTTTGTGGCAGGTCTCCTATGTGTTTGTGCTGGGTATTTTCTCTCTCTGTGCTGGAGTACCTGTGTGCCTCTGCTCTCTGTCTGTTTTGGAGTACCTGTGTGTTTCTGCTGGATCTCTTCTGTGTATCTGCTGGGTCTTCCTTGTGTCTATGCTGGATTACCTGTGTGTTGGTGCTGGGTCTCCCGTGTGTGTGTGCTGGGTTTTCTCTGTGTCTGTGCTGTGTTACCTCTGTGTTTTTGCTGGGTCTTTACTGTGTTTGTGCTGGGTCTCTATGCTGGATAACTTGTGTGTTTGTGCTGGGTCTCTTCTGTGTTTGTGCTTGGTCTCCTGTGTGTCCGTCCAGGGAGTGCCTGTGTGTTTGAGCTGGGCCTCCTCTGTGTTTGTGCTGGGTCTTCTCTGTGTCTCTGCTGCCTTATTTGTGTGTTTGTGCCGGGTCTCTTCTGTGTTTGTGCTGGGTCTTCTCTGTGTCTATGCTGGATTACCTGTGTGTTTGTGCTGGGTCTCTTCTGTGTTTGTGCTGGATGTCTTCTCTGTGTCTTTGCTGAGTTACCTGTGTGTTTGTGCTGGGTCTCTTCTGTGTTTGTGTTGGATCTTCTCTGTGTCTTTGCTGAGTTTGCTGTGTGTTTGTGCTGGGTCTCTTCTGTGTTTGTGTTGGGTTATCTCTGTGCCTATGCTGGATTACCTGTTTGTTTGTACTGGGTCTCTTCTGTGTTTTTGCTGGGCCTCCTGTGTGTTTGGGCTCGGTCTTCTCTGTGTCTGTGCTGGAGTACCTATGTGTTTTTGCTGGGTCTCCTAGGTATTTCGGCTGGGTCTTCTCTGTGTCTGTGATGCAGTACCTATGTGTTTTTGCTGGGTCTCCTCTGTGTTTGTTCTAGGTCTTCTCTGTTTCTGTGCTGGGTTACCTGTGTGATTGTGCTGGGTCTCTTCTGTGTTTGTGCTGGGTCTTCTCTGTGTCTGTCCAGGGAGTACCTGCGTGTTTGTGCTGGGTCTACTGTGTATTTGTGCGGGGTCTTCGCTGTGTCTATGCTCGATTACCTTTGTGCTTGTGCTGGGGTACTTCTGTGTTTGCGCTGGGTCTTCTCAGTTTCCGTTCAGGGAGTACTTGTGTGTTTGTGCTGGGTCTTCTCTGTATCTTTGCTGGGTTACCTGTGTGTTTGTGCTGGGTCTCTTCTATGTTTGTTTTGGGTCTTTTCTGTGTCTGTGCTGGGTTACCTGTGTGTTTCTGCTGGGTCTCTTCTATGTTTGTGCTGGGTCTTCTCTGTTTTTGTGCTGGAGTACCTGTGTGTTTGTGCCGGGTCTCTTCTGTGTTTGTGCAGGTTATTCTTTCTGTCTGTGCTGTGATACTTGTGTGTTTGTGATGGTTCTCTTCTGTGTTTGTGCTGGGTCTTCTGTGTCTGTTCTTGGTTACCTGTGTTTTTGTGCTTGGTCTCCTCTGTGCTTGTGCTGGGTCTTATTTTCTATGCTGGATTACCTGTTTGTTTGTGCTGGGTCTCCTTGTGTATGTGCTGCGTCTTCCCTGTGCCTGTGCTGGATTGCCTGTGTGTTTGTGCTGGGTCTCCTCTGTGTTCATGCTGGGTCTTCTTTGTCTATGCTAGATTACCTGTTTGTTTGTGCTGAGTCCCCTCTGTGTTTGTGCTGGGTCTTCTCTGGGTCTGTGCTGGATTACTGGTGTGTTTGTGCTGGGTCTCTTCTGTGTTTGTGCATCTGTGCTGGTTTACCTGTGTGTTTGTGCTGGGTCTTGTCTGTGTCTATACTGGATTACTTGTGTGTTTGAGCTGGGTCGTCTCTGTGTCTGTGCTGGGTTACCTGTGTGTTTGTGCTGGGTCTCCTATGTGCTTGTGCAGGGTCTTCTTTGTCTATGCTGGATTACCTGTTTGTTTGTTCTGGGTCTCCTATGGGTGTGTGCTAGGTGTTCCCTGTGCCTGTGCTGGATTGCCTATGTATTTGTGCTGGGTCTCTGCTGAATTCCTTGTGTGTTTGTGGTGTGTCTCCTCTGTATTGGTGCTGGGTCTTCTATGTGGCTGTGCTGGGTTACCCGTGTGTTTGTGCTGGGTCTTCTCTGTGTCTATACTGGATTACTTGTGTGTTTGTGCTGGGTCTTCTCTGTGTTTGTGTTGGGTCTTCTCTGCGCCTGTGCTGGTTTACCTGTGTGTTTGTGCTAGGGCTCCTCTGTGCTTGTGCTTGGTCTTCTTTGTCTATGCTGGGTTACCTGTTTGTTTCGGCTGGGTCTCCTCTGTGTGTCTGCTGGGTCTTTCCTGTACCTGTGCTGGATTGCCTGTGGGTTTGTGCTGGGTCTCCTCTGTGTTTGTGCTGGGTCTTCTTTGTCTATGCTGGATTACCTGTTTGTTTGTGCTGAGTCTCCTCTGTGTTTGTGCTGGGTCTTCTCTGTATCTGTGCTGGGTTACCTGTGTGTTTGTGCTGGGTCTCCTCTGTGTTTGTGCTGGGTCTTGTGCCTGTGCTGGTTTACCTGTGTGTTTGTGCTGAGTCTCGTCTGTGTTTATTATGGATTACTTGTGTGTTTGACCGGGGTTTACTCTGTGTTTGTGCTGGGTCTTCTCTGTGTCTGTACAGGTTTACCTGTGTGTTTGTGCTGGGTCTCCTCTTTGCTTGTGCTGGGTCTTCTTTGTCTATGCTGGATTACCTGTTTGTTTGTGCTGGGTCTCCTATGTGTGTGTGCTGGGTCTTCCCTGTGCCTGCACTGGATTGCCTGTGTGTTTGTGCTGGGTCTCCTCTGTGTTTGTGCTGGGTCTTCTTTGTCTATTCTGGATTACCTGTTTGTTTGTGCTGAGTCTCCTCTGTGTGTCTGCTGGGTCTTCTCTGTGTCTGTGCTGGGTTACCAGTATGTTTGTGCTGGGTCTCCTCTGTGCTTGTGCTGGGTCTTCTTTGTCTATGCTGGATTACCTGTTTGTTTGTGCTAGGTCTCCTCTGTGTGTTCTGGGTCTTCTCTGTGTGTGTGCTGGGTCTTC
This sequence comes from Ambystoma mexicanum, assembly GCF_040938575.1. NCBI lineage: Eukaryota > Metazoa > Chordata > Amphibia > Caudata > Ambystomatidae > Ambystoma > Ambystoma mexicanum. The sequence continues at coordinate 25,007,782 of NC_090931.1, forward strand.
TCTGTGCCTGTGCTGGGTCTCCTCTGTGTTTGTGCTGGGTCTTCTCTTTGTCTATACTAGATTACTTGTGTGTTTGTGCTGGGTCTCCTATGTGTGTGTCTTGGGTCTTCCCTGTACCTTTGCTGGTTTACCTGTATGTTTCTGCTGGGTCTTGTCTGTGTCTATACTGGATTACTTGTGTGTTTGTGTTGGGTCTCCTTTGTGTGTGTGCTGGGTCTTCCCTGTGCCTGTGCTGGATTGCCTGTGTGTTTGTGCTGGGTCTCCTCTGTGTTTGTGCTGGGTCTTCTTTGTCTATGGTGGATTACCCGTTTGTTTGTGCTGAGTCTCCTCTGTGTTTTCTGTCCTTGATGGTTACTCATGTAGATTACTGTACTTACATATGCTGGTTGCCCCCCTCTTGTTTCCTCTGCAGGGTCTCACCAGTGCAAGAGCAGCGGAGTACTTGGCCAGGGATGGTCCCAACTCACTCACTCCCCCAAAGGGGACCCCGGAAATCATCAAGTTCCTCAGGCAGATGGTGGGGGGGTTCTCCCTGCTTCTGTGGGCCGGCGCTATCCTCTGCGAGATTGCATACGGCGTACAGTATTCGCAGGACCCCACCATTGCAAAGGACAACGTAAGTCCGAACATTGTTCTCATTTCTACCTGATTTCAGAGTGCACCCCGATTCCTTCAAAGCTCGGCCAAGCTCCAATCTAGAAATGGCCATCAAATGATGTTGAGAATGTTTAAAGTTCTAGCACGCAGCAGGCGTAGGCCCACCAGCAAGAGGCTGAACCTTACGTTTACACATTATTTGCCCAGACATGGACGCCTGGTTCCTGTACATATTTGCTCAAGTGACACCTCACCAGGGAGGCCTAATGAGGCTGAACACGACTGGGCTGCTTCTTATTCTTCATGCAGAGGTTGAAAGCAGAGGCGTTGCTAGGGGGTGGCTGAGGGGGCTATAGCCCAGGGTGTTTTGATTTTAGCCCCAGATAGAAGCTCAGGAGCTACAACCAAAAGGCTAGCTAGCCCAGAGTCCTGACAGTCCCGACATTAGCATAGCCCCCAATCTTTTCCAGACCTAGCAACACCCCTGGTTGAAAGTCGTAGTGGTGTGGCGGTGGGGCTTCCTCTGCAGTGGAGTTGGAGTGATTTCAATAAGGTTGGGCCCCTGGCAGATGTGAGCGACACACATGATGGAAAATAATTTCTCCCGAAAGCTACTCATTTGCCTTCAGAGGCATAACCACAACACTTCACTATCTCCTCAACTTGCCACCACATGGCACAGCCTCCCAGGCACACTGGTGAAGGGAAGGCCAAAAATCAAATCAAAGAAAATTGGTGCCCTGTTAATGGAGTCATCGATTAAACACCTAGGGAGAAGGAGCCGGCTGGAAGGGAGCACTGGATGTGCACGGAAACTTGTGGCATAAGTCGCTCCTGACTACTGTTGCCTTCCTTCCCAGGCCTTCAAAACCCTGATGCCCCAGCACCTTTTCCCTGTGTGAACCCCCCCAACCACACCACTGCCCCCTCCGCCACTTCCCCACGGCCACCAAACGGCTCCCTTCTTGTGTCACAGATGGCCTAAAGAATACTCCAACTCCCAGAGATGGTTCAGGGGTTTTAACAAACTTACATAGGGCGCTAGGGCCATCCCTCTCTCATCTAGTTAAAGCATTTTCCTCTCTAGCCGAGGTGTCTGTATTCTCCAGGTTAGTAGAAAGAGCCTATTGACTGCTTCCATTGAGGTCCTAAAGACATTCACCATAGCCATCTAAGCTCCCCCGAGACTTACTAAGCTGTGCCTACACTAATAACAAGTTTATTTCTAAAGGGATTGTAGGGTTGGGCCTTACAGACACTCACGGTCCAATATGCCCCATTCCTCTCACACCATGATGTTCCTTTCCTTCTTATTCACTTTTATCCCGCTGCTCTCCTTCTAACTTCTTCCCTTCTCTCTTAGCACTCCTTTCCTCTGCCCCTCTCATGTCTCTCAATATCCTCTTACCTTCTGCCCCACCCTTCAATGTTAATCCTTCCTGCTCCATCTCTCCACTCTACTGATCCCTTCTCCACACTACTATTTTTACTCCACACTGCTATTCCCTCCTCCTTGCCACTAAACCCTCTTCCATGCCAGTACTGCCTCTTCCACACTACTACTCCCTACGCCACACTACTCCTTCACCCCACCTTCTACTCAGTTACCCTCCTTTCAACCCTCGAAACACATGCCACTCAATCCCTACACTCTTTCTAACACTCTCTCTTACCTAAAATACACACATATTCACCACACAGTACCACTTGCTCTCACCAAACAATATGTCACCCTTTTCTTCCAAACACCTACACATTCCAATCCAATGTCTTTCTCCGTGCTGTTCTCTTTCTCTGCCACTCTGCCACCTTCTCCTCCCTTGATATCACCTGAACAACCCACAAGTTCCTGTTTCCAGTCCCTTTTCTTCGCCTCCCCCACCTTCTCCCATTAGATTTCTGACCCTAACCAATCTAACCTTGTCTTCCCTGCCCGGAAGTTGTTAGAGCAGACAATAAAATACAAATAGTAGTCTATTCCCCACTACTATCTTCTGTGTAGGGCTGCTGCATTACTACAATTGTGGCCCCCATGGCTGAGTGTCCCTGTTTGTGTTAGAGGGGCGGGTTTCAGTGAAATCCACAACAAGTAATTAACAGTCTTGGTTGTGGTATGGTAGCAACTCCGCCACTGGTCTCCGGTGTTGTCTCTGCTAGAGTTGTGAGGAATTCAACCATCCGCACGGGGAGTGTGCGTTCGCCTGTGCTTTTTGATTTTTTAAAAATGAAACTGAATAATGGGAGATCAACCTCTGAAAATGTGTGAGGCCTTTCCGCACACATTTTCCCTGCTCACAGCACAAACAAATGTGGGAGACTCCTCCCTCTGAAAGGGATCCGCTCTGCAGGAATTGCCTACGGTAATAGTGGATCTAGACATGCCATTCACTGTCCTTCATAAAGAAGGCTGGCAACTAGCTTCAGGTTGACACATTGCATATCAAACAGGTGTTAGCCCCGCCTTCCTGTTGTCTGTCCTGAGACCAAGCCCCTTTAACAGAATTGCCTCAATTATTTCTCATTAGTATGCACTAGAGTATCGCCAAGGGGCATTTACTCTTTCCATCAAACCCAATTACGCTACAATCAGGCCCATCAATACACTGGCCTGGCTGTACCCACTGCCGGGTGACAGCAGTGACGGTAGCCACAGTGTCTCAGACCGCAGGAGTTTTGTGTCCATTGATGTACACATGTTCTAGATTGAGTGGTGCATTATTGGGAACTGAAATCTCTTTTGGAGACCCAGTACCGTTCCCACTCAGTGTAACCAATCCACATTTGGCCACTCCCTGGCCTAGTGGGAAGTCCTCCTCTAAGAGGCCCACACTAATGATGGCCTCCTCCACGAGTCCAACTTCACTATGGCTTGCTTGATAAACCCGTGCAAGCAGGATCCCCTTTCCTATAGCTGCTTACACACAAAACAACAGAGTTGAGTGAGAAAGCAGGTGTCCCCAGTGTTAGGGGTGCCTGTGCTCTTCATTATGGGGTGCATGGCTGAACTAGAGTTTTGGGATTTCCCTTTGTACTTTTGCGGACCTGACTTTCGAATAGGATTGGGTTGGACCTTTGTCTTTCGCATCCTTGTTTACTTTTTTGTCCGCCGATTTCTCTTCTGGTTTGGGGGTGCTCGCCTGAGCCTTTTTCTGGACCTGAGTACTCACAAACCTGTCGGCAGCCTTTGCAAGTTCCTTAGGGTCTGAGATAGTCTTGTCCACAAGATGCTGGTGTAGGTCAACCTCACAATCTTTCAATACATGCTCACACGCAATCAAATTGTACATCCCTTTAAATGTGTCAACTTTGTTACCAGCCACCCACCTGCTCAGATATTTCAATGACAAGTGTGTGAACGCTTCACATGTCTGCCCACCTTTCTTTCCAAGCTCTCTGAAGCTCTTGAGGTACTACTGTTCTGGGGTTCTACAGAACTTCCTGAGGAGGGCTGCCGTCATGCTCTCATAAATGGCCCTTTCCTCAGGAGTTAACTGAAGAATTGCATCAGTCCTTGGTGTCAGTAAGCGACTCATCAGGACTGCACCCCACAGTACCTCATCCACCTCCTGTAGCTGGAAATCCAGCTCAAGTGCTTCAAACCAGTCAAGAATATCCTTGCCCACTTCATAGGCCTGTACTAAGTCTTTGGGGATGTGCCGTCAGGGCTTATCCCGGGCACTCTGGTTTGAGCCACTACTGCTGCTTTCGCTAAAGGTGGATCTGTTGGCCTCCTTCTTCTCTTCAAGCGCCAGCTTATGCAGTTCTATGGCGGCCTTTTACTGCTCTATGGTGACCTTGTCCTGCTGTTTCTGTTCCTCTAGTGCTAGTCTCCTCTCCTCGAGCAGGAGTTTTCTAGCCGCTACCTCATTAACAGCCGGAACAATTACTGGGCCACTTAGAGACTGTGCTGAGGCTTAGGACCTGCGGGATGCTGCACTAGCCCCTGTCCTCACTGACAATCTCGAATGTTGAGAAACCACACTTGCACTCTGGAGGGGTTATTGTCGAGAAACACTGCTCATACGGCTGTCCGCGTCATTTTCCTCCACTGGAAGGCCTTGTCTGTACGGGTACACAGGGCCTAGTCCATCCCCTGGGGTCTTCTCCCCAACCACCCTTGCTTCTACTCAAGCTTGGAGGCTGGTCAGCAACTCAGGTTTATTAACCTTAGTGCTGTGGGGAAGTCCTTCTCTTGACATAAGTCGTGCAGGACATCCTTGGTCATGCCTTTCACAATCTCAAAGTCAAGTTCCATGACTATTATTAATACCTCGCAGTGAACTAATGCAACGCTACTTTTATCGTTGGGTGACTAAGCTGTTGCGCAAGGCTCCAACTGACCCGACCGCTTGCCACCAATGCGACAAATCAGCTTCTGGGCACCAGAGGTGTGGGGCTGATTGATGGTTTAGAAACCGATATCCTCCCTGGACCACTGGTGCCTGTAAGTTGATTAGTCACAAGAGTTGACATGGCTGTTGGCGCACTGCATGCTCCGGTGTTGGGGAGCATTGTGCAGCATCCCTGGTGGCTGCATAGGTCCTCTGTTGCTTTATGCATCACCGCTCTCTCTTTGTGAATGTCAGAGAAGACGCGACACATGAGTCAACTACACAGTGCAGATGAATCCACAGCCAAGCAAACACCACAGTATAAACATTGCAGAAGAACCAGAGACAGGAAAACACCACAGTGTAAACATGACAAAGTAATCCACAGACAGTCAAACACCACTGCGTAAATATTGCAGATGTACACACAGACAAGCAGACACCACAGTGTAAATATCACAGATGTACCCACAGACAAGCTAACACCACAGTGCAATCATGACAAATGAGCCCACAGGCATGCAAACACCACAGTGTAAACATTGAAGACAAACCCACAAACAGGAAAACACCACAGTGTAAACATGACCAATTAACCCACACACAGGCAGTAAACCTCCACGTCGTAAACATCACAGATGAACCGACACACAGGCAAACACCACAGTGTAACTATTGCAGATGAGCACACAGACAAGCAAACACAAGAGTTTACACATCACAGATGAACCCACAGACAAGCAACACCACAGTGTAAACATCCCAGATGAACCCACAGACAGGAATCCACCACTCTTTCAACATGACAGATGAAACCACAGACAGGCTAACACCATATTGTAAACATGGCAGATGAAACCACAGACAGGCAAACACCACAGTGTAAACAACACAGTTTACAATGTAAACATGAGGAATGAACCCAAAGACAGACACACATGAAAAATGAACCCACAGAGAGTCAAAAACCACAGTGTAAACATGACAAATAAACACACAGACAGGCAAACACCACAGGGTAAAATTTGCGGATGAATCCACAGACAGGCAAACACCACAATGTGAACATGACAAATGAACCCACAGACAAGAAAACACCACAGTGTAAACATGACACATGAACCCACAGACAGGCAAACACCACAGTGTAAACATCACAGATGACCCCAAGACAGGAAAACACCACAGTTTAAACATGAAAAATGAAGCCACAGACAGGCAATCACCACAGTGTAAAAATTGCAGATGTACCCACAGACAAGAATACACTGCACTGTAAATATCACAGATGAACCCACAGGCTGGCAAACAGAACATTGTTAACAACACAGATGACACCCCACTTCGAAGCAAATACTGCAATGCAAACATCACAGATGATCCTACCCAAGAGCAAACATCAAAGTGCAAATATCACTGTACATATATCAGAAATGAACACGCCTAAAAGCAAATATCACATAAAATCCCACCACAGATGATCTCACCCAAGAGCAAACATCACAGTGCAAATACGAAGTATGCCCCCCCCTCCCACCGCCTTGCGGCAGCTATTGTTTATAGCCCCATCTATGAGCAAACATAACATGCAGGTATTGCATATGGCCCCCCTATGGGCAAATAACACTAGTTAAGTTGCATAGGAATAAACGCCACAGAAGAAATATCACCATATACCCCTCTAAAAGCAAATAACATACATGACCCAACCCAAAAGCAAGCAACACAATGCGATTATCGGAGGAGATGCCGCCCGCGTTCAAATGTCACAAATGACCGCCACATACAAGCAAAAATCACCTTTGACCAAACTCAGGAACAAATGACAAAGTGAACATATCACAGATGACACCATCCATTAGTAAATTCACAATGCCGACATCAGAGAACACACCACACCTACGTGAACTTCCCAGTGAAGACATCATAGAACACGCCACCCATGAGTAAACTTCACAGTACAGGCATCACAGAACACGCCACACATGAGTAAACTTCCCAGTGCAGGCATCCGAGAACACGCCACACATGAGTAAACTTCACAGTACAGGCATCCGAGAACACGCCACACATGAGCGAACGTCACAGTGCAGGCATCACAGAACACGCCACACATGAGCGAACTTCACAGTGCAGGCATCCGAGAACACGCCACACATGAGCGAACTTCACAATGCAGGCATCACAGAACACGCCACACATGAGCGAACTTCACAGTGCAGGCATCAGAGAAGACGCCACACATGAGCGAACTTCACAGTGCAGGCATCAGAGAAGACGCCACACATGAGCGAACTTCACAGTGCAGGCATCAGAGAACACGCCACACATGAGTGAACTTCACAGTGCAGGCATCAGAGAACACGCCACACATGAGTGAAAGGCATCAGAGAACACGCCACACGAGTGAACTTCACAGTGGTGAAGGCATCCGAGATGACCCCACCTAGAAGCAAATAAGAGCGCTGAACCCAATAGTTCAATAATCATTTAGGGATTGGTGATGGGCGTTGCTTGGAGGTTTTAGAGGTTGCTGGTTAGGGCTTGTGTAAGCCGTCAAAACGGTGTCACCCTTTGGCTCTGCTTTTTACTGGCTACACAGACAAGGCTATCCTGGAGTAGGAGGGAGAGGAGTGGCCACGTGACCCTCCTGGCCAATCACTTTGGCATACGTGCAGGCCGTGAGGAGAGAGGTTTGGTAATGGCGAGGTGGGAAAGAGTGGGCGAGGGTAGGCCTCCATCACCATCTGACCTAGAAACGTAAGCACATAAGATTTCCAAACTTCCAAAACATGTGAGCAACACCTCCCCCTCTACTCTGCACAGCCCCTCACCTTCTCATGTGGTCCCCAGCTCTTCTCTGCACCCTTCACTGTGCATCTGCCACACCCCTTCAAGAAGCCGTACAACCTGCAGCCCTCCACCTCTTCCCACTGGGGGCTATTGCATGTTTGAATTTCTGGTAGCACCCAGACATCGGTGTGTGGGAATGACATACACACATGTTCATTGGTGCGTCCATCCTTACCCTTGCAAATGCTAAACTGCTGTGTCATTTTCTACCTGGACAGATGTACTTGGGCATCGTCTTGGCCGGGGTGGTCATCCTGACCGGCTGCTTCGCCTATTTCCAAGAGGCAAAGAGCACCAACATCATGGCCAGTTTCAACCAGATGATTCCTCAGGTGAGTGGTGCATGTGGCCAGCCTTTGCCAATCCCAGGAGACATCCTCATGCATGGTGGAAATATTCCCTGGGGGGAGGGTCTCAAGCAGAGAGGGTGTGACCTGGCAGTGCAGTCTGGATTGCTGCTTCCTCGGGCTGGGCGGTGGTCTGGTGCACATCTGTACATTCCATCTGTAACGGAAGAAAAGGATGAAAAGTGATGGAATGGAAAGGTGTGCAGATCCCCTGTCAGTGGTTATGATTAATTCAAGGTGTCCACCAATCCTTCTTCATAATGATCCAGTACAAAAAAGAAGGTGGGTGAGGCGCGCACTCCTGGTCCTGGTCAATTGAACCTGTTGCAAAAAATATAATAAGTAGCTGGGTCAAATCCCAAAATGGACAAATATTCACAGGGTTAGATCCCTTCTGCTGCAAATCAGGTACTCAGTAATAACAGGGTTAGATCCCTTGCTGCAAATCAGGTACTCAGTAATAACAGGGTTAAATCCCTCAGCTGCAGTTCTGTGGTCTGTAGTTGTTCTCCTCCTGGCGCTTTCTTATCTCAAATAATCATCAGGGAGGCTGTTGAGCAGGTGTGTCTAATTAGACTCAAAGGATTCTGGTAGCTGTAGTGAAAACGTTTTTTTCTGTTCAGGTGACCAGCAACCGACACCCCTCCAAAGCACAAGTCCTTCCCAAATTTGGGGGAGGGGAGAGAACCATCTTTATGATTCTGCAAAGTGGGGCACAGTCACCCCGTGGCGCTTCCTCTGGAGCCCGGGACTCCCATAGCATTCAGTACAAAAAAGAAGGTGGGTGAGGCGCGCACTCCAGGTCCTGGTCAATTGAACCTGTTGCAAAAAATATAATAAGTAGCTGGGTCAAATCCCAAAATGGACAAATATTCACATGGTTAGATCCCTTCTGCTGCAAATCAGGTACTCAGTAATAACAGGGTTAGATCCCTTGCTGCAAATCAGGTACTCAGTAATAACAGGGTTAAATCCCTCAGCTGCAGTTCTGTGGTCTGTAGTTGTTCTCCTCCTAGCACTTTCTTATCTCAAATAATCATCAGGGAGGCTGTTGAGCAGGTGTGTCTAATTAGACTCAAAGGATTCTGGTAGCTGTAGTGAAAACGTTTTTTTCTGTTCAGGTGACCAGCAACCGACACCCCTCCAAAGCACAAGTCCTTCCCAAATTTGGGGGAGGGGAGAGAACCATCTTTATGATTCTCCAAAGTGGGGCACAGTTACCCCGTGGCACTGCCTCTGGAGCCCGGGACTCCCATAGCATTCAGTACAAAAAAGAAGGTGGGTGAGGCGCGCACTCCCGGTCCTGGTCAATTGAACCTGTTGCAAAAAATATAATAAGTAGCTGGGTCAAATCCCAAAATGGACAAATATTCACAGGGTTAGATCCCTTCTGCTGCAAATCAGGAACTCAGTAATAACAGGGTTAGATCCCTTGCTGCAAATCAGGTACTCAGTAATAACAGGGTTAAATCCCTCAGCTGCAGTTCTGTGGTCTGTAGTTGTTCTCCTCCTAGCGCTTTCTTATCTCAAATAATCATCAGGGAGGCTGTTGAGCAGGTGTGTCTAATTAGACTCAAAGGATTCTGGTAGCTGTAGTGAAAACGTTTTTTTCTGTTCAGGTGACCAGCAACCGACACCCCTCCAAAGCACAAGTCCTTCCCAAATTTGGGGGAGGGGAGAGAACCATCTTTATGATTCTCCAAAGTGGGGCACAGTCACCCCGTGGCGCTGCCTCTGGAGCCCGGGACTCCCATAGCATTCAGTACAAAAAAGAAGGTGGGTGAGGCGCGCACTCCCGGTCCTGGTCAATTGAAACTGTTGCAAAAAATATAATAAGTAGCTGGGTCAAATCCCAAAATGGACAAATATTCACAGAGTTAGATCCCTTCTGCTGCAAATCAGGTACTCAGTAATAACAGGGTTAGATCCCTTGCTGCAAATCAGGTACTCAGTAATAACACGGTTAAATCCCTCAGCTGCAGTTCTGTGGTCTGTAGTTGTTCTCCTCCTGGCGCTTTCTTATCTCAAATAATCATCAGGGAGGCTGTTGAGCAGGTGTGTCTTGGAATATTTGTCCATTTTGGGATGTGACCCAGCTACCTATTTTTTGCAACAGGTTTAATTGACCAGGACCAGGAGTGCGCGCCTCACCCACCTTCTTTTTTGTACTTCTTCATAATGACACATTCTGTACTGACATTTAATTTAGAATGAATCGAATGACTGCTGAGTTGCACGGGCACACTTCTAAATTAGTTATTAACCACTGTTCAGCTGACGGGGCCTTCAACATCTGGACACTAAAACAGTATTAAAAGAACCCGACACAAAAGCGAGCTGCAATGTGTCAAAATGCACGACAAATCGCAAGTCCCTTGCCCGTGTATTCAGTGAATACAAAATGGCGCAGGATGGCGCAGGAGGGTGAGCGAAGTGCACTCTGGGACTCATTGCGAGGAATCTGACAGACCTGTCACCCCTCCAGGTCACGCCACTCTGGCGCAGTTTAGAGCCAGGATCTAAATAAAGCCTCCTCTGAGCTGGTGGACAGTTGAGTGGGTGCTGGTACGTCCCTGGAGGTTGAGGTGCCAACACAAACCATTGGTCCTTCTTACCTTAGGCCCCTTGTTGAGCGTCTGCTGACTGGAACCTTTGAGTGAATGCTTTTAGTGATTGGAAACGGTGAGTGGCGCAGGAAATGATTGATGTGTCTTTCCAGCAAGCCCTGGTCACCCGTGATGGTGAGAAGAACGAGGTCCCGGCGACGGAACTGGTGGTGGGGGACCTGGTGGAGATCAAAGGTGGAGATCGAATCCCAGCGGATCTCCGGTTGCTCTTTGCCCAGGGTTGCAAGGTAAGAAGAGCGTGGATTCCCATCCCTTTCCCTGATGCCCTATGCCCGAAACAATGACAGTGACAAACAGGTGTGTTTTTAAGGAAATGGTGGCTTTATCACTGAACCTTCAGTAAAACTCGCAAGCGAACTTTAGGAAACCCCTTTCATGCAAATGGTGAGGGAGGCGTCCGTGTCCAATATCGGAATACTGAGCACCCAAGAGTGCACAGGGATCCAGGCAAAATGCCACAGAAATCCCAAGTGCCCTCCTTTTACTAGTTTCTTATTTGAGGCTCAGGGTCCCAGGACACAAATTTTGTCTCATGCAGCCAGTCCCAAAAAGTTAAAAACCAAACAAAAAATGAAAGGTCCTTGCAGCACTGGTTCTTGATCACAGAAGTGAAAGGGATCAGGCGTTGCAGGGACACAGCAAAGTATTGTTAGCACCCCAGGTTTCTTATAGATGATTAAGAGCCGGGCAGGGAAGAGGAGCAGACGAGAAGCGGTGGTGAGAGGGAGGAAGAAGACGGGCGGGTTTGAACAGTGCACACCTTGCTCTGGCCAGGGCTTCGATAGTTAGATTCAGAAGAGGTTTGGAACAACCTAAATGGCTGCACTCTTGTCAACCGAGCTATCAAGCAAGTCACATAACCCCACAAATCACTGGCAAGTAATCTCTTGAGCCACTTAACCTCACACTTGTCTACCGAGCTATCAAACAAGTCACATAACCCCACAAATCACTGGCAAGTAATCTCGTGAGAGACTTAACTCCACACTTGTCTACTGGGCCAACAAGCAAGTCACATAATCCCACATATCACGAGCATGCCATCCTGCAAGTCACATAACCTCACACATCACGGCTATATCATCATGCAAGTCACATAACCCTACACATCAGCAATGACATCAAGCAAATCATGTAACCCACACATTGCTGGCACACCATTACACAAGTCCCATTACCACACAATCACTATTATGCTATCTCACAAATCAGATAACCCAAAACCTCACTGGAATGTCCTCGAATAGGTCACATAACCACACATCCGTCTGCGATGCCATCTGAAAAATGTATTTATTTGTATTTATATTTATATGCAGGAAAGAACAACGCTCATTTGATAGGAAAACAACATTCAATAGATAATATATCAGATTTGATGGGAAGCAGTCAACTACTTACAATGGGGTGGGTTTGAGTGACATTCTCACAAGGTTATGCAGTAATTCAACAGTCGCCAGGGACAAAACATCAGTCGACCTACAAAGATTAAGGACAAACAACATTAGATATTTTTAAGTTCAGGGCGGTAATACGGCAGCTATGTTAGGGATGTTATGTTATGTTATGTTACCTGAACTTGTAAAGTGCACGGTCGCCCTAGGGCATCATGGCGCTGGTGAGGAAGCTATCAAACAGGAAGCACAGTAATAGTCAGAGAGCTAAAATAAAGTAGTTTTCAGGGCTTTCCTGAAAGCCAGATGGTTGGAGATAGACTTGAGTGGCAGTGGGAGGGTGTTCCAAAGCCTTGCCGCAGCAATGGAAAAGGCTCTGCCACCGAGTCTTTCCCGGTTATACTTAGGAACCACCAAGAGATTGGTGTTCAGGGAACGAAGGTTGCGTTCCGGGATATAACGGACAAATTTGGTTTGAAGAAACTCAGCACCTAGGCCCTGGATTGCTCGGTGGACAATACACAGTGACTTGAACTTAACTCGCTGGGCCACTGGGAGCCAGTGGAGTTGACGAAGCACTGGTGAGATATGAGCTCCATAGGGGGAACCTCTGGCTAGTCTAGCTGCCAGGTTCTGTATACGTTGGCGACGTTGGAGAAGGCCCGTCGGCTGAGCGAGGTATAAGGAATTACAATAGTCCAACCGTGAGAGGACTAATGCAGCTACCACAGGAGGGCGCATAGCCTCTGGGATCATAGGAAGGACCCTCTTAAGTACCCTAATCTGGTGGTGGGCGGATTGGCAGACCGTAGAGACCTGATTTGTCATGGACAGGGAGGTGGAAAGAATGACTCCTAAGTTTTTTACTTTGTCCACTGGACAGGGCAAGGGGCCCAGTGAGGTAGGCCAAAAAGCAGGGGTCCATAATGACGGGCAGGGAGGGCAACCCACCAACATCACCTCAGTCTTGTCGCCATTAAGCTTGAGCCAATTTTGGTCCATCCAGACACCGACTGATGTCAAGCAGTCATGAAGAGAAGCTGAGACCTTGATATGATCCTGATCCAAACGGATCAGGATTTGGGTATCATCCGCGTAGGAATAACAATTAAGTCCATACGAGCGGATAAGGCAGACCAGCGCCCATATGTAGATATTGAATAGAATAGGGGAAAGAGAGGATCCCTGGGGGACGCCACAGGTGAGGGCACAAGGGACAGAAAGAAAAGGGGGCATAGAAAGGGTCTGAGTGCGGTCTGCAAGAAAAGAGGTGAACCAAGCCAGGACTGATCCAGAGATCCCGATTTGTGCTAGACGTGAGAGAAGAATAGGATGGTCCACCGTATCAAATGCGGCGGACAGATCCAGCAGAATCAAAGCTCCAACACCACCTGCGTCCGCGAGTCTGGACATGTCATCTTGCACTGAGACAAGCACACTCTCTGTACCTCTTCCTGGCCTAAAACCTGCCTGGGCAGGATTAAAGATCTTAGAAGATTCCAGAAAGGAGGAGAGAAGGGGCGTGACCAGAGATTCCAAGAGTTTAGACAAGAACGGGAGCAGGGATATGGGGCGAAAATTAGAGGGGATAGTAGGATCAAGAGACGGCTTCTTAAGCAGGGGAATAACCCTAGCAGATTTAAGTTCCGGCGGAACCAGACCAGACTGGCATGAATTGTTTATAGCCGCTGTGACGTCAAACAGAATGTCTGGGGCAATAGTCTTCATCATACTTGCCGGAATAGCATCCTCTGGAGAAGAGGATTTAATTTTAAGAATCGCTGCTAGAACCTCTGCCTCAGTGAATAGAGGAAAGGTGGACCAGCTGGCAGGGGGGTCAGTGAGGGTGAGTGGCACAAGGTTAGTAGTGCCGGAAGATTGCATAGCGAGAGATTTGGCGATGTTAGATCGTATCACATCGATTTTCGTAATAAAAAACGATGCTAGGTCATTGCATAGCTTTTGCGATGGTTTAACCATCGAGGTAAGGGGTTCAGAGGAGGAGAGTGATTGAACAATAGAAAATAGTGTTTTAGGTTTACATAGAGCACTTTCAATTTGTTGGGCGAAAAAAGTGGCTTTAGCCAGCTTGACATTGGCTAGGTAAGTGGAAAGGCTGAGCTTGTACAAGTCTTTAAGCAAAGGGTCGTAACTAGCTCGCCATTTGCGTTCGGCTTGTCTAAGTAGACAGTAGCCAGTAGCCAGGGATGTGACCATGATGGATGAAGTGCTAGAGTGGAGGCAGAGAAAATGAGGCACAGAGGCAGTTTAGAGGTGAGGGAAAAATGTCAGTTGAAGGCAGATGAAAGGTAGAGACAGAGCGAAAGCGAGAGGAACCACACTGGCGGTGAGGAGCCACAAGGGTAGTCGAGAGGGCAGAGTAGAGATTACGAGAAGGCTTGTAGAGTTGTATAGAGGAGGACAGCTGTGGTGGTGTCTTGCCGTGGATAGATTTCTGAACTGGGAGAAGACATTTAAATCTGACCCTGTATTGCATTGTCAGCCATCCAGACTGGTGACGGTGCAAGGAAATAGGTGTAAAGTGAGGGAGTTCAAATAGAATACTGGTAGAAAAGTTAATGAACTTATTGAGAGAACAGAACACATCATTTGAGAGACCAAAGAGGATGCTGGAAAAGTAGTTCAATTTAGAGAAGATAAGAGTGGTTAAGAGATTCTTGCTGGTGTTAAAAGAACGGAGGTGCCTGATTTTCCTAATATTCAGGAGGGTGAGGTGAGCTGCTGCTCCAGTTTTGGAAATGAAAGTAGAGAAGGTGTGAGAAGAGTCATAGATGATGCCGAGGTTCCTAGCTGAAGAAGAGTAGTGGACACAGTCAGGTGGGATCTTGATAGGCAGAGGATGACATGAGATGAGAGAGAGTATTTGGCAGGGAAGGAGAGCACCTCTATTTTGGAAGAGTTTAGCACCAGAGAGTGTGAAGCCACCCAATATTTAATGGCAGAGAGACAGTTGTACATTTTGATAGAGAGATCAGAGGAGAGTTCAGGAAAAAGAGAAGAAGAATTGGGTGTCATCCGCAAAGACTTGGTACGAGAACCCAAAGGAGGAGTTTAGTGCCCCAAGAGCAAAGGTGTAGTCTTTAAAGAGGAGCGGACCCAAGACAGAGCCGTGTGGAACACAAACAGAGGAGTGAGTTGAGAGGTGTTTTTGCTCCAGGAGACAGAATTGGCGATGTGCAAGGTAGGATTCAATCCAGGCAAGGGCTTGATCACGAATCCCAAGAAGAAAGAGAGTATTAAGGAGATCAGAATGATCGACAGTGTCACATGCAGCAGACGGGTCAAGGAGAATTAGGATAGAGGATAGGTTGGAGTTTTTTGCAGAGGTGATGAAGTTGGACACATTCATGAGAGCAGTTTCCATCGAGTGACAGGAGGGGAAAACTGCTTGTAGGGGGTCTCCAAGGTTGTGTATGTCTAAGAAATAAGCAAGACTGTTTAACACAACCCTTTCCAGCACTTCAGTGTAGTGTAGAAAGAGAGGCACAGGGCGAACGTTTCCAGGAGGGCTGGGTCACCTCCTGGCTTTTTTAGGAGAGAGATGACTGTGGTCATTTTGAAAAGAGAGGGAAAGCAAGCAGAGTTAAAGGACTGGTTGAAGAGTCCAGTGAGGTGAGAGGCCTCTAAACAGGCAACAGGCTTGACTAGCTGAGGAGCAAGAGGGTCTGATGGGGCACAAGAGGGGTTAGCCTTCATCAGTAGAGATAGCACTTTGTCACTATTAGTGTGCCTAAAGTGGAAGATAGAGGCAGAGGATGATGGAAGAGTAGGCAGAGTGTAGAATCTAGAAGGAGGGAGTGTGAGGAGGGTCAGGAGAGTGTCTCTAATTTTGGAAATGTCTGCAGCAATCTATTCAGCCTGGTCATTAGCTGTGAGAGTGGAGTTGATAGTTATTGTTTAGGAGGAGTTTTGAGTGAGTTTCGAGTGCCCTGTAGCTACCAAAAGAGTACTTGAGAGAGTTCAAGGCAGAGTAGTAGAGTTGTGGGTCCTGATGTAAGTGGGTATGTCTACTTGTGAGCATCAGCCAACGCATGTCGGTGCAGAGGCAGCATATGAATGCGGTGACTCATGTTTGAGGACATTGAGACATAGGGGAGAAAGTAAGCAGTGGGAAGGGACAGGAGAATGAGTCATATAGGAGGGATTGGATGCTGGAGAGGGCACTGATAGTGGGGGAGACATCAAGGGTAAAAGAGGAGAGTGAGAACGGTAGGTCAGAGAGAAAGCGAGCAATGGCAGAAGGTTTACATTTCCTTTTAGTAATAGGTGAGGCGTGTGGTGAGGAGAGGTCAGAGGTTGGGAAGGAGATCGATGGTTGAAACAATCGAGTGTTCAGATAGGGATTGTGTGACAGTGGTATTAGTGGCTGAGAGAGTGGTGGAGCTGAATAAGAGATCCCAAGAGCTACCCCTGTGTGGGTAGGCAGGTTATGGACAGAGTGGAGAGTGTGGTCACTAAGAACATACTGACTTTCAGATTTCTAAGAAGTGTTTTGAGAGGGAAGGTTACAGTCACCTGAGAGAATGAGGTGTTTTGTGAAAAGAGAATCAAGGAGTTGCCCAAGTTCATCATTAATGGCCCAGTGGGACCAGGGGGCGATAGATGGAGATGAGGTGAACCGAGTGTGGCAGAGCAATAGCAGAGATGGTGAATCCAAAAAAGGCAGGAGAGGACGTGGCATTGGACATTTTGGAGCCATTCAGGCAATGAGAGAGTAGGTGCCGGATGCCTCTACCTCTGCCAGTTAGTTGAGGCGAGTTTATGAAGGATCATTTGGAGTCATGTAAGGCTGCCAGGGAGGCAGTGTCGAATGAAGTCCAGGTTTCAGTCATAGCAAGAAGGTCTAGGGAGGAGAGCTGGCAGGAAAGTAGTCAGTGATAAAGGATGGTTTGTTGCATTCCAGAGTGCAATGTTCAGTTGATGCAGTAAGGAAGAGTAGCGAAGTTGAGTCTCAGAAGAAGAGAGGCGAGGTGGATAGGAGTTAGATGAGGTGTGGTTGGATCAATGACTTTGTTTTTTGGAAGTAGGAGGTACAAGAGAGATGGAGTAATGGGAGCTTTGAGACGTGAGTTGTATGATGGGGATAGGAAAGGAGGAAGTTGTGGCGTATTTGAAGAAAATGCAGGGAGAGGTGCAAAGAGGTGGCATCTGGAACAAATGCATTATAGAGGAGTATTGCATTGTGGAGAGACCGTAGATTAATTAGCAAGCAAAGGGTACTCACAGGTGCAGCGGGTAGGAAGGTAAAAGCAAAGGCTAATGGGCGAAGAGGCTGGTCAAAGGCTGGTCTTCACCCTTCACTGTCCCGCCCTTGCTGGGACACCCCGGACGGAACACCCGTAGGGAGTTCAGAAAACATTACATGCTCTCTAAATCTCTAAATCATGTAATCCCACACATGACTGGCACACATAACCCAACTCTTCACTAGCATGTCCTCTCTTAAACTACACATGACTGACATGGCTTCAAGTAAGTCAAATAACTGCACACACCATTGCCATGCCATCATACAAGTCACATAACCAACACTTCATCGCCAGGCCAGCACAGGTAACATTACCCCACTCATCACGTGTCTGCCAACTCGTAACACCAATGCCATGATATGCTGCCCTTTTGCCGACAGGACATTTTTCATTATCCTTAACTTCAAAAGAATACCACTGACAAAACTTACTGAAATATATATGGGGGCGAAAGGGGGTCAAACGGGTGGGAGGAGCTTGGGGAAGGGGGACAAGTGTAAGGTAAAGGGGGTCCTGGGAGAGAATCCGCCCAAAACAAAAAAATATATATATTCTGAGTTTTGTGAGCGGAATACTGAGGAAGTAAAGTACTTTGAAGGAATTCCTGTTGGCAACACACATGTAACCCGCTGGCCTATCATCGTACAGCTCTGGCATGCCATCTCATGAGTTCCATAACCCAACACATATCCTACACTTGTCTACCATGTAATCTTGTATGTCATAACCCATCGTTGGCACGCCATGACTCAAGCCACATGGCTACATGCATCATTAGCATGCGTCACACAAGTCACACATCTCGGCACATCAATGGCACACTATCAGGCAAGTCACACAAGTCACATATCTCAGCACATCAATGGCACACTATCAGGCAAGTCACATAGACTTCAACTTTGTATTCAAATATATTATTTGTGCAAATGGAATAACCAGGGTCATTAACGTAAATACTTCTCCATTTATAAAGCTGGCTGCCCCTAGAGCCGCCTGTGGCGCCTGGAAGACCACGGGCTCGATTTAAAATAATGCCTTATGTTGATTTTCATCCATGCAAATATCTTACATATGCATTAAACTCGCCCGTTTTTTGTTTTTGTAGGCATGTGAAAATGTATACCAGACAGCAATCCTAAATGCATCGGCCGTGTTTCCACTTCCGGTGCTACCTGGCAATGTTCCCACGTGCACTGACCCCTTTATATCTTGTGCCCACAGGTGGACAATTCTTCCCTGACGGGAGAATCGGAAGCCCAGTCTCGCTCATCAGAATTCACCCACGAAAACCCCCTGGAGACGAAGAACATTGCCTTCTATTCAACAACCTGCTTGGAAGGTGAGTGGGCTCCAGCCAGAGGACACCCGTGCAGTGCTGGGTGCGGCAATCAGGCAGCCTTCCATTGGCGTGAGTCTTACAATGCCAGAAAAAAGCAGCAACGAGAGAGAGAGAGGGGAGGGACAGCGAGAGAAAGAGAGGCAATGACAGAGGGATAGAAAGAGAGACACGGACAGAGGGAGGGAAAGGGAGACACGGACAGAGGGAGGCAAAGAGATACGGACTGAGACAGAGAGACAAGGAGAGAGAGAGAGGGAAAGAGAAAGAGAGATAAAGAAAGAGTGTGAAGGACAGAGAGAGAAAAGGACACAGAGTGAAAGAGAGATAAGGATAGATGGAGAGAAAGAAAAAGAGAGACAAGGGCAGAGGAAGAGAAAGTGAGACAAGGACAGAGGGAGACAAAGAGACAGAGACACGGACGGAGAGAGAGACAAGGAGAGAGCGAAGGATAGAGAGAGATAGAAGGACACAGAGAGAAAGAGAGACAAGGACAGATGGAAGAGAGACACAGACAGAGGAAGAGAAAGGGAGACAAGGACAGAGGAAGAGAAAGCGAGACAAGGACAGAGGGAGACAAAGAGGCACAGAGACATGGACGGAGAGAGATGAGGAGAGAGCGAAGGCTAGAGAGAGAGAGAAGGACACAGAGAGAAAGAGAGACAAGGATAGATGGAGAGAAAGAAAAAGAGAGACAAGGGCAGAGGAAGAGCAAGCGAGACAAGGACAGAGGGAGACACTGAGACACAGATGGAGAGAGACAAGGAAAGGGAGACAATGAAAGATAAAGAGAGAGGGATAGAGAGAGAGAAAGAGAGACACAGACAGAGGAAGAGAAAGAGAGACAAGGACAGAGGGAGACAAAGAGACATGGACAGAGAGAGAGGCAAGGAGAGAGCGAAGGATAGAGAGAGAGAGAAGGACACAGAGAGAAAGGGAGAGAAAGAGAGACAAGGACAGAGAAAGAGAGACAAACAGGGAAAGAAAAAGAAACAGAGAAGCGGAGAGACAAGGAAAGAGAGAGATTGAGAGAGAGAGGTAGAGAAAGAAGGATAAAGAGAGAGAGAGAGACAAGGACACAGAGAGAAAGAGAGACAAGCACAGAGGAAGAGAAAGAGAGACACAGACAAAGGGAGAGAAAGTGAGACAAGGACGGAGAGAGAGCCAATGAGAAAGTGAGGGAGAGAGAAAGAGGGACAGATAGAGAAAAGAGGACAGAGAGAGAAGGAGAGGCAAGGACAGAGGGAGGAAAGAGAAACAAGGACAGAGAGAGAGAAAGAGAGACAGAGAGGACAGAGAGAGATATAGAGAGAAATATAGAGATACGGATAGTGAAACAGAGAGAGAGAGAGGGAGAGACAAGGACAAAGGGAGACAGAAAACACAAGGACAGAGGGAGAGAAACAGAGACAACGACAGAGGAAGAGAAAGAGAGACAGAGACAAGGACGGGAGAGAGACAAGGAGAGAGAGAAAGTTAGAGAGAGAAGGAGAGAGACAGATAGAGAGAGACAAGGACTCAGAGAGAAAGAAGGACAAGTACAGAGGGAGAGAAACAGAGACAACGACAGAGGCAGAGAAAGAGAGAGAGAGACAGGGAGAGTGAGAGAGGGGGGAGAAAGGGGGACTGAGAGAGAAAGGGAGACAGAGAGAGAAGGAGAGGCAATGACAGAGGGAGGAAAGGAGCAGGGCAAGAAGGCAAACTGTAAGGTTGCTGTGTAGACCTGACATTTTCTAGATGTTTTGCGAGATGTCTTGGGCAATGGTTAATGTGTTGCTACGGCTGGTAGTGGAGGTAGCGTGTTTGTTTTGTATGATGTCTGGAATAGAGTTAAGATATTGCCTCATTTTAACAAGGAGTTCATCCAGCTACTAGGACCATTGACCAAATCGGGCAGCGCTACCCTAGTCCTTGGAGACTTTAAACGTTGGCATGGAGACACCTTAGACAGTGAAGTAATCCACCTTGGCCAAAGGCCAAATAGTACTGAACTCACTGTACTAAATCATGATCCCACGCATAAGAAGGGCAAAATACTAGATTGGGTAATCAGTCGGAACCTGGAGTTAGGATCTCTGGAACAAGGTTGTGCGTTGAGTTTACCCGTTGCAGCAGTTAAAACACCAGACTAAGCCATTAAAGAAAGTCATGAGTAGGAACATCAACATCAGTTGTATAACATCCCACTAAAGTAAAGCAGTTCAAAAAGTACACTCTTCATACACCACACCACTCCCAATAGTTTCCAGAAAAGTTAAGCGCACAAAATGAAGTGGGAGCAAAATGGCACTCTAGTAATTTAAAAGGGAGGGAAAGACAAAGTTAGGCAGAAATTGAGCAGCACCAACAGGTAAGTAAGCAGGGCAATCTAGAAAGAGGAACTACAGTGATCGAATCAAATCAAAAAGGCTTAGGGCCAAAGTCAATAGGACAAAAGTCTTTTGCTCAAGATCACACAGTTCAGGGTATTTTGCGGTTAAGTCTTTGGCAAGAGTTCCGTACGAAGTGGTCAGCAGAAAAGTTAGTTCAAAGAGTAGAGAAGGACAAGACCTTGGATTGGAGAAAGATTTCACTCACTTCACCGCGGCTGAACGAAACGAACAACCGGATTTGCACAGTACCTTTAAATGGAGAAGCTGTAGCTGAGGCGGATGTTTCTGGCAGTTCCTGCAGGCTCACAGTTCCTGAAGCGACTGTCGGACTGACATGAAGAAGGAAGACTGGAGGGTCCTGCACGGCCCAGGGAAGAAACCAGTAGCAGAGCAAAGCTACAAATAAAACGTGCGCTCCTTAAAACCCTAAGCAGGGTCTGACTTTCCTGGCTATCCGGTTCATTGTAGCTCTGTACAGCAAATTCAACTGGGCGGTTCAGTCATGGCAGGGATCCTCTTCCATCAGCTCCTCATCGGTTCTTTCATTCCAGTGGCGACTCTGCCTTTCCAATCCCAGAGACCTGCTTTTTATGCAGTTTCCCCCCATTCACACAGCCCGGCTGTCAATCACACAGCAGGGTGGCTGTCCTGGCAGGACAGTCACCTAGCCAATCAAACAGGAGTTCAACTTGGGCTACCAAGGGAACACATGGCAGGGGTCCTAAAACCCCTTTCCTGGCTATCCGGTTCACTGTAGCTCTGTACAGCAAATTCAACCAGAGGAGGCAGTCCTGGCTTGCAGTTTGGGTGAACTGGTTTGTCCCACCAGCTCAGGGGAAGAAGATTCCTGGAGGATCTCCTCTGTCGTTGGAGTTTGAAAATTCAGACCTGCAGCAGGGCTTCACCGGGCGGTTCAGTCGTGGCAGGGATCCTCTTCTGTCAGCTCCTCATCGGTTCTTTCATTCCAGTGGCGACTCTGCCTTTCCAATCCCAGAGACCTGCTTTTTATGCAGTTTTCCCCCATTCACACAGCCTGGCTGTCAATCACACAGCAGAGTGGCTGTCCTGGCAGGACAGTCCCCTTAGCCAATCAAACTAGAGTGCGACTTGGGTAACCAAGGGAACCCATGGCAGGGGTCCTAAAACCCCTCCTTCAAACTGCCTACCAAAACTTTCAGGTGCCTAAGGAGGGGTTCTGTGTAGACGCCCGCGAAAAGATGGTGAACTAAGGAACCAAACCTGGTTTGGCGCAAGGAATAAAACAAGAGAAAGACATTTTCAAAAAGAAATGGCGAAGAAACCCATCCGGAACAGTACAAAAACGTATATGGTCTAGCGGGTTTAAATCGAGGCTGCCAAGATAGCCTAAAACAATACCAATGTCATACATGCCAACATTCTGTGACCAAAAATCTGTAGGAATCTTAAAGTTTCAAAAATAGTCAGTCGAGGAGGTAATGATAGGAATAGGGCGCGTCAGCAGCCCATTGTCATTGAATGAGCCCGCCGCCGCGGGTGCATTCAATGACAATGAGGCGCCTGCCACGCCTTCTGCCATCACGCCAGCTCGGGGGAGCCCTTGAAAGACTCACCAGTGACGTGGTGGGGGGGCTAATGGCGCCTTTTGTGAAAGGCACTCGCGGCGGAGGGGCGCCTTTAGCCCACCGCAGTGGACGCCTTTTACATCAAAGGCCTGCATGCTGCGCCTTCTCCCGCTACGGCAGCTCGGGGAAGTCCTTGAAAGACTCCCCCGAGCTGGCGTGGTGGGGGGCTAATGGCGCCTTTGACCAAAAGGCACCCGCGGTGGAGGGGCGCTTTTAGCCCACCGCCGTGGGTGCCTTTGACATTAAAAGCCTGCATGCTGCGCCTTCTCCCGCTACGCCAGCTCGGGGGAAGTCCTTGAAAGACTCCCCGAGCTGGCGTGGTGGGGGGCTAATGGCGCCTTTTGCCAAAGGCACCCGCGGGGGAAGGGCGCTTTTAGCCCACCGCCGTGGGTGCCTTTGACATTAACAGCCTGCATGCCGCGCCTTCTCCCGCTACACCAGCTCGGGGAAGTCCTTGAAAGACTCCCCGAGTTGGCGTGGTGGGGGGCTAATGGCGCCTTTTGCCAAAGGCACCCGCGGCGGAAGGGCGCTTTTAGCCCACCGCCGTGGGTGCCTTTGACATTAAAAGCCTGCATGCCTGGCATTCTCCCGGTACGCCAGCTCGGGGGAGCCCTTGAAAGACTCCCCGAGCTGATATGGGCAAAAAAAAAATGTAAAAAAAAAAAAAATTTTTTTTTTTTTTTTACAAAAAAAAATCGGTATTTGATGTCAAAAAATCGGTAGGCGGTAGGACTGCTTAAAAAGCGGTATCCTACCGCCTAAATCGGTAGGGTTGGCAAGTATGCAATGTTATTTCAGATAACCGCGGTAGGAAAAATAGGGTAGTTACCACTGCCACTAGCCAAGTCTTGAGGAAAAGGGAATGAAACAATGCTCCAAGAGAAACAGACAAAAAGGGATAAGTATTAACCCTTTCCAGTACTCCATGTAACATGGTTTGTACTGGGTATGTGGATTTTAAAAAGACTAATAAAGTCAATGGCAACTTTACATGTTCTGGGAGACAGTAGTCAGTCCCAGAAAAGGGAGTCTGAGTTGGGAAGTTTGAAAAAGACAACCCTGTGTCACTGCACTGAAGATGCTGTGTAACATATAGTAACAAGATGATGCCTATGGAGTAGGTGAGGCTCCACAGTCTATGAACACAAAAAATGTTAAACACACACAGCAACACACATGTACGAGTGGGAAAAAAGACTCACACTCTTACCAAGTGAAAAAAAAAACATGTAGAAATCCAGCAAAGCTGCTGAGGGACTCAGTAGGTAAGGGAAATTAGCCATTCTGGAGAATTCTCCCTAACACCAACATGCATGAAATAGTTTATAAAAGCAGGTGCAGATTAATGTTGCTGCTCGACTAGACCATGATATTGTAGTTCTTACACTGGAAAGAGTTGGTAGAGGCTCTCGCCACTCTATTGCTTGGATCCACTCCTGTCTATCCTATAGGGTTTCGGCAGTGCCCTGGGGTAACTCCTGCATGGCTCTGCTCCCATCCACTTCGGAGGGCCTTGACCGTGTATATAAAGCCTCTGTGTGACCTGCTATCGGACACCGAATACCAATTTTCAAGATACGTAGATACACACAATTTTTACTCAACTTGGATGGTGATTATGATCCAGATTCACAAAAGAGTGCAGAGGAGGAGCAAGGAGAGTCTAAATGTATATTGAGGTCACCGAGCAGGACGAGGTGGTGAGTGGTAGAGGCCAGGAGGGAGGAAGAGAGGTCTGCCCACTCAGAGATAAATGAGGTAATTTGACCAGGAGGCCGGTAGATGGTAACCACAGTAAGAGATTGGGTAGGCGAGAGTGAAAGCCTACAGACAAGGCATTCAAAAGAGGAGTAGGTCTGAGTGGGAATGATAGAGGCAGGAATCCACTCAGGAAAGATCAGGGCTACCCCCACACTGGACCAGGGAGGATCTGGGTGCTGAGAGGATCTTGTAGCCATCAGGGAGGAGAGTGTAAAAGCTTGTGACAGAGCTGACCGTGAACCATGTCTCAGTAAGACCAAAGACATCTGGGTCTAGTTCTTCAAGGAGGTGGCAGATGTCAGAGGAGTGTTTGACAGCAGAGAGAGAGTTGAGAGTGGCAAGATGAAGAAGGATGCCAGCCTTAAAATCCTTCCGGGGAGGGGTACAGATCACAGGTACGTCCTGCGGAGGAGAAAGAGCCCCAGGAGGGACAGAGTAGGAGGAGGAGAGAGAGGGCAAGGTAGTCAAGGGGGGAGAGGAGGGGACAGCAGGAGATGAGAAGAAATTTATGAGGCGAGGGAAGCGCCTATCAAAGAGGAGGAGATTGGCCTGAGATCCTTGGGCCATGACAGTGCCATTTAAGTAGACATTAATGACTTTAGAGGAGTCGAAGGAAGGCATGAGAACTTCCCAGCGAGTGCCACCATTAATGGGAGTGGAGGAGATAGGACAGAGCACAGAGACCATACGAAGAGTCCATAGATCTGGCGAAGGAACGACAAAGAGGATGTCGGGGAGGGTCTGTCCGGCAGAAGCATTGGAGTAGGTGTTGGTGACAGGAAGACCTGGGTTAGAGGCCAAGATGTCCTTTTTGAACTTCTTCCTACCAGACTTAGTGAGAAGGGAAGGATAGTCAATGGAGAAGCAGTTGGAAAAGGTAGGAGAAACTTAAAGCGCCATGGGGGTGGAAGTGGGGAGAGGGTGGAGATACTGGGGGGCCTAAAACAGGTAGGTGTGGTACAAAAGAGAGTGGTGAGGTCACTGGGCAGGCAAGTTACAGAGAAGAAACAGTATACAAGCAAAATACAGAGAATTTCACAATGGGCTGCAAGATTTGACTTTTTAGAACAAAGCAGAAACAGCAAGAATTGACTGTTTAGCGCAAAGCAAAAACAAGATTTGACTTTTTAGCAGAAAGCTAAAACAACAAGATTTGTATGTGTATTCTGTTATTGACAGCTGTAAAATCCCGATGCAGAGCAAGGCGAACACACTAGATACTTACTTGGATTCCTCCCTGAGTTCCGATACGCAGGACAATAATTTGGTAAAAACTACACAATACTACCTGGAGCTGCCCAAGCACGGTAAAACATTTGTTTCTGAGAAGAACTGCGAAACCTTGCCCAGAGCAGGGATTCGCTCCAAAATCGACTATTGCAATGTGCTCCTGGAGAGCACAAGTAAGAGAAACCTCTTCCACCTTCAGAAACTTCAGAACAATGCAATATGCTTAATCAAAAAGGTGAGCCGCAGAAAACACTTATCAGCATATAGACAAAATCGCAGCTGCTTCCGGTGAGCGCCAAAGTTCAATTTAAGATTCTTACCTTGGCACACAAGTGCATGCACAGTATAGCCCCATATCCCTGAAAAATCAACTGGTAAACTACCAACCACACAGGTTGCTGTGCTCAAGCCATAGTCAACTCATTGCTTGCTCCACGCCTATCCGAGTCACGGGAAATGGAAGATCTTTCCCTTTCTGGAAGCATCCGCTCGGAATTCACTTCCTCTGGTGCTCTGACTGGAAAAAAAACCTAGTGCCCTTTCGCAAACAACTAACAACTGACTAATCTTCCTTCCCTCCCCTGCCTCTAGGATGTCCTGTGCTTTATGTTTTGTCTTGTGTATCTTTGTCGCGCCATGATGGCTGTCAGGTTTCGGCATGCAACAAATAAACACATAAATAAATAAATAAATAAATAAATAAATAAATAAATAAATAAATAAACAAATGCATACATAAGTAAGAAGAGTGTCGGAGCATCTAGGCTTTGCTCCCATTCATAGGGTGTTTAAAGAGATTTGTGTGTCGAGCTATGACTTGGTGAGAGACTGGAGCGTGAGGGGCCAGTTTGCTTGGATGATAGGGTTGCGTGTTGAGAGTTGCTTTCGGTCGGGCTGGGAGGTTGGGAGGTGGTCAGTGTGCACTGGTTTGTCAGTGAGATATTGTAGCTGTCCATGGATGCCTTCACCAGCGTTGTTCTTCCTGCAAGGCCTAACAGGATCATTTGTGTTCACCATACAGGCACGGCAAAGGGCTTTGTCATCAATACCGGAGACCGCACCATCATTGGTCGAATTGCTACCCTCGTGTCGGGTGTCGGCAATGAGAAGACACCCATTGCCACTGAAATTGAGCACTTTGTTCACATTGTTGCCGGTTTTGCTTGTTCGGTTGGCATCCTCTTCTTCATCATCGCCATGGGCATGGGGTACAACATCCTCAACGCCATCATCTTCCTCATCGGGATTATTGTGGCCAACGTGCCTGAAGGACTCCTGGCCACAGTGACGGTAAGTGGCTGCAGGCAGCGCGTGCCGCTCTTAGCCACACCCCTTAGGGTAAAGGGCTTCCTGGCGCAGCTGCCTTCATCTGAAATCCCTCACTCACCATCTAGGTATGCTTTATTCTTAAAAACATGCCTTAAAAATGTGCGGTACTCGCAATTAAATGTGGTTCTCCTCACCCTTGCGCCGCCTCAGCTTTTCCACATGCTCACCCGCTGTCTTGCCCCTAGCACAACACCTGCTTCCCCATTTCTCCTCCTCCAACTCAGCCGCAATAGACAGAGAAAAGGGACTCACCCGGAGTCTGTGTAATATCCCTGGTGGCCATCTTTAATGAATGAGCATTTTAACATGCACTTAACACCAGAGACTGGTCTCTACGGTGGGAAGGGAATTGCCACCTGTGTTGCTCTGCACTCTCTTGCTCCTATGACAGTTGTGGTACCCCTGAGCTATACTCCTGGCACTTCTGGTTCCGCTGGTTAAATCACGTGCCCCTTCAGCAACGTGAACGTTTTCCTTTTTTAATATCATACACGCTATTAGCACCGCGCGCACTGTGCTTGGGAGCTAATGGATTTGACACCCGCGGGCACGGACATTAATGACCCACAGCCCTCACTAACATGGGCGTAATTTTAGGGGGGACAGGGGTGTTTGACCCCCCCACTTTCATGGCACACCATTTTGTCCCCATTCATTTGTCTGGGGCACCTTTTCTTCAGATGTCATGTCCTCCCAACATTTTCAGCAAAGTTACTCCACTGCTCGCTATTAATGGCCAAGCCCCCCCCCGCAAGCACGGGTGGGGGGTGAAGCAGCAATGAGGCCTGTCTTGCTAGCACTGTGTACAATGCTTCATGTGGATTCAATAATAGTTTCATCTGATAAAAGAGTGAAAGGAATTCAGCAGCGGGCTGTTATGTATGCCTGCATGCGAAACTACGTAACTCTGTACAACAAGGGGTGCATTAATAGGTGCAATTACATGGGTGCACTTGGAATGGCATGGAGAAAGGGCTTCTATATGGTCACAGTCAGGGGACTGAGGTTAGGGGGGTACAGGAGCCTGGTTGACCTGCAGTTGTGTTCGCGCAGCAACTATATTCCTGGGAGTCACGTGATCTGGCACTGTGGAGTCTTTGGGTCTTCTTCATCCATGTTCCTTTCTAACTCGCCCAGAACACAAGTCATTAAACAGCTCCTCCTACTGTTCCCCCATTTGTTCTTTGGACATTTCTGCTGGCTTTAGAAAGCAACGCTGGATAGAATGTTTATCTGCTTCTCAACAAGAGATTTACAGACACTTGCTTCCATGTTCAAAACATGTCCGTGGCACATATAATCAGGAGAAAATAACACCAAAGAAACACTTATTATATTAGGGGGCGCAGGAAGTCCACTGCCAACATAAATAAGTACCCAATTGCCAGGCTACTCTTGTAAATAGAACTTTGACCTCGGTTTTATATCGGTTTTTATGCAACCGATATATTTCAAAACAATGTATTTTGTATTTGTATTTATTAAGTGTTATGTGCTAAAGTGCTGTTCAAATCATCACATCACAGTTCAATTAAGGAATAAACACAATGACGATTGCCAAAGGATTAAGAGAGAAGAGTTTTAAGAGCAGCACGAAAAACTGAATACGAAAAAATAGAGCGAAGAGAAAGTGAGAGCATGTTCCAATGCAAAGAGCAAGTAGAGAAAATGAGTGAAAAAGAGATTGAGCACAAGGTGGGTGAGCAACAGTTAAAAGAAAATAAGATTGAGCACAAGGTGGGTGAGCAACAGTTAAAAGAAAAAGAGATTGAGCACAAGGTGGGTGAGCAACAGTTAAAAGAAAAAGAGATTGAGCACAAGGTGGGCAAGCAACATTTTAAAAGAAAAAGAGATTGAGCACAAGGTAGGTGAGCAACAGTTAAAAGAAACTGAGCACAAGAAGGGCAAGCAACAGTTGAAAGAAAAAATAGATTGAGCACATGGTGGGAGAGCAACCGTTAAAAGAAAACGAGATTAAGCACAAGGTGGGTGAGAAACAGGTAAAAGAAAAACAGACTGAGAACGAGAAGGAGAATAAAAAGACACAAGAGCAGGAAAAAAAGTGGGAAAGAGACCATACAAAGAAAATTAAATTTAAGATGAGTATGAAATGAAAGCCAACCGAAGAAAGACAGTGCTGAAGAAATCAAATCCAGAGGCGCATGAGAGCAGAGAAGATACATAGAACAGTTGAAGATTGATTTAAGAGGAGCAAAATGGGAAGCAGGAAGACCAAAGAGACTAGAAGAACAGTAGAAAAGCAGAGAAAAGATAAGGGAGGACATTAATTGTTTAGCAGCATTTAAAGTGAGGAAAGGTCTTGCTTTATGGATATTGTACAGATGCTCCCGACAAGAACGTGACAATAGAGAAACATGAAAAGAAAAAGAAGGTTACGGGCAGATGAAGAAATAGAAAGCAGAGGAGGGGGGAAAGAAATAGAATCAGTAAGAATAGGGGAAGGAATAGTAGGAGCAAAAGAACTTCAGTCTTAGCAGAATTCAGAAGAAGACAATGACCAATAGCCAGAAGAGCAGAAGTTAGCGCATCATGGAGAGTATAGGGGAATTAAGAAAAAGATAGAAGTAGTTGGGCGTCATCAGCATAGAAATTGCGGGACAACCCATACATGCAGCAAATTGCACCCTCCAGACAGGCCTAACAATATGAGGTCAAACTCCTAAGATTGGGACGAGACCGACCAAATAACATAGTCACTGCCCTCAGGGATTTAAAACAGCAATTGACTCACAGCAGCAGTGGACCCCCACCAAAAGGACCCCTCTGAAGAGCCACTGAACCCCGACTAGCCTGTCAGATCTCTCTGTAGAGAAAGTGTGCCCCAGGGCCAGCCCCCCTCTCATGGACACTGGTGTTTCTCTGCAGTAAGTGGAGAAGCCACGGCTGGACCCCCGGTGTCTGAAGGCCTGTGTGTGTCTTGGAGGCCAGCAGGCGGAACGCTCTCTGTTCATCACAGAATGCCGTTGCAAACATCACACAAGCTAGAGAGGCATCAGGACGTCGCCAGCCAATGTTGTACGAAGTTGCATAGCTTGCAAGAACGAATACACTGTATGTTAACATTGTATGCTGAAGGAACAGTGCGGCATTACAGAGAGTGGGGGCCAGCCCTATGCACGCTCTCCTGTTCCCAGGGGCGTTGCTGGGGGGGGGGCTAAGGGGGCTATAGCCCCTGATCTTTTGGTTGTAGCCCCGGCTAGAATCTCAGGAGCTACAGCCAAAAGACTAGCTAGCCCCCAGTCCCAACAGTGCCGACATCAGCTTAGCCCCGGGTCTTTTCCAGACCTAGCAACTCCCCTGCCTGTTCCCCTCCCAGTAGATGCATTGTGGGCTGGCAGGGGAAGGGGAGGGGAGAGGGATGAAGCTTCTGGACCAGGGATTCCCGAAGGCACGAGACACGTTCATTGGTGCCGTTCCCAGATACAAACGGAACGCTTGTCCAATAGCTTTCCATTCATCGAGTAATGATGTTATTTATGTAGCTCTGTCTCCACAGCTCATGACTGTACCAATGTCCATGAGATACATAATGCCAAGTTCTTACCAGGTACTGGACATGCAAAGAAGCCACGTTGGGTTATTTACCAAAGAACTACTTAGATTAAACCCCCTGCCCCCGTTTCATCGGTAGTGAGGGGGGGGCATCAGTCAGTGATCGGCTCCTGTCTAATCCTGGTTTTCCTGCCTCCCTTTCTTAGGTAACACTCTCACTGACGGCGAAGCGGATGGCAAAGAAAAACTGCCTTGTGAAGAACCTGGAGGCAGTGGAGACCCTGGGCTCCACCTCTGTCATCTGCTCGGACAAGACGGGAACACTCACCCAGAACCGAATGACGGTCGCCCACCTCTGGTTTGACAACCATATTCACTCAGCCGACACCAGTGAAGAACAAGCATGTAAGCATCTCGCTCCTCAGGATATCCTTAGGCCAAAGATTAGAACTCCTGACCCTTCCCTAATGCAGACCTGTGGTCGCCTCGCGCTCCTGTTCACATGCATTTGTTTAATGGCCTATATCCTGCAAAGCAATGCATTGGTGGTGGAGACTTGAAGAAGCCAGCCTTGTGTCCCTGGAATCTCTCAGAATGTTGTCTATATGTGACCACCAGCCATTACAGAGCTTCAATGTTCCTTCCCCATCCAGATCACTCCTTTGAGCAAAGCTCTGAAACGTGGACAGCTCTGTGCAGAATCGCTTCCCTTTGCAACCGAGCGGAGTTCAAACCAGGCCAAGACGGCGTGCCAGTTATGAAGGTACGAGGACCACCTTCTGCTTGCACGTGCCCACCTCATACATGATGTACACCCACAGGGCAATGACATAGATTCATGTGCCTGCATGCAGTCTGTGTGTGCCAATCTGGCCCATGCATTATGTCTGCACCCCTGGCATCCCCTTGGCCAATCCCTCCTCCCGTTAGTACCATGCCACATCACAGTAAGAGAAAACACTGTGGTGTCATGGCAAGTAAGTGCGCCTCCTGTAATTCTGCAGACAAGTGATGCACTTTGCATAGCCTGGGGGGCCAGTACTTACTGGGGCATGTGAAGACCAACATGAGGGCCGAGGAGCAGGAATGGGGAGAATGTTGAGCAAAGAGAGGGTGTTTGCTCCTTAGCTGGTGTTGGGGGTCAAGGTGTCTCTGTGCGTGACCCACCCCTCTGGCACAGGCATGGCATCCATTGAGACACTGTCTGCATGGGGGAATATGGGCGAGGGGAGTCCCATTCACAGCCCTGTGGAATGGCTGAACCTGTCCTGGGGAGTGGGGGTGGGGGGGGGGGTTCTTCCTGCTCGTCTGGATTTGATTTCTTCAGCACTGTCTTTCTTCGGTTGGCTTTCATTGCTCCCTGAATTCCTCAGGCGCTGGTGTCAAAATCCTTTCTCTCTCTCCTTTCATAAGCGCATTGTGGTTGGTGATGCTTCAGAAACTGCCCTGCTGAAGTTTTCGGAAGTGGTCACAGAGGATGTGATGAGCATCCGGAACAAGTACAGAAAAGTCTCAGAAGTTCCTTTCAACTCCACCAACAAGTTCCAGGTAAAGAAGCCGGCGCGCTGCCCCCTGAGCATTCCCTTGCGCTAGTCCTTCTTTCATTCTGACTGACTCTTTTCCCCCTCCCTGGTCACCAAGCGCTATATTGAGGTGCAATGTATGTGGCCAACTTCTCTGCTACTATTTATGTAATTCTGTTAATGACTACATCCCTTTCTTCGCCCACCGCACTTAACGTGCCAAGCATCTTGCTTCTTGGCACTTTGATCAGCTACCAATGAGCATGTTGAAAGGCACGCCTCAGTGGTTGCATTCACAGCAGGGCTTGACACGGGTTAATATGTCCGGGTTCGCGGACAGGGGCCCTTCCGGTTCAGTCTACTCCACCTTTTGACATGCTGCTGGCTGGCCAGCCAAACACAGGAGGGAGGGAGGGAGGGATGGAGAGAGGGAAGGAGGGAGAGAGGGAGGGATGGAGGGAGGGGGGAGGGAGGGAGTGAGGGATGGAGGAAGGAAGGGAGGGAGGGAGGGAGTGAGGGATGGAGGAAGGAAGGGATGGAGGAAGGAAGGGAGAGATGGAGAGAGGGAAGGAGGGAGGGAAGGAGGGAAGGAGGGAGGGAGGGAGGGAGTGAGGGATGGAGGAAGGAAGGGATGGAGGAAGGAAGGGAGAGATGGAGGGAGGGAGGTAGTGAGGGAGGGAGGGAGGGAGGGAGAGAGGGAAGGAGAGATGGAGAGAGGGAGGGAGCGAGGGAGGGATGGAGGGATGGAGGGAGGGAGGGGGGAGAATATATTATACGTATATCTATCTATCTCCTGGACATTTGTTTGTGTGCCAAGGCAGGATACGTAGCTTTGTAGTTGTCTCCTGAAAGTCTTGCATTTGAATGTTGAGGGCCAGAGAGTTCTAGGTTTTGTCATCCTCCAGTGGAAGGGTCGCCTTCGTTACCTTGAGCATGGTCCTGGTACAGTGACTTTCTTCGTCTAGTTCCTGAGCCTCCTGTGATTTTCGCGTTGTCACCCTCAAGTAAGGTGGCTTTTGCAAGTGGGTTGGTCTAAATGTAAAGCCACAGGTGAATTAATTGCAAGCACCCAAGAATAGCAAATGGAGGGTGAGTAGAAGGGGCCAGGAGCCATCAGAGAAATGTGTAAAAGCTGCAGGCTGCATAGAAATAATGTGTGCAGAAGTTGAAGGCACAGTATGGAGGAGGAATAGCAACGAAGACACTGAGATGGCAAACTTGTAATAACCAGCAGATGAGTATGCTGGAAGTGCTGCTGCGGAAGATCATGAGGGCCGCATGAAGAGTGTAACAGCACAGATGGTAGGAAAAGAAATACGCCAAACAAACTGCCTCCATCCGTGGACAGCCGCAGACTGCACAGGCAGACTTTGCCTGACTTCACCTGGACTTCGCCCAGGCCGGTTGTTATCTCACTGTCCAAGCTGATGGATTGGCTGAGTCAAGAGGGGGCATGGCCACAATGTCACTTAGCAACTGGGATGCCCACACTACCGCTGGAGGTCACCCTTCCGCTCAGTTCCCGTAGGTCACCCACCCATTCAGGTCCTTCAGGTTTATCACTGGGCGACCCTTCTCTTTCCTGTGCACTGGAAACACGTTGCTCACAAATTTGGGGCATCGTACTATGGTCCCTTTTGCTTCAAGTTGAGCTAGCTAGCTCTGTAGCAGCTTCCACTCTGCATGCAACATGTGAATGGGGCATGGCCTTGCTGCCTGGATCGGGGTTTGTATGAACTCAAGAAGAAAACCTTAGGCTGTCTGCAAAACCCATGCATTGCTGGAGAGCTTGCGCCAATTTAATAAAAATTGCATTGTTCTACCCCCTAATGGAGGATATTTCACAAGGCATTCTCTCACCTGGGGTTGCTCCGCTGGAGCCCCTGAAGAACCTTCCTCTTGTTGGGAAGATGGAACCTTGATGCCACGCTTCCCAGTGCTGGGCCCCAGCACTCTGGCGTCTTCGGAATGATGGAAAGCGACTGGTCAATTGACCCTTGTAACAAACGGTCCTGACAAAAACTCTGCCCGGAAAGATCTTCTTGACCAAGGCTTGAGCTTTCTGTAAAGAGGTCTATGTGCCGACAAATCTCCCCATCCCCTTCCCGAATGCCTCACCGAACAGGAGCCTTGGCTGCTTCACGGACTTCGTAGCAGGTGAGAGTGCTCAACTTGGCGTCGATCTTAAGGAGGAGGCCACTCCGTCTCTCTGAGGAAATCATGCAGTTGGCATTTCCCAGGAAGCCTGCTGCCCACTGGGCCCAGTTCGCTAGGATATCCGGGTCGACCTCTTTGCCTGTAACCCTGGTGCGTTCAGTCAGGTGCATAATTTTCGCTATAGGCCCTGTGTGGTTCAGCAGTTTCTCCTGGCAACTCTTTGAGGACCTAACCTTACCCTTTCAATGGTCTTTCAATGTTTTTTTGGATGAAAGTGATCATTTTGTTGGTCTAATTGGGGGTTTTGGCCACCTCGCCCATCAGATCCGGCTGAGGGCATTCCACCCTTATACTTATCCTGATGTCCTTGTCTAGGGGCTTCCTAATCCTCTGGGCCATTTACTTGGCCACCCTCAGTGATGGCTGCCAGTCTGAGGACTCGGGGTTCCTGATCTCGTCCAGATCAAACCTGTCTGATACTCTGTGTCTGAGACCTCCAGATTTTTCTTCTTCCTGGATTTCTTGCCACCCATGGGGACTGGTAGATCCTCCTTCAGCTTATGGTCCTCTCCTTTCGAGGAAGCTGTTGTATCAGGCGACTCTCCGCTGTGTCCCCATCTGTGTCGCCCCTATTATCTTGCCCTGGAATGGGGTTTCAGGAATCTTGGCATCCCTGACCGCTGAAGGAATGCGTCCTTTACCTTTCCGAAGGCGTCAGCAGCCTCTGGGACATTGTGTTCAGACCCGTAGTGATGGCCCGGGGAGCAGAAGAGGGCTTCTTCTTCTGGGCCGAGTTACTCCCTGTAGGCACCTCTCTTGAGCGGCAGTCTTTGCAGAGGTGCTTTGGGTACTTTTCTGGATACTTTTAGCTCCCTTCCCCAGGATAGTTTCTAGGGTGGCCAGTCTTTCTTGTGGTGTTCTGACCCCTTGTGCCCCTGCTTGCACCAAGGACTCACCAAGAACGTTTTTAAAATAGAGCGTCAGGTCACTCTCTGCTTGTTCCTCCTCGCTCCAGTCCAATTCCGACATGGTTGGTACTGAATCAGTGGGATTATATTCTGGTTCTGTGTGCCGCTGCCTGGACTAGCAGACTGAAGTGCTCGTTTCATGGCAGGGAGGCGGTTGATGCCGCTCCGATTATCTCTCATCACTATTGCCGACTACAACCGATTGGGTCCCCGGGCGTGCCTTGAAACGAGCATGGGTCCTGCTCGGCACCCTCAGCATGCAGTGCTAATCTCCAGTGCTGGGCGAATAACAGGATGTGTGGTCCGATGGACTGGTTGCGCTCAGTGCACACAGTGTGCTTAAGTGAAATGCTAGGCCAGTGACGACTGAAGGACAAAAGAAAATGGAGGAGGCACCCCTAAAACCTGTGCAGGATTGTCCTCCTCCCTCCCCCCCGGGTAAGGGGGAGGGGCTGGCCGAAGCACGGCAAAATGCCAAAAAGCTTGCAAAGGGCAACAAAGAAAAGGGGCAAGGATGTCCCTGTATAACGGGCAGCCTCCTTATTGCAGGAAGCATCCAGCTCCTGCATAGCAACGCCCACCTGTATTACAAGGAAGGATTTTGTTTGGAACCCACCCACCCTAAAAACAGGGCAGAGTTTGGGCAAGCCTGGTTGGCAACGTCGCAGGCGATGTGGCGGTGTTTGGGCAACAAAGCACAAGGGACAGACTCCGGATGAGCCAGGAGAAAGCCAGAAAGGGTTTTCGCTCTTCTCAGACCAGCGCCTCTTGGAAGCCTAAGCGGCACAGGGGTCTGGTGGTAACAATAAGGGCTCAGCTTCCTCCAAAGAAAAAGCGCTCTCCCCACCCAGGAACACCTGCA
The DNA here is from genome assembly GCF_040938575.1 of Ambystoma mexicanum. Taxonomy (NCBI): domain Eukaryota; kingdom Metazoa; phylum Chordata; class Amphibia; order Caudata; family Ambystomatidae; genus Ambystoma; species Ambystoma mexicanum. The sequence goes on from NC_090931.1 coordinate 25,043,856, forward strand.
GGGGCAGGCGAGGCTTAGGCGCGAAGGGTTGGGAGAGTTGGGCCTACAGTGGACTTTTGGAAGGAAAGGGGGCAGCAGCTTGTTGGACATGGCGCAGTCGCTGCATCTTCAGAGCTATTTCCAATAATGTGTGCAGTGTGTTTTTTTATGAAGTTGTGGAAATAAATCTGCGGCCCTTTAATGCCAAAACAAGACAAGACTCACTCTGCACTTTACTGGGGGAACAGAGGAATGAGAATGTACTGTACTATGGTCCAAATGGACAGATGCACGGGCTATGCTCCTGCACACGAACAGATATAAAAACCTTACTGCTGCTATTCCATCGCGTGACCCACAATCACGCGCTGTTAGGCAGACAGTGGAAAACAGCTGCATAATCACAAGCAATGCATTAAATTCACTCAAATACACGCTCTTCAGTTTATATAGTACTTATAAAGACGAAGAAGGGCCATAGACAGGAAGTGGGTAGGAGGTTGCAGAGACAGGAAGTTGTGAAGATCTACAGAAATGGGAAAGGACTATAGGGCACTGTAGTTTTAAAAGAAATGTTGTTTTTGTCTTGACATAGAATGTTTGTATGACCAAACATGAATCAGACGGTTTCACTATTTTGCTAATTTCTCGGACGAAATGCACTTTAAGCTATATTGAAATTGAATATATTTTTGCAAAGGAAATGGGATGAAGTGGGAACTCAGTATGTGTGGCGTTATGGGCAATAATCCTTGAGAAACCTCGACGGCCCGATTGTAGTTTAAGAACCTACAGTGGTGAGTCTTCGACAGGGGTGCTGAGTACCTGGGTGCTGCGGGGCCCGAGCACCCCCCAGGAAAGTCCAATTTCGTGAAAGTCCCTATATGTTGCACATTCTGGCACCAGCCCCTGCCAGGAAAACCAATAGTCAACATCTCGGTTCTTCGATATGTTCGGATTGGAAATTATCCCACACTGGCACTGCTTTGCAGCTTTGTCCTCTCGAGAAGTCACAGTGGTAAAAACACTTTTTAAATAAATGCTTAAAATGGTGCATTGTAAAGTACTTTCTGTGAAAAATTTGGTAAAAAGCCACACAGTTTGCAATTGGGTTTGTTTGGTAGCACACGCAGAACCTTAGCAGATGGAAGCCAGCAACAGTGCCCCAGAGCATTTAAAGGATCTTTACTGTTCATTAAGGGTAAAGCTAAAAGGAATGCCATGCGCCAGCAGTCCCCGGCCCTACATTTAGTGGCCCCACCCCCTTCACACCCGCTCTCATACAACATGCAATTCATACATCAACCAACTCCTTGCATCCACGCATACATAAAAAACAACATACACACACACATACACGCACACATCCACGCACCCATACACACACATACATAAATGCTCCCATACATACACACATGCACTCACCCATAAACACACACATACATGCACCCATACACACACACATACATGCACACATCCACGCACTCATACCATGCCCACATACATGCACCCATACATGCACAAATGCACACACCCATACACGCACACATACATGCACACACACACACACCCATACACGCACACATCCATGCACCCATACACACACACACATATATGCACCCATATACGCACACATACATGCACCCATACATGCACACATGCACGCACCCATACACGCACACATGCATGCACACATACATGCACATACACACAAACATGCACGTGCCCATACAGGCACACATGCACGCACCCATACATGCACACATGCATGCACCCACACATGCACACATGCATGCTACTATACACAAACACATATATGCACACATGCCCGCACCCATACACGCACACATACATGCATTCAGAGACATTTCATTGGCATAATACATCAAATAATTTTCCTTACCTACTGTCACTCTGCGCACATGCTATGGCGTCACAGAGTAACGGACGGGCCGTCCCTACTGCCTGACTGACAGGAAAGGACTCATCCTCACAATCAGCGCGTGCACTTTGTTAGCACAATAATTAGAGGTGGTGGGGCCATCCTTCCACCACCCTACTGCCTTTCATTATTGCTCACTAGGTTTCTTGTGGAGCTGTTTAGGCTCTGCATAAAAACAAACAAGAAAAATCTTGGCAGAGGTACACACCCCTCTCAGAGGCAGGCAACACAGTCCCACAGTCCTGCATGCAACTCAAGCGATGGGGAGTTGGTGCACCACCCATAGCAATGAGCCGCACTGAGCAGTACCTTGTGTACAAAGTTGTTGACAATATGATTGGACCAGACATGCACGGGTGTATCCATGAGCCAAGGAGAGTCTTTACATGACAACCACAATAAAGCTTTCTTTCTTGGGGTATACAGGACCTGCAGATGGTATCGTCTGTTCCTGTCTTCATCCCTGCATGAAAGTCACATTGACCGGCTGCTCCTTCTTTTAACCTGCGCACGAGAACATCTCCTGATCGTTGACAGTCTATTTCTTATACACCAGTGCATGGGGGAGCACTGCAGGTGCAGTGACCTGGCACTTGAACTCTAGAGATGAGTCAGGCAATGGAAGATGCACCATGTCCTGAGGAAGGGACCCTAGAGCCACTTAACGCTGCTCTGCATTTCTTCCAAGATTTAGTACATTGGTAACAGGATTTGCAAAGCGCAGCCTTCACCTTGACGAGGCATCTTGATGCCATATTGCGCCCAGTATATGTGCAGAAAAGCCTCAATAGATTCCTCTAGAAGTGTTGTAATCCTCTTCATGTTGCGACCCGCAGCTCTCCATACACGACCAGGGAGACCCCAATGATAAGCGCTTTCTGATGGTGATGAAAGGGGCCCCGGAGCGGATCTTGGACCGATGCAGCACAATCTTGATGGGTGGTCAGGAGCTCCCCTTGGACGAGGAAATGAAGGACGCATTCCAAACCGCCTACATGGAGCTTGGAGGCTTGGGAGAGAGAGTACTTGGTGAGTACCTGAGTAATGCCACGAGGAACTGTGCACAATGCTCCATCTGCAAACGTGCACGTCATGAGCTATTTCACTGTAAAGGCCTGCTCACTGACACCCTCACGCATTGCACTGAACAGAACGGGCCAGCGTTGGCTCCAGTGATATCAAGCAATGCATGGGCGATCCCTCTGTGATACAAAAGGATAGTTGAAAATGGCTTGTAGAACGTGTGTCTGTGTGTGTGCATATGTGTGTGAACTTATGCTTCTTTAGTAACGTACATGCAATGGATGGGTTCACAGAATAACTCTGAGTCCAAATAATCGAACCAACTCAGGAAGATGGCAAAGGTTGCTGTTTTAGTAACAACCATCTAAAACAGGGAGGTTACAACAGACATCAATGGACGTTCACTCAGCTCTCATTAATTTTCTTATTAAACATTGACTTTATACTAAAAATATGTCAGAGGTGACGCCATCCTACGTGGCAAATAAGAAAAACCTACAAGCGATTATAATTGGTTCAAGGGGAACATCTAAGTACACTTTCTATAAGGACTAGGACTGTGATTGGCTGCCCTTCTGTTAGGTGGACAACTTATGCCTACCTCTAAAACATGTCATCTCCAACACTATTAAGCACACGGTTTATCATTGTTTTTCAAAATATAAGGCCCTTCGTTATACGCCCCTTTACAATTGGTCAGCATGCTTTTGCCATGTCTGGAACATTCGGTTCACTTAGCAGCATGTAAGCTCAGATCCAGGTGCCAGGAGGTGGACTTTAATTTACCTCCCCACCCAATCAGCCCAACATCTCCCATGCCTTCTGCCATGATGATTGTCTTTGAACTTGGCCTTGCAAAGTATCCTTGTCTGCGAGAATATATGGGAGTACAGGCACTCACTATCGTTGTTCTAGGACTCCAAGCTCAACTCTATTTTTATCCTTGGCTCACATGACAGGAGACCACGATTTGGTCTATTCTGCAGTATTTAAATGTCTTAAACGAATAAAACGTCACACACTTGGTGTTCATTCTTTGTCTCTTAATAAGGGATGACTCATCCTTCGCACATTCCCTGCTTCAAGAATAGATAACTGACCTTGGATGCTTCAGTTTTGATGCCAGGCCAGACAGCCACACCAGGGGGTTCCACAGTATCAGCTTATTATTGTTGCGACACAGTTCTCGGCTTTTCTTCTCTGTGGGTCCTGGCTTACTTGAATTTATGACACTGATGTCCAGCTTCTATACAATGGTGGCTTCACCTGAGGTCTATTCACTACATATAGCCAGCTTCTATGATGTTTTGGTCTACTTGCGTTTTAGAGTCTGTACAATTATTGAATGGTTGTTTTTCTGAAGCACTTTGCACATGTGCAATCTTCTCTACGCATACGGAAGTTTACTTGTTTCTTCAGTTCTTCATCAGGTTCTGTAAGGTCTATGCATTCTCTTCAGCCATTATTCTCAGGACGTCACGCTTGTCTCTTGTAACGTCACTAGCTTCTCCCTTTTTCTCCTTTGCATATCCCTTCAGGGAGTTCCTCTGTCAGATTGTCGTCTCTTCGCGGATACATTCGATAGGGTTTCCTCAGTGGATATCTTTTTTGAAAGATTTTCTGCGGTATTGGCACAACTGCTAGTGTCAAACATTGCACAGTCTCATGCTTCCAACATATAGGAGGTAGAGGGTGGGATTTCCTGCAGAGGCATGTAGCTGCTCCTCTACATGTGTGCATGTGTGTACATGTATCTGTGGGTGTGCATGTTTGTGCATGTGTGTTTCTGTGCGTGTGTGCACATACACGTGTGCGTGTAAGTGTTGGTCTGTATCTATGTGTGCTTGCATGTGTGCATGCGTGTGAACGTGCGAGTGTGTGTGTGTGTGTGTTTAGTGTATGTCCTGCAGTGTTGATGCTGTATTTGTGTATCCATTTTGTGCAATGTGAACATGCTATCACACATTGCATTCTTGTACTCATGTTCACTATATCTTGGGTCTCATATATTATGGTAAGGGCAGTACCCTTAGTGGTCACGTCATATTGCAGCCTCTCCTAGAAAAGTGTATGATATCTAAGCTGACTGCACCCAGCGCGTCTGCCTTTCCTGACCTATGACATGTAGTTTACATGCTAATAAGAGAGCACATGACTACTGAAGCATGAAATAGAAGAATGGGGGAGAATGAAAGGGAAATGATCGGACAGGACAATCTCAAGTCAATGCAAGATAATCCTATACTCTTCTTCATGTTGGATCACTCACTAATCGGCTTTCCCCTTCTATTGCAAGGTTTCTGCCACCTCTACCTGCCCGAAGATGAGTTCCCGGACACATATCCTTTTGATACGGACACCATGAACTTCCCTACCTCGGGCCTTTGCTTTGTAGGGCTCATGTCCATGATTGATCCACCACGCTCCACCGTCCCAGATGCCATCGCTAAATGCCGCAGTGCGGGAATCAAGGTATGGACAGCTCTGCCGCTCCTGGTGGGAGATCTTTATGGCTTAGCCAGCAATTGTTGCGTCTTCATAATCCCCACTTCTGAAAGAAGACCTTTCTACAATATCCCAAAAATGGAACACATGGTTTGGAGACTCCTTTAGGTCACAGTCAATAGCGAACATTGTCGCATGGATGGTAAGAATGATTTCAAGTGATTGGCAAAGAAAACCCATTGCGACCAGATTGGAAGACCAACAGTGGGCTCTAATATTGCATGCCCGCGTCATTGCAAGCTTTCCATACTCACATCTGTCCGATATACCATTGACACCTATTAATGGGCTTGACCACTAACTTATGGATCAGTCATGGCCTGACCTGTTACAATCGAATTTTCCCAACTTAAATCATGTTCGTGCCTAACCCTAGACACGTTGCTGAGTTGTTCAGAAATGGGAAGCTCATAGTATGTGTTCCCCTCCGCAAGGTTTTGAAGAGGTGTCACCTCTTCGCCCCTGGGTGTTCAGGGGTGAACCAGATATTCCATGTCTCCTTTTCTCTTCACCTGCCACTCACAGTGGGCTGCCATCCATAAGCTCCACCTGGCAGCACCGCACATGGCAACCACCACGTGTGTGTCTTCTCTACATCTTGCCCAGGCCCATCATGTGACATTTCCTTTACCCCCTTCAGGTCATTATGGTCACGGGGGATCATCCAATCACAGCAAAGGCCATCGCTAAGAGTGTCGGAATCATTTCAGCCAGCAATGAGACTGTGGAGGACATTGCTGCTCGCTTGAACATTTCTATTGATAAAGTAAATAAAAGGTGAGCAAGCACTGTGTCCTGCATCCCCCTTCCCATAGGCTGAAATAACTCAAGGCCCCACCCATCCATTCTCATGGTGACCATACCCAACCTATGTCTTCCCTTCTTTATTAAAGAATTTTACCTTCAGTATCTTCTTCAAAACAAGCCAATCTGGTCTCTTCCTTCTCAATGTTCTCATTTTAGGCATCTCATGCTCTTGCCATACAGTTTTACTTCCCTCACAATATGACCTTTCACCAAACATTTCTCAATTTCAATAAGTATGTGTTCTTTCAGCATCCAGCCCTCCCTGGAAACAGCTCTCCTTCCCCTGAACCTTCTCACCTTCTTGCCAACTGGTCTTGCAAGTGCCATGTCACGCATGTGGAGTCCAGCAATGGCATTGCCCAAGCTTTCTTGAGTGGCTAGAGTAAGATAGGAGGAGTGTTTCCTCACTGTGTCTTGTCCACTTCCCCATTTTCCTCAGGGATGCGAAGGCTGCCGTTGTGAACGGAGCGGAACTGAAGGACATGAGCTTGGAACAGTTGGATGACATCTTGGCCCACCACACGGAGATCGTCTTCGCCCGCACCTCCCCTCAGCAAAAACTGATCATCGTGGAGGGTTGCCAGAGAATGGTAAGTGGAAAGTGCAATGCCCTATCCCTCATGCTGCCAACCAGTGCCCCACTTGATGATGTGCACAGATCGCCAGACACATGCACAGTGTATGGTTCCAAGCAGTGCTTATTATGGAAGGTGGCCACACTGTGCCGCGGTGGCAACATTCTCTATGTGCGCAAACACCTGGATACTGATTAGAATCTCTTTCTACCTGAATATGTGTTACTATCGCAAATGTTTTGGCTCTTTGTCCTTTGCTTCTCAAAGTTTCAAAGAAATTGTATGGGGTAAACTCTCCCATAGAGGGATGTGTGTTGCTCTGTCAGAAGACGTTTCCTTCAAGTGCGGAGGTGGCAGGCGTAACCAGTGGCACAACACTACTTCTTCTAGGCACTGTAAACTAAAGATAGACTTGGCTCCTGGGAATGTCCTCTGTATGTAGTGCAGTAATGACCCAACGCTGGGATTCTGACATTCAAAAGCACATGTATGTTCAGTCGTAAAACGAATGTAAATAGTCCTAAGCGCCAGACAGGTCTACATACATTCAAGATCCTCTATAATCCTTGCAGAGAAGTAAAGAAGACCCCAGCTACAGGTCTGTCCCCTCGAGGGATTGCTATTGGCCTTCGCTTGCTGCTGTTGGATCCCTGCTAAAGTTGTGATCATGTACAGTCTCTTGCAGAGATGAAAGACTGCATTGGAGATCAGTGCACAGCGGGTATGTGTGTACCTGCCCTGATTATAATCCCATAACATTCAGGTGTAGGGTCTCTCCATCACGGTCAATGGGACGTGTGATGGAGTGACCGTGTGCTCATCATCACGCGGGCCTGTCAATAATGCCCCCAGTCCCCAAACAAAGCGATACAAGGGACCGTGATATCCCCAAGGGACAGTGATATCCCCAAGGGACAGTGATATCCCCAGGCCATGTCACTCAACATGGGTCGTGAAGCCCACAGTTCAGGTGCTATGCCTCTGTGTCAGAGGGAAAACCTGGAATGGATCTTGGAGAGTCAACTAATGATTCCGGAGGAGGAAGACTATGGTGAAAGTCTAATCAAGATTTTGACGATGCTGGAGAACATGGCCTATACTCCCTAGTTTTCCGGGCCCATCCAACACAAGGACTACATCTCCCATCATTCTACTCTTTAGTAGAGGGGAAACATGCAAGTGGTTAGGGAAAATGCAGTTATGAATTCATCCGCAGAAAGTCTATGGGGAGCGCCTCGGCCTCCACACCCCCACAAAAATGCTTTTCACACCCGAGAGATGGCTATCACAAGGAAATTGGTATATGATATGCCAGAGAGAGGCACCACTCCAGCCACTCAGAGCTCTATATGAGGGCAGCTCCCAAAATAGCCATGAAAGCAAGACTGGCGGCGCAGAACCGTTGAGACCTGCTGGAGAAAGAGAGCAGGACTGAAAGAAGATGAAGACCCCAGAGGAGTAGAATGAAGATATCCTGTACGGTCTGGCGAAAAGGCAGGGATAGTGCAGAGGAAGGAGGCGGATTCTGAGATGAGGAAAGGGGAGGTGATCCAGGAGAAGAGGAGGGAGGCGGTCATACAGGACCGGTGGAGGATAGACAGGAGACGACGGAACTATAACAGAGAAGTGCGGAGGAGAGGAGGTGGTGTAAGGAAAGAGGAGAAGAGAAGAACTCCCATCAGGAGGAGAAGGGGGTGAGCAGGAGAGTTTACCCCAAGAGAGGAAGAGGATGAGTGTGGTAGCTAAACCCTGGGGAGAAGAGCCTGAGGAAGAGGCCAATGAACAGATGGAGACCCACTACTAAAGACAGGGTCAAGGTGGATACCAAGGCAGGGGCCGAGAGAAAGAAGATAGAAGTCGAGACCAAAGAGGAAGGGAAAGGAAACGTGGCTGCAACTCCAGCAAAGGGAAGGAAACAGAGGAAAGACTGAAATGAGAGACAAAGGCAAAGCCCGAAGTGTAAAGGCCAAGACTCTGACCCCGGGATTAGACACAAGAAAATGGAATCAAAGCCCCGGCCGAGGAAATGGAAAAGTGATGTCTGACCCAAGGGGAGGGCAGAGAAAGCATGGGCAGGGGATCTAACCCAGAAAAGGGCATAGACCAATCAAAAGGAAGTGCAGAGAACACAGGGGGAAATTCTCAGACCCAGAAAAAGGCACGGAAGGTGAAGGTTGATGTCTCAAACAAGGGGAGGGCAGGGAAAGCAGGGGCGGAGGTTCTGACCCAGAAAAAGGCATACAAGGTGAAGACCGAAACTGAACCAAGGGGAGGGCAGAGAAAGCATGGGCAGGGGATCTAACCCAGAGAAGGGCATAGAGAGTGAAGACTCATGTACTAATCAAATGGAAGGGCATGGAAAGAGAGGACGGAGGCTCTGACCCAGAAAAGGAAGAGAAATGGAAGACAGATGCCCAATGTTTACATGGAAGATATGCCTTGTCACGCCTGTGTGTATGTTGACCTTTTAGGTGGTAGGAGAGGGTTGTGTTGGCATCACGCCCATGCTTACAATATTCAAGATCTCTTGTGAACATGACACTCATTCCAAGTGGCATCTTGCAATCAGTCCGATAGGCGCAGACTCCTTTCTGTACAGGTGTGTTCCTATTGCCCCGCTCACGACTCACTTCTCTCCTCTTCCAGAACGCTGTGGTGGCAGTGACCGGCGATGGCGTCAATGACTCCCCGGCTCTGAAGAAAGCAGACATTGGCATTGCCATGGGCATATCAGGCTCAGACGCAGCCAAGAACGCAGCGGACATGATTCTCCTGGATGACAACTTTTCCTCCATTGTCACCGGTGTAGAAGAAGGTATTTGATTGGTTGATCATCTTGCCTTGCTTTCCTTGTGCATTAGTAGCTTGCAGGTCACAGAACAGAGACATGCTGCACGACCATCACAATCTGTCGATGTATATGTCCTTTGGAACTATACACACTCCTAAAGCAGTATCTATCTTAATGTTCATAGCCCTGCCCATCTGGCACACTTGAGCCAGTCTTCCCTAATGCAGGTGGATTTGCCCCTAGAGCTCTGCTTGATGCCCCTCTCTTAAGACCTGGCACGCCTAGTACTTTACCTATAAGCTGACAGTGATTTCCCTGAAATTCCTGCCTGGCTCTGTCGGAGATTGGTGGGTCAGAAGGTCTCTCCATCACTCTGCCTCTGCCTACTGGGCTCTGTCTCTGCCCAGCCTGTCTCATTGGGAATGCCCCTCTCTGCGTCTCTCTCCTTGTACCTATACCTTGTTGGCATGGCACCGATCTCTCAGGGAATGCCCCTCTCTGAGCCTCTCTCCTTGTACCTATACCTTGTTGGCATGGCACCGATCTCTCAGGGAATGCCCCTCTCTGAGCCTCTCTCCTTGTACCTATACCTTGTTGGCATGGCACCGATCTCTCAGGGAATGCCCCTCTCTGAGCCTCTCTCCTTGTACCCATAGTGTGTTGGCATGGTGCTGATGCCCCGGCGCATGCCATCTCTGTACTTCCTGTTTTCGATATATGGCATAAAAGACATCACACCAGGGTTGAACAATACTTCATCTGTTCGCAGGTCGTCTCATTTTTGACAACATTAAGAAATCCATCGGGTACACCCTCACCAAGAATATTGCGGAACTCTGCCCATTCCTCATCTACATCATCGCTAGCGTGCCAATGCCCATTGGTACCATCACCATACTCTTCATCGACTTGGGCACGGATATTGTGAGTATTGTGTTGTGCTTCTGCCGGGGCCCTGTGTTTAGAGGCTGGCCCTCTACTGAGACCCGGAAGAACTTCTTATTTTGCTTTTTAGATTCCATCGGTGTCCTTTGCCTATGAGAGAGCCGAGCGCGACATCATGAACAGGAGCCCGCGTCGTAAGAACATCGACCGGCTCGTCAATCAGAACCTTGCTGTCTATGCCTACCTACAGATCGGTAAGTTCCTTGCCTGGCTTAGATGAATGTGCGACCCAGACCCAGGCGAGAGCTGGACACCTCGAAGAGATTCCAATCCTGGCTCACTGAGCCCCAGAACCCTTGGACTGCTAAGAGCGTGGTAGAGTTGGAAGACCCCTTGCTTCTGCTCCTCTGATGTGAGTCTTACGAATAGTGGGGACCTTGTGTATAAAGAAACCTCTAGCGGGTTACTTCCTCACATGGCTCAGAAGCTGCTTACGGAAAGCCATATGATCTCTTTTCAGAGATTAGAAGGCAGTGGCGAATTAATCACTGCTGTCCAGTGGGTTAAGATGGGGGACCTCCGGGCTTGGAGTGCCACCGCCTTCACTGGTGGCTGCCTAGCTTTAATCGGGACCGCAGAGCATTTGCTTGAGCAGTTTGTGTATCGGGACATGCACTGGAGGAGGAGTCAGAGGAAGAGGAGGAGTGAGAGGAAGAGGAGGAGTGAGAGGAAGAGGAGGAGTGAGAGGAAGAGGAGGAGTGAGAGGAAGAGGAGGGGACAGAGGAAGAGGAGGGGTAAGAGGAAGAGGAGGAGTGAGAGGGAGAGGAGGAGTGAGAGGAAGAGAAGGAGTGAGAGGAAGAGGAGGAGTCAGAGGAAGAGGAGGAGTGAGAGGAAGAGGAGGAGTGAGAGGAAGAGGAGGAGTGAGAGGAAGAGGAGGAGTCAGAGGAAGAGGAGGGGTAAGAGGAAGAGGAGGAGTGAGAGGGAGAGGAGGAGTGAGAGGAAGAGAAGGAGTGAGAGGAAGAGGAGGAGTCAGAGGAAGAGGAGGAGTGAGAGGAAGAGGAGGAGTGAGAGGAAGAGGAGAGCAGGAGGTGACCCCAGCCTCGCAGAGATGCTGGACCCTCATCCAAGAGAGGATTGAAAGGAAGGGGATTGTGATATGTCTTTTTTAGTCCTATCCTGAGGGTGCTGGCCTGATGACCTCTGTGTACCCTCTGTGAGTGAGGGTCCGCAGCAGGCACTACGCTCAGGGACCCTCAGAGCTGCGACTCTATGTCTGTTGGACCTGCGTTGGATGTCGGCAAATGTGGTGGAGTCCAGAGTGGCTGGGAGAGCCTCTCAATCGTTGACGCATGTTTCTAACACACAGCATGTTTCCTCCTCAGGTATCATCCAGTCAGTGGGGGCGTTCATGACGTACTTCACCGCCTATGCCGAGCACGGCTTCTGGCCCAGTACCTTGCTCGGGATACGTGTTCCCTGGGAGAACGTGAACAATCGGGACTTGGAGGACAGTTATGGCCAGGAATGGGTGAGAGCACGAGTTACTCTGCATGCAACTGCTTTAGTATCATAACAGGTCCCTTCAGATCTGGCCTCCCGCCATGCCAGAAGCTTGGTGGCACTGTGGCCATATTAACCCCTCAGAGGTATGCATTGCTGTATCAGTGCTCAGTGCAGAGGCTGCAACCCATGGCAGAGACCCCTTGCTAGTGTGCCACACTGTGTGCCCCGCTGGGAAGGCAGGGCAGCAAGTAACAGAGGGTCCCCGGATAACATGAAGAGAGCACGTGCCATCCTAGTAACTTTCCCGGGGCCAATGTCTGGCCAGAGAGAGATGGGGGCGCCGGGCCTCCTGCAACAGGGCTCCCCGTGTCACTATTAGTGACATCCTCAATAAATACTCCAGAATAGGACAAGAACAGGTGCATCTCCCTGACTCCCCTCCACTGAGTGTCAGGGCTGACCAGGGGGCTAGGCCGCAGGTCGCTACCCGGATGCCCCCCTACATATGAGTGCATAGTAGTGACCCACCCCCTCTCCCACTTGCCCTTTCTGCCGTCAGTAGGGGCTTCATGTCATTTTGCCGAAAAACAGAATTATTTTATTTTATTTGGGGGTCGGGAGGTCTCCCGCATTCCCCCCTTGCCCTTCACTACTAATAACCCAAACTCCTCTGCCCCCCGCCCCCTTTTAACCCCTTAGCCCAGAAGGACATCTGTGCATGCTTTTCTCCAGTGCTGCCAGGACCCCAGCAGGACCCTCCTTGCCGGTCAGTCCAGCGGCAGAGACTGGGGCAGGGGCATGGCCAGCAGCCAGCAGCCAGCTCAGGTCACTGCCATGCGCCTCTTCTAGGTCAGGTGGGCAAAAGGTTCCGTCTCTTAAATAGTGACTGAGTCTGGGGTCACGAGGACTTGCCCTCCCAATACCACTACCCACAAAGGGGTATCCCCTGGGGTTGACCGCTCGGTTCCCTTCGACTTAAGAGACCGAATCGAGCATTGGACTATGGAAGGGGGTGATCATGCGGGCATCACAATCTCACTCCCTTTACGCACAGGGCACTGCATTCTCACTCACTTTACTACCAGCGCACTGCATTTTCACTCACTTTATTCCCAGGGCACTGCATTCTCACTCCATTTACTCCCAGGGAACTACATTCTCGCTCACTTTACTCCCAGGGCACTGCATCCTCACTCCATTTTCTCCCAGGGCACTGCATTTTCACTCACTTTACTCCCAGCGCATCGCATTATCACTCTCTTTACTCCGAGGGCACTGCATTTTCACTCACTTTACTCCCAGGGCACTGCATTCTCACTCACTTTACTCCTAGGCCACTGCATGTTCACTCACTTTACTCCCAGGGCACTGCATGTTCACTCCCTTTACTCCCAGGGCACTGCATTATCACTCCCTTTACTCCCATTTCACTGCATCCTCACTCCTTTACTCCCTGGGTACTGCATCCTCACTCCCTTTACTCCCAGGGCACTGCATTCTCACCCCCAGGACACTGCATTCTCACTCTCTTATTCCCAGGGCACTGAATCCTCACTTCCTTTACTCCCAGGGCACTGCATGTGCACTCATTTACTCCCAGGACATCACAGTCTCACTCCCTTTACTCCCATGGCACTCAATTCTCACTCCCAGGACACTGCATTCTCACTCCCTTTACTCCCAGGACACTGCATTCTCACTCCCTGTACTCCCAGGGCACTGCATGTTCACTCCCTTTACTCCCAGGACATCACAGTCTCACTCCCTTTACTCCCAGGACACTGCATTCTCACTCCCTTTACTCCCAGGCACTGAATCCTCACTCCCTTTACTCCCAGGGAACTGCATGTTCACTCCCTTTACTCCCAGGACATCACAGTCTCACTCCCTTTACTTCCAGGACACTGCATGTTCACTCCCTTTACTCCGAGGACATCACAGGCTCACTCCCTTTACTCCCAGGGCACTGCATTCTCACTCCCAGGACACTACATGTTCATCCTTTACTCCCAGGGCACTGCATTCTCACTCTGTTTACTCCCGGGACACTGCATTCTCACTCCAGGACACTGCATTCTCACTCCCTTTACTCCCAGGGCACTGCATTCTCACTCCCAGGACACTGCATTCTCACTCCCTTTACTCCCAGGGCACTGAATCCTCACTCCCTTTACTCCCAGGGCACTGCATGTTCACTCCTTTACTCCCAGAACATCACAGTCTCACTCCCTTTACTCCCAGGCACTGCATTCTCACTCCTAGGACACTGTATTCTCACTCCCTGTACTCCCAGGGCACTGCATGTTAACTCCTTTACTCACAGGACATCACAGTCTCACTCCCTTTACTCCCAGGGTACTGCATCCTCACTCCCTTTACTCCCAGGGCACTGCATTCTCACTCCATTTACTCCCAGGGCACTGCATTCTCACTCCCTCTACTACCAGGGCACTGCATGTTCATTCCTTTACTCCCAGGACATCACAGTCTCACTCCCTTTAATCCCAGGACACTGCATTCTCACTCCCTTTACTCCCAGGACATCACAGTCTCACTTCCTTTACTCCCAGGGCACTGCATTCTCACTCCCGGGACACTGCAGTCTCACTCCCTTTACTCACAGGACACTGCATTCTCACTCCCTCTACTCCCAGGGCACTGCATGTTCACTCCTTTACTCCCAGGACATCACAGTCTCACTCCCTTTACTCCCAGGGCACTACATTCTCACTCCCTGTACTCCCAGGGCACTGCATGTTCACTCCTTTACTCCCAGGACATCACAGTCTCACTCCCTTTACTCCCAGGCACTGCATTCTCACTCCCAGGACACTGTATTCTCACTCCCTGTACTCCCAGGGCACTGCATGTTCACTCCTTTACTCCCAGGACATCACAGTTTCACTCCCTTTACTCCCAGGGTACTGCAGCCTCACTCCCTTTACTCCCAGGGCACTGCATTCTCACTCCCTTTACTCCCAGGGCACTGCATTCTCACTCCCTCTGCTACCAGGGCACTGCATGTTCATTCCTTTACTCCCAGGACATCACAGTCTCACTCCCTTTACTCCCAGGGCACTGCATTCTCACTCCCAGGACACTACATGTTCATCCTTTACTCCCAGGGCACTGCATTCTCACTCCGTTCACTCCCGGGACACTGCATTCTCACTCCAGGACACTGCATTCTCACTCCCTTTACTCCCAGGGCACTGCATTCTCACTCCCAGGACACTGCATTCTCACTCCCTTTACTTCCAGGGCACTGAATCCTCACTCCCTTTACTCCCAGGGCACTGCATGTTCACTCCTTTACTCCCAGGCCATCACAGTCTCACTCCCTTTACTCCCAGGCACTGCATTCTCACTCCCAGGACACTGTATTCTCACTCCCTGTACTCCCAGGGCACTGCATGTTCACTCCTTTACTCCCAGCACATCACAATCTCACTCCCTTTACTCCCAGGGTACTGCATCCTCACTCCCTTTACTCCCAGGGCACTGCATTCTTACTCCATTTACTCCCAGGGCACTGCATTCTCACTCCCTCTACTACCAGGGCACTGCATGTTCATTCCTTTACTCCCAGGACACTGCATTCTCACTCCCTTTCATCCCAGGACACTGCATTTTCACTCCCATTACTCCCAGGACACTGCATTATCACTCCCTTTACTCCCAGGACATCACAATCTCACTCCCTTTACTCCCAGGGCACTGCATTCTCACTCCCGGGACACTGCAGTCTCACTCCCTTTACTCCCAGGACACTGCATTCTCACTCCCTCTACTCCCAGGGCACTGTATGTTCACTCCTTTACTCCCAGGACATCACAGTCTCACTCCCTTTACTCCCAGGGCACTGCATTCCCACTCCCGGGACACTGCAGTCTCACTCCCTTTATTCCCAGGACACTGCATTCTCACTCCCTTTACTCCCAGGGCACTGCATTCTCACTCCCTGTACTCCCAGGGCACTGCATGTTCACTCCTTTACTCCCAGGACATCACAGTCTCACTCCCTTTACTCCCAGGCACTGCATTCTCACTCCCAGGACACTGTATTCTCACTCCCTGTACTCCCAGGGCACTGCATGTTCACTCCTTTACTCCCAGGACATCACAGTTTCACTCCCTTTACTCCCAGGGTACTGCATCCTCAATCCCTTTACTCCCAGGGCACTGCATTCTCGCTCCCTTTACTCCCAGGGCACTGCATTCTCACTCCCTCTACTACCAGGGCACTGCATGTTCATTCCTTTACTCCCAGGACATCACAGTCTCACTCCCTTTACTCCCAGGGCACTGCATTCTCACTCCCTTTACTCCCAGGGCACTGCATTCTCACTCCCTTTACTCCCAGGGCACTGCTGCATTCTCACTCCCTTTACTCCCAGGGCACTGCATTCTCACTCCCTTTACTCCCAGGGCACTGCATTCTCACTCCCTTTACTCCCAGGGCACTGCATTCTCACTCACAGGACACTGCATTCTCACTCCCTTTACTCCCAGGACACTGCATTCTCACTCCCTTTACTCCCAGGGAACTGCATCTTAACTCCCTTTACTCCCAGGACATCACAGTCTCAATCCCTTTAATTCCAGGACACTGCATTCTCACTCCCTTTACTCCCAGGACACTGCATTCTCACTCCCTTTACTCCCAGGACATCACAGTCTCATTCCCTTTACTCCCAGGGCACTGCATTCTCACTCCCGGGACACTGCAGTCTCACTCCCTTTACTCCCAGGACACTGCATTCTCACTCCCTGTACTCCCAGGGCACTGCCTGTTCACTCCTTTACTCCCAGGGCACTGCATGTTCACTCCTTTACTCCCAGGACATCACAGTCTCACTCCCTTTACTCTCAGGGCACTGCATTCTCACTCCCTTTACTCCCAGGGCACTGCATTCTCACTCCCAGGACACTGCATTCTCACTCCCTTTACTCCCAGGACACTGCATTCTCACTCCCTTTACTCCCAGAACATCATAGTCTCACTCCCTTTACTCCCAGGGCACTGCATTCTCACTCCCTTTACTCCCAGGGCACTGCATTCTCACTCCCAGGACACTGCATTCTCACTCCCTTTACTCCCAGGACACTGCATTCTCACTCCCTTTACTCCCAGGACATCATAGTCTCACTCCCTTTACTCCCAGGGCACTGCATTCTCACTCCCTTTACTTCCAGGGCACTGCATTCTCACTCCCAGGACACTGCATTCTCACTCCCTTTACTCCCAGGACACTGCATTCTCACTCCCTTTACTCCCAGGACACTGCATTATCACTCCCTCTACTCCCAGGGCACTGCATGTTCACTTCCTTTACTCCCAGGACATCACAGTCTCACTCCCTTAAATCCCAGGACACTGCATTCTCACTCCCTTTACTCCCAGGGCACTGCATTCTCACCCCCTTTACTCCCAGGGCACTGCATTCTCACTCCCTTTACTTCCAGGACACTGCATTCTCACTCCTAGGACACTGCATTCTCACTCCCTTTACTCCCAGGACACTGCATTCTCACTCCCTTTACTCCCAGGACACTTGATTCTCACTCCCTCTACTCCCAGGGCACTGCATTCTCACTCCCAGGACACTGCATTCTCACTCCCTTTACTCCCAGGGCACTGCATTCTCACTCCCAGGACACTGCATTCTCACTCCCTTTACTCCCAGCACACTGCATTCTCACTCCCTTTACTCCCAGGACATCATAGTCTCACTCCCTTTACTCCCAGGGCACTGCATTCTCACTCCCTTTACTTCCAGGGCACTGCATTCTCACTCCCAGGACACTGCATTCTCACTCCCTTTACTCCCAGGACACTGCATTCTCACTCCCTTTACTCCCAGGACACTGCATTCTCACTCCCTCTACTCCCAGGGCACTGCATGTTCACTTCCTTTACTCCCAGGACACTGCATTCTCACTCCCTTTACTCCCAGGACATCATAGTCTCACTCCCTTTACTCCCAGGGCACTGCATTCTCACTCCCTTTACTTCCAGGACACTGCATTCTCACTCCTAGGACACTGCATTCTCACTCCCTTTACTCCCAGGACACTGCATTCTCACTCCCTTTACTCCCAGGACACTTGATTCTCACTCCCTCTACTCCCAGGGCACTGCATGTTCACTCCCTTTACTCCCAGGACATCACAGTCTCACTCCCTGTAATCCCAGGACACTGCATTCTCACTCCCTTTACTCCCAGGGCACTGCATTCTCACCCCCTTTACTCCCAGGACACTGCATCCTCACTCCCTTTACTCCCAGGACATCACAGTCTCATTCCCTTTATTCTCACTCCCTGTACTCCCAGGGCACTGCATGTTCACTGCAGACACTTTCTTGATGCGTTTATCCCGTGGCACACCATTGGTACACGCTGCTGCAGCGCCATACCCCCTGCACTGTATTTTAAAAGCATTTGGAGAGCATGATTTGCAGCATTTCGGAAGCAAAGCGTTCACTGTTACACAAGCACTGTGTGTGTCCTGTGAGTTGCGGCACTGGACGTGGCCGTGTTGCAAGGAGACGTCTTTGGCGCATCGCTGCCAAATGGACAATGAGGCCCGGTGCCTTGGATCCAAAGGACAGCTCTGTGAACTCGTGTAGCGCTTTATGCTTTTCTTGTAGCCATGTTTTCAGGGCAAAGCAAATGAGTATAGCTTGTGTGCCAGGGCTTTTAGAATGACTGAGTTTGAAATGCACTAAACTGTCCTGATTTCGCAGACCTTCGCCCAGCGGCAGTACCAGGAGTGGTACGGCTACACCGTCTTCTTCGTCAGTGTCGTCATCGAACAGCTGGCCGACCTGATGATGCGGAAAACCCGAAGAAACTCCTTCTTCCAGCAGCGCCCACTCAGGTAAGGCATGGCGGGGTGGAGGGGTCTGCTTAAACATCACATGTCTTGGGGTCACACCCCGAACTGCTTTGTGTTTATGTTTCGCCATTGTGTCTTGTCATTTCTTCGCGTGTCAAGATGGCATTGCTATTAGAACTCCAATACCACAGCTATTCAATGCAATACAGGTCTGAAGGCGGGAATCACACCTGGTGATGACATGTAAGAGAATATTAATAAAGAATCATGCAACTTGCGTGCATATGGATTGGGTGGAGACTCTTCCTCCCTCAAGGATATCGACATCATTCCCGGTCAGCTGGGAAGAGAGGAACTTGCCAAAGGATGGATTGGGTGGAGACTCTTCCTCCCTCAAGGATATCAACATCATTCCCGGTCAGCTGGGAAGAGTGGAACTTCCAAAGGATGGATTGGGTGGAGACTCTTCCTCCCTCAAGGATGTCGACATCATTCCCGGTCAGCTGGGAAGAGTGGAACTTGCCAAAGGATGGATTGGGTGGAGACTCTTCCTCCCTCAAGGATATCAACATCATCCCCGGTCAGCTGGGAAGAGTGGAATTGCCAAAAGATGGATTGGGTGGAGACTCTTCCTCCCTCAAGGATATCGACATCATTCCCGGTCAGCTGGGAAGAGTGGAACTTCCAAAGGATGGATTGGGTGGAGACTCTTCCTCCCTCAAGGATATCGACATCATTCCTGGTCAGCTGGGAAGGATGCAACTTGCGTGCATATGGATTGGGTGGAGACTCTTCCTCCCTCAAGGATATCAACATCATTCCCGGTCAGCTGGGAAGAGTGGAACTTGCCAAAGGATGGATTGGGTGGAGATTCTTCCTCCCTCAAGGATGTCGACATCATTCCCTGTCAGATGGGAAGAGTGGAACTTGCCAAAGGATGGATTGGGTGGAGACTCTTCCTCCCTCAAGGATATCGACATCATTCCCGGTCAGCTGGGAAGAGTGGAATTGCCAAAGGATGGATTGGGTGGAGACTCTTCCTCCCTCAAGGATATCAACATCATTCCCGGTCAGCTGGGAAGAGTGGAACTTGCCAAAGGATGGATTGGGTGGAGACTCTTCCTCCCTCAAGGATATCGACATCATTCCTGGTCGGCTGGGAAGGATGCAACTTGCGTGCATATGGATTGGGTGGAGACTCTTCCTCCCTCAATGATATCGACATCATTCCCGGTCAGCTGGGAAAAGTGGAACTTGCCAAAGGATGGATTGGGTGGAGACTCTTCCTCCCTCAAGGATATCGACATCATTCCCGGTCAGCTGGGAAGAGTGGAATTGCCAAAGGATGGATTGGATGGAGACTCTTCCTCCCTCAAGTATATCAACATCACTCCCGGTCAGCTGGGAAGAGTGGAACTTGCCAAAGGATGGATTGGGTGGAGACTCTTCCTCCCTCAAGGATGTCAACATCATTCCCGGTCAGCTGGGAAGAGTGGAACTTGGTGCTTTTGCACATCACTCCAAGCAATGGATTGGGTGGAGACTCTTCCTCCCTCAAGGAAAGACTATCCAACATACTCCATTTTCCGAAGAAGAGAATTCTATTGAACATACTCCTATGATACATTGTTTCCTTTTGACAAAGTAGCATCATAGCCATGCAATTCAGAGATGTCCCCAGGAAGGCCCTTCATCAATACCGTGGTAATCACTTTGAAAATGTAGAGAGCAGAAAGTCAGGGAGTGTGGATTCACAGGTTTGATAAGAGAAAATATAAGATAAATGAAACATATGTTGGCACATTAGGAAGCTTCCAAAGACGCAGCATTTTAGAATCTGAATAATAATATACACATTCTTCCTGAGCACTGTTGGGTTCTTGACCTGTGAGACCTTCTCAGTTGGCCGCATTCCAATATCTAGTTATGTTTTACTTTCCTGGTGTTTGAGTGCAAGTCCTTTTCCCTGTGGTGATCAACGTGAGGGCTCGGCACTTGGGATCTTATCCCTCGTGGTTGGTTTTGTCAAGAGGATGCATTATTGAGCGGAAACATGGTGTCTCCACTTCCCAGCATGCTACCTGACTGCCGTGGGCTAGTAGCGAAGGGGTGACGTACGACATGTGTCTAGCGACTTATTTATTGGATATCTGTAAGGACCTATACAACAGTGGTGTTTCAAGGTGCTGCAAAACAAAAAAAGTGTTTGGGGGACAAGGGAAAAAGATATCAATAACGTTGCATTGATCTTATGACATTCAGATCCTGCAAGTGCAGTGACAAGAGGTGCGAGGGAGAGGGTTGGGGGCGAAGTGCCCCTGATAACTCCCACCCCCCACAACCCCAGCCCCCCAGTATGTATGTGCAATCTTCCTAATCTTCACCAAAGGGCTTTGAGCTTTCGATAGGATGGACTCGAGTTCGCCAACTGGAGAACCAGTGGCCAAGAGTATTATCCATGATCTTTATGAGCCCTAGTCAGTTGGCTGGCCTGCCTGGCAATGGCGTGCAAGGGTCCCTTTCTGGAAATGTGGCTATTACAGTAAGATTGCGCCCCCAGTTTGCATAGGATTGGGATTTGCTTTTGCGAGCTAGAGGGGGCATTGACAGGGCTCCCACTGAAGTAGGGATGTTATATCCGGGCACCATTACAGCTCCATTCTATTTGAAATAGTGACAAACCTTGCGTCCTTGGAGGTCCAGTAAAAAAGTTGACTTTCTTTGGTGTCTTTCTCTATATTCTAACTCGTTCTTACACAATCTGCCCATGTGGGAGGTTGGGGGACCCCACTAGGACCCACTCCCTGGAATTCCTGTCTCTGTTTTGGTATCTTGAAGGTAGCAGGGTTTTCTCCGTAGGGAAGTCTCCATTGACTGGTATTGCACCATTCAAACTGGTAGATGAAGTCCTGCTAACTCCATCTCCGTCTCCTTGTTTTCCTCCAGGAATAAGGTCCTGATTATGGGCCTGGCCTCTCAGGTCATCGTTGCGGCCTTTCTCTCGTACTGCCCGGGCATGCCGGACGCCTTGAAGTTTACACCTATTCGGTGAGTTCTGAGTTTATTTATCTGATCAATACAATTAACTGCCCCCCGGCCACAACCAATGAACGAGGGCAGCACCAATGAGTGCTGATCACACTAGGCAGAAGTGATGACATATGGGCACAGAGGACGCTGATTATAGAGGGCAGAACCAATGAGTGCTGATCACACTAGGCAGAAGTATTGAGATATGGGTGCAGAGGGCACAGCTAACGAAAGAGGGCAAAACAATGAGTGCTGATCACACTAGGCAGAAGTATTGAGATATGGGCAGAGAAGGCACAGAGGGCCCAACTAACAAAAGAGGGCAGAACAAATGAGTGCTGATCACACTAGGCAGAAGTGATGAGTGCTGATCACACTAGGCAAAAGTATTGAGATAAGGGCAGAGAGGGCACAGAGGGCACAACTAACGAAAGAGGGCAGAACCAATGAGTGCTGATCACACTAGGCAGACGTGATGAGATATGGGTGCAGAGGGCACAACTATCGAAAGAGGGCAAAACCAATGAGTGCTGGTCACACTAGGCAGAAGTATTGAGATATGGGCAGAGAAGGCACAGAGGGCCCAACTAACAAAAGAGGGCAGAACAAATGAGTGCTGAACACACTAGGCAGAAGTGATGAGTGCTGATCACACTAGGCAGAAGTGATGAGTGCTGATCACACTAGGGAGAAGTAATGAGATATGGGCAGAAGTGATGAGTGCTGATCACACTAGGCAGAAGTGATGAGTGCTGATCACACTAAACAGAAGTGATGAGTGCTGATCACACTAGGATTAAGTGATGAGTGCTGATCACACTAGGCAGAAGTGATGAGTGTTGATCACACTAGGCAGAAGTGATGAGTGTTGATCACACTAGGCAGAAGTAATGAGATATGTGCAGAAGTGATGAGTAATGATCACACTAGGCAGAAGTGATGAGTGCTGATCACACTAGGGAGAAGTAATGTGATATGGGCAGAAGTGATGAGTGCTGATCAACTAGGCAGAAGTGATGAGTGCTGATCACACTAGGCAGAAGTGATGAGTGCTGATCACACTAGGGAGAAGTAATGAGATATGGGCAGAAGTGATGAGTGCTGATCATACTAGGCAGAAGTGATGAGTGCTGATCACACTAGGCAGAAGTGATGAGATATGGGCAGAAGTGGTGCATGCTGATCACACTAGGGAGAAGTAATGAGATATGGGCAGAAGTGATGAGTGCTGATCACACTAGGCAGAAGTGATGAGTGCTGATCACACTAAGCAGAAGTGATGAGTGCTGATCACACTAGGCAGAAGTGATGAGTGCTGATCACACTAGGCAGAAGTGATGAGTGCTGATCACACTAGGCAGAAGTGATGAGTGCTGATCACACTAGGGAGACATGATGAGATATGGGCAGGAGTGATGAGTGCTGATCACACTAGGCAGAAGTGATGAGTGCTGATCACAGTAGGCGGAAGTGATGAGTGCTGATCACACTAGGCAGAAGTGATGAGTGTTGATCACACTAGGGAGAAGTAATGAGATATGGGCAGAAGTGGTGAGTGATTATCACGCTAGGCAGAAGTGATGAGTGCTGATCACACTAGGGAGAAGTAATGAGATATGGGCAGAAGTGATGAGTGCTGATCACACTAGGCAGAAGTGATGAGTGCTGACCACACTAGGCCGAAGTGATGAGTGCTGATCACACTATGGAGAAGTAATGAGATATGGGCAGAAGCGGTGAGTGCTGATCACACTAGGCAGTAGTGGTGAGTGCTGATCACACTAAACAGAAATGATGAGTGCTGATCACACTAGGGAGAAGTCATGAGATATGGGCAGAAGTGATGAGTGATGATTACACTAGGCAGAAGTGATGAGTGCTGATCACACTAGGGAGAAGTAATGAGATATGGGCAGAAGTGATGAGTGCTGATCACACTAGGCAGAAGTGATGAGTGCTGATCACACTAGGCAGAAGTGATGAGTGCGGATCACACTAGGGAGAAGTAATGAGATATGGGCAGAAGTGATGAGTGCTGATCACACTAGGCAGAAGTGATGAGTGCTGATCACACTAGGCAGAAGTGATGAGATATGGGCAGAAGTGGTGAGTGCTGATCACACTAGGGAGAAGTAATGAGATATGGGCAGAAGTGATGAGTGCTGATCACACTAGGGAGAAGTAATGAGATATGGGCAGAAGTGATGAGTGCTGATCACACTAAGCAGAAGTGATGAGTGCTGGTGCTGATCACACTAGGCAGAAGTGATGAGTGCTGATCACACTAGGCAGAAGTGATGAGTGCTGATCACACTAGGGAGACGTAATGAGATATGGGCAGAAGTGATGAGTGCTGATCACACTAGGCAGAAGTGATGAGTGCTGATCACAGTAGGAAGAAGTGATGAGTGCTGATCACACTAGGCAGATGTGATGAGTGTTGATCACACTAGGGAGAAGTAATGAGATATGGGCAGAAGTGATGAGTGATCATCACACTAGGCAGAAGTGATGAGTGCTGATCACACTAGGCAAAAGTATTGAGATAAGGGCAGAGAGGGCACAGAGGGCAGAACTAACGAAAGAGGGCAGAACCAATGAGTGCTGATCACACTAGGCAGACGTGATGAGATATGGGTGCAGAGGGCACAACTATCGAAAGAGGGCAAAACCAATGAGTGCTGGTCACACTAGGCAAAAGTATTGAGATATGGGCAGAGAAAGCACAGAGGGCCCAACTAACAAAAGAGTGCAGAACAAATGAGTGCTGAACACACTAGGCAGAAGTGATGAGTGCTGATCACACTAGGCAGAAGTGATGAGTGCTGATCACACTAGGGAGAAGTAATGAGATATGGGCAGAAGTGATGAGTGCTGATCACACTAGGCAGAAGTGATGAGTGCTGATCACACTAGGCAGAAGTGATAAGATATGGGCAGAAGTGGTGAGTGCTGATCACACTAGGGAGAAGTAATGAGATATGGGCAGAAGTGATGAGTGCTGATCACACTAGGGAGAAGTAATGAGATATGGGCAGAAGTGATGAGTGCTGATCACACTAAGCAGAAGTGATGAGTGCTGGTGCTAATCACACTAGGCAGAAGTGATGAGTGCTGATCACACTAGGCAGAAGTGATGAGTGCTGATCACACTAGGGAGACGTAATGAGATATGGGCATAAGTGATGAGTGCTGATCACACTAGGCAGAAGTGATGAGTGCTGGTCACAGTAGGAAGAAGTGATGAGTGCTGATCACACTACGCAGATGTGATGAGTGTTGATCACACTAGGGAGAAGTAATGAGATATGGGCAGAAGTGATGAGTGATCATCACACTAGGCAGAAGTGATGAGTGCTGATCACACTAGGGAGAAGTAATGAGATATGGGCAGAAGTGATTAGTGCTGATCATGCTAGGCAGAAGTGATGAGTGCTGACCACACTAGGCAGAAGTGATGATTGCTGATCACACTAGGGAGAAGTAATGAGATATGGGCAGAAGTGATGAGTGATCATCACACTAGGCAGAAGTGATGAGTACTGATCACACTAGGGAGAAGTAATGAGATATGGGCAGAAGTGGTGAGTGATCGTCACACTAGGCAGAAGTGATGAGTGCTGATCACACTAGGGAGAAGTAATGAGATATGGGCAGACGTGGTGAGTGCTGATCACACTAAACAGAAGTGATGAGTGCTGATCACGCTAGGGAGAAGTAATTAGATATGGGCAGAAGTGGTGAGTGCTGATCACACTAAACAGAAGTGATGAGTGCTGATCACACTAGGCAGAAGTGATGAGTGCTGATCACACTAGGCAGAAGTGATGAGTGCTGATCACACTAGGCAGAAGTGATGAGTGCTGATCACACTAGGGAGAAGTAATGAGATATGGGCAGAAGTGATGAGTGCTGATCACACTAGGCAGAAGTGATGAGTGCTGATCACACTAGGCAGAAGTGATGAGTGCTGATCATACTAGGGAGAAGTAATGAGATATGGGAAGAAGTGATGAGTGCTGATCACACTAGGCAGAAGTGTTGAGTGCTGATGACACTAGGCAGAAGTGGTGAGTGCAGATCACACTAAACAGAAGTGATGAGTGCTGATCACACTAGGCAGAAGTGATGAGTGCTGATCACACTAGGCAGAAGTGATGAGTGCTGATCACACTAGGGAGAAGTAATGAGATATGGGCAGAAGTGATGAGTGCTGATCACACTAGGCAGAAGTGATGAGTGCTGATCACACTAGGCAGAAGTGATGAGTGCTGATCAAACTAGGGAGAAGTAATGAGATATGGGAAGAAGTGATGAGTGCTGATCACACTAGGCAGAAGTGATGAGTGCTGACCACACTAGGCAGAAGTGGTGAGTGCTGATCACACTAAACAGAAGTGATGAGTGCTGATCACACTAGGCAGAAGTGATGAGTGCTGACCACACTAGGCAGAAGTGGTGAGTGCTGATCACACTAAACAGAAGTGGTGAGTGCTGATCACACTAAACAGAAGGGATGAGTGCTGATCACACTAGGCAGAAGTGATGAGTGCTGACCACACTAGGCAGAAGTGGTGAGTGCTGATCACACTAAACAGAAGTGATGAGTGCTGATCACACTAGGCAGAAGTGATGAGTGCTGATCACACTAGGCAGAAGTGATGACATATGGGCACAGAGGGCGCTGATTCTAGAGGATGATCTAATCCGAGATGATCAGAATGGGCACAACTGCTGAGAGCGATTAAGCAAATGAAACATGAGCTTTCAGGCCATCAATAATGAGGAATGGGCACAAACATCAGAGACAGCGAGACAAGCCGTGAAAGATGGCATAGAGAGCAGAACCAGTCAGATTTGGGCACCGGAGGTTTGAGACTATATGAGATCTACAGACAAGTGCTGTAGGGCAGAGGGTATTCCAAGGTCCCACCTAGTGCAAAAAGTGTGCCAATGGGTGAGCAAGGGAGAGAGAGGGAGGCCAGCACTAGCCAATGCCAGGATTTGCAAGTGATGAGCCAGTGGGAAAGTGGTATCAGAAATGGGCCAATGAAAGAGCGGTGACAAGGAATGGGGATCACACCAATAGTAGCACACCAATGAACAGGGAAAGAGGACTGCCAAGGGTTAACCTGAGGATGTAGGCAACACGCTCTAGGGCACATAGAGGGGGCGGGTGGCACTGAGAGAGGAGAGGGGCGTGTAGCCAGTGGGAGCACTATGACTTCAGCCTGTGGGGTGGGTGGGGGGGACTCCGGGACCTGCATGCAGCGCTGAGAATGTGTCTTCTCCCCTCTTGCCTAGGGTCCAGTACTGGTTCATCGCGGCACCGTACGCGATCCTGCTCTTCAGTTACGACGAAATCCGGAAGCTGTTCATCCGCAGATACCCTGGCAGTAAGTAGAAGCACGCGCCTATTCCCTGTATCCCCCGTGCTTGCAGCAGTCACACTTTGGGATGCGGAGAATAGGGCACATTACAGGAGGGGAATTGAATTGATGTAGAGTGGCACGTGGCTGGCACCATCCAGGCGCTGGGGCTGGTGTGATGCTCAGCCAGCCACCCGAATACTCAATCTTGGGTTCAAGACCCTCTGCTGCACGGCCTTTCTTGTCTGCAGCGCCATCGCCTTCCTTTGCATCTTCAATGGATGGTGTAGCCGCAGGGTGACCCTGGGACAAGGCTCTCGAGTCAGAGTGTCCCATTGACATATGGTAAAACATGTGTTAGTAAAAAGGGCATTGATTGGCCCAGCCCATCGCCGACGCTTGCCACCCACTATGAATTGATCCACGCTCATCTTCTAGCGAGATTAGAGAACGCAAGGTTAACACCTGGCCCCTCATTCATACGCAAGGACAGCGCCTGGCTCTTCCCTTCCCCTCATTCATACACAAGGACAGCACCTGGCTCTCCCCGTCCCCTCATTCATATGCAAGGACAGCACCTGGCTCTTCCCTTCCCCTCATTCATACGCAAGGACAGCACCTGGCTCTCCACCTCCCCTCATTCATATGCAAGGACAGCACCTGGCTCTCCCCTTCCCCTCATTCATATGCAAGGACAGCACCTGGCTCTTCCCTTCCCCTCATTCATACGCAAGGACAGCACCTGGCTCTCCACCTCCCCTCATTCATACGCAAGGACAGCACCTGGCTCTTCCCTTCCCCTCATTCCCACGGAAGGACAAAACCTGGCTCTCCACTTCCCCTCATTGATAAGCAAGTACAGCACCTGGCTCTTCCCCTCCCCTCATTCATTGGCAAGGACAGCACCTGGCTCTCCCCTTCCCCTCTTTCATACGCAAGGACAGCACCTGGCTCTCCCCTTCCCTTCATTCATTGGCAAGGACAGCACCTGGCTCTCCCCTTCCCCTCATTCATACGCAAGGACAGCACCTGGCTCTTCCCTTCCCCTCATTCATACGCAAGGACTGCACCTGGCTCTCCCCGTCCCCTCATTCATACGCAAGGACAGCACCTGGCTCTCCACTTCCCCTCATTCATATGCAAGGACAGCACCTGGCTGTTCCCTTCCCCACATTCATACGCAAGTACAGCACCTCGGCTCTTCCCTTCCCCTCATTCATACGCAAGGACACAATCTAGTTCTCCACTTCCCCTCATTCATACGCAAGGAAACCACCTGGCTCTCCCCTTCCCCTCATTCATACGCAAGGACAGCACCTGGCTATCCCCGTCCCCTCATTCATACGCAAGGACAGCACCTGGCTCTCCACTTCCCCTCATTCATACGCAAGGACAGCACCTGGCTCTCCCCTTCCCCTCATTCATACGCTAGAACAGCACCTGGCTCTCCACTACCCCTCATTCATACGCAAGGACAGCACCTGGCTCTCCCCTTCCCCTCATTCATATGCAAGGACAGCACCTGGCTCTTCCCTTCGCCTCATTCATATGCAAGGACAGCAGCTGGCTCTCCCCTTCGCCTCATTCATATGCAAGGACAGCACCTGGCTCTCCCATTCCCCTCATTCATACGCAAGGACAGCACCTGGCTCTCCCCTTCCCCTCATTCATAGGCAAGGACAGCACCTGGCTCTCCCCGTCCCCTCATTCATACGCAAGGACAGCACCTGACTCTTCACTTCCCCTCATTCATACGCAAGGACAGCACCTGGCTCTTCCCTTCGCCTCATTCATACGCAAGGACAGCACCTGGCTCTCACCTTCCCCTCATTCATATGCAAGGACAGCACCTGGCTCTCACCTTCCCCTCATTCATACGCAAGGACAGCACCTAGCTCTCCAAGTCCCCTCATTCATACACCAGGACAGCACCTGGCTCTCCACTTCGCCTCATTCATACGCAAGGGCAGCACCTGGCTCTCCACTTCCCTCGTTCATATGCAAGGGCAGCACCTGGATCTTCCCTTCCCCTCATTCATACGCAAGGACAGCACCTGACTTTCCCCTTCCCCTCATTCATATGCAAGGACAGCACCTGGCTCTCCACTTCGCCTCATTCATACGCAAGGACAGCACTTCCCTTCCCCTCATTTATACGCAAGGACAGCACCTGGCTCTTCCCTTTCCCTCATTCATACGCAAGGACAGCAACTGGCTCTCCCCTTCCCCTCATTTATACGCAAGGACAGCAACTGGCTCTCCCCTTCCCTTCATTCATACGCAAGGACAGCACCTGGTTCTCCACTTCCCTCATTTATTTGCAAGGACACCACCTGGCTCTCCCCTTCCCCTCATTCATACGCAAGGACAGCACCTGGCTCTCCCAGTCCCCTCATTCATACGCAAGGACAGCACCTGACTTTCCCCTTCCCCTCATTCATATGCAAGGACAGCACCTGGCTCTCCACTTCGCCTCATTCATACGCAAGGACAGCACTTCCCTTCCCCTCATTTATACGCAAGGACAGCACCTGGCTCTTCCCTTTCCCTCATTCATACGCAAGGACAGCAACTGGCTCTCCCCTTCCCCTCATTCATACGCAAGGACAGCAACTGGCTCTCCCCTTCCCTTCATTCATACGCAAGGACAGCACCTGGTTCTCCACTTCCCTCATTTATTTGCAAGGACACCACCTGGCTCTCCCCTTCCCCTCATTCATACGCAAGGACAGCACCTGGCTCTCCCAGTCCCCTCATTCATACGCAAGGACAGCACCTGGCTCTCACCTTCCCCCTCATTCCTACGCAATGACAGCGTCTGGCTCTTCCCTTCCCCTCATTCATACGCAAGGACAGCACCTGGCTCTCCACTACCCCTCATTCATACGCAAGGACAGCACCTGGCTCTAACCTTCCCCTCATTCATATGCAAGGACAGCACCTGGCTCTCCCCTTCCCCTCATTCATACGCAAGAACAGCACCTGGCTCTCCACTACCCCTCATTCATATGCAAGGACAGCACCTGGCTCTCCCCTTCGCCTCATTCATATGCAAGGACAGCACCTGGCTCTCCCATTCCCCTCATTCATACGCAAGGACAGCACCTGGCTCTCTCCTTCCCCTCATTCATAGGCAAGGACAGCACCTGGCTCTCCCCGTCCCCTCATTCATACGCAAGGACAGCACCTGACTCTTCACTTCCCCTCATTCATACGCAAGGACAGCACCTGGCTCTCCACTTCCCCTCATTCATATGCAAGGACAGCACCTGGCTCTCACCTTCCCCTCATTCATACGCAAGGACAGCACCTAGCTCTCCAAGTCCCCTCATTCATACACCAGGACAGCACCTGGCTCTGAACTTCCCCTCATTCATACGCAAGGACAGCACCTGGCTCTCCACTTCGCCTCATTCATGCGCAAGGACAGCACCTGGCTCTCCCAATCCCCTCAATCATACGCAAGGACAGCACCTGGCTCTCCACTTCGCCTCATTCATACGCAAAGACAGCACCTGGCTCTCCCAATCCCCTCAATCATACGCAAGGACAGCACCTGGCTCTCCACTTCGCCTCATTCATACGCAAGGACAGCACCTTGCTCTCCCCTTCCCCTCATTCATACGCAAGGGCAGCACCTGGCTCTTCCCTTCTCCTCATTCATACGCAAGGACAGCACTTCCCTTCCCCTCATTTATACGCAAGGACAGCACCTGGCTCTTCCCTTTCCCTCATTCATACGCAAGGACAGCAACTGGCTCTCCCCTTCCCTTCATTCATACGCAAGGACAGCACCTGGTTCTCCACTTCCCTCATTTATTTGCAAGGACACCACCTGGCTCTCCCCTTCCCCTCATTCATACGCAAGGACAGCACCTGGCTCTCCCAGTCCCCTCATTCATACGCAAGGACAGCACCTGGCTCTCACCTTCCCCCTCATTCCTACGCAAGGACAGCGCCTGGCTCTTCCCTTCCCCTCATTCATACGCAAGGACAGCACCTGGCTCTTCCCTAGCCATCATTCATACGCAAGGACAGCACCTGGCTCTCTCCTTCCCCTCATTCATACGCAAGGACAGCACCTGGCTCTCCCAGTCCCCTCATTCATACGCAAGGACAGCACCTGGCTCTCACCTTCCCCTCATTCCTACGCAAGGACAGCGCCTGGCTCTTCCCTTCCCCTCATTCATACGCAAGGACAGCACCTGGCTCTTCCCTAGCCATCATTCATACGCAAGGACAGCACCTGGCTCTCTCCTTCCCCTCATTCATACGCAAGGACAGCACCTGGCTCTTCCCTTCCCCTCATTCATATGCACAGACAGCACCTGGCTCTCCACTACCCCTCGTTCATACGCAAGGACAGCACCTGGCTCTCCACTTCCCCTCATTCATACGCAAGGACAGCACCTGGCTCTTCCCTTCCCCTCATTCATAAGCAAGGACAGCACCTGGTTCTTCCCTTCCCCTCATTCATACGCAAGGACAGCACCTGGCTCTCCCCGTCCCCTCATTCATATGCAAGGACAGCACCTGGCTCTTCCCTTCCCCTCATTCATACGCAAGGACAGCACCTGGCTCTCCCACTACCCTCATTCATACGCAAGGACAGCACCTGGTTCCCCCCCTCCCCTCATTCATTTGCAAGGACAGCACCTGGCTCTCCACTTCCCTCATTTATTTGCAAGGACACCACCTGGCTCTCCCCTTCCCCTCATTCATACGCAAGGACAGCACCTGGCTCTCTCCTTCCCCTCATTCATACGCAAGGACAGCACCTGGCTCTTCCCTTCCCCTCATTCATATGCACAGACAGCACCTGGCTCTCCACTTCCCCTCATTCATACGCAAGGACAGCACCTGGCTCTTCCCTTCCCCTCATTCATACGCAAGGACAGCACCTGGCCCCTCATTCATATGCAAGGACAATACCTGGCTCTCCACTACCCCTCGTTCATACGCAAGGACAGCACCTGGCTCACCACTTTGCCTCATTCATACGCAAGGACAGCACCTGGCTCTTCCCTTCCCCTCATTCATACGCAAGGACAGCACCTGACTCTCCCCTTCCCCTCATTCATATGCAAGGACAGCACCTGGCTCTCCCCTTCCCCTCATTCATACGCAAGGACAGCACCTGGCTCTTCCCTTCCCCTCATTCATAAGCAAGGACAGCACCTGGTTCTTCCCTTCCCCTCATTCATACGCAAGGACAGCACCTGGCTCTCCCCGTCCCCTCATTCATATGCAAGGACAGCACCTGGCTCTTCCCTTCCCCTCATTCATACGCAAGGACAGCACCTGGCTCTCCCACTACCCTCATTCATACGCAAGGACAGCACCTGGTTCCCCCCCTCCCCTCATTCATTTGCAAGGACAGCACCTGGCTCTCCACTTCCCTCATTTATTTGCAAGGACACCACCTGGCTCTCCCCTTCCCCTCATTCATACGCAAGGACAGCACCTGGCTCTCTCCTTCCCCTCATTCATACGCAAGGACAGCACCTGGCTCTTCCCTTCCCCTCATTCATATGCACAGACAGCACCTGGCTCTCCACTTCCCCTCATTCATACGCAAGGACAGCACCTGGCTCTTCCCTTCCCCTCATTCATACGCAAGGACAGCACCTGGCCCCTCATTCATATGCAAGGACAATACCTGGCTCTCCACTACCCCTCGTTCATACGCAAGGACAGCACCTGGCTCACCACTTTGCCTCATTCATACGCAAGGACAGCACCTGGCTCTTCCCTTCCCCTCATTCATACGCAAGGACAGCACCTGACTCTCCCCTTCCCCTCATTCATATGCAAGGACAGCACCTGGCTCTCCCCTTCCCCTCATTCATATGCAAGGACAGCACCTGGCTCTCCACTTGGCCTCATTCATACGCAAGGGCAGCACCTGGCTCTCCACTTCTCTCGTTCATACGCAAGGACAGCACCTGGCTCTCCCCTTCCCCCTCATTCATACGCAAGGACAGCACCTGGCTCTCCCAGTCCCCTCATTCATACGCAAGGACAGACATGGCTCTCACCTTCCCCTCATTCCTACGCAAGGACAGCACCTGGCTCTTCCCTTACCCTCATTCATACGCAAGGACAGCACCTGGCTCTCCCAGTCCCCTCATTCATACGCAAGGACAGCACCTGGCTCTCACCTTCCCCTCATTCCTACGGAAGGACAGCGCCTGGCTCTTCCCTTCCCCTCATTCATACGCAAGGACAGCACCTGGCTTTTCCCTTCCCCTCATTTATACGCAAGGACAGCACCTGGCTTTTCCCTTCCCCTCATTCATACGCAAGGACAGCACCTGGCTCTTCCCTTCCCCTCATTCATATGCACAGACAGCACCTGGCTCTCCACTTCCCCTCATTCATACGCAAGGACAGCACCTGGCTCTTCCCTTCCCCTCATTCATACGCAAGGACAGCACCTGGCCCCTCATTCATATGCAAGGACAATACCTGGCTCTCCACTACCCCTCGTTCATACGCAAGGACAGCACCTGGCTCACCACTTTGCCTCATTCATACGCAAGGACAGCACCTGGCTCTTCCCTTCCCCTCATTCATACGCAAGGACAGCACCTGACTCTCCCCTTCCCCTCATTCATATGCAAGGACAGCACCTGGCTCTCCCCTTCCCCTCATTCATACGCAAGGACAGCACCTGGCTCTTCCCTTCCCCTCATTCATAAGCAAGGACAGCACCTGGTTCTTCCCTTCCCCTCATTCATACGCAAGGACAGCACCTGGCTCTCCCCGTCCCCTCATTCATATGCAAGGACAGCACCTGGCTCTTCCCTTCCCCTCATTCATACGCAAGGACAGCACCTGGCTCTCCCACTACCCTCATTCATACGCAAGGACAGCACCTGGTTCCCCCCCTCCCCTCATTCATTTGCAAGGACAGCACCTGGCTCTCCACTTCCCTCATTTATTTGCAAGGACACCACCTGGCTCTCCCCTTCCCCTCATTCATACGCAAGGACAGCACCTGGCTCTCTCCTTCCCCTCATTCATACGCAAGGACAGCACCTGGCTCTTCCCTTCCCCTCATTCATATGCACAGACAGCACCTGGCTCTCCACTTCCCCTCATTCATACGCAAGGACAGCACCTGGCTCTTCCCTTCCCCTCATTCATACGCAAGGACAGCACCTGGCCCCTCATTCATATGCAAGGACAATACCTGGCTCTCCACTACCCCTCGTTCATACGCAAGGACAGCACCTGGCTCACCACTTTGCCTCATTCATACGCAAGGACAGCACCTGGCTCTTCCCTTCCCCTCATTCATACGCAAGGACAGCACCTGACTCTCCCCTTCCCCTCATTCATATGCAAGGACAGCACCTGGCTCTCCCCTTCCCCTCATTCATATGCAAGGACAGCACCTGGCTCTCCACTTGGCCTCATTCATACGCAAGGGCAGCACCTGGCTCTCCACTTCTCTCGTTCATACGCAAGGACAGCACCTGGCTCTCCCCTTCCCCCTCATTCATACGCAAGGACAGCACCTGGCTCTCCCAGTCCCCTCATTCATACGCAAGGACAGACATGGCTCTCACCTTCCCCTCATTCCTACGCAAGGACAGCACCTGGCTCTTCCCTTACCCTCATTCATACGCAAGGACAGCACCTGGCTCTCCCAGTCCCCTCATTCATACGCAAGGACAGCACCTGGCTCTCACCTTCCCCTCATTCCTACGCAAGGACAGCGCCTGGCTCTTCCCTTCCCCTCATTCATACGCAAGGACAGCACCTGGCTCTTCCCTAGCCATCATTCATACGCAAGGACAGCACCTGGCTCTCTCCTTCCCCTCATTCATACGCAAGGACAGCACCTGGCTCTTCCCTTCCCCTCATTCATATGCACAGACAGCACCTGGCTCTCCACTACCCCTCGTTCATACGCAAGGACAGCACCTGGCTCTCCACTTCCCCTCATTCATACGCAAGGACAGCACCTGGCTCTTCCCTTCCCCTCATTCATAAGCAAGGACAGCACCTGGTTCTTCCCTTCCCCTCATTCATACGCAAGGACAGCACCTGGCTCTCCCCGTCCCCTCATTCATATGCAAGGACAGCACCTGGCTCTTCCCTTCCCCTCATTCATACGCAAGGACAGCACCTGGCTCTCCCACTACCCTCATTCATACGCAAGGACAGCACCTGGTTCCCCCCCTCCCCTCATTCATTTGCAAGGACAGCACCTGGCTCTCCACTTCCCTCATTTATTTGCAAGGACACCACCTGGCTCTCCCCTTCCCCTCATTCATACGCAAGGACAGCACCTGGCTCTCTCCTTCCCCTCATTCATACGCAAGGACAGCACCTGGCTCTTCCCTTCCCCTCATTCATATGCACAGACAGCACCTGGCTCTCCACTTCCCCTCATTCATACGCAAGGACAGCACCTGGCTCTTCCCTTCCCCTCATTCATACGCAAGGACAGCACCTGGCCCCTCATTCATATGCAAGGACAATACCTGGCTCTCCACTACCCCTCGTTCATACGCAAGGACAGCACCTGGCTCACCACTTTGCCTCATTCATACGCAAGGACAGCACCTGGCTCTTCCCTTCCCCTCATTCATACGCAAGGACAGCACCTGACTCTCCCCTTCCCCTCATTCATATGCAAGGACAGCACCTGGCTCTCCCCTTCCCCTCATTCATACGCAAGGACAGCACCTGGCTCTTCCCTTCCCCTCATTCATAAGCAAGGACAGCACCTGGTTCTTCCCTTCCCCTCATTCATACGCAAGGACAGCACCTGGCTCTCCCCGTCCCCTCATTCATATGCAAGGACAGCACCTGGCTCTTCCCTTCCCCTCATTCATACGCAAGGACAGCACCTGGCTCTCCCACTACCCTCATTCATACGCAAGGACAGCACCTGGTTCCCCCCCTCCCCTCATTCATTTGCAAGGACAGCACCTGGCTCTCCACTTCCCTCATTTATTTGCAAGGACACCACCTGGCTCTCCCCTTCCCCTCATTCATACGCAAGGACAGCACCTGGCTCTCTCCTTCCCCTCATTCATACGCAAGGACAGCACCTGGCTCTTCCCTTCCCCTCATTCATATGCACAGACAGCACCTGGCTCTCCACTTCCCCTCATTCATACGCAAGGACAGCACCTGGCTCTTCCCTTCCCCTCATTCATACGCAAGGACAGCACCTGGCCCCTCATTCATATGCAAGGACAATACCTGGCTCTCCACTACCCCTCGTTCATACGCAAGGACAGCACCTGGCTCACCACTTTGCCTCATTCATACGCAAGGACAGCACCTGGCTCTTCCCTTCCCCTCATTCATACGCAAGGACAGCACCTGACTCTCCCCTTCCCCTCATTCATATGCAAGGACAGCACCTGGCTCTCCCCTTCCCCTCATTCATATGCAAGGACAGCACCTGGCTCTCCACTTGGCCTCATTCATACGCAAGGGCAGCACCTGGCTCTCCACTTCTCTCGTTCATACGCAAGGACAGCACCTGGCTCTCCCCTTCCCCCTCATTCATACGCAAGGACAGCACCTGGCTCTCCCAGTCCCCTCATTCATACGCAAGGACAGACATGGCTCTCACCTTCCCCTCATTCCTACGCAAGGACAGCACCTGGCTCTTCCCTTACCCTCATTCATACGCAAGGACAGCACCTGGCTCTCCCAGTCCCCTCATTCATACGCAAGGACAGCACCTGGCTCTCACCTTCCCCTCATTCCTACGGAAGGACAGCGCCTGGCTCTTCCCTTCCCCTCATTCATACGCAAGGACAGCACCTGGCTTTTCCCTTCCCCTCATTTATACGCAAGGACAGCACCTGGCTTTTCCCTTCCCCTCATTCATACGCAAGGACAGCACCTGGCTTTTCCCTTCCCCTCATTTATACGCAAGGACAGCACCTGAATCTTCCCTTCCCCTCATTCCTACGCAAGGACAGCACCTGGCTCTCCACTTCGCCTCATTTATACGCAAGGACAGCACCTGGCTCTCCACTACCCCTCATTCATATGCAAGGACAGCACCTGGCTGTTCCCTTCCCCACATTCATACGCAAGGAAACCACCTGGCTCTCACCTTCCCCTCATTCATACGCAAGGACAGCACCTGGCTCTTCCCTCCCCTCATTCATACGCAAGGACATCACCTGGCTCTCCACTTCCCCTCATTCATATGCAAGGACAGCACCTGGCTCTCCCCTTCGCCTCATTCATACGCAAAGACAGCACCTGGCTCTTC
Source organism: Ambystoma mexicanum (assembly GCF_040938575.1). Taxonomy (NCBI): domain Eukaryota; kingdom Metazoa; phylum Chordata; class Amphibia; order Caudata; family Ambystomatidae; genus Ambystoma; species Ambystoma mexicanum. The sequence continues at coordinate 25,081,360 of NC_090931.1, forward strand.
CCTTCGCCTCATTCATAGGCAAGGACATCACCTGGCTCTCCACTACCACTCATTCATACGCAAGGACAGCACCTGACTCTTCCCTTCGCCTCATTCATACGCAAGGACAGGACCTGGCTCTCCACTTCCCCTCATTCATACGCAAGGACAGCACCTGGCTCAACACTACCCCTCATTCATACTCAAGGACAGCACCTTGCTCTCCCCTTCTCCTCATTCATACGCAAGGACAGCACCTGGCTCACCACTACCCCTCATTCATACTCAAGGACAGCACCTTGCTCTCCCCTTCCCCTCATTCATACGCAAGGGCAACACCTGGCTCTCCCCTTCCCCTCATTCATACGCAAGGACAGCACCTGGCTCTCCCCTTCCCCTCATTCATATGCAAGGACAGCACCTGGCTCCCCCCTTTCCCTCATTCATATGCAAGGGCAGCACCTGGCTCTTCCCTTCTCCTCATTCATACGCAAGGACAGCACTTCCCTTCCCCTCAATCATACGCAAGGACAGCACCTGGCTCTTCCCTTCCCCTCATTCATACGCAAGGACAGCCCCTGGCTCTCTCCTTCCCCTCATTCATACGCAAGGACAGCACCTGGCTCTTCCCTTCCCCTCATTCATATGCACAGACAGCACCTGGCTCTCCACTACCCCTCGTTCATACGCAAGGACAGCACCTGGCTCTCCACTTCCCCTCAATCATACGCAAGGACAGCACCTGGCTCTCCACTTCGCCTCATTCATACGCAAGGACAGCACCTGGCTCTCCCCGTCCCCTCATTCATACGCAAGGACAGCACCTGGCTCTTCCCTTCCCCTCATTCATAAGCAAGGACAGCACCTGGTTCTTCCCTTCCCCTCATTCATACGCAAGGACAGCACCTGACTCTCCCCGTCCCCCCATTCATACGCAAGTACAGCACCTGGCTCTTCGCTTCCCCTCATTCATAAGCAAGGACAGCACCTGGTTCTTCCCTTCCCCTCATTCATACGCAAGTAAACCACCTGGCTCTTCCCTTCCCCTCATTCATGCGCAAGTAAAGCACCTGGCTCTTCCCTTCCCCTCATTCATATGCAAGGACAGCACCTGGCTCTCCCCTTCCCTTCATTCATACGCAAGGACAGCACCTGGCTCTCCACTTCCCTCATTTATTTGCAAGGACACCACCTGGCTCTCCCCTTCCCCTCATTCATACGCAAGGACAGCACCTGGCTCACCACTTTGCCTCATTCATACGCAAGGACAGCACCTGGCTCTTCCCTTCCCCTCATTCATACGCAAGGACAGCACCTGGCTCTCCCAGTCCCCTCATTCATACGCAAGGACAGCACCTGGCTCTCACCTTCCCCTCATTCCTACGCAAGGACAGCACCTGGCTCTTCCCTTCCCCTCATTCATATGCAAGGACAGCGCCTGGCTCTTCCCTTCCCCTCATTCATACGCAAGGACAGCACCTGGCTCTTCCCTTCCCCTCATTAATACGCAAGGACAGCACCTGACTCTTCCCTTCCCCTCATTTATACGCAAGGACAGCACCTGACTCTTCCCTTCCCCTCATTCCTACGCAAGGACAGCACCTGGCTCTCCACTTCGCCTCATTTATACGCAAGGACAGCACCTGGCTCTCCACTACCCCTCATTCATACGCAAGGACAGCACCTGGCTGTCCACTTCCCCTCATTCATATGCAAGGACAGCACCTGGCTCTCCATTTCCCCTCATTCATATGCACGGACAGCACCTGGCTCTTCCCTTCCCCTCATTCATACGCAAGGACAGCACCTGGCTCTTCCCTTCCCCTCATTAGTACGCAAGGACAGCACCTGGCTCTCCCCTTCCCTTAATTCATATGCAAGGACAGCACCTGGCTCTCCATTTCCCCTCATTCATATGCACGGACAGCACCTGGCTCTCCAATACCCCTCATTCATATGCAAGTACAGCACCTGCCTCTCCACTGCCCCTCATTCATACGCAAGGACAGCACCTGGCTCTCCCCTTCCCCTCATTCATATGCAAGGACATCACCTGGCTCTTCCCTTCCCCTCATTCATACGCAAGGACAGCACCTGGCTCTCCCCTTCCCCTCATTCATACGCAAGGACAGCACCTCGTTCTTCCCTTCCCCTCATTCGTACGCAAGGACAGCACCAGGCTCTCCACTTCCCCTCTTTCATACGCAAGGACAGCACCTGGCTCTCCCCTTCCCCTCATTCATATGCAAGGACAGCACCTGGCTCTTCCCTTCCCCTCATTCATACGCAAGGACAGCACCTGACTCCCCCCTTCCCCTCATTTATAAGCAAGGACAGCACCTGGCCCCTCATTTATAACCAAGGACAGCACCTGGCCCCTCATTCATATGCAAGGACAGCACCTGGCTCTCCACTTCCCCTCGTTCATTCGCAAGGACAGCACCTGGCTCCCCCTCTCCCCTCATTTATATGCAAGGACAGCACCTGGCTCTCCACGTCCCCTCTTTCATACACAAGGACAGCACCTGGCTCTCCACTTCGACTCATTCATACGCAAGGGCAGCACCTGTCTCTCCACTTCCCCTCATTCATACGAAAGGACAGCACCTGGCTCTCCACTCCCCCTCATTCATACGCAAGGAGAGCACCTGGCTCTTCACTACGCCTCATTCATACGCAAGGGCAGCACATGGCTCTTCCCCTCGTCTCATTCATACGCAAGGACAGCACCTGGCTCTCCCAATCCCCTAAATCAGACGCAAGGACAGCACCTGGCTCTCCACTTCGCCTCATTCATACGTAAGGACAGCACCTGGCTCTCACAATCCCCTCAATCATACGCAAGGACAGCACCTGGCTCTCCCTGTCCCCTCATTCATACGCAAGGACAGCACCTGCCTCTCCCCGTCCCCTCATTCATACGCAAGGACAGCACCTGGCTCTCCCAATCCCCTCAATCATACGCAAAGACAGCACCTGGCTCTCCACTACCCCTCATTCATACGCAAGGGCAGTACCTGGCTCTCCCCTTCCCCTCATTTATCTGCACACATTTTGGGGGACATACGTTGTACGCATTTCTCAAAAGACACCTCTTAGTTTCAGCACATGCAGGGCATGTTAGAAGCAGTGCCTGCCTGCCCCTAAGCAATACACCATCAGTTATCACAAAAAGGGTTTGCTGCAGTGGAAGGCAGAGGGTATAGAGAGGACGTGGAGATGCAGAACGAAAACACTAGCGAGGCACAATTTACCACGACAAGTGGTGAAATAGAAGGTTATTCAGTCTGCGTTCCTGCCCCTGTGGCAAGAACACCTCTACACACTTTGGAATGCAGACGCCCCCACGGGACTGTGGGAGAATTTGGCCGGTGGTGCAACGCCAATGAATCGCCCCACGCACGCCCTGTTTGGGCAGAGGGAGACATGGGCTTTAATGCCCAAGGGATGCCCACATAGATGAGCTGGCACTGAAAGCAAAGGGCGCCATTCAAGGCAAAGCGGCTACGATGTTCTATATGGAACCTCTCCCTAATATTGCCGTGCCCTGGGATGTGCTCTGAGACTGGGACGTGTGCACAGCAAATACTGCGATTTAGAGCTCCGTACTCGGACGCTTTGATGTGAAGTTGAGGGGGCTACTGCAATTATATTTAACACTGTTTTCAAATGTCAGTCTGATTTGTATTCTGGCCAGTTATTTTATGGAAAGGTCACTTCTTTGATGCTGTTTATGATGTGAGATGAGGGTGATTGAATGGCTCGCCTGGTCATATGGCTTGAAGCGCCTTGTGTCGCGATGGCTTGACGCTAGCTGACCCCTGCTTCCTTGTGCTTTTCACAGGTTGGTGGGATAAGAACATGTACTACTGAGCACTCTCTGGCGCTACACGGCCCCCTGCAGCTTCGGATCCAGCTCTCGCGCACTTCTCCACGCAATGCGACGAAGAAATCAAACCAGCGCCTTGAAACCAACACTCCTGCTGTTTGGCACTCTTGAGCATATGTGATCAAACCCCCGCCGATCCTGTACACCCATCCCGCACTTCTGCCTCTGCCCTAACCCATCCCACCCTGCTCCCTGGACGGAACTGTACCCAATCCTTCTGCAGAAATACCCTGGACAAGGTTTGACCCATCGCCTCTTCGCCACCTTGGGGATGAATATTTCTATAACATTCATTTTCATAAACTATTTTATACTTATGTATGAAAGGAACACATGTGAATATTGTAAAGTTTATTTTTGAATGAGCTCCCTTTTTTGTAGGGTGTGCACAGAAGCCAGTTCTCTCATGGCTGGCGGACTGCGAGCACGAGCGCAATAAATGCACATTTTTCAGTAAACCCGCATTGGTCTATTTCTAGACTGAAGCGGACACTCTACCGTACAGTGTGTGCAAGCTGGGCACGCCCAGATGTGTGCATCTTGGCTCCACTTCTGCTTGGTGCCCATCCCATGCACCCAAGATGGCCACGCCTGTTCTTGGAGTCCTCATAATTGCCGCTACTTGGCAACTCACAGGCGCTCGGGCACAGAACTACTTCTCTTAAGCCCCTTGATCTCAGCAGGTGTGCACGTAACCGAACTACTGACTGGCTCCACCCAGGTTCAAGTTCTAGACATGCCTACCACCTGAAAAATAAATTCCTTCACCATGTGTGTCCTGGGAGGAGCTCGGCCTCTTGATCTCAGCAGGCGTGCATATCGCTCACTACCATCTGGCACCACCCAGGTTCAAGTTCTAGGTATGCCTACCACCTGAAGATAATGTCCTTCACCCTGTGTGCCCTGGGAGGAGTTGACCTCTTGATCTCAGCAGGTGCGCATATCCCTCACTACCGTCTGGCACCACCCAGGTTCAAGTTCTAGGTATGCCTACCACCTGAAGATAAAGTCATTTACCCTGTGTGTCCTGGGAGGAGTTTAACCTCTTGATCTCAGCAGGCGTGCATATATCCCTCACTACCATCTGACACCACCCAGGTTCAAGTTCTAGGTATGCCTACCACCTGAAGATAATGTCCTTCACCCTGTGTGCCCTGGGAGGAGTTGACCTCTTGATCTCAGCAGGTGCGCATATCCCTCACTACCGTCTGGCACCACCCAGGTTCAAGTTCTAGGTATGCCTACCACCTGAAGATAAAGTCATTTACCCTGTGTGTCCTGGGAGGAGTTTAACCTCTTGATCTCAGCAGGCGTGCATATATCCCTCACTACCATCTGACACCACCAAAGTTCAAGTTCTAGGTATGCCTACCACCTGAAGATAAAGCCATTCACCCTGTGTGTCCTGGGAGGAGTTTAACCTCTTGATCTCAGCAGGCGTGCATATATCCCTCACTACCATCTGACACCACCAAAGTTCAAGTTCTAGGTATGCCTACCACCTGAAGATAAAGCCATTCACCCTGTGTGTCCTGGGAGGAGTTTAACCTCTTGATCTCAGCAGGCGTGCATATATCCCTCACTACCATCTGACACCACCCAGGTTCAAGTTCTAGGTATGCCTACCACCTGAAGATAAAGTCATTTACCCTGTGTGTCCTGGGAGGAGTTTAACCTCTTGATCTCAGCAGGCGTGCATATATCCCTCACTACCATCTGACACCACCAAAGTTCAAGTTCTAGGTATGCCTACCACCTGAAGATAAAGCCATTCACCCTGTGTGTCCTGGGAGGAGTTTAACCTCTTGATCTCAGCAGGCGTGCATATATCCCTCACTACCATCTGGCACCACCCAAGTTCAAGTTCTAGGTATGCCTACCACCTGAAGATAAAGCCATTTACCCTGTGTGTCCTGGGAGGAGTTTAACCTCTTGATCTCAGCAGGCGTGCATATATCCCTCACTACCATCTGGCACCACCCAAGTTCAAGCTCTAGGTATGCATACCACCTGAAGTTAAAGTCATTCACCCTGTGTGTCCTGGGAGGAGCTCGGCATCTTTATCTCAGCAGGTGTGCATATCCCTCACTACCATCTGGCACCACCCAGGTTCAAGTTCTAGGTATGCCTACCACCTGAAGATAATGTCCTTCACCCTGTGTGCCCTGGGAGGAGTTGACCTCTTGATCTCAGCAGGTGCGCATATCCCTCACTACCGTCTGGCACCACCCAGGTTCAAGTTCTAGGTATGCCTACCACCTGAAGATAAAGTCATTTACCCTGTGTGTCCTGGGAGGAGTTCGGCCTCTTTATCTAAGCAGGCGTGCATATATCCCTCACTACCATCTGGCACCACCCAAGTTCAAGTTCTAGGTATGCCTACCACCTGAAGATAAAGTCATTTACCCTGTGTGTCCTGGGAGGAGTTCGGCCTCTTTATCTCAGCAGGTGTGCACGATCCCTAACTACCGTCTGGCACCAGCCAGGTTCAAGTTCTAGACATGCCTAACACCTGAAGATAAAGTCCTTCACCCTGTGTGCCCTGGGAGGAGCTTGACCTCTTGATCTCAGCAGGTGTACATATCCCTCACTACCGTCTGGCACCACCCAGGTTCAAGTTCTAGGTATGCCTACCACCTGAAGATAAAGTCATTTACCCTGTGTGTCCTGGGAGGAGTTCGGCCTCTTTATCTCAGCAGGTGTGCACGATCCCTAACTACCGTCTGGCACCAGCCAGGTTCAAGTTCTAGACATGCCTAACACCTGAAGATAAAGTCCTTCACCCTGTGTGCCCTGGGAGGAGCTTGACCTCTTGATCTCAGCAGGTGTACATATCCCTCACTACCGTCTGGCACCACCCAGGTTCAAGTTCTAGGTATGCCTACCATCTGAAGATAAAGTCCTTCACCCTGTGTGCCCTGGGAGGAGCTCGACCTCTTGATCTCAGCAGGTGTACATATCCCTCACTACCATCTGACACCACCAAAGTTCAAGTTCTAGGTATGCCTACCACCTGAAGATAAAGCCATTCACCCTGTGTGTCCTGGGAGGAGTTTAACCTCTTGATCTCAGCAGGCGTGCATATATCCCTCACTACCATCTGGCACCACCCAAGTTCAAGTTCTAGGTATGCCTACCACCTGAAGATAAAGTCATTTACCCTGTGTGTCCTGGGAGGAGTTCGGCCTCTTTATCTCAGCAGGTGTGCACGATCCCTAACTACCGTCTGGCACCAGCCAGGTTCAAGTTCTAGACATGCCTAACACCTGAAGATAAAGTCCTTCACCCTGTGTGCCCTGGGAGGAGCTTGACCTCTTGATCTCAGCAGGTGTACATATCCCTCACTACCGTCTGGCACCACCCAGGTTCAAGTTCTAGGTATGCCTAGCACCTGAAGATATAGTCATTCACCCTGTGTGTCCCTTGAGGAGCTTAACCTCTTGATCTAAGCCGGCGTGCATATATCCCTCACTACAATCTGGCACCACCCAGCTTCCAGTTCTATGTATGCCTACCACCTGAAGATCAAGTCATTCACCCTGTGTGCCCTGGGAGGAGCTTGGCCTCTTGATCTCAGTAGGTGGGTATATCTCTCACTACCATCTGGCACCACCCGTGTTCAAGTTCTAGGTATGGCTACAACCTCAAGATAAAGTCATTCACCCTGTGTGCCCTGGGAGGAGCTTGGCCACTTGATCTGAGCAGGTGTGCATATCCCTCACAAACATCTGGCACCACCTAGGTTCAAGTTCTAGACATGCCTACCACGTGAAGATAACGTCAATCACCCTTTGTGTCCTGGGAGGAGCTTGACCTCTTGATCTTAGTAGGTGGGCATATCCCTCACTACCATCTGGCACCACCCAGGTTCAAGTTCTAGGTATGGCTACCACCTGAAGATAAGTCATTCACCCTGTGTGTTCTGGGAGGAGCATGACTTCTTGATCTAAGCAGGCGTGGATATATCCCTCACTACCGTCTGGCACCACCCAAGTTCAAGTTCTAGGTATGCCTACCACCTGAAGATAAAGTCATTCACCCTGTGTGTCCTGTGAGGAGCTTAACCTCTTGATCTCAACAGGCGGGCATTTCCCTCACTACTGTCTGGCACCACCCAGGTTCAAGTTCTAGGTATGCCTACCACCTGAAGATCATGTCATTCACCCTGTGTGTCCTGGGAGGAGCTTAACAACTTGATCTCAGCAGGTGTGCATATCACTCACTACCGTCTGGCACCACCCAGGCTCATGTTCAAGGTATGCCTACCACCTGAAGATAAAGTCATTCACCCTATGTGTCCTGGGAAGAGCTTAACCTCTTGATCTCAGCAGGTGTGCATATCACTCACTACCGTCTGGCACCACCTAGGTTCAAGTTCTAGGTATGCCTACCACCTGAAGATAAAGTCTTTCACCCTGTGTGCCCTGGGAGGAGCTTGGCCTCTTGATCTCAGCAGGTGTGCATAAACCTCACTATCGCCTGGCACCACCCAGGTTCAAGTTGTATATATGCCTACCACCTGAAGATATAGTCATTCACCCTGTGTTTCCTGGGAGGAACTTGACCTCTCGATCTCAGCAAGTGTGCATATCCCTCACTACCGTCTGGCAAAACCCAGGTTCAAGCTCTAGGTATGCCTAACACCTGAAGATAAAATCCTTCACCCTGTGTCTCCTTGGACGAGCTTGGCCTCTTGATCTCAGCAGGCATGCATAAACTTCACTATTGTCTGGCACCATCCAGGTTCAAGTTCTAGGTATGCCTACCACCTGAAGATAAAGTCATTCACCCTTTGAGTCCTGGGAGGAACTTGACCTCTTGATCTCAGCAGGTGTGCATATCCATCACTACCATCTGGCACCACCCAGGTTCAAGTTCTAGGTATGCCTACCGCCTGAAGATAAAGTCCTTCACCCTGTGTGCCTGGGAGGAGTTTGGCCTCTTGATCTCAGCAGGCATGCATAAACCTCACTATTGTCTGGAACCACCCAGGTTCAAGTTCTAGGTATGCCTACCACCTGAAGATAAAGTCATTAACCCTGTGTGTCCTGAGAGGAGCTTAACCTCTTGATCTCAGGAGCAGTACATATATCCCTCACTACTGTCTGACACCATCCAGGTTCAAGTTCTAGGTATGCCTACCACCTGAAGATAAAGTCATTCACCCTGTGTGTCCTGGGAGGAACGTGACCTCTTGATCTCAGCAGGCATGCATATATCCCTCACTACTGTCTGGCACTACCCAAGTTCAAGTTCAAGTACTAGTTATGCCTACCACCTGAAGATAAAGTCATTAACCCTGTGTGTCCTAGGAGGAGATTAACCTCTTGATCTCAGCAGGCGTACATATATCCCTCACTATTCTCTCTGGCGCCACCCAGGTTGAAGTTCTAGGTATGCCTACCACCTGAAGATAAAGTCATTCACCCTGTGTGTCCTGTGAGGAGCTTAACCTCTTGATCTCAGGAGGCGTGCATATCCCTCACTACCGTCTGTCACCACCCAGGTTCAAGTTCTAGGTATGCCTACCACCTGAAGATAAAGTCTTTCACCCTGTGTTCCCTGGGAGGAGCTTGGCCCCTTGATCTCAGCAGCCGTGCATATCCCTCACTACCGTCTGTCACCACCCAGGTTCAAGTTCTAGGTATGCCTACCACCTGAAGATAAAGTCATTCACCCTGTGTGTCCTGGGAGAACCTTGACCTCTTGATCTCAGCAGGCGTGCATATATCCCTCACTACTGTCTGGCACCACCCACGTTCAAGCTCTAGGTATGCCTACCACCTGAATATAAAGTCATTCACCCTGTGTGTCCTGGGAGGAATGTGACCTCTTGATCTCAGCTGGCGTGCCTATCCCTCACTACCATCTGGAACCACCCAGTATCAAGTTCTAGGTATGTCTACCACCTGAATATAAAGTCATTCACCCTATGTGTCCTGGGAGGGGCTTAACCTCTTGATCTCAGCAGGCATGCATATCGCTCACTTCTGTCTGGCACCACCCAGGTTCAAGTTCTGGGGATGCCTACCACCTGAAGATAAAGTCATTCACCCGGTGTTTCCTGGGAGGAACTTGACCTCTCGATCTCAGCAAGTGTGCATATCCCTCACTACCGTCTGGCACCACTCAGGTTCAAGTTCTAGGTATGCCTACCACCTGAAGATAAAATCCTTCACCCTGTGTGCCCTGGGACGAGCCTGGCCTCTTGATCTCAGCAGGCGTGCATAAACCTCACTACTGTCTGTCACCACCCACGTTCAAGCTCTAGGTATGCCTACCCCCTGAAGATAAGTCATTCACCCTGTGTGCCCTGGGAGGAGCTTGGCCTCTTGATCTCAGTAGGTGGGCACATCTCTCACTACCATCTGGCACCACCCGTGTTCAAGTACTAGGTATGCCTACCACCTGAAGATAAAGTAATTAACCCTGTGTGTCCTAGGAGGAGAGTAACCTCTTGATCTCAGCAGGCGTACATATATCCCTCACTATTCTCTCTGGCGCCACCCAGGTTCAAGTTCTAGGTATACCTACCACCTGAAGATAAAGTCATTCATCCTGTGTGTCCTGTGAGGAGCTTAACCTCTTGATCTCAGCAGGCGTGCATATCCCTCACTACCGTCTGTCACCACCCAGGTCCAAGTTCTAGGTATGCCTACCATCTGAAGATAAAGTCTTTCACCCTGTGTGCCCTGGGAGGAGCTTGGCCTCTTGATCTCAGCAGGCGCGCATATCCCTCACTACCGTCTGTCACCACCCAGGTTCAAGTTCTAGGTATGCCTACCACCTGAAGATAGTCATTCACCCTGTGTGTCCTGGGAGAAACTTGACCTCTTGATCTCAGCAGGCGTGCATATATCCCTCACTACTGTTTGGCACCACCCACGTTCAAGCTCTAGGTATGCCTACCACCTGAATGTAAAGTCATTCACCCTGTGTGTCCTGGGAGGAATATGACCTCTTGATCTCAGCAGGTGTGCATATCCCTCACTAATGTTTGGCAACACCCAGGTTCAAGTTCTAGGTATTCCTACCACCTGAAGATCAATTCATTCACGATGTGTGTCCTGGGAGGAGCTTAACCTTTTGATCTCAGCTGGCGTGCCTATCCCTCACTACCATCTGGCACCACCCAGTATCAAGTTATAGGTATGTCTACCACCTGAATATAAAGTCATTCACCCTATGTGTCCTGGGAGGAGCTTAACCTCTTGATCTCAGCAGGCATGCATATCGCTCACTACTGTCTGGCACCACCCAGGTTCAAGTTCTGGGGATGCCTACTATCTGAAGATTAAGTCATTCACCCTGTGTTTCCTGGGAGGAACTTGACCTCTCGATCTCAGCAAGTGTGCATATCCCTCACTACCATCTGGCACCACCCAGGTTCAAGTTCTAGATATGCCTACCACCTGAAGATAAAATCCGTCACCCTGTGTGCCCTGGGACGAGCTTGGCCTCTTGATCTCAGCAGGCGTGCATAAACCTCACTACTGTCTGGCACCACCCACGTTCAAGCTCTAGGTATGCCTACCCCCTGAAGATAAGTCATTCACCCTGTGTGCCCTGGGAGGAGCTTGGCCTCTTGATCTCAGTAGGTGGGCACATCTCTCACTACCATCTGGCACCACCCGTGTTCAAGTTCTAGGTATGCCTACTACCTCAAGATAAAGTCATTCACCCTGTGTGCCCTGGGAGGAGCTTGGCCACTTGATCTGAGCAGGTGTGCATATCCCTCACAAACATCTGGCACCACCTAGGTTCACGTTCTAGACATGCCTACCAAGTGAAGATAAGGTCAATCACCCTTTGTGTCCTGGGAGGAGCTTGACCTCTTGATCTTAGTAGGTGGGCATATCCCTCACTACCATCTGGCACCACCCAGGTTAAAGATCTAGGTATGTCTACCACCTGAAGATAAGTCATTCACCCTGTGTGTTCTGGGAGAAGCTTGACTTCTTGATCTAAGCAGGCGTGGATATATCCCTCACTACCGTCTGGCACCACCCAAGTTCAAGTTCAAGTTCTAGGTATGCCTACCACCTGAAGATAAAGTCATTTACCCTGTGTGTCCTGGAAGGAGCTTAACCTCTTGATTTCAGCAGGCATACATATATCCCTCATTACAGTCTGGCACGACCGAGGTACAAGTTCTAGGTATGCCTACCACCTGAAGATAAAGTAATTCACCCTATATGTCCTAGGAGGAGCTTAACCTCTTGATCTCAACAGGTGGGCATTTCCCTCACTACTGTCTGGCACCACCCAGGTTCAAGTTCTAGGTATGCCTACCGCCTGAAGATCAAGTCATTCACTCTGTGTGCCCTGGGAGGAGCTTAACAACTTGATCTCAGCAGGCGTGCATATCCCTCACTACCATCTGGCACCACCCAGGCTAAAGTTCTAGGTGTGCCTACCACCTGAAGATAAAGTAATTCAACCTATATGTCCTGGGAGGAACTCAACCTCTTGATCTCAGCAGGTGTGCATATCCCTCACTACCGTCTGGCACCAACCAGGTTCAAGTTCTAGGTATGCCTACCACCTGAAGATAAAGTCATTCACCCTATGTGTCCTGGGAAGAGCTTAACCTCTTGATCTCAGCAGGCGTGCATATCGCTCACTACTGTCTGGCACCAGCCAGGTTCAAGTTCTAGGTGTGCCTACCACCTGAAGATAAAGACATTCACCCTGTGTGTCCTGTGAGGAACTCAACCTCTTGATCTCAGCAGGTGTGCATATCCCTCACTACCGTCTGGCACCAACCAGGTTCAAGTTCTAGGTATGCCTACCACCTGAAGATAAAGTCCTTCACCCTGTGTGCCCTGGGAGGAGCTTGGCCTCTTGATCTCAGCAGGCGTGCATATCCCTCACTACCGTCTGTCACCACCCAGGTTCAAGTTCTAGGTATGACTACCACCTGAAGATAAAGTCATTCACCCTGTGTGTCCTGGGAGAAACTTGACCTCTTGATCTCAGCAGGCGTTCATATATCCCTCACTACTGTCTGGCACCACCCACGTTCAAGCTCTAGGTATGCCTACCACCTGAATATAAAGTCATTGGGCCTCATTACACGGAAAGCGGTATTGATTTAACGTTACCGGCAATGATTTACCGGTAATGTTAAATCCCTATGTGGATCACGACCCCGCACACCGCTATTAGCGGCACCGCTAATTACGGTGCCACTAATAGCGGACACGCCGCGTGCGCGCGACTCTCCATTCCGTTAATTACGCCATGCCGCTATTAGCACAGCATCACAAGGCCAGTGCACATGCAAATAGCGGCATGGTAAATCCCCCCAAGCCCCATACCGCCATGGTGCAAATACCGGCATCGCGGACCACCCGTTAAGGGAAATGAGCAGTGTTCCCACCTGCCACAGGCGCACCAAATCAGCACAGGTGAAGGCAATGGAGACTGTGGCAGCTCAAAAGGAGCACACCACACCCCTTCCCACACCCCTCCCCACACCAAGATGGTTCCAATACTGGCAGCATTACATGGCCTGGAGGACCTCATTGCAGCGCAGCTGCTACAACAACAGGCAGCACAAAGGAGACGCAGGAGGAGGAGGAGGAGGAGGGCAAGACAGGCACAGCAGGCACCACAACGCCACCTAATCATACCACAGAGGCACCCACCAATACCCAGGATCAGAGCCAGTCCATTCAACCTGACCCCTGAGCAGATACACACCCTGTACCGTCTGGACAGGGCTACCATCACCAGCATCGTGGACATGATCCACGACGACATTGTGAGCCTCATAGACATCAGAACTGCCATCCCCCCGCTACTGAAGGTGGTGAGTGTGCTCCACTTCCTGGCCACAGGCACCTATCAGCATACAGTGGGACAGATGCATGGCATCTCACAACCAGTATTCTCAAGCACGCTGAACCAGGTACTCGATGCACTCCTGAAGCATGCACCTGAACACATATCCATGCCACAGACTGCCCAGGAGATTGCAAACACAAAAGTTGGCTTCTATTCACTGGCAGGCATTCCAAGTTGCATCGGGGCCATCGACTGTACCCATGTGGAATTGGTGGTCCCACATCACAATGAAGTAGTCTACCGAAACAGGAAGCAATTCCACTCTATCAATGTCCAAATGGTATGTGACGCCAACAAGATAATCACACATTGCTGTGCCAGATTCCCAGGATCAACACATGATTCCATGGTTCTGCGGAACTCAACTATCCCACGCTACATGGAGTGACACACCGGACAACGTTCGTGGCTACTTGGTGAGTAGCAGGGCAAGCACATGGCTGCGTGATTTGGGGGGGGGGAGATACATACCCCAACTGGGTGTGAATGGGGGGGGGGATGCATACTCCAACTGGGTGTGAATGGGGGGGAGAGATACATACTCCAACTGGGTGTGAATGGGGGGGGGGGAGAGATGCATACTCCAACTGGGTGTTGACTGGCGTCCGTAGGGAAAATGGACATACAGATGTACGCCAATGTCCTTCAGGGAAGGCCACGATGTACTTGAGAGGAACCCACATGCAATTCGAAGGTGCAGAACATTGAGAACAATGCAGGTTGCAAAACATCACACATCCATCCACATTGCACATCATGCCACGCCACATATTACACAATCCTGCAACGGTGTCAAGACCGTAATACAGATTCAGTGCAGCACAACATCAATCCAGCAACGCGCCCTTGAAGGCATGCAAAGGGATCACCCCTAGACATAGCACTGAACCACACACCTATGGCACCACTGAAGTGATGCTTCACAGCATGGCAACATCGGTCTCAGGATGTCAGTACACTAGCAGTGTGTTACCTAATTTGGATGGGCCAGGGACACCTAAGACCTGGCCTCACCCAGGACATGTCAATTACTGTTGGAGGCATGAATGTGGCATTTCTACTTGCAGGGTCGACCTCCCCCTTGCACGTTGCTGTCACACAGACCATCTGCATGTATGCTGTCAATTTAGTACGTGAATCACAATGCAATGTCAATTTGTGTGATGTGAACAGGCCGATCTTGAGGTGAACAGTAACAGGACCCCGTTCATTCCCCCATACAGGTGATGCGGGCTATCCCCTGAAGCCCTGGCTCCTCACACCTGTACGGAACCCACAGAACAGGGACGAGGAGGAATACAATCGTGCACATACCCGTACCCGCATCGTGATCGAGCAGACTTTTGGACTTTTGAAGTCACGTTTTAGGTGCATTAGCAGGTCTGGTGGTGCTCTCCTGTATGGGCATGAGAAGGTGGCCAAGATCACCATGGCATGTGTCATGCTGCACAATATGTGTATCAGACGGAATGTGCCACTGCCCACTGACGTTGAAATAGAAGCACCTGATGAGGATGATGATGGTGATGAGGACGGAGGTGAAGGGGATGCAGGTGTTGCAAGAGGGGATGGCCAGGATGGACGTGCTGTGAGACAGCATCTGATGAACCAAATATTCTGAGGAACATGTTTCCGTACTATCACATGGATATGGGGGGTAATGCACTGGTGTATGTTTTGAAGCACGCAATGGACCCTGTCGCCAATGAAGTACACACACACAATGAAGATGTCCAAGCCTGTGTTTTGTTCAGAAACCAGTGTATTGAGTGACATGAAGGTGTAGTAGTGCAAGCCCAAAAACATCCCACCACCCCCCCCAACAGACCCATAACACCCTTCCCACCCCCCCACAACATCCCACCCCCCCCAACAGACCCATAACACCCTTCCCACCCCCACCCACAACATCCCACCACCCTTCCCCCCCAACAGACCCATAACACCCTTCCCCCCCCCAACAGACCCATAACACCCTTCCCACCACCCCCCACAACAGTCCCTCATGTCTCTGCCATTTCTGCCATGGCCAATGCACACCGGGGTATCCCCATTAGCCCCCTAATTGCAATTGTCCTTGGAAGGGTCTTGAGGGTTGCCAGACGTGCGCCTGGTGGTTCTCATCGAGCGCCTGAGGGGGCTTGTTTGAGTCGACCCGGAAGTCGAGGATGGGGCAGACTGGCCTTGTGGGTGAAAGTGGCGGTCCATTGTGTCTGCCATGCGGACAAGCACCTCCCTAAGACTTGCAATTTCATTGCAGATCCTGTCCGTGTTGGCGTCCATGCGCTCAGTGGAGTGCCTCGCCGTCTGGACTATCTTCTCAGTGAGATTTGCTGCCTCAGCGACATGCTGCCCAACCAGCACGGTCAGCTCCTGTTGGCACTGCAGGATGGCGGTGAATTGCTGATCAGTGCCGGGTGACCGTGCATTGGATGCCGTGCCCACAGATGGCTCCAATGCAACTGGTGATGGTAGCATGGGTGACATTATTGCAGGGTTGGTGTCCTCATAAATCCCATCAGAACCAGGGGTCTGGGATGCCATGGGCTCTGGGCTTCCTGGGGGGCTTGGGGTGTGCATCTCCATGTGCTGGAGTAGGGTGTCCTCTGGATCGGACTGGGGGCCAGTGGCGGCTGCCTCACCAGCAGAGCTTGCCGCAGCTGATGGTGGGCCCTGGGTGTCTGGCATTGTTGCCAGTGGGTTTGCCTCCGGTGATGGGGCCACAGTTGGTGGTGCAGCTACTGCTGCCCTGGCAGTGGCACTGTGACGTAGGCTGCCACTCTTCAGGTGTGGCCTTCCCCCCTGCCCCTTGCCCCTGGATGTTGCAGGGGTCTCCTCCGGCTCCTGTGCCCTTGGCCTCTTTGATGTAGGTGGTGCCTTTGATGTATCTGCAGCATCCTTCCCATCTGTATGTGAGCCTGTCAGGGACGAGAAGGGGGATGGCATTGGTTGCGTTTCAATCTACTTAATGAAGATTACATGGATGATGCAGTTGTGGCCATTGGGACTTAGCAGTTTTGGATGCAGGTGATGTGCCAGTTCAGTGCCTCATCCATGCATGTTTGAGTTTGGGACTTGTCTCTGCTGATGTGTGCATGTGTGTGTGTTTGGGTCTGACACTGACATGGTGATGCATGGGTGCATGTGTGGATGTGTGTCCATGCATGAGTGGGGTCTGGGCTCACATATGGGGGTGACTGTGCATTCACACCGCATCCTGTCATGTGTACACTCACCTGCATCAGAAGTGGTAGCCACGCCGACCTCCATGCTGCCCACTCCCTCAATGCTCTCGGTGGCAATCATGTTGGCGCATGTCTCCTCCCGTTCCTTCAGGTGTATTGGGGAGCCATCTCCGCCAGCAGTGGCAATGCGGTGGTTCTCCGCCAGGATGCCCCTCACCCGCAGCCTGAGGTCGTCCCACCTCTTCCTGCATTCGCGCACAGTGCGCGTGCTGGTGCCCACGGCACTGACTTTGACTGCCACCTCCTCCCAGATGGCTTTCTTCTTGAGCAAGGTGGCGCGGCGCATATCATTTGCAAAGACGACCTCTGCATGCTCTGCAAGGGTCTGCGTCAACATGACCAGTTCCTCGTTGGTGTACTTTCCTTCCGCTGCCTGTCACATGTTTTCTTCAGGGCCTTGGGCATGATGCAGGTGTCACGGTTGATTTCACACAGCTCACTACTCCAATATGGTCCAGGGGGCAGAGGATGGCAATGGATTGTGTTTTTAAAGATGGCCGCCGTGCTCTTTCCCGTTCCGGTGCGATGACGCTATTTCCGCTTCCGCTATTTAACGGTCGATGCTAATAGCGGTCACCGCTAATAGCGGTCATCGCTAATAGCGGTGACCGCAAATAGCATGTACAGTGAGGGCGGAGGTGCTATCAGCACTTTGGGCGGGCCCGGTAAGGTGCTTTAGCGCCATGGCGGTAGGGTCATTTACCGGCATGGCCCTATGCGCGTGTCCGCTTACTCGTAATGGTGCGCTATTGGCGGTCTCCTGTGAGGGCGGACACGCTAATAGCGCCATGCCGGTAAATCCCGTTTTTTAGCGCCTACCGTGTAATGAGGCCCATTCACCCTGTGTGTCCTGGGAGGAATGTGACCTCTTGATCTCAGCAGGTGTGCATATCCCTCACTAATGTTTGGCAACACCCAGTTTCAAGTTCTAGGTATTCCTACCACCTGAAGATCAATTCATTCACGATGTGTGTCCTGGGAGGAGCTTAACCTTTTATTCTCAGCTGGCGTGCCTATCCCTCACTACCATCTGGCACCACCCAGTATCAAGTTCTAGGTATGTCTACCACCTCAATATAAAGTCATTCACCCTATGTGTCCTGGGAGGAGCTTAACCTCTTGATCTCAGCAGGCATGCATATCGCTCACTACTGTCTGGCACCACCCAGGTTCAAGTTCTGGGGATGCCTACCACCTGAAGATAAAGTCATTCACCCTGTGTTTCCTGGGAGGAACTTGACCTCTCGATCTCTTCAAGTGTGCATATCCCTCACTACCGTCTGGCACCACCCAGGTTCAAGTTCTAGGTATGCCTACCACCTGAAGATAAAATCCTTCACCCTGTGTGCCCTGGGACGAGCTTGGCCTCTTGATCTCAGCAGGCGTGCATAAACCTCACTACTGTCTGGCACCACCCACATTCAAGCTCTAGGTATGCCTACCCCCTGAAGATAAGTCATTCACCCTGTGTGCCCTGGGAGGAGCTTGGCCTCTTGATCTCAGTAGGTGGGCACATCTCTCACTACCATCTGGCACCACCGTGTTCAAGTTCTAAGTATGCCTACTACCTCAAGATAAAGTCATTAACCCTGTGTGCCCTGGGAGGAGCTTGGCCACTTGATCTGAGCAGGTGTGCATATCCCTCACAAACATCTGGCACCACCTAGGTTCACGTTCTAGACATGACTACCAAGTGAAGATAAGGTCAATCACCCTTTGTGTCCCGGGAGGAGCTTGACCTCTTGATCTTAGTAGGTGGGCATATCCCTCACTACCATCTGGCACCACCCAGGTTCAAGTTCTAGGTATGGCTACCACCTGAAGATAAGTCATTCACCCTGTGTGTTCTGGGAGAAGCTCGACTTCTTGATCTAAGCAGGCGTGGATATATCCCTCACTACCGTCTGGCACCACCAAAGTTCAAGTTCAAGTTCTAGGTATGCGTACCACCTAAAGATAAAGTCATTCACCCTGTGTGTCTTGGAAGGAGCTTAACCTCTTGATTTCAGCAGGCGTACATATATCCCTCACTACAGTCTGGCACGACCGAGGTACAAGTTCTAGATATGCCTACCGCCTGAAGATCAAGTCATTCACTCTGTGTGCCCTGGGAGGAGCTTAACAACTTGATCTCAGCAGGCGTGCATATCCCTCACTACCATCTGGCACCACCCAGGCTCAAGTTCTAGGTATGCCTACCACCTGAAGATAAAGTAATTCAACCTATATGTCCTAGGAGGAGCTTAACCTCTTGATCTCAACAGGCGGGCATTTCCCTCACTACTGTCTGGCACCACCCAGGTTCAAGTTCTAGGTATGCCTACCACTTGAAGATCAAGTCATTCACCCTGTGTGTCCTGGGAGGAGCTTGACCTCTTGATCTCAGCAGGCATGAATATATCCTTCACTACTGTCTGTCACCACCCATGTTCAAGTTCTAGGTATGCCTACCACCTGAATATAAAGTCATTCACCCTGTGTGTCCTGGGAGGAATGTGACTTCTTGATCTCAGCAGGTGTGCATATCCCTCACTAATGTTTGGCAACACCCAGGTTCAAGTTCTAGGTATGCCTACCACCTGAAGATCAATTCATTCACGATGTGTGTCCTGGGAGGAGCTTAACCTTTTGATCTCAGCAGGCGTTCATATCCCTCACTACCATCTGGCACCACCCAGTATCAAGTTCTAGGTATGTCTACCACCTGAATATAAAGTCATTCACCCTATGTGTCCTGGGAGGAGCTTAACCTCCTGATCTCAGCAGGTGTGCATATCGCTCACTACTGTCTGGCACCACCCAGGTTCAAATTCTGGGGATGCCTACCACCTGAAGATAAAGTCATTCACCGTGTGTTTCCTGGGAGGAACTTGACCTCTCGATCTCAGCAAGTGTGCATATCCCTCACTACCGTCTGGCACCACCCAGGTTCAAGTTCTAGGTTATGCCTACCACCTGAAGATAAAATCCTTCACCCTGTGTGCCCTGGGATGAGCTTGGCCTCTTGATCTCAGCAGGCGTGCATAAACCTCACTATCGTCTGGCACCACCCAGGTTCAAGTTCTAGGTATGCCTACCACCTGAAGATAAAGTCATTCACCCTGTGTGTCCCTTGAGGAGCTTAACCTCTTGATCTAAGCCGGCGTGCATATATCCCTCACTACAATCTGGCACCACCCAGCTTCCAGTTCTATGTATGCCTACCACCTGAAGATCAAGTCATTCACCCTGTGTGCCCTGGGAGGAGCTTGGCCTCTTGATCTCAGTAGGTGGGTATATCTCTTACTACCATCTGGCACCACCCGTGTTCAAGTTCTAGGTATGCCTACCACCTCAAGATAAAGTCATTCACCCTGTGTGCCCTGGGAGGAGCTTGGCCACTTGATCTGAGCAGGTGTGCATATCCCTCACAAACATCTGGCACCACCTAGGTTCAAGTTCTAGACATGCCTACCAAGTGAAGATAAGGTCAATCACCCTTTGTGTCCTGGGAGGAGCTTGACTTCTTGATCTTAGTAGGTGGGCATATCCCTCACTACCATCTGGCACCACCCAGGTTCAAGTTCTAGGTATGGCTACTACCTGAAGATAAGTCATACACCCTGTGTGTTCTGGGAGGAGCTTGACTTCCTGATCTAAGCAGGTGTGGATATATCCTTCATTACCGTCGGGCACCACCCAAGTTCAAGTTCAAGTTCTAGGTATGCCTACAACCTAAAGATAAAGTCATTCACCCTATGTGTCCTGGGAGGAGCTTATCCTCTTGATTACAGCAGGCATACATATATCCCTCACTACAGTCTGGCGTGACCGAGGTACAAGTTCTAGGTATGCCTACCACCTGAAGATAAAGTAATTCACCCTATATGTCCTAGGAGGAGCTTAACCTCTTGATCTCAACAGGAGGGCATTTCCCTCACTACTGTCTGGTTCCACCCAGGTTCAAGTTCTAGGTATGCCTACCGCCTGAAGATCAAGTCATTCACTCTGTGTGCCCTGGGAGGAGCTTAACAACTTGATCTCAGCAGGCGTGCATATCCCTCACTACCATCTGGCACCACCCAGGCTCAAGTTCTAGGTATGCCTACCACCTGAAGATAAAGTAATTCACCCTATATGTCCTAGGAGGAGCTTAACCTCTTGATCTCAACAGGCGG
This sequence comes from Ambystoma mexicanum, assembly GCF_040938575.1. NCBI lineage: Eukaryota > Metazoa > Chordata > Amphibia > Caudata > Ambystomatidae > Ambystoma > Ambystoma mexicanum. The sequence continues at coordinate 25,102,479 of NC_090931.1, forward strand.
GCATTTCCCTCACTACTGTCTGGCACCACCCAGGTTCAAGTTCTAGGTATGCCTACCACTTGAAGATCAAGTCATTCACCCTGTGTGTCCTGGGAGGAACTTGACCTCTTGATCTCAGCAGGTGTGCATATCCCTCACTACCGTCTGGCACCACCCAGGTTCAGGTTCTAGGTATGCCTACCACCTGAAGATAAAGTCCTTCACCCTGTATTCCCTGGGAGGAGCTTGGCCTCTTGATCTCAGCAGGTGTGCATAAACCTCACTATCGTCTGGTACCACCCAGGTTCAAGTTGTATATATGCCTACCACCTGAAGATAAAGTCATTCACCATGTGTTTCCTGGGAGGAACTTGACCTCTTGATCTCAGCAGGCATGCATATATCCCTCACTACTGTCTGGCACCACCCATGTTCAAGTTCTAGGTATACCTACCACCTGAATATAAAGTCATTCACCCTGTGTGTCCTGGGAGGAATGTGACCTCTTGATCTCAGTAGGTGTGCATATCCCTCACTAATGTTTGGAAACACCCAGGTTCAAGTTCTAGGTATGCCTACCACATGAAGATCAATTCATTCACACTGTTTGTCCTGGGAGGAGCTTAACCTTTGATCTCAGCAGGCATGCATGTCACTCACTACTGTCTTGCACCACCCAGGTTCAAGTTCTGGGTATGCCTATCACCTGAAGATAAAGTCATTCACCCTGTGTTTCCTGGGAGGAACTTGACCTCTCGATCTCAGCAAGTATGCATATCCCTCACTACCGTCTGGCACCACCAGGTTCAAGTTCTAGGTATGCCTATCACCTGAAGATAAAATCCTTCACCCTGTGTGCCCTGGGAGGAACTTGGCCTCTTGATCTCAGCAGGCGTGCATTAACCTCACTATTGTCTGGCACCACCCAGGTTCAAGTTCTAGGTATGCCTACCACCTGAAGATAAAGTCATTCACCCTGTGTGTCCTGGGAGGAACTTGACCTCTTGATCTCAGCAGGTGTGCATATCCATCACTACCATCTGGCACCACCCAGGTTCAAGTTCTAGGTATGCCTACCACCTGAAGATAAAGTCCTTCACCCTGTGTGCCCTGGGAGGAGCTTGGCCTCTTGATCTCAGCAGGCATGCATAAACCTCACTATCGTCTGGCACCACCCAGGTTCAAGTTCTAGGTATGCCTACCACCTGAAGATAAAGTCATTCACCCTGTGTGTCCTGGGAGGAACGTGACCTCTTGATCTCAGCAGGCATGCATATATCCCTCACTACTGTCTGGCCCCACCCAAGTTCAAGTACTAGGTATGCCTACCACCTGAAGATAAAGTAATTAACCCTGTGTGTCCTGAGAGGAGCTTAACCTCTTGATCTCAGCAGGCATGCATATATCCCTCACTACTGTCTGGCACCACCGAGGTTCAAGTTCTAGGTAGGCCTACCACCTGAAGATAGTCATTCACCCTGTGTGTCATGGGAGGAACTTCACATCTTGATGTCAGCAGGTGTGCATATCCCTCACTACCGTCTGGCACCACCCAGGTTCAAGTTCTAGGTATGCCTACCACCTGAAGATAAAATCCATCCCCTGTGTGCCCTAGGAGTAGCTTGGCCTCTTAATTTCAGCAGGCGTGCACAAACCTCACTATCGTCTGGCACCACCCAGGTTCAAGTTCTAGGTATGCCTACCACCTGGAGATAAAGTCATTCACCCTGTGTGCCCTAGGAGGAGCTTGGCCTCTTGATCTCAGCAGGCGTACATATATCCCTCACTACTGTCTGGCATCACCCAGGTTCAAGTTCTAGGTATGCCTACCACCTGAAGATAAAGTCATTCACCCTGTGTGTCCTGGGAGGAACTTGACCTCTTGATCTCAGCAGGTGTGCATATCCATCACTACCATCTGGCACCACCCAGGTTCAAGTTCTAGGTATGCCTACCACCTGAAGATAAAGTCCTTCACCCTGTGTGCCCTGGGAGGAGCTTGGCCTCTTGATCTCAGCAGGCATGCATAAACCTCACTATCGCCTGGCACCACCCAGGTTCAAGTTCTAGGTATGCCTACCACCTGAAGATAAAGTCATTCACCCTGTGTGTCCTGGGAGGAACATGACCTCTTGATCTCAGCAGGCATGCCTATATCCCTCACTACTGTCTGGCCCCACCCAAGTTCAAATACTAGGTATGCCTACCACCTGAAGATAAAGTAATTAACCCTGTGTGTCCTGAGAGGAGCTTAACCTCTTGATCTCAGCAGGCATGCATATATCCCTCACTACTGTCTGGCACCACCGAGGTTCAAGTTCTAGGTAGGCCTACCACCTGAAGATACAGTCATTCACCCTGTGTGTCATGGGAGGAACTTCACATCTTGATGTCAGCAGGTGTGCATATCCCTCACTACCGTCTGGCACCACCCAGGTTCAAGTTCTAGGTATGCCTACCACCTGGAGATAAAGTCATTCACCCTGTGTGCCCTAGGAGGAGCTTGGCCTCTTGATCTCAGCAGGCGTGCATATATCCCTCACTACTGTCTGGCATCACCCAGGTTCAAGTTCTAGGTATGCCTACCACTTGAAGATCAAGTCATTCACCCTGTGTGCCCTAGGAGCAGCTTGGCCACTTGATCTCAGTAGGTGTGCTTATCCCTCAATACCATCTGGCACCACCCAGAATCATGTTCTAGACATGCCTACCACATGAAGACAAAGTCATTCACCCTGTGTGTCCTGGGAGGAGCTTGACCTCTTGATCTTAGTAGGTGGGCATATCCCTCACTACTGTGTGGCACCACCCAGGTTCAAGTTCTATGTTTGCCTACCACCTCAAGATAAAGTCATTCATCCTGTGTGCCTTGGAAGGCGCTTGGCCTCTTGATCTCAGCAGGTGTGCATATCTCTCACTACCTTCTGGCACCACCTAGGTTCAAGTTCTTTGTATGCCTAATACCTGAAGATAAAATCATTCACCCTGTGTGTCCTGGGAGGAACTTGGCCACTTGATCTCAGCAGCTGTGCATATATCCCTCACTACCATCTGGCACCACCCAGGTTCAAGTTCTAGGTATGCCTACCACCTCAAGATGAAGTCATTCACCCTGTGTGACCTGGGAGGAGCTTGGCCTCTTGTTCTCAGCAGGCATTCATATACCTCTCTACCGTCTGGTAGCACCCAGGTTCAACATCTAGGTATGCCTACCACCTGAAGATAGAGTCATTTGCGCTGTGTGTCCTGGGAGGAGCTTGGCCTTTTGATCTCAGCAGGTGTGCATATCCCTCACTACCATCTGGCATCACCCAGGTTCAAGTTCTAGGTATGCCTACCACCTCAAGATAAAGTCATTCACCCTGTGTATCCTGGGAGGAGCCCTGCCTCTTCATCTCAACAGGCGTGCATATATCCCTCAATACCATCTGGCACCACCCAGGTTCAAGTTCTAGGTATGCCTACCACCTGAAGATAAAGTCATTGACCCTGTGTGTCTTGGGAGGAGCTTGACCAGTCCGTTCTTCAGGTCTTTTAAGCCCGTTCTTATCTTTGTTATTTTAGTTGACCTTGAGGTAACTTATGAACCCAACATTTAGGTTTTAATTTTCTGGTCTCATAGGAGCCCGACACCTAATTAAGCATACTGTAAAACTATAATCACAATCACCAACTCTTGCCAGTTTGATGAACATTGCAGCTTGCATTCAATTCCTTAGCAACGCCGCCTGTCCCTGCCCAGTGACTGACTCCAAGAGCCAGGCAGTCTATCCCAGAACTGTGTGTATAAAGCGCTCTGTTGGCCCAGTGACTGACTCCAAGAGCCAGGGAGTCTACCCCGGAATTGTGTGCATAAAGCACCGTGTTGGCAAAGTGACTGAGTCCAAGAGCCAGGGTGCCTACCCTGGAACTGTGTACATAATCCACCCTGTCTTTGTCCAGTGACTGACTCTAAGTGCCAGGGAGCCTACCTCGGAACTGTCTGCATAGGGCACCCTGTCTTTGATCAGGGACTGATTCTAAGAGCCAGGGTTCCTATCCTGGAACTGTGTACATACGGCACTGTGTTGGCCCAATGACTGACTCCAAGAGCCAGGGAGCCTACCCTGGAACTGAGTGCATAAAGCACCGTGTTTGCTTAGTGACTGACTCCAAGAGCAAGGCAGTCTACCCCAGAACTGTGTACATAATGCACCCTATCTTTGTCCAGTGACTGACTGTAAGAGCCAGGGAGCCTACCCCACAATTGTCTGCATAGGGCACCCTGTCTTTGCCCTGTGACTGATACCAAGAGGCAGAGATCCTACTTCAGAACTACTCTGTGAATAAGGCACCATGTTGACCCAGTGACTGACTCCAAGAGCCAGGGTGCCTACCCCACACCTGTCTATATAATGCACCCTGTATTTGCCCAGTGACTGACTCTAAGAGCCTGGGAATCTAATCCAGAACTGTGTGGAGAGGGCACCCTGTGGTGGCCAAGTGACTGGCTCGAAGAGCCAGGAAGCCAACCTCGGAACTGTGTACAAATTGAACCCTGTCTTTACCCAGTGACTGACTCTAAGAGCCAGGGAGCCTACCCCAGAACTGTCTGCATAGGGCACTGTGTATTTGCCCAGTGACTGACTCCAAGAGCCACGGTGCCTACCCCAGAACTGTGTACATAGGACATCCTATGTTGTCCCAGTGACCGTCTCTAAGAGCCAGGGAGCCCACCCTGCAACTGTGTACATACGCCACAGTGTCGACCCACTGACTGACTCTAGGAGCCAAGGGGTCTACTAAGGAACTGTACACATAAGGCACCTTGTCTTTGCCCAGTGAACTGGATATCCCAGCCCCTTTGATGAGTAGCAATTACCCTTGAGATGGATGGGGATGCAGATTTTATTCATACATCAATAATTGAAACAACTCAGGTAGTTTGGCAAAAGGAAATCTGTTTGAATGTCAATTACCTAAAACAGGGAGTACAACGAACATCAGCACTCGCACAATCTTCTTACTCCACGAATCTTACAAAAAACTGAGGTTATATTAAGCAAAATCATCATCAGTGATGTGTTGACCTGCGTCATTACCAACGTCATCCTCCGTGGCAAACTACAAAAACCTATTGAAGGAAATGATAGGCTCCTAGTGAATATCTAAGTATACGTTCCATATCAGTATAGAACAGTGAAGGAAAGTGATAGGGTGCTTAACATTAGGTGGCACAATTAAGCACTCCCCTTAAAATGGCCACTATGAACGTCCCTAAATACACAACGTCCCATTGGCTAAACAAACTATAGGACCCCTAATTACACGGTCATCTACAATTGGTTGGTTTCTAACCCCTGTCAGTACTTTTCCACCTACGTCTAGCAGCTTGCAGACTGAACTTCACGTTGCTGGCGAACTCATCTTAACACTAGCTTCCCACCAATTCGCAAATCAATCCATCATCACCTCAATGGTCCAGTGTCAATTAGGGCTTTGAAGCCTGGCATTGAGTTTGTACTGTGCTCTGAGCATTTTTAAGGAGTGTGGGCACACTCTGCCCCACATGCATAGGTGTGACCACCTTGGTCTTCCAACTTCATTCTTCAACGTGACTGGAGACCATGGAATCGAGCCTTTTAGTGTATTAAAATACTATTTTATAATAGTCCTCTGATGTCTTTTGTTATGATCAAGCCTTTTGAACAGGAGTTTCTGTTCTTTCACACAAATTGTATCCAATGTCAGTTCACTCCAGTTTGATAAGACTTCGGCTTCTTTGGCTTATCCAACTCCTTCTCCTGAGATTCAGTTTGTAATTCAATTTGCTTTTTAACTGCGACACACTGAAATGAGGCCTTCTTGCTAATGTCCAGCACTGCTATAATGCGTAGTGAAAACATCCATCCTTTACTCATCCATATGCATATATATATATGGGTTCTTGCCGACATCTATTTACTATAATGCTAGCCTCAAGATTACTTTGTCTGCTTGCATTTCTTTTGCATATCTACATGTATAAACTAGCTTAATATCTTCATCTGGGTCTATGGCATAAGCTTTTTCACCTTGATCCCAATATATCACTTATCCTTGATACTTTCTTGATGCCTTATAGAATAACTGCTTTCTCTGGTCTCTGCATCTCTTCTGCAGACGTCAGCTCGATTCTGTGTGACGTCACAATTCATTTATGCCATTTATCTGCTCTGTGTCTTCAAGAATCTCATTCAAATGGCCATCATATTTTCTTGTATGCAGGTATGGTTTTCTCATTGGGTACCTTGCCTCCCAGATCTTCTTAGGTATTGGTACTTTCACTGGTACTACTGCACAGAGTCCATACTCTGCTCTTTGTCTGTTCAACTTCTCCGCGTATGTCTCATACTCTGGCTTCCAACAGACAGGTAATATGGGCGGGCGGTTGGAGTAGGGGTACTTGGCTCCTCCTCTACGCTCCCCCCTCTGGGCGATCCATAAACCACATTCTCATCATCCTTTACATCCAGGCACCCTCCTCTGAAAAAGAGCTTCATAGGGACTCATATCTTTATAACTCCTTTCAGGCATCCTGCTGATTACACATGCTCATCCTTACTCCATGTCATGAGCATGCATTGTCCACTTGGACTGCAATAGATCAATCTTCCCACATACTTCTTATGGTTCTTTGGATAGAGGAACTTTGTTCCCTCAGGTGCATGAATACTGGCCTTCACAAAGTCTCTGATTTCTTCATCTGTCAGGTCTCTTGCTTTCCATCCGGCTTAACATTTATCATGATCTTCATCCCTATGGCTTTCTTTGCCGTCATTTTGCACTGTGAGATTATTAGCTTGATCGCACATAATCCAAGCAACACCAACACTCTCAGGGCTCCAAGAAACTTGAACATGTCTGCCATCCATTGTGGAACCCAAGGAAATAGCGATCCGAACCAGCTATCATCAGCAATGTCTTTCACTTTGTCTATCAACTGGCCATGGAGTTTCATCGGCATGACTATGGCCTCTGTCAAGGTTCCATTCTCATCAACATGAGAAGGTATAAATGTGCAACATGATTCTCCAATTTTTACACAAACATCTCCATCCATAGCTGTGATCATGTCCAAGATGTATCTATTCTGGAGAGTCATCAGTCTTGTGGCTCTCATTTCTTCTCTGATTGCATTGAATACCTTTATTGTAGTGTTAATTGTCTGCAGCAATTCCCATCTTGTTATCTGTAACCACTTGGTGTTTGCTCCAACCTGGATTCTTGGCATGAAGATCAACATGAACACTGAAGAAGTCTGGCTAAACAGTCTGTGCTCATACGGGATAGAGTCAAAAGCTTCTGTAGATTTGGCTGAAAAATAGTTCTCTCTCTTCATCCTTTTTATTAGCTCCACAAATCTCTTCTTCCTCAGGTGAGCATCTGCTTTTGGAAAACTATCAAGATTCAGATCACTCTTTGGAACCCCTAATGCTGGAACATGGGCATTCACCAATGAGCATATTCCTCCCCAGTCTTTAGGTAACTTCATGTATGGCTTGGATCCACAACCCCAATAATGATCCATAATTACTGCTGTCCCAATGTTCATTCCTGGTGCTTCAAATATTCAACCACATTTTTGGTTCTCTCCCATTTTTCTTGTTCCATTATTTCTGAAACACAGCTTTGCATTCTCTAAAGGCACTATTGTAGAGGAGGTCCCAAACATGGCCTGTACACCTTCCCCTCATTTTGAGGTACCCAGAGCTTACTCGCAAAGGTATGTGATGTATGAAGAGCAAATTAACCTACAAAGAGCTGCACTGGGACTCTGCCCACTATACATCAGAAGATCCATACCTGTTGAAGCACCCATAACCAGACAACCATGGGCAGCACAGTACCCTATCAGACAGCCGTACCAGCCACTGATACGAAACGAAGAGTACCTACAGACGGTCCATGAAGAGACCCAAAGAGCCTTAATGGAAGGCCAGTGGAAATGAGACAAGGGCCTGAACAGACTCGTGAATGAACAAAAGAAGCTATCAAGGATAACACGCCAGTGCAAGTAACTACAAAAATAAATGTAATGGCCACAGAGAAGAGACAATCTTAAAACGGGAGGAACGGTGCTACGAGACAAGATGGTAGCAACCGACCTGTTAAACGTGTGTAAATAGGCTTGAAACGCAAGATGCTAAGAAATCGATACTGCTTGCAATGCTTAGTAGAAGATAGAGCGGCAGGCGCCAACCATATATTTACCTAAATAAGGCACATTATACAAGTGCGACTCCATTTTGTAAAAGCAGAAATGTACCCAGGCTGCCAGAGGCCTGACAGGCCAAGTTAAGTAACCCAGCGATAGAGAAGAGAAGGAGCGTAATCGAAACTCAACAAAGAGCAGCTCATGCCTAGGAAATCGAGGTCAACCAGAGAAAGGGAGGAGAGCGTCGGCTAACAAGACTCAAACTTCAGAGTGTATCAGCCTGCCTCATGAAGGTCAAGATAAGGGGGGGCGCATGCAGGTGGCGAGGCTGAAACAGAATTAAATGCACACAAAGACTGGAAACTGGAGCAGATTCATGGTGAACTAACACATGACCAGCCAGGCGCAAAGAAGCACCACCGGCTGATGTCATCCAGGACCCGAGGATGCCATAACTTTTCCCGATAAGAGACTCCAGTTTCGAGGCCATCCTTAGCCAACTAATTGACACATCGCCCTAAAACACTGATTGATGGAAGGGAAGCAGGGTGAAACTTGGGACACCAGGCACGTGGGTGTCCCTTCTGCATGCTGCTAATTAAAAGTGGAGATTTACGTCCAGGGGTGTAACCTGCCCGAACACAATGGACCAAGTTATCTGGAGTCCCATAGATAGTAGAACCAATAAGACGTTGTAGTTGTAGGGACGTCTATCACGCGTGATGTAGAGGGATGGGCGTAGACGCCCACCCGATAAGAGTTATCCAATCCGCATGCCCTATTATCATATACAGATATAACACCTATACTTAAGTTACCTTTCCTAACCAATTATATTGCATGATGATTTTTTATAGAATTAGACGTCAGTGATGACGAGTTTTGCCTATAACAATGACTTTTCGACTGAAGTTCGGGAAATCGGAGCGAGACAGGTGATTGCAATGCTGATTTCCATTTGTTTCTTTGTTTGATGTACTTGTCATTAAACAGACTTATCTTTGCCAATTTACTGAGTCCTCATTATTGAGTCGTGTTGGAGTAAGTGAATCCTGCACCCCCTGTCCTCACATGGTGCAGCTATCTTGTCTTACAAGTTCTAGAGGCTGAGTGCTGACCTATGGGCCCGTCAGCGATTTCCTCTCCCCCAGAACACTTGGTAGCGTGAGGATGGTTTTGGCTATTATTTATTGATTATTAATACTAAGACACCTTTAGACCGATGGCACGAAGTAAATCTGGGCCTTTGGTAAGATCACAAGTCCTTTCACCATTCCAGCTGAGTAGACTGATAAGCTCCCCATGGACAATGATAGAGTAAAATTTCGAAAATATGCAGTGGGTCTGACGGAACACGCCTTTCCAAGCATAACCCTTCTCATTCTCATGGGCAGCGGATCGGACGAAAACCTTAAAAGCGGGAAGAGGAAGGGGATCACAAAGTTCCAAAGAGGAAAAGATGTGATCAGTGAGTGAAACAACAAACTCGTTACTTTGGCAAATGTCTTGTAGGCATTAGAGTAAGTAAGGGAAAGGTAACGGTGGGTGGCGGAGAAAAAATAAAGTAGTTAGAAGTAGAGAAGACTGTATATATATAGGGGGTAATGACTCGAGCATAAGAAATAAAGAGTAGATACTGGGGACACACCCGAGATAAAATGTAAGGATTACCGGGGGACACCCGAGATAAAATGTAAGGACTACCAGCGGGGGCACCTGAGATAAAACGTAAGGATTACCAGGGGGGCACCTGAGACAAAACGTAAGGAGTACCAGGGGGGCACATGAGATAAAAACATAAGGATTGACCTTATTCCTGCGCTTTCAAGAGTGGTCAGAAGAAACATGAACTCATAGCCCACAGTGGGGGGACAATTTAGGCTACAGTGATGATTAAAGACGGCATCAAAGGGGTTTGTTTACACCCCATGACGGGGTATTGATTAGAAGGCAGGTATACGTGTGTCCAGCTGGTGTTCGTCTAGTCTGTCGAGTGTCTGTCATATGTGTCTTGTTGTATGTCAAATGTAAAATAATTGTATTAATGTTTGGTTGAAATGCATTTTGGCTTTACGCCATTCTGTAACTAAGAGGGAATCACCATTGAATTGATGGGTTTTGAGTAAATTGCTGGTATACATTTTGGCAGGAAAAGATTGCATTGGAGCTTGCATATGTGGTGCTCCCTCATACCATTGAAAGGTTAAAGAATTGCATAAATACTGTTAGTGACAAAACTAAAAATGGAGGATGTTACCCCGCTTGCGCATTTGTGCAAGCAGCTACCCAAGCATGCACCAAAACTAAAGAAATACAGCACGGAGTGGGTCAAGGGTACCGCCAATAAGATGTTTATGCCGGGGCCCCAGAATGGGTCACGCTCTAAGGTTGTTTTACAGTATATGACTACCTTCCTACATGCCACATATACAGGCAAGAAGCTAGAGAAACGTCTTGCTGTTCTAGAATTGTGGAAATTGTTTGAAGAAATGAAGGTGGAAGAACCACCCACAGACTGGATACTAAATGTATGTATGGAGGGGGGGTGAGACACCTACCGCGCCACCAGCCCCGCCTGAGCCAGTCATTGAAGGAAGCAAGTCAGAGGGTCTTTACCCACTAAGAGAATTTAAGGCAGCCACGAGTTATAGCAACCCCGCATATGAGTCACCTACGTACAGTAGTGATGATAATAATGGAAAAGAACAGGAAAACAATATTGCCTCCGCAGTCTCAAGGGACGAAGAGGGATGCGAAGATAAAGGGAACGATTGGGCACGGAGTTGTGCACCTCCAGATAAGGAGAACGAGGGAAATAAACATGAAGAAAATGAGGGTAGAGGTGATGAGGTAGCATTCGCGAAAGACAAATGGATCGGAGGTCAAATATTACTGAAGTTGGATGGAAAAGGAAGTGATGATTTGAGGCCAAGGGAGAGGGCTGATGAGACGCAAAGGAGAGAGAGAGAGAGAAAGGAATGGAAGAAAGGGAGGAAAGGACAAGAAAGAAGGATAGGCTAAGGCGAGAACAATTATATCGCGAAGAGCAAGGAATACCGCTCAGTCGAACACAGTACGCAGCCTATAAAAAGTACAGGCAGAACATGTTAAGGTTAGAGGAAGAAAGGAGAGTGCACAAAAGGAAAGTAAAAAAGCAGGAAGATGAGGAAAGTAAAAGGGCAAAAGAACGTAGAAATGAACGGATGAAGGAAGTAGATAAGGATAGAGAAGAAGCAAAGAAGCGAAAGGAAATTGACAAGGAAATAGAGCATAAGCACAGACAGAGGACACGGGATCTTGAATATTTGGAGCGGGAAGTGATTAAACCCAATCCTACCGTAGAATGGGAAGACAGAGAAGAATTCTTTCCTGCAAGCGATGCGGTACCAGGTACAAGTCGGACAAATATTGAAGATGACTTCGACACCAGAAGCATCGGGGAAACAGATATCCGATGGGGGAAGGGAAGATGAGCACTTAGAGAGCACTCAGCTATATGACACTGAGGATGTCACCCGAAGTAGTGGGTGGAGGGGACTGTCCCTAGACAGGCTGGAGATTGGGCAGAACGAAGAAGATGCAAGGAGTTGTGTAAACTGGGAGTATTCAGAATCTGATTCCGGTGGGGAAACGGAGCATGTGTTACATGAAGAAGGGAAGAAGAAGGGAGACGGTGCGAAAAACGTCTCCCAGGCGACCAAGGGGTACGATGGTCAGACGCTAGCGGGTCCACAAGTAGGGCACCGAAGTCTGCCGGACAGTCCGGCCGACATGACGGAACACCCCACGGTCAGAGGGGGGCGTCAGCACTTGCCTATGCAGACAGATTAAGGTCATTGCCAGGTAGACGGCAAGGCAGGAATGCCACCCCGACGATAGACCAGAGAGCTATGGGGAAAGAGAAGGAGGACTGTGCATTCCAATTCCCATTTCTAGAAAAGGGGGGAGCAAGACCACAGTATATTCCATGGCCATACATGGACTGAGAGAACCTTAAAAATAAGCTTCCATTGCTGACATCAGGAGCCGGAAAGTGGATACATGAGTTAGAGAAATGATGGGGGGTGTCATCTTAGCTGTAGGGGACATTAAGGGCCTCCTAATCGCCATACTTGGTGAAAGAGCAGACGATGTATGGAAACGGGCAGACTACACTAGGGTAACCATAATCGACACTTCCCATGATGGAGGGCCATTTAATAATTGTAGAGCAGCGGTGTGGAAAGCACTGCATACACTATATCCAGACACTTCAGATATGGGAGCTATAATGACTTGGAAAATGAAAGAGTCAGAGGATCTGTTGATTTATATCCAGAATTTCCAAGACGCGTGGGTGCTCGAAATGCATGAGTCTTGGACGATATCTATCCGTGTATTCTACCATATATTATGCCAAGGGTTGCCTGAACTGGTGCAGAAGCAGCTCAAAAAATTGGTAGGAGTAGAAGCAAAACCATGGGCAGAAATACAGTTGACAATTGCACACTACTGTAGATTGTTGCAGGAAAAGAACCGGAAAAAGGAGGCAACTTGTGAGGGTGAGGAGGCGAAGCTGGTGCAAAAGAAGCTCTCGAAGTATGCTCTCGAGGAAGCCATGCTCACCAGCCCAGACGAACCAAGCGCACAACAAGCGACCAACCCATCGCAGAATAATCAGGGTAACGCAGGATTATACCCAAGAGGAAGGGGTTTTGGAGGAAGAAGATGGCAGAGTAATCAAGGAGGGTTTCGAGGTAACCAGGGAGGCTTTCAGAATGATCAAAATGGCTTTCAGAACACGCAGATGGGCGGTCCAGCTATGCCAGATGGCCCGACCACCGCCAGTATGTTGGCTGTGTGGAATGATAGTATATATAAAAAAGAAGGTGTAAAGCACCACAAAAAATATCCACAGGAATGACACCTACACGAAAATCTGTATATTGCCAATTTTGCTTCTTAAAACATATATTTATTTAATTATAACACTCTTAAAATGATCATATTACATAAACTTCATAATCCAACACACAAGATATAAAACATATAAAAAGACTAAACTTCACAAAACACATGACAATCCCAAAAATCGGGTTGATTCTGCTAATTTTTACATTAGCTCCGTGTGGAGCTCCACACTGGAGGAATTTCTTTTTTATACAGGTATTATTGGTACTTTCTCAATAACCCGACTTGTACAAGTTTCTGTCCTAAAAGCACATATTAATGTGGGACATTCATCAGGGGTAAAATGATATGTGTTTGTATCTCAAGGGTGATGGTATTTCCTTCCTGTCACTTTCTTGTAGCCATGGAATTTGCTAAAAATTGACACCTGTGGAATAAAAACAACGTATATTACTAAATTGTATGGACGTTTTGTGTCTTATTAAATAGACTACAAACATCATCACCCTGATCCAAAAAAGGGGTGTTAGGTATATATCTTTATTTACATACCTTCTAAACTGTGGTGATAACTTCCACAACACCTCACCAAATCATTGGTTTTGGTAACAAGCGACTTCCAAATGATTACAGAAGGTCTCTCACAAACTTCCTCTCGAGTTCTATAGAAAGAAACACACAAATAGAATACATAATCTCATTTTTAACTAAAGGGAGGACCTTACATGGTCCTATATCTTTCAGCACCCAAGCCTTACTTACAGAACTTTCATATAAACCAGGGCTCCGGATTAGAATAGGCCTCCAACTTGATAGATGATAGATTGAAGCGGCGAGGACAAATCTCCCGATGGAGTCAAAAAAATGGGTTTTCGGTCTTAAAATCAATGGATTCCACTTTCTACCTAATGTAACAACCACTTGTTTCTGCAAACTTTTATTTCAAAATCCCATTATGTAAGGGTACTTCATTAGGGAGTAGAATTTCACCCAGACCCTTAAAACTCTAGGGTTGCGGCAAATAATTAAAATACAGATTTTCTTACAGCGAGAGTACTAAAAAAGTTAATTGTATATCTATGCTATAAGCAAGTATATATACTCCCTCTTACCTTAAGAAAAAGACCGGATATGGCCACTAGACAGGTTCCAGGTACGTGTGTGCCAATTGCACAAAAGCAAAAGCGCTTTTTAAATCGTTCATGTCACCCGGTCGCATTACACGGGACGTAATGACGTCACGCGTCGGGAAATCGCGTGATGACGTCATCACGTGTCGCGCGGCATCAAAAACCGCGTCCGACAGCGTATGTGGAACAAAAAACCAGAGGCATAGGAGGGGGGCGGGGTGAAGCTCACCCTCTACTACCCAAGCCTACTGGGATATGTAGTCTGGAAGAAGCGGGTCATACAGCAAAAGGGAAAATCTCACTAACCATGAACCGTGAGAGTCAAGAGAAATTGACAGAGTATTGTCACGGTACGCTATGATCAAGTTTGTAAAAAATAGCAAAATAGCCATGACTTTTTCAAAAGTACAGCCTAAACATCTCTTCAGCCCCTCGTGTCAGCATATAATAATGATGGAAAACATACATTGTTTTACACAGTGGTGATGTTACTGCAATATTAAATCGAATCTTGTATCATCAATGTGAGAATCAGGAAACACAGAGCATATACCCTTACGGATTAGAGGACTTCCTTCGACCAATACATCTATATGTACAATTGTGAATAAAAACGAATAACAAGAATGACTGTATAAAGACAATATCCCTTATGCATTATGCCACTCTATGTTTTCGTTTAAACCCTGAATATGGCTCTTAGTTTGGAAAATTAGTTTTTGCTCCAGACTTAAAAGCTTCTTGTTGATCAAATCTTGTGTTTTGCCTTTTATATGTTTTCAAAATTGTCCAATTAAAGTCTGTACTTTTATGATTTTTTTTCAAAAAATGCTTGACGAGTGGTGCTTGTTCTACCTTGTTCTTAATGCAACTCTTATGCTCAGTCATTCTTATTTTACATTTCCGACTGGTTTTACCAATATAGATGTATTGGCACGGGCATTTGATAACATATACAACATTCTCTGTATTACAGTTTGTATGCTCAGTAATATTCCATTCTTTTTTGAGACCTAAATCTACTTGGCTGTGTGGAATGACAGGACACGTGGCGCGCATGTGCAGAAGCCAAGGCATGTGGCAAAACAGCCAATGGATGGGGGCAGGCATGGTGAATCAGCCTGCCGTCCTGCAACAGGGAAGTGCACAAAATTAAACAGTGCAGCCGCAGGCATCAGGCATGCAGCAAGGTGCGCATCAAGTGGGTCAACCACCGAAGATGGGGAACTTGCCGCAGGGACAATCCCAGCAGGCACCACTGCAAATGTCACAGGGCACTAGCTCCGGAGGGCGAGTTAACCCTGGGGCTGTGGGAAATCAACAAGTATACGGTGGGCCGAACTTATATATGAAATAGCACAGCTCACAGGGGACTCTGATCTGCTCTATCCTATCAGTGACACCAGACCCTAACAGGGAACCAAGGGTGAATGGCACCATAGGGGGTAAAGAATATTGCTTCTTAGTTGACACGGGTGCTACCCGCTCGTGCATACGAGAGGGCACATTTTCCTTGTCCGGCGAGGCTATAGATACTCAGAGTTTCACTGGAGCTCATAGTAGAGTTCCCTTTACAGACGCACTCCCAGTCTCAGTGGGAGAGCGCAAAATGAATGTACCTCTATTATATTAACGTCAGACCCCAGTAAATATTCTGGGCCGAGACCTGATGACTAAATTAAACATGACCATCTTGTTTACCGAGAATGGTATAGTGTGCTCCACTCCAGGAATGCATTATTCAAACGTGTGCGAAATGATCAGAGCATACTCAGGATGTGTAGCCATGAGAGCTGTACCATTAGAGTCAGAAGTCTTTGCATATGGCATGCGGGTGCTTATGGCGGGACTGCCAGGCCTCGCAGACAAAACTATGAAAACCCCTGATGAGTTTCTGTTCAGACCAAGAATACCCATGCACGAAGGGGAGGGACAAGTATTCCCCTTAATGATACAATCAGCCGCAGTGCGAGGGAAAGTGGTATTGGTCGAAGGATATGATGATGAAGGCAGGCAATGGTGTGCGATTATCGCCATCGAAGAAGGGTATCGAGTGACAGACGTCACCGATGATGATCTGTTCGAAGAGCACCCTGACCTAGAGGAGACAAGAGTGGAAGTAAGTCTCAAATTTTGGGTCAAAATGATGAGACGGGGGTGCCACAGAGAATGATGCTGGCGCTGGTACGTACAGAATACTTTGATGACGACATGGCCCAAGTGCCTGCCGCAGTATGGACTACAGGGCCCTATGACGTAGGTCTCCTGAAGGGGGCAGGTGAAGTGAAAATTAAACTGAAACCAGGAGCAATTTTACCACGAGCGCAACAATATCCCATGTCCAGAGAAGCAGATGAAGGGATCGCGAAGACAATTTCCGCCATGATGGAGCAGGGCATTTTAGTGATGTCAGAATCACCTTGCAACACAGTGATTTACCCTGTCAAAAAATCAAAGGGAGGGTCTTGGCATTTAATCCAAGATTTACGAGCATTAAACGATATAGTTGAAGCCGAGTTCCCTCTAGTCCCTAATCTATCCACAATATTGTGTAATATACCCACTAAGGCCAAATATTTCACGATGATCGATTTGAAAAATGCATTTTTCTCAATCCCGTTGCACCGTGACTCTCAAGACCTGACGTCATTCACCTTCAGAAAAATGCGCCTGGAAAATACGAGGTTGCCATAGGGGTATTGCAAGTCCCCGTCTATTTTCAACAGAGTCCTCCAAATGGACCTAAGCAATATATCGGTGGACAGTCTTGTTTTTCAGTATGTAGATGACATTCTGATCTGCAGCACCACTGAAGAGCAATGCAGGCGCAACTCAGTCCAGCTATTGACTATACTGGCTGAAAAGGGTTACAAAGTTGATAAGGAAAAGTTGGAGTACTGTCAACAGGAGATGTTGTACATAGGGCAACTAATCTCTCATGAGGGAAAAAAGGTAACCCCAGAAATGGCTGAAGCCATCATGAACACGGCTAAGCCGCGCATGATAAAACAAATGCAGAGCTTCTTAGGCTGTGCAATTATGTCAGAGCATGGGTCTTCGGCTACAGCTCATATACCAAGCCCTTGCTTCAGGCTTTGAAGAAAGCTGAGGCAACAAAAGGAGAAATTGAATGGAATGAGGCAATGGAGAAGGGGTTTGCAGAACTCAAGAGGGCAATTTGTAAGGCCCCAGTTCTAGGGATTCCTAATTATGCAGAGAAATTCTACCTGTTCTCACACTCAGATGGTAATTGTATGACAGCAGTGCTCGCGCAGCGAACCTCGCTGGGATACAAGCCCCTAGCATATTACAGCGGGAGTCTGGACCCAGTTATGAAAGGCCACTTCCCATGCGAACAGAATCTAGCTACTGCCGCATTTGCTATCAAAAAGGCGTCATCCATTGTGATGGGGTGCTCCATGACATTGTATGTTGAACATTCGCTGTTCGCCATACTAGAGAAGCCAAAGGGCACACTGACGTCTCAGAGAGCATCCACCTATGAGGTGATTATCTCTAACCCATCGATCAAAATAGTTCAATGTAAAACTGTGAACCCTGCTACAATCATAGCTCAGCCAGTCACAGAGGGAGAACCTATACACGACTGTGCGAACTATGAGGAATTCTTTGATGAGATCCACAGGTTAAAGGAAAACGCCCTGGCAAGTCGAGAGATCGTCTTTATTGACGGTTCTTCGAGAATCGACCAAGAAGACGGACAAAGGTATACAGGCGTGGCCGTGGTAAAACACCTAGCGAATGGAGAGTTTCGAGTACTCATCAGTGCGCAAATACCCTCTCATTATTCTGCACAAGCTGCAGAACTGCTGGCACTGATACTCGCCATTGAGAATTATGCAGACCAGGAAGTAAATGTGTACAGTGACTCAGCCTATGTGACGTCCACAGTACATGCAGGTCTAGCGCGCTGGAAAAGGAGGGGCTACCTCCGAGCAGACGGTACGCCAGTGCAACATGCAGCCTTATTGGACAGGCTGATAAAATCACTACAGCTCCCAGTGGGCATAGCGGTCATGAAATGTGCCGCTCATACCAAGGGGACGGATTTCGTGTCACGTGGAAATCATGAAGCGGACACGGAAGCCAAGCGCATGCCATCCAAAACTGAAACAATCATGGATGTGGAGATGGCAAGTACCCATGAGAGGATGATGGTAGCGCGAGCCACACTAGAAGCCTATAGCAATATGGGGCAGACTCAGCTAATGGAACTTGAGGGGGAGGCACCTCAGGAGGAGAAGAATTTGTGGAAGCGTCGAGGGTGTTCTTTAAACCCCTCTGACGGGTTGTGGACGCAAGACAGCACTGGTAAACCAGTAATGCCTGTTGCCCTTCTAAAAGTAGCTTTAGAACAACTACACTGCCCCATCCATATGACAAAAGAAAATCTTGCTGCAACGCTTGCAGAAGACTGGTTCACACCGAATTTAGCAGAGCATGTTGCATTTTTCATGGTGAACTGCATTATCTGCCAGCAATTCACCGCTGGGCACAAATTAAAAGTAGTGAGAGAAATTATTCCCAGACCAAATGGACCATTCCAGCACTTGCATATCGACTACGTCAACATGATCCAAGTGTGCAACGGGTACAGGTATTTAATTGTGGTGGTGTATCCATTCTCTAGATGGATAGAAGCAGGTCCCTGTACACACCCAGACACTACCTGTGCTGCCAAGTTCCTAGTGAGGGAGCTGTTCCCTCGGTGGGGGGGTGTGCGAAGTAATGAGATCAGATAACAGGGCTCACTTTGTAAATTCACTTTTCGAACAGATTAGCTTGTTGCTTGGTATAAAGCACTCTCAGTTCTCGTCGGCATTTCATCCTGAGGGGAACGGGATAGGTGAACGAATCAAAGGCTTGCTTAAGGAGAGGATGGCCAAGTTGAAGCTCACATTAAAGAAGGGATGGCTGCACTGTCTACCATTGGTGCACTTCGGAACCAACCCGGCTCTGACCATAATCTCATGCCACACGAGATAGTTACAGGCAGAAGGATGAGGAACCACCTTACCCCCTGAGATAGAGCTAGTTGTGATGCCCAGCTGATTAGAGAGGTCCTGGGAACAGAGATGCAAAAGTACCTTAACTGTATGACATCCAGTGCCACTGTCATTACAGGCCAGCTGCAGCGACGGCGAATAGGGGACAGCGCTGCATGAAACACCACAGGAAGTGCTGAAGCAGACACCGAGCAAGGTGTACATGCGCCCCTCTTCTTCCCTGGTGACAGTGTGCTTGTGAAGAACTTCAACAGGAAAAGGTGGGACGAGCCAAGATTTAATTGCCCTTTCATCGTAGAGGACTGCACCCCCTCCGCTGTCAAACTCCAGGGCAGAAGGGCATGGATCTTCCTGAATGACATTAAACCCTATATAGGAGAGAGCCCTCCTGCTGCATGCAACTGCATAGAAACCACAGACAATGGGGAAGAACCTCAGCACGTGCAGACAAGATTCATGGCGAGGAAGAAGGACGCATGAGCAGAAAACCAAGACTAAGAACCCAGATGCAAGGTGTGGCATAGAACTGGACAGGTTCCCCAAGCAAGGGGAAATAAGGATATAACGGACACTCTATACATCCCAGTGGCAGGGTAAAGAGACACACATCCAAAGCCACAACAACATTGATAAAATGAACTTTCGAAAGCACAACATGCTCAATTAGTACAAAGAATCAAGACTCGGATAGACTGCAAATAAGACATTGCCTGAGAGTGTAACACAGCATCCTGAAGCAATCAGTCTTGAGACTTTGTTCACAGAACTTATGGTGTCCCCCAGTAGAAACATCACGGAGGATGTGATTTCCCGTTTCCGGCTAGTATTAGAGACATATCCATCACTTGTAGGGAGAGTTACCAGTATCACAGACTTTATTCAAGATCCGGCCAACAAGAAAATAATCTGGCAACTACTGACTGTCATCACGGAAGCTTTCATTGCACTGCCCGAGTACAGTGATAAGGGTACAGATGCTTCCACCACAAGTGATCATTGATGAACTGACATACACACTCGTCTTCCACATCATAAAGGAATGCCCAGGACTCGTCGGGAGAACCACAGATACCTTAACCTTTATCAGAGATACAAGAAACAACAAATTCCTAAACCGAGTGTGGTACAAACTGAACTACATGGTAGCAATCCACGCGGCAGGAAAGTGTAAAGACTGTTCACGTCACAAGAAAGGCCTATAATCTAGAGACCAGAAAATCAGGATGAATGTCGTTATCACCAGAAGACAGCAGATATGCATACCATGTTTTCTTTCTCCTCATTGAGAACTTTTCAGAACTAGTGAGTAGACCCAGCAATGCTGACGTACCCGCATTTCTCAGAGACCCAGTAAAGAACACACAATTAAACAAGCTCCTGAAAGCCATCATAGCGCAACTGAGAAGTAATTATGTTCATCAAATGCTGAGGAGAGCCTTGTGAAGAGGAAGATCCCAATAAACTTTTCCGCCAAGGACAGATCGAGAAGAGCAGAAACAAGGATTACGACATATTGATCCTAGTTATTTTTATTTTTCTTCTTCTATTTTTTCTTATCATCCTTTTCATCATCTTTCTGCCGTGGAGCATATCGAGGGGAGAGACACTGTTCTTCAACTTGTCGCCGAGAGACAGAGTGAAAGGAGTGGACACAAGAACTTCAACGTCTTATTTTCCTTTTCCTTCATTTTTCTCATGTTTTCCTATTTTTTCATATGTTCACTCTTATTTTTATTTTTGTTTTCATTTTTACATTTTATTTTTGTGTGATTTTTAGCAGTTCCACTTTTTCCTTTTTTTACACTGAGCAAGTTCCAGCATGTCCTCAGGACCAAGGCAAATTCGAGGCGTGCATTGGGACCTCACCTATTATCGATATGCTTAATGAATGTGATGTACCAAAGTTGCTAGCCTAACCCTTTTCCATAGTCTAGCACAGGAACTGTACTGAGTACCCAGAGACTACCGTCATCACTCACATGAGGGGGGACAGTTGGAGACACACTCGTCATTAAATAGTAAAGAACTCTCGAACTACGAGACCAGAGCAAGAGAAGGAATAAATAACTGACTATGAACTCATTCGAAATGGGGGCCCAGAACAGTAACTTGGTTATACCCCCAACAGAAGGGCGCCCCCACTTCCCTGGAAGAAAATGCTGCAAATTGTTGTTCCGAAAAATTATGTGTATATGTATAGCTATCATTATTGTTTTTCTGTCATTAACAATCAGAACTGCTTTCTTTATTGGTGCGCGAAGTGCCCCAATCTCAGTGCACCCACCAGATAATAAACATCTGGGGCCTACGAAAGCATCCAGACCCTATAGTTATTCCAGTCCCAAGAAAACCTCATGATAAAAATAACAAACTGAATTTAAATGTAATAAGCAATGATTTAGACACATTTGAGGTAACAAATGAAGAGAAAAGCTGGAGACAGGGTCAGCACGGAATGAATGAAAACGCTGCACTGACCACTGCACGCACCCACACACAGGATGCTCACAGACAAGGGCAAGTGTCAATGGCTACAGGGCCTCCAACGAAGGCAGCATAGAAGAGAAGACTGCCTGCTGAACAATCAGGTCCAGAAAACAGTGGAAGTACCCAAGAGGAGCCAAGTGAAACACTACAGAGAGAAGGCATAGCAAAATCCCTCAAAAGAACAGAAGTAGACACAAAGGAGTTCACAGAGAAAACACAAATGCTGATAGACTATTTGTTCCCTTTCATAGTCAGAGCAACGAAACTGCACGAGGAGCTGGAACATAGAACTGCAGAGACTATAACGACAAACACGCCAGCTCGAGCACTGCAAACAAGCACCAGATCTTTAACTCAGCCTCACGCTGAGGAGATGGTGATAACCACAATGAAAAACAACACGAGGAGAGGAAGAGAAACACAAAACCTTCTCCTACCACAGCGATGCAGTCGAGGGAGCCTGCTCCACCGAGACACCCAGAGAGGAAAAGCAGCACAGACACATTTAGAGACACAGTCATAGCCAACTACAGAAGAACTCTGAAAATCAAGAGAAGCCCACACGAAGATAACAATGAACTTAATGATTACCTGGAAGCACATCCCATCTCGGAAACAACATATGGTACCAGCACATGAAGGAACTAGGACGAAGGCAGTCGGAAGGCGAATGCTTCGTCTGTGCTATCCTACCATACAGCATGGGAAAATCCAAGATCTTCATGGCTGTAGAAATGTATGTCCCTACAGCACACTGTATGTCACATGTAGCAATGTGTAACACCAGAGGACAATTTATGGAAAAAGACGCCTTGTTGATATGGACCAATGAAAAGGATTACCCGGATGACGATGGCTACGTCCAGGACATTAAAACAAGAAACCGAGCGCACACCAGAAATCATGTAATCAGGTATGAGAACCTTGGCATCAAAGGATCAGGGATAAGATGGGAAGTTAACCCGAGACTGAACGTTCAAGGAAAGACTGCAGAAGAGGCTCAAATCTGGAAGAACAGAGGCCAAATGCAGATCTGGGGGTCAGTGGTCTCCCCAGATGGATGGAAGGACGGAGTAGTAATCAGCCGAGCGTGGATGGTCCTTGGAGCCTGCAAAGAAGCAATAGAGAATTTGCAGAGGTTATGCAAACCTCTGTGGCCATGGTTGGTAAAACTGCTAACAGGGGTCGTAGATAGAGGAGGACCCCTGCAAATAGTACCACTGGAAAGCCCGAAACTATGCTTCAGAAGTAATGGCACAAGGAAGATGGGAGAGAATGTAAACTGCGGAAGAATCTTTGAAGCCCCAGGAATGACACAAGGATCTGCAGTTATCATGGACCATTACTGGACGTGTGGATCCAAGCCATACATAAGGCTGCCGAAAAACTGGGGAGGCATATGCACACTAGTGAATGTCCACGTTCCCACGATAGTGATCCCTAAGAAGGACCTGAAGTTCCCGAAAGCAGATGCTTATCTAAAAAGAAGGAGATCTGTGGAACTGGTATCCAGGATGAAGAGGGAAAATTACTTTTCTCCCAAATCAGAAGAGGCATTCCATGCAATCCCGTACGAACACAGGCTGTTCAGCCTCACCTCAACAGTATTCACAACACTACTCCTGCCCCACAAACAAGTTGGAGTGAATGCTAAATGGTTGCAGATAACCAGATGGGAGTTATTGCAGACCATCAATACCACTATAAAATGATTCAACGTGATCAAAGAAGAGGTAAGAGCAATCAGACTGATGACCCTCCAAAACAGATATGTGCTTGACATGATCACTGTAGTGGATGGAGGTGTTTGTGCAAAAATCGGAGAATCATGTTGCACATTTGTACCATCACACGATGAAGAAAACAGAACCCTAACAGGGGCCATAAGCATCTTGACAAGCCTGAAAAACCAGATAATCGATGAAAGTGATGAAGTGGACGATGACAGCTGGTTTGGAGACCTATTCTCGTGGGTGCCACAATGGATGGCAGATATATTCAAGTTTGTGGGAGCTCTACTACCAATGGTATTGCTAGGATTCCGTGTTATCAAGATAATCATTACACAGTGCCAGAAAACTGCAAAGAAAGCCACAGGGATGAAAATAATGGTTGATGTCGAGCCAGGGTGGAAGCCCAGAGACCTGACTGATGAAGACATAAGAGACTTTGTGAAAGCCAGCAAATTTGCAACAGAAGGAACAAGGTTCACATACCCTAAGAAACAAAGAAGGTATGAAGGAAAATGGATCTACTGCAGCCCAAATGGACAATGTCAGCTAATGACATGGAACAAAGACGAACATGTGAAAACAGCAGGGAGTTTGAAGGCAGTGATGAAAATATGGACTCCAAAGGCTCACACATTCACACAATCATGTACATACCCTGAAGACGATGAACATGACACAGAAGAATCAAAAGAAATAAATGCAAAGGAGGTTGCAGAAGTGGTCGATGAACCGACCAGAGGGGGCAGTGTAGAGGAGGTCCCAGACATGGCCTGCAGCCCTTCCCCTCATTTCGAGGTACCAGGAGCGTACTCACCAAGGTATGTGACGTATGAAGAGCAAATGAACCTACAAAGAGCTGCATTGGGACTCTGCCCAGTATACATCAGAAGATCCATACCTGTTGAAGCACCCATAACCAGACAACCCTGGGCAGCACGGTACCCTATCAGACAGCCGTACCAGCCGCTGATACAAAACGAAGAGTACCTACAGACGGTCCATGAAGAGACCTAAAGAGCCTTAAGGGAAGGCCAGTGGAAATGACTCAAGGGCCTGAACAGACTCGTGAATGAACAAAAGCAGCTATCAAAGATAACACGCCAGTGCAAGTAACTATGAAAATAAATGTAATGGACACAGAGAAGAGACAATCTTAAAACGGTAGGAAACGGTGCTACGAGACAAGATGGAAGCAACCAACCTGTTAAACATGTGTAAATAGGCTTGAAACGCAAGATGCTAAGAAATCGATACTGCTTGCAATGCTTAGAAGAAGATAGAGCGGCAAGCGCCAACCATATATCTACCTCAATAAGGCACATTATACAAGTGTGACTCCATTTTGTAAAAGCAGAAATGTATCCAAGCTGCCAGAGGCCTGACAAGCCAAGTTTCGTAACCCAGCCAAAGACAAGAGAAGGAGTGGAATCGAAACTCAACAAAGAGCGGCTCATGCCTAGGAAATCGAGGTCAACCAGAGAAAGGGAGGAGAGCGTCAGCTAACAAGACTCAAACTTCAGAGCATACCAGCCTGCCTCATGAAGGTCAAGATAAGGGGGGCCCATGCAGGTGGCGAGGCTGAAACAGTATTAAAAGCACTCAAAGACTGGAAACTGAAGCAGATTCATGGTGAACTAACACATGACCAGCCATGCGCGAAGAAGCACCACCGCCTGATGTCATCCAGGACCCGAGGATGCCATAACTTTTCCCCATCAGAGACTACAGTTTCGAGGCCATCCTTAGCCATCTAATTGACACATCGCCCTAAAACACTGATTGATGGAAGGGAGGCAGAGTGAAACATGGGACACCAGGCACAGGGGTGTCCATTCTGCATGCTGCTAATTAAAAGTGGAGATTTATGTCCAGGGGTGTAACCTGCCCAATCACAATGGACCAAGTTATCTGGAGTCCTATAGATAGTAGAATCAATAAGACGTCATAGTTGTAGTGACGTCTATCATGTGTGATGTAGAGGGATGGGCGTAGACACCCACCCTATAAGAGTTATCCAATCTGCATGCCCTATTATCATATACAGATATAACACCTATACCTAAGTTACCTTTCCTAACCAATTATATTCCATGATGATTTTTTATAGAATTAGATTTCAGTGATGACGAATTTTGCCTATAACAATGACTGTTCGACTGAAGTTCTGGGAAGTAGGAGCGAGACAGGTGATCGCAATGCTGATTTCCATTTGTTACTCTGTTTGATGTACTTGTCATTAAACTGACTTCCCTTTGCCAACTTACTGAGTCCTTGTTATTGAGTCGTGTTGGAGTAAGTTAATCCTGCACCCCCTGTCCTCACATGGTGCAGCTATCTTGTCTTACAAGTTCTAGAGGGTGAGCGCTGACCTATGGGCTCATCAGCGATTTCCTCTCCCCCAGAACAGTATCTGTAAGGGTCCTCCTTTGTCTTCAACCCATGTCAGTAGCTTTGCAAGTTTTGGCCATAAAGGTTTACACAACATTTGTGCATGTTCAATCATTGGCGACCCATTATTACCCAGTCTCTGCAGATCACCACACCCTCTTCCCAGCCATCTGGTGATAGAACAGTTCCCCAAATCTGCATCTGGTCTCTGTTCTTCCATCTACAAATGTCTTCTGCAGACTTCCCTTGAATTTCAGTCTTTTATTCACTTCTCATCTGATTCCAGTTCCTTTTACTCCAGGCTTCTCATATCTGATCACACAATCCCTTGTCTGGGCTTTCTTCCTTGTCTTTATGTCTTGAATATAGTCATCTTCATCTGGATCTGTCCGTTCAGTTGCCCATTTGAGAAAGGATATTCGACCCATGAACTGGCCTCTTGTACTACAGAATGCTAAATGCACTATGCAGTGTGCAGTTAGGACATCTATTTCAATAACAATGACAATTTTCGACTTCCCTGTGCTGTATGGCAGGAGTGTACATACAAAGCATTCCTCCTTTGAAGTACTTCTCCCAACTTTCTTCATATGTTGATACCATGTTATTGCCCAAGTGTGCCGTGCTGTCCAGGTAATCATTTAATTCGTAATTATCTTCCTGGGTGCTTCTTTTAGGCCTCATTCTTTTCATGTGAGCTTCTATGATCATATCATGAAGTGTTCCAGCATAGCCTCTTCCAGCTGGCCTTATTACAAGAACATCCATCAGTGCTCCCCGTATAGGAGAAGTTTCAGCAGGTTTCATCCTCTCAACATACCCTTTAGGCATACAAATGTCTCTTAAAATCTCCATATGTGACTGTCTTTTGGGGATTATCTTTGGGTCATTTAATACAGGACCAGGTGTATTTGCATACATTACTGGTGTAGGCTCACCCTCTAACAACCCTTTGTCTTGCCAAGCCTGTCCCTGGCGTCCAAAAAGAGTTTCTAAGACACCTTTTGTATGTGCATGATTAGTAAAGGCACTTATATCAGGCTCAGACAGTTTTCCATCTTTCCTTGGGACAGAAATGACTACATAGGGTCTGGGCTGCCTAGTAGTTGCCACGTTTACATTTTCCTTCTGCTCAGTAGCATGCACAGGAGTTTTAGCTCAATTTGCACCAATGAAGAACGCTGTGCATACAGTCAGTGAAAGCAGTACGATTATGAACACAATGCAAGTGTAAATGACACAAAGGTAAGTTACTTTACAACATCTACTTCGTGGAGACTGTGGAGGTCTCTCTGCGTTAGGCATGATGATGCTACTGTTGATGCTGCCCATCTTTATTGACTAAGGAAGGAAAAACTCAAACTTTGATACATCAGCATTTTGTACCTTCTTCCAATTTGTTTGTTTGTGAACTGCCTCTGGAAGATGCTGTCTTCATTCAGCCATTCGTCCTCAATCAGCTATCTGCTTACTGGATGATAAGAACACATTCTTTTACTATATTTATTGAACCAGTCT
Organism: Ambystoma mexicanum; assembly: GCF_040938575.1. NCBI lineage: Eukaryota > Metazoa > Chordata > Amphibia > Caudata > Ambystomatidae > Ambystoma > Ambystoma mexicanum. The sequence continues at coordinate 25,129,807 of NC_090931.1, forward strand.
TCCACCAGCTGAAATGTAGTTGCCTCTACAGCGAAAATGACCTCAGTAATTCTAGATGAGCCCAACAACATATATCAGCTCCCAGTTTATGCCTTGAATCTGCTTCAGCCCAGACAACATGTTGAATTTCTTTCAGCATGAAACAAGAGTCTTTCTTTATCAGCAACCTCTCGATATGTCACTCGAAGGAAAGTTTCACACCGATCTGTGATTTCGCTCGGAATATATGCTCACTTGGATTATAATGCCTTCCAAGATCACAATCAATAGTACAGTGTTTCTAGGATCCCTTGGAAAAGTGAGCACATCGGTATTCCTTCCAACAAGATGTGGGTATTTCTGAATCAGATGAAATAACACTACACTGACTAGTCTATGAGCTGCATCAGTTTATAGGGGCATTTGTGCACTCCTCATGATAGATCAGCAAGGAATATCGAGGCTTAGTACCACAAAAAATGTTATCCGCCAGTCACAAAGTCAAAGTTATGAATATAACTTTATTCTGTACAGTTTCAAATATCAAAGCAGATAGCTATCTGGCTCCCAAGCGCCTCACAGTGTGTACCAGCAGACACTGTGAGGGGAGTGAATACATGTAGTATTTATACACAGTCCTGGTCATAGCCCAGCCCTTCTCCAAATTAATACATTACACATTTGGGTTTGTGCCCAGTTCACATAACAAATATAACAATAGTAGTATACACTTTTGACATGTTGTCCTATCCTTGAAGATGCAATGTTGGTGTTGGTTCTCCAGTTTAGGTTGATCCTAGTTTCAAGAAATGAATTCAATGGTTTATTGTTAAGGCACATAGTTTTAGTCTGTCTACCATTCAGTTCTGATGTTTGTATATGGCTGATGCTATTGATGCAAACAACACTTTGAATTGAAGTTCACTGTAGCTCCAAGGTTCCTTAAACATACTGGCAAGGGTTATTGTATCCAGCTGTGTAGATCTTTCCTTGGTTCTTGAGCTTTAGGATAAATCCCGTTCCAAGAAATGCACAAAGGATTTCTTCCACAACTCACCGCATTAGTTAGTTTGCATTGTATGTCACTGTTTGAGGGAGGATGAGTCTGCAGACATAGATAACACTTTGAATGAGAATTCATTCTGACTACAAGGTCTCTTGCACAGAACAAACAGTCTGCTCTTGGCAGCTCTAGTGTTGACATAGGCTCAAAGGTCAATCTGCTCTGGCAGCTGAACACATTTTTAATCATTTCTGAACAGAGAGCAAGAGTCAGAATCAAAATGGCAGATGTTTTCCAAAATGTCGGCAAAGTCAATTTAAGCATAGGTTTTTAATACAAATGAGAAATGGCTTAGGCCAATGTTTATAATCAGGCAGTACTTATGCAAATATGGTTAAACACTCTCTGTACTCAGCAATTGCAAAATGTGTTCAGTGATAACTATAAGCAACCATCTTATAACTGGGCCATTCTTAGGAACGTGTAAGAAAGCAGGAATGTGATTAGTTCTCCCCACCAGCGAAGGGAAAGAGCGCAACACCAACTCGAAATAAGTAAGAACCAGCCGAGAAAGGCCATCACTGGGCAAATCCAAACAGGAACTCAGTGTGAAGTGAATCTGGGTACTGCACCCGCTCTAATTGCTGTAACCAGAATCAGAATCTGGCATAATCCTCTGGTTATCAAGGCTTAAGCATGCCTCAGTCCAAAGTTTTTTAACAAGCTTCTCTGTAGTTTAAGAACAAATATTTGTCCTCAACCTTGTAATGACTGCACAGAGTATTCAAAATAAGCCATAGTCCAATGAACTCTCTTTCTTTAGTTGACAGCTTCTGCGTCCTCCTTCCTCGTCATAGATCTTTTCTGCACGTGCTGTGGTTCTTCTCCAATGCTTGTACTTACTTCCTGTGGGGGTGTAGGTAGAGGGGTTTCTCCAGCAAAGATCTTTACATCGTCTAAGAAAGTCCAAGCATTCCAGCCCTGCACTTTGACAGCAGAAAGCGTGATATCTTCCACGATGAACAGACCTTTAAAGCGGGGATCGTCCCACTTCTTCCTCGTATGATTGCGGATTAGGACTGCATCTCTGGGGAAAAGTTGGGGAACACATAATTCTTCAGATTCACTTGTTAAAGAATCTCCTTCTGTGTCCTATACTGCCCTACACCCTCGCTGCAGCTGTCCTGCAATGACAGAGATACTTGAAGTCATACAGTTTAAATAGTCATGCAATTCCATTCCTAGCAAATCTGAAGTTGGTTGAGCATCACTTCTAACTCTGGATGGAGGCATTAGGGGTGTCCTCATTCGTCTCCCCATCACTATCTCAAGGGACGTGAGATGGTGGTCAGAACCCGGCTAGTTCCTTAAAGCATATAATGCCAGTGGTAGGCAATGCAACCATCCTTTCTTCAAGGTAAGCTTCAATTTGGCTATTTTTTCCTTGAGCAGGCCATTGAGCCTCTCACAGATCCGATTTCCTTGTGGATGATAGCCGAACAAAACTTGTGCTTTATACAAGCAACAAGCTGATCTGTTCAAATGTTTGAGTCACAAAATGTAGGCCATTGTCTGACCTCATTACCTTACATACTCCCCATCTAGGAAATTCTTCCCACACTAGAAATTTTTCTGCACAGGTGGAATCTGGGTGTGTACAGGGACCTGATTCAATCCACCTTAAAAGGGGACACTGCAACAATCAGGTATCTATATACATTACATACTTGTATCATGTCGACATAGTGGATATGCAAATGCTGAAAAGGGCCATTATGTTTCGGAATAACCCCCCTAACTGTGTGCAGTGTATGCCCAGCCGTGAATTTTTGGCACACAAGACAATTCACTACATAAAATGCAACATGCTCTAATAGATTTGGTAAAAACCAATCCTCAGCAATAGTGCAGCGAGATTCTCCCTTGTTGTGTGTGCAGGGTGGTGTAGCTGTTCCAGCGCCACCCATAATAAGGCTATAGTCATCACCGGTTTACCAGTGCTGTGTTGTCACCACAGTACTTCAGAGGGGTTTAAAGAACACCTTCTTCGTGTCCACAAATTCTTTTCTTCTTGAGGTGCTTCCTCTTGGACCTCTACCAACTGCATTTTTGAAAGGTTATTATAACTTTCACCAGCTGCTTGATTTCCATGTGAGATAAAATCTGCCCTTTTACTGTGAGCTGCGCACTTGATGACTGTGATGCTTACTGGGAGTTGTAGTGCTTTAAAAAGCCTGTCCAATAAGGCGGCGTGCTGTACTGGCGTGCTGTCCGCTGGGAGGTAGCCACTCATTTTCCAATGTGCTAACGCTGCGTGCACCATCGATGTCACATAGATAGAGTCACTGTACACTGTTATGTCCTGGTCTGCGTGATCCTCGAGCATGAGTATCAATGCCAATAATTCTGCAGCCTTTGCTGAAAAATGAAACGGCAATTGAGTACTTTTAAGCACCCAAAATTCCCCATTACCCGTGTGCTTTATCACAGCGGCACCTGTATATCTCTGTCCATTATTTTGATCGATCCTTGAAGAACCATCAATGAAAACAATCTTCCTCCTGCTAATGTGTTCTCTTTTATTCTAGGGATTTCATCATAGAAATCTTCATAGTTTGTGCAATCATGTTCAGGCTCTCCTTATATCATTGGCTCAGCTATAAACATGGCAGGATTCACTATCTTAATCAGACTATTTTAATTGCTGGATTTGATATGACTATCTCATAGGCAGAAGCCCTTTGAGATGTCAATGTGCCCTTTGGTTTCTCTAAAATGGCAAATAATGTGTGTTCAACAAATAATGTCATGGAACATCCCATCACTATGCTTGCAGCCTTCTCACGGTGGCTGCTATACTTTGTTTGAACGGAAAATGACCTCTCATTACTGGGTCTAAGATTCCACTGTAATATGCAAGGGGCTTGCACCCAAACGTGGTTCTCTGTGTGAGTACTGCTGTCATAACAGTGCCATCTGCATATGAGAACAAAAATAATTCCTCAGTATAATTAGAAATCCCTAATACTGGAGCTGTGCAAATTGCTTTTTTTCAATCTGTCAAATCCTTATTCCATTTCCTCAGTCCACACAATTTTTTCCTGCATTGACAGTGTTTTCTTTAAGGCCTGTAACAAAGGTCTTATATACGAGCTCTAGTCAAAGACCCAGGCCCAGACGTAATAACATAATCCCAAAAATCTTTGCATGTGTTTTATCATGTGTGCAGTTTTCAAAATAGCCTCAGCTCTTTCAGGGGTAATATTCTTTCCTCCATGCAAAATCAACTGGCCTATGTATAGCACTTCTTGTTGACAATATTGTAACTTTTCTTTGTCAACTTTATATCCTTTTTCAGTGAGTTTAACCATTAGCTGAACAGAATCACATCTGCACTCTTCCTCTGAGGTGCAAACTAAAATGTCATCTACGTATTGCAAAATAACAATTTCTAAAGTGATATTGCTTAAGTCCATCTGAAGGACTCTATTGAAAATCGATGGGGACTCACAATACCCGTGTGGTAAACAAGTACTTTTCAGACATGTTTGTCTAAAGGTAAATGACTTCAGATCCTGCAAGTCTTTGTGCAATGGGATTGAGGAAAACACGTTTTTTAAGTCAATCACTGTGAAACATTGTGCTTCAACAGGTATATTACATAAGATTGTAGATGAGTTAGGAAGTAGAGGGAACTCTGCTTCTACAATCTGGTTTATTGGCCTAAGATCTTGAATTAGTCTCCAAGACCCCACTTTCCCTTTTTTCACAGGATAGATTGTCGTGTTAAAGGGTGACTCTGAAGTCACTACAATACCCTGATCCATCATGGCGGAAATTGTCTTAAAAATACATTCATCTGCCTCTCGAGACATGGGATACTGTCGTGCTCAAGGTAAAATTGCTCCTGGTTTCAATTTAATCTTCACTTCTCCAACCCCCTTCATTAGGCCTGCGTCATGGCGGCCGTTGGTCCATAATGAAACTGGTACTTTTGCCATTTCTTGTGATATCATCATCTTTTGAGGAACTTCTCTTTTAATTGCTCTCACCCAGTAAGTGATGTCTAGGTTATATATTACTTCATCATCAGATGGATGATCTCCAAACAGATCTTCATCAGTGACGTCAGTCAATCCGTAACCCTCACCGATGGTGATTACTGCACACCAGTGTCTGACTTCATCATCATTTCCATCAAGCAAAACCATTTCTCCTCGCACTATGGCTGCTTGTAGCTTTAAGGGAAAGACTCATCCCTCCTCTTCAAGCATAGGTATTCTTGCTCTGAACAGAAATTAATTGGATGTTCTCATTGCTCTGCCTGCTAGGCCTGGTAGCCATGACAACAAAATGCGTTCTCCATAATGAAAAACCTCTGGTTCTAACGGTATTGCTCTTGCAGCTATCTGTCCTGAGAAAGCCATAATAATTTCACATACATTTAAATAATGCATTGCTGGTGTTGAACACACTATGCCTTCATCAGTAAATGAAATGCTCATATTCAACTTTGTCATTAAATCTCATCCCAATATATTAACAGGTGTTTGCCTCGAATAAAGCAGTGGCACCTTCATGTCAGATTCTCCTACTGGTAACTCTTCAGTGAAAGAAACTCTGCTTGTAGTGTGGAATCATAAAAAACAATATTAAGGCTTTTACACCATGTAAAGAGAAATACACTGACAAGGGCTTGTAAAGATTACCAGAATCTTTATTGCAATACTGTACAGTTTACAAAACAAAGTACACAAATAGCTACTTGGCCGTCAATACATCACAGAGACCACCAGCAGGGTTCAATGTGAGCAGTGAACAGGAATTGCTAGCTGGACATCAGCGTATTTATACAGTTTCTTTATAACGATGTCCAGCCTCCTACAAGTTAATCATGGACTGGGCTAGGGTCGCGCCAGGTTCGTTCCTAATTTACATATCTCGTGCATGCGGTTTACCTTTTAATACATTTGCTAACAAACACTATTATTCTCTGGGTTTAACTTTACACTCTTTACACATTGCTTTAATACAGGTCAAACAGATGTTTTGCATGTCGTGTTTAGATAGCGTTATTGTTCTTGTATACTTGTAGGTTAACATCGCCGATTCAAGTAATCCCCTGATCCCGAGGTCAACAAAGGACAAGGTCTACATGACCCTAACATGTAGCCTGCAGGCAGGTTGGACATTAACTCTCCTATAGAGGTTGAAGAGGTTAAAGCAAGAACAAGAGAACACAGGTCGGCCATTTTAGGCCACAGGATGACTTTGCACGATAAACTAAAATGGCGGCTTTAACCTAAAATGGAGGCTTGATTCACTTAAGGTCACGACATTGCAATACGGATTTCCTCGCAAAGTGACTGGGCGTAGGCCAACATATACAATGAAGACAAAACAATATTATATCAGTTTTAACAGTAGCTCCCTCTCGTATACATGAACATGTTGCACCCATGTCTACTAAAAAAGAAAAACGTTTGCCTCCTATACTGACGTCTACCCTCGGTTCCTCATGAGGATTCAGCATCACAGATAGTATTGAACCCATCAGGTCTCCCAGTGAGCTGTCCTATGTGGGTACAGCCTCATTCCGTTACCTTTAAAAGGATTCTCTCCATCGACAGTGACACCCCCTACTCTAGGAGTTATTAACTGTCTTGTGCTTGTGTTTTGCTGAAGCTGCATAGGTGACTGCTGCGGCTGCTGCGACTGTCCTTGTGGCAGCTGAACTGCTACCTGCTGTGGCTGCAAGCCTGGCTGCATTCTCAGTGCATGCTGCTGCATCGTTTGATTCTGAGCAAATCCATTTCCATTCTGCTGGGAATATGCATGCGGATTTGATATACCCACTCTCAAAAACCATTTTGCACTAACCCTTGACTTCTACACATGCGAGCAAAGTGTCCTGTCATTCCACAAGTCCAAACTATAGGAGGTGGTCTCCCAAACTGCCCATTTTGCATATTCTGATTACCACCCTTCCTATTTTGAAACCCACCTTGGTTATTCTGAAAGCATCCCTGATTATTCTGCCAATTCCCTTAAATACCTTGCCAACCTCATCCTCAGAATCCTCTTCCCTGTGGAGTAAATCCACTGTTGTTTTGATCAAACTGCCTTTGATTATTCACATGCGACATGTTCACTATTTGCTGTGAATTCGATCTGTCTACACTTGTCCACATTGACCCTTCAATGGCATACTTGGAGATTTTTTTTCTGCACTAGCTTTGCCTCTTCGCCCTTCGTAATATCGTCTTTTTTGCAATACTTTTCCTGCAGGAGTCTGCAGTAATGCGCAATGGTCAGTTGAATATCCAACCACGGTTTTGCCTCTATACCCACTAATTTCTTGAGCTGCTTTTGTACGGGCTCTGGCAGCCCTTGGCATAATATATGATAGAATACTGGTATAGACTTTCCCCAAGATTCGCACATTTCCAAACTCCATGCCTCCTGAAAACGTTGAATGTAAACAAGCGGGACATCCCCTTCCTGCATCTTTTTTGTCATTATATCTCCCATATCGGACGTGTTCAGATACAGTACTCTAAGCGCTTTCCAGACTGCCGCCCTACAGTTATTGAATGGTGCACCATCATGAGCAGTGTTGACTGTAGTCACACCAGGGTACCCTGCCCTTGTCCACACGTTATCAGCTCTCTCACCAAGTATGGCGATTAAAAGCCCCTTTATGTCCTCTATAGCCAACATGTTTCCTCCTGTCATTTTTTCTAACTCATGTATCCATTTCCCAGCGCCAGAAGTTAAACTCAGGAGTTTACACATAAGATTATCTCTGTCCACTTGAGGCCATGGTATATACTGTGGTCTCGGTCCTCCTTTCTCTAGCAAGGGAAACTTTGAAGACCCAAATGCATTCTCATCTCTCATCATTTGTCTATCCACCGTGGGGAAGATATTCTCGCATCGCTTTCTTCCTGGCAATGATCATAATCTGCTTACATAAGGCGGCGACTCCCTCCTCTCACTGTGGAGTTGCCCTTTAGGTCTGTCTGACTGTGTCAATGGTTCTGACGCCCTAGGTATAGGTACGTTTAAATCCGACCATCTTACTTCTTTATCCATAGGAAAGCATCCCTCAGGACCACATCTGTCATCTCTCTCTTCCCCATGGAAGGTTTCTTCGTCTGACATTTCTTGTGCCCAACTCGTGCAACTTTTTTCTTCATCGTCTCTATTTAGAGTTAGTCTATATAGAGACAGCTCCTCATGCTTCGTACTATATGAGGCTTCCTCTGTGTCTTACAACTGAGTGCTCTCAAGTTGATCATTTTTTCCCTTCCCCCCTTAGCTCTTTCTGAGCTCTCATTTCATGGAATACTTTATCAATCACTTCCCCAATGCTCCTAGAGTCAAATCCGTCTTCTAGATTTGCTATAGACGGGCCTGGTAATGACTCTCATTCTGGAAAGAATTCATCTATATCCTCCCATGCTACTTGTGGATTAGGATGTCTTACTTCCTTTTCGATGTGATCAAGACCCCATGCTCTCTGCCTTCTTTTGCGTTCCATATCATCCTCAAATTCTCTTTGCTTTCTCGCTTCCTTTCTTATTCTGTCTTCCTATTTTTTCTGCATGTCCCTTCTCTCATTCTCCCTTCGTATTTGCATTCTTTCCCTTAATTTCTGTTCTTTTTCTTCCCTTGTTTTTCTTTCTAATCTTTCTTGCTCTTTGATGGCCCGCTGCCTGTTATCATACTTTCTCTGCTCCTCTGCTCTTTCCTGTTTTCTCAGTTGCTCCTCTTGGTACAACTCTCCCATCTCTGTCTATCCTTTCTTTTTATTCTATTGTCTTTCAATCTTTCCTCTCTTTCTTTATCCTTTTGTCCTGTTCATCTTGATCTTTCCTTTGCCTTACGTCCTTAATCCTCTTACCATCGAGTTTGAGCAAAATCTGACCACCCATCCATTTGTTTTGTACAAGAGCCAACTCATCAGTCTTATCCTTTTCTCATGTCCATCTCTCTATTTATCGTCCTATATCTATAGATATACTTGGTCAATCGCCTTTCTCTTTGTTGCTTCTCTCCTTGTCCCTTGGGACCTTAGAGATTACATCTCTCTCAATATTTTTCTCTGGGCCCTCGTCACTACTTTGCGTAGGTGACTCATATGCCAGGTTGCTATACCCTGCCGCTGCTTTAAGCTCCCTCAATGGGTATAACCCATCATCTTTCTTATTCTCATCTTTTATTTCAGACAGGGCGAGTGGAGCAGAGGGCTCTTCACCCCCCTCTTTGCATACATTAAGTATCCAATCTATAGGAGGCAGCTCATCTCGCTCCTCCTGGTATATTTTCCAGAGCTCTTAACTCGCTAGGTGCTTTTCTAGCGTCTTCCCAGTATATGCTGCATGCAAATATGTCATCATATGCTGCAGGACTTCCATCGATAGTGACCCTCCTTGTGGGCACGACATAAACTTTTTGTCTGCGGTTCCTTTAACCCATTCTGCACTATACTGTCTACGTTTGGGTGCATGTTTCGGCAATTGCTTGCAGAGGTGCACAAGTGGAGTAACATCCTCCATCCTTAACCCTTCACTCTTAACTTGTTAAAGCTCGCTTGCTTTAATTACAGATTTAAAAGTATGTTTCAGGAAAACAACACAATATCAGCGAGCACCAACCGTTGCAAACTCCAAACCCTTTGGTAACTGTTTTTACTTTAATCTTGCTAAAAAAACAACCACCAAGTATGATAAAAAGAATACATTTCTTTTTCAACGTCATCATCAATACATAGATACATAAAGCGAACGGACAAACAGACATACTCAACCGGTTACACATATCTATCTCCACAGCCCATCTCTGGGATCTGTTTTGCCCTCTAAAAATGCTCCTCACAGAACTTAAATCAATCTCTTTAGGACCATCTTAAATCGACCTGTTTTCTACGTCATCCGTTACAGGACTCTGGATTAATGTTTCATGTAACGTTCTTTAAAACTTATAGGGTGTATTCTCTTTATCGTGGCCTCTCTCACAATACTTCTTATTGCTTGGCCACACTCAAGTCAATATCTATTCAACATTTTAATACTCTTATTCTCACTTTATGTTTATCCCGCCTCCCTCCGTTACTCTTTTTTTCCCTTATCATTTCCCTTTATTTACTACGCATGTATCAATTTGCCACTCTCCTCAGTTTCTACTCACCATTCGCATGTTCGTCTTCTGATTCTCGGAATTGCACACCTCTTTTACAGCCTCTTCAAACTTTCAAACTATTGTCCGATCAGCTTCTTGTAGAAGTGGGAGGGGATTCTATGGAAACTAGGTGACCCATCACACCCGCCTTGCGAGGTCTTGACAATTACACTAACCACTATCTATAAGGGAGCTTAACGTCTTGTCAGCCGAATGGCAAAAGTTGTGCAATATTTCCGGGACTAAAGTTTACTTATATCGATGGATTTTTTAATAAACCCTCCTCTGCTACCAAATGAACTGGATATCCCAGCCCCATTGATGAGTAGCAATTACCCTGGAGATGGATGGGGATATAGATTTTATTCATACATCAATAATCAAAATGACTCAGGTAGTTTGGCAAAAGGAAATCTGTTTTAATGTCAATTATCTAAAACAGACACCAGCACTTGCTCGGTCCTCTTACTCAACAAATCTTACAAAAAACAGAGGTTATATTAAGCAGAACCATCATCAGTGGCGTGTTGACCTGCATCATTACCAATGTCATCCTCCGTCGCAAACTACAAAAACCTATTGAAGGAAGTGATAGGTTCTAAGTGAATATCTAATTCTAAGTTCCATATGAGTATAGAATAGTGAAGGAAAGTGATAGGGTACTTAACATCATGTGGGGCAACTAAGCCCTCCCCTTAGAATGGTCACTATGAACGTCACTAAATGCACAACATCCCACTAGCTTCACAAACTATAGGACCCTTAGTTACGCGATCCTCTTCAATTGGTTGGCTTCTAACCCCTGTCAGTACTTCTCCACCTACGTTTAGGAGCTTGCAGACTGAACATCCAGGTGCTGGTGAGCTCGTCTTAACACTAGCTTCCCACAAATTAGCAAATCAATCCATCGTCACCTCAATGGTCCAGTGTCAATTAGGGCTTTGAAGCCTGGCCTTGAGTTTGTACTGTGCTCTGAGAAATTTTAAGGAGTGTGGGCACACTGCCCTCGTACATAGGTGTGACCACCTTGTTCTTCCAACTTCACTCTTCCATGTGACTGGAGACCATGGAATCGAGCCTTTTAGTGTATTAAAATACTATTTTCTAATAGTCCTCTGATGTCTTTGTTTTGATCAAGCCTTCTGAATAGGAGTTTCTGTTCTTTCACACAAATTGTATCCAATGTCAGTTCACTCCAGTTTAATAAGACCTTAGCTTCTTTGGCTCAGCTAACTCCTTCTGCTGAGATACACACTGAAATGAGGCCTTCTTGCTAATATCCAGCACTGCTATAATACGTAGTGGAAACATCCATCCTTTACTCATATATATATATATATATATATATATATATCGCACCGTTTGCACGATGCAGTCTTCAGCCACACTCCTAGAGTGGTGTGCCAAAATTAGAGTCAATCCTTACGTTCTCCCAGAAAACTGACTGTAGACAGGTTAAAATTCTTCTTTAATGGTACAAAAATTAAAAATCCATGTGGAAACCTCCAGCCCTCGCCCAGTAATACAGAGGAAAACCTCGACGATGACGCGTTTCGCTGCACCTCGTAGCTTGGTCACATGTCTTACTCGCAAACAGACACAGTATTTATATCTTTCACCCATTGGCTAGCAGTGAAAATCGAGGTAGGACTGCCACCATTTGTAAAGTGCAAAATTTCCGCCTTGACTGCCCGCCATTTTGTAGTGGTTTCATTCTTAGGTAAAACCTATGAGCTCTGTAAGTAGAAAAGCTCCGAGCTCACCCCTTCCAATATGGACAAATATAGCAAATGTTACAAATGGAACAATGACAGATGTTACAAATAAAACATGACAATACCCATTTTAGTGATACTATAATGTCATATTGTGTTATTCATGTTTGTTACTCATATCTGGTCGTGTCTCCACCCAATGTAATTCCAACACATTCAATTCCATATAGATGCGTCATTCTAATGGTGCCAAATTCAATTGCAAGGATATGCATCTTTCACAATTTTATACGATCAATCTCAGCCGTGTAATGCATAGTGCAAATAACCCCTGATTCTTCCACTGTAATTTCGAAAATTAATTACACATGCACAATTTGTCAAATATAATTAAATGACTGGTCTTAAAAAAACAAATGTTAATAAAAACACTAGGTGAATGGGTCTTATCTCATCAATGACAAATTGTCAGACCCTGCCTGCACACTGAGTGAACCTTCTTTTAATTTTGCTGATAACACTTGCTAATTAATTAAAATTATCAATTCCCGGCCTTACCAGAAATAAAATGACATTATGGGATGGATTTATAACACTGTTGCCACATTTGTCGAGAAAATACACCAACCAGGGGCAATGAATTAATCTATGGGTGTTGTATAACCTGTATCTGGAATGATTTAAAAACAAACTCCTAGTTGGTATCTTAAAAGGGAGTAATAAAACCTCTCAAATAAGAGGAATCGAAGGGGAAAAGGGGGGGTCAACAAGACATCTAAGAATAACCACAGATCTTTTTCTCACAGTATATCTTGAAGGCAATAAAACATTTGTTTTCATTCGCCCAAGAAAGTATATAGTTCCTCGTCAATGTTATGTCCCAATGGAAACTTGCTCTCGAAATCGATAATGTATCTCGTTTCCCGTTGTCTCAATAATTTCTCTCTATCTCTTCCCCTGAGTCCAATCTTTACTTGATGTAACCCGATGAACGAGAAGTCACATAACTTTGCTTCATGCTTCTCCCAAAAGTGTTTCACTATTGGGTATGCATAATCCTGGTTCTTTATTGCTCTGATGTGCTGTTGGGTGTCCAGTCATAATATTGAATACAAAATTTCGAATGGCAAAAAAGTCGAATCAAAAATGTCGAAAAAAAAAATGTCGAATTATTTTTTTTTTGGATATTTTTTTTGGGCTCTAGTTTATATAAAAAAAATAGGCAAAAACAAAAAAAAAAAGAAAAAACAGGGGTTGGGGTGGGAGGGTTGGGGTGGGAGGGTTGGGGTGGGAACCCCCCCATTTCGAAAAAAAAACGTCATAAAAAATAAATTCGACATTATTTTTTTCGACATTTTTTTTTCGACTTTTTGACTTTCAAAATTTTTGATTTCGAAATTATGACTATAAACCGTGCTGTTGTATGCGTACCTTCAGTTTGCACTTGGTACTGCCTTTGTACCATTTGTTACAGGTGCATTTGAGTGCATATACAATATACTCTGAATCGCACGTGATTCTGTCCATAATGGTGATAGTTCTCTTGAGTATTGGATGTAAGTAAGTGCTGCACTCCTCTGCATACTGGCATATTTTACATTTTCTACATTTGAAAAAGCCATCCTTCCTGCAGTTCAACCAGGTTGGGTGATGTGAAGTGATATCAGGTGGCACAAAACTGCTCACTAGTTTGTCCTTAATGGATTGGCACCTCCGAAAGGAGAAGTTGGGATATCCCCCCAATGATTGCCTCAAATCTGTGTCGACTACCAATGTATGCCAATGTTTGCGTATTACGTCAAAATTAGGCGAGTTGTTGTCCCTTTATCCGTTCTCAGTGTCCTGTCTGTGCGATCCAGTAAGAGTGTGGACCTTTCACATTGGCGGGCCTTTAAGTATGCTCTCTGTATGACCTATTTGGGGTAACATTCTTTCTTAAAACCCCATGCTGTAATTTTACTTTCCTCATCGTAGGACCTGAGTTTGGAACAATTCCTCCGAAGACGGATAAATTCGCCGTATGGGATACTCCAGATTAGATTTTGGCAGTGGGCACTGTTGGCATATAATGGGGTATTTGTTCTTGTTGGTCGAAACATTTTGGTTTTAATATTCCCATTCTCAATTTGGACAGTAACGTCCAAAAATACTACTTCTTTAGGACTGTGGGTTTCAGTAAATTTAAGATTAAATTCATTGATGTTCAACTGTTCCAAAAAATCTGTCCATTCTTTGGAGGTGCCTTTCCAAATGATGAATACATCATCAATGTAGCGTTGCCACATGATCACTTTGTTTGTGAACCTCTCGTTATCTTCTTTCCAAGCCTCATATTTTTCCCAGTACCCCATTGTCAGATTTGTATATGGAGGAGCAAAGGTCGTACCCATCGCGGTACCTTGCTTCTGTCGATAGTATTTTTGATTGAATAAAAATATGTTATTAGTCAGACAGAGATGAATCATAGCCAAAATTTCTGAATGTTTAGTATAATTCAGAGACCTTGTGTTCAGAAAATGAGAGCAGGCCATCATACCTTGTTCGTGTGTGATGGACATGTATAGGGAAACTACGTCCATCGTGGCCAATAAAAAATCTGAATCACAGGGTAATTTGTTAATTTTTGACAGGAAATCTTTCGTGTCCCTTAGGTATGAGGGTAATGTCAAAACGAAAGGAAATAAAGATTCATCGATATATTTTGACATGTTCTCTAATAGTGACCCAGTAAGTGTTACGATGGGTCTACCTGGAGGCTTCGAAATACCTTTATGTATTTTAGGAAGGAAATAGATTGTTGGTGTTGTCGAATGAGGTTTGTAGAGAAATTTGATATCATTATCTTCCAACATTCCTTCTTCGGACCATTTGCTGAGAACATTCTTTACCTTCAGTTCTAAATCCTTCATGGGACTTTCAGCAAGTTTTTCATAGCAGGTTTTGTCATTGAGTTGCCTATTAGCCTCATGTACATACTGATCTCTGGTCATCAGTACGATGTTCCGGCCTTTATCTGAAGCCTTAATAATGCAATTAGGCACGAGGTTCAATTCTTTCAAGGCTTTAGTATACTCATTCCCTATATTGGGTTTGTAGTTTTCAGCCTCTTTATGTCTCATTTTGTTCAGATCTTCAATCACCAGACTTTGGAATGTTTCTATAGTTCCACCTGTTATGACCGGAGGTACGAATTTGGATTTGTTCTTTAGTTTAGTAGTTTTGTACCAATCCATGTTTATATCTAAATCATCCAGGTCTAATTCGGTGGATTCAGAGGCTGGATCGCCTCCTTCCTGAAGGAACATGAGAGTGGATAAAGTGTCCAGATCTAACTTCGTTAGTTCAGTCCGCCCAACTTGGGCGATTCTTTGTTTTTGTTGGATGGGATTAATCATGAAGAATTTACGTAATCTGATTTTTCGGAAATATTGATCAAAATCTATCCTGGTTTGTGGATAGTCATATTCTGGTGCAAGATAAAAATTCAAACCCAAACTGAGGGCTGAGCTTTGTGATTCAGTTAGAATGTGATTGGACAGGTTGACAATAGACATTTGTAGGCTTGTCTCAATGGCCGTTCCTTTTAGTTCCCAGAGCGCAGTGATCTTCCTGAGGTGTTCTTTACCAATTTGTTTGCCTCTCTGCCCCCTCCTCGTTTTTGTCTTCCTCCTCGTACTGTCCCCGTGTTTTGCCTCCTCCAGTCTGCTTGTTTGTCCTCTCATCCTGACAGAGCAAGCGCATCTCTTCTAAAAAATGTAATCGAACTGGGGGTTCTTCATTTTCACTTTCGGTGACATCCGATTCCGAGGCCATGGAATTTTCAGTGGAGGTTCCGGCCCTGTTTTCAGCCATGGGCACCTTCTGAGCTTTGGTCTGTGCCCTCATTTGATCGAAGTGTCTGGCAAACGTGTACACACGGCCATTCTCATAATCCTCTTTATCCCTTAGAAATGTACGCTGTTTTCTCTGTTGGATTTCTTCCTCAAAGGTTATGAGATTTTTTTCAATGTTTATTTTCAATTTCACACTGTCCTCGCCCAACTTGATTTTGTCTAGTTTTTTCTCTATTTCTGCGATTTTGATCAAAATCTTTTTCCTGTCATTTCCTGCATATTTTACTAATATTCCCATTAGGTTTTTCGAACAGGAATTAGTAGCAGCACCCCACTCTTCCAACATTTCGGGATCCTGCTCCTCAAAAGATGGTGTGGTTAATATCCTTAAACCTCTAGGTATTCTCTACACATAAATATAATTCTGGAGCGAATGCTCCTCCCACCATTTACTGATCTCCTTTTTGTATAATTTCTCATGTTCTTTAAGGAGTGTGATTTCATTCAATTCTGCTGGTGGAGAGATCTTACTTTTCACCGTATTTGTGGTCGTTTTCAATGTCTCATTGAATAAACTTGAAGCCAATTCCCTTCTTGATTGGGGCTTGTCGCAATCTGTTTACTAAAAAGCTAGCCTCAAGATTACTCTGTCTGCTTGCATTTCGTTTGCATCTTTACATGTATAAACTCGCTTAATATCTTCATCTGGTCCTATGACATAAGCTTTTTCACCTTGATCCCAAGATGTCACTTATCCTTGATACTTTCTTGATGCCTTATAGAATATCTGCATTGTCTGGTCTCTGCATCTCTTCTACAGATGTCAGCTCGATTCTGTGTGACGTCACCATTTATCTTTGCCATTTATCTGCTCTGCGTCTTCAGGAATCTCATTGAAATGACCATCATATTTTCTTGTGTGCAGGTACGGTTTTCTCAATGGGTACCTTGCATACCAGATCTTCTTAGGTATTGGTATTTTCACTGATACTGCACAGAGTCCATACTCTGCTCTTTGTCTGTTAAACTGCTCTGTGTATGTCTCATACTCTGGTTTCCAAGAGACAGGTAATATGGGCGGGTGGTTGGAGTAGGGGTACTTGGCTCCTCCTCTACACCAGTGACTGACTGTAAGAGCCAGTGAGCCTACCCCAGACTGTGTGCCTAGGGCACCCTGTATTGGCCCGGTGACTCACTCCAAGAGCCAGGGAGCCTACCCTGGAACTCTGTACATAAGGCTTCCTGTCTTGGCCCAGTGACTGACTATAAGTGCCAGGCAGCCTACTGTGGCACTGTGTCCATGGGGCACCTTGTATTGGCCCAGTGATTGACTCCAAGAGCCAGGGAGCCTACCCCGGAACTGTGTGCATAAGGCACCCTCTGTTTGCCCAGTGACTTACTCCAAGAGCCATGGAGGCTAACTCTAAAGGCCAGGGATCCTACCCCGTAACTGTGTGCATAGGGCATCCTATTTTGTTCCAGTAACTGACTTGAAGGGCCAGGGAGCCTACCCTGGAACTGTGTAAATAAGGCACAATTTTGGCCCAGTGACTGACTCCAAGAGCCAGGAAGCCTACCCGGAACTGTGCCCATAAGGCACCCATTCTTTGCCCAGTGACTTACTCTAAGAGCCAGGAAGCCTATCCGTGAAATGTGTACACAAGGCACCCTGTTTTTGCCCAGTGACATACTCTAAGGGCCAGGGAGACTACCCTAGAACTGTGTACATAGGGCACCTTGTCTTTGCCCAGTGACTGACTGTAAAAGACAGGGAGCCTACCCCGGAACTGTGATATGATATGATAGTTTAGTCATATGTGTTTCAAAGGGCTTCACGGCAAGGGAGGGAACAAGGTAATAATACAATGACATTCTTACAAGGCCATGAACAACAAGAACGTGAAATTAACTATCGCACTCGGCCTGGCGACATTTCAGATAGAGCAAGTGCAAAGGCACAGATAGGAAGGAATGGGAAACAGATAGACAGCTACCATACTAGGCATGACAACATTTCTGGTAGAGCCGAACTTTTACAAGAGAAGAGGGAGAAGGGATGAGAAGGAGGGAGTAGAACAAAACACGCGACTATCGTATTAGGCCTGACGACATTTCAGATAGTGCTGGAAGGGGGGAAGGAGAACTCATATGAGATGGGGGGAGGAGACAAACATTGTTGCTATCGTATTAGGTCAAGGAACAATTCTGCTAGAATAAGTGCATAGAAATAAAGGGAGGGCGGGAGAAGTGAGTGAGAAGGGAGAGGAGGAGAGAATAGAGAATAAACAGTGAAAAAGAGCAGAGAAGCAGAGGGGAGAGTGAATAGAGTTGCAGAGGTCAGTAATACACATAATGCTGCTGGGAACAGAGAATGCAGGCAAGGAACCAAGAAGGGAGCAGCATGATCCAGGGCCACCCTGAGTGTGAGACCCCGAGGAGGTCCAGTGTGAGAGTTGAGAAGGTGAAACACCAAGTCAATGTGTCCATTAAGGTCAAATCCAAGCATTGGCAACAGGTCGATGATGATGAGACAATAGTGAATCCAGACACCCCCTGTAGTGAAAGAGATGGGGGGTGGTGGCAGAAAGAATAAGGGAGAAGGGAAGAGAGAAGAAGAGAGCTGGCAAGCAGTGGAGGGAGGACATAATGAGGGGCAAGAAAGGGGTAGAGGGGTTGGGGGGCACAAGGACATCATAGGGACAGTGGATGGGGGACACAATGACATCACAGGGACCAGGAAGGGGGTGTCGGGCATCAATGACATCACAGGGACCAGGAAGGAGGTGGGGGAATCAACAACATCATAGGGGACCAGGAAGGAGGTGGGGGGCATCAACGACATTACAGGGACCAGGAAGGGGGTGGTGGGCATCAATGACATCACAGGGACCAGGAAGGGGGTGGTGGGCATCAACAACATCACAGGGATTAGGAAGGGGGCGGGGGGCATCAACGGCATCGCAGGGACCAGGAAGGGGGTGGTGGGCATCAACGACATCACAGGGACCAGGAAGGGGGTGGTGGGCATCAACGACATCACAGGGGACCAGGAAGGGGGTGGTGGGCATCAACGACATCACAGGGGACCAGGAAGTGGGTGGTGGCATCAATGGCATCAGAGGGACCAGGAAGAGGGTGAGCCACAGAGCACCTGTCCTCACCCAGCACCGGAGAAGTTGATGTTGCCGTTGCCTGATGATGGTGGGAGTGGCCTGTGAAGAAACAGGGAGTAAACACATGTTGGCGCATGCTTATCTGCTGTCTGAGCAGGGGTTTGGGCCCTGGGTCCTCCTGGCTCGAAAAGATCCAAACAGGTATTGCACTTTTCTTTGTTTGCCCTTCGCTTCGGACGCCCGCATAACAGACGCCCTTTATCCAAGAGTTAAGAGCAGAAAGGAAGAGGCAGGGCTAATAATGTGGGCGGGATTTAGGCCAGGTGCCCTAGATCCACCTGCAGCTGCTCCCCATCTGCAAAGGAAAAGAGGCTGGAGGGCTCCTTAAGTAGGGAAAAAGTGCGGCAACAAGGAAGGCATCAGGTGGGCGGGGCTTGCTAAGTGGGGAAAAAGAGCGGCAACCTGGAAGGCACCAGGTGGGAGGGGCTTAGGTAACATAAGGCACACTGTGTTTTCCCAGTGACTGGCTGTAAGAGCCAGGGAGCCTACCCTGGAATTGTGTACATAGGGCACTCTGTGTTGGCACAGTGACTGACTCCAAGAGCCAGAGAACTTACCCCGGAATTGTGCAAATAAAGCTTCCTCGGTTGGCCCACTGCCTAAATGTGAGTACTGCAGAAGCTTCCCCGAACAAGTGTTATTAACACACTCTACATTGGCCCATGGTCTGACTCGGAGCAACTGACAGCCACCCCTGGGGCAGTGTCGCTAAGTGGACACGGGCGCCTCTCCTGTGGGTCAATCAGCCAGTGACCCGTGCCCTGTACTGCCCTTTCTCCACTCCCACCCCCACTGCAGAGGAATTCTGCACCCCTTCTCCTTGCGCCCCCCTCCAGCACACCTGTCTGCCTTCCTGCTCTGGCCTCATCCTCATCACCCAGCCCGCTCTCAGCATTACTGCAGTTATAGTAAATATGATTTTCTTTAGGGGAAATCGGAATGCGGAAAGCTGAGGCCCCATTCTTTAAATAAAGTCCTTTATATCTTTTTATCACCCAGGATGTTTGCTGAGGGAGTGAGGGGGGATGTGGGGGGGGGCTAATAGCCGTAAGCCATGCATTCATAACAGTGCTTTAAGTGGGATGAGAAATCGTGGGGGGGGGGGGCTCTGTACCCAGGGTGTGTGGTAAAATGATGAGTGTGGCCTCAATTATATTGTGCATGTCGATGCAAGGTGTAGGCACTTGTTAAAAACTAACTAAAAAAATAACACTTATGCTATTTTGAAACATCACAAAACAAACAAGTTTGAGCCCAAACATATTCTAGGTGGTAAGAAGACAGATGTTGTATATCTCCTTTGTGTTGCTGCACTCTCATTACTGGCAGGCTGGAGCCAGTGGCCATGCAAACATGTTAAAAAGAAAAAAGAAAAAACAAGTAGTGGAGGGAGCTGAAAGAATGTGCATTTAAATGAGCACCATGAGTGTGGTATACTCCCGCACAGCACACCATGAGTGTGGTATACTCCCATACAGCGCACCATGAGTGTGGTGTAGTATCGCACAGCGCACCATGAGTGTGTTATAGTACCGCACAGTGCACCAGCATGAGTGTGACATACTCCCGTACAGCGCACCATGAGTGTGGTATAGTACTGCACAGCGCACCATGAGTGTGGTATAGTACCGCACAGCGCACCATGAGTGTGGTATACTCCACCACAGCGCACCATGAGTGTGGTATAGTACCGCACAGCACACGATGAGTGTGGTATACTCCACCACATAGCACCATGAGTGTGGTGTACTCCCGCACAGCACACCATGAGTGTGGTGTAGTATCGCACAGCGCACCATGAGTGTGGTATAGTACCGCACAGCGCACCAGCATGAGTGTGACATACTCCCGCACAGCGCACCATGAGTGTGGTATAGTACTGCACAGCGCACCATGAGTGTGGTATAGTACCGCACAGCGCACCATGAGTGTGGTATACTCCACCACAGCGCACCATGAGTGTGGTATAGTACCGCACAGCGCACGATGAGTGTGGTATACTCCACCACATAGCACCATGAGTGTGGTGTACTCCCGCACAGCACACCATGAGTGTGGTATACTCCCACACAGCGCACCATGAGTGTGGTATAGTACTGCACAGCGCACCATGAGTGTGGTATAGTACCGCACAGCGCACCATGAGTGTGGTATACTCCACAACAGCGCACCATGAGTGTGGTATAGTACTGCACAGCGCACAATGAGTGTGGTATACTCCACCACAGCGCATCATCAGTGTGTATAGTCCCGCACAGCTCACCCTGAGTGTGGTATAGACCCGCACAGCATGCAGTTTGCATGCAGTCGCCCTTCCATCATCCACATGTTGCTCGACAGCGAGGAAACCAGTTCTTCTCCCCCATCCTGTTTTTCAGACAGAACCACCCCTAAACCCACTCGATGGGAATCTGTTTGGAAAATAAATGGGGCATTAACGTAGGGCTTTGTTCAGAGGGGGTGTCTCTGGGGGTTTTCATCATCCCGATCACCGTCGCCGCACTTACAGAGCATTGTATAGGATTGGCTTTGGGATGGGTAGCTGGCCTGGTGGGGCTCGGAATGCAGGGATGATAGCATCTGTAACTTGTTCCTTTTTGGTGGGCTGTTTAGATGTGTTAAGCCTTCACTTCTTGAGGTTGTGGTACCCCCTTTCCGCCCTGAACCCCCAGGTATTGAAGCGACCTTGCAATGTTTTTTATACGTCACCCTGTCACCCGGACAGCCTTCAGCGAATGCTGCATGGAGCTGTAATATAACATGCACCAGTCACTGGAAGAGTGCTGAGGCGCCATGGCCCATGTACCCCGAAGGGTAGTGCCAAAAAGTGGAGAAGACCCGCAGGGGTGAGGAAGGTGATTGTTTCTTGGTCCTCGTGCGCCCAGAGAAACTGCCAATATCCCTTGTTCAGATCAATGGTAGAAATTAATTTGCTTCGTGCAATTCATCTGTTAATATTTCCAATTGTTGGCATGGGGTAGGCACCAGAGCAGGACACAGCCCTGGAGCGATCCAGAGCTGTGCTCTATGTTATGTTATGTTATGTTATGTTATGTTATGTTATGTTATGTTAGGTAGCTTTCTTAAGCGCACGACCACCCAAATGTATCTTGGAGCTAGAGAGAGAGAGAGAGAGAGACCATGTTCAAACCAGGTGCCAAAGGTAAAAGGTTAGTGGCTAAATGCCTGATGATTCGATAATTTCCTAATAGGGAGTGGCAACCCATTCATATGTTGGCCGCACCTATGGAAAAGGCATGGTCACCTATCCTTGTGTGCCGGAACCTGGGTACGATAAGAAGATCTGCAGTAGAGTACCGCAGCAGACGCCCAGGTTGATATCGAGTGAATTTGTATTGGAGAAAATTCGGCACCTTGGGAATGGAGAATCCGGTGAACTACGCACAGGGCTTTAAATCTGATACGCTGGCTAACCGGCAGCCAATGAAGGGAATGTAGCACTGTGGCAGTATGGGCTCCATAAGGAGTGCCAGTTCCCGTCCGGGCTGCTAAGTTTTGTAGATGCTGCAATCGCTGCGTAAAGACAATCAGTTGGGCCAAATACAGCGAGTTGCACTAGTCGAGTTGAGATAGAACCAAAGCCGCAACTGCCGGAGGGCGGAGAGGTTCGAGAATCATGGGGAGAACCTTCTTCAGGAACTTAAGTTGGTAGTGGCCTGCTTGACTGACAGCTGCGACTTGAGTCGCCATAGACAGGTATGCTGAGAGGATAATCCTCAGGTTTTTCACCTTACCAACCAGAGTGGGCAGAGGACCGAGAGTGGAGGGCCAGAAAGAGGAAACCCAGAGTGAGGGATCAGGGGGACACCCAACCACCAGGACCACGAGTCTTGTCTCTGTGCAGTTTGAGACAGTTGTGGACCATCCACTCTCCAACGGCCGTCAAGCAGGATGGAGGCACGACAATACCTCAGCTCGATCGCCATCTGGCGGAACAGAATCTGGGTGTCGTTGGTGTAAAAGTAGAAATTGAGGCCGTGGGAGCGGATGAGACACACCAAGGCCGAAATGTAGATATTAAATAGAATCAGAGACAAAGACGAGCCCTGTGGGACACTACAAGTGAGGTGACAGGGAATAGAAAGGAAAGGTGGTATAGGGAGAGTCTACGATCCGCCAGGAATGAGATATTCCTATCTGGGCAAGTCCGAGATAACAGGATGGGGTGGTCGACAGTGTCGAGCGCCGCTGATAGGCATAATAAAATCAGGGCCCCCACCCCACCTGAATCCACCAGCCTGGACATATCATCCAGGATGGATACTAGCACAGTCTTAGTGCCTCTGCCAGGCCTGAAGCCAGGCTGTGCAGGGTTGAAAACATAAGAAGTTTCAAGAAAAGAAGAAAGTAGGGGTGCAACCAACGATTCAAGTAATTTCGACAGAAAGGGAAGCAAAGACATAGGGTTGAAGTTAGCTAAGATAGTTGGATCAAGTGAAGGCTTCTTAAGAAGCGGAACAACCCTGGCGGATTTGAGCTTGGGTGGAACAATCCCCGTTTGTTATGAGTCATTTACAGCGGTTGTTAATGCTTCTAAAAATTCTGGTGAAATTTCTTTCATAATCTCCACTGGGATAGCGTCAGACGGGGAATAGGATTAGATCTTTTGGATGGCTGCTAATACTCCTTCTTCTGTGAAAGGTGGACCATTAAGAAACATTTCCTGGTAGTGTGACATTAGAAGTCTTGCTCACGATGTCAACAGGTGTAGCTGATGATTTAGAGATATTAGTCTGAATATCGTTGATTTTGGTAAGAAAAAAGTGAGAAAGACTGTCACATAATTATAGCGTTGGTTTAACCCTTGAAGTGGAAGAGTCCGAAGATGCCAAAGATTTGACAATGGAGATCAATGTTTTTGGTTGACACAAAGCTGTTTCAATCTTGCAAGAGAAATCACATGCTTTGGCGGCTTTAATGTCAGCCAAATAGGTAGAAAGAAATGATTTGTAGATTCCTCTGAGAAGGGGGTCATAAGATTTACGCCACTTGTTTTTGGTTTGTCTCACCTTCAGTTGAGCTGCTCTGAGTTGGTCAAAAAACCATGGCTGCGAGGGCAGTCTACGGCAATTCTCCATTTTGTGTGTTGGCCTTCACATGGCCGATATCAATGCTTCCATAATAAATGGTGCACATGTGTGAACCTGTTTCTGATGCTAATCCTGCTGGGGCCTCCTCATCTATAGATCATGTGCAGTGTTATCAAAGGAATCTGTGTATCCGTGCCATTTCCCAAAGGTTCACGCACGCATTCAGCAACAGACAAAACAAATGCACCAATCCATGAACTCAATAACATAGTAATTCCCATCTTTGTACCATTGTACATCGTCATGCACCAATCATGAAATAATTAGCCCTCACATATTCATAGCATCAAATTCTAAAAAGCAACCAGGGTCGTCACAGGTCTCCCTTGCAACCCCTAAAAAAAAAAAAAAAAAGAAAATATATATATATATATATATATATTCACTACAAAAAAAAAACTTTGTTGAGGGAACGTTATGGTTAAGTTGCCCTACCAAAAACCTGTGCACTTCACTAAAAAAAAATGTTCAACCTCCCCATTATGGTCCAAATTAAAACCGAAAAACCCCTGAAATTCGCCAGTTATGGTAAACTAAACCCCCAAACCTGCCACCACCATTGTGCACTGCTAACACTAACACCCACAACATGAAAGATGGCATCACAAATGTCATTGATGACATCACTGATGACATCACATGTTTAACCCCTTTGTTTTCGTTCCCTGGCATATATATATATATATATATATATGTACATTCAGTAAAAAAAACTTTGTTAAAGGGATGTTATACTTCACAGTGAAACCAAACAACACTGCACATTCCTCAATTATGGTAAGCTAAGCAACCATAACTCGCACCATCTATGTGCATTGCTAAGACGAACACCCAGCTCCACACCACCTCCACTCCTTTCACATCAAAGTTCTTTGCAACATGCCTGCATTGAGCGTACTTTTGTAAACCATGCACAGACATATCTCCGAGCACCAACACCCTGACTTTCTCCACTTCTGCCATCTTCACTACACACAGTCTCTTTCAACACAAATCCACAACCTCGACATCTGATTGGCTGATCCGTACAGTCTTCTTTCCATGTTGGATTTCCTGGAAAAACCCGGATGTAGCACGCCCTGTCCATGAACAGTCGCGGTGTCCGCGGACGGCGTCCACTTTACTCTATGTGCCATTCCCGCATTGCATACAGCTAAGCAATCACACAATATGAATAACGTCCTCAGAACACCCCCATTTTATGAATTTTCGAACATTTCAGGACAATTATCATTTAATTATTCAACATATTAACATTACAAATATTATACTTTCATCTTGTACTCTGCACACAATGCTATGTTTCTCCATTAGTAGCTCAGTATACTAGATAGAATCCCATAATACAATGCTATTTATATCAATGCATCATTCAAAGCACTCATAACGGTATGATATTTATTGCAATATCCTTGACACTTTTTTCGCAACATTATAATAAAAATCCCTAGTACACAAATTCCATGAAAAGTACATACACATGTGATGTCATCAGTGATTTCATCAATGACATTTGCGATGTCATCTTTGATGTCCTGGGTGTTAGTCTTAGCAGTGCACGGTGGTGGCGCGAGTTATTTTTCATAGCTTACCATAACTTGCGATTTTCAGGGGTCTTTCGGCTGTACTTAGAACCATAACGTCCCTTAAACAAACTTTTTTTAATATCACGCAAACAATATACAAACATGGCGTGCAAAAACCAACTTCTCACAGATGGCTTTATACAGAATGTTGCAAAGTAAGAATTTATGCTCGTTCACAGTGAAG
Organism: Ambystoma mexicanum; assembly: GCF_040938575.1. Taxonomy (NCBI): domain Eukaryota; kingdom Metazoa; phylum Chordata; class Amphibia; order Caudata; family Ambystomatidae; genus Ambystoma; species Ambystoma mexicanum. The sequence continues at coordinate 25,155,574 of NC_090931.1, forward strand.
GTCAGCTGCTTCCATTTTTTTCTCGGGCCCCGGAGAGGCTCACGAAGCGGACTATAAGGTTGTATTGTGTTTTGACCTTGACAGACAGAGATTGTGATGAAAGACTTATCTTGAAGGAGTGTTGCTAAAACGTAAGAGAAGATAAGGATGAAATTTCTGAAACAAAACCACTTTTATATATTATATCACTATGCGAAAGATCGCTCGCACACGCAGAGTCGTATTTTGGGACTGCACTACTCGTAGACAATGGAAATGGCAATTGTACTGTAAGTAACCCTTTAGATTATTTTATACCAAATATAATTACAATAGCGTAGCATTAAAGACTGCTCAAGTTGAACTTGTTCGTTGAAAGTGCCATAATGTTTTCTACCGCGCACTATCACCGCCAAATTGAGCCCCTGTCGTTTAGAGGGCTCTGAAAAAGGCAGACGACACAGGGTGGGTTAATAGAAATAATTTAACCGGTCTATAGGCGGTCAAGCGCTCTACTCGCTGTGCCACTTCATTGTAGCCTGTCAAGTGGCACAGCGAGTACAACGCTCACTTTGACATCCGTGCACACCTTGCTAACGCAAGTTCGAAACCCGGCAAGGCCAGACTCAGCCTTTCATCCTTCCGTGGTCAATAAATGAGCACCACACACCGTAGTTAATAATAAGCACCGCTTAGATATCTCACGGTTCTTAGTGCTATATGAATGGGAAAATATTATTATTTTATTATTAGCATACTCCGTTGCACTATCTTCACTAGCAAATAGTTTCGCGCCCAAATAAATAAAATGATGATTTTTAATGAAGATCGGCTGGTGAGACTAATTTATGTTTTTTAAAACAGGTATGTGGCCCCATTTTGCCTATGTCACGATTTACAGACTCCAGCGGATGGGGTCTTCAACTGCCAGGTGCAGGTCAAAATATGCAACTTCATGACCCTCACCATTTTATGGGACATTTTATGGGACAATCGCCAAGGACCAATATGCCCTTACGCAATACTAGCGGCTACAAACAACATACCAACCAATAGGGTGGTCTAATGGCTCGTTGTTGGAGCAACCTTCCGATTATCAGAGCAACCATTTACTGCTTTTATCATAAACCAACAGCTTTTCTACTGCAAAGGAACAACACGTGGCTCAAAATAAACTGTTGCTAATCGACAGCAGAGACAATAGCAAATCGCTGAATATTCACTAAAAATTTCATGTGAAATAAATGTACTTTACTAAATGTACAATCCTGCTGTTTACTTTTAAACCACAGTTTCATATTCTGAATTGTGGCGCACTGAGTTGTAAGCTGATCTAACACCCTCTGTACCGCAAAGGAACATCGCGTGCCTCAACATGAACTTTTGTGGATCGACAACAAAGACAAATGCAAATTGCTGAATATTCTCTAAACATTTGATGTCAAATAAATGTACTTTACAAAATTTACAATCTTGCTGTTTGCTTTTAAATCACTGTATCATATTCCGAATTGTGGCGTGCTGTGTTGTGACATAATATGTGTTGTCTTCCGGGTTCTGCGTAAAGTCACTTAGAACTGCAGAGGACTGGGCGCGTTTGATGACGCACCGTGTAACGTCACGGAGAGAGGCGGGGAATATGAATGCTTTGATAATATCAGGCTTAGGGGCGGGAGATATGATTTAGTGTTGCAAAAGCAAGTCAGCCAGGTCAATAGCGCCAGTCATAGGATTATCACATAATGTCGGAGCACACCAGCCGGATTTATCGTTTCTTTAGTGGACAAAAAGTCGGTTGACGCCCATAGGAAATTGTACTATTAGTGGATAAAAGGAGTGGTCTTAAAACACTTTCACCCTGACAACGAAAAATACAAACAACGTTCTCAGAACACCCCCATTTTGTGTAACTGCAACCATTTCGGACACCGCGAGTGTTCTTAGAACACGGTCAACTAGACAGATTACAATACGGACAGCGTCCTGAGGACACCCCCAGTTTGTGTATTTACGAACAATTAAGTACACCGCGAGTGTTCATAGCTCATTTTTACCTTCCTTGCAAACAAAAATGACACATACTCTGTCCTCTAAACACCCCACCATTTAGTTTATTTACAAAATGTCAGAACAGCCGTGTTCTCTGCGGACAAATCGAACGCAACAAAAACGTCTAGCACATAAAAAAACAAAACATTGAACCTATCTCATACTCCCCCACCCTCCCCAAACACTCTTACACACCAACACACGGCACTAAATACAATTTTATATCCACGTTTTACCTGCTGTACGCAGTCGACGGCGAATACAAGATGCGGGTGCCACAGAAAATCTGAAGCGCTCCACGCCCCTCGCCGTCCAATCAGCGAACACGTTGCATGTCCGCGGACATGACGCAAGGCCATGGGCCAATCGGGGTGCTGTCCGCGGAGCGAACAGGGAAGTCCGTCTGCGAAGCAAACACAGTTATCACTAATTTTTTTGCCTTACATTTTGGTCATTTTATAAAAAACTACTGGACGGATTTACACCAAATTTGCAAAAGCACACTTTCGGGACCAAGCCCCCGCTCCTGCCGCAGATTTGGTATAAATCCGTCCAGCGGTGTGGCCTGTGGCCGTGCACAACGTTTTTTCCCATTCAGTCTATGGGAAAAAAAAAAGTTTTGGGACCCCCCCCCCTATACCTTTGCCCCCCCTGGACGAATCCTCACAAAACTTTGCAAAAATAATCAGAGTGACCCATATACTTTTTTTGCAAATGTACTATTGTTTTACACAAAAAATCTGCAACGTAGAAGAAGGACATAAAGACATTATAATTAGTAATAAGTAAATATGGAAACCTAAAGGTGTGAAATGAAAACGACACATTTAATAACCATGTAGAATGACATGGATGGTACCATAAATAAAAAAGGATGCCTCCATCATAATTACTTCACAGAAACTCTGCAGCCTGGACCGACAGTGGACAGACGCAGTAGAACGAAGGGAAATTACATCAAAATAGTGGGTGAAGGTCATTTTTTTGTATGTGTGTGTAATTTGTTTAGTATGTGGTGCAGAAAAATAATTTTGTTCTGTTGTTTTGACACAGAAATAGCTAGTACTTTGGAGTGGCTGGAGGAGAATTTTCCACATGGGGAAATGTCTCAAGACAGCGACAATAATGGTACACACTGCTCTGCGTAGGCAAAATACTGATCAGTGTTCTGTAGGCATTTAACATATGTATATTTTTTTGTACAGACCAGGAAAGAAAAGAAGAAAGGCCAACAAACGAGACAGAAGAAGACAGGATGAAAAGGATTGAGCAGAAAATGGATGTACTGAATGACAATTTGAAAAGTTTAAGGGAGTTTGCGGAGGACTGCGTGAGAGGAAACGTACGTTACCATTGTCCCACCTGTACCTGCCCCGCTTCTCAATTCCCTAGTGAACTGTCCCCAAACCTTCAAGAAGAAAATAGATGTTTTGGCGAAATATCCATCCTTTCTTCCCACTCAGAAATCTTCTCCTCATAACCAGCCCGTGTTGAATCCTAATTCCCCTATATTTGTGTTAGTATCTGCTTCCCCCACTATTTCTTTGGATTGAAGTGTGTGTGTGTGTGTGTGTTTGGAATGTTTTTGTAAAGTAGTTGTAGTTATAGAGGTTTGTGGATTTTTTTTTAAAAGACTTAAAATGTTCATGAACAGCATGCCTGTTTGACCTATTTGCAAGGAATGGAATGTGGGTGTTGTAAAGGCAGTACACCTACCCTTACTAATGTCAAGTAAGATGGAGTTGATGTTTGACCGCAACATCTGTTCAAGGTGTGCGCACATAAACAGAAAGGGGCATCCTTGGGACATTATACCTTGCCGTGCCACTTACAAACGAGATGAAACATGTTCGTAGAACACACCAGGTGTCCGGGATGGTTGTAAATGAGCAAAATTGGAGTGTGTTAACGACAGTATACTTGTCTGTAGCGTCCATAGCCAAAATTGTGGCATCCGTAGAACAGGCGCGGTGGCCGGCAAGTTCTAAGTCAAACAAAATGGAGTTGTCCTAAGGACACTGGACCTGTCCATACAGTGAGCATATCATGTATGCACATGCGCAGTACAACGGTAAGTATAGCAAACATCGTGCCTGTCCCTAACTGTCCGTCTCACTTGTGTCGCACTTTGAATTAGTTTGAGCACCCGAACACTGTCCGAGGGACATTTGTGCGCATGCGCACATTTGTAACTCTGCATTTGCTGTCCAGCGGACTCCCATTTCTGTCGCGGATCTGTTCAGGACGTCATATTGTGACCGCACCCACGCTGAGCGTGTGGACTAATTTGTGCAGTTTGTGTGCTTCCACAGCAGTACAAAAGAACGTTTAGACACAAGGCAAAATTGTGTAGAGTCTAAAAATATAATTTCACATATCCCAGACAATAACTTACCTAAGGACTTGTTGTGTCAAATTTTCTTACCGCTTTGCAGGGATGAAGACGGTCACGAGGCACACCCCTCCACCCCTATAAATGGCCACAGCCCCGAGCGCATCTTCATTGTCCTTCTACCTATAGCAGATTGAGGTGTATTGCCTTTACTGCTGTAGTGACCAAAAGGAAAGTAATTGGCATGGCTTCCATGGCTGCTGCTGGTTCATTAGCCTCTGCACCACCACCAAACCCGGCACCACCAGCACCTCCCCAAGGGCCTGCAGAGAGATATATGGGTGAGGATGTAGAGAGCTAGGAAGAAGAGGAGGAAGAGAATGAAGTGGAGGAACTCCGCACTAGGAGCACTCGCCGGGAGTCGTGGGTGTGGCGGTTGTTTTCTGTTTATGGGAACGTACCAAAAGTATGTGTGAACCTGGTGAGGTGTAACCAGTGCGAGGTGGTGCTGAATCATGGGAGACCTGGTGCGTACAGCTTTGGTACGACAACCATGAAGCGACACCTCACTTCGTTCCACACTGCGGACATTTGCAAGGTGGTGCCATGTGAAGAGCGTAGTCGATTGAGTTCCTCCACAGCATCCTCTGAGTCCGATCCTCCCACTACAAGAGACACTCCTGTGGGGGAGCGCCTCCCTCCAGCTGCCTCACAAGCCATTCGCAATACTGTTGACCCTTACCTTTCAAAGGTGACAATAGTGTGTATGTATTGTGATGTAGTACTCTGCAGGGGGAGAGTTTTCAAAGTGCTTTTAAGGCCACGGTCACGGAGCACCAGAAGATCTGCTCCTTAGCTAAGAGAAAGCTCACCCTATATCTTTCTCTGTCCACTTGCCCTTTCTTATCCCCGTGGCTGCTGCCCCTTCCTTACCCTCCTTTGGCCTCCTCTCCTAGTGTGTCGTGTGCTGAGAACCAATAAACGAGAAAACAACAAAAATTACACAAAAGGCTCTTTTCAGAGCCGCCTTTCTCAGTTTAACAATAGAACTATGAAGTGACCATTGTAGACCCCCGTGAAGTTGCAGAAAAGTTTGTGGACAGTCGTAGGGAAAAAAAGGAGGGTGCAAGGGGAGCAAACAGAATGAAGTGTACGCTGGGAGTAAGTGATGGCTCTGAAAAGAGCCTTTTGGTGGTGTGTTGTGTGGGTCAAAAACTGTGGATTGGAGAAAACGGATTGTCACATAGGTTATTGTGAATCCAAAAGAGGTTTCAATGCATTTTGTACGTTGCAAAGAAAAATCTGATTGGCAGCATATGTGAGATGGACTCGATCTCTGCGGAAAATGAAAGAGCTGCGAAACAAAATGTTTTCATTGTGGAATGAGGACATGCCAACATCTCTTAAAAAGGCACAAACAGCCTTATTCACATTGTGTCTTGCTTTCTCCATTTGTGGACCAAAAGCAGAAGAACGCAGCCATATTTGTCTTTGTGCAATAGGAGAAAAAAGTATTTGACAATTTGGAAACATGTCCATGAGCTTCGCAAGTCCTTCCTTCATTGCAAATTGCAAAGAAATTCCAGAGACATGGCCTAAACTGTTTCCTCAGCAATGAATGATAAGAATATCTGGAGGACGCTCTGTCAGTAAAGTAACACTGAGAGGTACCAAGTCCAGCCACCTCATGCCACACACGCCATGCCAGTACACTTCCACATGAGGAAATTCGAGATCTGCAGATAAACTGCAGCTTTCTGCATGCACCTTCATCCAATGTGTCCATGAGTCTCCCAAAATCCAGATAATCTGTTTGCGAGCATGCAAAGCCATGGCTGTGTGGTCTCCTGTCAGGGAGAAGGCGGTCTTACTAAACTCGCCATTCAGAACACACCCACTGAACTTAATTGACCAATCCCTAGCTCTGCTTATTTTCATTTGCATGCGTCTCCACCCCACAATCCCTGTTGGTGATATGTGCTGGCTGCAACCTACCGCCATGTCCGCGGACATGTATAGGATCAGAGCATGATGACGGTACATTTAAGTATTATTCCCCTTTTTCCCCTTTAAGGCGGTCTCTGAAAAGAGCCTTTTTTATTTTTGGGCAGATACCTTACAGACATCTGCTATTTTGTTTATTTTTTTGTATTTTTGTCCTTACTTTACTCCTACAACCATTACAGAACATTCTCTAAAGCAAGCCTTACGTTCCAAAAGAACATCGCATTTCCCAAAGAAGATAGCGCAACACCATCTGCTTCAAAGTAATCTGCAGTACTTGGAACAATGTTTTCATGGCTGCAGAAAAACATACCAGCGCGTAACATAAACGCACGCATGACGCGATTAATGATACACCTCCCAATACTTTGATCTGGACAGAAAAAATAATTGTTGTCCCATGGTACTCTAGGGAGTAAACCAGAAAAAATTACTTTCGCAGTTGGAAAGATGGTCATGAGTGCGTCAACCAACTGTCCCAAATCTTCCCACAAAAGCATGTGCAGTCACGTAGCCCAAATGGCAAGCACTGTAGTGCAAAATTACCACATCAGGAGAGGTCATCGTACGTATGTGTCTGCAAACTTTCAGAATTGCTGCATTGGCATCAGTATCAGCGTTCCACACCACCTCCACTCCTCTCACATCGAAATGGTGTGCCACATGCCTACTCTCTGCATAATGTTGTAAGCCATGAACAAAAATGTCTCCAAGCACCAAAACCGTGATCCTCTCCACCTCTGCCATCTTCAGTGTACGCACCGTCTTTGGACACAAAAGAGTAATGTGAACATCGGATTGGCTGATGCCAACAGTCCCCTTTCCATGCAGGATTTGCTGTAGAAACCCGTATGTGACACGCCCTACCCGTGGACAAGCGCTGCCTACGTGCGGCACGCAACTCTTACCCAGTCCTTTCACCCTTTCCACAGCGGTAGCATATCGAGTCCCTCATTGGACACAACTAAGCAGTCACACAACCATCCACCAATCACATTGAAAATCGATAAATGTAACTCTGTCATCAACATTGTGCACTTCAAAAGTACTGTCGATAATTCTGAATGGAAGTCGCATATCATTGCAAAGCACCTACTTCAGAAGCTACTGTGCAAGTGTTGCAAATTTCTACGTACAGCTCCATGCATGCGCACATGCATGAGTATAGAGTACAGGTATTTATATTTCAATCGGAGAACATGTGCACCCTTTATGATTTAATGTAAAACATATTAATGCTGCTAAATGTGCATAGGCAATACATACCAACGCTCCCCCTTTAATTGCAAGATATCCGATTTATCATTGACAAACCACACGACTTCTAACTGTCTTCCGCATAACCTATACAAACGTTGCAAGGATGCCCATTTAGAGCGAAACTCGATTTTGTATTAGAAAATGTCGGAGTTGTACACTGTGTACAGCCTACATTAATGCAACTTACAATGTAATGATATGACAAAAGTAAGCGCTCCGAATGTTGTGGTGACATCTCCCTTTGAGGGTCTCCTGATTCTTTGGCATTGTGCTTTTAAATTGCAAGTAGAAATGTTTTCTTATGTAATACTGTGCCCTATCGCTTACAAACCTCTCTCCTATTGATAGTACACCTTGTAAACAACAGGGCATTGTCATAACCTTAAAAATGTTAGCAATTCTGACAGACTTGCAAGTAACATATTTTTTTTTTATTTGATTTACTTGCATAACAACTTTTCAAATATTTTAGCACCATTTAAACAGTCATTTAGATATTTCATACATCACAAAAATGTTCCTAATACAACAATAACAAATATATCCAAATTACATAAAAAAAGAGAACACTAAAAACATATTACAACTAACAGTTTAGATCTATTCCCGCTCCTTTAAACAGAAGGATATTTAAAGTCTAACCATTCCCCTTATCATGAAATACAGGCATCCTAAAACGATCCGACATCCTACTTCACTGTGGACCCTATGACTTATGAACCTGTGGAATCGCTATTTCTGTCTAACCTCCAGTGACTTCAACTTTCGGAAGAATCAATCTTAAGAATTGTACCACTGCAATTTGGACATGTTCTCTTGGAGAAGAGAATATTGTTTGCCATCTACAGGCACTTGAAGTATAAGTGTGACATGTGAGAATGTTAAGGAAGCATCTATTACTGGCCTCCCCTGGTGCCGGACAATCAATTAGTAGATGCTGACGGATTTCATTTTGCGATGTGTCTAAGCAATATCTACAGTAATTCTGCGCTGCAGTAATGACTTTGCGCCTGGCCAGCACCTCACGCGTGCCCCACAAATTAAATCTAAACCTTAGGAACTCTGACCTGGTCTCGGGCTAAGTAACATATTGCAAACACCATACAAAGCCTGCACAGACTGAAGTTAAATGTGCACATGCATTGGGTTCAAATATGAAAGGAGAATGCTCTGACGAACGATGTACAATTAATGTGTGCAGTATCAGCAGTGCTGTAAACATACAAAGTAATCAATTTTGTTTTTTTGAATTGCAGTGAAGACTACTCTCCTAAGAATCAACAGCATCTGCACTGCAGACGACATATCCGAAGAAACCTGGTCATTTTGCAAAAAAAGTAAGTACAGTACTACCTTTATATTGTAACTACTCCTCAAAAGAGGTTGTATTGGTTATTTGTTTAATTTAGGCACCAAAGCAAACATTGATTTCTGAACCATTCTACCTACAACTATCCATTTATTGAACAAAACACAAAAATGTTGGCAAAAAATCGGCTGCCAGTACAGCTAACAATGCTCCTACTAATCTTGATAGTGTAACAAGAACCCATAGCAAAAAAAGTATTTTATCAAAAATGTTTTGTCACAGAGTCCTTCAGAATCTACTATGAAGAGGACCGAAATCATCTTCACCCCTTAAAACCTACCGTAGAAAGTTAATCCTACAAGCTATCGTGGACAGTGCAAACCTTCTGAAAAGGAAGTTGTTTATATTAGTGTTAAATAGGATGAAAGCACTAACAAAAGTAAGTACCAAACTACAAAAGAAACTCAGCAATAAACGGAATGTGAACAAAAATAATTTTTGTAATTTTTGAATAGTGAATGCAGTCACACAACAACGACAGAACCATATTTTAATGAAGAAGCATACAGACAAAATCAAACAAACGCAATTGCAATCCATAGCAGTGGACGAGGGGATGAGACAATCAATACTACCATCATGGAACAAGAAACACTGCTTACAAAAGTATCCTCTGTAAACTCAGAATTACCTCTCGATTCAGCAGAACTACACCGTCCAGTATACAAATGGCCATGCACATCAATGTGTGCCATTCCAAACAAAGCTTTCAAATCTTTACGTCAGTTCCTCAATCAATATGTAAAAGGTAAAGACAAAAGTAAAATGAAAGTGCTGCAAAATATGGATATGTGTCCAGTGTGCAAATACACAGGACTACAAGGACATTTATTAGCCTGCATTTCTGGGCCTATTTGAAAAAGCACCTTCCATCATATCAAAAGGATATCAATACATCATTCAAGTGTAAGAAATCCAGTGTATAAAATATACTATGTAAAAACTCCAGCTTCAGAATTAGGCAATTGAAATAACACTCTTCTGCATGGTACACCCAAATACTTACAAGAAGAAATTGACCGTATTCAGAGAAAGTATTTTGGAAGTGAAAGCCACTTACAAAATGCAATAGTTTTAGAACATAGTAGCAACAATTCTGCACATAGCAACCTTCTATTACACACATACAGAAAAGAAATAGTAAAATTTAAAAGGTCATCGGCTGAAGTACCACACAATGTGTATGTGTGTTGCCGCAGAACCTTTTACAAAAGGAACACAAAAAATGCAGACATAGCATACAAAATAGAAGACAATGAAGACTAATTAGCTCTCTACCTTTTAGCAAAAACCAAATATAAACTAACTGAACGCCTAATATGTTGCAGTTATTGTACTACAATATTAAACAACAACCACACTCCTTCACGTGCTATTACAAATAATTTGCAATTCTTCCCACTACCAAAAATCCTGCAACAACTCAATTTGTATGAGAGCATAATAATTCAAACAGTTCACCCATTTCAAGCAATTATACGCCTTCATCCAAAAACAGCAAAATTACCTTCCTCTGAATTGGTGAAAGGCATTCATGGCAAAGTAGTTTATTTGCCAATAGATTTAACGGAAAATGTACACACTCTAGGAGTGCAACGTTCAATAGAGCATTCTTTAATAGTCCTGGTAAATGGTGTACCAACAAAGGACAAAAGAATTTGGAACAACTGGTGGCCTTACATAAAGTTAGACAAGCATTGCAATATCTAAAAGACAATAACGAGTACTACAAGGAAATAAATATTGATGAAAGCTTAAGGGAAACAACTGATATAATTGAAGAACCATCAGAAACTGGACAATTCGAACTTCTGGATACTGCTACAGTATACACTCTATTGGACCATTACACAATTCATCCATTGCATTCCAATGAAAGCATAGATGATGCACTAGAAACTTACCAAATGCGACAAACCAAAGGGTCACCAATGAGTATATGGGAAAAAAGTATAGAAGCACGTGCTTTTCAACTGCTATTTCCTACTGGCAAAGGTGGAAGATATGATGATAGACCCACTCAGATTGGAGCATCAGAATACCGCTCTTTACGAATGTATTCACAAGATCCCAGATTTAGACAAAATGTGGAATACATATTCCACCTACTCTATGAAAGTGAATTAGCAACACTATGTTACGGAGTTGCACACATTTTGAAATCTGGAACCCACTTTCAAAATATGTCAGCTATGCAGTTAATACAAAAAGAACAGGCAAAAGATGAGGTTTTACAAGCAATTATAACAAATTTGTTTGCAAACTTGCATGTTACAAAAGAATACAGGTTCCGAGGGCACGGAGACGTGCGTTGTATGATCAGAAACCTTGGACCACTGACTTGGTTTTTTACGCTAAGTTGTGCAGAATATGCATGGGAAGATTTACATGAGTTCCTACGCATAGCAAACAGCAACAAAAACAACATAGATATATTAACACCTGGAGAACTTTGCTCTCTAGATCCAGTTAATGTGTCAAGATATTTCCATCACCATTTCATTGCCATGCTACACTTTATTTCAAATAAAAAGGTTCCTCCCCTTGGAGAAGTGCAACACTTCTTTTAGAGAAAAGAATATCAAGCGAGAGGAGCACCACATATTCACATGCTGTTATGGATCAAAGGTGCACCGAAATTTGGTCACAACAGTGATTGCACTGTTTTGCTGTTTATCCAAAAATATTTCACTTGTAAAATCCCTTCAGAACAGACACATAGTGAACTGCATGGGCAGATTTTACAATTTCGAAGACACAAATGTGGCAAATATTGTTGGCGCAAATACAAAAACAAAGGGAAATGCTACACCAAATGCCGGTTTGCTTTCCATAGACCAGTTACAGAAACAGGTGACGTAAACAACTTCATGTCTTCAGTTCGACATAGTGTTAAAGGTAAATCACCTAAGAACACGTATTACATAAAAAGAAGGGAAGAATCAAAATATATCAATTATTACAATGCAATCATTGCCCTCTTATGGAATGCAAACATAGATGTGCAGTACATTGCAGACAATTCAACTGCTGTTGCACGATATGTTACAGCCTACTTAACACAAGCAGAAAAAACAGAGCTTCAAGACCTCTGGGATGACCTAGCATCAGACAAAACATTATCGCAGAAATTGTACAACCTAGGCATAAAAATGCTCTCTCATAGAGAATGTGGCGCCTACGAAGCAGCAGATCGTTTAACCGGTACTGCTTTGTATGGTAAATCAGTCAACACACTATGGCTAAGTCTTGGTCCTGCAAAATCTAGAAAAAGAATGCTGAAATCCTATGAGGACATAAAAACAATTACCAGAAATTATGCCAAAAGCCAAGACATTCTAAATAAACTATTTACTGGACACATACTATCCTAACAGGAGTAGCACTTTGGAAAGCATGTATCTATACCACATAGTTCAAAACTTTGCATACAAAAATAATGTAAAACCCGATGAAAGCAAACGTAGATATAGAGTGACCGATTGTGAAGGGAGCTTAGTGAAACTTACCAAATGAAGCTTAATTAATCATGTAAAATTGTCATTAAAAACTCCTCAACAGAAAGAACTATGGGGGTAATTCATAGAATTCAGCGCACAAGTGGCGCACGCGGCTGGCGCACAGTGTGCGCGTGCGAAATCCCTGCGCCAGCCGCGTGCGCTAAAATCCATTTCCGCGCGCAGCGTATTCATGGATTCCAGCCACCAAAACCAGCCGTGGCGCACAGTGGCGCAGCGACCCTGCAGCAGCGCCAGTTACGCCCCTAAGAACGCCTCTTGCGCAGGGAAAAGCCATCAATATACCCAATCCAGCGCAAAGGGCTGCGCTAACCCTGTACCAGCACGGCAAGCTGGCTACGTGTATCACTGGGGTGCGCGGGAAGTACCTCACGCGATTGGCACCGTGCGAGCAGGGTACGCGTATTTCAGGGGTGCGCGGGAAGTTCCACACGCGATTTCCGTAGGGTACGCGTATCTCAGGGGTGCGCAGGAATTTCCACACGCGATTGGGCCCGTGCGAGCAGGGTACACGTATCTCAGGGGTGCGCAGGAAGTGCCACACGCGATTTCAGCAGAGTACGTGTATTCCAGGGGTACGCGGGAAGTTCCACACGCGATTCCATCAGGGTACGTGTATTACAGGGGTGCGCGGGGAGCACCACGCGTGAATTGCACGTGTGGGTCCTCCCAGGTCTTCCCTCTACACCCTCCACGGCCCCTGCAGGTGGCTCACACCACAGGGGCCTACCCTGCACATGTCCTGCAGGCACACCATCCACCATGGCCATGACCCCCAGCCAACCCACATGTCAACTTGCACTACTGCCCACCAACGCATGTCCCCCTGCACCCCCAGTCACCAGGGGCACCCTCCACCAGGCCCCACCCATGTCTCCCAGCACCCCCACTCCCCAGCAGTGCAGGGGCACCCACAACCAGGCCCCCACCCATGTCTCCCACCACCCCCACCCCCCAGCCACCAGGGGCACCCACCACCAGGCCCCCACCCATGTCTCCCAGCACCCCCACCCCCCAGCAGTGCAGGGGCAGCCTCCACCAGGCCCCCACCCATGTCCAACTCATGTCTCCCACCACCCCCACCCCCCAGCACTGTGGGGCACCTGCCAGCAGGCCCCCACCAATGTCCAACTCATGTTCCCCACCACCCCCACCCCCCAGCACTGTGGGGCACCTGCCAGCAGGCCCCCACCCATGTCCAACGCATGTTCCCCACCACCCCCACCCCCCAGCAGTGCAGGGGCAGCCACCACCAGGCCCCCACCCATGTCTCCCAGCACCCCCACCCCCCAGCCACCAGGGGCAGCCTCCACCAGGCCCCCACCCATGTATCCCAGAACCCCCACCCCCCCAGTCACCAGGGGCAGCCTCCACCAGGCCCCCACCCATGTCTCCCACCACCCCCACCCCCCCAGTCGCCAGGGGCAGCCTCCACCAGGCCCCCACCCATGTCTCCCACCACCCCCACCCCCCAGTCACAAGGGGCAGCGTCCACCAGGCCCCCACAAATGTATCCCAGCACCCCCACCCCCCACTCCCCAGAGGCAGCCTCCACCAGGCCCCCACCCATGTCTCCCACCCCCCCCCACCCCCCAGCATTGCAGGGGCAGCCTCCACCAGGGCCCCACCCATGTCTCCCAGCACCCCCACCCCCCAGCCACCAGGAGCAGCCTCCACCAGGCCCCCACCCATGTCTCCCACCACCCCCACCCCCCAGCAGTGCAGGGGCAGCCTCCACCAGGCCCCCACCCATGTCTCCCACCACCCCCACCCCCCAGCAGTGCAGGGGCAGCCTCCACCAGGCCCCCACCCATGTCTCCCACCACCCCCACCCCCCAGCACTGTGGGGCACCTGCCAGCAGGCCCCCACCCATGTCCAACTCATGTTCCCCACCACCCCCACCCCCCAGCACTGTGGGGCATCTGCCAGCAGGCCCCCACCCATGTCCAACTCATGTTCCCCACCCCCTCACCCCCCAGCACTGTGGGGCACCTGCCAGCAGGCCCCCACCCATGTCCAACTCATGTTCCCCACCACCCCCACCCCCCAGCAGTGCAGGGGCACCCACCACCAGGCCCCCACCCATGTCTCCCACCACCCCCACCCCCCAGCAGTGCAGGGGCAGCCTCTACCAGGCCCCCACCCATGTCTCCCAGCACCCTCACCCCCCAGCACTGTGGGGCACCTGCCAGCAGGCCCCCACCCATGTCCAACTCATGTTCCCCACCACCACCACCCCCCAGCACTGTGGGGCACCTGCCAGCAGGCCCCCACCCATGTCCAAATCATGTTCCCCACCACCCCCACCCCCCAGCACTGTGGGGCACCTGCCAGCAGGCCCCCACCCATGTGCAACTCATGTTCCCCAGCCAACATGTCATCACAATCTAGATCCCTGGTCCCTATGGTCAGCCTCCAAATGCAAAACACCCACCCGAGTATTGCATCCACCCACTCATAATTTGCAATTACATCACAGAACACCAATTGCAAGTTCCGAAACAAACACATTTCCCTCACATACACCCAATGGGTGTCAGTGAATCTCAAAACACATATCATGAAATGCATGAAACCAATGAGATACCACACATTGAAGTTCACCAAAAAAAATATGTATTAAAGGAAACATAAATAGAATAAAAAATGAAGAAACAGAAATGTGAATGTACAAAAATTAAAAGAAGCATGTCCGTTAAAAAAAGCAAAACCAAAAATAAAATTCCAAAGTAATGTTGTCCAAAGTCAATGTCCACAAAACAAAATCCAATGGGAAATAAAAAAGAAAGCCATTGCTCCATGGTTAAAAAGTGAAAAAAAATACAATCCAACTGTGAACTATGTACATGGGAACAAGCCAGGGTCCATTATCCCAACAAAATAAAGGAAACCTATCTAACTACACTAACTAATAAAATAAACTATATACAAAAATGTGGCCAATGTCCGAAAGGTCCAAATAAAATCAAAACAAAAATGAAACCTAACACTACCTACATAACTATGTACAAGGGCAGCGGGCTAGTTTCACGGCTCACGTGTGGATGTCCCGGGCCAGGGCATCATCGAACTCCTCCTCAATGTCCCGGAGGCGGTCCTCCTACATGGCCCTGAGGGTCCGCAGGGTCGTCGACGTCTCCACCTCCAAACCCCTGCGGATTGCCTCGAGGCACTCGGCCCGCCTCAGGGCCCTCCGCATGGAGTTCTCCGCCCTGATCATTGTGAGCCGTGCCTCTTCCGCCCGCTGCCGCTCCGCATCTATGGCGTGGCCAAACCGCTGCCACACGGAAGACACTCTCTGTCCTGGGTCCTCCTGCCCTCCGGCCGATGCCTGCCCCTCCGATGTTGAAAGCCCCGAGCCTTCATGGCTCCCACCACGTTGCTGCTGCTGTGCCTCTGCCCGTGCACTGCCTCCTGCTGCCTGCACATCCTCCGCCGGCTGGGGTGCAGTCGTAGATGTGGCCACCCCTGCTGGACGTCCGACTCCCGACTGAGGCAGGGATGCCTCCTCCACCAGCCTGGCCGCACCATCAGAGGCAGCTCCACAGGGCACCCAGGTGACTGATGGGTGGGAAGATGGCACAGAGGACGACTGGCGCGTAGGGGGTCCAGTTCAGGAGGGGGTCCAGTTGAGGAGGGGGTCGTAGCAAGCCCCATAAGACGGAGGAATCCGGCCTGGGTGACCTGTCCCAGCAGGCTGACGTGGTCAACGAGCCATTCGAGATGACGTGCAGTCTCTTCATGAAAAGACTGCAGGTCACCTCGCATGGCCCGTTGACGCAACGCCACACCAGCCAGGACAGGCTCAACCCAGACCTGGATAGCCACATCCGCAGGCAGAGGAAGGCCAGTTGACGTGAGCTCATCCCCTGCCTGAAAACGGGTCTGGACGTAGGCATCCCTGCTGGTGCAAGATGATGCAGGGACAGGATCAGGGACAGGATTGCACACAGGCACCTCTGCGGCGGCCTGTGCTGCCTCCTGCCCCTGGTCCTGCACTGCACCACTAGCACCAGTGGGATCCCCACCTCCAGACCCCGTCTCTGGTGCTTGCACGGCCTCCTCCTCCACCAAACCCCCTACCAACCTGGATGACTCCGTGCCATCTTCCCCTTTTGGGCCCTGTGGGGTCCCAGCTGCCCCTTCTGCTGCCGAGGAGTCCAACTCCAACCTCTGCCTCGTGGACCTCCCCCCGGCAGCTGCAGCCTGGGACGCGGCACCGGACTCCTCACTCCCCGACGAGATCACAACCTGGGAGGGGAGCCGGGCCTTGCGTCTCCGGCTGGCGGTGGGATCCCCGCCGCTGTGCTCCACAGCACCTTCTCCGCCCTCTTCATCAGTTGACGCTGCAGACAAGGAGAAACAAAACACAGGCATCAGGGCACTGTACAATGGACACATACACACATGACAGTTGTACATGAGTGGCATTGGCAAATCTCAGACATGTCATCACAATCCCCAACACACATGTCATTACAACTCGCACACATGAGCCATACCACAGCCATATCGCAACTGCCACCACCATCCATACACATACAACAGCATGAGCAGCCAAAGGTGAGCCAGACATCACATGCAACACAGGAAGTGCACCACACATGTACACACACCACCACACTTGCATGCATGTGTACACCTCTGCCAAGTGTCGCAGTGTTCAGACGGGCATCCATGTCACATGTGCCAATCAGGCTTCCACATACCGCTGTCACATGCATCCATGTTGCATCACTGTTGCACCCTTGTCAAATACACACACATGCACATGTACACAGTGCTGATACATGCAGCCAAAAACAACATACATGTGTGACATCACGGACATGTCTACTTACATACACATTCATCCAAACATCTGTGCCCACACAACTGCATTTGGCATGCAAGCCTACACACACAAGCACCATCCATGTCTCACACATTACAGCCCTCGCATGTGTCAGCCCCACGGCCCTGTACACCCCTACCCATACTCGACCCCATACAAACAGATGTGCAACCTGCACACTACTGAATAATCACCACATGCACTGCTCACAATCAGGATGCATGTACACTCACCGCTCGACTCCAGACGGGTCTGCTTCTCAAGGACCTGGACGTGGAGCGCTGGGGATATGCGTTCCAGGACCCTCATCTGTTCTTCCGACAAGTGGCCCCGGCGCCCCTTGGCATCCGCTGCCTTCAAGAGGCGCCGGGCCTTGTTCAGGGTCCTGGACCTGAAGTCCTCCCAGCGCTTCTTGACATGTTGTAAGTCGCGGACTGCCACCCCCTCCGCGTTGATGGCAGTCACGATGTCAGTCTAGATCCGAGTCCGTCCTTCCTTGTCGGCGCGGGAACTTCCAAAGAGGGCATCATACTGCCCCAGGACTTGCTCCACCAGGACACCAACTTCGGTGGCACTGAAGCTGGTGCCCCTCTGCCTCTCTGGCCGGGGGTTGTCAGTGGTCCCAGATGGTGTTTGCCCCGACATGACAACCCCAGAGGCAGGAGTGGGTGGGCAACTGGGTCCTGGGGCTGGGCTGTGGAGCGATGGAATCCCAGTCGGGAGACTTCGGTTCCAGCAGGGGTGGTCACAGCAACAGCACCCCTGGCTGATGTGCAGGCAGCAAATGGCAGGGCACGTGGGCAGCAGGCAGTCATGCAGCAGCAGATGGCAGGTGGGAGCGTGCTCAGGGCTCTGGGGGCAGTAGTTCGGCCTTCTGGGCTGGAGCGTGGTCTTCCGTGTGTTTACGCGTGGCCAGCTTGATACGGAGTGATTTGGCACGTGAAAAATCTGCACGTCAGCGTGTAATTCGAGGAAAGGCCCTTAGCGCGTAAGGGCATCTGCACGCATACGCATTTTCATTGGACAGAAGGCCCCTCAAGCGCAAGCGCCCCTGTGACGTGAAGCGTACAGATGTGCATGGGCATTTCAGCGCGCGTGAAAAACTGCACGTCCGCGTGTAATACGAGGAAAGGGCCCATGCACGTAAGCGCGCGTGGAAAACTGCACGTCCACGTGTAATACGAGGAAAGGGCCCATGCGCGTAAGCACGCGTGAAAAACTGCACGTCCGAATGTAATACGAGGAAAGGGCCCATGCGCCTAAGTGACGTGACGCGCGCGTGCGTTTCCCTCAGCACGGGTTAAAGGTGAGCGGGCCCAGCAGTTCGCTGTACGTGCCTTTCGTGGAGACCGACGTGTGTTGCTGCTTCCTGTTGTTTCGCGCGCCATCACAACTTCACAGCTATCAAGGACGTATCTCTTCTTTTGGCGGGGGTATTGGCTACGCGTGTTTTTCTGCATCGCGCTAGTCAGACGGTGAGTCGCTCACGCTCTTTTTCCCACTGCGGGTGCCCCTGTGTATCGCACCCATTTTCGATGTCATAGTAGCCTGCGTGTCCCACGCGTACGCCTTATTCGTGTTACTGGGTGCCACCGCGTACTGTGGGAGGTTGAATCCACGCACGTAGGCTGCAGGGTTGCGTGCACGGTTTTACTGCAGTTTTGGGGTGCCTGAGCGTTGCGTGACCCGTCACCACATCACCGGGGTCACATACAACCTTGCAGGTGCAGGGGGGCTGTTAACATTTTGCTTCCCACCCCCTTCACCCCAATTGCCCAGGTCAATTGTGGTGTACACCTCCCATTGGCACCACTCCATCTGTGCCAGCACTACTACATCTGTGCCATGGTTGCGAGGCCACCAAAGGTGAGGGGCACCTCAGCTGGGCTTACTCCTCGTGGCGGGCGTGGTCGGGGACGTGGCTGTGGTGACCAGAGAGTAGGGGGACTCCAGGGTGTCCAGGGCAGCCACAGAGGGGGAAGAGGCAGGGGTGCGCCACTTGAGCCACCACCCCCTGTGGTTCTGGGGGATGCAGCTCCTGCATCTGGCACTGGCACCCATATGACCCGGCAGTCCGTTCCATCGACTGCCACGGGCCCAAGGGTAGTGGTAGCTGCAGGTGCAGCTGTGGACACCGCCACCCAGGCTCAGGGTCTGCCAGCGCAGGCTGCGTTGGCACTTGAAGAGCCCTTGGTAGATCTCCAACAGGCCAGGGGGGAAACCATAGGGGCAGGCCGGGCTGCTCAGACCAAGACACGTGTCCCTGGGGCAGTCATGTCATCTGCTGCCCCGAATAGCCGGGTGTTGGCAAGTGCAGGGGCAGATGCACCCAACAGCACCCCGGTTGTGAGTCTGCCAACCAGGACCGTTGCGGTCAATGACCCTGCCACAGCTGATGTTGCTGCGCAGGGTCCATTAGTGGGCACCCAGCTGCCACTGACACAAGTCAGGCCTTTGGTCATCCCTCCACCTGCCACTCCCTTGGCTCAATCCACCGAACCCACTGGCCATACTGGTCAGGGCGGCATTAGCCAGCCAGGGTCTGCACCACAGTCCAAGAGGAGGAAGGTTGCACCTGCAGCACAGGCTGGGACCCCACACACAGCCACGACCTCCTGCACGTCGAGGAAGAAGCCTTTCTGTAAGCAGGAACTGGACTTCCTCGTGGACTACGTGCGGGGCCACAGCCGTGACATGCTAGTGGGTGCCAATAGTCAGACTACGGCTGCCCAACGTGACACCCACTGGAAGCATGTTGCGGAACATGTCAGTTCATTTGGCCATGAGGTCCGCATGGCGCAGGAGTGCAAAAAGCATTGGAATGACATCAAGCGCAGCACTAAGGCCAAGCGTGCCTCAAATTACAACTTGACTCTGGTGACTGGCGGTGGGCCTGCACCAGAGGAGGAAGAACTCACTCCGCATGAGGCTCTCGTTGCGGAGTTCATACCACCTGAATTGGTCGAAGGAGTGGGAGAGATGCTGGACTTTGATGCCCAGTCCAGTGAGTGTTGATGCGTGTTTGTTGAGGACGTGTGTGTTTCACTTGTGGGATGTGTTGTGCATGATTGCTGCTACATGTGCCGTGTACATGGTTCTGATGTGTAAGTAATGCAATGCTACCGTCATGCATGTCTCCTCTGCCTGCATGCGGGACTCCATGTTGGCATGCTCCCTTGCCCCTCCTCCGCCACTCTGCACCCCAGTTCCACCTTTGCACTGGTCTGCTTCAATCTTGCCAATGTGTACTTTCTTGTTCATGTGTCCTGTGTAGATGCTAACTTCCAGCGTAGAATCTGCCAGACATGTACCGTGTGGTACAGCCTTAGTACTTGATGCAGGGTATCTCACTTGTACTGTGCATGAGTCAGATGTCCCGCAGGGACATGAGTGCCCATTCATGCTCCATGTGCATTGCACGCATGCCCCTATGTGTCCTTGACTGGATGATCACTGTAATATAAGTCCTTGGTTACATACATTGCCTGCCATCTCATCAGCCTTCCCATGTCAACTGTGGCTCAGTCCTGCGTTGCACACATGTTTAGGCTCTGACAATCTATGTGGCTCACAGGCCTCATCCTGTTCAATGGCCAATGACTCTGTCCAACTCTTGTTGTGTCTTCTTCACACGTGGGCGGCCTCCGGAGTTTCCATCATGTGTCCTGCCCACTGTCCCAGCATCATTTGCAGTGTTGTAATTTGAATCACATTAAGCTGTTGATGCCAGTCAACACTGCCTGTCAATACACAGGTGTATGGTCAGCCTTTTGATACCATGCTAGGCATCCCTGCTTTGGTACTGGGGTGGAGGGGTGCTTGGCTTCTAGACATGGTACACATTGAATGCACAATGCACGTGATGTCTGAATTTGACATTGCACTGCCTTCACATTTCCTGGCACACACCATGTAGTGCTTGTACATGTAGGTAGTGAGTGGCGTACACATTTTCGGCACTGCATAGACCCACTTCCATGGAAACTGCCACCTTTCAACAGGTCTGATCACAGAAGCTATTCAAAGTAGACCCAGCATGCATGCCAGGTCATATGTTGTGTGTCACATGTCTGCCGGATGCCTTTGCTGTCGGTATGTGTGTGTGTCGTGTGCTTCTGACATGTGTATTGACCTTTTTCTCTCTATTTTTCAGGTGATGACGCAATGGAGGCGGAGGATGGTGTTGTCATGCCAGACACAGGGTTGGTAACACCACATCAACCCGGCACTAGTGGGGGTCGTGAGGTGGTAGGCCACGAAAACCCCCAAGTGCTGCAGTCCATCTTGTCTCTGGCTGCCTATGAGTCCAGCCTTGATGACGACTCTGACGTCCATGTTGAGTTGGATGAGCATCAAGTCCATGTGTCAGGGGTGAGTGATTCTGATGTGGACACTCCTCTGTCTGCGACACCTGCACTGAGGGACCAGACAGTCTTGGTTCCTCCGCCCGGGGTGGATCGGGACACAGGGTCACCCTCCACACCAGTCACTGATGTGCCTGGGACATCACGTCGACGGGGGCATGTAGTCGTGCAGCCGCAGGCGGTGCCAACACAGCGAGGACCCCCGGTCCTTGGGTCCCGCAGGGGTCAAGCACGGCAACGCGGTGGCCGCGCGCAACCGCTGTGTACTGAGTGGGAGCAAGACATGACTGCCAATTCCGAACGGCAGGGGGCAGCAATGGAGAACATCGCTGAGAGCATGGAGCGTGTGGCCCGATCTGTGCTCCCCACTGCTAGGCAGGTGCTTCTCCAGCAGCAGGTGGCACGGTCCACGGCCCGCTTACTCAGGCTGGGCATGGCGGCCTCAGACAGGGCACGCCAGGCTGAAATGTCGTCTCTGCGTCAAGCAATTGCTGCTCACACAGAGGCGCACATGGATGCCCTGAGGGAGGAGTATGCTTCCCTCAGATCCACTCTGGGTGTCCTTATGATTTCCCAGAGGCAGCAGGCAGAGGAGAGGTTTGCACAGCTTGAGCGTACCATCTCGGCTGAGCTA
Organism: Ambystoma mexicanum; assembly: GCF_040938575.1. Lineage (NCBI taxonomy): Eukaryota > Metazoa > Chordata > Amphibia > Caudata > Ambystomatidae > Ambystoma > Ambystoma mexicanum. The sequence continues at coordinate 25,177,918 of NC_090931.1, forward strand.
CAGGCTTGCCGGGAGGTGCAGCAGTTGTCCAGCCAGGCCTTGCAGGAGGAACTCCGTGTTACACGTGCTACCTTGCAAGAGGAAGCACGTGTATCACGTGAGGTTCTGCATGCAGACCTACGTCACATCGCCACACAGAACCAGGCTCACCCGTCTGGCAGACTTGCTGCCGACGAGGGGCAAGCGGCGGCTAGGCGTGGCCAGGCTACTGTGCCACGTCCTCCTTTCCAGGATGAGCCAGACACGGACGACCATCTATCTCCCACATAGGTCATGCTGTGCAGGCGTTGAGCCCATGGAGGATTTTTTTTTGGCTCAGCATCATCGCATGTGGATGTTGAGCAGCACCCTGTACCTCCCCCCTCCTGGGTGCCTCCCCTACCCCCCAGGTCGTATGTGGCCATTTTTGATTTTTCTTTTAGTTTAGTTAGTTAAGTTTCTGTTTGATAGTTAGTTTAAATAGGTAATGTAGGTTTTCCATAGTTAGTGTAATTAGTTAATAGTTGAGTTAGTTTAAAATTGCTAGTCTATTGTGCTTTCATGTGACGGTGCAGTGCTTTGTGGCTTTTGAAGGCATCCACTGTCTGTTCCAGCTGGGCCCTTCATGGTTGTCTTGTGTATGTGTCTGCTGCTTGGGGTCCTTGACTCACATATGCCACTCCTGCCTCCCTTATCCATGGGCTCGCAAGGATGGTTCGGTGTTACAGCATTTTACACAAGGGCTTTGGACTGTCATATCTGTGGCATGTCTGGTGCTGTGTGACTTGTGTTGACACCCCTAGTGGCGATGATTTAGGTGTCATTGTCCACTGTTCAGCTCTTGCTAGATGGGGTGTGTCATGATTAATGTGGACATTGATTGCTTTGCATTGTGTAGTATGTTTCATATCTTTCCTGTACATGTGCTTGTTGCAATTCATGCTGTAGATAGTGTTCCACACTTTGGAGGTGAAAGACGGACTGATGGTGTGATTTGTGATGTGACTCTCTGACATGGTCAAGTAATGAGATGCCTGATGAGACACACACAGATGACTTTGAAGCATTAATCATGTGTTTCATGCCCTTTCTGCAGGGGCATGAGCCTCCAGAGCACCTTTGCCAGCAGACATGGCCCATTGGACGACGGAATTCTGGACCCGTTTGTTGGTGCCCACATGCACATGTGTGCACAAGCAGAGGCACAGTGATTGCAGACCCACATCCTAGAACTGCTGACATGTTCCAAGGAACTCCAGGCAAGGTGAGCATCACAGGGGGGCCACGACACAGCAAAGCTTGCACCAGGCGAGTTGCACATGCAGGCTTAGTCACAGAACTGAGGGTGAGCTTAGACGAATATTGGTGTTGAAGCACACAATGCAGCTCAGATGTGTATGTGGACTGATGGCTGTTGATGGTAGGGTTGTCTGGGACACATGCAGGGGCAGTGGCACATACCCTCCGGTACACCAAGGTCCATTGAGGCACTTGTATCAACCATGTAGCCTTCCGAGACATGGAAAGGGGCAGCTCACAGGGACATACAGCAAGGGACATACTCGGGTGCAGTGGATGTCTTTTCCACGTACTTCATGATAAATGCACTGCCAACTTTGTTTCGGTCATGGTGGTACGCAACTTGCTCAGAAGTCATGGCTTGCTATATGGATCTGTCTGCTTACCCAGGGAACATTGCATGTTGTGTGAATTGTGACACATTGGTGTTCCATTTGCCACGCACCCACCAGCGGCTGACTTACTGCATTGACTGTGTATGACCCGTCACAGGGGTGATGTTATATATGGGTACAAAGCATCAACCACAGATTGTCTGTTTGTAGAGTAGTTTGTTGCTATGGGGCATGTTTGGTGTTGTGTTTTTGTGTAATTGGCACATACAGGTTGTTGACTGTGGCTCTCTTTGCAGCATTGCAGTGCTCCTGTAACCGGACCTGAGAGTGCACAGGCAAGAGGCCAGCACTCAAAACCAGAGCTAAGTGTCTTGTTGTTTTTCTTACGAACTGCTCTGCATAGGCTTGCTGGGGAGTGTACTGATGCATGGATGTATGTGTGGTTCAATTTGGTATGTTTTTTCTCCCTAATCACCCGTGATCCTATGCAATTTTGAAACCTGTACCCTCTACCCGGTGTTCCTGCTTCCCATGCCTATCCAAGCAACGTTCCCTGACCCTCTTTCCCCACTGGGGTTGCGGATGCCTGTGTAAGCCCCAAACTTGCAGGCGCCAAAACCCTAGAGGGGGTGGTTGGTTCGTACCACTCCTAAGCCTGGACTACAGAAGGCCATGACAATGATGTCCAAGTTTGTTTGGATTGTGTATGTGTTCATGCAGGTTGTACATTTTTGTGCATTCCCTAGTTTCATGTGTCATTCCTCCTCCCCTCTCCTGCCACTCATTCCAGTCATCCAGTGCATATCCCTGAACCTCATTCCCCACGAGGGTCTCAGGGGCCTGTGTGAGTTTGACCTTGCAGGCACCCGGGACATGGTGGGGGTGGTTGTTTCGTGACACTCCCGCGCCTGTACAGGGGACCTGTGACAGTACACATCCATTCATGGTGCATCATCCTATGTCATGTACCACACATGTCTCACATCCTGTCGTGACATTTTTTGCTGTGCTACCTTGGTTGTTGCATCATTGTGGTAGTACTTGGACTTTGTGAGGTACTGCTACGTCAAGTCATCTACTGGAGGGTGTTCGGGTTCGTTTTTATGCCTTGGATTTTGTGATTTTGGAAATGAGTGTGGATTCTGAGGGTTCAGGCATCTTTTTACACACAAGGTGGGAGATGGTGACGAAGGGTAAAGGTGATCCTGTGGCCAGGTGGAATTGAGGTTTGGAGGCTCCATGACCCAGGTGCAGTTGTTCAGTGGGTCATGGTCATTTGAGAGGGAGGGGGGGGTTGTTGTTGATAGTTGACTTGCCCTGCAGTGTGATGGGAACTCTGACATAGTAATGGTGGTATCCTATGTACATGTTGTGTTCTGCTGATCAATGCCTGTTCATGTGTTGTGTTTTCCTTTCAGGTGCGAGGGGATAGTTGTGGTTTGACATGCTGGGGTGTACACATGGTGGATGTTCACATGTGATGTGTAGGGAACACTGATGGTCACTTGAGTGCACATGCATACGTGGAGTGCATGTCCTTGCAGAACCACACACTTGCACTCTGATGCACTACATGTACTCGCACCCTTGCATATCCACGTGTACACTGTTTGCCTTCTGGTGCCCACTGTGTCCCGGCAGCACATGTTCTGTGACCGATCATGGATCCAGTACATGCCTAATTTGACGTTTGACGTGGTCTGTCACTTAGATGTGATGCTCAGGGTGTGCATCACACACAATGGCTGTTCACTGTGCTGTGCGCTGAGCAGTGTGATGCAGGAGTAGGACACTGCACACATGAGCTGCAGTGTTGATTTTTCAATGCATAATGTGCATGTAGACAGGCATTCATTGTGATGTTACGTCTACGACTGTTGTAATGCATTTGGAAATGACTTATTTTGGGTGGGAGATTTTGTTGGTCTGTCATTTCATCTGATTCCGGGTCAGGCAGCAGTGTCCGATGCCACTGTACATTTAGGACATGGCAATGTGTACCTTATCGTTACTGCATTGGTGTATGGGTATTGCTTGCCATGTCATGTTGATGTTTGGGAGGGTTTGAGTGACATGACAGTGATGGCCATGGCCTGTTTTGCAGGTGTGTGTGATGCACACCTTGCATGTCCGGGTCATCCGCTTCTCAGAGCAACTAGCTGGGGGTAGATTTCTCTCCGCAGCAGGGCCCTCCCCCTGGAACAGACTTCCGGCCTGACTTGAACTTGAGGGGAACCATCTCCAGTTCTGGAAGCACCTCAAGACCTTCCTCTTTGCTTCTGCTTACTCTCTGCCTCTCCCTTGCAGAATTCTCCACTGGAACTGCACAGGAGCTGCAACTGGGCCACTCTCACCGACCTCGGTCCCTGGCCCAGCCACTCTCCACTTGCACTGCCTTCCTGGTAACCCCTGCACTGCATTACTATCTCTCTATCCCTACAGCCCTCCCTTCCCAGCACTTGTCTGCACTTACCTTTGTAGTTGCCACCAGGCGACCTATGTATTATTTTTTTGGGCTGCTTCCCCTGTACTGGACTCCCCCCCACCCTTCCCCTTGCACTTTTCCCATTCCCCCTACCCCTGCACTTGCACAATCTCAATGACACCTGGCCTAGTAGTACCGTTCTCTGTGTTCCCTTGTTCCCCCCTCCCTGCCTCATTGCGCCTTGGAATACTTGTGTATGGCCCATATCATGTCATATGTCATATGTGTGCCTTTTGGTCACACAGGATAGCTTGTGTTTAAGTAGCTAGGGATGCAGACGATGTGGCACTTCCATGGCAACTATCTCAGGGTGGTAGGGTTGTGACAGTTGACTGTCTCTTTGTCATCATTGATTGTCACCTGGTATGTGCCAGGCCTGTGTGCACTCCGCAGGGGTGGGAGTTTAAGTGAAAAATGTGGCCACAAGCTGGGTCCGGGCTTCCTCGCCACGTGCCCTGTCCCCTCCCATGGGCAGCGCCTGTGCCTGTGGTTGGGGATGTGGGGGCACCACCATGTCCACCGGGACGCCCTGCCGTGTTGCAACATTGTGCAGGACACATGCTGCCACAATGATCCTGCACACTACTGGTGGTGCATAGAGTAGTTGCCCACCAGAGCGGTCAAGGGAGCGGAAGCGTGACTGGAGCACTCCGAATGTTGCTCCACTATGCCCCTGGTTGCAATATGGGTGACGTTGTATCTTACCTGGGGTGGTGTGGTGGGGTTCCGGATTGGCGTCATCATGTGGTTGCTCAGAGGGTAGGCACTGTACCCTGGGGAGGTGATAATAGTTGAGATTATTAGGGTTTGGATATTTGTCTGTGTGTGACTTGCATGCATGTGCAAGGGCATTTGTACTGACCTAGGAGCCATGTGTCGCCATGCTGCCCAGCTTCCAGGGCCCGGCTCAGGGCGGACATTCTGTATATGAAACTGTCATGGGTGGAGCCAGGGTAGTTTGCATAGACAGAGGTGATGATTCCCTTTGCATCACATACCACCTGTACATTGATGGAATGCCAGTGCTTGCGGTTTTGGAAGATGTGCTCAATGGCCCTAGGTGGACGTAGGGCCACATGGGTGCAATCTATGGCACCGAGCACTTTGGGGAAGTGTGCCACCCTGAAAAAATCCAGGACAACGGCCTGCCTTTCTGCGGGTGTTCTGGGCATGTATATGTGCCTGCGGACTGAGGGGCGCGCTGTCATGATTGCCAGTACCTGGTGTAGGCAGCGTGACTGCGTGGCCTGTGAGACCCCCCCACTATGGCAGTGGTCCGCTGAAATGACCCAGTGGCCAAAAAATGCAGGACATTGAGCAGCTTCTCCAAGGGGCTCAATGCTTGGGAGCAAAGGGTGGGGGATGTGAGGTCATCTTCCCACTCCCTGACCAGGTCTAGGATGATATGGGGTGGAAACCTATACCTGCCATAGACCTGGTCGTCAGGCGTCCCAAAAAGGCTTGTCCGTGGTGCGAAAATGCGTGCCCTGGCTATTCTCCTCCTCCTGCGGTGTCCCACGATCAGTGCAGCGACAAATGGGGCATTCATCGTAGCTGTATATACGCGTTTGTTGTTTGCGCGCACTTTTATGCTGTGCGCGGGGACGGCACCGCCTGCCTTCGTGTGGGCGGACGCGTTGACGCCTGTGCACGTCTTTTGCCGTGCGCGGGTTTCCCGTATTCGGATACGGTCCGAGTGTCATCGCGTGTGATCGGAGGGGAGTGAGCGTACACGCAACTGGCCTGGGTACGTGTGTTTCGGGGTGTGCGGGAAGTTCCACACGAGATGAGCCTGGGTACGTGTGTTCCGGGGTGCCGGGAACTTTCACATGCGATTGGTGGAAATCCACGTGTGTTCTGTCATCACGTGCAATGAGGGAAACACCTGCGCGCGTCACGTCACAGACGCACTCACGCGCTAAGGGTCTTTGGTCCAATGAAATCGCATATGCGTGCTGCCGTGCATACGCGCTAAGGGCCTTTCCTCGTATTACACGCGGACGTGCAGTTTTCCACGCGCGCTTATGCGCATGGGCCCTTTCCTCGTATTACACGCGGACGTGCAGTTTTTCACGCGCGCTGAAATGCCCATGCACGTCTGTACGCGTCACGTCACAGGGGCGCTTGCGCTTGAGGGACCTTCTGTCCAATGAAAATGAGTATGCGTGCAGATGCGCTTACGCGCTAAGGGCCTTTCCTCGAATTACACGCTGACGTGCAGATTTTTCACGTGCCAAATCACTCCGTATCAAGCTGGCCACGCGTAAACACACGGAAGACCACGCTCCTGCCCAGAAGGCCGAACTACTGCCCCCCAGAGCCCCGAGCACGCTCCCACCTGCCATCTGCTGCTGCCTGACTGCCTGCTGCCCACGTGCCCTGCCATTTGCTGCCTGCACATCAGCCAGGGGTGCTGTTGCTGTGACCACCCCTGCTGGAACCGAAGACTCCCGACTGGGATTCCATGGCTCCACAGCCCAGCTCCAGGACCCAGTTGCCCACCCACTCCTGCCTCTGGGGTTGTCATGTCGGGGCAAACACCATCTGGGACCACTGACAACCCCCGGCCAGAGAGGCAGAGGGGCACCAGCTTCAGTGCCACCGATGTTGGTGTCCTGGTGGAGCAAGTCCTGGGGCAGTATGATGCCCTCTTCGGAAGTTCCCGCGCCGACAAGGAAGGACGGACTCGGATCTGGACTGACATTGTGACTGCCATCAACGCGGAGGGGGTGGCAGTCCGCGACTTACAACATGTCAAGAAGCGCTGGAAGGACTTCAGGTCCAGGACCCTGAACAAGGCCCGGCACCTCTTGAAGGCAGCGGATGCCAAGGGGCGCCGGGGCCACTTGTCGGAAGAACAGATGAGGGTCCTGGAACGCATATCCCCAGCGCTCCACGTCCAGGTCCTTGAGAAGCAGACCCGTCTGGAGTCGAGCGGTGAGTGTACATGCATCCTGATTGTGAGCAGTGCGTGTGGTGATTATTCAGTAGTGTGCAGGTTGCACATCTGTTTGTATGGGGTCGAGTATGGGTGGGGGTGTACAGGGCCGTGGGGCTGACACATGCGAGAGCTGTAATGTGTGAGACATGGATGGTACTTGTGTGTGTAGGCTTGCATGCCAAATGCAGTTGTGTGGGCTCACATGTTTGGATGAATGTGTATGTAAGTAGACATGTCCGTGATGTCACGCATGTATGTTGTTTTTGGCTGCATGTATCAGCACTGTGTACATGTGCATGTGTGTGTATTTGACAAGGGTGCAACAGTGATGCAACATGGATGCATGTGACAGCGGTATGTGGAAGCCTGATTGGCAGATGTGACATGGATGCCCGTCTGAACACTGCGACACTTGGCAGGGGTGTACACATGCATGCAAGTGTGGTGGTGTGTGTACATGTGTGGTGCACTTCCTGTGTTGCATGTGATGTCTGGCTCACCTTTGGCTGCTCATGCTGTTGTATGTGTATGGATGGTGGTGGCAGTTGCGATATGGCTGTGGTATGGCTCATGTGTGCGAGTTGTAATGACATGTGTGTTGGGGATTGTGATGACATGTCTGAGGTTTGCCAATGCCACTCATGTACAACTGTCATGTGTGTATGTGTCCATTGTACAGTGCCCTGATGCCTGTGTTTTGTTTCTCCTTGTCTGCAGCGTCAACTGATGAAGAGGGCGGAGAAGGTGCTGTGGAGCACAGCGGCGGGGATCCCACCACCAGCCGGAGACGCAAGGCCCGGCTCCCCTCCCATGTTGTCATCTCGTCAGGGAGTGAGGAGTCCGGTGCCGCGTCCCAGGCCGCAGCTGCCGGGGGGAGGTCCAAGAGGCGGAGGTTGGAGTTGGACTCCTCGGCAGCAGAAGGGGCAGCTGGGACCCCACAGGGCCCAACAGGGGAAGATGGCACGGAGTCATCCAGGTTGGTGGGGGGTTTGGTGGAGGAGGAGGCCGTGCAAGCACCAGAGACGGGGTCTGGAGGTGGGGATCCCACTGGTGCTAGTGGTGCAGTGCAGGACCAGGGACAGGAGGCAGCACAGGCCGCCGCAGAGGTGCCTGTGTGCAATCCTGTCCCTGATTCTGTCCCTGCATCATCTTGCACCAGCAGGGATGCCTACGTCCAGACCCGTTTTCAGGCAGGGGATGAGCTCACGTCAACTGGCCTTCCTCTGCCTGCGGACGTGGCTATCTAGGTCCGGGTTGAGCCTGTCCTGGCTGGTGTGGCGTTGCGTCAACGGGCCATGCGAGGTGACCTGCAGTCTTTTCATGAAGAGACTGCACGTCATCTCGAATGGCTCATTGACCACGTCAGCCTGCTGGGACAGGTCAACCAGGCCGGATTCCTCCGTCTGATGGGGCTTGCTACAACCCCCTCCTCAACTGGACCCCCTACGCGCCAGTCGTCCTCTGCGCCATCTTCCCACCCATCAGTCACCTGGGTGCCCTGTGGAGCTGCCTCTGACGGTGCGGCCAGGCTGGTGGAGGAGGCATCCCTGCCACAGTCGGGAGTCGGACGTCCGGCAGGGGTGGCCACATCTACGACTGCACCCCAGCCGGCGGAGGATGTGCAGGCAGCAGGAGGCAGTGCACGGGCAGAGGCAGAGCAGCAGCAGCAACGTGGTGGGAGCCATGAAGGCTCGGGGCCTTCAACATCGGAGGGGCAGGCATCGGCCGGAGGGCAGGAGGACCCAGGACAGAGAGTGTCTTCCGTGTGGCAGCGGTTGGGCCACGCCATAGATGCGGAGCGGCAGCGGGCGGAAGAGGCACGGCTCACAATGGTCAGGGCGGAGAACTCCATGCGGAGGGCCCTGAGGCGGGCCGAGTGCCTCGAGGCAATCCGCAGGGGTTTGGAGGTGGAGACGTCGACGGCCCTGCGGACCCTCGGGGCCATGGAGGAGGACCGCCTCCGGGACATTGAGGAGGAGTTCGATGATGCCCTGGCCCGGGACATCCACAAGTGAGCCGTGAAACTAGCCCGCTGCCTTGTACATAGTTATGTAGGTAGTGTTAGGTTTCATTTTTGTTTTGATTTTATTTGGACCTTTCGGACATTGGCCACATTTTTGTATATAGTTTATTTTATTAGTTAGTGTAGTTAGATAGGTTTCCTTTATTTTGTTGGGATAATGGACCCTGGCTTGTTCCCATGTACATAGTTCACAGTTGGATTGTATTTTTTTTTCAATTTTTAACCATGGAGCAATGGCTTTCTTTTTTATTTCCCATTGGATTTTGTTTTGTGGACATTGACTTTGGACAACATTACTTTGGAATTTTATTTTTGGTTTTGCTTTTTTTAACGGACATGCTTCTTTTAATTTTTGTACATTCACATTTCTGTTTCTTCATTTTTTATTCTATTTATGTTTCCTTTAATACATATTTGTTTTGGTGAACTTCAATGTGTGGTATCTCATTGGTTTCATGCATTTCATGATATGTGTTTTGAGATTCACTGACACCCATTGGGTGTATGTGAGGGAAATGTGTTTGTTTCGGAACTTGCAATTGGTGTTCTGTGATGTAATTGCAAATTATGAGTGGGTGGATGCAATACTCGGGTGGGTGTTTTGCATTTGGAGGCTGACCATAGGGTCCAGGGATCTAGATTGTGATGACATGTTGGCTGGGGAACATGAGTTGCACATGGGTGGGGGCCTGCTGGCAGGTGCCCCACAGTGCTGGGGGGTGGGGGTGGTGGGGAACATGAGTTGGACATGGGTGGGGGCCTGCTGGCAGGTGCCCCACAGTGCTGGGGGCGGGGGTGGTGGGGAACATGAGTTGGACATGGGTGGGGGCCTGCTGGCAGGTGCCCCACAGTGCTGGGGGGTGGGGGTGCTGGGAGACATGGGTGGGGGCCTGGTGGAGGCTGCCCCTGCACTGCTGGGGGGTGGGGGTGGTGGGAGACATGGGTGGGGGCCTGGTGGTGGGTGCCCCTGCACTGCTGGGGGGTGGGGGTGGTGGGGAACATGAGTTGGACATGGTTGGGGGCCTGCTGGCAGGTGCCCCATAGTGCTGGGGGGTGGGGGTGGTGGGGAACATGAGTTGGACATGGGTGGGGGCCTGCTGGCAGGTGCCCCACAGTGCTGGGGGGTGGGGGTGGTGGGGAACATGAGTTGGACATGGGTGGGGGCCTGCTGACAGGTGCCCCACAGTGCTGGGGGGTGGGGGTGGTGGGAGACATGGGTGGGGGCCTGGTGGAGGCTGCCCCTGCACTGCTGGGGGGTGGGGGTGGTGGGAGACATGGGTGGGGGCCTGGTGGAGGCTGCCCCTGGTGGCTGGGGGGTGGGGGTGCTGGGAGACATGGGTGGGGGCCTGGTGGAGGCTGCCCCTGGGGAGTGGGGGGTGGGGGTGCTGGGAGACATGGGTGGGGGCCTGGTGGAGGCTGCCCCTGATGACTGGGGGGGGTGGGGGTGGGGGTGGTGGGAGACATGGGTGGGGGCCTGGTGGAGGCTGCCCCTGCACTGCTGGTGGGTGGGGGTGGTGGTCGACATGGGTGGGGGCCTGGTGGATGCTGCCCCTGGTGGCTGGGGGGTGGGGGTGCTGGGAGACATGGGTGGGGGCCTGGTGGAGGCTGCCCCTGGTGACTGGGGGGGTGGGGGTGCTGGGAGACATGGGTGGGGGCCTGGTGGAGGCTGCCCCTGGTGGCTGGGGGGTGGGGGTGGTGGGAGACATGGGTGGGGCCTGCTGGCAGGTGCCCCACAGTGCTGGGGGGTGGGGGTGGTGGGTAACATGAGTTGGACATGGGTGGGGGCCTGCTGGCAGGTGCCCCACAGTGCTGGGGGGTGGGGGTGGTGGGGAACATGAGTTGGACATGGGTGGGGGCCTGCTGGCAGGTGCCCCACAGTGCTGGGGGGTGGGGGTGGTGGGAGACATGGGTGGGGGCCTGGTGGAGGCTGCCCCTGCACTGCTGGGGGGTGGGGGTGGTGGGAGACATGGGTGGGGGCCTGGTGGAGGCTGCCCCTGGTGGCTGGGGGGTGAGGGTGCTGGGAGACATGGGTGGGGGCCTGGTGATGGCTGCCCCTGCACTGCTGGGGGGTGGGGGTTTTGGGGAACATGAGTTGGACATGGGTGGGGGCCTGCTGGCAGGTGCCCCACAGTGCTGGGGGGTGGGGGTGGTGGGGAACATGAGTTGGACATGGGTGGGGGCCTGCTGGCAGGTGCCCCACAGTGCTGGGGGGTGGGGGTGGTGGGAGACATGAGTTGGACATGGGTGGGGGCCTGCTGGCAGGTGCCCCACAGTGCTGGGGGGTGGGGGTGCTGGGAGACATGGGTGGGGGCCTGGTGGAGGCTGCCCCTGCACTGCTGGGGGGTGGGGGTGGTGGGAGACATGTGTGGAGGCCTGGTGATGGGTGCCCCTGGTGGCTGGGGGTGCAGGGGGACATGCGTTGGTGGGCAGTAGTGCAAGTTGACATGTGGGTTGGCTGGTGGGCATGGCCATGGTGGATGGGGTGCCTGCAGGACATGTGCTGGGTAGGCCCCTGTCGTGTGAGCCACCTGCAGGGGTTGTGGAGGGTGTAGAGGGAACACCTGGGAGGACCCACACGTGCAATTCACGTGTGCTGCTCCCGGCGCACCCCTGTAATACACGTACCCTGATGAGATCGCATGTGGAACTTCCCGCGCACCGCTGGAATACACGTACCCCGCTCAATCGCATGTGTAACTTCCCACGCACCCCCGAAATACACGTACCCCACTCAATCGCGTGTGTAACTTCCCACGCGCCCCCGAAATACACGTACCCCGCTCAATCGCGTGTGTGACTTCCCGCGCACCCCCGAAATGCACGTACCCCGCTCAATCGCGTGTGTAACTTCCCGCGCGCCCCCGAAATACACGTACCCCGCTCAATCGCGTGTGTAACTTCCCGCGCGCCCCCGAAATACACATACCCCACTCAATCGCGTGTGTAACTTCCCACGCACCCCCGAAATACACGTACCCCGCTCAATCGCGTGTGTAACTTCCTGCACGCCCCCGAAATACACGTACCCCGCTCGCACAGGCCCAATTGCTGTATGTTGCCACTTTTGTGATGCGCTGGGACTCTACCGCCTGCCTTCGTGTGGCGGACGTGTTTCAGCTTGTGCGTGTCTTTGGCTGTGCGTGGCTTTGCCCTATTCGATTCCATGAATACGTGTGGTTCGAGTGCGTGTGGGCGTTCCGTCTGCTTCCCTGCAGTACATCCCCAGTTACGCCCTTATTTTCGCGCGTTGTTCCCCATTCCGCGCGTTACGCCCCGTGTCCCGCCTACTTTCTGGTGTATGCGCCGAGGTTGTGCACTTTCACTGTGCGCGTCGCGCACGCCTTTCGGGATGTTGCAGTGACTTGTGCGCCATGCACGGGTTTGGCGCATATCCCGAGGTGTACACGCGCAGGGACTTCCATGAATCGCACGCGTGCGCGTGCGCCTGTTTTTTTCCGCTTGCGCCTGCTTGCGCGAAGATTTTCAGCGCACGTTTGTTCCATGAATCGGCCCCTAAATTACATGTCTCTGTTACAACTTTTCAAACCATGGAGAAAAGAGGAAGACATACTAGAAAACTATGACTGCTATGAAGATGCTTTCAAAGCAAATTAAAGCGCTATCACCGATGTGAACTTTACGCAGTACAAAACAATGTTACACAATGAGCAGCAACAGGAAGAAGAACATCAAGCCCAACTAGATAAGGACTCTTCCGACAGTAGTCAACCTTCTGTAACAGGAAGTCAAGAACCACTAGGACAACCACTAATATCAAATGAGGCTGAAGTAGCTATGGCAGAAGTAGAAAACACCATGTATCAGTATCAAGAATATACAGAAGACTTAAATGTACAACAAGCAAAACTTAACAAAGATCAGCGCACCATTTTTGAACACGTAACAAAACAAATTGTACATGGTGTACAACACGAAAATAAAGAATGTACCTGCCAAAATTACAAACCTATACTGCTGTATGTGAGTGGTGAAGCTGGATCAGGGAAAACAGTCTTAATCAAAACCATCAGCAAGTTCCTTCAACAATTGACAAACAACAAACTGTCAGCTGTTGTAACGGTCACCACAGGTTTAGCTGCCTACAACATAGGCGGTGTCACTTTATACCGATTACTACTGCTTCCAGTAGAGCATCAAAATAAATTAGACTATTACAAACTTTCTGCAGAAGCTGCAATGGAATTACACAGAGTATTAAAACAAATAAAAATGCTACTGATAGATGAAGTGAGCATGGTCTCCAACCTAATGTTGGCTTTGATTCAGCTCAGATTACAAGAAGTACTTAAAAGTAACAACAAAGAAGTCTTTGCAGGGAAACACATTATAGTTTTCGGAGTTCTTCTGCAATTGACACCAGTGAAAGGTGAACCTATTTTTAAAACCCTAGGCCACAAACTCTGCCGGAGAACTGTTGGTAGCATAGGTAATGTTAACCTTTGGCAACATTTCCAATACAGAGAATTAACTGAGAACATGCAGCAATCTGCAGATCTCACTTATGCCAACATCTTAAAAAGTATTAGAGTTGGTGTACTATCGCAAGAAGCACAGGTTGTATTGAAGAAACGGCACATTCATGCACTTCATGGCGATAATGCATGTGCAACTGATATTATGGAACAAATAGGGCACAAAAATGTCAATTGTATGGCCTTAATGCCAACTCTTGCAAGCTGTTTCAAATTCAATGAAACAATGTTAAGTAAAGAAATGCAACTAATAATGGAAATTAGCGCCAAAGACAAACTAGACGTACATGGTATGACAGTACCCATGTGTGAGCAAGTCACAACAAGACTAAATAGTTTAGAAAATTCAAACCCCAACAAAGCTGGGTTGGAAAAAATATTAAAATGATGCTTAAATTGTAGAGTAATGCTTAAACGTAACCTTGACGTCGAGCAAGGGCTAGTTAATGGAGCACTAGGTACAGTTGTTGGCTTTCAATCATACCCACGTGACAGCAACATTCAGTTTGTCAACATTTGCTTTGATAAAGTTTCAGAAGTGAAAAGGATAGGGCGCTCAATTGCTCGATTCCTTCTCTTCAAAGAAATGTATGTACGTAGAGAGCAATTTTCTCTAACTCTTGCATATGCAGTTACCATTCATAAATCCCATGGTCTTACCCTAGACAAAGCATTGATAGAAATAGGAAACACAGTCTTTAAAGAAGGCATGAACTACATAGCATTATCACGCTTATGTACACTTGACGGTCTATTGCTAATGAACTTTGATGCATATAAAGTGAAAGCTGATATTCCTTTCATTCTAGAATACAATAGACTGTGTTCACTGTACACCCCTCATCTGAAACAATATCCTGTTCCAGATAAAGTAAAACATGGTAAAAGAAAACTGAATGAAACAGAAATGCAACGGAATCTAACAGCAAATTCATCAAAGAAAAGAAAAGAAGCTAAAGTTTCAGCAATGACCACAAACAAAGAAGAACCTATTAGGGGATGTAAAGCAGGGCCGTCGGCAAACAAGGAACAGAAATTCCGAAAAATGCACTCAGAAACAGAACTAGCTGGTCCATTCAAATTTGCAAATGAAAGTGGGGTAAGTTGCTATGCAAATGTAGCAATGAATATTCTATTTCAATTGCCACCAATTGTTTGCAATATTTACTTGCACAGTACAGACCAATTGTGTTTGCAAATGTTAGTGCTTCATAGAAATGCAACAAGCAATCCTGAAAGCACATACAGTGTTCATAGAATACGGCAAGAATTGGGCGACTGTGCTGGAATGGTGAGATTCACTCTGAACTCACAAGAAGAACCACAAGAATTTCTAATGTACTTATTATTAGTATTGGAAAACAAAAGCATACCTGTAAATGGAATCTTCCAGATTTCGTACATGTGGAAACATACATGCACTCTCTGTAGCAATGTGATACAGGAAGAAATCCCAAATGAGCAATTTGTGTATGTTTCCATACCAAATTGTGAAAGCATTCCTTTTCAGCAACTTGTACAGAATGCAAACCATGGCAGATTATGTACTATTTGCAATTCAGAGAATCGCTCCACCTTACTGATACAATCACATAGTGCCTACATAATACTTATGCTTCTACGTTATAATGCAGATGGTATCAAAAACAACTGCAAACTGACTGGATTCACACACGGTCAAGTGTCACTTGGAAAGAAAAGCTTTACAACAATAGGTATAATCTACCATGCAGGAGCTACAACCAATGCAGGTCACTACACTGCATACATTAAAAAGAATTGTGGATGGTTCGAATGTAATGATAGCACCATTACTCTAAAGCAAAGATTGCCAGCTATTCTTACAAATGCATATTTAATCTTCTTAAAGCCAAATTTTAATAAATGATGTGTACTTCAAGATTGCCAAAAAAGTATGTGAAAGACTATAAACAGTTAGAATACGCCAAAAGGTATCTAACTGCCCAAAAGGATATAACAATGACACAAATAAATGGATATCACAGATTTGTAGGAACAAATGCACATTTACAATACACCTACAGGTATGTAACTGTTGGTAAAAATCGGCAGGAAGACAACAAACATAACATTAATCAGAAAGATGAAGGAAACACTCAAAGGAAGCAAGGAAGTAGTTAGTACCATAGCAAAAGAAGGTTTTATTTTAATCCGACAAGGATTTTTTTTCCCAGACCCAAGGATTAGAAAAGCAAACACAGAAACTGAGCACAATACACAGTACACTGGTTTGTAAACTAAATATGAGGGTCAAAATAAAAAGGTAATCTGTCTATTATGCAATGTGGTAAGTTTTCATAAAATGCAAAGACTAACATACCTTTTTCTTTTAACACAGAAATTAAAAAAGTGATACTTCTGCGAAGTATGAAAAGCATATAAAAAATATATGTGGATTCTGAACAAAGTAAGGAGTAAGTATATTGGCAGTCATTTTCTACACATGCAAATCTACATGTCTAATCTATGGTAGTAATATGCTGCAGTGGCTGGAGGCTGGCCCTTGCATCTTCAGTGTCTAATCTATGACCTACGCCTTACGACCAAAGTACAAAGAGTATACCTAGCCACAACCATTGCTGCATATCAAAACCATGGTCCTTGTAAATTCATTACTTATAAATTTACTGTTGGGACCATCGTCTGCAGCCATGCAGCCAAGACATTAGGGCGTGTACACAACTAGCGCATTACACCACTCCCATATTCACTTATAACTCCACTGATTATGACTTCAGTCTTGGGTGCATGGCCTTTGGGCATGCAGTAAAGACTCTGGGTCCTGGCCAGAAACACCACTGCATATCGGAACCATTGTGCCTTCTCATTTCACTATATACAAAGTTGGTTTTGGGAGCATGGTCATTGCCCATGCTCCCAAAATGCGACGCTCTCCCCACAACCATCTTGATGATGTTTGCATAGTACAAGTGTACCAATAGCTGTGATATGTTGCAGTAGTTTGTAGCCACAGACTACAGAAGTGAGTTTGAGGCCATAGAATTATCAATGTATGGGTGTACAGTATGTCAAATGCACCGTTGCTTACAACTGCAGTGCTTATTACTTTGTTCATATACTCTAGATCCTGGCCACTACTACCACACATATGACATCCATTGTGGCATATAAGTACACTACATACAAATGTGCTTTTGGGGGAATGACCTCCGGCCATATACCCATGATTGCAGCCCCTCCCAACAGACGCCTGAGTGATGCACTACCACACCATATCACACCCGTTGTGCCTTGTAAGTACACTACATATAACTGTGCTGTTGGGTGCATGGCCTGCGGCCATGCACTCATGACTGCAGACCCTCCCCACAGCCACCTCACTGATGTTGAATACTGGGGGTGTCTCTGTGGCTCTGAAATGCTTCACTGTTTGTGGGCAGGGCCTAAACCTTAGGTGTATGTCCATACATTTCAATATATGGTTGTGAAGTGGCTTATAACTGCAGTGCTTACAAGTTTCCTTTTGGGTGCATGCTTGGGTGTATGGCATACAGCCTGAAACCATGCACCCGAAACTACACATCTTGGCCAAAACCACTGCACTAGATAAAACCCATGTGGGCTTGTAAGTGAAGAGGTCATAGCGTTGTTGTTGGGTGCATGGCCTTCGGCCATGCACTCAAGACTGCACACACTCCCCACAACCAGGCAATCGATACGCATTACTATGGGTGTATCCATGGGTGTGACATGCAGCAATGTGTGTGGCCAGGGCCGAGAGTTTTGGAAGTAAGCCCTTCGGCCTTCAGCCAACAGTCATGCATCCAAGACTCAGGGCCCTGGCCACAACCACTGTAGCATGGGACACCCATGGCGGCGTACTAATGAATACAATACCCATAGGAAAAATTAATGCAATTACGGCATGTTGGAAATTTCAATGTTCCCTAACACCACTCGTGTCCTTACAACTCTAACAACTCCCCGTGCACTGCACGGCTGAAATACTGGCCTTATTGGACCCCTCATTTTCTGTGCGTACAAGGAGGCCATAGAACATACGTCATGAAGAGGTTAGAACTTTGTTATCGGGTACATGGCCTTCGGTCGTGCACCCAAGAGTGCAGGGTCTCCCCACAAACACCTCAGTGATGTGTGATAGTGGGGGGTTATTCTATAAGTGTGGTATCCTTCACTGCTTCTGGCCAGTGCTTCACTCCTGGCTGTATGTCCATAGATCTTACATGGGATGGGTTTGCAGTGGCTTGCACGTCCAGTACTTACAATTTTGTTGTTGGGTGCACCCAAAACTGCACACACTCCCACAATTTAGCAATCGATACGCAATACTACGGGGGTATCCATGGGTGTGACATGCTGCTGTGGTTGTGGCCAGGGCCTACAGTCTTGGAAGTAAGGACTTCGGCCTTCGGCTGACGGCCATGCACCCAAGACTCTAGGCCCTGGCCACAACCACTGTAGCATGCCACACCCATGGCGGCGTACTAATGAATATAATAATACCCATAGGAAAAAGCATTGCAATTATGGCATGTTGTCAATTTCAATGTTCGCTACCACTACGCGTCTCTTTACAACAGTAAGATGTTTCCTGTACACTGCATGGACTGAAATGCTACCGTTATTACACCCCTCATTTTCTGTGCGCACAAGGTGGCCATAGAAAGTACATTGTGAAGACCGACCCCCAGAACAAATGCATTGATCACCCATGTCTTACTGTCTGACCATGTCCCAACGCTCTGTGACACAGCAAAAGAGTTTTATAAATATAGCATGTGTACGCTGGTTGTTGCTCCGCTATCGGCGGATCCCAGATGTCGGGCGCAGTCAAACAATCTGACGCAGAACACGTCTCGCAGCAGCCAATCGGCAGAGACATCGCGTGTCCGCGGTCATGACGCGACCCCATTAGCCAATCGTTATCTTGTCCGTGGAGCGAACAGGGAAGTGTGACCGCGGAGCCGACATAGATATCACTCAATTTTTTAGGCATACTTTTTGGTAGTTTTAAAGAAAAATACTGCATGGATTGTCACCAAATTTGCAAATGCACTCTTTCTGGACCAAGCCCCTATACCTGCCGCAAATTTCGTGAAAATCCGTCTAGCGGTTTGACTTGTAGCCGTGCGCAAAGTTTTCCCCCCATTCAGTCTATGGGAAAAAAAGACGTTTTGGAACCCCCTCCCAATAACTTTTCCCTCCCTGGACCAAACATCACCGAACTTTGCAAAACAATTCAAAGTGGCAAATATACTTTTTTTTGCAAAGTTTGGTGAGGATTCGTCCAGGGGGAGCGGAGTTTAAGCCGCCCGAAAAGTGCTCTTCCTATGGAAACAGCAACTTAACCATAACTACACTGCCACTACTGTGGCCGTGTAATATATATATATATATATATATATTATGTGAGCTACTTGGCTGTGGCCAGAGCCATGTGGCTCTTTGTTTCTGGAGTTTCTGGCTTTCTTGTTCAGGCTTCTTAAAAGAACAGTCCAGTCAAGATTTTATACAAGTGTAACATTTTGTTCAGTGACCCTAAATAAGAAAGAATAGGAATAACAAATAGTCTTTCTCGAATTCTATACCATAATTGTTAGACTTATTAAAGGTTTATTTTAGGCACACTACAGGGGGTGAGTCAAGGATTTAGTCTGTTCTTCAACCCTTCAACTCAGCCTTTCATCCTTCTGAGGTCTATAAATGAGTACCAACACAGGTTGGGTGATATTGTATGTATATTTGTTCTATATAAAGCGCTTAAGAGTAAGTGCTATATAACAACGCAACATTAACATTTGGCCTTGGACGTCTGCTTGCATTCACAGTAATTTGGTAATATGGACCTATACACATTGATCTTAATGACACATATGGCGATCCATTCTTGTATGAAATGTATATCACATTACAGTGATATCGTAACCATATTTTTTGTAGTGCACTTGCTGTGTGGTGCCATTTTCTGTTTTGTCAAGAGTTGAAAGGTCATGTTCCACCGTTCCCGTGATGTCACTTCGGAGTTGGGGTCAAATGACATCACCTTCTGTAATGTCATCAAGGGGCAAAGGTCATGAGATGTCACTTCCGCTACCTCTGGCATTTTGGTGAAATGACGTGCCTGAAAAAGCAACACCTGTTTGTGACAATGGCTTCCCTCGCGGGTCTGTTTTAGTTAATCTGGCGTGGGATCACCAGAGTGTCTTTTCATAGTCATCCGATAATGCGTCATGTTGTGCGATTTAAATTTAAGGAACGCAAGACAGTAAACTATATTTGACTATTCTTTTAAATATTTTTTTTTAATGACTTTCAAGTAAAGCAAAAAAAAAAAATCAGGTTACTGATATGCCCACACTCGGATACGCTACAGATCGTTTGTTAAACAGCGTCGGATCATGAGTGTGTGAAGAACGTGTATGTGTTCGCCCTCGCAAACGCGTATGATTGGACTAAGTGGCATTGAATGGCTTCACATTAAATGATACACTGTTGGGTAGAACCTCGCCTAGTTCACCAATTGAAGTCTATGGTTGCTGGCAGGTCAGGGTGCACGATCTGAACAGGCCGTGTGAGGGACACGTTTCAGCGAACAGGAGGTGTCCCTTCATCACAGGAAGTAAACCCACTTCCATAGATCAGGGGTCCCTTATCATTTACCCCCACTGCTGCAAGGTGAGCTCACTTCTGATCCCCAAAGACTTCCCATTGTGTTCTGGAGATCTGCCATGCCAGCATCAGAAAAGCATTCCAATTGCCTCTGACACTCACCCGTGGGCATGCACAATATCCAAGATCCAGTGCAGAGACAACACAAAACTACCACAAGGAGCTGGGTGTAGCTCCAGGTGAGAGATTCAATTAAAAAGAAATGATGGACCAACGCTGTAAAACCTTAGTCCAGCCCAAAACTCACATAGGTGCTTCCACCTAGGACAGTCAGTCACAGCATCTCACTCAGTCCCACTTACAGGTGCAGACCCACACCAGGAGGTCAGCCCCAGGCCGGGGTGCACAGGGATATACAGAATCAAAACTCTGGACAAGCAGGGTGGGTGCTTTGCGTCATACCTGATTGCAGGTGTTTGGAGGAGGTTGTAGAGCAAGGACGAAGTGTGGAGTTGTAGAGCCAGGGCATAGTTGGGAGGAGGAGGTTAGAGAGTGTGTTGTATTTGGGAGAGGTTAGAGGCAAGAGTGGGTAGATGATCACTAAGGATAAGATTGTGTCAAGTAATCTGGAGTTGACTGGTAAAACATACCAGAGGATGGTTGGGAAACATCTGTGGGAGGGTGGTGAAGATATCAGAGGGAGTTGGAAAACATCTGGAGAAGGCTGGGGCAATATGCAACGATGAGGCTGAGAGGTAGCTGAAGGAAGTCGGTAAAAGACCACAGGAGCAGATTCAGAGACTTCCAGAGGAGGTTAGACATCAACAGAGTTCCATAGCTAGTAGGACCAGGACGGTTTCTATGGGCACGCTGGGTCCAAGGCAGTGAGGCCCTACCACCAAGGTGCCCTGCCCACAGTGGATAGAGTTATTATATGATATGAGGCGTCATTTATAACACACCTGTATGCAACTGTATGAGAATGCAGCATGGACATGAGTAGGAGCAGGACAAGATCAGGAGTAATGAGGAGGTGCAAATGATAGGTACCAGGACCCTGAGAGTGGGATGTGGCAGCGAACCTCAAATGGACCCATTTAGGGAAGAAGAAAGATGAATGGATTCCTTAAACCTGTTACTGAGAATCCAAACTCTCGAGATGAATTAAGGATATCATCACAAGGCCTGGTAGTTCCTTAAACTAGGGGTTGAGATATGATAAGGATGTAATCACAGGGTGCTGGAAATCCTCAGCCCAGAACTGACATTTGAGGAGAAAGTGGTGCTACTGTCTACAGCTGGTCAAAGAACACAGCAGTGTCTGCCGAGTGGAGAGAACATCTTTGAGCGGTGTGCTACTTTTTCATTACTTTCACTTTAACTTGCAGAGAGACAGGGAGAGCTGCTTTATGTTAAAAAAGGGTCTATTTGCGTATGGCCTTTCTGTGGACCCCACATGGGGATATGACAGGCCACAGAACATTCTGGCTCTAACAAGGATTCCTCTGCCTTACCAAGGTCCAGAAAGTCCTCTTGACTGGGTTCTGGGGTCAGATTCACTTTGCTTTGGCATATAAGTAGGCTTTCAGACAACCTTTTGTAAATCCCACTCTGACACCATATGGCCATGTGAGATCCACAAAGAGTGCAGACACTGAAATTTGTATACATTTTTTTTCAACACTAACAAAAGCAATAGCTACTGTGTAGCTTCAATAATTCATAGTTCAACAAAGTCTTTCAAACCAGACTTAATAGTCTGAAAAAAGGCGCCTTTTCGAAAGTTTGTAAAGGTTTTTGGGGTAACTGTCCAAAACTCAGTCTCTTGGTCAATGTTTACAAACAATGTCCTACAGGTCATCTAAATAAATACAGTGGGCATGTTATCACTTCCAGTCCATATAGCCATTGCTGTATCTTGTCCACAAGGTTAAACCATAGCGCTAGCTTAACAACCATGGCAAGGAAAACCACACTGGCCATGTGACCCCAGTTTGCTCAAAGAGGCCTTCAGTGGGCAAATCATCTCCCTTTTCTTGAGCCCTGATTTCTACCCTTTGCCTTCCTTCACTGAGTCTGCACTGCTCCTGTCCCTTCTTGTTGTTTATCCCACCAGACTCTACCCCTTCAGATCCAGGCTTCACCGGTAGACATGCCTTGGGCAAAATGCACCTTCCTGTATATTTCTCGTCTGATTTATTCCGACACCACTAGTCTTCTCCCCATCCTCATGATTTCCAGTTGCGTATAGCTCAGTGATTGAAGTGGGTGGGAGCGGTTGGGAGTGGTGCTCCTCTACTTAAAAAAAATAATTGTACTGTTCCGATACTTTTATTTTAAGAATACATCGTTCCAGAAGGGTTTAGTTTTAAAACCAAAGTGTAGGAAGAAGTTTAAACTTGAGTGCACTGAACATTATCTTAAACAGCAGGTTTGTTTATTTTTGGCTTTGAATTTTGCGTGGGAGGGGGCATGGTGATTGGGTTTGGGGGAAGTGGGAGCAGGTCAGCAGGGAAAATAGTTTCACGTGTTCTTTTCGTACACTTTGACCACTGCTCTAGCTGATTTTCATTGGCCCCCAACTGAGGTTCACCCCCCGTCGTACTACTTTTTCCAATCTCTGTTCTTCTCCTCCTGACTTCATTTTCTGTTTTCCACTTTCTGCTGTCTGCAATTCTTCACCTTTCTCTGCCTCTTCCTCTCCTAAATCCACCATCTTGTGTTATCCTACTTTCTCCATCTGTTGTTCTCTTTCTGCGTTTCTTTCTTAGCTTCCCTCTTATTATAATTCTACTCCACTCCTACCACTTGTTCTCAACTCCCCTTCTCCATGTAACTCTCTCTACCATTGCCAAGTCCTCCTTCTTCCTCCACCTCCAATATTCCTTGGTCTGCTGTTCTTGACCTGCTCTTCTCCTCATTCCACCCTATGATGTTCACCTTTTACCACCTGCTGGCTGGTCCCCACCTTCCTCCACCTGCTCTTCTCATTCACTCCTATGATGTTTTCCTTTGATTGCCTGCTGGTCTCCACCTTCTCTTTTCCTCATTCCACCCCATGATGCTCTCCTGTTACCACCTGCTGGTCTCCACCTTCCTCCACCTGCTCTTCTCCTTGGTCCACCCCATGATGCTCTCCTATTACCACCTGCTGGTCTCCACCTTGCTCCACATGCTCTTCTCCTCATTCCACCCTATGATGTTCACCTTTTACCACATGCTGGCTGGTCCCCACCTTCCTCCATCTGCTCTTCTCCTCATTCCACCCCATGATGCTCTCCTGTTACCACCTGCTGGTCTCCACCTTCCTCCACCTGCTCTTCTCCTCAGTCCACCCCATGATGCTCTCCTGTTACCACCTGCTGGTCTCCACCTTCCTCCACCTGCTCTTCTCCTCATTCCACCCCATGATGCTCTCCTGTTACCACCTGCTGGTCTCCACCTTCCTCCACCTGCTCTTCTCCTCATTCCACCCCATGATGCTCTCCTGTTACCACCTGCTGGTCTCCACCTTCCTCCACCTGCTCTTCTCCTCATTCCACCCCATGATGCTCTCCTGTTACCACCTGCTGGTCTCCACCTTCCTCCACCTGCTCTTCTCCTCATTCCACCCCATGATGCTCTCCTGTTACCACCTGCTGGTCTCCACCTTCCTCCACCTGCTCTTCTCCTCATTCCACCCCAAGATGCTCTCCTGTTACCACCTGCTGGTCTCCACCTTCCTCCACCTGCTCTTCTCCTCATTCCACCCCATGATGCTCTCCTGTTACCACCTGCTGGTCTCCACCTTCCTCCACCTGCTCTTCTCCTCATTCCACCCCATGATGCTCTCCTGTTACCACCTGCTGGTCTCCACCTTCCTCCACCTGCTCTTCTCCTCATTCCACCCCATGATGCTCTCCTGTTACCACCTGCTGGTCCCCACCTTTCTCCACTTGATGTACTCTCTTATCCCCTGCCCTTGTCTCCAACGACTACCACGCATTCCCCTTATTCTTCACCCCCCTTCTGCTCGTAACTCCTCATAACTCTGTCACAATGGCAACTAGCTGCAAACTCTCCCCCCTCCTTCTTCACATGTCTGCACTGGCCCCTTTCCTGACATACCTTTTATCCCTGGTCTGCTTCACCCCCGGAGTTGAACTTGGGATTTTTATCTGTGTATTATTATTTTCTTGGGGTTCCAATTCGTCATATCTGAAAAGTTGCATCCGCATGGAGGGTGCGCCACGGCAATCACATACAATCTGCCATTTTGCAATTGAGTTGAGTGCTTTCCCGCGCATGCGCGTGCAGGTGATGCTGGGGTGGAGCAGCGGCTCATCCCTCCAGATGGGACGTAGTCACAAGTGAATGCCTCAGTGTCTTCACCTGCGACCCCATTGCCATTCCTCATTGGGCACCATAATGCCTGCCTCGAGATACATGAAAGGTCACACCCACGCCGGGCTGAATACCAGGAATGAAGGTTGCAGTCTGGGATCACTCACAAAATCTTCCCATTTAAACATCATACCCTCTGCACCAAGACACGTGAGTCTGCAACCTGCGGCTCGCCACATATTCTGGACTACAACTCCCATGATCCCTCACCATTGACTATTGTGGCTCCTGCTGATGGGAGTTGTAGTCCAAAACGTCTGGAGAGCCAAAGGTTGCTGACCACTGGAAGCACATATACAGGCCGATTCATGGAATAATTAGCGCGGCGCAAGTGGCCAAAAACGTGCGAATCGCAGTGGAATAGCGAAAATCGCAGTGGAATAGCGAAAATCGCACGAAAAGCAGCGCACATCGATTCATGGAAGGCCGTGCGCGAGAAAACCATCGGACGTGCGATAAGAAAGTGCGCGGCGCACGTTGGCGCACAGGCCATCTAACGGCATGCGCCAGGTCACAGCGAAAATCGCACAGTCCACAGCGAAAATCGCACATAGCGCGGCGCACGCAACAAAAGTAGGCGGAACACGGGGCGTAACACTCGGAATGGGGAACAACTTGCCAAAATGTGGGCGTCACGGGGGAAGCACAGGGTAAAAGTGCGCAGAACGCCCACACGCTCACCTACAACACGTATTCATGGAATAGAATAGGTCAAAAAAGCGCACGCTCAAACCAGCGCACAGGCACAAACACGACCGCCACAAGAAAGCAGGCGGTAGCGTCTCAGCGGCTGTAAGAAATGTGCGCCAAAAGGTGCGCCAACAAATAGCACCCATATACTGCCATGATGAATGTCCTATACTGTGGCCCTCCAGGACAAATGAGGTGCAAAGGGGTACCCACAAACACGGACACGCTGACAAAAAATACGTGTGCGCGGGAAGTCTCACACACGATTTGGCCGGGTACGTGGATTTCAGGGGTGCGGGGGAAGGTCCACACGCGATTCCATCAGGGTAGGTGTATTTCAGGGGTGCGCGGGAAGTTCCACACGCGATTACAGCAGGGTACGTGTATTTCAGGGGTGCGCGGGAAGTTCCACACGCGAATAGCCTGGGCGCGTGTATTTCAGGGGTGCGCGGGAATTTCCACACGCGATTCCAGCAGGGTACGTGTATTTCAGGGGTGCGCGGGAAGTTCCACACGCGAATAGCCTGGGCGCGTGTATTTCAGGGGTGCGCGGGAAGTTCGACACGCGAATAGCCTGGCCGCGTGTATTTCAGGGGTGCGCGGGAAGTTCCACATGCGATTACAGCAGGGTACGTGTATTTCAGGGGTGCGCGGGAATTTCCACACGCGAATAGCCTGGCCGCGTGTATTTCAGGGGTGCGCGGGAAGTTCCACACGCGATTACAGCAGGGTACGTGTATTTCAGGGGTGCGCGGGAATTTCCACACGCGAATAGCCTGGCCGCGTGTATTTCAGGGGTGCGCGGGAAGTCCCACACGCGATTACAGCAGGGTACGTGTATTTCAGGGGTGCGCGGGAAGTTCCACATGCGAATAGCCTGGCCGCGTGTATTTCAGGGGTGCGCGGGAAGTTCCACACGCGAATAGCCTGGGCGCGTGTATTTCAGGGGTGCGCGGGAATTTCCACACGCGAATAGGCTGGGCGCGTGTATTACAGGGGTGCGCGGGAAGTCCCACACGCGATTACAGCAGGGTACGTGTATTTCAGGGGTGCGCGGGAATTTCCACATGCGAATAGCCTGGCCGCGTGTATTTCAGGGGTGCGCGGGAATTATCACACGCGATTTGGCTTGGTACGTGTATTACAGGGGTGCGTGCAAAATTACACACGCGATTAGGCTGGGTGGGTCCTGTCACCCTCGACGGCCCCTGCAGGCAGCCCACAAAACAGGGGACTACCCTGCACACCTGCTCATGTCTCCCACCACCCCCACCCCCCCAGTCACCAGGGGCAGCCTCCACCAGGCCCCCACACATGTCTCCCACCACCCCCACCCCCCAGCAGTGCAGGGGCAGCCTCCACCAGGCCCCCACTCATGTCTCCCACCACCCCCACCCCCCACCATCCAGGGGCAGCCTCCACCAGGCCCCCACACATGTCTCCCACCACCCCCACCCCCCAGCAGTGCAGGGGCAGCCTCCACCAGGCCCCCACTCATGTCTCCCACCACCCCCACCCCCCACCATCCAGGGGCACCCTCCACCAGGCCCCCACCCATGTCTCCCACCACCCCCACCCCCCCGCCACCAGGGGCACCCTCCACCAGGCCCCCACCCATGCCTCCCACCACCCCCACCCCCCCGCCACCAGGGGCACCCTCCACCAGGCCCCCACCCATGCCTCCCACCACCCCCACCCCCCCGCCACCAGGGGCAGCCTCCACCAGGCCCCCACCCATGTCTCCCACCACCCCCACCCTCCCGCCACCAGGGGCAGCCTCCACCAGGCCCCCACCCATGCCTCCCACCACCCCCACCCCCCCCGCCACCAGGGGCACCCTCCACCAGGCCCCCACTCATGTCACCCACCACCTCCACCCCCCCAGTCACCAGGGGCACCCTCCACCAGGCCCCCACTCATGTCACCCACCACCCCCACCCCCCCAGTCACCATGGGCACCCTCCACCAGGCCCCCACTCATGTCCCCTATCACCCCCACCCCCCAGCCACCAGGGACACCCTCCACCAGGCCCCCACTCATGTCACCCACCACCCCCACCCCCCAGCAGTGCAGGGGCAGCCTCCACCAGGCCCCCACCCATGTCTCCCACCACCCCCACCCTCCCGCCACCAGGGGCAGCCTCCACCAGGCCCCCACCCATGCCTCCCACCACCCCCACCCCCCGCCACCAGGGGCAGCCTCCACCAGGCCCCCACTCATGTCACCCACCACCCCCACCCCCCAGCACTGTGGGGAACCTGCCAGCAGGCCCCCACACATGTCCCCCTGGCCCCAGGTCCTGACGATACACAATCATGGCAGTAATGGCCAGCATACCCAGCACAAACACCCAGGCAAGGATTGCATCCACCCACATAGTGAATGCAATCACATGACACAACCCCAATGCCAAGTATGCAAAAGAACACATGTCCGTCACACACACATACACAATGGGTGCAAGTGAATGTCAAAACCCATATCATGACATGTAACAAACCAATGAGAAAATAACACAAGTGTAAGAAAATATAGAAAATGTATTAAATACCAAAAATAAGTGAACTTTTCAAACATACAACGATGTGGCTAAGTAAATAAATGGTCCATGTCCGAGAACAAAAGTGATAAACAAAAAAACAAAGGAATAAAAAATAAAAATGATTTTGTCCAAAGCAATATCATGTCATAGGAAATTAATGAAAAACCATTACGTCATGGTGAAAACAATAAGAAATTAAAAAAATGTATCTCCCAAAAAAACAAACTATATACAGGAATGTTCCAGGGTCCATGAGCCCAACACCAAAAATGAAACCTACCACTAACTAATGAAAAATATATGTACAAAAAAGTGGCCATTGTCCGAGCGGTCCAAAATAATAAAAATAAATAAAGGAAACCTAGCACTAACTAACTAAATAACTATACACAAAGGCAGCGGGCAAGTCCTGCGGCTCACTTGGTGATGTTGCTGGCCAGGGCATCATCGAACTCCATGTCGATGTCCTGGAGGCGGGACTCTGTCCTGGCCCCGAGGTCTCGCAGGGACAACCCCATGTCCACCTCAAACTCCCTGCGAGCTTCCTCGAGGCACTCAGCCCGCCTCAATGCCTGACGCATGGAGAACTCCGCCCTGACCATGGCGAGCCGCTCCTCTTCCGCCCGCTGCCGCTCCGCACCTATCCGCTGGCCAAACTCCTCCCACACGGAACACACCACCATCCCAGGGTTGCCCTGCCCTCCGGCCGATGCCTGCCCCTCTGATCTTGATGGCCCCGAGCCATGATGCCTCCCACGTCGAGCCCGCTGCTGCCTCCGACGCCACTGCCTCTGCCAGCACGACGGCATCCAGGCTGATGGAAACCACCGACGCCGTCGTGCACGTGCCCTGCCCGATGATGCCGTCACATCTTCCATCTGCTGGGGTCCACTTGCTGTGTTGTCCACCCCTGCTGGACCTCCGACTCCCAACTGTGGCAGGGATGGGATCCCCACTGAGCTGGCTGCATTGGTCGGGGCAGGTCCACAGTGGGCCCTGGTGGCATCTGGGCCGGAAGACGGCAAGGAGAACGACCGGTGGATAGCCTGCACAGAGGAGGAGAGGGCCGTCAGATTGGCCAACACATGCAGGAAACCCCCGAACATGGCCGATCCCAATTGGGCCACGTCGGCACGGTGCACTTCGTGATGACGTGCGTGCTCCTCCCGGGAAGCACGCACGTCATCACGAATCACAGCCGTGCGCATCGCGACCCCAATCAGGACCTTCTCCACGCGGCCAGGGGTTACCACGTCCGCAGGTGGAGGGGAGTCAGGTGACATGGACATCCCCACTACCTGCGGACGGGCCTGGGACGGGGCATCCCTGCTGGTGCATGGTGGTGCACTCACAGGGTCAGGGACAGTGACATGCACAGGCCCCTCCACGGTGACCTGTGCTGCCTCCTGCCCCTGGCCCTGGACTGCACCACTTGCACCAGCAGGGATGCTCCCATCAGGCCCCATGTGTGCACCAGTGTCGGCCTCCTCCTCCTCTGTGCAAACCACCAACCTGGATGGCTCCTCACCGTCTCCCGCCGTAGCAGGCCCCTGTGGGGGCTCACCCACCCCTTCTGCTGCAGCCGTGGGGGCATCCCCGCCGCCTTGCTCCACAGCGCCGTCTCCGCCCTCTTCTTCACTAGCCGCTGCGTAGAGGGAGACAAAGGACACAAGCATCAGGCTACTGTACAATGGTCCCCTAGACAGGAAGCAATAGCAGATGAGCACCACTGTCAAAGTACACTTCCATCATGTCCCTCCACAACACATGGGTCAGTCCAGGCAAAACACACACAGTAACAGGCATGGTGCATGCAATGGACATTTCCATGCATGTCCAATGGACTCTTGAAACATTCAATGATATGTAACTCACATGCATCATGGCTCATGCATATCACATGCACACACTTCACCTCAGTCACATCCATCTGGCCCCAAACACACCGAACACAGGCGAAACAAGGGTAAGTTGGGTGCGTCACTGAATCTGTGCATTGTCACACACAAGCATCCATGCCATGCACAAGTCACAGACACGCAGGTCAGGCACACAGACATGGCTACCATATATGTACCTGGCATCAGCACCCATCCTTCACCCCCATCCATGTCCAGGTACAGAGACTGGCATGCTCTCATGTCCAAAATCTGCATAGGGCTCCCCATGCCGCATTTCAAC
The DNA here is from genome assembly GCF_040938575.1 of Ambystoma mexicanum. Taxonomy (NCBI): domain Eukaryota; kingdom Metazoa; phylum Chordata; class Amphibia; order Caudata; family Ambystomatidae; genus Ambystoma; species Ambystoma mexicanum. The sequence goes on from NC_090931.1 coordinate 25,207,882, forward strand.
ACATGCAACAACCATGTGGGTCACACATCACTGGTCGCACATGCATTACCATGATGACCCTGCACACATACATGCATACATGGCCCATGGCACACATACAGGCAAGTATCATAGAACCAGCACACCGCAACATGCCCTGTCTCACACAGTAATGCTTGGACACATACCGCTCAACTCCAGACGGGCCTCCCTCTCAAGGACCTGGGCGTGGAGCGCTGGGCGTACGCGTTCCAGGACCCTCTTCTGGATGGAACTCATGCAGCCCCGGCCCCCCTCCACGAGGCGCCGGGCCTTCACAAGGGTCCTGGACCTCAAGTCCTCCCAGCGCTTCTTGATCTTCTGGACGTTGCGGGTTGCCACCCCCTCCACGTTGATGGCAACCACACAGTCGGCCCAGATCCTCTCCCGTCCTTCCTTGCTGGCGCGGGACGATCCAAAGAGGGCATCATACTGCCCCAGGACATGCTCCACCAGGACACCAACTTCGGTGGCAGTGAAGCTGGTGCCCCTCTGCCCCTCTGGCCTGGGGTTGCCACTGGTGCCAGATGTGGAAGTGCCCGACATGGCAACCCCAGAGGCAGGTGTGGGTGGGCAACTGGGTCCTGGGGCTGGGCTGTGGAGCGATGTAATCCCAGTTGGGAGTCTTCAGTTCCAGCAGGGGTGGACACAGCAACTGGACCCCTGCAGATGGCTGATGTGCAGGCACCAAATGGCAGGGCACGGTGGCAGCAGGCAGGCAGGCAGGCAGCAGCAGATAGCACGTGGGAGGCTGCTCGGGGCACTGGGGGGCAGTAACTCGGCCTTCTGGGCAGGAGCGTGGTGTTCTGTGTGTTTTCGGGTGGCCAGCTTGATACGGAGTGATTTGGCACGTGAAAATCCTGCACGTCAGCGTGAAATCCGAGGAAAGGCCCTTAGCGCGTAAGCGCGTCAGCACGCATACGCGATTCTATTAGACCAGAGTCCCTCAGCGCGTAAGCGCGTCTGACGTGACCCGCACGGGCGTTCCCCACTCAGCAGGTGTTTGACGGAACACACGTGGAAATACTGCACGTCAGAGTGTCATCGCGTGATTGGCCTATGTACGTGTATTTCATTGCGTGTAATTGGACAAAAGTGCGCGTACACGCGATTGGCCTATGTACGTGTATTTCAGGGGTGCGCGGGCACTTACACACGCAAGTACGTCAGCGCACCTGTATGCCTGCTGCATGGGAATTTCCACACGCTATTGGAGTGGGAACTAGATTCCAGGGGTGCGCGGGTCACACGCTCGCCTAGAACACGCGCAAAGCATTAATTTGCGCACTTTTCAAATAACAAGCCAGATGCCAGGATGAACATACCGTTCCTAGCAGCAGTGGCAGTGGGCTACCAAAGGAGGAGGAGGAGGAGAGTCAGGGCCAGAATATTCACACCCAGAACCAGCCTTTTCGGGATGCCTGATGACCAGGTGTATGGAAGGTACAGGTTTCCACCACACATAATACTGGACCTGGTGAGTGAGTGGGAGGATGACCTCACATCACCCACCCTGTGCGCTCAAGCACTCAGCCCCCTGGAGAAGGTCCTCAATGTACTGCACTTCTTAGCCACTGGATCATTTCAGCGGACAAGTGCCATAGTGGGTGGGGTGTCACAGGCCACCCAGTCACGCTGCCTACACCAGGTCTTGGACATCATCACTGCACGCCCATCAGTCCGCAGGCACATATACCTGCCCAGAACACCTGCTGAAAGGCATGCTGCCGCCCTGGATTTTTACGGAGTGGCACGATTCCCCAAAGTGCTAGGTGCCATCGACTGCACCCATGTGGCTCTACGTCCCCCCAGGGCATCTGAGCACATCTATAGGAACCGCAAGCACTGGCATTCCATCAACGTGCAGGTAGTATGTAATGCCAAGGGAATCATCACCTCAGTATATGCCAACTATCCCGGGTCCACCCACGACATCTTCATTTACCGAATGTCCACCCTATGCCGGGACATAGATGCTGGGCGGCATGGCGATACATGGCTTCTCGGTGAGTATGTATGCCACTGCACATGCATGCATGTTGGATACTGAGCAAGGTCACAACCCCACCAATGATACCAATCACCACCTCCACAGGGGACAGTGCCTACCCTCTCAGCCCCCACATGATGACGCCAATTCGGAACCCCACCACGCCACCCGAGGTAAGATATAACACAGCCCACATTACAACCCGGGGCATAGTGGAGCGCACATTCAGAGTGCTAAAGTCACGCTTTCGCTCCCTTGACCGTTCTGGCGGGCAGCTGTTATACGCTCCCCCAGTAGTGTGCAGGATCAAAGTGGCAGCATGTGTCCTGCACAACGTTGCAACACGCCGGGGCCTGCCCGTGGACATGGTGGTGGCCCCACATCCCCAACCACATGCACAGCCGCTGCGCATGGGAGGGGAAAGGGCACGAGGGGAGGCAGCCCGTACACAGCTAGTGGCTAATTACTTCACATAGTATTCACTCCCCTGTGGAGTGCACACTGGCCTGGCACATTCCATCTGACAATCAATGATGACTCAACCTGACACTGATCCTGAATGTCTGGAGATTCAACCGTGAAAAGCATATCAGCCTGAGATTGTTCACCTGGAAGTGTTACAATGTGTGCATCCCTACCCACACACAACACCAATGCAGTTTTGTGAAGGAACACATTCAAGCAGCCAAAATTAATACCCACTTGCTAAATGCGACAAGAGGACAGTGCCATGTCACCCAACCCATCCCCAGCACCGCCACACAACACACCGTGCCATGTCATGCTATGTGCAGGTAAACAAAGTAATCCCCACAACGTGACAAGTGTTGCGATGTACAGTGTCCCCAATTGAAACTTCCTACACCTGAAATGCTCACTGTAATGCAGGACAAACAACATACTTGAGCACGTACTACCATAACCATGACTTCAGTAATGTAATAAATCAGTTGTCTCACCACCTGGATATGCCTGCACTCCCACCACTTCCAACTGAACAGTGTTGGTGCCATGTAGAGTTGTAGGTGCACTGCTGCCAACAAGGACCCCATCTCCAGACTAGAGGGCCTTGTGTAGACATGAGGAAGGGACCTGCAAATTGGGAGGCAGACACAGATGATGAGTTACACATCAATGCAACATGCAGTGTACAACACAACAGCAATATGCACTAGGAATGTATACACAGTATTGACTAGACTACCCACACATGTAGTGGGAGTCCAATGTCACCATGTACTTCAATGTCACTTGGGCACACCCTTTGCAAGCCCATGGAAACGGGAAGCAGGAGGGGTGTGTGTGACTCAAACCCAGGCATCTGAACCTAATACATGACAAGCCTGCATGTGCCCAGCCACAATGCAGCGTATGCCCACAGGAACCACGGAAGCCAACAATTTGTCCCAAAAAAATTGGGACAAATATAAAAATAAAAATAAAAATTAAAATTAAAAAAAAATAAAAAGAAAAAGAAAATCAAAAATGGCCATTAAAGGGCCCGGGGGGGTTGGGGAGGCCACCCAGGAGGTCCGAGGTCAGGGTGCACACCAGAAACCACCTGTGTGGATCCTGGGAAAAAAAAACACCTCCATGGGCTCATGGCCCACACGGCTACCCTATTGTGGTAGTATCACTGCTGTCGCTATTATCACCCTGTGCAGCTGCATCCGGAGGTGGTTGCACTATGGGAGGCAGCCCACGCAAGGCCCTACTCTGTTCCTCCATGGCTGCAAGCATGCGGGTGTGGTAGGTCTCGTTCTGGAGGATGAGGGTGCGGAGGTCCCCATGCAACAACTCACGGGATGCCCGGACCTCCGCCCTCGTTGCTTGTATCTCAGCTGAGAGCGTACGGGTGAGACGCTCCAGCTTCTGTTCTGTCCTTTGGTGTGTTGAAGCCTCTAGCTCAACAAGAGTCGTCCTGAGTTGATGTAGCTCCTGCCTCAGGGCTTCCCTGTGGCCCTGGGACTCTATGGAGATGGCCTCCTGCAGAGTCGCCAGTGCCGCCCGCCTGTCCCTGTTGGACGCCAACATGTCCTCCCTGTGTGACTGGCAGATGGAGTCGGTTGCCTGCTCTAGTCGCTCCATCAGCCTTTCAGGGGGGACAATGGAAGTGGCCACCCTATCCATGGCCTGAGCCATCATCTCGGATGATGCTGCCTGTTGGGTAGCCATACCGTAAATGGATTGCTCCCATACGGTATTGCCAGGTGGCGTACGGCCACCACGTCGGCGGGCACCACACCTGTCTGGGGCAAGACGGACTGCGCCTTGCTGTGCCGGCACTGCCTGAGGCTGCAGGACTGCATTCCCCCTCTGATCTGCTGGCCCAGAAACAGGATCAGATGTCGCGGAGTGTGACCCTGCATCCGTAACCACCAAAGGCCTAGCTGCCAACACTGACATCCCCATTGAGGGTTCTGACCCTGGTGCAGGTGGGTGGGACAGAACAGATTCCCTCGCTGGAACACTCACCTGCGACGGCACGTAGGTCTCATCATCCGAGTCAACAGCTGAGTACAGCTCGGGGGAGGTGCAGCCAGAGACACCCCTTGAGAGCACGACCTGCAGCACTTGTGGGTTTTCACCCACCAGCACACCACGTCCCTCACTGGTGGTTGGTCGGCCCTCGGACCCCTCCTGGCTCTGCACCATCTCCACAACCCCAGCAGTATCAGGTGCGTCTTCTCCTGCAATGACATAATGACAACGAAATGGAAACCCGCATTAGCACCATGTCACACAATGAGGGCTGTGAAACAAGAGAACCAGTACTTGATTGACACATGTCCCACATGACTAAGACCCTCCCATGCATGCACCCTCACTGCGTATGAAGGGCAGGCAAATGGCACACACTCATTACACAAAGATGGAAGATGAACACATTTCATGCATGCTGCCTGGCAGTGGCATCACACATTGCCCTGTGATTGCCAGGTGACACACACATGCCATCACACAGATGGCATGTGCCATTGCTATTGAGTGTAGATGGAGAGGAGGGCAGCACTTATTCATTCTGTCCAGTTCCCACATGCAATAGCTTTTCTAATTCTGACAGGTCTGCTTTATCACCTGGAGCTGCCAGTCCAATATGGTCCAATTGCACAGGGACATGTGTGAACATATGATATCCAGGTAACAAAGTAACTCCACTTTACCATGGCCATGCCATACATGTGACTAGAGGACTGAGGAATGCCTAGTATAAGTGGTGGAATGCATACAATCTGTCTGATTGAACATAGGAAAATAATCAACAATGTAGTGGCAAGGTGACACTTCAAGGCCAACTTGGGTGCTGTTGGGCTAGATGTCTACTGTTGGCAGAAGGGATACTGCAATGGCGAAATGCAGCTGCGCAGGATGTGTTGCATGAAGCACATGGCTGACCCATTCGACTCAGGCGCACACACTCTCACCTGGCACACAAACAGATGCCCTCACACACACACCATGCACATGGATGACACACACATGCATGTGCACTCACCGGACAATGCCTCGCAATCAGGCAGATCTCCCACGCCTTGGATCTGTTCCTCCGTGACGTAGGTCCCAGCGACTGACTCATGTGGAGTGAGTTCCATGTCTTCTACTGGAGACCCACCTCCAGTCACTAGAGTTGCGGCATGACTTGAGGCCAGCTTCTTCTTTGCCCTGCGCTTTAGGTCATTCCAGCGCTTGTAGCAATCATTGGCTGTGCGCCTCACGATTCCAAGGGCACTTACGATGTCCGCAATGGTCTGCCAGTGTGCCTGGCGTTGTGCAGGTGTGGTCTTGGATCCTGCAACAATGACCATCTCGTTATCATGTCCGGACACATACTCGACAAGTGCATTCAGTTCCACATCCGTGAAGCTGGGCTTCCTCGACGGACCGGACTGTGTAGCCGTGTCGGGGGCATCAGCCTGTGCCGGACGAGCACTCTTCCTCTTCCGCTTGGAAGGTGGTGGTGATCCTGAGTGTCCTGCGCCGCTCTGGACACTAGGGGCAGGAGCCCTGGTGGGCTCTGTATCAGGTGTGTGGGATTGCACACTCAGCATGGGAGTTGGTGCAGGCATTGGCTCAAGTGTAATGGTGTCATGGGGAATGTCAGCAGAATGGACTAGGACGGACACTGTCCTGGCTGGGTGTGTGAGAGCTGGGGTGGATGGAGCTGCAGCTGCCCCTGCAGCCTCTCCGCCCTGCCTACTTGGGGCAGCAGATGACCTTGCTGCCCCAGATCCACGTGGCATGATAGCATCAACGTGCACCAGCGCACGTGTCGTAGCCCTGCTGACCTGGAAGTCAGCCATGGAGTCAGCCAGGTCTGGTGCCACAATGGGCTGGTCCAACAAGGGCTGAGCATGGATGGTGTCAGCCACTTCAGCCTCAACGGGAGGGGGGAGGGGGGGGATGATGGGTGCCCTTGACTGGTCCTCCACACATGGGGGGACAGGCTCACCCTGCAAGTTACGACCACGTCCCCTACCGGATCCACCACGGCCACCACTTGTGGCTCTTCCACCTTTGCCACCCTTACGGAATCCTCGCCTCCCAGCCATGGCACTGATATTAATGTGCGTATGGGAGTGGCTGTAGACAATTGTCCTGGGCAATTGGGGGTCAAAGGGGTTGGGTACCAGATGGTAATTGTACCCTAGTGCTCTAGCACGGCTGATTGTAACCCCTGGGGAAAGATGACGGGTCACGCAACGCACAGGAGGCCCAAAAAAGGGAGATGACGTGCACTCAACCCCTCCTAGACCACGTGTGCAGAAAGAAAAACCTGCACTACGCTGTGGCACCCAGTAACACAAGAATGAACGTATGCGTGTCACACGCAGCCTAGAATGACCTCTGAAGGGGTAGGCTACACACGGGGCAAGCACAGAAGTTGGATACGTGCGTGACTCACCGTCTGCCAGGTAAAAGAGCGTGAAAAATGAGCGCGTTTGGCTGGCAATACCCCCGCCAAAAGAAGATGTGTACGCTGTCTGAGAAGACAGGACAACAGTAGAAGGGGACACTGTTTGAGGGAACAGGCCCAGGTAAACCAGTACAAGAGGAAAAAAGAGAAAAAGCTGTCAGAGGTAACAGGGAGTACGAACTGGAAACGCAGTGAAGTAAATCGCGTGTGAAACGACAAGAAGTACAGAATTCACCCACTCGCTCTCCACGAAAAGCACGTACAAGGAAATGGTGTTCTACATGTACCTTATATACAGGCCCACATGTACAGCGTCACTTACGCGGCGTGTACGTTCACCAATCACACGCTTTGTCACTCCTGCGTGTAGATCCATTTTCACCAATCACACGCTTTGTCACTTCTGCGTGTAGATCCATTTTCACCAATCACACGCTTTGACACTGGGACGTGTCACGCAACAATTTCCTGCACGTGCAGGTGACTATAGGCGCGCATATGCTGTTGACGGGTTTACGCGCTAAGGCCCTTTCCTCGATTCACACGCTGACGTGTGGGATTTCACTCCCTATCAGGCTGTCCACGCGTTCACACACGAGAGACCACGCTCCTGGCCAGGAGGCCAAATTACTGCCCCCCAGAGCCCTGAGCACGCTCCCACCTGCCATCTGCTGCTGCCTGACTGCCTGCTGGCCACGTGCCCCACAGTGCTGGTGGGTGGGGGTGTTGGGAGACATGGGTGGGGGCCTGGTGGAGGCTGCCCCTGGTGGCGGGAGGGTGGGGGTGGTGGGAGACATGGGTGGGGGCCTGGTGGAGGCTGCCCCTGCACTGCTGGGGGGTGGGGGTGATAGGGGACATGAGTGGGGGCCTGGTGGAGGCTGCCCCTGGTGGCGGGGGGTGGGGGTGGTGGGAGACATGGGTGGGGGCCTGGTGGAGGCTGCCCCTGCACTGCTGGGGGGTGGGGGTGATAGGGGACATGAGTGGGGGGCTGGTGGAGGCTGCCCCTGGTGGCGGGGGGGGGTGGGGGTGGTGGGAGACATGGGTGGGGGCCTGGTGGAGGCTGCCCCTGGTGGCGGGAGGGTGGGGGTGGTGGGAGACATTGGTGGGGGCCTGGTGGAGGCTGCCCCTGGTGGCGGGGGGGGTGGGGGTGGTGGGAGACATGGGTGGGGGCCTGGTGGAGGGTGCCCCTGGTGGCGGGAGGGTGGGGGTGGTGGGAGACATGGGTGGGGGCCTGGTGGAGGGTGCCCCTGGTGGCGGGGGCGTGGGGGTGGTGGGAGGCATGGGTGGGGGCCTGGTGGAGGCTGCCCCTGGTGGCGGGGGGGGTGGGGGTGGTGGGAGACATGGGTGGGGGCCTGGTGGAGGCTGCCCCTGGTGGCGGGGGGGGTGGGGGTGGTGGGAGACATGGGTGGGGGCCTGGTGGAGGCTGCCCCTGGTGGCGGGAGGGTGGGGGTGGTGGGAGACATGGGTGGGGGCCTGGTGGAGGCTGCCCCTGGTGGCGGGGGGGGTGGGGGTGGTGGGAGACATGGGTGGGGGCCTGGTGGAGGGTGCCCCTGGTGGCGGGGGGGGTGGGGGTGGTGGGAGACATGGGTGGGGGCCTGGTGGAGGGTGCCCCTGGTGGCGAGGTGGTGGATATGGTGGGAGGCATGGGTGGGGGCCTGGTGGAGGCTGCCCCTGGTGGCGGGGGGGGTGGGGGTGGTGGGAGTAATGGGTGGGGGCCTGGTGGAGGGTGCCCCTGGTGGCGGGGGGGTGGGGGTGGTGGGTGGCACGGGTGGGGGCCTGGTGGAGGCTGCCCCTGGTGGCGGGAGGGTGGGGGTGGTGGGAGACATGGGTGGGGGCCTGGTGGAGGCTGCCCCTGCACTGCTGGGGGTTGGGGGTGGTGGGAGGCATGGGTGGGGGCCTGGTGGAGGCTGCCCCTGCACTGCTGGGGGTTGGGGGTGGTGGGAGGCATGGGTGGGGGCCTGGTGGAGGCTGCCCCTGCACTGCTGGGGGTTCGGGGTGGTGGGAGGCATGGGTGGGGGCCTGGTGGAGGCTGCCCCTGGTGGCGGGGGGTTGGGGGTGGTGGGAGACATGGGTGGGGGCCTGGTGGAGGCTGCCCCTGCACTGCTGGGGGGTGGGGGTGCAGGGGGACATGAGCAGGCGTGCAGGGTAGTCCCCTGTTTTGTAGGCTGCCTGCAGGGGCCGTGGAGGGTGTACAGGGAACACCTGTGAGGACCCACCCAGCCTAATCGCGTGTGACTTCCCACGCACCCCTGTAATACACGTACTCAGCCAAATCGCGTGTGATGATTCCCACGCACCCCTGTAATACACGTACCCAGCCAAATCGCGTGTGATAATTCCTGCGCAACCCTGTAATACACGTACCTGGCCAAATCGCATCCCTGTAATACACGTACACAGCCAAATCGCATGTGATAATTCCCGCGTACCCCTGTAATACACGTACCCAGGCTAATCGCGTGTGATAATTCCTGCGCACCCCTGTAATACACGTACCTGGCCAAATCGCATCCCTGTAATACACGTACACAGCCAAATCGCATGTGATAATTCCCGCGTACCCCTGTGATACACGTGCCCTGGCTAATCGCGTGTAAAACTTCCCGCCTACCCCTGTAATACACGTACCCTGGCCAATCGCGTGTTAAACTTCCCGCGTACCCCTGTAATACACGTACCCTGGCTAATCGCATGTAAAACTTCCCGCATACCCCTGTAATACACGTACCCTGGCCAATCGCGTGTTAAACTTCCCGCGTACCCCTGTAATACACGTACCCTGGCTAATCGCGTGTATAACTTCCCGCCTACCCCTGTAATACACGTACCCTGGCCAATCGCGTGTTACACTTCCCGCGTACCCCTGTAATACACGTACCCTGGCTAATCGCGTGTATAACTTCACGCGTACCCCTGATATGCACGTTACCCGCTTTGCGTTCCTTGTTTGGCAGCCCTGTAAACTGGTCCAGGGTTAGCGCAGCCCTTTGCGATGATTTTGCGATTTTGATGGCTTTTCCTTGCGCGAGGGCGTTCTTGGGGGCGTTACTGGCGCTGCTGCAGGGTCGCTGCGATACTCTGCGCCACGGCTGGTTTGGGAGCCTAAAATCCATGAATACGCTGTGCGCGGAAATCGGTTTTAGCGCACGTGCCTGGCGCAGACAATCGCACGCGGACACTCTTCGCCAGCCGCTTGCGACACTTTTCTGCGAAATTCTATGAATTACACTGATAGTATTTTTCCTGTCTCCATTTCTCCATCTTAAAGCACAAATCACAAATCGAACATACTGTCTGCACCTCAAAGCACATCACATATACAAAACACAGTCTACAGCGTAAAGCATAGCACATATCCTCAGCACCTTGAAGCACATTACATGTATACCACATACTATCTGCAACTACTAGCCATCACACATTCAACATATATTATGTGCACCCCACATATAGTGCATTCCGTACCTTAAAGCAATTCCTATATTTATTTATTTTATTTATTTATTTAATGGGAATTACAGGAAAAACACTGCATTTTTGGCACAAACATACACAACCTTTTAAAGATGTATCTACAACATGCGGGGCAGTGTCCTTAACAATGGGTGAGAGAATGTGCATGTAAGACCAAATGATGCAGGGACTGGATGGTGGAGGAAGTGCTAAGAGGGTGTGGATATAAGACCAGATGATGCAGAGGAGGTAGAAACATGAACCAGGGACAGGACAGTAGAGCAGGATATAGGAACGGGATAGTGTAGGAGGTGTTAAGAAGGTGTGGATACAAGACCAGATGATGCAGGGGTGGTAGAAACATGAACCAGGGACAAGGACAGTATAGCATGATATAGGAACGGGATAGTGGTGGAAGTGCTAAGAGGGTGTGGATATCAGACCAGATGATGCTGGGGAGGTGGAATCATGAACCAGGGACGAGGACAGTAGAGCATGATACAGGAATGGGATAGTGGAAGAAGTGATAAGAGGGTGTGGATATAAAACCAGATGATGCAGGAAAGGTAGACACTTGGACCAGGGGCAAGGACAGAAGAGCAGGATATAGGAGCGGGATAGTGGAGGAAGTGCTAAGAGGATGTTGCTGTAGGCCAGATGATGCAGGGGAGGTATAAACCAGAACAAGGGACAAGGACAGTAGAGCACGATACAGGAGTGGAATAGTGGAGGAAGTGCTAAAAGGGTGTGGGTATAAAACCAGATGATGCGTGGGAGGTAGAAAAATGAATCCGGGACGAGGACAGTAGAGCATGATATAGGAACGGGATAGTGGAGGAAGTGCTAAGAGGGTGTGGATATAAGACCAGATGATGCAGAGGAGGTAGAAACATGAACCAGGGATAAGGACTGCAGAGCATACTATAGGAAGGGGATAGTGGAGGAAGTGCTAAGAGGGTGTGGATATAAGGCCAGATGATGCAGGGGAGGTAGAAACATGAACCAGGGACAATAGTGGAGGAGGTTCTAAGAGGGTGTGGATATAAGACCAGATGATGCAGGGAAGGTATACACATGAATCAGGGACAAGGACAGAATAGCATGATATAGGAGCGGGATAGTGGAGGACGGCTAAGAGGGTATGGATTTAAGACCAGATGATGCAGAGGAGGTAGAAACACGAACAAGGGACAAGACCAGTAGAACATGATATAGGAATGGGATAGTGGAGGAAGTGCTAAGAGGTTGTGGATATAAGACCAGATGATACAGGGAGGTAGAAATACAAACAAGGGACAAGACCAGTAGAACATGATATAGGAACGGGATAGTGGAGTACAGAGACATTGCTAAGGGGGGCTAAGGGGGCTATAGCCCCAGGTCTTTTGGTTGTAGCCCCGGATAGAATCTCAGGAGCTACAACCAAAAGGCTAGCTAGCCCCAAGTCTCGACAGTTCCGACAGTAGCGTAGCCCCGGGTCTTTTCCAGACCTAGCATCATCCCTGGTGGAGGAAGTGCTAAGAGGATGTGGGTATAAGACCAGATGATGCAGGGGAGGTAGAAACATGAACCAGGTACGAGGACAGTAGATCATGATATAGGAATGGCAAAGCGGAGGAAGCAGTAAGAGGATGTGGATATAAGACCAGATAACACAGGAGAGGTAGGAACATGAACCACAGACAAGGGCAGTAGAGCATAATATAGGAGTGGGGTAGTGGAGGAAGTGCTAAGAGTGTGTGGATATAAGATCAGAGGATGCAGGTATACGGAGAGTAGAGCATGATACAGGAATGGGAGGGTGTAGGATGTGCTAAGTTTTAGGATGAAGGGATGAGGGATAATTGCTGTGTGGTTGTCATAGGGAGGTAGGGGGAGAGGAGAACAGGGAGATGTGGTGACGTTGAATGCTTTCCAAGTGGTTCTTCAGAAAGCTAGGGAGCTAGGAGGGTGGATTTAAATACCAATAGAATGGAAGTAGTGCCGAGAGGGAGAAAAAGAGCATTCTAGAGTAAGGGATCGAGAAGAGGATGAGAGCAGAAAGGAGAGCAAGGGCCAATAGAGGTGGCAAGGAGGTGAGCCGAGGAAGATTGTAGGGAGCAATGGTGAGAGTAGGGAGCAAGATGGGCTGATAGGTACGGTGGGAGAAGTATGTGTATAGTTTTGAACATGATGATAATGAGTTTATACTTTTCCCTCTGTCTCATAGACAACCTTCCTAACTGACGACGGGTTGAGGAGGTGGAAGTGAAGCGGGGAAGGTTGAAGAATGTATGACAGCAAAGTTGAGGACTTTGTTGAGAGGTGAAAAATTATAATTGGGAAGAGCATAGAGTAGAGTGGCAGAGTAGTCAGATCGAGGCAGTTCTAAAGAGGAGATTACCTGCTTGGTAGTGTTGAAGGGAAGATGTTTTATTTTTCTGATATTGAGGAGATTAAGACTGGCCACAGTGGCAGATTTGGGGATGAAGAGCAAAGTCATGAGCTAAGCCTCACAGTTGGCGCAGTGCGGAGCAAGCTCTGTGATTTCTTGTTCCCTTCTTGGTTTTCCCTTGGTGCAGCAATTGGAGTGCTTTGAACATTAAACCTGCTGCAACTCTAATGTGCTACGACCTAACCTGGGAAATTTGTATAAACCATCTGTGCATGCTCGAAGCGCGTGCAAAGTCGTTGGCACAGTTAGCGGAGTGAGTGAAACCAGGAAATATCAAGGAAAGGATCTCAGTTGGAGTGTGAGAACATACTTCAATACTGAACATTGATTAGGAAGTACATGAGGAAATCCGGCCGCGTACAATGGAGCAAAAAGGTCTGAGAATGAGGAACCAACAACAACAGATTCAACCATCTTTGCCACGTTTGCCATTGCCGCTGACTGAAAGAAGTGAGTCATCAGGGGTAAGTAAAAAAACACACTAATGCCCCAACGCACCCATAGCTAGCTCAAGTGCCCAACGCACCCACAGCTAGCCCAAGTGCCAACGCACCCACAGCTAGCCCAAGTGCCCAACGCACCCACAGCTAGCCCAAGTGCAAGCGACCATCTCGATTGCTGGCAGCCCGAGTGTAAGACTCGCCGCCACACCAGAGGCCAATGTGGTCATAGAGGTAGAGGTTGAAACATGTGAAACGCATGAGATCATGGGACCCCCGCAAGGGTTAGAACTGACAGATGTAGAAATATGGCAAATATCATAGCCAATGAGGAGTGAAGCGACTACTGAATGCCGTGGCCCGTCAGTTCCTACTGAAGTTTACAATCTTTGGACAGGGCCACGTCATCTTTTGCACATAGTCCCAATGAGTGATAAAACAAGATCTAAAAAAAAGAGAAGAGAGGTGACCTTCTGGAGAGTGACATATTGTTAAATGCAGAGTATTCAGAGGACGTAGTGCGCCAAGATAGAACACAAAAGGTGGTTCAGCCTATAAATAATGTTGGTGCTAGACAGACTATAGTCAATACTAGGTGGACGCAAAAAAAGAGCGAGGAAAATGAGAAGAACCGGTTTGTGAAAGACGCTGGAACCCATGCAACCCATTGTCTTTAGAGAGGGACAAAGCAACAATAGAGGAACATGGAGAGGCAAGGAAGAAAAGACGCAAACACAATAATGAGTGATATTGGGTATGAAAGAGGAGGGCGTTCGACCGGTGCACTTAATGGGAGAGCAAAACAATGGAATGCGAATGATGATTGACAAACATAATGCAGAACAAATAGCAAGATTAGAAGTGAGGCTACATAAAGATCTGATCAGTATAAGAGAACAGATATGTGAGCAGTCATTGTGAAACGCCTTGGAAAGTAGGAGGATATTCAGTTATGTTACGCAAATGGCTTCTACACCAGCCATAAGAAACAATCAATCACTATATGGTCACAGGCCGAACCTATGGAGAATAGAAATAGAGCGCATACCGAATGAGAATATTCATGATCTACCAGATGAAGAATGGCATAAACCCAGAGAACATGACCAAAGCCTTAGCGATCCAAATCCACAGACTAACTCAGGAGAAGAGGTGTCAATAGCGAGCAGTAGCACAGAAGAGGAGCGACATTCATACTGCTTGCCGCGAGACATTGGGACACAGATACATAATTATATGCTAACCACACTAACAATCTCACTGGCCCCATATCTCAAAATGTACGAACATCTGCATTCAAGCATGAAACATCAGGAGTCGATTTTAGAATTACTAAAAGCCAACTTGTGCCCAATGGAAACACTAATAGATAACATCCAAACGAGATAAAACAAAGAAGCAGAAATTACGTCAATGTGGCATTCGAGGTTGTGCCGAGCAGACAGATAAAAGAATCATGATGGATGCAATTTTGGAAAATATAAAATGGATGAGGTCACATACAAAAAAAGATGAAACAATCCGGGATGGGTCCGTTGAGATGACACAAAGAAATTTGACAGTAGGAATTGATCGTATTAGAATAGACACAGAAGCTACTACTGTGAAGGAGCTGCTCAATACACAAACAGTACCACGCGTCATATCACGAACACAAGGCAAACGTACTAAAATGACAGAAACTAGTGTTCAGAACACGAGTATAAGTAGACAAACATACATGAGAGCGTCAATAAGTGATCCAATAAAACGAAAAAATCAATTGCAGCAGTACATTACTAAAGATCAAGGGCTTCAGGAAGAGGGAGATTTACTATTGAGTGGCAATGGAAACAAGCACGACAATGAGAGGAGTATAAACAAAGCCCTGTCAGATGTGGTGGAAGCCAAAGGTGCAGTAGAAGACAAACCCATCTATGAGATAATTAAAAAACAAAGAAGCTCCCAGAGGGTGGTCAATCACCTGGCAGAGGATAACAATGCAATCCAGGATGACCAACATAACTTAAAAGAAAAAAAGTAATGAACCAAATACGTTCCAAAACCAACAGATCGAGAGCCTTCCTATGAAACCTACATCTGCGGGAACCAGAACAAAGGAAACAAAGACAAGTTAAAATGAATAAGAGTTCACAAGAAAAGTGGGAAGGAGAGCCAAGTGGTAAAATCCCAATAAGAATACAAGCTAAAACGAAAATCAAAGGAGTAGTTATGGTGTCCAAAGAGCCTTTAATGACGGTGGAAAAACTGACAAGCAACGAGATGGAGTATGACCCCCTGGACGAATTCTCCAAATTATTAGAGGAGAATGAAGCCATAGAAGTGAAATGTACCGAGATAATATTAGAAAGTTTGGAGCACGAAGGCTTGGAACAAAGCTCCTCATTCACAGGAGACGCTCAAAATCTGGCTGATAAGACAATACTAAGAAAGGGGAAGCCATGTCACGATTCTAACTCCTCATATGTGACATTATCAGCAAAGAAGAGTCGCTACTAAATCACTTTAGATCAAGGAAACATACCCTGGAACCATATAATGAACAATTACTGGCAGCAAAGTGGAATCCTACAAAATCACAATTGGTACAGGATGGAAAGAATGTATCATCTAGACGAGATAATCATCGCCGTAGGACACAGCCGAAAGAAATAGAGAAGGTAATTATAGAGAAAACATTAATCAAAAACTTAAATAGAAGGAATGCGATACAATTGCTGAATTTGTGCCCCGGCTGAAATCCTTCAGGGGAGATGAGATAGCGATTATTGAATACATGAGTGAACTGAGACAAGATTGGGTATGTCTCCATTTAAAATCTAAAGGAGTGAAAACAATGCTATTACAGGCAAGGAGGCATTTCTACCACTTGGTTTTTAAGTGAGTGAATTTAATGACTTACCGGACCCAGGACATGAGGAAAAACATAGGAAACACAGCTCACAGACACCAAGCATTGATACAAAGAATGAACAATTATTCTCAATTATCTTCCAAAACAATAAAAGTGCCAACACAAAAACACAAGAAGCAGCTCGAGCTAATACTAAAAATAATAAAGAAGAAAATTGGAGTTGGCTCGCATGGGTGCTAATGATGGAAAGATAAAAATAACATCAGGTTTTAGGAGATGTCTCAAAAGGATTCTTAATATCCTGGAACACCAGAGAATTTCATCATTTGTGTAAACCTAGTTCAGTAGACCTGGATAATTTAGAAGATTCCAGATTTGGGATGCAGATTTGTTACTTAGTGCTGCTATCAACATTTCTTCTGCCTTTTCCTGGATTGTCTTTGCTTTAATTTGCTTGATAGCATTTCTAGAACTAGTTTTTAAGCTACGTCTTTGTTGTGAGTGTGTCAGTGGTGGTAATTTTGTCAAGGCTTGAAGCATAGTTGATCTAAGGAGATGAAGATGAGCATAATAATTATATTTGTGCTTAAAGATTGGACAATTAAAATTAGAGGGTATCTGATTGATTAACTTTAGAAACTGAGCATATTGTTGTTCGCCTTGGATGTTTTTCTCTTGTGTTAGTACGGACAGTTGAGTCTTTAGAAACTGTAATTTGTAGGCTGACCATTTTAGACGGTTTCTGCCTTGGTTTAGTACTAATGGTGTCCTAAGTTTCTCAGAGATCGGTATTATGTGAGGAGCCCACTCTACTTCTAAAATATTGTGATAACTTGCCACATTTGATACAACCCTAAATACTGTGATTTCTTTCATAGCTTGTGAAGAGACAAATACATAGTCCAGAATTGATTGGGCAGTAGCTCTCGAACATCTACAAGCTGGCAGAGAATATTCCTTTGATGTGCCATTAAGCATAATGAAATAACGTGCTTCCATTAAGGCCATCCATTTGTCTGCTCTGGTTTGCTATTGTTTAGTGTTTGTTATAATACAGTTGGCCTTTAGATCTCCAGCTATTAGGGTTGTCTTGATGTGGGGTCTAGGAGAATTAGGTCTAACATTGTTTAGTATCAGATAACAACTCATTTTCATCAACAGCAATAGGATTCCAGTATAAGTTTAGCACTGCTGTTTGGGGATAGAGTGGGGGATGTGGATTATTTAGTACCAATGTTAGCAGTTGCATGCCCGAGTGAGAAGCCCAACTTTCAAGATGAATTTCTGATTGAATGTTGACTGCTGCTAATAAGCCGGCTGCCAGACGGCCTTTTGCAGCTTTTATGGCAGGCACCCATGCGATTTGGAAATTTGTCCAGAGGCTGGTTAGTAATCCAAGTTTCTTCTAGAAGTATATTATCCTATTTAAGTAGAATCTGGGCTTTTGAGGTCATGAGATGGGAAAAATCTCTTGTGTTCCAAATCGCCATGGTGCAGGCGTGGGGCGATGTTTGACATTAATCTCATATGTATCTTGTTCATTATTGTTAAGTATGGCTTCAGACAACCATGTCCATGTAGAGTTTGGATTGGCAAGAGGTTGCAATTTCATGTGTGCATGTGTAGAAGAGTCTTGGTTAGAATTGCATTTACAACAAGGATTGCAAGATTCAGATTCTTGTTTTGAATACTTTTGTGCTGGCTGGGATTTCGATTGATGGTTGTTTTTGTCAGCTTGACAAGATGGTTTAATTAGATGGTCTTGGTTTGAAGGATTTGGTTACAAAATCGGTGATTGTTTTTGTATTTGGAGATCAAATCCACATATTTTTGGTCTGTCTCTGGTTTGCCATATTAAGTTCTTTACAATACGAGATGATATGTTAAGTTCTACTGAATTAGGATTTTGCAGGTCAATAAAACTAATAGATCTGATATCATTCGATGAAATGTGTTCATGAGCTGGGATAGAAGTAGTCCTGTTGGCAAAAGGATCAGTTTTGAGTCTATCTATCAATGTTAGGACCAGTTTATCTGAATTCAACAAGACCATCTTCGCGGAGGCAGATATGTTAGTATCCACATTAAATGGTTTGTTCAAGAGTTCTTTATTTGTTGTAGGTAAATGTGTTATATTGCTTGACGAAGTCAAAGTCTCATTGATTTGCAATCGATCTACATCTAGAAATGATTTTGACATTGTATGTAGTCTTTTTTTGTTCAAGCGTTCTTAAATGTAAAGGTTCTACATTTAAGTTGACATATATCGGTTGATGAGATATATGTGTTATAGCTTTGGGGTAATGAAGACTCTGCTGTACAGTGTCAATCTTTGGAAGGGAGGTAGTTGAGCAAATTGATAGATTCATGAGTTCTTCATTAGAAATGCTATCAGTTATGATATCATCATGTGCAAGTATTTGATTAGCATTTGATACATTATCAGTAACATTCAACAAGGAATGTTTGCATTACCTTGAACTTCTGCCAGTGGACTCTTTGGAGAGAGGGCGAGTTGTGGTGATAAGTGTGTCACTGAATATCCATATTTGCTTCTTCAAGATGACTTTTGGACTGCATGTTAGATTGGTTCGAATTTGTTGGTATGGATAGACCATCAATAGATTTTTGGAATTATTTTAGGATTTATTTTGTATTTGCACAGGTTAATTTTTTGGTTTCTTTTGCGCTTGCATAGTTGCATAACCGGAGATTGTTTCCTTCTTTGATATTTTGGCTGAAACAGGTCAATGAATGGAGTATCAGCATTGTCAATTGAGATAACTTCGGGGTTGTTAATACATAATGGGGATGTTTCTGAATGATAAGTTGGTGACTGAATTGTAATCACCAATGGATATAAGGGGGACTGGAAGGGGGCAAGCAAGCGGCAGCAGAGTAACCAGCAGGTTCAGCAGTCAGCACTTGCCCGTGCACTCCCCGAAGTGCGCTCATTCTGATTAAGTAGAGGATCATGTAATTGGGGTGTGTGACCTATTCCAAGGCAATCTGGGTGATGGAGTTTTTTGGTGTGGTTTGAAGAGCTTCACGCGAGCGTGATGGTTTTCAGGAGTGGCAGCAGAGTAACCAGCAGGTTCAGCAGTCAGAAATTTCCCGTGCACTTCCCGATGCACCTTGGATAATACTTTTGTAATATGTTTACAGGACACATGGCTTTGTGAGATCCCAGAGAGGGTAGGATACGTGACCTATATAAATAAACCTGTGAAAGGGCTAAAAGGAAGTCCTTGTGCTGGACTATTAACAAGCATCAAAATCAATGCCGGGTGTATAATTAAGGAAGCGTGGAATGTGAACTCCTATATCCAGGTCACTATACTTCAACAAGATCAACTAACAGTGGGTTTACCGGAAATCACAGTGATTATAAACATTTCTTGGAACCCCAAAATAACTGCAAAAAGAGAGCTTATAACACAAATTAACAAGGTGATGGATAAATGTAATACTGAAAACCAAAATACTCCTATAATGAACTGTGGGGACATGAACATACATTGTCTAGACTCAGAAGGGGTCTCAATCGATTTTGCTTCAAGCCAGAAAACATTGGAGGAGCAACGTAACGCTACATGGGCAGGCACTATGAACAATTTAAATTGCTGTATGCTAAATGGACAGAAAGCAGGAGATATCCCTGGGAAAACAACTTGGGCGAGTGGAAACACATTTAGTTTAGTTTATTTATTTGTAACGCGCACCATCGGGCCCGGGAGCATCAGGGCGCAAATTTGGAAATGTTTACATACAGTAGTTACATAGAGAAGTTACATAGGATCATTGCAACGGATAATGACTTCAATAATTTACAAAGGATCATTGGAACAGACAGTGAAATCAATGTTTACATACAATAGTTGCAAGAGAAGTTACATAGGATCGTTGCAACAGATGGGACAAAGACATCAATAATTTACAGACAGGATACTTGCAGGTATATACAGCGAATCATGGTAAGGCAGGCGATTACGAGGTAGGACCGTAATAGGAAGTCTTAGTTAGGAGCAAGGAGCCACAATTTCGATTTCAATTTGAAGGTATTGAGTGAAACCTCAGATCTGACGGTAACCGGGAGTGTGTTCCAGAGCTTGGACGCAAGGACAGGGAAGCTCAGGCCCCCCGCTTTTTGAAGTTTAAACCTTGAAACTGATAGGCAGTGGGTCTGGGCTAATCTTTGAGGCCGAGTGGATGAGTGGCGGGAGAGTCTGCTGCACAGATAAGGGGGAGCCTTATTTGCCAGACATTTGTGGGTCAGGGCAAGTGTTTTTAGTGAAATTCTCTGTTTGACAGGTAGCCAGTGTAAATTGGTTCTAGCTTCTGAGATATGGTGGTTTCTAGGGATGTTTAGCGCGGCTCTAATGGCGTTATTCTGGGTGATTTGTAGTTTGTTTAGGTTTGTTTGGCTAGTTCCTAGGTAAAGAGCGCTGCAATAGTCAATTTTAGGCATGACGAGCGTTCTCGCTAAGGTGATGCTGTTGGGGGTGGTTAGAAAAGGTCTAGAGGCTGCAATCAGTTTGCAGGTGTAAGCAGCCGATAATCTAACTGCATTGGTTTGTCGTGTTAGTGATAAGATGGCGTCAAGATAGAATCCTAGAGTTTTAGTGTCTTTGGAGACCATAATGGTGTTACCATCTATGATGAATGATTGGTAGTAGTGGTCTAATTTATTGAGACGTTGCGAAGAGCCTAGGATGAGGAGCTCCTTCTTGTCGTCGTTAAGACATAGTTCATGTTGTGCCATCCAGGCCTGGATGACCAAGTAGACATCGTTAAAGGCCTTCGTGTCAGCCATGTAGTCACCAGTGATGGGAATGAGTATCTGGGTGTCGTCAGCGTAGTTGGTGTAGGACACACCCAGATAGTCAAGTACATCAAAGAGGGGTTTCGTGAAGACATTGTATGAAGTGGGCGACACGCAGGACCCTTGAGGGACACCGCAGTGAATTGGCGCGGGGTTGGCGGCTGCCGAGGGAGAAAAGACCCTCATAGATTTGTTACTCAGAAAGGATTTAATCCAAGTTGCGGCAGAATCGGAAAAGTGGACAGCAGAGAGGAGGTGTTGGCAGAGGATTTGATGATTGACCAGATCAAAGGCTGCCGAGAGGTCTAATAGGAGTAGCATGGCTAGTTTCCCATTATCTTTCAGTGTTCAATTTGGGTTTTTAGGTCTATCAGGGCTGTTTCGGTCCTGTGTCTAGGACGGAAACCAGATTGCCTCAAACCTAAGAGGTTATTAGATTCCAAGTAGTCTTGGATCTGCAGGTATGCTGTGCGATCTAAAATCTTCAGCAAGAAGGGGACCGTGGTTATGGGTCTGAAATTGGTGGGTATGCTAGGGTCTAAGGATGTTTTTTAGCAATGGGATCACCCAAGCGTCCTTAAGGTTGTCCGGGACAGTGTTTGTACTAAAGGATGGGTTAATGAAGGCTGTGATGAAGGGGGCCAAATCGTGGGCAGAGTCCTTAATAATGGGAGCCGGACAGGGTTCACCTTGGCAGTTTGACGGTTTCATTCTCGTAATGATGTCTTCCACTTCTGCAATAGTTAAAGGCGAGAAGGTAAAAGGTATAGTATTAAGGGGAGTTGGGGGAGCGTGCCCTAGCGGTATTGGAGGACGATTGTCTTGGTTCAGTCTGTTTTGTTTGACTTCGATTTTAGATTGTAACGTAGATATTTTATTCAGTAGGGAGGACTGGATGTTGGCGCACCATTTACTGTCTTTGGTACAGGTATCAGGAGGAGTGGCTGGCGATTCGAGTTCTTTAAGGATGTTAAAGAGATCTTTTGTATTGGAGTCTGCTTGCATGATACGGTTGTTTAGCGACTCTGTTTTAGCATTGATAATAGCGTCTTTGTAGAAGAGGGAGGCAAGGATGAAGCTGTCTTTATGCTCATCTGATGGGTGACTTTTCCAGCGATTCTCCGCGCAGCGCTTAGCTTTGCGGAGAACTTTTAACTGAGGTGTAAACCAGGAGTTAAGATGTGCGCGCGGTTTGGACTTCCTGAGTTTGATGGGGGCGATAGAATTTATAGCTGTGACCATAGTGAGATTGTAGGTGACTGCTAAGGTTGTTGGATCGGTGCTGGAATGAGTGATTGCAGTGAGAGCAGGAAGTAGCAAAGGGAGGAGTTTCTCTTTAGTAATATCCCTTTTGTTTCTTGTGGGGAGGGCTGGGGCATTCAGCGGAGGCGGGCGCGATGCTGCTTTAATATTGAAGGTGATGATGTGGTGATCAGACCAAATGTACGGGATGTTGGAGAGTGTTTTAATCATACAGTTGGAACTAGCGAGCCAGTCAAGAGTCCTTCCTTTGTTATGGGTGGGTTCTTGGTTGTGCTTGGTGAAGCCATAGTCAGTTAGTGCATTCTCTAGGCCTACCGCAGTATGGTCACTGGGGTCGCCGAGTCCTAGATTGAGGTCACCTAGAATGATGATTTGAGAGCTAGTTTTGTTTTTGTCCAAAAGTAGAGTAGACAATTCAACAACAAAGGAGGGTGCTGGGCCGGGAGGTCTGTAGATAAGGTGTAAGGTGATGGTTTGATTGGGTGTGAGAGGTAATTTGACTAAGAGTAACTCAGCTGACTCTAGTTGGGAGTTATTGACCACTCTAAGGCCAAGGGAGTTTTTATGGATAAAGGTGACTCCGCCACCTTTGGATTGGGCAGTATTGCGATCGCAACATGTGATACCATAGCCTGGCGGTATGGCTAAGGCTAGAGATGGTCCTGAAGCAGCATGAAGCCATGTTTCGGATATAGCGATAAAGTCGAGTTGTTGGGTCGTGATGAGGTCTGCGATGTCGAGTGCATGTGCTGGAAGAGATCTGGCGTTGATGATGGAGCCCTTGATCTGATGGAGTTTGGCTGGTCGGATGGGAGTAACAGGAGTAGTGTTAGGCAAAGCTGAGCATGGTGTTTTAGGTATGGTGTGATTAGGGTTGTTGTATGTTATGTGTGGCTTCTTGAGTCTAGACCCCAGTCTCTTGTTTCTGAGAGGAAGAGAGCAGGGCTGATTTGGAGTGGGTTTCCTCGCAAAGTGATGTAGCCATAAGGCGGGGTCATTAAGGTACTGGTTGGGGGAAGTGTTGCTATGAGGGAGATCGTTGGGAGTGGTCCCAAGGCGACTCATCTCTGGTAAGAGGCAAGGCAACTGCAGGTAGTGGGGGCTGGGTGCAATGGCGCTATTAGAGGGTTGAGACAGTGCTGTTAAGGAATGGAGGTTGGGGGTGGGCGCGGGCTGTGGGAGAGTAAATGTGGCCAAGTAAAGACAGGCGGCGTAGAGGGTCCTAGGTAGCATGATGGTAGTGCTGTCGCCACTAGGATTACAGGGTGAGGGTGCTGGGTGAGGGTGCTGGGACGCCAACCTAGCAGTGGATGAGGGAATTACTGTGCACCAGTTTGGGCCGGTAAGCGCACAAGACCTACTGACCTAGCATACTAGTTAGACAGTGAGGCTTGCAATGGCTGCCGATGTACCGCAGGCAAGTACAGTAGTAACAGGTAGGTACAGTGGTAGCAGGGACGGTTCACTTAGTTCATACATGCATTCACAAAATCACATTCACGAAAAAACAATCCATAACATGCCGGAGTGCACATTGCAGTAACATTCACACAAGGAGACCCAGTAATAGGAGGTGGCGGTTGGACGTTTAGATGTAAGGCAGAATGGTTGCTGCAGCCTAGGTATGGGAGTGGCAGGAACTAACGCAGTATTCATGGAGGCTAATGGCTAATGCAACTCAATCCAGTCGGGGTGACAGATGTGAGAGCCTGTATGAGAATACTAGTTAGAAGCAGTGTCATATGAGCTACCGAAGGATGAGATTAGGCATTAATTCAGGCAAACATACTGGTGTAACGCAAAAACGTACTCACAAGGGTTTATGGTTCAGAAAGGGGGATGCTCGCCATGCGCCGTCCATCGGCGAACAGGGGCAAACAGGGCCTTAGATGGCCTTTGATGAGTCGGCTCTACCGCCTGCCGGCGGAAACAGGCAAATACAAAAGCATTGGTTGCTTAGGAACCACGAGGACGCTGAGCCTCGTTGTGGCGCTGCATCGCGCCCGACATTTTGTTTCTGGATTCAAATGTCGGCGCTGATGCAGGCGTGAAACCCGGGCTGCCCAGGGTGAAAATAAGATGCTGTAGAGGGCGAACCTGTGGCGGAACCTGCACAAGGTGAGTCAGGCAGTGGATCCTCCACAATGGGGCGGGTTGCACACGGCTGTAGATGCGGGGTCTGCGTGGCACGGCGGGTGGGTCTGAGGACTTCGGTGCTGCAAAAGCTCAACGATAGATTACGTATGGTATTCACGTACCTATTTACATCGGATCGAATGATTCGAAATTCTAGACAAAATAGAAAGTGATCATAATATGTTAAAACTGACATGGGTACATTGGCGATCTGTAAAGAACATCCACCCACTAGGACAAATCCAAGTCAATCAAGGAAATAATCCACTTAAAATACACGAAAATAATGTTGTGAATCTGACGAAAAGTCTTCAGCATATGATTCAAGGAAATGAGGAGGATCTACACCATGCTCCTTTGCTGGCTATCTATAAAGCAGTGAATCAGGTAGGGCACACCCTACTAGACTTCATAAATAGATACCACTACAGTACAATTATGGAGGAGTCAAAAAAACGGCTGAAATTGGGCCCTACAATAATTTGGAGAAGTAAAACCAAAGAAAAAGCAATAGCAATTAAACAGAAAAAACAATGCTATAGAAATTGGCAGAAGGGTCAATGGAAAATAAGAGCGCAAGAACAAGGCAAGCAAATGCTAAAAGAAATACTGGGGAAGAATACAACTGAAATATGGGCGCTAATAAACAAAACTATATTCAACCAAGCTGCATGTTTGAGCAGTGGAGTGGCAGAAGGGACCTGCATAGCCCACTGCACCACCACTTTTAGTAACACCAGAGCACAAAATATTAAAATCCTCCAATGCTGCCAAGCCTGACGGTTTAACAAATAACCTACGTAAAAGAATCCGGTACTGTGGAGCAAGCTTATTGAGATACTATTCACTCAAATAATAAAAATCAAAAAGATCCCAGAATCATGGTCTACGGCGATCATAGCTCCTATTTTTAAACAAGGAGCTTATGAGGATGCAAAGAATTACAGGCCCGTAGCACTGCTAGACGTGATAGGGAAAATATATGCATCTCAACTCCAAAAACGTCTGGTAATATGGGCAGAGGAAGCCAAGATCCTGGACCAAAGACAGACTGGATTTACTAATAATAATAATAATAATAATTTGGCATTTATATAGCGCTACGAACCCTAAGGTATCTGAGCGCTGCTTATTATTACCCACGGTGTGTGGTGCTCATTTATCGACCTCGGAAGGATGAAACGCTGAGTTTGGCGCTGCCGGGATTCGAACCTGCGTTCGCAGGCTCTGCACTGATGTCAAAGCGAGCGCTCTACTCGCTGTGCCACTTGACCGACTAAAGGTGTAGGTATGGAATTAAAGATGTTCATATTAAACATTCTGAAAATGCAAAGGCAGACCTGTGCCTTGCATTTATTGACCTATAAGCAGCATTTGATACTATAGAGAGAGAAATCACTTGGGACAAATTAACAAGATGGAACTGTCCTAATAACCTACTAGAGCCAATTAAAGCATTATATTCAATGACATCAATCCAAGTAAGACTAGACAATCATGGAACTTTATCCACCAAAATAATGACGGATAGGGGGTAAAACAAGGGTGCCCCTTGGCGGAAATGTTATTTAATGTATATTTTGCAGATATACCAACAGCAGTGAATGAAGTGAAAGACTTTCCTTCAAAAATAAATAATCAACAAGTTGCATTGGTCAATTATGCTAATGATTTAGTCTTATGAGATCAGACGGAAATAGACTACAACAGAAACTTTATATGGCAACAAATAGGATAAGAATCAGCATTAAAAAAGTCCAAAATCCTAAATGCAATGCAGAAGAAAGGAAAACCTAAAAGACAAACCACCTTCAGGTGGTCTATTTGAAATGAATTACTTCAAGAAGTGTAGTCAATAAGATATTTAGGTATTCAATTCCCTAACTCAAACAACGAAATGCCATGGATAAATAAACTTAAAGCACAAATGATGGTGTTAGCATCACAAGCCCCAATAATACATGCCCACCATGGGAAATTTACATTTATCCCAGTAATAAATTTCTATAAACAAAAAATAATTCCAGCATAACATATGGTAATGAAACAGGTCTGAGGAAAAAAAAAATACAAAAAAACGCCTGGAATGCACCTGAAGGCATGTTCTGAAGAAAAGTACTGCCCCTACCTAAAGGGGTGCCTATAGCGGCGATACAATGTGAACTAGTACTTCAATCGCTTCACTCAGTGCAACTGTGGAAAAGGCTATAATTATTTAGGAAAACCTTGATTTATAACGCCACTGCACCATAGACGCTCCTACGTTACAAGGAATCAGGAACCCAAAAGCAAACACAATCTGTGGAAGAATGGTAGGGCCAATGTTAGTGTAGCCTTAAAGATTTAGATGTTACCCCAGAATTGTTGACAACAAATCCAAACGCAGTGAAAACTAGAGTGAAAGACAACGACTGGATTTAAACTCAGAACACCAGGAATCTGTATAAATCGCTAGTCCTACTACCATAGTCACCAAGATCCTTGAACAAACTGCAAATGTATCTTATGAAATGTCCTAGTACCTACCACCGAAACCAGTTTTACGGCTGAAATTAAATCTTAGTGAAGTGTTATATAATAGACAGCAATGTGGATATGTCAACAAAACATGCAGATTCTGGGAAATGTGAATGTGTGTGAGTCAGTTAAACACCTAATGATCAGCTGTAAGGGTTTAACAAGAATAAGAACAAATTATTTGGCCAAATTTGTAAATAACGCTCCCCTTTTATCAACCGACGACTGGTGGTATTGCACCTAGAACGGAGAAACATGGCATGCCTATGTGCGAGAATTGACTTCCTAGATAAAGTGCTTGAATTGCCCGGATGGATGGAGAGACCTATGGGTAGTTAAACCCTCATGTGAAGAAGGAGAGATGAAATGACGGTGAGAGAAATAAGAGAGACAGTATATAAGATGATGATTAATAATGATGAACATTACCAAATTAAGTCATCAAAGAAATTGTTTATTTTTAAACTGCAATACAATAAACAAAACATTAATATGATGAAGAGCGAGTTGTGAGATGTATCGAAGATGTGACCAAGGTTGTGAGCAGAATCAGATTAGGGAAGGTGGTCAGGAGAGAAGAATAGAAGAGGGGGAGAGGAAGATGTAGCCTGTTTGGATGGGAAGTAGAGTACTTCAGTCTTATAGGAGTTGAGCAGGAGTGAGTGAGAGGCCATCAAGTATTTCATGGCACAGAGATAGTAAGATGTGTTTGACCGTAGCTCGTTAGATAAGGAGGCAAGGAGAAGAAATCTGAGTGTCATCAGCAAAGAGTTGATAGGAGAAGCCATAGGAGGAGATAAAGGTGCCAAGAACAGAGGTATAGAGAGTGAAGAGAAGTGGAGCCCGGACTGACTTTGGGGAACACCAACAGTAATGGGGTGAGTGGGATACTGAGAGAAGTTGTCGGAATCAAAATGATATTATGCCTCCTATCGCAGTAATTGAATGTGTATTGGCCTACGCCAAGTTGTCTAAAATATCATGCGAATGGACTCCGCGGCAAGGTCTTGACCTTAGAGAAAGTAATGTAAGTCGCCATCTTGGATTTAGCCGCCATTTTAGGTTCTCTTGTAATGTGGAAGTCACCCTGAACATCAAAATGGAGGCCGAATGACATTCTGAGTAAGATTCTGGCCGTTGTGACCTCCGCACACACGAATAATTAACATGCCTGCAGGCCACTTGTCGGGGTCGCGAACTGAGACCTTGTCCTATTGCTGACCTATGTGTAAATGTACAACTATATCAGCGAAACTGATCAAAATGCATAAATTATAGGATTGACCTGGCAAGGAACCCTAGGCCTGATCCCAAGAATGGTTAACCCGCGAGAGGGTTGGCCAAGGGCTGGACAAATCATATAAAAGACCCAAGTATTCCAATGTACGGTCTCTCTACTAATGCATCGAACCCTCGTTGAAGTTCGTTACGTTACTCTGAGAGCCGAATAGCTATCCGTTTGTCAATTGACTTTGGTAACTGTTGTAGCTTTTAAATAAAGCACTTGTATGTCCTTTGTAACCTGTGTTGGTGTGTTTCTTTGGACTTCCCAGCCTCATATCAATTTTATGTTTTTCACAAAGTAAGATGCAGAGCAACACTGGGAGCTATGAGTTTCACTATGTGTGGGGACAGAGGGTCGATGGGGCCACCTGAAGGTTTACCCCTGAGGAGAAGGTCAGGAATCTCATCAATGTTAGCGGGAGCAAGGGAAGGCCTTGTTGCAGAAGAGGAGGGTTGAGGTGGTGGAGAAAAGTGAGAAGGTGGGGGGACAGACGGTCATTTGTAAGTTTAATTTGAATGTTTGAATTATTGATGCAAAGTAGAAAGTTATATCATTAGCAAAAATAGTAGAGAAGATAGAAGGAGGGGTTTGTGGAGGTGAGAGATTTGTGGAGGCACCTAGGTTGAGAGGATTGAGACACAATGAGAGAAAGATAGAAGTCACGTGTGGCAGAGTGCAGAGCAGAGAAGAGGTGCATATCCGAGGTGTGTCTAGATCTTTGCCATGGAAGAAGGCTTTTACACTTTGTTGTTTTCAGGGTGCGGGTGGTAGGTGCAATCCAAGTCTGTGGGGGGAAGGGTTTACGAGTGAATGTTGTGAGAGGGAAGTGAGAGGAGACTGCAGCTGTAAGAATACCATAAAAGCTAGTGAAGGCTTTGTCAGTGGATGAAAAAGAGCATGTTACTCTGGAGGAGAGAGAGCGGTAGATAAGGAATCTGGACGAGTCAAACCTGTGCTTGGTAATGGAAGTAGTAGATGGAGAGAGCAGGATGGAAGGAGGAGTGCATACTGAGGCACAGACGATGGACTGATCAGAGGGAGAAGGAGCAGTGGAGATATGAGAGATGCAGAGTTGAGAGGAGATGAGAATAAGGTCAAGGGAGTTACCATTTGAATGGGTGGGCAGAGAGTGGGCAGGCGAGAGCGAGTGGTTAAGGAGAAGAGTGCTAAATGTAGCACGTGGTCCCATGGGTTCCGGCTAGTGCAGCTACATGCTAGTCCCTTGAGGGAACGCCTAGAAATAAGACCGAGACACTAGGGCAATACAAGTTTTATGTAGTGTCTATTTATTTAGATGCAGCTTGGGTGTGTTTGTGCTTTGGATTAAACCATCGAGGGCACCATGAGGCTGGATAAAATGCTGAATTACAAGAAAAAGAAAGGAACAATAGGAAATACCTCCACTGCCCAAGAATTGGCTGGGGAGAGCAGAGAAAAAAGCACCGAGAGGGATTTGAAAAAAGAGACAGTTGCAGAGGACAGTTTGAGAGGAGACAGAGAAAGACTTATTTGCAGTCGATGACTCAAGCACTCCCCCCCCTGTGAAAACAAAATCAAAATATCGAGGCTGAGTACCCCAAAAGGAAATACACCAAACACGGGTTACAAAGGAACATACAAAGTACTTTATTTTATACTGAATCCAGTTACAAAAACAGAGCAAAATCAGATAGCTATCGGCCCTCAGTACAACACAACGAACTCCAGAGTGGTTCAGTGTGTTCAGTGAGAGACGTTGTACATTAGAATGCATTCGCTTTTTATACACTTGGTGGGCATGATGTCCAGCCCCGCTTTGGTTTAATATTCCACTTAATATATCACCGATCTAAGGTTCGTGCCAAGTCTCGAACAACCGCTTATAACTGGTTTGCATTTAATACATGTATCAACAAGCCTATGCAATAAATGTGTACTCTAGGATTTTCCATGCAGGCCTTCTCAAACATTAATACAATGTAGTTAAACAGATGTTCTAGGTTCAGTATTTGAATACATTGTTTCAACATATGCTCATGGATTAGTTTCATTGCACGAGTAATCCTTCTACACACAGGTCAACGAAGGACAAGGTCTCAGTTCACGACCTCAACAAGTGGCCTGCAGACAAGTTACATATTAGCTATGTACAGAGGTCAAGACGGCCATGTGGTTTTCTGGAATGACTTCGTCGACCATTTTAACTCACAGGGTGACTTCTACAAAGCAAATCCTAAAATGGCGGATTGACCTAAAATGGCGGCTTACATTGATTTAAGGTCAGGACCTTGCAAAACGGATTCTTTTGCAAGCGACTTTCGGGCAGCTTGGCGTAGGCCAATATTAATATACTTATTCCAATAGGAGGCACAATATAATTTCACTTTTGACAAACCCTCCTTTTGGCCTATGCCAAGTGCTAAAAACTACTTTGGATCTCCTTGCAAATAACTCCATGCATCATCCTCCATGCACCCTGAATCACTATCGGAAATATCTATTGCCATTAGGTCATTTGCTAAAATTTCTTTCAACACATATTCTTTGAAAGTTTTATCCGGGGCATACACTTTATGTCCTATCGAACCTATCGCTTGTGCGCAACATCCCCCTAGAATCGAACACATAACAGGCAGACACTGAATACAGCAACAAAGAAACAACAGGATTCCCAAAATAATTAGCAAGACCGAAAGTACCTTCCAACCCCAAGATCGCAAGAAGTCCCAGAACCAAGCGCTTAGATCCCAGTTTCTCTCAGGAACATGCACTTCTGAACTAAGGACGTGCAGATTCTGTATTGCCTTGAAGATAGATGGGGAGGAATCTGGTACGAAAATACAGCAAGCAGACCCCACTAATTTACACACTCCACCACGCTCAGCCAGAATGACATCTAATGCCATTCGGTTTTGAAGTGCTACTAATCTTATCACCTTTTGTTCTAATGTCATATTATAGAGTATGTCCGTGGTCCGGTTGATGGTTCTCTCCAGTACTCTCGCTAGTTTTCTGATATCTTCTGAATTCGCTAACTGCCCCCAAAATGGCACAAATGATTTAGCTATATCTCCCAAGATTTGTGCTGGGGTGTCTCTATTCTCGTCCCGCCGTGGCCGAGCCTTCGAAACTTCTCTTGTACTAGCTATAAACACCCCAGGTAACAGGATCCCTAAATAACAGGTTCCCTGCCAATCCCTGGGCAACCATGGGAATGCTACATTACCGCAGACAAAGTAGACAGGTTCGCCTACATACAAAGGTCTGTTTTCCCCAGTCAAATTTGCAACGTTGGCATAACCTAGAAAATTTCCCATTGGCTGGGTTCCATTCCTCTGTTTGCAAAAAGAAACTGAATCGGGGCTATGGTTAACAGTGTAAGAAGGAGGTGTGGCATCCTTATTGCCTATTGGAGCCATCTTAAAGTAAATCAAAGATTGGAAAGGATGAGACAGTTTATCAGAAGGCCTAATAGAAGCAACATTCGGTTTACTCCTGTTTGCGAAAAGCGAGCATCCCAGGGGAGTCAAAACACGTTTCTCAAAACTATTCAAATTGGTGCCATCAAAGTTCCCTGGTATGCTATCATTCCACCGGCCAAAGAACAGTGCTCTAAGAGAAGCATAGCAAGCAGTTGTCAAAGGTAAAGGAGGAATATACCAACCTAGCCCCTTATCCCCGTGTTGCGGTAAATGTGAGCAGACCCAACAGTTAGATTTCTTAAAAATGGCATGCGTAGCATTCATGATAAGCAGTAGAGTGTTATTGTGGTACCTTTGTCTGTGCTGAGAATCCCTAGGGGATAGAGTATGCAAATGTACAAAGGGAGTAGGAACAATAGGTGCACTTTCAGTAGGCAACAAAAGTTCTAAAGAATTAGTTTCCTCGAGGTACTACAATCCTAAGGCAGCGACTATTAAAAAAACAAATATCATTATAAAGATACAGCAATACATTTTCGGGGCCCAGGCAGTTTGTCCATTGTCCCGTTTGGTCACCCCCTTATTTACAAGTCCCATATGAGCGGTAGCGGTAGCAGGCATTGTAGTCTTCAAATGGATACCCCAAAGTTTGTTGCTGGCGACCTCCCGGTTGAGCGACTTCTTAGTCCTTCCACAACCCTAGCCAACAGAATCCCCTTTCTCAAATTTGGGCAAAAACAAGCCCTCGATTATCCTTTTCTTCTTCAAATGCACAGCCGAACCGTGCCGTAACTCTATCAGATGCACAGCAAAACCGTGCTGTAAGTCTATTTTTGTGGACGTAGATTGTACCTTACTTTTCCCAGTACTGATTGATCCGGAAACAATATGTTGTCACTTGCTGCTGGAAGCAACGTGTCGGAAGCAAGTGAAGGTGCTGAATTCGAAATAGCAGTTTCCGGATGCAAAATTTTTAGAGAGTGTGGAAACAAAATGGCAGCTTCCCCAAGCCTCACAGGCTCAGAGAGATTCTCCCACACACTCTCAGTGCTACTTACTGCTTTGGGACCGTGGTTGCAGTGTCAGCGAGGGGTTCTGTTTCTTCTGTAACGTGTGGCACAGGGTGAGGAACTTTCTTGACTTGGGACGCGTGGATCCAGTTCTTCCTCCCAGCGACCCGCACCGATGTCTGGGTAACCAACAGGACTTGGAATGGCCCACGCCAGCGAGGCGCGAGGCAAGAGGAGCGCTCGAAAGACTTGATGAGCACCCAGCTTCCAGGCCGTATGCTTTGGCCCGGGACCTCGTATCGCACAGGTAAAGCTTCTCGTACCTGGTGATAAATCAAATAAAGGTTTTCAGTCAACTGGCTACAATAATCTGAAAGTAATACATTTTCAACATTTCTTAATGAGTTACATTTAGGAAGG
Organism: Ambystoma mexicanum; assembly: GCF_040938575.1. Lineage (NCBI taxonomy): Eukaryota > Metazoa > Chordata > Amphibia > Caudata > Ambystomatidae > Ambystoma > Ambystoma mexicanum. Next base: position 25,240,840 of record NC_090931.1, read on the forward strand.
TTCCAAATATTGGCAGGTCTACCCATTAAATCCTCAAATGGAGAGAGCCCAGTCTTAGTTTGAGGGGTTGTGCGCATGGATAACAACACGATCAGTAAGGCGTCTGGCCATTTTAGTTTGGTGCCAGCACACGTCTTAGCAAGCTTGTTTTTGATGATACCGTTGTGTCTTTCTACTAGTCCGGCGCTCTGAGCATGTCTGGCCAAATGGAACCGTTTGTCAATTCGTAATGCCGTACATATCTGCAGAATTACAGCAGCAACAAAATGTGGACCATTGTCTGACCAGATAACTCCTGGCAAACCGAACCGCAGAAAGTATTCCTTTAACATGATGTTTGCAATAGTCATAGCTGTTGCATCTTTAACAGGGAAAGCCTCAACCCATTTACTAAAAGCACAGATAACCACCAATACATATTTCTTATTATCGCATCGTTCCATTTCAATAAAGTCAAAGTGGATCACTTCAAAGGGGACAGAGGGTGGCCCAAAACTACCCCTTGGAGTTCCTGTCCCCTTTCCCACATTGTGTTGTAGGCAAATCATGCATTCCTGGACGTAGCGCTGGGCAATTTTCGAAATTTTGTCATTTACCCAAACTTTCTCTAACATTTTTGTTACACATACATGGGCACATACATGCGTAGGACCATGGGCCATGATGACCATCATCATGACATATGCGTCAGGGAGTAGCCATTTCCCTTCTACTATGTCCACCCAACACCCGTCATCGTCAAGTTTCCCCAAGCCTTCAGCCCACCTTTTGGATTCTTCTAACGTGGCATCAGCTTGGATATCCCATACAGACCCAACACCCTCATCCAATGCATAAGCATCTACAGACTCCCTTGAAACATAAATCTCCGTAAGGAGATCGGTAGCAGTAGCCCTAGCTATCTGATCAGCGAAAGCCTTCCCTTTCCCTATATCATCTGTAATCTTTCGATTTGCTGCACATTTCATAACTGCTAACTGAGTAGGGAGCGCAAGCGCTGAGAGTAGTTGTACTATAAGGGAGCCATGTTGAATTTTGGTGCCATGCAAAGTTAGGAACCCTCTCTCTGACCAAAGTCTCCCAAAGTTGTGAACCACCCCAAAGGCATACTGACTAACAGTATATATATTTACTGTAAGCCCTTCGGAAAGTTCACAAGCTCGGGTCAATGCTATAATCTCTGCGGCCTGCGCAGAATTATGTGTGATTCTCTTAGTTTCCACAACCGTGCTCAATGTAGTGATCGCATAAGAAGCTGTGGATGTACCATCCGGAAGTTTGAAGCAGGAGCCGTCACAAAACAGCTCTCCTTGCTGATTATCCAAGGGAATATCTTTCAAATCAATTCTACCCTTTGTCTCTTGTTCGGTCGTATACAAACAATCATGTGGCACTTCATCGCCGCAAGTAGTATCTTGCGGGAAAGGTAGGAGTTCAGCCAGATTAAGAGCACAACACCTCTTAATTTGAATGTGAGGAGCAAACAAGATCAATTCATATCTTGTCAACCGTGCAGAAGTGAGGTGTTGCGTTTGAGTTCGGTTCATTAGAACATCTACAGAGTGAGGCACCATCAGGGTTAGATCATGGCCTAGGACCATTCCCTCGCTCTGTTTTACAGACGCAGCAGCAGCAGCGACAGCTCGCAAACATCTTGGCAAAGCGCATGCTACAGGATCAAGGGCGGAAGAAAAGTAACCGCACGGCCTATTCTTCCCTCCATGTTCCTGCGTTAATATAGCCAAAGCACATCCATCACATTCATGCACAAACAACACAAAGGCCTTTTCATAGTTTGGTGTGCCCAAAACTGGTGCAGAGCATAATGCAGTCTTAAGCAAGTCAAATGATTGCTGGTGTACCGCGTTCCATGGCAATGGCGAAGAAATGCCCTTCTTTGTCAAAGCCAACATCAGTTTGATCACTAACGAAAAATTTGGGATCCACAACCTACAGTAAGAAACCATACCTATCAAGGCTCTAACTTCCTTCTGTGTATTTGGGACAGACATGCCAGAAATGTGTTTTATTCTTTCAGGTGTCAATCTTCTTCCCGCCTTTGACAGGAGATAGCCTAAATAGGCGACCTCCTGACAACAATATTGACATTTTTTAAGCAAAGCTTTGTGACCATGCTTAGCTAGATCGATAAGTAATAACACAGTGCCCTCCTTACAGGCACTCTCAGAGTCAGCAGCTAGAAGCAAATCATCAACGTACTGAAGCAAAGTACAGGTAGAGGGCAGTACAAGGGTATGAAGTTGTTCTTTCAAAGCCCTACTATAAATGCTAGGACTCTCTGTGTACCCTTGAGGTGTACGAATGTGAACGAGCGTCCCCCTAAGGTGAACGTGAACAAATATCTACTATCCTTGTGTATAGGAATACTAAAGAAAGCATTTTTCAGGTCCACAACACTAAAGTAAGTAGCTGTAGCTGGAATCATGGTTAGGATTTTCGTTACATCAGGCACAATTGGAAATTGTGGAGCCACGACTTTATTAATGGCACGTAAATCAATTATGAAATGGAATGGAATTGCATTATCGCCTTTCTTGTACACGGGTAAAATCGGGCTGTTACACAAACTCCCTGAAATTTCTTCAATCACCCCGCGATGCACAAAATTGGAAACAATGCATTTCAAAGCTTGCTCGCCCTCAACTGAAATCTTATACTGAGGAATGCGTGGCAGCTCAATTCCATGTTTCAAAACTATCTTGACAGATTCAATCTGTAAAACACTGACATCATTGTCGTCGACCGCCCACAAGCTCTCTGGTACAGTAATGAAGCTTGGAGGCAAAGGTCTAGTCAAGAATTGCGAGACAGAAAATTTCTGTAGTGAAATCGTCAAGCGTACTCCATCAGGAGAACAATAAATCACTGCATTTAATTCTTTTAACAGATTCAACCCCAGCAAGTTCTCTCCGCAATCCAAAGTCAACAGAAATGGACAATGGTCGGTAAAGGGACCCAAAGAAATAGGCACCGGCAAAGAAACCGGACAAACAACTGGTGTACCAGAAAACCCTACAGAAACATTGGTTTGCCCTGACAGTGGAATGTTTGGAACCCGTGAATGATCAATGAAACTGATGTTTCCTATTTCCCACTACCATTTCAACGTAGGGACCTTTCTGATTGACGGGAATAGGTGTAGGTTCCAAACCCTGCTTCGGGCAATCCTAACGAAACGGAATATCATCAAAAGGAAGATCTTCAGATAAGTATACAGCGGAAGGATGATCAAATATGTTCCTAGTGTCCACACTCGGAGTCTGATTGTCCTGCAAGAAAGGTTGCTGAGGGTCCTGTGTAAACTGACCTCTACCAGGGCCCCCTACATCCGGGCGACCTCTGGATCGCCTACCCATATTTCCAAATGTATTATTTGAGCTTTGTTAAAGGACGGGGCATTGTGCTCGCCAATGACCCTCTCGACGACAATAAGCGCACTGGTTAATGTTCACAGGACCTAAGGGCACATTCCCCTGCGGGACATACTTACCTCTAACCTGAGAACTACCCCCTCTGGGGCCTCTAACAATTTGCTGCAATAGCACTTTAGTTTTCAATCCTATCTTTTTCATTATTGACACGGTTCTCGTAGTACTGAGCCATGTGCAGTACTTCTGATTGTGATTTCGCCTGCCAAGCGCTCTCAGAAGACATATTTTGCGACTGGATGTCAGGCAGCAATCCACGCACACATTTGTCCACAAATAATCTTTTCCCAGACTCTGTGCCTAAGTCTTGTCCACTGAAATCCGAGAATAACTGTTCGAACCGATTAAAGAACTCGGTGGCACCCTCAGACTTTCCTTGGACACAGGCCGTAAGTTTGTCCCATATAATTATTTTTTCTGAAATTATAGTTTTTAATTTTGCAATAATTCTATCAGGCAAAGTTAGTATCACCGGGGCAGTCTTTCACCAGCTGGCCTTTCTCCATCGAGACTAGTTATATTCACCCATGTATCTCCCAACTCTGGTACGTCGTCAATAGTTCTAACTTTTTTCCATAAATCTATGGGCAGGAGTACAGGAAACGACAAATCAATGTCGCCTACGGTGAACACTGAGGACTGCAAAACTGACTCTATCTCTTTCTAGAACCCTGTCGGATTTTTCCTAATGTCGGGAATGGATTGTCTAATAGTGTTCACTTCCTGTCGTGAAAACGGGATGTGAACAAACTGCAATACATAATGTGCGGAGATGTCCACAGCAGGTTTACCTGCTGCAACATTAGCAGGAATCTCAACCTTTGGGACAAATGTCGGAGGTACCTCTCTCTTAGGCAACTGAGATATAGGCAACTCTGAACGCTTACTAAGCAACAGAGCTAAATCGAGCGCTAAAGCAGTCGAAGAAGTGTCAAGTGAAAAAGCTCTCTTGTAAATACTCAATAACTCTGTGGGACAACTAATCTTCCTTTTTACACACTCATCATGCAGGTACTCTACCATTACCTGTATCACTTTCCTCTGCATTTCTAGCGTATATTGACTATACGTGTCATATACTTCAACAAGAGTTATCGACATATCCAAAATCCATCTAAGTGCATCTTTCTTACAAATTCGTGCTTCGTCAGATATCGATTTACGACAAGGAAGGAACCGTTTCTGTACATACATATTTTCCTCCTCGTCATCCTCATTCTGTAACTTTTGTAACTCCTTTCTATACTCAAATAACCTCTCGACATGCTCATTTACCTTCTCCACAGTGTCTCTAGAAAACGCTAGAGTATTTAGATCCCTTAACCCTTGCGGGAGATCTGCATAATTTAATCTTCCCCACATTATACATAACTGAATCCCTAAACCTTGAATAAAAGCATTTTTCTCAGGAAAATTATCCATATTACAAAGTATGGCAAAAACGCTAGCTTGATCATCCTTCTCCATACAATGCTTAGCCCATGCAATTAACTCACGTTTCTTCTCCGGTGGTACAGTTTTGCGAGTGACAACCTTTGACCCTGCACCTCGATCGATTACAAGCGGCTCAGGACCACTTGGAAGAGAGGGAGCAGGCAAATTCGATGGAGGTACTGTATCCGGTGTGATAAAAATAGCTGGTGGAGCCTGAGAAAGGGGAACATTAGGAGGAGCAGGAACAACGGGACCAACAGCAGGTAGAGCAGGAATAACGGGAGGAAGAGGCAAAGCAGCAGGAAGAGGAACATACAGAGGTGGCGCAGAGGCACCAGGCCTTCGTTCATTTAATAATTTGTCAATAAACTCATCAGAAACATGAAAATCTTTAGAAGGATAGATTTTCTGAATACCGAGTGAGAAAGCCCTATCCATATTTTTAGTCGCCTCAGACTGTTTGTCCTGATCATATAACAACGCTTTTTCAGCGTTCGTTTTATGACGGCGCACATGTTTCTCTCTACTTTTAAGTTGTTGCAACGCTTCTTTTTTCCAATTCTGCAAAACATCAAATGCTGCAGGTCTAGCCTTTTTCTTTAATAGAATTGACTCTAAATACTCAATAAGAGGGATTTCAAAACTACCATTGATTGGCCACTGAAGTTCGGAGGCATGTCTGGTTTGTCTGTGCCAAATGTCATTAAATACTATACTTCCAATGCAATGCTTACAGTACATAGTACATGCCGGCGACCCCTCCTGTGGTGCCGGACGGCTAAATTCCAAAGATTGTCTATCACTGTGGAATAATGCCCTAAAGCAGGTAGACAATTTCCCAGGCATTTCTCAAATTCTTGGTGTTACCTGGTCAATAATTGTGTCTGCAGATACAATGTGCCAAATTCAAATTGTCAGGATTAAATTAAGAATCGGGTCACGACTCACCTGACCAAACCTAAGGAGGTCCGATCGGATTTCAAAGAATCTTACCTAACTAATCTTACCTTGTGTATGGTGATTTCGACAAATCTGCCCACCTCGATAAGTAGACCCTTGTCAAGATGCCATCTCGGACCACACGCTTATCGTCCAAGGATCGGATCGTGCAGCGCTGCTGAGGTGGCGCGTCTCATTCAGTGGGGCCCCTTATGTCACACCGTCCGATCCCGGTCCGATAGCGTGCGTCAACCTTCAACAATCCGGCATCAATCTTGAGGGTCCCTATTCGGGCGCCAACTGTGAAAACAAAATCAAAATATCAGGGCTGAGTACCCCAAAAGGAAATACACCGAACACGGGTTACAAAGGAACATACAAAGTACTTTATTTTATACTGAATCCAGTTACAAAAACAGAGCAAAATCAGATAGCTATCGGCCCTCAGTACAACACAACGAACTCCAGCGTGGTTCAGTGAGAGATGTTGTACATTAGAATGCATTTGCTTTTCATACACTTGGTGGGCACGATGTCCAGCCCCACTTCGGGTTAATATTCCACTTAATACATCACCGGTCTAGGGTTCGTGGCAAGTCTCGAACAACCGCATTTAACTGGTTTGCCTTTAATACATGTATCAACAAGCCTATGCAATAACTGTGTATTCTAAGATTTTCCATGCAGGCCTTCTCAAACATTAATACAATGTAGTTAAACAGATGTTCTACGTTCAGTATTTGAATACATTGTTTCAACATATGCTCGTGGATTAGTTTCATTGCACGAGTAATCCTACTAAACACAGGTCAACGAAGGACAAGGTCTCAGTTCACGACCTCAACAAGTGGCCTACAGGTAAGTTACATATTATCTATGTACAGAGGTCAAGACGGCCATGTTGTATTCTGGAATGACATCTTCCACCATTTTAACTCACTGGGTGACTTCTACAAAGCAAATCCTATAATGGCGGATTGACCTAAAATGGCGGCTTACATTGATTTAAGGTCAGGATCTTGCAACACGGATTCTTTTGCAAGCGACTTTCGGGCAGCTTGGCGTAAGCCAATATTAATATATTTATTGCAATAGGAGGCGCGATATAATTTCACTTTTGACACCTCCCCCAAGCCCCACCAGTGCCTAGATCCATCAAACAGCATCTGGTGGTGCATAAGGAGCACCCCATTGACTGATTTCAGGGGGGGCAAACAGCTATGCCAGGGGCAGCACGGCCACCCCGGAGGGTTGCACCTGTCAGCCTGCCCAGGAGCCAAAGCGGATGGTCCTAGGGGTATATAGGGCCCCAGCAGCATGTTTGGGGTTGCCTGGGCCCACAAAGAATAACCCGGCCTGGCCTGGCCCGCATATGGGGGGCAGCCCAGACCAGGCTACCTGGCCTTGCCCCCAAAGGCTTGCCTCGTGGCCAGCGAGGCGGGTCCCATCATCATCAAAGTCTTCCCGGGCTGCGTATGCAAGGAGCAATACGGCCTTGGACAATGCAGCATTGGCGGAGGTGGAGACCCCATGGCAACGGGGAAGCTATTGAAGACAGAATGGCACTGCGGGCATGGCAGAGATTTTGGGTGGGCCGCCGGACAATGGGGCCACCGAGAATAATATGAATACTGCAGGAGTGACGGTGCATGCAGGTGGCCTCCCAGTCAACGGGCCCACCCAGAACTTACACAAGGCCAAGTGACGTGGCAATGGAGAATGGGCAGAGCCCCCCTGATTCATGTGGTAGACTGTTGCACTCTACAGAAAGAAAAGGAGGCAGGCCTCAGACATCACCTATGGGGAGCAGGCTCCAAACCACCAGGACCAACAGGAACAGTCTTGCTGTCAGCCCTTCATCAGCACCGGTCTGCACAGAACCAGCGCCCCCATAGACAGACTCAGGCACTGTGAATGGGTGAATGACTGCACCAGTCTCCCAATTGTGACACAGCATTTTATGTTGTATGTAATTTGGAAGTCAGTAGTTATAGTATACATTTAAGTATCTTTAGGAAGGGTAAATGTTACATAGGGGAAGAGTAGTGTTGGGGTAAGTATTAGGGGGTATGTTAAGTAGGTTGACAATTTAAAATGGAGCAGGATGTAAAGATGGACATTATTTTAAATAGGGGGTAAAGGGGAGGTACTCTAGTGTGAGATAGCAGAATAGGTTGGCGTTCTGCACTCTATGTGGGTGGTACCTGAGGTTAGGTAGGGGTCTGGTGTGGCAAACCTACCCTAAGGGTCCTTGACACACCTCCAAGGCAGGGATAGCTTATGTAGTGGGTCCCCAGTCAGTTGGAGCTCACACCAGGAGACTACTAAGGCAAAGGGAACATTAATTTGTGTTTTTGTTAAATAATGAGCGTTCCCTGTTGGGATCCCCATAAAATTCACTCTGGCATCTGAGTCCCTTCATGATATGAGAATTCAGGCTGTAGCTCATCTCCTGATAACAGCAATTTTTTTTTTGGCAGGTTCAGCACCCCTCCCTATCCAGGTTGACTGGTGGATGGGGTAGTGGTATCCGGGGGAACTGTCCCTGCTCCAGGAAAGGGGTGTGTACACCCTTGAATGGACCAGGGCTGGGAAACTAGGGCTACATGAAGTCAGTGGATAGAGGAGTGGAAGGAGAGGGGAGGTTAATGTGACCAGTGACATGGAGGTGATGATGGGGAGGAAGGGAGACAATTAGTTGGCAGAGGTGGTCATAAAATTGACCAGCAGGACCTGGTTGCCTATAGAAAGATATACAATGAATGCCATAGGGGCAGTGATTGTGGAGAGAGTGTATTTTGAAATAGGGAGAACTAATGGGAGATAGGTCAGTAGGAAAGCTAGGAAGTTTGGAAGATGCAAACAATCCTACACCACCATCCCTGCCAGTTGGGCGGGAAGAGTGGGGCAAGGTGTGCACAGGGTCTTGATGGGCAGCAAGGATTGCAGAGTCTGAAGGAGAAATACAAGTTTCTGTAAGGGTGTAGAGTTCAGGAGAGTGGGCAAGTGGGAAAGAAGGAAGTCGATGGTAAAGGTAGTCTTGATATAGACAGACTGTGCATTCCAAAGAGCAATATAAAGAGCATGTTGAATCATCTTGATGCTGAGTCTGCGAAGTACAGAGGAACTGGGGGCAGATGTGAGAAGAGGAAGTGTGATGAAAGTTATGGTTAGAGGTTTTGTGAATTGAGAGAGTAGGTGAGCATGAAGAGGGGTGGCATCGAGGCGAAGAGATGATTGCGATAGAAATAGAGTTGAAATGGTTTGGAGCTAAGGAGAATGAAGAGAGAAGTGGAAGAGATAGGAAGAGCAGTGCATGGTGATGGTGGGCTGAGCAAAGATGTCATTGGTATTCACACCCAAGGCACAGCAAAGCAATAGCTCAAGAGGCAAAGAAGCTGGAGGAAAAGATGGAGATTGGCCCCTAGCTGTTTGCCCTTTGCTGGCTCACTTGGGCTGTGTCGACCAGGCAAGGAGTCAAGTACTGGAACTGGTGAGGAGCATCCAATGGCAAGAAGGTGAGGTAGGACCAGCAGCATACAGCTGTAGAACAGGGAAGGCCGGGAGATGGAATTAAGCCCAGCCACACAGTTCATCATTTGATGGTGGTGCAGGTGGCTGATGGGAGCGGGCTGGATGAAGGATGCCATGCTCAGATTAGCAGCAGGAGTCGGCGGGGAAGCCAGGCCACCCCTGGAAATAACTTTTAAAGATTGAAGTTTTGAGGTCAGAGGTGATGTGAACAGTCCGTAGATCAATCCTGGATGCTTCGTGTGGGTTCCTGACCTCTGCAGGCAGTCTGAGGAAGATGGAATTAATGCCTCTGGTGTTGTTGCTATATGCTCCATGTTGCTTCCAGCCCAGTTGAAGCCCCTTTTAGAGGCAGAAAGACTTTTCAAAGATGGCGGTGTTTGGGTCACAGGTCTTGCCAGCAGTCTGTAGATCGATGCTGGATGCTTCTTGTGGGTCCCCACACCTCTGCAGGCAGCCTCAGGCAGATGGAATGAGTGCCTATGGTGGTGGTATTATGATCTCTGTGTTGCTCCAAGCCCAGTTGAAGTCCCTTTTGGAGGTGGAAAGACCTTTCAAAAAGACCTGTACAAAACAAAATGCCTGCACCATGAAGCACAACATATATATCACACATATGTATCAGGTTCTCAACCTACTCTTCACCTCGACCGATGCCTGCCCTCTCTCATAAACTTCCTCCCTTCTCCTGCCACTCCTTCCTCCTCCCAGCTCACCTCTCCACCACCACAGACGGGAGTACCACGCCTCTGTGCACCCCCTTGGAAAACCTTTACTGGTGGTAACCAGCTTCACTTAGCTACTCTGAATGCTTGCTCTGCTGTCAAACATTCCTCTGACCTCTGTCTCCTTCTCAAAGACTTTAATCTAGACGTCCTTGCTCTTACCAAGACGTGGTTCAATGCCAGCTCTTTCACTGCTCTTGACACTCTCCTTCCTGAGGGCTTCAAAATCAATCCCCTCCAAACCCAGACCCAACATACCTGGAGGTGGAGTGGGCCAGATCTTACATGAGCGGGTCCCTGTCTCCATCATACCTACTCAATCCTACTCCTCTTTTGAATGCCTTGTCTGTAGGCTTGGGGTCTCTCCTACTCTCTCTCTCTTACCCTCATCACTATATACAGGCCCCAGGGTCATATCTCTCACTTCCTCTCTGAATGGGCCGACCTCGCCTCCTCCCTTTCAACCTCTTCTTCCAAATTCCTCCTCCTTTGTGACTTAAACATCTGCCCCGACTCTCTTGAATAATCTGTCATGCCTGCGCCATGGGCGCATCCATTTACGCTCAATTTGGACTATATGTTTATCGTTTATTTACAACAGACTCTTGGATCCATCTATATTTACTTTGGAAACTTTATTTCCCATTTGCGAGACTTAGCTGCTTAATTAATATTTCCAACAAACTACGCATACCATAATGCACCTGGCTACAAGCATCGATTCCTGGCTGTTCCTATTGGTTATCAATGGAACTACACCCCCCAGAAGCCCTAGAGACTTGCCCTGCTTCCACCAGCCCATGAACAGAAAGGGAGGTGGCCGATTGCCTGCAGGTGTGCTTAGCCAGGTGCAACCAATTAGCCTGCCTCTGTGCTGGGCTAGGCAGTATAAAGGCTGCTGCCTGCAGTGGCTCAGCCTCTTGCATCTGAGAGTTCTTCCTCCACCTTTTGCATCTTTCTACGGATCTTGTATGCTGCTTACCTTCACTCCTGCTTGGACCCTGCCTTGTTGCTTGCTCCACCCTGCTGCCTCCAGCCATAGCCTTCCAGGCTCCCTGCCTCACAGCCCTGCTCCTCTGGGCTCTCCACACTGCAGCTGATCACGCTCTGCTGCCTTCCAGTCTCCGCCCTTGCCCTGCCGGGCTCTCCACATTGCAGCGGATCACGCTCTGCTGCCTTCCAGCCTTCGCCCTTGCCCTGCCGGGCTCTCCACATTGCAGCCGATCATGCTCTGCTGCCTTCCAGTCTCCGCCCTTGCCCTGCCGGGCTCTCCACATTGCAGCCGATCACGCTCTGCTGCCTTCCAGTCTCCGCCCTTGCCCTGCCGGGCTCTCCACATTGCAGCGGATCACGCTCTGCTGCCTTCCAGCCTTCGCCCTTGCCCTGCCGGGCTCTCCACATTGCAGCGGATCACGCTCTGCTGCCTTCCAGTCTCCGCCCTTGCCCTGCCGGGCTCTCCACATTGCAGCGGATCACGCTCTGCTGCCTTCCAGCCTCCGCCCTTGCCCTGCCGGGCTCTCCACATTGCAGCGGATCACGCTCTGCTGCCTTCCAGCCTTCGCCCTTGCCCTGCCGGGCTCTCCACATTGCAGCCGATCACGCTCTGCTGCCTTCCAGCCTTCGCCCTTGCCCTGCCGGGCTCTCCACATTGCAGCCGATCACGCTCTGCTGCCTTCCAGCCTCTGCCCTTGCCCTGCGGACCCTCTACATTGCAGCTGATCACGCTCTGCTGCTTTCCTGCTTCAGCCCTTGTCCTCTGGGCTCCCTGCCCTGCAGCCTGCCTCACTCCGGCCGCCTTCAGCCCTTGTCTTCTGGGCTCCCCTGCTCTGCAGCCTGCCTCACTCCGGCTGCCTTAGCCCTTGTCCTCTGGGGCTCCCTGCTCTGCAGCCTACCTCTCTCTGGCTACCTACAGCCCTTATTTATTTATTTATTTATTTGGATTTGTAGAGCGCACATCTGCCCGGGGGCATCGTGGCGCTAAGAATTCTTACTTGTTACAGGCATACATGGTGAGTATACAGATATACAGATTAGCATAGACGCGTTTTTTCATACATTTGCTGTTATTTCCATAATTACAGTGGTGAGAATACAGGTGAGGCGGGGTTAGTGGAACAGCGTGGTTTTGAGTAGTCTACGGAAGGCATGGTATGATTTTTCGCTTCTTAAGGCGGTGGGGAGTGCGTTCCAATTTTTGGGTGCTAGGTGTTGGAAGCTGGACCCTCCGGCTTTGCTTCTTTTGAAAGTGGGTACATATGTTTGGTTGGTCAGGTGTGACCTGGTAGGTCTAGAGGAGGTATGGAGGGTGATCCTTTCAGAAAGATAGGGTGGGGCATTAGCAGAGAGGCATCTGTGTGTGATGGCCATGGATTTAAATAGTATGCGTTCTTTTATAGGTAGCCAATGTGCTTCTTTTCTGGCTTGGGAGATGTGCTCCCTTTTTGGAATGCTTAGGGCTGCTCTTAGAGCATTGTTTTGTGTGACTTGCATTTTTTTAATGTTTTGTGCAGATGTGCCCAGGAAGAGGGCGTTGCAGTAGTCCAATTTGGTACCTACTGTGGCTCTGGCTACATTCAGGCAGTTTTTAGGGGATAGGAAGGGTTTAACGGCGTTGATTATCTTAGTGGTTAATGCAGCAGAGGAGGCTACGGCATTGACTTGCCGTGTCATGGAGAGAGTGGAGTCGAGGTATACTCCTAGCGTTTTTACCGCAGTGGAGACTGTGATGGTGCAGTTATCGACGTTAAAGGATTTGTATAGAGGCGGGAGTTTATTTAGTGTTTCTTTGGTGCCAACTAGTAGGATCTCTGTTTTGTCCCCGTTAAGGCAGAGTCCGTTGGCTGCCATCCAGGTTTGAATGGCTGTGTATATTTTAGTTAGTGCTGCGGCGTCTTGTTCATATAAGCCAGTAAGGGGGAGCAGGACTTGGGTGTCGTCAGCATAGTTGGTGTAAGCTATGTGGTGATGGTCGAGGTCATTGAACAGAGGGAGGGTGAAAATGTTGTATAGGGTGGGTGCAGTGCAGGATCCTTGTGGGACGCCACAGTGGATGGTGGTTGGGGTAGCGTTTGCAGATTCAGAAAAGACTTTCATAAGTCGACCCTCTAGGAAGGATTTGACCCAGGAGACGGCTTCCTGCGAGAAGTGAGCTTCATTTTTAAGTTGTGTGCCTAGAATGTCATGATTGACCAAGTCGAAGGCAGCAGATAGGTCTAATAGTAGGAGGAGAGCCGGTTTGCCTTTGTCCATGATGTCATTAAGTTGAATTTTAAGGTCTAGAAGGGCAGATTCGGTCCCATGCCCCGGGCGGAAGCCCGATTGCCTTTTGCCTAAGATGTGGTTTTCTTCAAGGTAGTGCTGTATTTGTGAGTAGGCGACTTTGTCGAGGATCTTGAGCAGGAAGGGAACTGTTGTAATGGGTCTATAGTTGTTGGCGTTTTCTGGATCTAGAGTGGGTTTCTTGAGAAGGGGGCGCACCCAGGCTTCTTTTAGGCTGGTTGGGACTGAGTTAGAGTTGAAGGATGCATTAATGAAGGATTTGAGGAATGGTGCTAGTGTCTCAACACAGTCTTTGACTAGTTTGGCGGGGCAAGCGTCGCCTTTGCAGTTGGAGGGTTTGATTCTGTTAACAATATCGATTACCTCTTTTTCTGAGACTTCTCTAAATTTAAAGGGTGTGATGTGACTTATCTTTTTGTTCTCAATCACTGTTTCCTTAGGGGATGCAGCTAAGATTTGCTGAGTGAGATTTTTGTGATGGTTTAGGATTTTGGCTTGGAGGAGTTCGATTTTTTTTAGAAGGGCGGTTTGTATGGTGTTACACCAGGCTTGGTCCTTGACAATCTCTTGTGACTTAGTGGCCGGTGTGGAGAGTTCCTTGAAGAACTGGGCCTTCCTACTTTGCAGCTTATCCCGCTTCGCTGCCTACTACCTACCTTTTCCGCTGGGTTCTCGGCCTAGCAGCTCTCTACAGTCCTCTGCTACCTTCTACGTTCATCGGCCCTGTCCCTCAGGGTTCACTCCTTACTGCCCGGCCCCTACGGGATCCTTGCCGTGCAGTCTGCTTTACTCTGCTGCCCTAAGCCCTTTTCCTCTGGGCGTTCTACCTTACAGTCCTACCCCTGTGGGCTTACTCATTGCTTTCCTGCTCCTCTGAGCTCTCAACCTTGTTCCTTACTGTCCTCTGCTATCCTATCCTGTTACACGACTTTCCTTTCATTTCCTTCTGCTAGTTTGCTATCACCTCCTTTCCTGGATTTGTCTGTAGTATCTTCTCTTGTACTGTTTGTAGACCCTTTTGTACAGAGCTTGTCTGTTGGTTCCCTTCAGTCAACCTCTGCCCCTTCCCTTGTCCTGTTTCTACATTACAGACACCCATAGCTGCTGTTCCAAGTCATGAGCAAACAGCGTGGGCCTCTGTTATAGCAAACTCTGCAGAAGGCTAGAGTATTTCCAAGGTTCGTGGAATACTCTTTTCCTATATCTGCATACACCCCAAGAGGGTATTCATTCTGTATCTTTTCCCTTGCTACTCTTGCTTACTCTTCGTTCTCTTTCCTTTCCGCTGTGTGTGTTCTTATCTGTCCACTTTATTTGGCACAACCACCCAAACCCTTTCTGGGTGTCCTGTGCCACTCTTAATAGAGTGCCACTCCTGACATCATCCACCTCTCAATTCTGTGTCCTGTGCGACTCTCTCTCTCTCTCTCTCTCTCTCTCTCTCTCTCTCTCTCTCTCTCTCTCTCTCTCTCTCTCTCTCTCTCTCTCTCTCTCTATTCTTCCTTCCCGGCCTGAACCAATCTGCCGGTCACACTCTGGCCACACTCATTTCTGGAGACATCCCTATCCCTAATCCGGTCACCACCCCCCTCTCTTGGTCTGACCACTCTCTCCTCTCCTCTGACCTGGGTCCCCTTGGCCACCTATCCGAGCTACCTCCTGCAGTGGCTGCCTCCTTCACCATCATCCGACCAATGAAGCAGACTCCTAACTCTCCCTCTGACTCTGCCCTTGCTACCTTGCACCTCTCCATCTCTACCACCCTTGACATCCTTGCCCCTGCCATGAAGATCTGCCTAAACCCTGCCTCCAAGAACAACAGCTGGTACGACTCCGATTTAGCATCTCTGAAACCCAAGTGCAGAGTTGCTGAACGGAAGTGGCAGACCTTGGGCTCACCCTTTGACAAACTGGCCTGGTGCCTGCTCCAAAGGCAATATAGCTTCTCTATTCGCTCCAAGGAGCGGGCCCACATCGAAGCCTGCATATCTGGAGCCACTAACAACATAGCCAAACTCTTCAAAATCTGCAAGGAACTCGCCAATCCACTTGCAGTCTCAACTTCTCTCCTTCCTTCCCATGCTCTCTGCACTGCTTTGGCCTCCCAATTCTCATCAGAAACTCAGGACATCTTGACCTCACTCTCCTCCACTCCCCGCCTGCCCGCCTGCCTCCCTGCACTCCTTCCTTTCACCCACTTCACTCTCATCCCTCCTGCCAATAGCACCGGTTGAGGTCTCTAAAGGATCCGCTCTACAAAGATCTCCTCCAAACAGGTGCTTTCCACTCCTCCAGAACCATTAAGGACAACATCTCCTCTCGTATCCAGGCTCTTGCTGACTTCTGCAATCACTCCTTCATCACCGACTCTTTCCCTTTATCCATCAAGCACTCCCTTGTGCACCCTCTCTTAAAAAAAAAAACAGTCTGCTGACCCCTCCTGCCTGGCTAACTATTGGCCTATTTCTACTACTCCCTTTCTGGGTAAACTCTTGGAAAAGCTGGTCCTCCCCCAGCTGACCCTCCACACTGATCTTGCTGGCTGCCTTCATGATGATCAATTAGGATTCCTTTAATCAAGAGGCACGGAAACTGCTCTCCTGAACACCTGCGAAACCTTGCTTGCAAATCTGGACTCCAACTCTGCCGATGTTCTCATTTTCCTTGATCTTTCCTCTGTCTTTGACAAGGTCAACCACTCCATCCTCATAAAATGACTCTGGAACACCCTCAGCATCCCTGACCGCACACTGGATTAGCTGACCTCTTTCCTCACTAACCGCCTGTCCCAGCTCTAACTGAGCCCTTTCACCGCCACCACCTCACTCTCTTCCTGTGGTGTCCCCAGGGATCTGTCCTATCACCATGGCTCTTCAATATCTATCTCGACCTTCTTGCTCACCTGATTTCCTCCTTCCCTCCTCATTTCCAGTGTTATGCCAATAACACATGTAATCAAATAGGTACACAGGATCCTATTTATATGTACCACATCTTACTCCACCAATAGGAACATAGATTATATTATAAAAGAAGGATAAGATGGTAAACTTTCTCTACTTCCACCCCTCCTTCTCCCCCAACGATTAGACACCTCTGACAGATTCTCCGGCACTACAGGTCTTGACAACATAGACTGCGTGCAACATTCCAAATTTCAAAAAACATTTTTGTTTAATACAGAATATTTAAATTAAAACATAAGATACTACCCACACCTAACACAGTGTACAAAACTACCACTAAAACCTACAAAATCTAAAAAGCTAAATTTCAAATAAACCACTTACAAATGGAATGGACACAGACGAAATCACATATCACAGTACATAGAAAAAACCTAAATGTGTCACTAAAACAACATATAATCCCAACATGTTTATGTTCTTTAAAGCCCCTTTCGGGCGAACATTCTTCAGGGGAACCTTTAAAACATCCACTATTCTTCTCAACACTGTGTTGAATGGGTAGTTTCAGGCAACCAGCCTGCAAAGAAGGGAAACAGAGGAAACTAATCCGATCCCCAGGGGAGGGGGTATTACCAAATGTAAAAGTGGAGTTGACTCAGTCAAGAGAACAATTCCACAAAAAGGTTTAGAAATTAAACCAATTAGATTTACCTTAATGTGGTGAATCTTCAACGCACGTCTGTAAATGACAGATAGGCTAATTTTTCTTCATTGAAAAACCAAGATACTTCAAAAGGCATCTCAATCCGCCGAAAATATCGTCACACCTAGAAAGGACACATCACACTACCAATGAGCCTCAGATCACTACAGGACAACAGTCATGAATTGTTCAGGATATATTAAATAAAAATTACCTTCATGCAAGTGAAGCCACCCACAACGTGGGGCAAGGGGAGGAAATCCCTTGTAATGACAACCAAGTCTGCAGATGATTACAAAAGAGGACGCAGAACCAATCTGTAATATAAGAAGGGCGGTCACCAACCATCTCAAAGAGCATTAAAATGCACCGATACACCACGGCTCCCAAATGTGTAAAAAAAGGGAAGAAAAGAAACCATTTCAAGCCCAGCCTAGGTCGTGCATTAGAGCTCATGCTTCCAAACAGTAGTGTCATACACCAGCGGACTTCACAGCCATTTAATGTGTAAAAACATGCTGAACGTGACCAAGTAGTGGGAGATAGTACACAACACCTCAATGTTCAGTAAGTAAAAAACTACGGAAAAGGGATAATAGCCACCAACATCACTAAAAGTAATGTAGCTACTAAAGTTCAAGAACAACATGCTCACCCCTAGATTAGGAGAAACAAACTCCTCGCTAATGACTCGCAGGGTTTGAAAGAAGACCGTGCAGCACCAGCATGTGTTTTCACCAAGTGCAGCAAAACGCTCACCACTTCCTAGTAAACACTAAGAAAGGACTATACATTTCGATTAAATACTAGCCGGCAAGAAAATACAGCGGCCACCTTTTACATGCAATCTTCCTAGTGAACACTAAGGAAGGACTACACTCTTCAGTTAGGTACTAGCCGGTAAGAAAAAACTAGCGGCCATCTTTGCATCAAACCACCCAACAACAAAGGGAAGCAGTGTTGAGAAGAAAGTGCACTGGGGGGCACAAAACCATTCAAAATAAATCGACACAGCATTGCAAAAATCAAGCAACAGACATATGCACATTTTTGCAAATATAGATGGCACAAAATAAGGAAAATTAAAAAAAAAAAAAATTAAAAACACAGCCAATATTGCAAACAATAGTCAGATAGCAGAAAACATTTATGTTTGGCTGACCAGATGCCAATCAATACTCTCATTGAGCCCCAGAACATTACTTTGCAATTTAAAAATAATTTTTTGTTCCAGGTTCAATAATTTCTGGTCTGTCTCGGCTTTCCTATGGCCATGCACATTTTTCAAAATAAACCACGTAAAGTCATTGTAGCTGTGTTTCATATCAAGAAAATGTTTCACTAAAGGAGCTGCAATCACTTGATTTCTGATGCAGCTCCGATGTTCCACCTTACGGACTTTACATTGTCTGTTAGTCTTGCCTACATAATATAGACCACAGGGGCATGTGATAAAATACACAACATTGGATGTGTTACAGTTGGTCATTTCATTACACACCCATTTCAGATTAGGTAAAATGTGTATATATCTAATCTCTTTAGTTTGGGCACACATACTACATTTACCGCAAGGAAAATGCCCTTTTATTTCTGGTAAACCCCATAACCTGGTTTGTCTCACCAGTGGTGTACTTTTCTCAGTTACATCATTCCTGATCAAAATGTTCCTTAGGTTTTGACTTTTTCTAAAGGCCACCAAAGGGGGCAAGGCTTCTTTTCCTCTGTATACCTTTTTCCAAGTTTTCATCACAATAGATTTAATTTTGTACGATAAATTTGAAAAAGTATTAACAAAAACAGTACCAATCTTTCTCTTTATTTTCACATTTTTCTCCAAAAGAGCCTCCCGATTATTATTGTATGCTCTTTTTGAAGCAGTCTTAATCACTCTAGGTGGATAGCCTTTGTTTCGCAGTTTCTGAGTAAGTGCGTCCGCACTTAGACGGAAATCCTCTTTTCTACTACTATTCCTTTTTAACCTTAAAAACTGCCCAAAAGGTAAGTTGTTTTTCAAATGCTTAGCATGATGGCTGTTAAAGTGCAGAAGAGAATTCTTGTCAGTAGTCTTTGTGTAGGGCTTCACTTTTAACACTCCATTCTCATTAAAGATGGTAATATCCAGAAAATGAGTCTCAAAGTCACATATGGATCCCGTAAATTTCAGAAAAAGATTCTGTTGGTTCAACGAGGTCATAAAGCACTCAGCTTCTTCTCTCGTACCATCCCATACAATGAGTATATCGTCTATATACCTCAGCCACTTCCTCAACTGATGGATATAAGGATTAGTGGCTGAGTATATCACAATTCTTTCAAAATATTCAACATAGAGGTTGGCTAAATTAGGGGCCATGGCCGCACCCATGGCAGTGCCCTCTATCTGTTGGAAAAAAGTTCCTTGGAACTGGAAAAAGTTTTGGGTAAGGGCAAACTCAGTACACCACAAAATAAAGGCACTGCTCACAGGGTGTCCATCCTCTCTGCCCAGCAACATTTCTTCAACAACCTCTAATGTTGCCCTTTGTGGTATCATAGTATAGAGGGATTGAATATCCAAACCTATCAATAAAGAGTTTCCTTGAACAAAATCTATGTTCTCTATTTTATTGATGGCATCGGTAGTATCCCTCAAATAACTCTGCATTTTCATCACAAATGGGCGCAGATAAAAATCTGCGAACTTAGACAATGGTTCTAAAATGGAATTGACCCCAGAGACTATGGGACGTCCGGGAGGGTCTACCAATCTCTTATGCACCTTAGGCAAAATATAGAACACAGGTACCCTGCCTTGTTCCCTTATTAGAAATTCAAATTCTTGTTTGCTAATCATCTCTGAGTCATATGCCAAAGTAACTTTTTCTTTTATGATCTTCATCAGCCGAGCAGTAGGGTCACAAGCAAGTTTCAAATAGCTCACACTGTCAGAAAGAAGTCTCTCACATTCTCTCACATTCTTTAACATAATCACTGCGATTCATCAAGACAATAGCTCCCCCTTTATCTGCTTGTCTGATAATGAGATTCTTATCTTTTGCAAGTTTTAGAACAGAATCTCTCTGGGGTTTACTAAAGTTCGAATTATGAGATTTCTCACAGGATTCTAACTTACTCAGAAACTGCGAAACAAAGGCTATCCACCTAGAGTGATTAAGACTGCTTCAAAAAGAGCATACAATAATAATCGGGAGGCTCTTTTGGAGAAAAATGTGAAAATAAAGAGAAAGATTGGTACTGTTTTTGTTAATACTTTTTCAAATTTATCGTACAAAATTAAATCTATTGTGATGAAAACTTGGAAAAAGGTATACAGAGGAAAAGAAGCCTTGCCCCCTTTGGTGGCCTTTAGAAAAAGTCAAAACCTAAGGAACATTTTGATCAGGAATGATGTAACTGAGAAAAGTACACCACTGGGGAGACAAACCAGGTTATGGGGTTTACCGGAAATAAACGGGCATTTTCCTTGCAGGTAAATGTAGTATGTGTGCCCAAACTAAAGAGATTAGATATATACAAATTTTACCTAATCTGAAATGGGTGTGTAATGAAATGACCAACTGTAACACATCCAATGTTGTGTATTTAATCACATGCCCCTGTGGGCTATATTATGTAGGCAAGACTAACAGACAATGTAAAGTCCGTATGGTGGAACATCGGAGCTGCATCAGAAATCAAGTGATTGCAGCTCCTTTAGTGAAACATTTTCTTGATATGAAACATGGCTGCAATGACTTTACGTGGTTTATTTTGAAAAAGGTGCATGGCCATAGGAAAGCCGAGACAGACCAGAAATTATTGAACCTGGAACAAAAAATTATTTTTAAATTGCAAAGTAATGTTCTGGGGCTCAATGAGAGTATTTATTGGCATCTGGTCAGCCAAACATAAATGTTTTCTGCTATCTGACTATTGTTTGCAATTTTGGCTGTGTTTTGAATTTTTTTGAATTTTCCTTATTTTGTTCCATCTATATTTGCAAAAATTTGCACATGTCTGTTGCTTGATTTTTGCAATGCTGTGTCGATTTCTTTTGAATGGTTTTGTGCCCCCCAGTGCACTTTCTTCTCAACACTGCTTCCCCTTGTTGTTGGGTGGTTTGATGCAAAGATGGCCGCTAGTTTTTTCTTACCGGCTAGTACCTAACTGAAGAGTGTAGTCCTTCCTTAGTGTTCACTAGGAAGATTGCATGTAAAAGATGGCCGCTGTATTTTCTTGCCGGCTAGTATTTAATCGAAAAGTATAGTCCTTTCTTAGTGTTTACTAGGAAGTGGTGAGCGTTTTGCTGCACTTGGTGAAAACACATGCTGGTGCTGCACGGTCTTCTTTCAAACCCCGCGAGTCATTAGCGAGGAGTTTGTTTCTCCTAATCTAGAGGTGAGCATGTTGTTCTTGAACTTTAGTAGCTACATTACTTTTAGTGATGTTGGTGGCTATTATCCCTTTTCCGTAGTTTTTTACTTACTGAACATTTAGGTGTGGTGTACTATCTCCCACTACTTGGTCACGTTCAGCATGTTTTTACACATTTAATGGCTGTGAAGTCCGCTGGTGTATGACACTACTGTTTGGAAGCATGAGCTCTAATGCACAACCTAGGCTGGGCTTGAAATGGTTTCTTTTCTTCCCTTTTTTTACACATTTGGGAGCCGTGGTGTATCGGTGCATTTTAATGCTCTTTGAGATGGTTGGTGACCGCCCTTCTTATATTACAGATTGGTTCTGCGTCCTCTTTTGTAATCATCTGCAGACTTGGTTGTCATTACAAGGGATTTCCTCCCCTTGCCCCACGTTGTGGGTGGCTTCACTTGCGTGAAGGTAATTTTTATTTAATATATCCTGAACAATTCATGACTGTTGTCCTGTAGTGATCTGTGGCTCATTGGTAGTGTGATGTGTCCTTTCTAGGTGTGACAATATTTTCGGCGGATTGAGATGCCTTTTGAAGTATCTTGGTTTTTCAATGTAGAAACATTAGCCTATCTGTCATTTACAGACGTGCGTTGAAGATTCACCACATTAAGGTAAATCTAATTGGTTTAATTTCTAAACCTTTTTGTGGAATTGTTCTCTTGACTGAGTCAACTCCACTTTTATATTTGGTAATACCCCCTCCCCTGGGGATCTGATTAGTTTCCTCTGTTTCCCTTCTTTGCAGGCTGGTTGCCTGAAACTACCCATTCAACACAGTGTTGAGAAGAATAGTGGATGTTTTAAAGGTTCCCCTGAAGAATGTTCGCCCGAAAGGGGCTTTAAAGAACATAAACATGTTGGGATTATATGTTGTTTTAGTGACACATTTAGGTTTTTTCTATGTACTGTGATATGTGATTTCGTCTGTGTCCATTCCATTTGTAAGTGGTTTATTTGAAATTTAGCTTTTTAGATTTTGTAGGTTTTAGTGGTAGTTTTGTACACTGTGTTAGGTGTGGTTAGTATCTTATGTTTTAATTTAAATATTCTGTATTAAACAAAAATGTTATTTTGAAATTTGGAATGTTGCACGCAGTCTATGTTGTCAAGACCTGTAGTGCCGGAGAATCTGTCAGAGGTGTCTAATCGTTGGGGGAGAAGGAGGGGTGGAAGTAGAGAAAGTTTACCATTTTATCCTTTTTTTTTTTTGTAATATATGCCAATAACACACACAGCTTTCCTTCAAATGTCCCTCTACTATCTCTTCCTCCTCTCTGATTCCTGACTGCCTGTCCGCCATCCAGGCATGGCGTGAAGCTAATGATCTCTGTCTTAATGCCAGTAAAACTGAGATCCTTCACATCCTCCTGCATCGTCTTCTCCTCCTACCCTCTGGCCACTCTCTTTGGACCCTCTTCCCCTGCCTCCTGTGAGGCCAGAAACCTTAGGCATCTTTGACTCCTCACATCATGGATCTTACTAAGAAGTCCCACTTCCAGCTCCACCTCCTCAGAGGCATTCTCCCGTTCCTCACCTTCCCTCAGAAGCTCAATGTCTCTAGAGCTCTGGTCCTCTCCAGGATGGACTACTGCAAAACAAGTCTCTTTCTGAATCTTCTCTTTCCGCCCTACGCCCCCTCCAGCTAATCCAGAATGGGGCTGCAAGGCTCATCCTTGTCCTCAAGCACAGGGACCATATCTCTCCAGCCCCAAAATCTCTCCACTGGCTCCCGGTGGCTGGATGGATCAAATTCAAGACCCTCTGCATCATCCGCAAGGTCTCCTGAAGCCTGGGACCACGCTATCTGCAACTCTCCCTCCCTAATACTCCCCTGCTAGAGCCCTACACTTCTCTAACTTCAACCCTTTCACTGTCAAACCCTTCTCCAAGCAGAGAGTGGGGGCAGGTCTCTATCCTCGGCTAGCACCTTCCCTTGGAACAGCCTCCCAGCCCCTCTCAGACTTGAGCCGGACCTCCTTAATTTCTAGAAACTGCTCAAAACTCTGATGTTCTCTACCTCTTTCCCTCTTTCCCTTCCCTGTTAATCACCCCACTGCCGCTGGAACTGGTGGCCTGATCCTCAGGAATCAAACAGGATTCCAGGCCCTCTTCCCAGTCCATACCAGCACACCCCACCCCCACTGCACTGCCCCTGCGGCCCTTGCTTGGCGGCTCTGCATCCTACCCCTGAGAGTCGCCTGCACTAGCACTTAGCCTGAGGTTCTCCTACTAGGCTCCCGTTAGTACTTCCCTCCCGGACCCTCCACCAGCACTTGTCCACCCATCTGCTCCCCCACCCCCTCCCTCCCTGTCTCCTGCACTTTTTCTCTCTGCACTTGCACGGCCAAATGCCACAAGGCCTAGTAGGACCATGACTGTATTTTACTTTTTTTTCCATTGTTATTATTTCCCCAGTTCCCTTCCCATTTAGCCTTGTGGTGTTTTGAAACACAATTCTGTTTTATAAAGCCCCTAACAAATGCTCAATATAATAAATAAATAACAATACCTTCAATTTATAGCCCAGTGGCATACGTGCCGGGGGCGGGGTCAAGGGGCAGCTTGCCAGCGCACAGGCTCCACAGTGGAGAGAAGCAAGACTTTTTGGAGCAGCCTGAGACCTGATTTTCAAAGATTCATATTGGGGCAAATTAGAGATACCCATGAGCCTTTCTGAGTTTTCACGTTACCTTCTAACATAATTGCATCGACCAACTCTAGTTCTCGTGAACTCTTTCAGATTTTGAAAACGTTTGGAGGCAACTCACCCTCAAACCCTTCATGCAACAAAAGCACTAATTGCTGTCAGATGATTCATGATTCATTTAATCACATTATTGGACATTAATATGCAATTGCTATTAAACAAAACAATCTTTGCCAAAATAGTAAGACTGATTCTCATGCCATTGTAGATCCACTAGGTCCAGGAGTGAGGGAGCAGCTAGCCAGTCCTGTTTTTGAATGTAGCCCCTGTTCGGAAGGCTCAAATTGTAAAGATTGTGTCAGGTATAAAGCCCACCACCTGTTTGCCGGATAGTTGGCCCACCAGCACATTTAAAGCATGCACGGTAACCCTTACCCCATGGGTTACCAAATTAGTCCATTTGTCCTTTGCAGAGGCTGTCGTTCCTATAAGGCTTAAGGAAGAATGGATTACCCCCTCACCTCAGAAAAATAATCTCGAACCCAGTAATACAAAACATTACCGACCTATTACAAACGTACCATTTCTGCTGAATATGTTGGACTGTGTGGCCTATGGGCAACTGAGGGACGTCATAGAGAATAATAACCTCCTTAATCCCTGACAATCATGTTTCAGAGCCGATACGGGACTGAGACGGCACTGTTGGACCTTAAGTCTAACATTGTGGGCATTGTGGACCAAGGCATGCCAGCATTGCTTATACTGTTGGATTTGTCTGCCACATTCGACGTGGTAGATCACCCGCTGTTGATCTCCAGGTAGAGCACCAAGACTCATTGTTCCTGCAGTGACACACAATGGATTGCCTCTTTTTTTGGTGCATAAAATGCAAAAGTGTTAGTGGAAAACGCCACCTCCTCTGTTACATCCATTACCAGTAGAGTCCCCCAGGGATCCTGTATCTCGCCACTGCTCTTTAACATTTGCATAACGTCTTTTCTTAAACGTTTGGATGACCTGGGTGTCTATCCAAATTATGCTGACGACACCCGGGTCGTCTTTGAACTATCAGGCTGCTATACTGAAGATGTTTCTGTTATTAATATGGCGTATGAAGCCATTCAAGAGTGAATGTGCATACATTCCTTAGCGTTAAATGCATAGAAAACAGACTTACTCATTACAGCTTTGGGAAAAAAGATTATTAAAATGCCAACAGAATATGAAAGCTTCCTTATAGCGTGGAAGAAAATTAATTTATCCAAGAAGGTGAAAATCCTGGATATTAATCTAGATGGTGAATTATCGATGAAACCACATGTAGCCCAGGTTTGTGCATCTTGTCGATATGTCACAAAACTCCTTCATCATATTCACCCTTATATTGCTAAAGAAAACAGCTCTCTATTGGCCTCAGCCTTGATTAATTCACGGCTGGACTATTGTAATAGCCTATTACTGGGCACAGCAAATGCTAATATTCAGGCTTTGCAAGTCACTCAAAATGGGGCAGTGAGAGCTTTTTGTGGCCTTTCCAGAAAAGAACATGTCACAGAGGATATAAGAGGTTTACACTGGCTCCCGCTTAGACAACGAATCACGCATACGGTACTCTGTATTACCTGCAAATGGTGAAACAGGGTGGCACAACAGTATTTGACAAATCGTCTCACCACTTTTGTCCCAGATCGTTGTCTGCGATCTTATGATCCATCGAAATGATCTCAGCCTAGATTTAAACGTAAAATCTTTGGATGTACCATGTTTGACTGTCAAGCGCTGACCTTGTGGAACAAACTCCCACCTGAGCTTCTGCAGCTGACTTCCCTCGCAGATTTTAAAAGGGGCCTTAAGACCCTTTTGTTTAATAAAACTCCTGATGTGTCACTATAAAAGGCCTGATAGGTTTCTCCCCTGAGCTCCGCAGATTTCATTTCTCATCTCGTCTTTGGTCATTTATATTGTTCTGTTTTAGTTGTTTGCTCAAGCGCTTTGAGGCCTATGGGCGATGTCTCACGCTACAGACATTAAATCAATCAATCAACCTGACTCACAAAGTCTGACACTGGAGCAAATCTGGCGATGCCCGTAGCATCCCCCAGATGCTAACGTGCAAACGCAATCCTCCAAGATGTGCACACGGGCCTCTCAGACATCCTCCAGGCAGCCCCGATCTGCTCCAGCTGCAGACTTTGTGACTCGGGTATGAGGACGCACGCGCCAATCAGAAGTGCGCACAGACATCTCTGCTTTGCTCCAAGTCAAGTCTTTGTCAGTCTGGCTCTGTGGACTTTTCCCCAGCTGCTGCCTCTGCCAAACCAGTCATGAGGGCTCCGTGGGCGAAGAAAGAGCCACAGCTCCACACTCGCAGCTTCCTCAGCAGCAGACCCTGTTCCACATTTGTCCTTTAGGCGAATCACCTCTAATAGGCAGCAGTTTAAATAATATCTCCAGCCGAGATGGCAATAATGTATGGGGGGAGGACCCTTCCCGTCGAAACACATCACTCTTGTTAAGAATTGTGACTGATGCAAATACTCTCTCCGTTTTGCACAACTTGAAGATACATACCTTTGACAAACAGTGACTACAAGCAGCTGGGTTTATCATAATGGCTATTCTGGTGCACTCTAAGGGCCCAATTCATGGAAATATTTGCACAGAAAATAGGATACTTGCACACCAAACCGCGTGCATAATCCTGGTTGTCGATACATGGAAGCAAATGCGTGGGATATTCCTTGGACTTGCGTGGATTTAGCGCATGTTCGGCATGGCTCTGCGAGCGGCTCGGTGCCTTGCGTGAGACTCCACGCAGAGTGTGAGCAAGGCCTATACAGAGGGCTGAGTAGGGGGCGGAACTCGGAAAATGAGGAAGAACAAGCTAAAAAGTAGGCGCTACTAGGGACGGGCTGCAGGCAGTCTGTAGCAAGCCCATACATGTGCAAGGCAAAATGTATTCATTGATGTGACTGCGCAACCTCTTCCTTGCGAAATGCACACACAAACCCCTCGATCTCTCCGCCACCCGAAGGTAGGTTTAAGGGCACTTGCGCATGGGAGTCGCAGCGCAGAGGGGGGTTTGCATGTCAGATTTAGGGGTTCATGGATGCAGACAGGGTTCCAATCGGATTTAGGGGTGCGCATACGCTGCGTAGTGGGGTGCTGGGCCAGTTTATGGTGGTTTGCAAAAAGATTTACAAAGTCTCATATGCATGTTGTCGGGTCCCGACAACAGTTACGGGGGACCCAGCGCAGAGTCCCCGAGATGCAGGCCTACTTGTGGGGAGCCCCACACACTGTTTGAAGGGTGCGTGCATTCGCGACAGGTTGAGCAAGCAAATGTAGCTGTTCTGAATGTTTATGCTTTGCGTGGGGGCGTGTCAGGGGCGTTCTGGGCGTGACTTTTGAATATGGTTACTTTGCACAGTAAATTCCATGAATAAACAGGGCACACGTTTTTTATTCTGCACAAATGCTTGCGCAGTGTCGTTCTTGGCGTGCGGCAATTTCAGGACAAATGCGCACTTTTCCATGAATCGCGCCCTTAGTCTCAGACCCATTGGGGAGTTTCAGGAAATCACAAGCTTTCCAATCCAGGTGTGTAACTATTAACCAATCATGGCTTTTAGGCTCAGAACCTAATGCATTCTGGTACTTTTAGGCCAGCATTTATAAAATGAACTACAACTGCCAGGATTTGCAAACATTGATTTTAGAGCTCGTATTCCCCATTTTTAAGGAGCAAGAGCGTGAGTGAAGAATTGGTGCTGGGTGAGGGAAGTACGCAGTGGTTTGTTTGCATTACTGTCTTTGCTGAGCTTAGAATGTCCATATTAAGTGGTTACACTGTATGTAGACAATTGTTTTGTGACAGAAGTGTAAACATTTACCTCTACCAATTAAGCAGAGTTACTCCATGGGATAGATCCAATAGGACTGCAGGGATCTCTGTGCAACCTCTATGTATATGTTAGAATTCTGACAGGGCCACTGCCACATTTTATCGACATGCAGTTGATAATATGACTACCAATTAGTGAGGTAATAGTAACATCGGTCATTAACAATGTTGCAAAGTTACTAGTTCTCACCCTGATGTAGTGCACTTTGCTCTTTGTGTCAATCACCATGCAGACTAATGGCACCGTAAAACACAATGCGTACTGGGCTTCATCGTGCACACGCGGTCACTGTGTCAGGCAGCCTGCACACTAATGGCAGCGTAAACACAATGCGTACTGGGCTTCATCGTGCACACGCGGCCACTGTGTCAGGCAGCCTGCAGACTAACGGCAGCGTAAACACAATGGGCACTGGGCTTCAACGCGCACACGCGGTCACTGTGTCAGGCAGCCTGCACACACTAACGGCAGCGTAAACACAATGGGCACTGGGCTTCATCGTGCACACGCGGTCACTGTGTCAAGCAGCCTGCACACTAATGGCAGCGTAAACACAATGGGCACTGGGCTTCATCGTGCACACGCGGCCACTGTGTCAGGCAGCCTGCACACTAACGGCAGCGTAAACACAATGGGCACTGGGCTTCATCGCGCACACGCGGCCACTGTGTCAGGCAGCCTGCAGACTAATGGCAGCGTAAACACAATGGGCACTGGGCTTCATCGTGCACACGCGGCCACTGTGTCAGGCAGCCTGCAGACTAATGGCAGCGTAAACACAATGGGCACTGGGCTTCATCGTGCACACGCGGTCACTGTGTCAGGCAGCCTGCAGACTAATGGCAGCGTAAACACAATGGGCACTGGGCTTCATCGTGCACACGCGGTCACTGTGTCAAGCAGCCTGCAGACTAACGGCAGCGTAAACACAATGGGCACTGGGCTTCATCGCGCACACGCGGTCACTGTGTCAAGCAGCCTGCAGACTAACGGCAGCGTAAACACAATGGGCACTGGGCTTCATCGCGCACACGCGGTCACTGCGTCAAGCAGCCTGCAGACTAACGGCAGCGTAAACACAATGCGTACTGGGCTTCATCGCGCACACGCGGTCACTGCGTCAAGCAGCCTGCAGACTAACGGCAGCGTAAACACAATGCGTACTGGGCTTCATCGTGCACACGCATTCACTGTGTCATGTGGTGTTGCCACTCTGCACACCTAACAGGGAAGCACCATGTGTGACATGCTGCACCTGCTTCTGTAGTCACTATGTGGGAAGGGCTCTCCATCCAGCATGAGGTCTTTTGGAGCTTCTATCCTTGCAGGCAGTGAGTGGTACTTAGGAGCCCTGTCCCTGAGATACCCTGAGGGTATGTTAATGTTAATGTTAAAGGATATTTGTACTGCACACTATCACCACCGCAGTGGTCCCCTGGCGCTCTAGCAGATCTGCAAAGGGAAAGGGGGTGGGGTGAGTTAGTGGGGTCGACCAGGGAGAAAGTGCAAGAGAGCAGTGATGTGCTGTTGGCAGCTTCAGTTTGGTTAGCACTGTTCGCTGAGCTTGGGTGTGTTTTGTTCGGGTGGTAGCCTTTGTGTTCTGTTGTGAGAAGGTTTATTGTTCTGTTGTGATTTGTTTTGTTGTTGCAGTGTGGTGAAGCTTGTGCGGTTTTCTGTGCTTCAGGGTTGTGGTTGTGTTTGGTTCAGAGTTTGAGAGGTGTATTCAGAAAGGAAAGGTTGTTAGTGGGTAGGTTGTTGGCCTCGCTATCTAGATGTGGTGCATCCTAATTACCATTTCTTTCTAGATGTGCGTGGCGACTGAATTTCTACACATTTCTATCTGGGTGCTGCATTTGGTTATTATTCACAATCTTGTCCAGATGTGACGCAAGCCAACATTCACAATTCCATCTACATGCAGCACTGGGTGACATTCACAATCCTGTCCAGCTGTGATGCAGGTCGACATTCAAGTATATATCTAACTGTGGCTCTGGCTAACATTCACAATCCTGTCTAGAGCCGGCTTGAGTCAACATTCATAATCCTGTCCAGATGTAATGCCAGCGAATATTCGCAATTTCCATCCGGATGAGGCCCTGGCTAACATCCACAATTCTGTCCAGATGTGATGCAAGTCAATATTCACAATTCTATCTAGAGGGGACCCCGGCTAACATTCACAATCCTCTCTAGAATGCGACTCAAGCTATAGTTCATAATTCTAACTAGATGAGGCATTGGCGTCCTGATAGGGTTGTCGCTCGTGGTCAGTTCCACCTAGCATTGTTTCTCTAGTTCATGTGGGAGTTCCCCATTTTTGGTTCGAGGTGTTATCTGTGCCGTCATTGGTTCGGTCAGCCTGTTCTTTTGCATTTCCTGTTTGGTTGTTTCAGTTGTTTCCATCTGGTTCAAGGGTGTTGAATAGCCATGTTTTTAGTAGTTTTCTAAATTTTAGGTGGTCTTTGGTGTTTCTTATTGCTTTCGGGAGGTTGTTACAAGTTTTTGCTTCCAGGTGGGAGAAAGAGGAGCCTCCCAGTTTTTTCTTGCCGTATGGCTTTGGTTCCAAGCGGATTTAATTGCTTGATCTAAGGAGTCTCGTTGGCTTGTAGATTGTTATTTTTTTCATAGGAATTCTGCTCCCTGTCCACTGATTGGCCTGTGTGTTCTGCACATTTGTTTGAACGTGATACGTTGTTTGTATGGAGGCCAATGTAGCATTTTTAGTGCTTGTGTGATGTGATCTGTTCGGGATAGTTTGAGGAGGAGTCTGGCTGCTGCATTTTGAAAGCGTTGAAATTTCTTCAGGAGGTGTTCCGGCATCGCGAGGTAGAGGCTGTTTGCGTAGTCGATTCTTGACATGATGAAGGTGACGGTTGTCAGTGTTTTGTGGGTGAAGGACAGGAAATGTTGGATTCTTTTTGTTGAGTGAAGGAGGAAGAAGCATTTCTTAATTTTTGTGTTTACTTGAGGTCTAAGGTTAGTGCATTGTCCAGACTCCCAGGTTTTTGACTATCTTTGATGGTGTTGGCGCGGTTCCCAGTTTTATCGGCCAGGTTATGTAGGTGTTGTTCTGTTGGCTTTTGGATATAATCATGATTTCTGTCTCTCCTGGGTTGATTTTTAGGTTATTCACGTTCATCCAGTCATGAATTACTTTTAGATATTCTCCTAGAGTTCAGTGATCTGCTTGTGTATCTTTGATTTTGTAGATGATTTGAGTATCGTCTGCGTAGTTGTAGCACGTAAGGTTGTATTTTTTGAAAACCTTGCTTAGCAGAGTCTGGTAGATGTTGAAGTACAGTGGTGATAGTGAGGATCCATGTAGTACTCCAAAGTCGTTTCCACGTCAACACTTGTGTTCTTAAGAAGTGGTTTAATATATGCTGATTTAAAGGATTGTATTACAGTCTGTGTCACAAGCGACAGATTCAGAAGATTTCTGTAATATTCAGATGGCGTTCCTTGTGTGAGGATTGATTTGTATATGTCTGGGGGGGCAGGCATCTATGGGCGAGCCTGCTTTTTTCTATGTTTTACCAGCTTGACGAATGTCTTTGCGGGAAGTTTTGGAGTTTGTGTTCTGGCTCCTCGTTGGATCAAGTTGGTTGTGTCTTAGGATTGGTCGGTCTGTTTTATATGATTTGTCAGATGTCGTTGATTCTGTTTTTGAAATGGTTTGCCAAGTTGCTGCATAGTTTCTGTTCTGTGAGGGTATTGGAGTATTGTCAGAGCCTGGTGGGTTTCTCCTTTCATTTATGATGTAGAACATTTTTTGTGTGTTGGTGACTTTGGTGATTCTGTTGTCATAATGCCGTTTCTTTGCCTTTTCAATGTCCTTCTTGTATGATCGGATTTGTCCCTGAAACTGAGTTTTCTTATCTTGGTCATATTCTTTCCTCCATTCTAGTTCCAGCTTCTTCTAGTTCTTTTTCATGGTGCTTAGTAGTGGGGTGAACCATTTTGCCATTGCTCCTTTTCTTGGTAGGGTAAACGGTTTTTCCAGGGGGATGTTTTCGATTGTATCAGCAATCCATTTATGAATTAGGTCCATATTCCCATGTAGGTCTGCCTTCTCCATTTCGGTCGTGGATGATTTTGTAAGCTCCGGTTGTTTTATTGGGTTTTTTGCTTTGATGGTTTTCCAGTTTCTTTTTGTGGTGGTTGGGCATTTGAGGAGCTGGTTGGTGGCTTTAGTTGGTATCGTGGTCACAAATGGAATGATGATATGGTTGCTCCAAAGTATATGTATCGGAGCGGCATTGGTGATACGTTTTTTCTTGGCAATGATTGCGTCAAGTGTGTGCCCTGCCAAGTGTGTTGCCTCTTTGGCCAGCTATTGTAGTTTCATGGTTGTTAGTTGCCTGATTAGTGAGTTTTGAGAGTTGGCGTGTTTTTGCATCACACCCTTAGGGAATTGTTCATATTGACTCAAAACACACATAGAAAGTACCACACTGAAATAGTACTGGGATTATTAGCCTGTGCCACACTGAGATAGTACTGTGAATACCAGCCAGCACCACAATGGGACAGTACTTTGAACATTAGCCTGCATCACACCCATAGTGAATTGTTGAATAGTTCCTTAAATCACATCTAAAGAGTGCCACATTGGGATATTTCTCTGAATGTTGACTGTGCCACACTGAGATAGTACTGTGAATATCACCCTGCATCACACCCATAGAGAACTGTTCATTATTATCTTGAATCACATATAGAAAGTACCACACTGAAATAGTACTGTGATTATTAGCCTGTGCCACACTGGGATAATACTGTGAATATTAGCCTGTGCCACACTGGGATAATACTGTGAATATTAGCCTGTGCCTGTTGGGGATAGTACTGTGAATACTAGCCTGTTCCACACTGGGATAATACTGTGAATATTAGCCCTTCCCAGTTTCTAGGATAGTGCTGTGAACATTAGATGAGTCACACCCCTAGAGAATTGATAACACTACCTCGAGTCACACCTATAGAGTGTCACACTGTGATAGCACTGTGCATTTTGACCACATCACACCCATACAGTATTGTTAATATTACCAAGATTCACAGATAGAGAGTACCACATTGGGACAGTACTAGAATTGCCCTAGCTATATAACCCCCGACTAGACCATCCCCACAGCCACAAACTACACATTCAGTCTCACATCATCTAGCAAATCATACCACCAGGTAGCCCCATAGCTTGTATCGTACAAACCCACCTTACCTAGACCAACCCATGAGACAGCCTGAATAAGCGCGAAAGACTGACCCTGCACGGTGACAACACCATGCCCACTACCGTACACGCAAAGAACAGAACAAAACCAATCAGGAAAAGCACAAACAACCATACAATCACAACAAAAGCTGAGCCAACCAGCAAAGCACTCCAAATGGGCTACCGCCCATGCAACCTCAAGACCGAAGGAAACCCAAAGGAAATATAAACCTAACTACTTACTAGGAAGCAACTCGAAAGGTAGAAACATCAACCACAGCGGACCACGCAAATAACACAAAATGCCACAGAAACAAATTGGACCACGAGAAAGGCAAAGGGCAAAGAGAACAAACCCAACTGAATGCCAACAAAGATCCAAAACTGCAGAACACACCCCCATCATCAAGAATGAAAACAGAACCAGCCCTGACAGAAGAGAAAAATCCTTATAGCTAACACCATACCTCGCAAATATCCATTCACCCGAAACAAACCGACCCAACGAACAAATCAAGAAAGGCTGACAACCAAGCACAACCACGCAGAAGAAGAACAGACAAAGCTAGATGGAACAAGAATTGACGCCCTAAACCCATAAATCACCAAAACAAGAGGACCCACCTTCAAACAGACACAAAATCTAGAAGAGGAACCTGATGCAAACAAAAACCCAAGGCTTAGCATAGAAGAACTATTTGACCACGATGACACAAACACAACTCTACCAACACCACAACCGGAGATCTTCATGGAGGAAAAACAAAACACCAGTCAGCAGATAAAGCCAATAATAAAGCCAAACCAAACTACCCCATAGAACCTAATCAATGCAACATCTGTCAAAACACTCAACTGAGATCTTTGACCTGCTCTGCAACAACGGTATCAATTTCCTATTCATCACAGAAACATGGCTGGACGACAACTACAAAATTACACTCCAAAGATGCCTCCCCACCAACTTCAAAAGCTGACAGTTAACCAGGAAAAAAAATAAGGGAGGAGGACTCGCAATAGCATTCAAAGAACACCTGAAAATAAAAACAGACAAACTTCTAAACATCATGACCTGCAAATCCATGGTCATACACCTATCAGCAAATCCAAAAACCAACATAAAATTCATACTGGTTTATAGACCACCGGCATACGATGCAACCTTCGTCAACAACTTCATAGAAGCCATAACCAACATGCCCATTGAACACGAGCATCTGATAATCCTGGGCAACTTCAACATTTGGGGCCTCATTACGAGAAGTGCGCTAAAAACGGGGTCATAACCGGCATGAAGGAACTAGTGGGTCCGTGCTCATTTAACGCTGCTAATAGCGGCTGATTAATGGCCATATCGGCATGTCGCTAAAGGCCCTCCAACCCCCCGATAGCGCCATCACGGGACCCGCCAATACCGCCTCCGCCTAGGAGTAACCCCTTAATACTGACCCGGTAATAACACCATGCTAATACAGGGCTTGCAATACCGGACCCGGAAGTCACATCATCGTGTCGGAACGGGAAATGTGCCGGCGGCCATCTTTAAAAACACAATCCATTGCAACCCTCCCAAACCACCAGTGTATTACAGGAGAGACCAGGGATTTCCAAATCACCATGTCCAAGGCAAGCAGAAAATCTAGCCCGTGCAAGAAGCGTTTTTCTGATGAAGAACTAAACATGTTGGCAGACACCCTCGCTGCCCATGCTGAGGACATAAATACCCATATACTCAAGAGGGAGGCACAGCAGAGGAAAAAGGAGATTTGGGAGGAGGTAGCCCGCAAGGTTTCTGCTGTCGGCACCACACCACGGACAGTCCAAGACTGTAAGAAAAGGTGGGATGACCTTCGCCTGAGGGTACGAAACATCCTGGCCAGCAATCGGAGGGAGGCCATGGCCACAGGCGGGGGTGCCCAATCCCCGACAAAACTAATGCGCTGGGAGGAGACGTGTAGTACCTTCATCCAGATGGAGTCCATCGAGGGCTTTGGGGAGATGGAGACAGGTGCTGCAACATCTGGAGATGGAGGTGAGTGACCCTGCAGACCCCAGTAGGGGAAACCATGACGTAGCACAAGTGATCTGGAATAGAGTCTTGGCAAGGGAATGCATGTCCCAACACACTCACATCAACATATCCATGTCCAGATGGAGGCCCAAACCATGCAACACTGAAATACATGCTGATTGCCAATCCCATTACCAACATACGGCCACCACACACGGACCATTCCCATGTCATAAATCACACAAACCCCAATACAACGGCATGCCACCTGCCATGCAGCATGCCTGAATTGAGACGTCACGGCTAATTCCAAAATGCCCCCTTCAAACTACCCTGTGTGACACACCTGTAAGATATGAATGCATGATCAATGAAAATCTCCAGAGCACCATATAATGCATCTTGCATGTAACACCATCACTGATGGCCTGCATTTCTTCTACCCCCCCAGGCACCGATGGAGAAGATGCCAGTGAGGAACCAACCACAAGGGCATCCACGTCCCGGGCCAAGACAACTGCCACCGACAAAACCACCTCCGGGGCAGCCTCGCAGCCCACACCAAAACCCAGGGCGAGTGCCCAGGCCATGGCCGCACATGACGGCCTCACATCTAGGCCTGAGTCCGCGACCACAGAGCTGGCAACACCAGCGGAAGGCAAGGCCAGTGGAGCCCATTCGGCAGAAACAAGTTCCGTGGGCGAGGCAGCAGCCACTGCCCCACTGAGCGACATTGAAACTGGAGTGGAGGAGTATGTGGACGAGGATGGACTAAGCCATGTGGCATGTCCACACCCCCCAAGCCCCTGTGTCCACGCCCCAACCCCACACTCAGGCCAAACCCACCAGCAGCATTGCAGATCCTGCACTACACGATTCGGACCTCAGCACCACCCCCGAGGCCAGCCCTGTCAATGCACGCCCGGTCACAGCACCCTCAACCACTGCTGCTCCCACCAACCTTGAGGCATGGCTAGCAAGGGTGGAGGCCAGACAGGACTCCATGCTGGACCTTGTCTGACAATATGTGGTGGAGAGAGAGGACACGAGGTGAGAGATAGCCGCCATTAATGCCTCTCGGTGATGATGCGAGACAGCCTGGGGGCCGTCACGCAGGTCCTGACCTCAATCCTTCTGCACATGCAGCAGCAACAATCCACACCAGCCATGTCAATCACCACGGCTTCCATCCCATCCACCATACCCCCATCCTCCACACCCGCTTCCTCTGCACCCTCCAGTCCTGTGCGTCAGACAAAACGGAGGGCGAGGCAGTCAGAAATGCTGCCCCGAACACCAGGAAAGCAAGGAAATAGTGTGGGACAACAATGGAAGGGGGTTAGATGGTGTCGGTGGTGTATAGGTGTATAAGAGGGTGTTCATTGGGGGTATGGGGAGTTCATTGGGGGGTATGGGGAGTTAATTGGGGTGGTATGAGGAGTTCATTGGGGGTATGGGCAGTGGTCGAAGTGTATGAAAAGAAGTAGTGGAGCTATGTCCCCTGCTAGCCTGCCCCTGCTCCCCACAAACCCCATGGCCACAACCCCTCCCACACACAATACACCCCCCAAACACTTGCACCTGATGTTTAAGGGAACGTTCAGTGCAGTGCACTGAAAGTGAAGGTGTCAACTTCTTCCTACACTTTTATTTTAAAAGAAAACCAATCCGGAACGATTTCTTTTTAAAATAAAAGTATAGGAGCTGTACATGGTAATTTAAAAAAGTATAGGAGCACCGCTCCCGACCGCTCCCGCTCACTTCGACCACTGGGTATGGGGTGTGTTGGTGTTGTGGGAGGGCAGGGGTAGCACATTTCTGTAGTTTATATTAATACACCCGTTGTGTGAAAAATCATTCAATGCCTGGACATTGTTCATTTCCTGTGTATACATTTTATTCATGACAGTGCACAGTGCCCAACTCCACACATTCCCTGTGTGCATGTCCACATGGATTCAGTGTTCAGTGTAGTACTGACACATATCCATCAACGTCCCTTTGGGTCAGAAGTATTCGTCAATCAGTGATTGGCATACTGCACGGCCATCTTGTGCATCACGTACTGGCAGGGGTGTTGCTTCTCCTCCGTCTTCATCCTCATCATCCTCACCCGGTGCATGCATGTCAATGTCAGGTGGCAGTGGTACATTTCTCCGGATGCACATGTTGTGCAGCATGACACAGGCCATGGTGATCTTTGCGATCTTCTCAGGCCTATAAAGGAGTGCTCCACCAGACCTGCTTAGGCAGCGGAATCGCGCCTTCAACAGGCCAAAGGTCTGCTCAATCACAACACAGGTGCGGGTATGGACCCGATTGTACTCCTCTCATGGCTGTTCCGCGGGTTCCACACGGGGGTAAGTAGCCACGGCTTCAAGGGATATCCTCCATCACCTGCATGGGAGTACAGAGAGGTCTGTGTGAGTCATTCTGAGCTGCCACCTTCAGGATTCACAGCCATGGCCACAGAAATTTGCTGTTGGTATCCACATGTCCCTGTATGTATGCACAAATATTATTTAGATGCATTGTACACTGCAATATGACGTGCTAGTCTGGATGGCGTTGAACGGATGATGCAGGGTGATTACTTGCATGCCAATGCGGATGTACTGTGGATGCAGGACGATGTCTTGCCTCCCATGATTGCTGTGTATAGTACTCTGTGCATGATCACACTAGCCAAATTGGCACTGTTTTAATCATGTTTGGTCATGCATTGCTTGACATACCCATGGTGGCTAGGTTGGGCATCTTACATGTTGTCATTGATATACGGCATTGGTCCAATGTGTGGTAGTGATGTGTCATGTTCGGGTTGGGAGGTTCAGGTCAGGAGTGTATAGCTATAAGTGCATTCTCCACTCACCGCCCATTCCCACCCTGGTGGAGTATGCATCCCCCACCTCACTACCCCGATGCACTGCCATGGCCCAGTCAGGCAACTCACCAAGCAGCCAGGCACGTCGTCCAGCATGTCGCTCCATGTGACGGGGTAGCGTGGAGTTACGCAGCACCATGGCATCATGTTTAGATCCGGGATATTGGGCGCAACAATGTGTGATGATCTTGCTGGAGTCACATACCATCTGCACATTGATGGAGTGGTATTGCTTGCGATTGCGGTACACAGCCTCTATGGCATGAGGGACTACCAATTCGACATGGGTGCAGTCGAGGGCACAGACGCAATTGGGCATGCCTGCAAGTGCATGGAAGCCTACTTTGGTGTTGGCAATCTACTGGGCAGTCTGTGGTAGTGATATGTGGGTGCTAGCATGCTTCAGGAGGGCATCCAGCACTTGGGTCAGCATGCGTGAAAAGAGTGGTTGTGTAATGCCACGCAGCTGGCCCACTGTGTGCTGGTAGGTGCCCGTGGACAGGAAGTGGAGCACAGACACCACCTCCAGTAGCAGGGGGATGGCAGTGCGTATTTCTATGAGGCTGACGATGTCGTCATGTATCATGTCCACAATGGTGGTGATGGTGTCGCGGTCCAATCGGTACAGGGTGTGGATCTGCTCAGGGGTTAGATTGAATGGACTGGGTCTGATGCAAGGGATTGGTGGCTGCCTGCGAGGTACTACTGGCTGCACTGGTGGTAATTTTTGGGCCTGTCTCACCCTCCTTCTTCTCCTGCATCTCCTCTGTGCTGCCTGTGGCAGTGGTTGTGGTTGTTGTTGTAGTTGTTGTTGTTGCTGTAGTTGTAGCAGTATAGGCATGTCCTCCAGCTCCATGATTGCAACAGCTAGTGGTATAATTTTGGTGTGGGAAGGGGTGTGGTGTGTGGGTGTACTCCTTTTATGCTGGGACAGGCTCCATTGACTCCACCTGTGGTGATTGTGTGCACCTGTGGCAGTTGTCTTGACTGCAGGTTGCTGTTTATGGGTGGTCCATGATGCCTGTATGTCTGCCATCGTGCAGGCCCTAATAACCGCCTTCAGGATGCCGGTAATTGCATGCCCGCGTGAGTTGTGATGTCCTCCTATTACTGGTATCCCGGTATTTCCTCCGTAAAGGAGTGTGTGTACGTGCACGAGCGGTAGGAAGGGGCACGGTACGGGCAGTTGCGGTATTGGCGGGTTGTCGGGTCGTAATGGCCCGTACCCGTTAATGATGCCGGTAAAACCATTCCACCTTCCTATATTCATTGCCTCCATTCTCGTAATCAGGCCCCTGGTTCGATATCTGCAGAAGACACATGCCAGGGCTCTAATTTGAGCCCTCAAATCCATCAATGGCACTTCTGATGGATTCCAGGGACTGGGCAGGAAAAAGTGAAGTTTGAAAAATATGTTTTTTGGATTTGTGTTTTTGTGAATGTGTGCACAAGCAAGGCAGGAATAGGGGTCGTGCAGTAATGAAGGATCACTGGAGCCACAGGTAAGTCCATCAGGTAAGTCCATTTATTATTCTACATCTTAAAGTAAGAGTGAGGCACACGATGGGCCCACCGGTGCCCACCACCCAGGCAGCTGCTAGCAAAGGTCACAGGTGGAATAGCAGGGTAGGGACACTCCACACATGATCTGACACACTTCGACCTCGCACATACACACACACAGGCAGCGACAGGAGAAACCAGATACCACACTCTTCCTTTCCTCACTGAAAGAACAAATATACTCCTGCACAAGCAGATTCCCACCCATACACATCAGACAGACCAGAGCTGTCCCCTCAGGAACAAAAGTGCAACCGTCCCTGTTGGAGGAAGGTTTATAAATAAGAACTGTATCTTTACCACATTCCCAGAATGTGGTGATAACCAGCCTCTGCCCCTCACTTCCTCTGCCTCCACTCTAGCAATTCACCCATCATGCCACCTCCTGAGCACAGCTGGCCGTGCCGCCTACCTGCACTCAAAAATGCCCCATGTTGGTTGTCCATAATCTATGTATGTCTACTTATGTATTGTCCCCGGTGACTGTTCCATTCACTCCCCTCCACACCCTGGTCAGAATGTCCGTCATACTCACCCCATGTTAAGAAGCTCACTGCTTCCCGTCAAATCTGATTTCTTATCCATTGTACATTTTTTTGTGATCAAAAGAGCATTGTTCCTGCTCTATATAAATACATATATGAACAAATGAATGT
Organism: Ambystoma mexicanum; assembly: GCF_040938575.1. Taxonomy (NCBI): domain Eukaryota; kingdom Metazoa; phylum Chordata; class Amphibia; order Caudata; family Ambystomatidae; genus Ambystoma; species Ambystoma mexicanum. The sequence goes on from NC_090931.1 coordinate 25,281,115, forward strand.
ATGCTTTTGTTCATGTCTCGCAGTGATGGGACAACCTATACTCTTTTCAAGTCTCATGATGGCGGGGTGACCTTTACTCTACTTTCACGTTTCACGACGGTGTGATTAGTAATTCACCCTCGTTTCCTTCTCGCAACACCCCTCTGCCCGGAGCATCCCCTAGCACCTCAAGCATTTCAAATTTCACACATCATGTAGCTAATTATATCTCATGACCTTTAACACATATTACGCAAAGCCCCTTTAACATAGTACAACACACCCTCCCTGTTGCCGGAAATTCACACACAATGTAGATGCATACATGGTACATCCCACACATACAACACTATGGCACACGCCTTGCCCCTGGATCGCCACCAGTGCATGCAGCCTCCGTGTTGCCTGCGCTCCGGCCTTTCTTTCTTGCAACAATGCGGCCAGTTCATTAAACATGGCGTGTTTCCACTGCATTTTGCAGGCATCGTCTCGTACCTCCTGCAAGCAACACTGTAGACAGATCTTCTATTCCAAAACTCCCCCTGTACCGCACACTGCTAATACTGGACCTTGCGTGCTGCTCACACACATGCTATTCAGTTACACCAACTGAAACTGACGGAATGTTTACCACCATTTAACTGCACATCTATTGTAGTTTCATTCGTGGTTCAAAGCAAACCCTTAGCAACTACTCTAGTCTATGAACATTTCTCTTAAACGTGTCTAATGCAGTCGCAAATCTAACCCTGGAAAGCAGCCAAAAGGGCATAGCCATTCTCTTATATTTGGGCTGCAACTATGTATACGTGTGTATCCACCCACACACAAAAGCCAGCAAATACTCTGTGTCGAGAGGCAAATGAACACATCATTTATGGCGTACATCCTCCCCCACCTCTATATCGTAGAAACGAAAGGAGAATGCCACGTATGCCGTCTGCCCCTCCCCCGCCGGTATACCGTAAGGGTGAGGGACGCCATTCACTAAGGCAAGTTTATGTTGTGTATATATGAATACAGTTTACCTTGCCCGCCAACCATTCTTTCTAACCCTCTGGATTGTGGTGATGTGCCACCTATCTAGGGTGAGGGGACAGAAGAAGAGCTTGCCCTAATTAATAGGAACAAAAGAGACAAAAGTGCCAAAATGGCTAATGTAAAAAGCACCTTCAAGACGGTACTTGGTCTGAAAGGTGTTGAAGTGCCGGCATACCAATAGATGCGTTTTAACAGATGTAATGTGGGTTTGTCTTTTCTATTTTAAAGCTTTACATACTACCAAACCACTGGCTTGTGAAAGTAATTTATAAATGTGCAGAAAATCCTCTGACTTTTACAAAAAAGCAAAACATTTTTTGTGTCAAACGAGCAGGCCGTGAAATACGCTTGCCCAAGGCCCGTGACATCTGGTCCACTCTCTTCTGTCTACCACCACTTCCACACAAATGGCCTCCAGAAGAAAAAAGATCAAGTCATTGGCTAAATGATGCCACCAGCATGAGAGAAGGCAACCCTCACAGAGGACCGCACAGTAATGTAAGGGATATCAGATGATTTGACCAGGATCACTGTATCATCTGCTGGCAAATCCAGGATGCAAGCATGAAAGCTTTGGTCTCAGAGTTTTGAATTTGGATACTTATTCACCTCTTGGACTAACAGTTTATGCTCATCGTTGGAGGTGATTGCCTAGGTTTTCTACACCTCATATGAAGAAGCCAATTTCGAGACCTTTGAGGATACGGATGTCATTTTAGTTTTTAATGCAACTCTTAGCTGGTGCAGGTACATTGTTGATAGTAGCACCTGTAGTCCTGCAAAACCAAGTAAATATGCAGGCAGCTTTATATACTTCAGACATAAGAAAGGCTCCACCAGTTACATGTGATTTAAACAAAAAGAAAAGAAAAAAAACATTTATATCTAAACATTTATAATGAAAAAAATACTGTTTATTTATTTGGGGGTCCCCTCCAAGTCCCCCGTTTCCCTTCGTTTATAATCCCACCCAACCCCCTCTCCACCCGGTTTAAACTCTTACCAAACCCCATATATATATATTTTAAAACATTCAGGATTCTTTCGTTATAAATGTTTAGATATTAATATTATTCATTATTTTCTATTTGTTTAAATCACTGCATACCGGCTCAGCCAGCCTTGCTGGAATGTGCTATTCTAATCTTGCATATGAACACACATCTCTGCAATGAGTGCTTAACACACTGAGCTAACTTCTGAACCATTGTGGCACTCAATGTATCAATAGGCATATAAAGTTTGGCTATTGCACATGATCAACATAATTCCTGCCGGATGGAAAGAATGCTGAAGGAGTTGTGCCGTAATCTATGTATACCACAGTGAACACAGAAAGCATTACATGATGAATTCATTGATTGAGGCATAAAGTACTGGTCAAAACAAGCGATAGGTTTACAGCCTCAGCAGTATGCCACTAAATATTCTGACGTGTGCCATTTAAGTTTGGTGATCAATGGAATCTTACTTTCTTTAGATCAGGTAGCCTTGTGGAGGCCCCCTTCAAAGTGGCGGCCCGGGGCAAGCGCACCTTTTGCCCTCCCATAAAAACATCTCTGGATTAAGTAGAGAACAAACAACCTTTGAAAGCCAGGTGGCCATTAATTAGAAGCTTAATACTGCATGAGCAATAGCTCGACCAAGCCTCCAGTGGTCAAAGAGAGCAGTAGCACCCAAATTAATATGAGCTAAAATCCTAATAAAAATCATGTGGAATAATTCAAAACTCGGTCTCTTCACATGTGACTTATAATTAAATACGAGTGTATATTCATTAACTCCAGACACTTATAGACACCTGCCCTTACTCCCAACAGATTCCAGAATGAGAGACGTTAGACAAGTTCAAGTACGCATCTAGACACCCTAGCGTGTGGCCTAGGAAACCAGGGACGGCGTCTTATTCAATGAAAAGAAGCAGTTCCTTGATGTCACTCCCCCCAGCACTGTTATTGCTCATGTGCTGATGACCTGCCAAGTGTCCATGGTTGGTAAGACCAAAGCCAACCAACCACAGATCGCAAAATGTTTCCGCCATATAAATGTTGCATATAATTGTAGCAGTAGCCAATTAACTGTTTCTAAGAATATGGGCCTCACTATAAGTATGGCGGTAAGGTAATAACAGCGCCGGTAGCGCTACTGGAACCTTTGCTACCGCACTGCCATACTACGAGCTGTGCTCGCGGGTGACTGTCCACTTTAGTAGCACAAGTGGTGTGGACTCCTCTAATTTTCCCCTAGTCCTTATCCATGTCTTTTCCACAGAAATTGCGAGGACTCAGTGAGGGGAAATAAGAGCAGGTAACTATGGACTTGTATAATATGAAGATGCATCAAGGGAAGGCGTGAGGTGAGCATGCGGTGAGGGGAGGCGGAGGAAATGGATGCTAACCACCATCCAACGTTCGGAGAGCTCCACATGGTCTCCTCGCAAGAGTATCCACGTGGCACATTGAATTAAAACATGACACATCCCCCATCCTTTACAAAGCATCAACAAAGGTCCTTCAGGGAAATGCAAGAACAGGATTCTTGAAACATAGCAGAGTCCTTGCACTTCATGAGTGGACCTCTTAGACTTGACCTCAGACGACGATGACGCAGGGAGCTGTTGCTTCTTTGTTCCGACTCCTCAGACACTGCATACTGGTCTATCGGGAATCGTTGCCTGGTTCTGCACTGCTGGCGACCTCACATTGATACCTAATGGTTCCAGCAACATCTGACCATCGACCCCATAATCCACCCTCATTATGTTCCTCACTTGCTTGATATAGTACTATACGACTTGTGTTTCACCTCTCCTCATTACCCACAATAACACAATCTCATAGGAATACTCTTAGTCTTTTTGGTCTTGCAAACCATGGCAACCCTTTTGTAATGTTTCCTGCCAATCACACATGCACCCAGTCATTCTCCTTCACCACAGCGGGTCTGGCCCCTCGCCTGCAATCTGTGTTTGCGTTCCACATTTCTTGATTTCCATGCACTCTCTCCTCAAGATCGCGTCTAGAGTTCTCATCCCAATTCAAGGCCCTTACTTTTCTGACCAACCAACCAGCTTGGACGCAGGTCAGCCCAGGGAGAGCAACCTCGCATTAACTGAAAAGGTGTGGTTTCCGTGGTACTATGGGGTGTGGTGCAACATGAAAATAACTATTTCAACAATTTCGTACTTCTTGGGCACACACATATGTACTAGATCCTTGACCTCACGATTGAACTGTTCAACCACCCCACTACATTGCAGGTGATACACTGATGTGTACTGGCGCTTGATATTGTCTCAAGCCAGAAATATGCACATTCCTCGAGACTTACATTAGACACTGCTATTGGACATTAGGAATTAAGTTATGCCTTCACTCACAAACACCTTTTTCCAAAACCAAAAGCCCTAGCATGCTGCTTCTATTCAGCTTACTCAGCAGTTGAACTACCAGGCACCTGGAATAATACTCTATTACACATAGAAAGAACTGGCAATCGTCAGGAAGAGTATGACACGGTCCTGTAATGTCTATGGGCAACGTGCATTGTTTGACATGTTCCCGGAAGATAACTTGGCAGGGCTGGCGGAGGCTGCTCGGGGGACGGCAGAGTTATTACTATGTTGGCATGGTGTACATGTATGTATGTATGTATGTACATGCCTGCACCTTACAATCCACATCAGCATCCATTCTTGGGCTCCGACTATTTTCCTTCAATTTCCCCGTGTGTCGCATTAATGCCTGGATACCCATTATGAGCTAGATATACCAGTGCACCCCTTAACTGGAAGGCTGCCACCAATACTTCACCTGGCGTGATGCAATTCTCCCTTAGACTCAGTTCATTTGAAATGTTACAGAATGTGTATGGATCATGTGTGAGTTCGCTCTCAGGCGGCCATCCTTACCAACAGAATTGGCTCACCTTCACCAAGGCTTCATTTGGTTCAAAAGAGTCATAGCATTCTTCCAGCCATGCAGCGTCCGCAAAACCTCAGCCCCTCCCTCAAGCGATGCTACGTCACATTTTGAATCATGGAGACCCTCCTTTCTTCGTATGATAGCCTGGAAAGACAATTGGCTGCAGCATGACACCTGCCATCGTGAACTTATAGGGCTAGAGTTTAATCACCAGTCTGAGAAATCAATTCTAATGGGGAAAAGAGTAGCTGTCCCACAGGAACACCTTCAAATGTGCAACTGGCCATACAATGCATGGACTTCTTGCTCTGTTACAGGTCATGATATGATATGATATGGTATTTGTAACGCGCCTATACACAAGTGTTTCAAGGCGCGACGAGGCAGGGAGGGAGGGAAACAAGGGGAAGACGGACAAGCGATCCTACTAGGCCAGGTGTCATTCAGATCGCGCAAGTGCAGAGGTAAGGGGAAAAAGGAGAAAGTGCAGGGGGAGGAGGTGGGGGGAGAAGTGCAGTACAAGGTAAGTGGCGTAATGAAATAATAAATGATAAATAAAAAGGGCCAGCTGGTGGCAAGTGCGAGGTAAGTGCAGAGCAAGTGCTGGGCAGGGGGCTGTAGGGATACAGTGACAGTCCCACAGTGCACAGTGAGATACTACATGGGATGTATGAGCTACTGTCTTTGGGACTCTTCCTCTCCGTGACTTACCATAGATCCTACGCCATGACAACTGGCATCCACATGCAAAACCATGCCTTTGCCAGTTTCTAACCCCTTAAGAGGTTGAGCCCTTTTAATCTCCTTCTTCACTACCTTGGACCATTCAAACATGTTCGTGTCTCAAACAGTGACCTTCCCTGACTCAGAATGTGGCTGTGTCTGCACTCGGGGTCCACTCACTCTCCCTTCAGGCTTCCAATACTTGTTTTAGCGGCAGATCCAGTTCTCCTTGCCTTTCCCGCACATCAAAATGGCGGCAGCTTGGAATGCTCCTGCACCCCGAATATTTCTACACATAATGCGTAGATGCCCTGAGTCTGCACCAGCTCATCCAAAAGGTAACCTCTTAAATAAAAAAAGCAAACTGGTGTGATCAAGGCTGGTTGCTTTTGATGAGTGCTATAATCGCGCTTGAGAGTACACGCTTGTCTTGTCCAGTGTGCTAAACACGTTGGCTTCACCTAGCTGTCCAACTAGAAATTATATCGTGCCTCCTATTGCTATGAATATATGTATATTGGCCTACGCCAAGCTGCTAACAAGCTGCTTATAAACTACATGTGAATAAACTCGCATTGCAAGGTCCTGACCTTAGAAACCATGTAAACTGTCATTTTGGGTCAAGCCGCCATTTTAGGTTTTCTTGCTCTATAAAGTCACCATGTGAGCTAAAATGGTAGCCTATGTTATTCAGAACAGAACTCGATTGTCATGACCTCTGTACAGCTAATGTATAACTTGCCTGCAGACCACTTGTTAGGGTCATGAGCTGAGACCTTGTCCTTCTGCTGACCTGTGTGTAATGGATTACCTGTATCACCGAAACTGATCTATAATTGAATGAGAACACCTGCTTAACTATATTGTATAAATTAAATCCTGCATTGTAATGTTAGGCCTAGAGCATACATTATTACCATTTCTTCTTGTTAATGTATAAACCTAAGATGAACTAGATTTGACCTGGCAAGGGACCCTAGAGCAGTAACTTATTTATGGAATGGTTAACCCAAAGGAGGGCTGAACAGCAGGCTTGAAATGTATAAAAGCCTGACTGTTTCAATGAATATTTGCACTCACTGAGCACACCAAACCACGCCGGAGTTCGCTGTGTTGTACTGAGGGTCGATAGCTATCTGAATTTTGTTCTGTTCTTTTGTAACTGGATTCAGTATAAAATAAAGTACTTTGTATGTTCCTTTGTAACCTGTGTTTGGTGTGTTTCCTTTTTGGTTACCCTGCCTCATATTATTTCCTTGTTTCCACAGTTGGCGCCCGGAATAGGGACCCTCAAGATTGATGCTGGATTATTGAAGGTTGACGCACACTATCGGACCGGGATCGGACGGTGTGACATAACGGGCCCGACTGAACGAGTCGCGACACCTCAACAGCGCTGCACAATCCGTTCCCTGGACGATAGCCATGTGTTCTGAGACGGCATCTTGACGAGGGTCAATTTTTTGAGGCGGGCAGATTTGCCGAAATCACCATACACAAGGTAAAATTCGTTAGGTAAGTCCTTTGTAAACCGATCGGTCCTCCTTAGGTTTGGTCAGGTGAGTCATTACCCGACTCTTAATTCAACCCTGACAATTTGAATTTGGCGCATTGTATCTGCAGACACAATTATTGACCAGGTAGCACCGAGTATTTGAGAAATGCCTGGGAAATTGTCTAGCTGCTTTAGGGCATTATTCCGCAGCGATAGACAATCTTTGGAATTTAGCCATCCAGCACCACAGGAGGGGTCACCGGCATGTACTATGTACTGTAAGCATGGCATTGGAAGTGTAGTATTTAATAAAATTTGGCACAGACAAACCAGACATGCCTCCGAACTTCAGTGGCCAGTCAATGGTAGTTTTGAGATCCCTCGTAGTCAGTCTTGTTAAAAAAGAAGGCCAGACCTGCAGCATTTGATGTTTTGCAAAATTGTAAAAGAGAAGCGTTGCAGCAGCTTAAAAGTAGGGAAAAACATGTGTGCCGTCATAAAACAAATGCTGAAAAGGCGTTGTTATATGATCAGGACAAACAGTCTGAGTCGGTTAGGAATATGGACAGGGCTTTCTCACTCGGTATTCAGAAAATCTATCCTTCTAAAGATCTTCATGTTTCTGATGAGTTTATCGACAAATTGTTAAATGAACGAAGGCCTGGTGCCTCTGCACCACCTCCGTATGTTCCTCTTCCTCCTGCTGTACCTCTTCCTGCTGTTATACCTGCTCTTCCTGCTCAACCTGTTGTTCCTATTCCTCCGGTTGTTGTTCCTCCACCTGCTCTTCTGCCTCTTCCCATTGCACCAGTAATAGTACCTCCATTGAATTTGCCTGCACCCTCACTCCCAAGTAGTTCTGTACCGCTTGTAGTTGATCAGGGTGCAGGGTCAAGGATTGTTACTCGTAATACTGTTCCTACAGAAAAGAAACAGGATTTGTTTGCATGGGCTAAGCACTGTATGGAGAGAGATGATCGAGCTAATGTTCTTGCCACACTTTCTAATATGGATAATTTTCCTGAGAAAAATGTTTTCATTGAAGGTTTAGGGATTCATTTATGTGTAATGTGGGGTAAATTAAATAATGCAGACCTCCCACAAGGGTTGAGGGACCTGAATACTTTAGCGTTTTCGAGAGACACTGTGGAGAAGGTACGTGAGCATGTTGAGAGGATATTTGAGTATAGAAAGGAGTTGGAAAGGTTACGGAATGAGGATGATGAAGAAGAAAGTATGTATATACAGAAACGATTTCTTCCGTGTCGTAAATTGACATCTGAGGAAGCGCGAATTTGTACAAAAGATGCGATTAGATGGATTTCAGACATATCGATAACTCCAGTTGAGGTATATGACACATACAGTCAATATACGCTAGAAATGCAGAGGAAAGTGATACAGGTAATGGTAGAGTACCTGCAGGATGAATGTTTAAAGAGAAAGGTTAGTTGTCCCACAGAGTTATTGAGCATTTATAAGAGAGCTTTTTCACTTGACACTTCTTCAACTGCTTTAGCGCTCGACTTAGCTCTGTTGCTTAGTAAGCGTTCGGAGTTGCCTACATCTCAGTTGCCTATGAGAGAGGTTCCTCCGACATTTGTCCCAAAGGTTCAGATTTCTGCTAATGCTGCAGCAGGTACACCTGCTGTGGACATTCCTGCACATTATGTATCGCAGTTTGTTCACGTCCCGTTTTCACGACAGGAAGTGAATACTATTAGACAAACTATTCCTGACATTAGGAAAAATCCGACAGGGTTCTATAAAGAGATAGAGTCCGTTTTGCAGTCCTCAGTGTTTACCCTAGGCGACATTGATTTGCTATTCCCTGTACTCCTGCCTGTAGATTTGTGGAAACAAGTTAGAACTATAGACGATGTACCAGGGTTGGGAGATACATGAGCTAACATAGTTATGCTTGATGGGGAAAGGCCAGCTGGTGAGAGACCACCTCAGGTGATACTAACTTTGCCTGACAGAATCATTGCAAAACTGAAAACTATAATCCCCGAAAAGAGAATTATTTGGGACAAGTTTACGGCCTGTGTCCAAGGAAAATCTGAGGGTGCTACCGAGTTCTTTAATCGGTTCGAACAGGTATTCTCGGATTTCAGTGGACAAGACTTAGGCACAGAGTCTGGGAAAAGATTATTTGTGGACAAATTTGTACGTGGATTGCTGCCTGACATCCAGTCACAAATTATGTCTTCTGAGAGCGCTTGGCAGGCGAAATCCCAATCAGAAGTACTGCACATGGCTCAGTACTACGAGAACCATGTCAATAATGAAAAAGATAGAGTCGAGAAGAGAAAAGGTGATTTGAAGACTAAAGTATTGTTACAGCAAATTGTTAGAGGCCCCAGAGGGGGTAGTTCGCAGATTAGAGGTCAGTATGTTCCACAAGGGAATGTGCCCTTGAGTCCCGTGAATATTAACCAGTGTGCCTATTGTTGCCAGGAGGTTCATTGGCGTGCACAATGCCCCGTCCTTCCACAGAGGTCGAATAACACTTTTGGAAATATGGGTAGACGATCCAGAGGTCGCCCGGGTGTAGGGGGCCCTGGTAGAGGCCAGTTTTCGCAGGATCCCCAACAACCTTTTTCACAGGATAATCAGACTCCGAGTGTGGTACTAGAAACATATTTGATCATCCTTCTGCTGCATATCTATCTGAAGAGCTTCCTTTTGATGATATTTTGTTTCGTTAGGATTGCCCGAAGCAGGGTTTGGAACCTACACCTATTCCCGTTAATCAGAAAGGTCCCTACGTTGAAATGGTAGTGGGAAATAGGAAACATCAAATTTTGATAGACACTGGAGCACAGAAGTGCTCCATTGATCATTCTCGGGTTCCAAACATTCCACTGTCAGGGCAAACCAATGTTTCTGTAGGGTTTTCTGGCACACCAGTTGTTTGTCCGGTTTCTTCACCGGTACCTATTTCTTTGGGTTCCTTTACGGACCACTGTCCATTTCTCTTGACTTCGAATTGTGGAGAGAATTTGCTGGGGTTGAATCTGTTGAAGGAATTAAATGCGGTAATTAATTGTTCTTCTGATGGAGTGCGTTTGATGATTTCACCACAGCAATGTTCTGTTTCGCAATTATTGATTAGACCTTTGCCGCCAGAATTCAGTAATGTACCAGAGTGTTTGTGGGCAGTTGATGACAATGATGTCAGTGTTTTGCAGATTGAGCCTGTTAAAATAGTTTTGAAACATGGAATTAAGCTGCCCCGTATTCCACAGTATAAGATCTCAGTTGAAGGCGAGCGAGCTTTGAAGAGCATTGTTTCCGATTTTGTGCATCGTGGGGTGATTGAGGAGATTGCAGGAAGTTTGTGCAATAGTCCGATTTTACCCGTGTACAAAAAAGGTGATAATGCAATTCCATTTCGTTTTATAATTGATTTACGTGCCATCAATAAAGTCGTCGCTCCGCAATTTCCAATTGTGCCTGATGTGACGACAATATTAACCATGATTCCAGCTACAGCTACTCACTTCAGTGTTGTGGACCTAAAGAATGCTTTCTTCAGTATTCCTATACATGAGGATAGTAGATACTTGTTCGCGTTCACCTTAGGGGGACGCTCATTCACATTTACTCGTGCACCTCAAGGTTATACTGAGAGTCCTAGTATTTATAGTAGGGCTTTGAAAGAGCAGCTTGATACCCTTGGATTGCCCCCTACTTGTACGTTGCTTCAATATGTTGATGATTTGCTTTTAGCCGCTGACTCTGAGAGCTCATGTAAAGAGGGCACTGTGTTGTTGCTCATCCATCTAGCTAAGCATGGTCACAAAGCTTCGCTCAAAAAGTTTCAATATTGTTGCCAGGAGGTCGCCTATTTAGGCTATCTCCTGTCAAAGGAGGGAAGAAGATTGACACCTGAAAGAATTAAACACATTTCTGGCATGTCTGTCCCAAATACACAAAAGGAAGTTAGAGCCTTGATAGGTATGGCTTCTTTCTGTAGGTTATGGATCCCAAACTTCTCACTAGTGATAAAACCGATGTTGGCCTTGACGAAGAAGGGTATTTCTTCGCCATTGGAATACGGAGCATCAACATTCATTCGAGTTGCTCAAGACTGCATTATGTTCGGCGCCAGTTTTGGGCACACCGAACTATGAGAAGGCCTTTGTGTTGTTTGTGCATGAATGTGATGGATGTGCTTTGGCTGTATTAACGCAGGAACATGGAGGGAAGAATAGGCCATGCGGTTACTACTCTTCCGCCGTTGATCCTGTTGCATGCGCTTTGCCAAGATGTTTGCGTGCTGTCGCTGCTGCTGCTGCGCCTGTAAAACAGAGTGAGGGAATGGTCCTAGGCCATGATTTAACCCTGATGGTGCCTCACTCTGTAGATATTGTATTGAACAAAACCCAAACGCAACACCTCACTTCCGCACGACTGACAAGATATGAATTAATCTTGTTTGCTCCCCACATTCAAATTAAGAGGTGCTGCGTTCTTAATCCGGCTGAACTCCTACCTTTCCCGCAAAATACTGTTTGCGGTGACGAAGAGTCACATGACTGCCTGTATACTACTGAACAAGATACAAAATGCAGAGTTGATTTGAGGGACACTCCTTTGGATAACCCACAAGGGGAGCTATTTTGTGATGGCTCCTGCTTCAAACTACTGGATGGTACATCCACAGCTGCTTATGCAGTCACTACATTGAGTACGGTTGTGGAGACCAAGAGAATTACGCATAACTCTGCGCAGGCCGCAGAGATTATAGCATTGACTCGAGCTTGTGAGCTTTCCGAAGCGCTAACAGTAAACATATATACTGATAGCCAGTATGCCTTTGGGGTGGCTCTCAACTTTCGGAGACTTTGGTCAGAGAGAGGGTTTTTAACTTCGCATGGCACGAAGATCCAACATGGCTCCCTGATAGTACAATTGCTTTCATCGCTTGCGCTCCCTAGTCAGTTAGCAATCATTAAGTGCGCAGCACATCGCAAGATTATAGATGATGTAAGGAAAGGGAATGCTTTCGCTGATCAAATAGCTAGACAAACTACCTCTGATCTCTTCACGGAGATGTATGTTTCAAGGGAGACTGTAGATGCCTATGCAATGGATGAGGGTGTTGGGTCTGTACGGGATATCCAAGTCAATGCCACATTAGAAGAACCCAAGAGGTGGGCTGAGGGCTTGGGGAAACTCGATGATGATGGGTGTTGGGTGGACATGGTTAAAGGGAAATTGTTGCTTCCTAATGCCTATATAGTAATGATGGTTACCATGGCACACGGTCACACATGTGTGCGCTCAACAGATCACGAGAATGTTAGAGAAAGTCTGGGTAAATGATAAGATTTCAAAAATTGCCCAGCATTATGTCCAAAATTGCATGATTTGCCTACAACACAATGTGGGAAAGGGGACAGCAACTCCAAGAGGTAGCTTTGGGCCTCCTTCTGTCCCGTTTGAAGTGATTCACTTTGACTTTATTGAAATGGAGCGATGTAACAATCTAAAATATGTCCTTGTGGTCATTTGCGCCTTTAGTAAGTGGGTCGAGGCTTTCCCTGTTAAAGACGCTACAGCCATGACCACTGCAAAGACCATGTTAAAGGAATTCTTCCCACGGTTCGGTTTGCCGAGAGTTATCTGATCGGATAATGGTCCGCATTTTGTCGCTGCTGTAATTCTACAGATATGTACGGCAATGCAAATTGACAAACGATTCCATTCGGCCAGACATGCTCAGAGCGCCGGATTAGTGGAAAGACACAATGGTATCATAAAAAACAAGCTTGCTAAGACGTGTGCCGGCACCAAACTAAAATGGCCGGACGCCTTACCGATCGTGTTACTTTCAATGCGTACAACCCCTCAAACTAAGACTGGGCTCTCTCCATTTGAGGTGGTAATGGGGAGACCTGCCAATATCTGGGGTCTTCCGAAGCCTAGGACATTGAGGAATGTAGAAAATGTATTGCTTTCAGACTATTGTAGCCAGTTGACTAAAAACCTGTATTTCATTTATCACCAGTTACGAAACGCTTTACCCGCGCGATACGAGAGCCCAGGCCACAGTATACAACCTGGAAGTTGGGTTTTGGTCAAATCCTTTGACCGATCTTCCTGCCTTGCACCTTGGTGGCGGGGCCCATTCCAGGTCCTGCTGGTCACCCAAACAGCGGTGCGTGTCGCAGGCCGGAAGCATTGGATCCACGCGACACATGTCAAGAAACTTCCTCACCCAGTGCCACACGTTACAGAAGAAACAGAACCCCTCGCTAACGCAGCAAACCAATGATCCCAAAGCAGTGAGTAGCACTGAGAGTGCGTCGGAGAACCTTTCTGAGCCCGTGAGGCTTGGGGAAGCTGCCATTTTGTCTCCGCACTCTCTGAAAATTTTGCTCCCGGAAATTGCTGTTCCAACTTTACTTGCCTCTGATACGTTGCTTCCAACGGGAAATGACGACATCTTGTTCTCGGATCAAACAATACCAGGCACAGCAAGATACAACTTCCGGCCACGAAAATAGACATACGGCACGGTTTTGCTGTGCATCTGATAGACATACAGCACGGTTCGGCTGTGCATTCAAGGAAGGAAAGGATCATCAGGGCTTGCTTTTGCCCAAAAAGTTGAGGAAGGGGATTCTGTTGGCTAGGGGTTGTGGAAGGACTGAGAAGCCGCGCGACCGTAGTGTCGCCAGCAACGAACATTGGGGTCGTTGATTGAAAATCTACAATGCCTGCTACCGCCACCGCTGCTGCTCGTATTGGACTTATAAATAAGGGGGTGACCAACTTGGACAATGAACAATGTGCCTGGGCCCCGAAAACGTATTGCTGTGTTTTTATGATAATATTTGGTTTTATAATAGTCACTGTCTTAGGCCTTTGGTATTTTGAAGAAACTCATCCTTTAGAGTCTTTGCTGCCGACTGAAATTGTACCCACTGTTCCTACAGCTTTTGTACATTTGCATACTCTGTCACCTAGGGACTCACAGCATAGACAGAAGTATTACAATAATACCTTGTTGCTTATAATGAATGCAACACATGCCATTTTCAATAAGACTAATTGTTGGGTCTGCTCACATTTACCGCAACATGGGGATAAGGGGCTATGTTGGTATATTCACCCTTTACCTTTGACAACTGTTTGTTATGCTTCACTTAGAGCACTGTTCTTTGGCCAATGGAACGATAGCATCTGGGGGAACTTTGATGGCACTAATTTGAATAGTTTTGAGAAACGTGTTCTGACTCCCCTGGGATGCTCGCTTTTCGCAAATAGGAGTAAGCTCAATATTGCTTCTATTAGGCCTTCTGATAGACTGTCTCGTCCATTCCAATCTTTGATTTCCTTTAAAAAGGCTCCGATAGGCAATAAGGATGCCGTGCCTCCTTCTTATACTGTTAACCATAGCCCCGATTCAGTTTCTTTCTGCATATAGAGGAATGGCACCCGGTCAATGGGAGATTTTAAAGGTTGTGCCAATGTTGCAAATTTGACTGGGGAAGACAGACCTTTGTATGTAGGCGAACCTATCTATTTTGTTTGCGGTAATGTAGCATTTCCATGGTTGCCCAGGGATTGGCAGGGAACTTGTTATCTAGGAATCCTGTTACCTGGGGTGTTTATAGCAAGTACTGTAGAGGTTTCGAAGGCTCGTCCACGGCGGGACGAGAATGGCGACACTCCAGCACAGGTTTTAGGAGATGTAGCGAAATCATTCCTTCCATTCTTTGGGCAGATAGCGAATTCCGAGGATATCAGGAAACTAGCGAGAGTACTGGAGAGAACCATCAACCGGACCACAGATATACTCTATAATATGACTTTAGAGCAGAAAGCGATCAGATTGGTAGCGCTTCAGAACCGGATGGCATTAGATGTCATTCTGGCTGAACGTGGTGGAGTATGTAAACTAGTGGGGTCCGCTTGCTGTGTTTTCGAACCGGATTCCTCCCCAACTATTTTTAAGGCAATACAGAATCTGCACATTCTTAGTTCAGAAGTGCATGTTCCCGAGGGAAATTTGGATCTTAGCGCTTGGTTCTGGGACTTCTTGCGGTCTTGGAGTTGGAAAGTGCTTTCAGTCTTGCTGATTATTTTGGGAATTCTGCTATTTCTTTGTTGTTGTATCCAATGTCTACCAAGTATATGTTCAATGCTAGGGGGATGTTGCGCTCCGGCGATAGGTACAATAGGCCCCGGATAAAACCTCTAAGGAGTATGTACTGAAAGAGATCTTAGTAAAAGATCTAATGGTGATAGATATTTCTGACAGCTATTCAGGTATAGACGATGACACATGGAGTTATTTGCAGGGAGATCAGAAGTAGTTTAGCACTTGGCATAGGCCAAAAGGAGGGTTTGTCAAACTAGAAATTATATCGTGCCTCCTATTGCTATGAATATATGTATATTGGCCTACGCCAAGCTGCTAACAAGATGCTTATAAACTACATGTGAATAAACTCGCATTGCAAGGTCCTGACCTTAGAAACCATGTAAACCGTAATTTTGGGTCAAGCCGCCATTTTAGGTTTTCTTGCTCTATAAAGTCACCATGTGAGCTAAAATGGTAGCCTATGTTATTCAGAACAGAACTCGATTGTCATGACCTCTGTACAGCTAATGTATAACTTGCCTGCAGGCCACTTGTTAGGGTCATGAGCTGAGACCTTGTCCTTCTGCTGACCTGTGTGTAATGGATTACCTGTATCACCGAAACTGATCTATAATTGAATGAGAACACCTGCTTAACTATATTGTATAAATTAAATCCTGCATTGTAATGTTAGGCCTAGAGAATACATTATTACCATTTCTTCTTGTTAATGTATAAACCTAAGATTAACTAGATTTGACCTGGCAAGGGACCCTAGAGCAGTAACTTATTTATGGAATGGTTAACCTGAAGAAAGGCTGGACAACAGGCTGGAGAAATGTATAAAAGCCTGACTGTTTCAATGAATATTTGCACTCACTGAGCACACCAAACCACGCCGGAGTTCGCTGTGTTGTACTGAGGGTCGATAGCTATCTGAATTTTGTTCTGTTCTTTTGTAACTGGATTCAGTATAAAATAAAGTACTTTGTATGTCCCTTTGTAACCTGTGTTTGGTGTGTTTCCTTTTTGGTTACCCTGCCTCATTATTTCCTTGTTTTCACATAGCAAAGTTATTACTTCTTGTAAGTTTGATAACGGGTGATAGACCTGACTAGCTTGCAATCCCCCCAAAACATATTTGAAATCCTCTAGTATATTTTTAACAAGAATCTGCCATTATTTGTTCTCAAATCCATGGAAAGGCCCAATGCACCAGAGATGCTCTCGTTCACTTCCAGTCTTCAAGACCCGGACCATTAGAACACACTCTTCATTGAAACAATTGTGTATAGGCGCGATATAAATAAAATATCACATGATTGTCCTCCTCTATTCTTTCTACATCAGGCTAAAAAGAGTTGCCTCTGCTTGTGTTGCTTGCCAAGCACATGCACGGGAACTGCCAGCTTGGTCCACACATGGCGCAGTCCTTGTCTGCCGCAGGATACTGCCCTGACTTTGCCAAGTGCTCCAGCTTGCCACACCTGAAACAATAATACCGTGAGTTTCCTGAGTGGAGTTGCATTTGTTTCGAGTAGTATTCTTTTCCTTGAATGGCCTGGGTTCCTTTTAGGTACAATGGCATAGACTGCACCCTCTTTTCCCGCATTAAAGGCCTTCCTGCTTGTTTCTGAAGTTCCTGTGCTCAACTCTCTGTCTAGAGGAGTATGCAAAGCAGGGTTTGCTCCTGTCCACAATCTCGCCCTCAGTTTGTGTTGCATGCATTCATGAATATTTGGTCATGCAGGATCTGGTCAGGTGTCATTCTCTTGGAATCACACTTAGTGGCTTGCCTTCTCATGGCTCCTACATAGTCCTCCATGCCCTGTCCTGGGGGTAAACCTTTGTTAAAGCACATGAGTCTTCTCAGCAGATCTGTCCTCCAACCTTCCCATCCACACAGTGTACACATCCTCACTGCCTTCCTCTGTAGCGGGTGGTGGCTGCTCCATTCTTCTCACTGCTTCAGACCTCATAGAAGATTTTAGGACAGGCAGCTTCTTAGAAGCTCTGAAGTCCTCCCGCTCTTGCGCATTCAAATACCCACCCACAGGTTATCTCCATATGTCCCATTCCATGCTTGGATTGCCAGGCGTAGGCAAACATGGAGGTGGCGGTATAACCCTCATGTCCATCCGTCCACCTAATTCTTCCATGGTGGACGCCTGCCACTCAAAATGTATGAATGTACTGACGTTCGTCCCTTTAATGTGGGGCTTTGCCTTCTTATCGCTGCCTCTTCGTGATGTACACTTCTTGACTTTCTCTACTGTGGACCCACACTCTTACAGTTCATTCGTATATTTACATATCCTCTCCCGGATCTCTCCTTTGCTACTCTCCTTATCTCTTTGTTGGGAAGGAACATTGGAGTTTCAGTTCAAACCAGCTGCCTCGTTGTTATTCAGGAGCCCGATGACCCAGGTAGGCAGGACAGGGCTATTTATCCATGTTCATGAGTAACAATGAGTTGGAAGGTGACAATGCTGGACACTGATGCTGGCCATGTCTGCACACGGCTCCACTCAGCCTGCATGGGGTACAACACATTATCTACTGTAATACTCAGTGGGGTGGAATCCCCAGTCAGCATTCCCAACACAGGAGCAAGGTCAGTGAAAAGGTCAATATCAAAGAGGGAATGTTGTCATGAGTGCCGACCTATGCCAGAAGGTCCTGCCGCGGTGTTTGACAGGCACGTTCATCAGTTCAGCATTTCCCTATCAATTTACCAGCCGTGGGTGCTGTCAGCGGGAGCTGCCACACGCCACAATGTGTCACGGGGGTGCTAGAAAATATTTTATTTGCGCCCTGGAACTTATTTTCTTACACGCTAAGCACTGATTCCAGGGCGCGCTCTCACTCCGCACTCGTGGAACGGAGCTCCACAGTGTTGGGGGCGGGTCGGAGCCCCCACGCGGTCCCGTAAGCCCCCACCACATGAAGGATTCACTGCGACACTAGTCCTTCGTGTTCGGGCTTCCCGGTCGCTCTGATGCGGCCGGGAACGCCCCCTTTATTTATACCCAGCGCGGCGGCGTGACCCGTCACGCCGCCACGTAAGCCCGTCATCGGGCAGCGCCACACTCCTCCTTTTCCGGGAGGAACAACAAAATAGATTAACAGTAACTTTATTAACCAGAAAACCACACATCTATCATAAACACTACTGCACACCCAAAAACCCCTTTAATGTCATCCACCCAGATCTTCTCACCCCAGTTCACTAACCAAGCGTCCCACAACATATTCGCGGAGGTAGGCAGGTTTCCCTCGCCCAGCCCTCTGGGGGTACCTCCGGCCTACCTCCGGCACGTGACGTCCTTCCGCCGCGTCTCCCCGGACTGGGGATTCGGGTCCTTCGCCCCAGAGACCTCCGTCAGCAGGCATGTCTGGGGGATCAGGTTCGGGTGGGGTTTCAGCTCGTGGATCACCCAGCTTCTTAAAGAAACTCACATTTCGGGTGACAGCAGATCGTCCATCCGAGGCCGTCACCATGGATCCTTTCACTGCCACTACATCCAATGGCTCCGGTTCATAGGGGAGCGAGAGCTTCCCGTGGGGGTGTCGGTTGCGGATAAGGACCTCATCTCCCGGTTCAAGTCTTTGAGGTCGGAGACCCCTGCGCAGGTTTTCTTGTTCCGTTCGGACTCGCCTTTCAGCCTCCACCCGCTGACTATCGATGACCCCTGGTTCTTTCTCCCCAACTTCCGGCAGCAGTTCCCTGGGGCACCTCTTGAATAACGCTTCTGCCGGCGCCACTCCCGTGGCGGCATGTGGGGTGGTGCGGTACACCCGCAGAAACTGATAGAGGGCGCGTTGTAAGGATTGCCCCTGCCCCTGAGCAATTCGGAAGGTTTTGTTCAGAGTCCGCATCAGTCTCTCAGCGTCCCCGTTTGCTCGGGGCCACAGTGGGGAGATCTTCCTGTGCTGTATTCCGCAGCTCTCCATCAACTCGGAGAACCGCTCACTTTGGAAGGGCGATCCGTTGTCAGAGCATAGAGTGTGGGGGAAGCCATGGGCCGCAAATATTTTCTCCATCGCCACCACCACATGCTCAAAGGCCACAGATTCGACGAACTCAACCTCCGGGTATCTCGAGTGTTCATCGACTAGTACCAGGAAGTGAGTGCCCACTGATGTTGAGCCAAAGTCGGCGTGGATGATCTCCCAGGGCCTCGTGCCTCGGGGCATTGCCTCAATTGCAGGTTCTCTTTGCAGAGGAGAGGCCGCCTGACACCATACGCATGCCGCCACAAAGTCGTCCACCCTTTTCTCCAACTCCGGAAACCAGACTTTCGAGCGGAGCCGCGCCTTGGTCTTGGCGGCGCCCTGATGTCCATGGTGTGCGAGACTGATCACATCGCTCACCTTTGACCGTGGAATAACGATCCGGTCACCCCGGAGTAGCAGCCCTGAGTCGGAGAACGACAACTCCTCCTTTACCTTCCACAACTGCTCCAGAGCTGTTTTGGCTTCCGGCGTGCGCCCGGACACAGCTCCGAGGATGGACTTCCAAGACCCATTATGCATTGTGTCCTTCAAGATTCGAAAACACTCGTCCTCAGCCGCAGCAGCCTCCAACTCCTCTAGGGACATCGCATTTGGCGTTGCCGCCTCCACCACCATTCGTACATAACTGTCCGCTTCTTCTCCGCAGGTGTCATGTCCATCTCCCCCACCTACTCCCGGATGACGAGACAGGTAGTCTGCGGCATTGTTGGCCCCTGGCCTATACACCAGGGTGACGGAATACTCGAGGAGGGCGAGCATCCACCTCTCAATTCTAGCCGGTGGTTTTGACGAGGAGCCCACCAGAATTGGAAGCAGTGGTTTGTGGTCAGTTACCACCGTCACTGGACGTCCCAAGACATAGAGCCGGAAATGTTTGCAGCCCCACAGCACTGCCAAGGCCTCCCGCTCGATCTGGGAGTACCTCTGTTCCGTTTCGGTGAGCGCTTTGCTCGCATATGCCACAGGTCGAACAGTCCCGTTGTAATCTACTTGAGTCAACACTGCTCCCAACCCGAAAGGACTTGCATCGACCACAATCTCCGATTCCAAGGCGGGGTCGAAAAACGCCATGGTGTCCCCCGTTGTGAGGGCACCCTTAATGTCCTCAAAGGCGGCCTGTTCGATAGGTCCCCAGTGCCAAGGTGACTCCTTCTTGGTCAGCGCCCGGAGTGGTTCAGATCTCGAGGCTAAGTTCGGGATGAACCGCCCACAATAAGTTACCATCCCCAGGAAGCTCCTCACGTCCGTCACAGACTCGGGGGCTTTCGCCGCTTTGATGTCCTGAACCTTTTTCGGGTCTGGCGACACCCCCCCCTCCTTGAATATGAAGCCAAAGAATTCAATAGAGGGGCGCATGAACTCACACTTCTCCCTGTGAAGGGTGAGGCCCAACGATTGAAGTCGTTTCAGAGTATTATCGAGCCTCTTCATGTGATCCACTTCGGTTTTGGCAAACACCAGAATATCATCGCTGATATTAAGGACGCCCTCCAGATCTGCTAGGGCGCCCCTGATGATGTTTTGGAACACTTCAGCGGCAGACGATACTCCAAAGCTCAACCGCTTGTATCGATATAGTCCCCGATGGGTGGTAAACGTTGTTATGTACCGGGACTCTGGATGAAGGACGACCTGGTGATACCCGGCTCGGAGGTCCAGTTTCGAGAACACTCGAGCCCCCTGAACATCAGCAATGATATCATCGATCGTTGGTGTAAGATGGCGCTCCCTTTTGATCGCCTTGTTGGGGAGCCTCATGTCCACGCAAATGCGTACCGAGTCGGGTTGCTTGGGCTTTCTGGCCACCACGATCGGAGACACCCAGGGGGTTGGGCCCTCAACCTTTTCGATGATATCCAGGCTCACCAAGTTGTCCAGCTCCTTATCGACCTGCTCCCTTAAATGGAATGGTACTCGGCGGTGTTTCAATGCGATGGGCTGCACTGACTCATCGATGTGTAATCGAACTGGTTCCCCAGTCATCTTTCCGATCCGACTGAAGAGTGCAGCATATTTGTCGAGGAGATCATTAATGTCCTCCAGGTGGACGGAGTATGCAAAGCTGATGATACCTAAGGCCTCCGCAGCTGCGCAACTGAGCAGGGTATTGCTGCTCACCGGGGTCACATAGAATCGAGCCTTGATTTGTGAGCCATCATGCTCCACATCTGCCACGAAGGCACCGTCTAGCGGTAGCGGTTCCTGACCCCCAAAAGCAAATATGCGGGCCTTCGGTGCGACCAGACCTGGGAGGGGTTTGAGAGAGTCATAATGCCCTCTGGCCATCACATTGACAGAGGCGCCTGTGTCAACGAGCACCGGGACTGGGGAGTGGTTGATCTCGACCACACATCTCGGCTGTCTCCTGCTTTTTCCTTTGAGTATTCCCACGCTTGAGACGAAAAAGATGTTCTCCTCGTCTTCCTCTTCGGCTCCTTCCGGATGGGACTCAACTTCACCCTGTTCTACCTGGGCAATACTGGGCTGTTGGCTCTAGCACGGAGTCCACGTCCGTGCCTGACCTCTCGGCACCATCACTGGCATGGCTGCACGACATACTCTCGAGAAGTGATCGGCCAGTCCACACCTCCCACAGGTTTTTCCAACCGCCGGGCATTCTGCCATGTGAGGGAGGTCGTACCCGCACTTCTGGCACGACTCCCCGGCTCTTCCTGCCCTGTCTCGGGGTCCTCCACCCGGGCGTCTCACTCCTCGGCCACCCCGCCACACGACACACACCTCCTCCGACCTCACTGACCGAGACCCAGCTTCCATCTTGTTGGCTCGTGCTTCTGCTACCTCGTGGCACCTGCCCAGCTCCAGTATGCGGGGCAGAGTGATGCCCGGCTCTCTCAGGACTTGCCTCCTGAGCTTGCCGGAGGAGCATGCCTGGATTAGCATCGTGCGTATCATGTCGTCTGCATCCCCCCATGCACATCCGAGGGAGAGGCGGCGTAGGCGGCCATAAAAAGTGTCCAGTCTCTCCTCTTCCTTCTGCTTAGTCGAGAGCATGACGAACCTCTCATAGTCCACGTTTGCAAGGGGAAGGAAATGTGCGAGGAGTGCCGCCTTGGCCGCATCATAAGAGTTGTTGATAGGAGTAAGCGATTCAAATATCTCCTGGACTGTCGGCCCTGCCGAGTACAGCATGGTGGCAATTCTGCTGTCATCATCCGTCACCTGAGCAGCCCTGAAATACATGTCGAGGCGACTCACCCATCTTCTCCATCGGGGCCCCATGCTCGAGGATGGGCCCGACGCATCGAACTCCGGGATGGGCTGCAAGGCGGCATGGGCCACAGGTGCTCGTGCTTGAGCCATGATGGGAAACCCTGGTTGTCCAGGTGGCGGTCCTGCAGGGGCTAGAATCACCGGAGGTAGGGCGGCCTGTTGTTGAGCCGCTGCCTGGCCACGATCGCGGGGAAGTGACGCTGCTGCACCACCACTGTCTGAATCCTCAGAGTCACCCATGGGCTTGAGCGCACAGGCACCCCCACCTACTGTCCTGAGGGCCGCAACTCAAACACCCACCATCATAGTGCGACTCACCCCTCCTTTCCGGGCACACGAACAGTTCAAACCAGGGGAGGCTTCCGGACAAGACACCAGTGGATGCACAAAAGACTCAGATACCCAGAGCAGCCAAGCTTGATGATGAAGAAGACAAAGAAAAAACCCACGGCACTCTGATGATGAAGGGGACAAAGAGAACACCGTGGATCCACCTTGCCGCAATCCAAATGGACTTGGGAGTTCCAAAAATTGAGCCGAGGCGATGGATTGGCCTAGACAGGCCCTGTCATATAAGTCCTTCTCCTGGCTTTCACACGACGTAAGAGTCCCAAAATTGGGTTAAAACCCACAAATCAGACATGGGCGTGCAGGGTAGACCTCCTGCTATAAATGTGTCCAAAAATTAGGCCCGTGTTGACTTCACGCTCCAAACCGGAGCCTCGTGAAGTTTCACGGCCTCCAAGACAAAATGGCCGCCGGCCGCATGTGCGTCCCGCGACCCGGCATGAAACGAAACGAAGGTCCGTTCAGCTTCGTTCAAAAATTATCTTCCAAAGATTACACCGCCGGGCCCGGGTCTCCCTCACCACTCGTCGCCACTGTTGGGGGCGGGTCGGAGCCCCCACGCGGTCCCGTAAGCCCCCACCACATGAAGGATTCACTGCGACACCAGTCCTTCGTGTTCGGGCTTCCCGGTCGCTCTGATGCGGCCGGGAATGCCCCCTTTATTTATACCCAGCGCGGCGGCGTGACCCGTCACGCCGCCGCGTAAGCCCGTCATCGGGCAGCGCCACACACAGTACGTCGCATGATTAGGAAGCAGGCTTGTTTTAGAAAACAAACAGGATGCAGTGCCCTCTCCTCGTCTAACGAGCAGGTAAGTACGTTCTTTTTATAACATGAAGATGTATTGAGGGAAGGAGAGAGTGAGAAGGCAGAGGAAAGGAGAGAGTGAGAAGGCAGAGGAAAGGCACGCTAACAGTCGGCCATCGAACGACAGGAGTGCTCCACGCGGTGTTGCGCGCAGGAGGCCACACGTGGCACAACGTGCCGCGCTGCTTTTACTTCTAGTTCATGGGAGCTCATCTTGGCTTCCACGGACACTTCTGCACCCTGCATGTGTGAGTGATGCTTGCTCCCCTGTGGTATACCGGCGCCACATGAGAATCTGCTCCACGCGCCTCAGGCTTGCACTCTGCTTATTGGCCGCGAGGCCTGACTGCGTGATACTTATTCAGCTCATGGACGTGAGCAGTGCTCCTGTGCTCCTGACACCCTACAGCAGCTGCAGAGCTGAGCGATTCCACAGCATCGCAACTATGGGTGCCCCCGTGCAACAGTACCAGGATGGCGTCACAATCCACTTCCATTCTGGACCTCTGCCCACTACTTGCTTCATACCCCTCAGCCGTTAACCCCTACAACCAGGGTAGCACCCAAGGCCTCCCAGTACTACTCTGCACAGTGGTTTACATGCTGGCTCGGGTCTAATAGCCTATCATTTTACCGCCTCCTTTCCCCAGCAGATCACTGTGTCTACTTGGGCCTACCTTAACCTTCAGGACCTCCCGGCACATGCATCGCGTGACCACAGTGCACCGCAGCTCTCATCTTGGCCTACACTTGTGGGACTAGCTGGGGGAACGGTTCCACGGCTATCTGCTCCCCGTACCCCCACCATAGCTTAACTTCAGCCTGCTAGGATGGCTCTGCAGGGGTCCAAAAGACCAACTCATCGCTAGTGTAGCAATGAGGCGATATGCCCCGAGGCGGTGGGCTGACCTTATCGATAAGTTAAGGGCTCGAACAGATGAGGGCAGCGGTGCTGTTACTGACAGGGTCGGCCAAACACCGAGGGGCATATCACCATTAGCATCCATGTAGTTTTAAAACAAACAAAAAAGGAAGAAAAGAAACATACTGTTTCTGCATGGCCCTCTTAGCACCCGCAGATGACTACACAGGTTCTAAGAGGTGAGGGGGAGGGTGGAGAAAGCAGGGAGAAGCAGGGAAGGGGGTGCTGGCCAGCAGCTCCCAGGTTGCTCAGAACGCGGGCTTGCACCATGCAATAGAGCCCCTGTTTCGAGCATGCTGATTGGCCAGCGTCCCCTTCCAGCAGAAGGATCATGGGACTGCATGTCATTTCATCAGATGTCCCTTTATTATGTTAAATCTCAATCAAGGGCAATGGGCATTTAGGATGTGCCGGTGCCCACTCCCGAGCTAACTGTTCCCAAAGGTCCCTGGTGGAACACCAGGGTATTGATTGATTGATATTTTATTTCTCTTGCGCTCGTACACAAGTGTTTCAGAGCGCGACAAGGCAAGGGAGGGAAACAGAGGAGAAACAAAAACAGAGATCTTACTAAGCCCAGTGACATTGAGAACGCGCAAGTGCATGGTAGAGGGGGAGGGGGAGAAGTGCATGGGAGGGGAACAAAAGTAGAGTGCGGAGCGAGGAGGAAAAAGCATGAATAATAATAAATGAATAAATAAAAGGCAACAAACAATGGGAGTGCAGCCAGCAAGCGGCAAGTGCTGGGTTTAAGGCAGCATGCTGGGTAGGTCTGATAAGTGCAGGAAGAAAAAAAGGGGGGCTGTATGGGTACGAAGGCAGACCCCAGTGCAAGGAGTGGCCCAGAGGCAGTGCGTGAGGGTGGCAAGATGAGCAGGTACCTGGGCCCTGATAACAGAGGGTGGCCAGGTGCATGGTGCCGAGGGAGATTAGGATCAGCAGGGGAGGGGGGGGCGAAGGCAGAAGCAAAGAGGAAGGTCTTGAGGTGCTTCCGGAACCGGAGATGGTTCTCCTCTAGTTCTAGAGTGGAAGGGAGGCTGTTCCAGAGGGAGGCTCCAGCCAAAGACAGAGATATACCCCAGCTCGTTTCTTGGAGAAACGACTGACGCTGAGGGAGTTAGAGGTAGAGGAGCGGAGTGCTCGAGAGGGGAGGTATTTGCAGAGGGATAGCTGAAGGTATGTTGGACCCAGGCCCCAGAAAGCCTTGTGGACAATGCAGAGGGTTTTGAATTTAATCCCTGCATCCACTGGGAGCCAATGGAGAGATTTCAGAGCTGGAGAGATACAATCCCAGGGCTTGAGTCCAAGGACAAGTCTCGCAGTCCTGTTCTGGATAAGTTGTAAAGGGCGGAGAGTAGAGGCAGGTAGATTATGAAAGAGGCTGTTGCACTAGTCCAGCTTAGAGAGAACCAGAGCTTGGGAGACAGTGAGCTTCTGGGGGAATGAGAGGAAAGGAAGAATACCTCTGAGGAGGTGCAGTAAGAAGTTTGACTTTTTTGATACATCAGCGATGTGGGCGGAGAAGGAGAGTGTGGAATCAAAGGTGACACCAAGGTTCTTGGCCTCGGAGGTGGGGATAGGAGGAGGGCCAAGGGAGGCCGGCCAGAGAGTGTGGGGAAAGGAAGGTGATGGTGTGCCAATGAGGAGGATCTCTGTCTTGCTAGCATTAAGACAAAGATCGTTGGCGGCACACCAATCTTGGATGGCAGTTGGGCAATCAGTGATGAGAGAGGTGGAGGTGGCGGCCGAGGGCAGCCTGAAAATTAGTTGAGTATCGTCTGCGTAGCACTGGAAGTTTGAGCAGAAAATGGGTAATACAGCGTGCGAGAGTTGCCAATTATTGGTTGAAAAGCCAAGGCGAGAGGTTTGACCCCTGGGGAACACCACAGGTGGAGAGGAAGATAGATGATAGGAAGAACCCAAGTTGGACCTGGGAGGGTTGATCAGAGAGGAAAGAGGTAAGCCAGGCCAGAGCCTGATCGGTGATGCCCAGGTTATAAGGTAGACTGTTGAGCAGGATGGTATGGTTAATCGTGTTGAAGGCAGAGGAGAGATCGAGTAGGATGAGGACAGAGGGAATGCTAGAGTCAAGGGATGTTCAGAAGAGCAGTTTCCGTGCTTCTGCCAGATCTGAATCCAGACTGCTGATCAGGGAGACAGCCAACAGAATCAGAATGAAGGTTTAGCTGAGAGATGGCCATCTTTTCAAGAAGTTTGCCCAAGGCCGGAGTAATGGAAATTGGGCGATAATTGGCTGGACAAGAGGGATCAGCTGTGGGTCTCTTGAGGAGAGGATGCACAAGGGAGTGTTTGAGAGAGGAGGGTAAGGATCCTGAGGCAAAGGAGTGGTTGCAAAAGTCAACAAGGACCGGAGTGAGGGTATCAATGTGGTCCTTGATAGTTTTAGAGGAACAGGGATGAACCTGTTTTGACAAGGCTTTCATTGATTGGACTTGTCTAGCGACTTCATCAGGGGAGAAAAGAGGAAAGGAAGAGAAGGTTGGTGGGGGTATGGCTGGAGGAGGGCCAGTGAGTACAGGCGGGGAGGGGAGAGGAGAGGGAGTGGAGGAGAGGGTGGACAAGATGTTCTGGGTTTTTGAGATAAAGTGAGAGGCCAGGGCATTGCAAAGAGCCTGAGAGCCAAGGGGAGGGGTAGAGACTGCAGCAGGTTTGGCCATCTCCTTGCAGATTTTAAAGGGTTCGGCCAAACTGTTAGATGCTGTAGAGACATGGGCTTGAATGTGGACTCTCTTCTTGGTACGGACAGAGAGATGGTATTGCCTTTGGAGTAGGCGACAGGCCAGTTTGTCAGAGGATGAACAGGAATCCCTCCATTTTCTCTCAGCCGCCCTACGCTTACGTTTAAGTGTAGCTAGGTCGGAGTCATACCAGGAATTGCACTTCGCTTTGGACTTTAGGCGGATCCTCATGACAGGGGCAAGAGCATCAAGAATATCAGAAATAGAAGAATAGAGAAAAGACAGGGCTGTGTCAGGGTGTGAGTCAGCCAGAGCATGTGGGGGGGAGAGAAGGTAGCAGCAAAAGGCTCGACTGACACACGCTTCATGGGCCAGATGTCCAGGAGGGTAGGTGGCAGTATTGGGGTAGGCTTGGCTTGGGGGGAAGAGAGAGAGAGATGAGAGGAGGGGAGGGAGTGGTCACCCCAAGAGAGGGGAGTGGAGAGAGAGATAGAGAGGGGAGGCTAGAGGAGAGCAAGACATCAAGTGTGTGCCCTGCACAGTCTGTTGGGCCAGAGGGGAGGATAGAGAGGGAGAGGGAATCACAGAGGTCGCTAAAGAGCACAGCTGAAGAGAGGAACAGGGAGAATCATGGTGAATGTTGAGGTCACTAAGGAGGAGGAGTTGTGTGGTTGAGGCCAGGAGAGAGGAGGAGAGGTCAGCCCACTCAGAGAGAAAAGAGGTGATTTGACCAGGGGGCCGGTAGAGAGTGGCAACAGTAAGAGAGTGGCTAAGAGAGATTGAGAGCCTGCAGACAAGGCATTTCGAAAGAGGAGTAGATCTGAGTGGGAATGATAGTGGTAGGAATCCACACAGGAAAGATCAGGGATGCTCCCCCTCCAGGCCGAGTGGATCTGGGTGCGGAGATGATCTTGTAGCCATCAGGGAGGAGAGTGTCAACGTTCGTGACAATGGTGGCCATGAACCATGTCTCTTTAAGAGCAAGGACATAAAGGTTAAGTTCTTCAAGGAGGTGTCAGAGGAGTGTTTGACAGCAGAGCGAGAGTTGAGAGTGGCAATATGAAGAAGGTTGCCGGCCATAAAGACCTTCCGGGGAGGGGTAAAAATCAGAGGTACGCCCTGTGGATTTGTGGAGGTAGCCAGAAGAGGAGCAGTGGAGGGATGAGTGGGCAAGGTAGCCAAGGAATGAGAGGAGGGCACAGCCGGAGAAGAAAGGAAGTTGATGAGGCAAGGGAACCACCTATTGAAGAGGAGGAGATTGGCCTGAGGACCTTGGACCATGACAGTGCCATTAAGGTAGACATTAATGATGACTCTGGAGGAGTCTAACGAAGCCATGAGGACTACCCAACGAGTGCCACCATTTATGGGAGAGGAGGAGACAGGACAATGCACAGAGATCATATGGTGGGTCCATAGATCCGGCGAAGGAACAACAAAGAGGATGTCGGTGAGGGTCTGTCTGCAAGAAGCGCTGGTAATAGGTATCGGCAATAGGGAGACCAGGGTTGGAGGCCAAGATATCCTTTTTAAACTTCTTCTTTCCAGACTTGGTGAGAAGGGAAAATAGTTGATAGAGAAGAAGTTGGAATAGATGGGAGAAACAGAAAGCACCATGAGTGTGAAAAGAGGAGGCAGGGGGAGGAGTAAGCAAGTACTGCGGTATAGAGCAGTTACTGGGCTAGCAGGTTACAATCAATGGCCAACGTTAAATGCAGAATACACCCAAGATTGACTTTCAAGATAAATGCAGAATACACCCAAGTTTGACTTTCAAGATAAATGCAGAATACACCCAAGTTTGACTTTCAAGATAGATGAAGGCCCTGTAGTTAAGGAGTCAAGTGGGAGTCAGATGGTAAGGGTGAGTACAGACATGACTACAATTTGAGAACATAACAAGGAGAGCTGAAGGAGAACTAGCAGAGTGGGTAGTACAAAGGAAGTCCGAAAGGAGGGACTAACCACAGCAGAATGTGTTGTAAGAGTCTTGATAGTCCAATAGTCCAGGGGTAGCAGCCTCAGGGAGGGTTTGGCTGTGGCAGTAGTCTCATGTAGCAGCCTGTAAAGCAGACAGGGAAGCTGACAGGAGCCTTTGTGTGGGCCTTGATGCACTGGGCCGGCTCCCGCCTCCCGGTTGCTGCTATTAGTCTATGCGACCTGTACAATCAATGGGTGGGGGAGACCAGTGCAAGCCCACTGGAGCTTAGGCAAAGAAAAAAGGTGCAGTCATCTTGGAGGCAGGGAGAACACAATGGGCCCCAATGAGGGAGAGACAGAAATAAAGTTAAAAACCACGGTTCTTGATAGAAATAAGCCAGGTGAGGGCTCTCCAGGCACTCAGTGCTTTGCCAGCAAGTTCATTTTCAAATTACAGCACAGAATGCTGAGCGAGCCCCATCAGGCTCAAAACACACCAACAATGGAGAGCTTACCCAGGGTAGGGACATTCCACACATGACCTCACACACCCTGACCACGCCCAGCAGCATCCACACACCCAGACCGGGGCAGTGGAAAGCAGATACCACACGCAGTTTGAGGGCACTGAGAGCAACATGATGCAGAAATGGTGCCAGCGCAGGCCTATATTGTGGAGACGGGCCTTGTGTTTTCTATGGCCACTAGCAGAATGAAAATGTGTTTTACATTGGCAATGCTGGCATGTATTTTTGGGACCGGCCCCATTACTTTCTAGCATCAAAATGAGATGGATCTCCAAAGGCTCCTGTGTTCCTTGGGTGACCTGGCACTGTTTGGAATGTTTCATGTGTTGCAGTGCCAAGTGTAATTCTATGGATAGTTTTCCAATGTTCTGACATATGTCCTGCAAATTGCAAGATTTTAATCTATTATTTACAGGCCTCCAGTTTAGAAACTCATCAGCTTCCGCAGTTACTGCTCTGGACTGCGGTGGCATCATGGCAGTGGGGCACAGAATCCCAAAAGATGGCTGGTTAGGTCTCCCTATATTTAACCTTATACCTTTTGGAAAAACCGAATTCCCCCATCGAAAAAACTGAACTTTTTCTATAGTTTGCCCCACCCACATCTTCCAAGGTGGAAACTCCCCTGTAGTAGCACTTCACGTTTACAAAAATGCTGTCTGCAAGCATGCGCACATTAAAGCACATTTAATGTGCTACACATACCTTCTACACCTGCCGTTTGCAACGGGGGGCACAATTGCCTCAGGGGTGGGGAGGCGCACCTGCCCTGTGAGGTGAAATTTTTCTCGAGTGGGGGGCGGTGCGCACATATGCAATTGCCGTGGCCAGGAGCCATTACCCTGGGCGAGTAGTGGCAGCAGTTGCTGCCTCTGCCTCTTCCGACCGGCATAGTGACCTTATAGCCCCTTTGGAACTGATACTGGATGGGATTGCACCAGAACAATTCTGAGTCCAAATAACCAGACAAACTCAAGAATATGGCAAGTTGCTGTTTTATTAGCAATTATCTAAAGCAGGGAGTACACAACGAACATCAATGGGCATACGCTCATTACCAGCGATTTCCACATGAAAATCAATGATATACTCTCTTTGTGCGTCAGAATGACGTCACACTACGTGCAAATAGTGAAAACCTATGGATTGGAATTGGTTAATGGACACATCTAGATATACAATCATATGGGAGCTAGGTTTGTTGTTGGCTGTGCGATATCAGGTGGACAATTTATGACTACCTCTTCAAACGTGATAACAAGAAGTTTGATAATCACCATGCACACCTATTTTGAGTGTATATAGTAATGATTCAAAGTAGTTAAGTCAAGAATAGTATGTAATTTGAGGTGCAGGGGAGAAGTGCTCAGCCATGGTATCTAGGCTGGAATGTATACATGGAACAATAGTTTCCTATTTAAGGAAACCCGCGTCCCCTGCACACTATCAACAAAAGGCAAAAAGCCTGTATAAGAGTTTTAATAGGTACAGTCAGTAAGCTAGTAGTTTTCACAGTTTTTAAATAAATGTCATTGCTTTGTTTAGCTCACAAAGCTATTCTTAAATCATCCACTTATTTCTTGACAACTTTTCTGTTTATCCAACAAACAGTAGTTTATTCATTTTATAACAACAAATCATAAATCACAATTTAATGTGGCCCAACAGGTTTCGAGTATCAATTTTCACTCTTCATCAGGGGCAATGTGTTCTGTATTCTTAACATTAAATACAATTTCTGTAGAAAAAAGTAATACATCAAATGAATTATCTAATAATACGTATTCATGTTTATACTTTTGAACCACAACAAGGTACTTCATTAGTTAGATAGGAGCACAATAAAATGGCATCATCGCATGTTTTCAACCAATTACATTAGCTTAAGAGATTAGTCTTGTAAAAAAGGATGAACTTTTTCACCAAATGCTTGGGAGCTTATTGCGTTTGTAGACAAAACCATCATTAGATTGGGAGTGTGATTAGTAACCTATTAAGAAAAAAAGGGGAGAATGGTGTAACAAGATGCTGTTCCTGTGCTATTTAGACATGTAAGAACTACAATGGTGACAAATGCCAAGCACCCGTGGTGATTTATGAAGTGTAGAATAATACCTAGACTCACTTAACGATGTCATGTAGGACCATCAATAGATTGGGAGTGTGATTAGTAACCTATTAAGAAAAAAAGGGGAGAATGGTGTAACAAGATCCTGTTCCTGTGCTATTTAGACATGTAAGAACTACAATGGTGACAAATGCCAAGCACACGTGGTGATTTATGAAGTGTAGAATAATACCTAGACTCACTTAACGATGTCATGTAGGACACCACCAGTAGTCTTTAAAGGCATCAGTGCGAACTGGTTGTAGTCTGCTAAAATAAGAGAGAAATAGCATGGCTATATTTGTAAAAGAAAAGGTCAAGCCGCCTAAGAAAAGGTAGCCTTAAAGGATACTTACAGTACAAGAAGGTGTCTGTTGGTAAGAGGTAGAGAATGGGCATTCTCCATCCGTACACGAATGCCAGATGAGAGTGTTATGTTTATTTATAGTCGCGAGTGACGTCACCCGCGCATGCGCGTGATGACGTCACGTCGCAAGCTCCAATTCTGATTGGATTTAAGTGTAAACATGGTCGCGAATGACGTCACCCGCACGTAGCGCGTGATGACGTCAACGCGACCAACCTCACACGAAATGATCGTGTAGATTGAATCATGGGAATTGAAGTTTGTTTTTCCATCGTGCCGTATGTAAAAAATGAATACGGCAGCATCTGTTAGAACGCAGAATGTGCTCTCGTTAGACAAACGAGGCAGACTACCACCCATTGCCTCCCAGTAGGAGAGCACATTCTGCGTTCTAACAGATGCTGCCGTATTCATTTTCTACATACGGCACGATGGAAAAACAAACTTCAATTCCCATGATTCAATCTACACGATAATTTCGTGTGAGGTTGGTCACGTTGACGTCATCACGCGCTACGCACGGCTGACGTCATTTGCGGCCATGTTTACACTTAAATCCAATCAGAATTGGAGCTCGCGACGTGACGTCATCACGCGCATGTGCGGGTGACGTCACTCGCGACTATAAATAACCATACCACTCTCATCCGGCATTCGTGTGCGGATGGAGAATGCCCATTCTCTACCTCTTACAAGCAGACACCTTCTTGTACTGTAAGTATCCTTTAAGGCTACCTTTTCTAAGGCGGCTTGACCTTTTCTTTTACAAATATAGCCATGCTATTTCTCTCTTATTTAGACAAACGAGGCAGACTACCACCCATTGCCTCCCAGTAGGAGAGCACATTCTGCGTTCTAACAGATGCTGCCGTATTCATTTTTTACATATGGCACGATGGAAAAACAAACTTCAATTCCCATGATTCAATCTACACGATAATTTCGTGTGAGGTTGGTCACGTTGACGTCATTACGCGCTACGCACGGGTGACGTCATTCGCGGCCATGTTTACACTTAAATCCAATCAGAATTGGAGCTTGCGACGTGACGTCATCACGCGCATGCACGGGTGACGTCACTCGCGACTATAAATAAACATACCACTCTCATCCGGCATTCGTGTGCGGATGGAGAATGCCCATTCTCTACCTCTTACCAGCAGACACCTTCTTGTACTGTAAGTATCCTTTAGGGCTACCTTTTCTTAGGCGGTTTGACCTTTTCTTTTACAAATATAGCCATGCTATTTCTCTCTTATTTTAGAAGACTACAACCAGTTCGCACTGATGCCTTTAAAGACTACTGGTGGTGTCCTACATGACATTGTTAAGTGAGTCTAGGTATTATTCTACACTTCATAAATCAACACGGGTGCTTGACATTTGTCACCATTGTAGTTCTTACATGTCTAAATAGCACAGGAACAGGATCTTGTTACACCATTCTCCCCTTTTTTTCTTAATAGGTTACTAATCACACTCCCAATCTATTGATGGTTTTGTCTACAAACTCAATAGGCTCCCAAGCATTTGGTGAACAAGTTCATCCTTTTTTACAAGACTAATCTCTTAAGCTAATGTAATTGGTTGAAAACATGCGATGATGCCATTTTTTTGTGCTCCTTTCTAACTAATGAAGTACCTTGTTGTGGTTCAAAAGTATAAATATGAATACGTATTATTAGATAATTAATTTAATTTATTACTTTTTTCTACAGAAATTGTATTTAATGTTAAGAATACAGAACACATTGCCCCCGATGAAGAGTGAAAATTGATACTCGAAACGCGTTGGGCCACATTAAATTGTGATTTATGATTTATCGGATTTGTTGTTATAAAATGAATAAACTGCTGTTTGTTGGATAAACAGAAAAGTTGTCAAGAAATAAGTGGATGATTTAAGAATAGCTTTGTGAGCTAAACAAAGCAATGAAATTTATTTAAAAACTGTGAAAACTACTAGGTTACTGACTGTACCTATTAAAACTCTTATACAGGCTTTTAGCCTTTTGTTGATAGTGTGCAGGGGACGCGGGTTTCCTTAAATAGGAAACTATTGTTCCATGTATACATTCCAGCCTAGATACCAAGGCTGAGCACTTCTCCCCTGCACCTCAAATTACATACTATTCTTAACTTAACTACTTTGAATCATTACTATATACACTCAAAATAGGTGTGCATGGTGATTATCAAACTTCTTGTTATCACGTTTCCCCTAGGGGTTGGTATCACTATATTGTTGCCTGCACCCTAAATCTAATATTATGTCATTCTCCACTATAAGTGGTCTAACAGACAAAGCAGCAACCACATTGGCTTTTTCTGATGAAGAAGCTATCAGAATTTTGGGTCTGATTAAAGAAACAAGTAAAGAAACTCTCATAAATGAGAACCCAGACCGGTTGATTCAAAAACTTGAACATCTGATTGGACGATAAATTTCTCAAAAACTTCATGCAGCTACATTAGCTCAATACTTTAAAACCAAGCGCATCCCTAGAGGCCTAAGGGTATACCTTAGACCTACTTTGTGCAAAGAAAACAAGGATTTTGTAACTAGGTGGGAGCACATCTTAAACAAATGTTCTTTGGATCTAATCCTACTAACAATTGAGGAATTAGCAAAATCAGTTAACAATCTACAACAGGAAATAGATGAGGTAACAAAACAGTTATCCAAATTGAAAACAAAAATCGAATTGGAAAAAATGTTGGAGGACACTAATACTAAACTTGAGGGATACAAAAAAGATATTGAACAAAGGAAAATCAGGAAATACTGAAGGGATACATTGGACTACGCGAGAGATATTGTCTACACTTGGCAAGAGTTTTACTCTAATAACAGGACTCCACAAAACCGACCACCTAGACCCCAGCAGCCAAATAACAACAGCGACAGCAGTGAAGTCACAAGTGGTGAATTGGAAGATAGACCTACGACAAGACCAACAAGAGAACAAGAAACTGGTGGTATAGAATCCATACAAGAACCTACAGCAGGTACATCAACACATACTCCACAGATTCCTTTTTTAGGAGGCACAAGACAAGAAGAGGAAAGAAGAAAACTGCGACAAAAAAAGAAATAGACAGAAATTTGGTGATAAACATATCCTCCAAACCTCTAACTACGACCCAACTAGAGACATTAAATCTAGGAATTTCATTCATACCTACCAACCAAACCTCCTTCTTTGAGGAAGAAGTAAACCTGTTCAAATTAATACGAAAAATGGAACTGAAAGTCTTTTTTAACAACATTGAGGACAATTTACAACCAGTAGATAAACACAAATACTTGGAACTTAAAAACAAAAGTAACTTCCATCCACAAGTGAATCATCCACTGATTAATTTATTCAAACAAAAGACTACCAAGGATTTAAAACGTATTAAATATGAACCACCAAAAACCGGTAACATCCGTAAACATCAACTACTGGTGATTAAACAGTTAGCGGAGGATAATACTTTGACCTTAAAACAAGCGGACAAAGGAGGTGCCCTAGTGTTAATGGACACTAATTTATACAACACAGGATGTTTGAAACTTCTTAATGACATCAAGACCTACTTACTACTAGAT
Organism: Ambystoma mexicanum; assembly: GCF_040938575.1. Taxonomy (NCBI): domain Eukaryota; kingdom Metazoa; phylum Chordata; class Amphibia; order Caudata; family Ambystomatidae; genus Ambystoma; species Ambystoma mexicanum. The sequence continues at coordinate 25,316,917 of NC_090931.1, forward strand.
GGTGACCCAATTTTGAACATCAAGTAGCTTATCAAAAATGTAGTTGACAAAGCTATGGATATGGATTGGATAAGTGAGAAAACAGCTAATTTCCTCATACAGAAACATCCTGTGACCCCAGTGTTTTATGGGTTACCGAAGATACATAAAAACAAAGAGGATCCACCATTTCGACCAATAGTAGCGGGAACAGACAGCATATTTCAACCTCTTGCAATTTACCTAGACACTGCATTACAACCTTCGATATAAAAAACCACGACCTACCTAAAGGATACCACTCACTTTCTGGGTATAATTAACACTTGAAATCTAGTGGAGGAAGAACTTATCCTGTTTACAATGGACGTCAATAGTCTTTATACTTCAATCCCTCACAAAGATGGCATGGAAGCCATGGAATGGTTTTTACTTCGGAATTCAGATGTACATATACAAAAAGTTTTTGCAATTGAACTGATCAACATCATGCTTTATAATAATTACTTTAGATATAATGGCCAATACTACCTACACATTTCTGGAATATCAATGGGCTCATCAGTGGCCCCATCGTATGCAAATATTTTTATGCACCAATTTGAGCTCAAATTTGTATTAGAAAATCCATTATGGAGAGACAAGATCAAATGCTGGAGACGCTACATAGATGATATTTTTGGGATTTGGCATGGAACTGAAAGTGAACTTCTTAAATTCGCAGAATCTCTCAACAACTACAATGACAGAATCGGTTTTACCATGGAGATAGGAAGACCGGAGGTGAATTTTCTTGATGTCACAAATGAACGCTCAGGTACAACACTAAAGACAAAGATATATGGAAAGCCGACAGATGTCAACAGTTGCCTTCATCACAGCAGCTTCCATCCTAAACATCTAAAAGAAAACGGACCTTACAGTCAACTACTAAGACTAAAGCGGATAACATCAGCTCAATCTCCTCTTCAGAATGAATATGATATCATGAAACAGAGATTCCTTGAAAGAGGGTACCCAACAGAGACGGTGGAAAAAGCCATAGTCAGAACCAATTTACAAGAAAGACAAGACCTCCTCCAAGGGAATACAAAGAAGGAAAGCAAAAGTCTAATACATACGTTAAAGTACTCAAGCCAAAGTTTCCAAGTCAAAAGTATTATCAACAAAAATTGGGATATCATACAAACAGATAACACTTTAAAAGAACTCTTTCCAGATCCCCCTATGATGGCATACAAACGGGGTAGAAACATCAGAGACCAACTGATTAAAGCAGAAAAACCAAAAAGAACAACACAGACTACTCATACGAAGCAAAAAAAAGGTACATTCGCCTGTTTACACTGCCAACATTTCAATAATATCATAAAAGGAGATCAAGTGAGACACCCCAACACAGGCAAAAAAATTAATTTGAGAGACTATGCAACATGTGATACCAAAAATGTGATTTATGCAATTCGTTGTCCCTGTGGAAAATATTATGTTGGAAAAACTAATCGGAAAGTAAAAGAACGGTGGACAGAGCACAAATCCTATATAAGAACAAAGAATGTGAAGTCACCGATCTACAGACATTATCGAGATGAAAAACATACCATTTCACAAATGAGAATGTTAGTTCTTGAAGTTGTCCACCCACTCTCAAGAGGAGGTGATCTCCAAAAAATCTTAGCCCAAAGAGAGTTGTATTGGATACAAAAACTAGACGCCATGTACCCCTTAGGGTTAAATGAGGAATACTATTTGGGTCCATTCTTGTGAGCCTTTATACTTATCTGGAAACACAGCCATGGTACCTCTACTCTTATTTGTTGATTTCTTTGACCACCTCTGATTTTTAATTCCATACAGTTTTTTAATGTAATTGATTTTTAGTAAGTTCCCTAGTTTGTAGCATGTCCAACTACACTTCGTTACCAAAAAGGATGAAAACCCTTCAAATTCTTGGTTCAAATGGAACACAATAGACATATAAAATTATTACAAGTGTATACTTTGATTTTTAGAATGTACACCCATTCATGGGTCAGATTCATCTAGATCATGGGTGCACAACATACGGCCCGTGGGCCAAGTGCAGCCTGTGATGCTGCTGGATGCGGCCAGGGAGGGTTGAAGACTTTCCTAATGGAAGGCGGCCCACAAGCAGCAAAGGTCGCCCTCCATTAAGAAAGTCTTTGTTTTCCTTGCCGGGCCGTGAGTCACGCAGTGTGTGTGTGTATGCTGCCAGGGAAGCTGGGGCTCAGTGACCTAATCTGCCCTGGCAGGGGTGCAGAGTAGGGGGGGCTGCGGGGCCCTCCTCCCCCTCCCCCCCGCCCCCGGCAGAATGAAGTTGGGGCTGAGCAATCCCCACCCCCCCACGGGCCGCACAGAAGAGGGGCAGTATGGGTGGCCCTTTGTTCCATCCATACTGTCTCTCTGGCGGCCCGGGTAAAAGCCGGAGAAAAAAGATGTTTAAAAATGGAGGGACGGATGCAAAGCAAGAGGCTCTTGTTTTGCATCTGTCCCTCCATTTCTAAAAATCGTTTTGGGTTGGGTATACTTCTACATCTGTGCACCGGGGTGCACAGATGTAGAGGTACACCCAACACAAAACGATTTGGGCAGTGCCAGAAGCCTCGCCAGCGTTCCAGGATGTCTGGGTAAGTACATGGTGGGGGGGCTGTATGTTTGTGTGTGTGTCTGTCTCGGCTCCGTCCTGTGTTTTTTGTTTTTGTCTGTATGTTGAGATGCGGAGGAGGGGGTGTGTGTCGGGTGTCTATGGGTGTGTTTGTATTTGTATGTCTGCATTGTATGTTGAGATGCGGAGGTGGGGGGGTGTCGGGTGTCTATGGGTGTGTTTGTATTTGTATGTCTGCAGTGTATGTTGAGATGCGGGGGTGGGGTGTGTGTCGGGTCTGCCTGAATGTGTTTGTGTGCAAGTGGAGTGTATGTTGAGATGCGGGGGTGTGGTGTGTGTCGGGTCTGCCTGAATGTGTTTGTGTGCAAGTTCAGTGTATGTTGAGATGCGGGGGTGGGGTGTGTGTCAGGTCTGCCTGAATGTGTTTGTGTGCAAGTGCAGTGTATGTTGAGATGCGGGGGTGGGGTGTGTGTCGGGTCTGCCTGAATGTGTTTGTGTGCAAGTGCAGTGTATGTTGAGATGCAGAGAGGGGGTGTGTGTCGGGTCTGCCTGAATGTGTTTGTGTGCAAGTGCAGTGTATGTTGAGATGCGGGGGTGGGGTGTGTGTCGGGTCTGCCTGAATGTGTTTGTGTGCAAGTGCAGTGTATGTTGAGATGCGGAGAGGGGGTGTGTGTCGGGTCTGCCTGAATGTGTTTGTGTGCAAGTGCAGTGTATGTTGAGATGAGGGGGTGGGGTGTGTGTCGGGTCTGCCTGAATGTGTTTGTGTGCAAGTGCAGTGTATGTTGAGATGCGGAGAGGGGGTGTGTGTCGGGTCTGCCTGAATGTGTTTGTGTGCAAGTGCAGTGTATGTTGAGATGCGGGGGTGGGGTGTGTGTCGGGTCTGCCTGAATGTTTGTTGTTGCGTGAAAGTGCATGTTGAGATGCGGGTGTGGGGTGTGTCGGGTCTGCCTGAATGTGTTTGTGGGCAAGTGCAGTGTATGTTGAGATGTGGGGGGGTGGTGGGGTCTGGTCTGCCTGAATGTGTTTGTGTGCAAGTGCAGTGTATGTTGAGATGCTGGGAGGGTGGGGGTGGGGGGCATGGGGGGGTGGGGTCGGGTCTGCCTGAATGTTTGTTGTTGTTGTGTTCACGTTCAGTGTATGTTGAGATGTGGGGGGTCCGAGTCTGTATGCGTGCATGCTTGCGAGTTTGTGTGCTGAGTTGGGGGGGCTCGAGTTTGTATGGGTGCATGGTGTATGCTTGTGGGTTTGTGTGCTGAGTTGGGGGTGGGGGGTTTGGGTCTGTATGGGTGCATGGTGTATGCTTGTGGGTTTGTGTGCTGAGTTGGGGGTGGGGGGTTCGGGTCTGTATGGGTGCATGGTGTATGCTTGTGGGTTTGTTTGCTGAGTTGGGGGTGGGGGTTCGGGTCTGTATGGGTGCATGGTGTATACTTGTTAGTTTGTATGCAGGGGTGGGGGGGTTGGGGTCTGTATGAGTATGGGGCATAGTGTTTGCATGAGGGGTGGGTGTCATGGGGCATAGTGTTTGGTTGAGGGGTGGGTGTCTTGGGGCATAGTGTTTGCATGAGGGATCGGGGCCATGGGGCATAGTGTTTGGTTGAGGGGTGGGTGTTTTGGGGCATAGTGTTTGCATGAGGGGTCGGGCCATGGGGCATAGTGTTTGCTTGAGCGGTGGGTGTCTTGGGGCATAGTGTTTGCATGAGGGGTGGGTGCCTTGGGGCATAGTGTTTGCATGAGGGGTGGGTGTCTTGGGGCATTGTGTTTGCATGAGGGGTGGGTGTCTTGGGGCATTGTGTTTGCATGAGGGGTGGGTGTCTTGGGGCATTGTGTTTGCATGAGGGGTGGGTGTCATGGGGCATAGTGTTTGCATGATGGGTGGGGGCCATGGGGCATAGTGTTTGCATGAGGGGTGGGTGTCATGGGGCATAGTGTTTGGTTGAGGGGTGGGAGCCATGGGGCATAGTGTTTGCTTGAGGGGTGGGTGTCTTGGGGCATAGTGTTTGCATGAGGGGTCGGGCCATGGGGCATAGTGTTTGCTTGAGCGGTGGGTGTCTTGGGGCATAGTGTTTGCATGAGGGGTGGGTGCCTTGGGGCATAGTGTTTGCATGAGGGGTGGGTGTCTTGGGGCATTGTGTTTGCATGAGGGGTGGGTGTCTTGGGGCATAGTGTTTGGTTGAGGGGTGGGTGTCTTGGGGCATAGTGTTTGCATGAGGGGTGGGTGTCTTGGGGCATAGTGTTTGCATGATGGGTGGGGGCCATGGGGCATAGTGTTTGCATGAGGGGTGGGTGTTATGGGGCATAGTGTTTGGTTGAGGGGTGGGAGCCATGGGGCATAGTGTTTGCTTGAGGGGTGGGTGTCTTGGGGCATAGTGTTTGCATGAGGGGTGGGGGCCATGGGGCATAGTGTTTGCATGAGGGGTGGGTGTCATGGGGCATAGTGTTTGGGGGTGGGAGCCATGGGGCATAGTGTTTGCTTGAGGGGTGGGGGCTATGGGGCATAGTGTTTAATAAAAATAGGGGGTTGAAAAAGTCTCCTGCCACACCACGCCCCACCGCGCCTACCGCCCCACCCACATTTACTTTTTGGCCCACTATAGCCATCATGTAAGGTACTTTCGGCCCTCTGTCAAAATCAGTTGTGCACCCCTGATCTAGATGCACAGTCTGATTTGTGTACTGATACCATTATCTGAAAAATGCATGGGAGTCTCTTTTGTATTTAAGACGATTTGTCTTGTTTTGTTTATTATATACTCTCTCCATTTTTCTGGAGTTTTTTTTTATTATTACTTGCTCACCAAATTATCATTATTTCGTTAGATATTTACTCTATCTCGCTAACAGCACTTAGTTAGGTTGTGGACATACATTGCCCACTCTCCCACCACTAGTCCCCATGATCTCCAGGATCAACACTTAGTCAGGTTGTGAACATACATTACCCACTCTCCCACCACTAGTCCCCATGATCTCCACGAGGGCTTGTGTAATGGTCATAGTGACATTTATTATGTGCAATAACACTTTTTTCCAATTATTTCATATCTTGAGTAACATACAGAAATACTCATACACGATCGGTTGAATTATCATTTAGTGTATCTAGGGAGCGTCTATACGCATACAGATTCATCTACACACAAATGAGGCATACTACCACCCATTGCCTCCCAGTAGGAGAGCACATTCTCCGTTCTAACAGATGCTGCCGTATTCATTTTTTACATACGGCACGATGGAAAAACAAACTTCAATTCCCATGATTCAATCTACACGATAATTTCGTGTGAGGTTGGTCGCGTTGACATCATCACGCGCTACGCGCGGGTGACGTCATTCGCGACCATGTTTACACTTAAATCCAATCAGAATTGGAGCTTGCGACGTGATGTCATCACGCGCATGCGCGGGTGACGTCACTCGCGACTATAAATAACCATACCACTCTCATCCGGCATTCGTGTGCGGATGGAGAATGCCCATTCTCTACCTCTTACCAGCAGACACCTTCTTGTACTGTAAGTATCCTTTAAGGCTACCTTTTCTTAGGCGGCTTGACCTTTTCTTTATAATATAGCCATGCTATTTCTCTCTTATTTTAGAAGACTACAACCAGTTCGCACTGATGCCTTTAAAGACTACTGGTGGTGTCCTACATGACATCGCTAAGTGAGTCTAGGTATTATTCTACACTTCATAAATCACCACGTGTGCTTGGCATTTGTCACCATTGTAGTTCTTACATGTCTAAATAGCACAGGAACAGGATCTTGTTACACCATTCTCCCCTTTTTTTCTTAATAGGTTACTAATCACACTCCCAATCTATTGATGGTCCTACATGACATTGTTAAGTGAGTCTAGGTATTATTCTACACTTCATAAATCACCACGGGTGCTTGGCATTTGTCACCATTGTAGTTCTTACATGTCTAAATAGCACATGAACAGGATCTTGTTACACCATTCGCCTCTTTTTTTCTTAATAGGTTACTAATCACACTCCCAATCTATTGATGGTTTTGTCTACAAACTCAATAGGCTCCCAAGCATTTGGTGAAAAAGTTCATCCTTTTTTACACGACTAATCTCTTAAGCTAATGTAATTGGTTGAAAACATGCGATGATGCCATTTTTTTGTGCTCCTATCTAACTAATGAAGTACCTTGTTGTGGTTCAAAAGTATAAACATGAATACGTATTATTAGATAATTCATTTAATGTATTACTTTTTTCTACAGAAATTGTATTTAATGTTAAGAATACAGAACACATTGCCCCCGATGAAGAGTGAAAATTGATACTCGAAACGCGTTGGGCCACATTAAATTGTGATTTATGATTTGTTGTTATAAAATGAATAAACTACTGTTTGTTGGATAAACAGAAAAGTTGTCAAGAAATAAGTGGATGATTTAAGAATAGCTTTGTGAGCTAAACAAAGCAATGAAATTTATTTAAAAACTGTGAAAACTACTAGGTTACTGACTGTACCTATTAAAACTCTTATACAGGGTTTTAACCTTTTGTTGATAGTGTGCAGGGGACGCGGGTTTCCTTAAATAGGAAACTATTGTTCCACCTTCCACACCTCTTCAAACGTGTCATATTAAGACTGCTCAGTTACACCATGATTCATTAGTTTCTCAAGCTGTAAGGTCCTTCATTATATGGACTACTGCAATTGGTTGGCACGCCTGCGCCATGTCTGGAACATTTGGCTCAATTAGCAGCATGTAAGCCAAGACCCAGGTGCAGGGGGGTGGGATATGAAGCTACCCCACCACCCAATTAGTCCAACATCTGACATCACTCATGCCTTCTGACATGAAATTGTCTTTGTACTTGGCCTTATAGAGTATTCTTGTCCTGGGAATGCACGAGAGTGAGGGCACTCGCTATTGTGTGTGGAACTCCAAGTTCAAGCCCTATTTCCAGCCTCGGCTCATGTGACAGGAGACAAAGATTCTGTTCATTCTACAGCTTTTAAATGTTTTCAGTGAATTGAGACTTGGCATCTTCTGTGTTCTTTCTTGCACCTTAACGTGAGAAGATTCATCCTCGGGACACATGTTCCCTTCAGCGTAGATAGCTGACCTCGACTTCTCAGTTCTTGACTTCAGTCCATGCAGTCTCACAACGCAGCTCCACCACCCTGCTGTTCTACTGAAACACAGCCTTTCCTTTTCTCTGCATGATTCCTTAGCTTACGTATTTCATGATACCAGTGTCCAGTTGTCTGTGCAAGGGCAGCTCCGCCTGCATTCTATTCACTACTTGTAGCTGCCTGCACGATGACTTGATCTATCTTGAATTTCAGCGTCTGTACATTCATTATACTTCTGATTTCTCCAGCACTTTCTGACATGTAATCTTCTTCTTTACACTTCTCGGGGTCACTTGATTCTTTACTTCATCATTTCTCCCCTAGGATCCATACATTGTCTTCATTAGGTATTTCCGGACGCTGTGCACACTTTCTTGTGACATCATCGGGTTCATTTTCTTAGCTCTTTCTCATATTCCTTCAGGAATCTCCTCCTGTAGGCCTTCATCAACTTGAGGGTACATTTGATATGGTCGTTTTAATGGATACCGTCTTCCAAATACTCGCTGCAGCATTGGTACAATAGCTGATGTTAGACAGGGCGCAATCTCATGTCTCGAGCACAGAGGCGTTAGGGGGGTAGATTCTGCTGCAGATGCATACGTCTGCTCCTCTACAGTAGTTACGTGGAACTACGTAGTGTTACCTGGGTTACAGGCTCTCTGAGCTCAGGAAAGCACTTTTGGAACTTTTGCACGCTCTTTCGCTGGTGGCGCCTTTGCTCCTCTAGTATACTGCATGAAGAGATATTTGTGTAAACGTGTCAGCATTCAAATGTGAAGTGGAACTGAACAAGGGCAATGCGCATGGTTCTAGTGTAACTCCTGAAATTCTGGACTACGATTGTAGTAGAGTTAAAGTGAAGTGTCCCCATTAAATCCCGTAGCAATACAGCCTCTGCAGTCTGTTGTCAATATTCATCACGATATGAGAGTAAATTCAGGGCTTCAGGAGAAGGATCGGCGAGAGGGGATCTTGCCAGAGCGAAAGGGAGCTAGGCATCTGAGAGGGAGAAATAAGATGTGTGAATGAGAGTCCTGTGACTGTTGCCATCCGACAACGCTGCCAGACATTCCCGGCACAATCCATAGGAGAATGTCTGACAAAAAGTCATAAGCAGTGTTAGCGACAACGTTACCGACATGGTAAGTGAAGTCATGGAGCAGCAGATGACCTCTTTTATAAGAGAGGGTTGCCGCGTATTTCCTGGATGTTGGAGAGCAAGGAGACTGCTAGTGGACATCCACCCAGGAGGGTGTGTTTGGGATTTTGCTATTTCAATATAGATTGTTGGATTGTTGGTTAAAAGGTGCACACCTTTGCTGGCAACGTTATAGGAAAATCTCTCTTGGGTTATTTTTCGGGCAGTGATAATGTTTTGAAAGGCCAATGGTCATTTGACATTTGCACTTATTTAAGCAATAGAACCCGAGCAGCGGGGGCATTACCAACTTAGGTAATGCCCCGGGGCCCATAGGTAAGGACCCGGCCTGCAAAATTTGTGTGACCGGGGTACTAAAAGCTATTTTTTTCTGTCCCGAAACGCCGCAGCGTTTCTACGCTGCGGCGTTTTGGGACAGAAAAAAAAAACGACCAAGAAAATGGCCGCCGCCATGGAAAGGGAAAACGGAGTCCATTTTCCCTTTCCATGGCGGCCATCGGGAGCTTACGCGCTGGGAACACAAGTGTTCCCAGCGCGTCCGCTCCCGAAAAAGGATCAACAAAAAGGTAAGTGGGGATGGGAGAGCGGGAGTGGGATGGGGGAAAAATAAAAAAATACAAAAATAAAAGTACCTGCATCCCCAGCGGGGGACGAGGGAAGCTCCCAGCCGTGTGGAGGCGCAGAGCGGGGATGGCCCCGCTCCGAGTCTCCACACGGTTGGAGACTTCCCTCGTCTCCCGCCGGATCGCAGGATCAAGAAGGTAAGTTGGGGGGGTGGGTGGAGGGTAGGGAGGGATGGGAAGGAAAAAATAAATAAAAAGACTGACCCGAGTCCCCGGCGGGGGGCGAAGGCAGCCTCTCAGCCGCGGGGAGGCTCGGAGTGGGGATGGCCCCGCTTCGAGCCTCCACATTGGCTGAGGGGCTGCCACGCCCCCCGCCGGGGACAAAGGCCGTGGAATCCCAACAGAGGGATTCCCGGCTGGGTAGGGACCTGGCGAGAGCCAATCAGAATGCTTGTTGCATTCTGATTGTCTCTCGCTGGGATACTAATTTTATTTAAACAAGGACCAACTGAACTAAATGTGCAAATTTCACTTTAAGAGGTACTCTCTTTCTGTATGTATATCAATGAGCCAGCCCCCTCCACCCCCATGTTTTTTGGGTCTTGAGCCATGTTAATTTTATTAACACATGAAGACCTTTGAAACTTCTTACTTTCACTGCCTCATAGCCGTTCTGGTAAATAGGGTCTGCTTCGATCACACTATTGTTTGCCCTGTCTGCCCCAAGCCCAATCCCTGCCCTGACATCATTGAAGCCTGCAGTCACGCAGAAAACATTCTGTAGGTCGCTGACACCATTAAAGTCTGCGGTCCCAGCAGGAGGCCTGCGATCACAGCAGGAGACATTCTGTAGGTCCCTGACACCATTGAAGCCTGCGGTCCCAGCAGGAGACATTCTGTAGATCCCTGACACCATTGAAGCCTGCGGTCCCAGCAGGAGACATTCTGTAGATCCCTGACACCATTGAAGCCTGCGGTCCCAGCAGGAGACATTCTGTAGGTCCCTGACACCACTGAAGCCTGCGGTCACAGCAGGAGACATTCTGTAGGTCCCTGACACCACTGAGGCCTGCGGTCACAGCAGGAGACATTCTGTAGGTATGCAGCTTAAAATAATAAAGGCACTGCTTGGAGATTGATTCAAAATAATCCTCCTTTCTGTGCCTTGTTTATTGCGTCTCTCTTGTATAGTATCCTGTCCTGTCTATAGATATAATTCCCTAAAAAATGTTCAGTATTGGGGGCTGGGCATGCCCCCACTGAGACCCAGACACTCCTCACCTAAAATTTTCCAGAAGCAAGAAGCAAACGAGCCCTTGTACCCCAATTTAGTGGCTGACGTTGCAGCTATTTTATACTTGCATCCAAAAACATAAGCTGTAAAAATGGGTATGTTTGGTTCATGGTTAAAAACATATTTATGCTAGGGTGAGTGTTGTGAACAGTGATGTGAGCACTAAGCCATGTGTCTGTTATGTATTTGGCGATTCACACATACTTGTTTATCAGAGATCTGTGATCACTGTTATATTCCGGAAATGCTCTGTAATTTATTGCAAACCAGACAGGAACCCTCACTGGTGCTATTTGTCCCCTTGCCCACTCTGATGGGGGTATTTTGAAAGAGTAGAATAAGAGTGTAACAGAATTTCCATCTTGGAATGATAACCTTCTATCAGAAAATAATTAATATGATTAGTCTAGTATTAGGAGAAACAAACCAGGTGGTACGAACAGAACTCCTACAACACAGGTCCAGTGGTCAGTGGGCCCTCAGAACCCAGCAGGCTGGTCACAACGCAGTGCTTCAGTACGGACAGTTTGAAACTGCAATTCAGGCAAGGCCTTTTTAAAGACCAAGTGACAGAAGAACAATGTACTTGGGCAGCAACAGCTGTGCTTTAACATTCGAGTTCTTCCTTAACAATGTGATGGATATAGCTTTATTTGTAGAGAAATGAGTTATTGATATTGAGGAGGCGTAGTTTGGGAGTGATGTTTGCCATTCAGAGGGGAAGGGGATTGGGGTGGTTTTGGCGAATTCTTGTGTTTCGCCCTGGGCACCAAGTTGGCTAGAAACTGCCCTGCCCATGGGAATAATATTGACCAGATCACAATAGGCAAAGCTCTCACTGGTGGTTTGAGAAGTCTCTGGCAACGTTCAGAAGGGAAGACGACGCGGTGACGTCATCGCGGCAGCCGATGGAGTCCAGGTTAACCCCTTACGTGGCAAGGTTTTGCATAGGCTTGCACAATAGCCTTTATAAGCGAGCACTCTCAGATCCGGCAAATGGGCGCTTTGCACAGGGTTCAAAGTGTCTGTTTTGATCTTAAAACTACGGGTCAAGCAACACTCCAAACCCAACGCCTTCGCAGCTGCACCCAAGAACGAAAGCACCAGAAAAACGCACACCCCTGGCAGGGGCGAGGAGAGAGCCCAGCCCAGAGCACAGGCATGTGCGATCGGTGCCAAGAAGCCCGACGCCCTGGGGTTCTCAGCGCAGGTAAACAAGCCAGGACCCAGCCAGCCCTGGCAGCTGAGCGGCCGGTGACTTTCCCTGCTCTGCCCGGGAGCCGCTTTTATTGCAGGTCGGAAAGATCTGCTCCAGTCGTTTTACGAGTCTACATTAATTTGCTGCTTGTTATGGGGCTGTTAAGTCCCGTGTCAGTGAACTTTCCAGTGGAGGTGAAAGACACTGCAACTTGCTGTGGAGGGCGGCGCAGCGCGAGCCACAGGTGCGGCAGGTTAGCAGCGCGAGCCACAGGTGCGGCAGGTTGGCAGCGCTCGCATGTGCCACGCAGAGGAACCCATGTAACCCTCCTTTCCAATCCTTTGTTTCCTCAAGTGCGGGCCGGGCCCATCAAGTCTTGCAGGGCCAACAGTTGGGGGGGGGGCGGTGCTTCCATTACCTGCAGGTCCCAGCGTTCAGTGCACAATCGGGCACTAGTGTGGGAAAGTAGGTGAGAGAGAGGTGGTGAGAGAAGCCAAGATAGGATGGGAGCATTTGGGAGGGGTCCAGGACGGATATAGAGTAGGGAACGGGTAGACTACGGCCGACACAGACGTGTTTCAGGGGCATATATGGTATGATATGGTATGGTCATGTTTATTTGTAAACTGCCTATGTACAAGGCAAGTGTTTCAAAGCGCTCGAGGAGGGAGGGAACCAGGAGAAAAAAACAGCAGTCATTCAGAGCACTTGCATTTCTGAATAATACAAGTCTGCACAAGCAGAGTAGGGGCTAGGGTGGCCAACTGTCCCGTATTTGGCAGGATTTACCCGTAATTGGGCGCTCTGTGCCGCAGTTTACCGAGTGGCACTGCGGGACGCGGGTTGTCCTGACTTGCTCTGTTCAGCACAATTTGTGCTTGAACAGAGCAAGTCCGGAGTCACAATTAGGCATGCTGGGGGCTGGGGCCACCGCTGCAGGGCGCACAGGTCACAGCTAATTACTGTGCATCCATCCCTGTGTTACAGATCAGCTGCCACTTGCCAGCCACTCTTATTCTGATTCATGGGAAATGTATATATATGACCCTCTACACGCTCCGAGCGGGAGGGGGTCATATACATACTTTTCCCACGAATCGGAATGACAGTGACTGGCAAGTGGCAGTTAAAGGGTAAATAAAAGTCTGATTGCATTCAATTGCCCCCCCCCTGCCCCCACAGAGGGTGACGTGACAGGCCTGCTGTGCAGTCACGTCAGCAGCTGCAAGGGCAATGCATTGATTCTGCCCGTGCCCGGTGCTCTGCGGTAGTGCACGGAAAGGGGCGGGCCAAACGTGGACACTGTGACATCATCACCGCTTTGTGTCCCGCAAAAGCATCTTAAAAAGTTGGCCACCCTACGCGGCGACGCATATAATACAATTAGCAGCGTAGATAACAGCGATTAGGTCTGACACGATTCTGCAATTTTTCCAAGTGCACTGAGGCGCAACCATGCAAGGATTGGGGACAGCGGAAGATAGACAGACGATCTTCAAGGCATGGTACATTCAGATCATGTAAGTGCACAGACGGGGCACGAGAGGGGAGGGGGACAGGGAAAATATGCGGCTGGCTGACGGCTGATATAGGAGTGTTCTGATGATAGATATGGGAGTGAGAGAAGGCAGAGAGGTAAGAGCAGACGTGGGCGTAGTGAGGTCAGGCCTGGGCGTAGGCAAATGCAGACCTGGTGTTAAGGAGAGCAGACATGGGCGTAGTGAGGTCAGGCCGGGCGTAGGCAAATGCAGACGTGGTGTTAAGGAGAGCAGACATAGGAGTAGTGAGGTCAGGCCTTGACTGCAATCAGGCCTAGTAGTAGGCAAACGCAGACATTCTGTGAATAAGAGCAGAAGTGGGCGTAGTGAGGTCAGGCCTGGGCGTAGGCAAATGCAGACGTGGTGTTAAGGAGAGGAGTCATAGGAGTAGTGAGGTCAGGCCTTGGCTGCAATCAGGCCTAGGAGTAGGCAAACGCAGACGTTGTGTGAATAAGAGCAGAAATGGGCGTAGTGAGGTCAGGCCTGGGCGTAGGCAAATGCAGACGTGGTGTTAAGGAGAGTAGACATAGGAGTAGTGAGGTCAGGCCTGGACGTGGGCAAATGCAGATGTGGTGTGAAGGAAAGGAGATAAAGGAGTAGTGAGGTCAGGCCTGGGTATAGTCAAATGCCATAACACTGGCAGATATCATAAGAATCAACGAATACCCAGGGGCCTATGTATCCAACTAAGACCTATCCTTTGTAAGGAAAGTAAAGAGTTTGTCAAGAGGTGGGAAGCGATACTTAATAAGTGTTCTCTGGACCTCATCTTATTGACTATACAAGAATTGGCAAAAAATCTTAATGATCTAGGACAGGAGATACAGGAGATAGAGAAGGAACTAGTTGCAACCCTCAACAGAGAAGAAGTAGATGCTATTTTAGACAACATTAACACCAAATTATCTGATTACAAAAAAGAGTTGGAAAGCAAGAAGATCACGGGACACATATGATTATTTGAAAGACGAGGCATACACTTGGATGGACAAATATGGACCCCCTATAAGAAAACCTAAGACAAATTACACAAGCGAAACATCAACCTCGGGAACAGACACCGAAAGAGAAACTGCAAACCAAGCAGAAGAATCAACTCCAAACACCACAGGAGCGACAGGCACCACAGGAGCGACAGGCACCACAGGAACTCTTGACAGAAACAGGGTTCCTTTTTTAGACACAGGTCGAAGAGAACAAGAAGGGGGCAAAGAAAAACAAAAGGGAAAACCAAACACAAGATTGCAACAAAAGAAAACATAGTGATTAATCTGTCCTGAAGAGTGCTTACACCCAAGGAGATCCAAACCTTACAAAAAGGACTCAGTTTTGTTCCTACATATGACAGCACCCTCTTTGAGTCTAAGATCGAACTGTACAAGTTGATACGGAAAATGAAGCTGAAAGTGTTTTTTAGTGAATTAGAACAAGATCACTAAACAGATGATGATGGGCTTGATCTCAAAGAATTCAGGGGCAAAATCAATTTTATTCCTCCATTCACTGTACTCTCTGTTGAAATATTAAAAAAGCAAGTCACTAGAGACCTTGAAAAAATAAAGTTTGGACATTGCAAAAATCACAACATGAGTCCCCATGAATTTCAATTGATCAGAGATTTATATGGAGATGAATCAATAACCATTAGATCTGCGGACAAAGGAGGGAGTCTAGTACTATTCAACAGCCAGGATTACGATCAGGAATGTACAAGCCAACTTAATGATACCAATACTTATGCTCCATTAGACATCCCACAGAAGAAATAAAAAAGAACGTGGAAAGCCTACTAGCAAGAGCAGAAGAATGGAAATGGATTAACCATAATACCAGAAAGTTCCTGATTAACTCCCAGCCACGAATTCCACACTTCTATATTCTACCTAAAGTTCATAAAGATCCACTCAAGCCACCTGGTAGACCAATTGTAGCCGGAATGGACAGTATCCTTGAACCTCTGGGGAAATACATAGATTACTTTCTACAACCCATTATCCAAAAAACCAGTACTTACATTAAAGATTCTACACATTTTCTACAACATCTTCAAGCAATACCATTCAACTCCAATCACATCTGTTTCACCATAGACGTCAAGAGTCTCTATACTTCCATCCCACATGATCAAGGCAGAGAAGTGGTAGAATGGTTACTTTTGCAAGAAGAAGAAATACCTGCACAGAAAGAGTTCATAATGGCACTTCTCAAATGTATTGGCAATAACTCTTACTTCCAATACAAAAATTGGACAAGCACTGAAACTGAACTCCTGGCTTTTTTCACCTACCTTAACAGGAGAGACCACAGAATACAATTTACACATGAACACTCGAATAAAGTCATACAGTTTCTGGATGTTGAAATAAAGATTACAGACCAAGAGTATCAAACAACAATTTTCCGAAAAAGCACAGACCGTAATAACCTTTTGCAAAGACTCAGTTTCCTTCAACCCAGCTTAATCAAAAATCTCCCTTACAGCCAAATGCTAAGGGTGAAAAGAATAGTCAGTTTTGGATTGATCGTTTGGGCACCTTGACACCGAAGGGTATTAATGAAAAAATAAATTACATGTGCTATTTGTGATCACTAACAGCTACCTAGATTGATTTCCTACCGATTCTACAGTACCGTTTGTATTATCTGGACATTACATCATTATTCTTTTTTGATAATGCCGTTATGGACAACCTTGAATCATAGTGTTTTTCATCCCGAGCCTTTGATGTACATTTGAACATTATATGTTGAAATATGACCGATATGGATCAGCTTTGCTAATAATTTGAAAACATAGATGTTTAACATTTACTATGTCAACATACTTGTGAAACGCCTGAGCGTGGCGACCCAGAACAAACTTTATTTGTTTTGGATTTATTTCCAGTGTTCCCTTTACATTGTGTTATTTTCTGGTTTTATTTACATTTCTTAGGGCCATTACTTCTCTTTGTAACAACAGGTGTATTTCCGATTTATAACATCAACCTCTTAAGGACGTTCCTTCTATTTCCATTTTTTTGTTTTCTGTCTTTAAACTCCATTGATACGCTCACACACTCTGAGAGGTTATTAATGAAGATCCTATATGCCCGCCACGCTGATTCTGTGTTCCCTCAGTACTATGACAGCTCCTTATCCCATGGGGTTGCGTTATGTATCGCTGCTCACAAGTGAGCCATTCTCGCTAGTTTTCATTTTCAAGACTCTAATCGAATCGCCGCTCACTAGTGAGCTTTTCTCGCTTGATATCAGTGTTTACACACTTCCATGGTGATAGTCCCGCTTCCCGTGATCTCACGGGGGTGGGACCCAAGGCGTACGTATTTCTGCACAATGCCGTTTGGTCACCATGGTAACACTCAAATACTGAGACAGACATTGACGCGCATGCTTGTGCGAATGCGACTTTCATTGACACAGTGTTTTCTGTAGAGAAAGGTAAGCTCCGTCCTCTCTGTTCTTTTGGCACATGAGAATCTGTTACAGGCCATTTATTAGCTTTCCTGTGGCTTTTACAGGAGCCCTCACTGCAGCTAGTTGCTTCTCACGCAAGGTGAAGAATTACTTGGATACACAAGGTACGATACATTACTCCTATTCAATTTTCTAATTAGCGTTACAAATGGATGATTAGTCATTGACAATGAGTTTGTTTTTCTTTCTCTTTATCCTTATGTTATCTTCCTGTTGGGACACATGGAACCCGTATGTGTTTGAATTTAAATGTGGTTACTTTATGGTTTAAAATCATTTATAAACTAGTATATGTTGAACATCATAAAATGAATGTACCGCTCTGATGAAGGTTTTGTAATCGAAATGCATTGGCATCTGTACATGAAATCCTAGCCAATTTTGCCCCGGCCTTATTGAATATGATATGATAATATTCTACAAAAGCAACATAAAGGGATGTGAATAAACATTTCCTTTAAGCACTATTTTTGATTGTGAAAATTCATTGTGAATACTTTAATATATGTTCACGTACTGGATTACCCAATAGTGCAGCCCTTTTTAGGGCCAACTGAGAGCACCAGTTTTTAATAGAGTATACTAACTCTATTTTTTCGCTTTATGTGCTAATAATAAACCATTGAAACATGGGAAATTAATTCAAAATATTGATGATCTGATCACCTCGAATGGATGACCATCTACTGGAAAAAGATCAAGGGTCATTCCAAAGTAGAGGGACCAGACAAAACTGGAAATGACCTAGCTGATCAGCTGGCCAAAACTGGAGCCATCCAAGGGGATCTACTTGATATCAAGTCCCTGTTGGGGGACATCCAGGTCACTGCTATCACTAGGTCCCAGACAAATGCTCACAATGAACTCTCAACTGCACAATGGAGTAAGGAGACCCCAGATGCTGATTTGATTACGGCTCAAAAAGGGATCCAATAATTGTTAAGTTTTATCAACACATTGAGGACCCGGAGAACTTTCCCCTGACGGATACCGATTACATTGGGAAAGAGGACCTCAGAGTGTTGATGAAATGTCCAAAAATGTTCCAAATCCAAGACGGTTTGTTGGTGAGGAGATCCCTAGCTGGCCATGATCGGTGGATGTTCCCTACCTCATTCCAAAGCCTGATGTTAAGTCACGCCCATGATGCGGCCACAGCCAGTCATAGGGGGTTTCATACAACACTTGAAACTTTAAGAGAGGTTGGATACTGGCCACACATGGGGCAGGACCTCCACCAATACTTGAAGGGGTGTCTTGTGTGTGCACAATGTCAGCCAACATCCCTCACACAGCGTGCGCCACTCCAAAAGAGGGGAATGACACTGCCATGGTCAGATTTACAAGTCAATTTTATTGGGCCCGTGATTCGCTCCTCTAGGGGGAACAAGTACATGTTGACCATGACATGCTTGTTTACTAAATGGGTGGAATGTCTCCTGGCCCCAAATTGCAAGGCAGAAACAGCAGCTGCCCTGATGATCAACCACATCTTCTCATGTTTTGGACTACCCCAAAGGATCGAGTCAGACCGAGGTAGCCACTTCACTAGCGAAGTAATGACAAAAGATGTGGGAGATACTTGGGGTCAAAAGGAAGTTACACCTTGCCTACCGGCGAGACTCTAGTGGTGTAGTAGAGAGATACAACAAGACAATTGTGAGCATATTAAAACAGTTTGTGGCATATTCTGGGCCACGTTTGGATATTCGATTACCTCTTGTCCTGATGGCTATCAGATCTATCCCTTCATCTGCAACAAAAATGTCACAGTTTGAGCTGATGACTGGACGGAGGATGGTGCTTCCCCAGCATCTGCTCTACAGAACCCAAGAGCAGACATTGATCAATGCCTCCACAACTCATGAGTATGTTGAAAATCTGAAAAAACACCCTCAACATGCTTTTGCCTATGCTCAGCGAAATCTAGAGAGATCTGCAGACAGCATGAAGACCCACTATGACTTAAAGACTACTAGAAAAGAATACCATGTAGGAGACCGGGTCTACTTATACAATTTCCAAAGGAACCAGGCCAAACAGCGCAAATATTTGCCTAGCTGGAGGGGTCCTTTTGAAATTGTAGACATCTCACCAGTTGCCTACAAAATCAGCATCCCCAAAGGCAGTTTGGCAGAGGGGGAAGATAAGTGGGTCCATATCAACCAACTGAAGTGTTGCCATCCTAGGCACACTCTGCAGCAACTAGAGGATTCTCCTGGAACCGCAGAGGGGTTCACTCCAGCTCCCTAGAATTCCAACTATAAAAATATTCCATCTATATAATCAATAAATTGCCAATAGAAAAAAATGGTCCTGATGTGTCAAAATGTATGTATCTGCCCCACTACATAAATAGTGGTGGGGAAATGTCTACAAATATGCTTTTGCTTTGTCATCCTAGAATTGGAAACCAAGGAGGACCACTCAGGGACTGGAAAGAAAGATTCAAGGGGACCGGGTATCGCTCCATACTCTCATCAGGAATCGGCGAGGAGAAGCGGTCGATCCACCACTAAGGGGAGAAGCTGATGAATGTTGACATTTGGACCATAAAGAAAAGAAATTGATCAACCCAATCTTATGACTTCCCTTGACGGACGGTCAAAGCCTAATCGCGAGGGGGGGCTTGCGGGATGTGTTGACCCACTAGCTCTGCCCTGCGACATCACTGTGTGCTGGTTGCACCAGAACCAACAACCTGGCTGCAAAAAGCCCTATGCGCGCTAAACCTCTGAGAATTGCGCAGTGAAACCAGAAAGTTGGCTGCCAATCTACTTTGCCAGTGTCAGTGGTGGAACAGGAGTCCACACTGCTAAAACCTGTCATTGGGCTGCCCACAGAGTGAAAAGGGAAACTTCATGAAAGGCAGTGCTTCATTGCAAGGGAACCCAGGAGTGCTCTGAAATCCATTTTTCCATAATTGCTGAAATTACAAAATAATGATTCCAAGCATCAGAAAATATCCAACATCCTTGCTGGGTGTTACTCGTCACGTTATTTAAAGAATCCACATAAGCACACAATGTCAGGAAAAGCAGATTCCATCACAAGAATATCCACATTAAAAAGTGTGCTGGTCTGTAAAATCTTTCAGAAATGGGTGCAGTACCGTCTGCTGCCTTTATGAAAGCTGTCAGTTAATTACATTGAAAACTTAACTTCTGTAGTTAAAATCACATGGTGGAAATTAAGTGACTTGCTATCAATAGCAATATAGGTTGCAACTATTTAATCTCTATGTTTAAAAAGACTGGAATTGGAGAAATGTTTGCCTATTTTGAAAATGTAAGTTTATTTTATCAAAGACAATTTTAAACAAATTGACTTTAAAGTAAATCTGATGCCAGCCAAAGAGCTTCAAAGCAAATTCCACAGCTTGCCCCAAACAAAAGGTACCTTCCTCCTGCTCTCTGCCCCAGGAACTCCCATTCAGGTGTCAATGGAGAGGGGAGGAGATTTTGGCCTCTTGCTCTGGGGAGAGATAGAGGACTCCCTTGGTTGAAAAGATATGCAGATGCAACTGTCAACAGAAGTCCCTGCTAGAGGAAAGAGGCTGGGAATTGCTCTTGACCCACCAAAACTGTGTGGGTGGGACAGACAGTTATGTGTATTCTTAAAGCACAAGAAAGTATATTTTTGAAAAGGACTGACAGAGGACTGTGCAAAATTGTAAAAATGTGTAAAACAACAGTATTGTTAATATGAAAATTCTGGTCACGTTTTAAAACTACTCAGAGCTCTGTGCTATGTTCAGGGACACAACTACATAATTTGTGGTTTTACAGCAATTGTGGTGATGCCAGAAACATGAAACTTCACATGAGTATGCCCAGATGTCATGCGCACATATGTGTAAAAATTTGGACAAATCTGACATTGGGTACCAGACCAAAAGTGTGAAAAATTGCCAAATCTAGACCCAAGCTCTCACCGAGACGGGATCGGATGAATACTTGCTCCACCAAATCTGTGATATCAATATGCTGTTGCTAGCAAGTTTCTAAAATTGTAAATATGTCTTGTATGAAAAATAGATTTCATGTGCAGAAACAAAGGGGAGGTTCTCCCTGGATCATAAAACACGGCGTCATCATGACACCCTGTTTTCTTCTCAAATCAGGGGAGAGAAAATACCCTAACCAATAGAATATCTAGGGGGTGTGCCTAAAAGTCAGCATACCCACTCTTTTAGAAAATACATAAATAGAGATAGCTTAGGACCTAGAAACAGGACATTCACCCACCATCAGATTGCTGGCAGAACACTTTGCAAGAGAAATCCATATTCCAGACTCCAGAATTCTGAAAGCAGAAAGGCCCATTTCCAAAGCCGAACTCTTCTCAGCTTGGCCTTTTAAAATCCTGAAACCAGATTTTACCCCAGAACTTTAAGGGGAACAAAAGAACAAAAAAAAAAGAACTGCCTGGCTGAGCTGTGCTGCTTTCATGCTAAGAATTCTTGCCAGAATCCAGAGATCCAACCCAGTAGATCAGAGCTGTGACCAGATAGCTGCGAACCAGAACCAACCCGTCAGATTCAGTCCAATCCCACCGTGCAGTGTCCAGAGGGCCGTGCTGAGTGCAGAACCAGAGCGTCTTGAGTCCAGTCCGGTGTGCTAGCAGAATTCCAGTCCAGAAAGTATCCCTGACCAGATCTCTGACGGGTCCATTCCAAAGAGTGGTAGTGAGTATCCATAGCATAGGATTGTCCCTAGCATATGTATTATACGTAAGTCATTCCTACCCAAACCCACTCTCTTGTATCCAGAACTGCATTGTAGAAATTCTTTTGTCTTACCTGAATCTTTCTCTCATCCCTATAGTCCTTTGGTAATAGTAGTGTTAAAATCATCTTTGCGCTAAAATATTTGCTGAGAAAGGCAAGCGTCTCGGCAGGAAGAAAACAGCCAGAGGCGTCGCTGGACTGGTGGCTATGCTGTCATGTAGTTTGTGGCTTCATAGTCTCCCTAGTATAAGAAACCTTGTTTGTAATTTAAAAAAGCGCAACCTTGTTTTACAAATTTTGACTCTTTCTGAAAAAAACGGACCTCTACAAAAACCTTCATAACCTCTTCACCTGTATGCTAGAAACATAATGTAAGTGTCAAATTGAAGCTAATATCCTCAGCTTTCCAAAGAATCCAAAACTGCATCCCAACTCCTTATAGTTATTCCGCAATCATGCTTACCACGTGCAGAAAAGTTTGCTGCAATTTTTTCATTTGGCTTAAATCTATCATGTGTGAAACAGCTGTACATTGCACCCAACCTCAGAATTAAGTTTTCAACCTGCTAGTTACTCAATAATCATTGATAGCGTTTATCTGAAACTATACAAAGTGGCTCCCACTAGTATTGAATCCATTTTAGTGAATTAAATCCATTTTTAGTGTTTTCCCATTCATTCAAAGCCACATTCAAAATCATTTTGACAAGTTTACAATCATTCCTGTTTTTCTCTGTGTTTGCTGGGGGGAAATTGGGGTTGATACGGTATTTGTTGGGTGTGTATTCCTGAAACCTGTTTTTTCTCCTTCCATCTCTTTATAATGCATATTGGGGGGATTGAGTAGTGTGCAGGGGGAAAGAGTAATCACATTGCATTTTTGATTGAACCCACACCAAAGTATTATTTCTATGCTGCATTATTTTTCCTATCCTTACTCCGTGTGATGAAAGAGATTTATATATATATAGTGAAATACATAAAATAAATATTTTTAACTTTGCAAAACAGCCTGCTTCCTGGTTCAGTGTGACCAGGAGGGATTCAAAGACAGGGGCGTGATATAAGGGTACATCATTCAGAAATAAAAGAACTTATAGACATAAATAAATAATCAAGGGTTCCAGCTGTGCATCACGGTTTATAGTGATAATACCGAATAAAAAAATCTCGAAAACAAAAATCTCGAAAACAAAAGTCCGAAAAAAAAATATCGAAATTTTTTTATGACGTTTTTTTCTCAAAATGGGGGGGTTCCCCCCCAACCCCTCTTTTTTTCTATTTTTTTTTATTTTAACCCTTTTTTTTACTTACCTGACCCCAAAAACACATAAATAAATAAATAATTCGATATTTTTTTTTCGAGATTTTTTTCATTCGGTGTTATGTTTTCGGCCTTTTGACTGACCACCGTGCATCACATGCTAGGCATTGACTTAGGTGGAGTGCCGGGTTGAAATCATTTACATTACTTTTTCGGTCAGGCTGGGACACCTGATAATCATACCCTGTTTGCTCGATCACTTCATAAGGACCATGCCACTTAGAAAACATTTAATTTTTTGAGGACGGAAGGTTAACACAGACCTTTTTGTCCAATGGGAAAAGATTTGAGCAAGGCTTTCTTATCATGGTAGGTTTTCTGATTTTCATGGGCCTTGACCATGTGAAGTTGGACACGGGTTCTGACCGTAGACATGGGCTCCTTTAATAATTGTGCTGTTTGGGAAAGAGGTAAAGTGGTTTTGTACCATTCTCCCAAGTCACCCACAAAATGTCAAGGATATCCTGTGGCTCTCTAACATATAATAATTCAAAGGGAGAGAATCCTGTTGGGGTTTGTGGGGTTTTTCGAATAGGCAAATATGGGCCAATGTGCAATGACATCCCAATTATTGCCATCAGCCTGAACTAACTTCTTCAGGGTATGTTTTAGAGTTGTATTGACTCATTCCACCAATCCATCAGTCTGTGGGTGATAAATGGAAGTTCTGAAGGTTTTTATATGCATAATTTCCTTTGCTTCTGACATTAGTCGACTCCCTAGTTAGAATCTCCTTTGGGAACCCAACTCGTATAAAAAATGGGATCAAGTGTTTGAGGATTTGTTGGGTCGTATTATTGCGCAATGGGAATGTTTCAGGGTAATGAGTTGCATAGTCTACAATTACCAATATGTATCGATTTCCCAATTTCAATGGTTCAAGGGGCCCATCTATATCGATGCAGATATTATTAAAAGGGTACATCAATGATTGGTAAAGGTTGTAATCAAGCTCGAGGGGGCCTCTGAGAATTGGTCTTCTGGCACAGAGCACAAGTAATCGTAACGTTTTTCACCTTGACGATAATCCCTGGCCAATAGAACCAGGTTAATATTTGTGCCTGTGTTTTCACTGTTCCTAAGTGTCCACCAGGCTCGGACTGGCCTATAGGGCAATGCCCGAAACAAAAACACAAAATGCTAGTATGGGTCTGTTTTTTGGGTAAAATTACGACAATTTTCTGGCCAAAAAAGTTACGTCACCATGTGACTAGTAGTTTTGACCTGCTTTACTGGATATTTATTCTTTAAAAGGCACAGTTTGCATCACGTTTTATCAAAATCCTCCCCTGTGGGTACTACTCAAACAGTCTGTCACAAAAGGAATGAATTGCTATTTGCAACTGCGTGCCACTTTTTCATTGGTCCCCAAGACACTTTTATGCCCCAATTCGACGCTGGTGACCACCTGTCAAATGTGAGTGAGCAATTTCTTATGCCGTCTTTTTGTGGCTCTTGGGTACCATTTCTATAACCTGGGAGCACCGTTGGGTTACCTAGCGTAGTTTCCTGCCGGGTTTTTGCCCCTTAGACCCTTGGAGCAATTTCGCCCTTCTGGTTATTTTCATAGGCTCCAAAATGTGTCCTTGCCTGGTATGTTTGTCTGCCACGACTTTCTCTGTACACTTGCCCCTTCCTGGCATTGTCTCCTACGACACTTCCTGTATTCACACACTTGTAAGTGCCTGGTATATTTAGGAGAGTATACCCCAGCAGGAGCAAAGGCTTCTTGTATTAAAATACTAGTGAATGCTGGCATACACTACTGCCAGTGCTTTCTGAAAACATACAACTGTAAACTGCCTGGTATACTCTCCTGACAGGGCTTTCCACTTGTGTGCCTTTGCTCGCACTTCCACTATTGATAATTCATCACACTAGCCGTACTGTCTAATTGACTCTGTCCACTGTATACTGCCTCGTTAGCATTTCGCATATGCATATGCAGCACGTACTCGCAAACTTCAAAGACTCCCTTCTTTAGAAGATGCACTTTCACTTTCTCTCTCTCTGGTTTCGTAAACAGCTCTCTTTTTCTCTCTGTTCTTTTATTGTTCATTATTTCGAATTTGGCATGGCCCCCAATAAGCCCTGGTATTTCCTTTTTTCCCAGTGTAGGCACACTGACTCTTTGTGGCATTCCTTATTCCGCTTGCAGCCCGCCTGTAACAGTCTTTTGGTGCTTTCTTTCTCAAGCCCATTTGCTTTCCGCATTCTTGTGTCCTCCGGCTCCAGTGGGATTGTCTGCTTCGTACAGATCTCCGATAGGTGATCTGCTGCTTTCAAACACCAATGAATGCTCAGGAGCCCTGCGCTGGTTTCTAGTGTTTCCGTTGTGTGCTATCTTCTCAGTGCAGCCTTCTGCTTCTGAGCTCCTCAGCCAGTTGGCTCCATTCACCTTAATCCAGCCCGCTGATCGCACAGAGAGGAGCAACATGTTCCCACCAGCAGTCTCTCTCAGTTTTTTGCGGCCCTGATTTAAATGTCCCAGGCACAGGTGTGTGCTCCTAGCAACCAGACCACTGCCCGTGCTTGGGGCTTCTCTTGCTCTGCATTCCTCCACTCCTCTTCTTCTTTGCAGTTTTGAGGTGTTTCTGGGAACAGTAGTCCCGTTTTGGCAACTTGCATGAAAACGGATGAATGTTCATAATGGGTTTTGATGGCAAGACAGTCATGGAGGATTGATATGTAAAGTTATGGCAAATTATTTTAGTAGATTTACAAGGCAAGTTTGTGTTTGGTAGTTGGCCTAAGGGTTGTAACAAAAGGGATTCAACATTCTTCTTCAAGTGAGCAAGGGGTGAATTACAATAGGCCATTAGAGTGTTGTAAATGGGAGGTTTAACCTGCAAGGGGAAAGAGGTATACCATGTCTCACTGGCTGATACCATCATGCCCTGCCGGAAACTGTCCCCCCCCCATGTGATCCTTCCTCATATAGCCAGCCCCCGAGTCAGGATCAGGTAGCAGCGCCATCCCCTGGCCACATGGCAGGAGGTTACAGCTGGAGAAAGAGTGATGATACCATTGGATTCATCACACAAAACAATTCTGCAATCACAAACTACTATCAAAACCTACAATTACTACGATACAATGCAATACAATTGTACATGACAAACCCCCAGAGGGAAACAATAAATTTTTTGTGTTGTCTTTATTTTTGGGGCTAAAAAAATAGATGTTGGAAACGTTTTTATATATCTGTAAGCGATACCAAAGGCACAAGGAAAAAAGGCATTTTTTTTCTTTCAAATAATTTGTACAAGACATTAGCTCACACTGAACAAACAGATGGCCAAAGGGGAGAGAAAAATGGATTCAAAATACAAAATAATATAAGATACTACAAAAAGTGGCAACAAGAAACACAAAGCATAACTCCAAAACACTCCAAAACTCTCAAAAAAGTTCCAAACACCCTCCAAATGTGGGTCTGCCCAGTGTTACTACTGCTGTCCCATCCTAGCAACGCCCACAAAGAAACAGGAAGTAACAGGGCTTATATGGGAGAGAAACTTCTTCCAGGAGACCTGTGGGATCTAAGGGGCGAAAGAAACCCGACACGTCATCTGAACGTGCCATTATTGGCTCTCGAAATCCGAGAAATAAACCTTTTATTTGTTAAGAGATCAACCGCAAAACCCATCCAAGTTTTGCAGTAGGATCGAATCTTTTCCAAGCTATATGTTTGCGGCCAGGGGCGTGATTAGGGAAATGTGTCCCAGTCTACCTAAATCAGGCAAACGTCGACAACCTTACACCAACCTCTCCGAGCCAATGGATTTGCCCGCCATGAGACGTGTTCAACACTCTTTCAGCCTGCACAGGCTTTGTGTTTCGCTCCCCTCGTAGTTGGGTTTTGCTCTTGTAATGACCACTGGTGTAACGGGGCCCCCGCAGCCCCTTTGATGTGGGGGCACCGCTGGCACATGTCCTGGAGGGAGCCCCACTTGGAGAAAAAAAATGAAAAAAATATTTTTTCAAAAGCTTTTTTTCTAAAAATATATTTTTAAAAATGTTTCTTTTTGAATTCCCTCTGCATTCATAAAGAAATTATTTATTTATGAAGGCAGAGTGACTACAAAAAAACCCTTTCTTTTTGAAGTCTGAGGGCTACCCCCTCCTCATGATGACATGGAAGATCCTAGTCTGGAGGCCTCCATGTCATGGGGTGGGGGGAGCACAATGATTTCAAGAAGAAATCGTTTATTTTTAAAATCACTCTGCCTTCATAAGGAAATGATTTCTGTTATGGTTCGATCCTTAACAGAAATAATTTCTTTATGAAGTCAGAGTGACTTCGAAAGAAACTGTTTCTTTTTGAAGTAATAGGGCTCCCCTGGAACCCATGACATGTGCGTGTGTGAGTGTATGCTGAATGGTGTAAACTTAAATGTGTAGGTGGCTGCCTGTGTGAGTGTCTGGTGAAAGGCTGCACACAAATGTATGGGTGGCTGGGTGTGCGTGTTTGCGTGTATGGTGAAAGGTGTATGCGCTCAGGGGCAGGGGAAGGGGAGGGACAAACTTATTTGTGTGGGGGCATCTCACTTCTTTACGCATTTTAATGAGACTATTCTAGTGCAGCTTCAGTTTTATAAGCAGTTAACTCACTCCTTTATGCCACCCACTTAAGGACTGCTGAGAGAATGAGCGGTCTCCTGTTCCCTCTCTACCCTTTCAATCACTCCCCTGACATGCTAGTAGTAAACCCACATCACGATTTCAATTGCCTAAAAAATGTGGCATTTGAATGCAGGTACTAACAGTGAAATGCTTTACGTTAGTAAATGCTGGGCCCTTGTTAATAGCGAAACCCAGGTGCCGTTTTACATCTGTGTCCTGTTCTGTCTGGCAACTGCTCTGAAGGTCAGCCAGGTTGAGTCAACATAGCCCAAAATTTCAGGAGGTGAGTGCTGAAGCCCAGCGACCTCAATGGTGTTACACCACTACTAGTACTTGAGTATGAGGCACTCTGCCTCATACACACACACATACTGGCATGAGATAGAGGTACATGGAGGTAATGCCTGACTTAGCTACCTGTAATCTTCATTACACCTAGCCCCACTCTTCCTCATCCCAGTACTTACCTATGAGGCAATGAGCCTCATAGGTAAGCTCTGGGACAAGGAAGAGGGACGTGAAAGTAATTCTGGGCCAAGGAGGAGCTGATTTTGGAGGTTGGGGTAGGGGGTGGGAGGGAGGGGGGATTTGTTGGGGTGAGATTGTGCGATAAATCATAATGGCTGTCCATGTCCAGGCTAAGCAGGCATGATATGTGGTATTAGTGGCTCGAGAGGCATTTTGGTGCAGCCAGTCTAGTCATTCCTCAGTTTGGTATGATTCTTTTTTTTTAACTGGGCATTTCTGATAAAGCAGTCATGCTGAGTGTAATTACCTGGCTAGACTGGCATTTGGGTGCTGCCATTATAGCAATTTCTTACTGCAGCATTGTATATTTTATTGGGCATCTGTGATAAAATGATATATGATATGATATAAGTCATTTATAGCACGCCCGTACACAATTGGTTCTAGGCGCGACAAGACAAGGGAGGGAAGATAGAGAGAGGGCAAGACAAACGATTTTACTGGGCCTTGTGTCATTCAGATTGTGCAAATGCGAGAACGAGAAATGCAAAGGGAAGGGGAGTGTGGAGTGCAAGGAAGAGGGGAGGGGAAAACAGGGCAGCAATGCTCTGAGTAAGTGCAGCCAGGGCAGCACAGCTCTAGGTAGTGCAAAGAGAACAAGGGACTGTTGGGTTACAGTTACAACCCCTAAGTGCACAGTGGCCTGGAGGCAGTGCAAGGGTGACTGATAAATAAAGGGCCTGGACTCAGTGAGACTCTGAGGGCAGCCAAGCAACCAGTCTGTACATCAAACAGGTAGGTCAGTTAGGTCAGCAGGGGAGGGAGAGAGGGAAAGCACAAGAAAAGAGGAACATTGTGAGCAGCTTCTTGAAATTCAGGTCGTCCGGCTCAAGTCTGAGAGGGGCAAGGAGGCCATTCCAGAGGGAGGCACTTGCAGAGGAAAGAGATTGACCCACCACTCTCTGCCTGGAGAATCATCTAACCCTTAGAGAGTTGGAGGTAGCTGGGGAAGGGCCTGAGACTGAAGGTATTTTGGAAGAGAGCATTGGATGTAGTGTGTGCCCCGACCCCAGAAAGCCTTGTGCACAATGCAAAGGGTCTTGACCTTGATCCTTGCAGCCACCGGGAGCCAATTATTGAAGTATTGAAGTCCTGTTCTGGATTAGTTGCAGAGGGCAGAGAGTAGAGGAAGGCAGATTGAGAAAGAGTCTGTTACAGTAGTCCAGCCTAGAGAGGACCAGGGCTCTGGAGACAGTGAGCTTCTGGGGGAAAGTGAGAAAAGGAAGAATACCTCTGAGGAGCTGCAGCTGCTAGTGGGCCTTCTTGGCAAGGTCCGTGATGTGGGGAGAAGGAGAGAGTGGAGTCAAAGATGACACCAAGGTTTTTTACCTGGCAGGAAGGCGAAGGAAGAGGCCCAAGGTGGGCGGACAGAGTGAGAGAGGGAAAGCAGGGGCAGGGGTGCCAATGAGAAGGATCTCTCTCTTAATGGCATTAAAGCAGAGATCGTTGGAGGTGCACCAATCCTGAATCGCCGATAGACAGTCAGGAATGAGAGAGTGAGGAGAGTAGCCTGAAGGAAAGCTGAGTGTCACCCGCATGACACTGAAAGTTAGAGGAGAAGGAAGAGATCAGGTGGGCCAAATGGGCCAAGTAGAGGTAGAAAACCCAGGGTGAGAGGATAGAGCCCTGGGGAATGCCACAGACAGAGAGATAGGTAGTGGAGAGAAAGGGACCAAGTTGGACCTCAGAGGGGCAGTCCAAGAGGAAGGAGGGCAGCCACTCCAGGGCTTGATCCGTGATGCCCAGGTTCTCACATAGTCGAATGATCAGGATGGCATGGTTGACTGTGTCAGAAGTAGAGGAAAGTTCAAGGAGTATTAGGACAGAAGGAATGCTGGAATCAAGGTTGGAGAGCAGATCTTCACAGGTGTTCAGGAGAACAGTTTCCATGCCTCTGGCAGCTCTGAAGCCAGACTGATGGTCATGGAGACAATCAGCAGATTCAGTGTGGAGAGTAAGCTGGGAAATTGCCAGCTTTTCCAAATGTTTGCCCAGGAAAGGAGTGATGGACATTTGGCGAAAGTTTGCTGGGCAGGTAGGATTGGCAGACAGCTTCTTGAGGAGAGGGTGCACAAAGGAGTGCTTAAGAGTAATTCCAGAAATCGCCCAAGGCTGGAGCGAGGGTGTCAATATGCTCCTTGATGGTTCTTGAGGATCAGGGGAGCACCTGTTTGGATGACACTTTCATAGATCTAACTTGTCTAGAAACCTTGTCAGGTGTTGTAAGAGAGAAAGAGGAGAAAGGAGAAGTAGAGATGGCCAAAGGGGGGCAGAGAGATGAAGAGGGAGAGGAAGAGGAGAAATAGGACAGGATGTCCTGAGTTTTAGCAGAGCAGTGAAAGGCTAGAGCCATACAGAGGACCTGGGAGGGAACAGGAGAGGTAGAGACTGCAACAGGATTGACCAGTTCCTTGCAGATTTTGAAGAGTTTGGCCGTGTTGTTAGAGGCGGCAGAGACCCTGGCTTGAATGTGTGCTCTCTTCTTGATGAATGTTATTGCTTTGACTGCCATTTTGGTGCAACCAGTCTAGGTATGTCCAAATGTGGCATGACATGCTTTACTGTAATGGCCTACATTGTGCAGCCAGTTGGACATGTTTTCATTGTGGCTTGGCATTTTTAGTAGCAACGCATTAATGTTCCTGTGCACTGTTGGTGACTTGCATGTATTGGATTTGTGTCACCCTACAAAACAATTGCAAACACTCTGGCTTTTTAGCCATTTTTTCTCAGGAAATGTGCTGTATATTGCATTAAAACACATCTCTGTGTCTTTCTCCTAGTGCAGTGAGCGCATTAGCCCTAATGCGTTTGTGCATATTTTGCAAGCGTGATAATCTAGGCCGGCCCAGAATGTGGCATGACCCGTGATTTGTTGCAGAGTAAGGGGGGCCCCCTCAGCATGGCTCGCAGGGGGGCCCCCACATTTTGTGTTACGCCACTGGTAATGACCCCTGGGCATGGGGGCGATTGGTGGGCCACAGTAGCTTTTGGGGGTCAGAGGGACTCTGCTATGACTCCAGGAAGATTTCTGTTTGTCAACTGGGATCAGCCTTTAAAATACCTCTGGTGTATTTCTTCATGCAAAGAGCACTATTCCAGCACACCCCCCTCCCCCCCCACAACCCCCCGCCTCCCCTTGTCTCCCCCAGCACTCCCCAGCACTGACACTGCCTTTGTACAGACCTGTCAGTCTTTAAGTCGAGGTGCACAAAAATAGCATTGCAGCGACTTCTCACCTGCCTGAACTCTGCTCCCAGGTGTTTAACGCGTCAGAGCTCAGCTCCGACCCTTGGGGGCAGGAGAAAGTGCTGGTACCAGCAGCGCCAGCAGGGAAGGGCCAAGCACGACGCACACAGGAGACGGGCTCTTGGCTGCAGACTCTCCTGGTACCAGCGCATTCCTAGATCTCTCTGCCTGCCGCTCCTCCCATCTCCTGGTACCAGCGCATTCTCTCATCTCTGCACGCCCCTCAGCATTCTCCTGGTACCAGCACATTCTTACATCCCTCTGCACGCCCCTCCCATCTCCTGGTACCAGCGCATTCTCTCTTCTGTACAGACCTGTCACCGCTTCTATCATCTCCGCGCCCCTCACCCACCCATAACAAGTTCTCCTGGTATCAGCTCTTCCTCCATGACCTCACATTACTCTTTATTTCCCGTCATGTCAGCACATTTACCCATCTCCACCTCAATGACATCCTGGAAATGGACCATGCTGGCGCACCCCTCACCACCGAGCTCAGCGTGTCCGATTGTGCCCCTCCTGTGTGGAGGCACAGCTGCTGGGTGGCATGCCCGTCGGTTTCAGTTGGAGATTTGTTTCTTCTCACACCACCTGCATATTCCTCGGTGCACTCACACGATGGCCAAGGATTGTGATCATGGGCCCAGTTACTCACACACTTGGGAGAACTAAGGCCCTGCAGCCTGCCCACTCGCTCATAGACCTGTCAGGCGTTGCCTGGCAAATGGTGGCAGCAGGTGCCAACATCTGGCATGTGGGGTGGGTACAGGGGGGCGTACTGGGGGTTCTTCTGATGGAGCGCCATTAGGTTGGGTAAGGTGCTATGATCACAGCGCTTGGGGACAGGAGGCGATCTAGAGAAACATGTTATTATGCCTTAGCATGTTATTCGTCTGTCCTCCTTTGCCACTCATGTACATACTGCAGCAGCTTTGTCACAGGTCTGATCACAGTTTACACGCCTGACCACACCCAGGCGTGGCCCCCCTTTCGTGCTGCGTCTGTTCAAATGTTCCCATGACTTTCTATAGACACTTTTCAACTTGTTTTGCCAGCACCAAACACCATCAATCTTACGGTGAGTTCAAAATGAATGAAAACACCTTCTTTCTTAAATGCCAGAGTAAAATAGGTTATTTCTGCCCCAGGCTGCACATGCCCCGGCACCGCCCTTTGCCATCCTTAGTTCATCTCCAGTTCACAGCCACTGCGCAATGCATTGTGGATATTCCAATTAGCTCAAAAGCATTACAGTAGCTCCAGAAGATTGTCAAAACAGACAACGACACATTTCTGAGGCCAAATGCATGTTTTTGTTTGTTCATTACCTTCACCCCCAATGAAGGATACAAAAACATTTACTGTGAAAAGGGTTAATGGCGATAATGGCCTGCTCCACTTTATGAAGCTGGTTCATGCTATGGCTTGCTACATGTGGTGTGACTGATTGCACCCCTCGCTACTCCCTGGCACCCCACTGTGATAGCACCCCTTAGTTCCCAGTGCCACTAGTGCTTTGCCATGTCTTTGATCTCAGAGGCTCTAGCAAATGTGACTGACTGGCGTCTAGCTATCACACCTGACCTCCTAGTGTGCTGAGTTGTTCCCAGTGACCCACCAGGACTGTGCTTTCTCTGGGATACAAACTCTGAAAGATATAAAGTCCATTCATCGCCAGGGTTTTTATTTTTTTCACAGAGTTTTTTGACGCCGATTTATGGCTGAAAACCTAATTGAAAAATATGGCATGATGGGTAAAGGGGTATAAGAGGTAGGGGGTTGGGTAAAAGGTAGCAAATAACTGGAAAGGGGTGGGAACCACACACAAAAAAACAAAAAACACATTTTTTTTTAAATTTTGTTGCCCAAAAATCGGCTGTAAAAACTATGTGAAAAAAACTGGTGATGGAAGGGCATGGAACCCTCTGAACTTCATCACAGGATGTCCTCACATCTGCCTCACCCGAAGGGCACCACTACCAAGACATCCCCAATAAGGTCCCCTATTGAGACGCCACCATGGCCACACGGAATGGATGCTCCAAGCTGCCAACTGCCCCCCACCCCCACTAACAAGAGGTGTAGACAGGGTAGGGCCAGAGTGGTCAGCAGCACTAACCACCCAGACACTCACATTCTGAACCTCTACGCTCAAACAACAGACTGTGTGCACGCCAACTAAGCACCTTGGACACCTTGGACAATAATAGTTATTTGTTTATAGAAAATGTAAAGGGCATCCCCGGTGAATCCCAGTCAATTGACGTGCTCCGGTAACCCTCCCAACAGACATGAAAGAGAATGCTATACGTGCACAGTCAACATACACATCAATTTCCCAGCCATTGCATCCAAGCACAAAAGAGACGCCTGGCTCCCCTCTACACACAAATGCCTTGGAAAGAGTAGATTGTTTCCTCTATCTGGGATTTCCGATCATTTCCAAGCCTCGTGTATCCCAAATTTGTAATTGGTTGCGAGCAAAGGTGTTGGCGGCAGACCATTCGGTTAGATGGCAGATTTGGTAGGTTCTCAATAATTCACGCTTTAAAGTTTTATGAGTGAAAAGTTACCCCCAATATTTTATACAGGATAGAGTTTGACTTTTCTTGGGCGCTGGAACTCCTACATACGTTGAAGGGAAATTATTGGCGACGAGTACTGGGAATTCCGAATTCTGTGCCATTAGTGGCAATCCAATACATGTTTGTTATTTATCATTAACTTGTAGAGCTAACTGGAGACTTCTAAATGTATATAGGAAGATTACTACTCCAGTTCCAGAGTCGCTTTATATTGACATGGCCATGATGGTAACAAAAGGCAAACAGAAACCCCTAAATGAGCTTGCCATCCATTGTGTAAAATTACTGACGAACTTGAATTTGACGATAGAAGATCTTACAATGAATCCGGACAGAGATAAATTGGTGTTATATCAAAGCGGTTGGATTGCCACAATGGAGGAGTTCCATGCTTATAAATCATCTCAGTATGAATAACAAAAGCATGGAGTCGTTGGGTCAGGAGGCAATTTTTGAAATTCCGCCGGAATTTGCCTTGCACTATGCAAATAGCTACTAGATATGGTTGCCGTCCAGCAGAACTTTCCAGCTGCAGATACTGTGCACCTCAAGAAGTGATTGAGGATCCGAGACATTTGGTAACTGCCTGCTCTGCGCTTTTGGGAAAGCGAAAATTATATTTTAGAAAATTCAAAAATCTCGATACTCCATGAGGTAGGGATTCATTGTGGAATAAATGTTTTGCAGGCATAACGACATCAACGGTCCTTGGATTTGTAAAAGCATTGAAATTAAGAGAGGACCAGTATACAAGAACTTTATAATGTTTTAATCTTAAATGTGTGAATATCGTTTTTTAAAAGGTTTTAATTTTATGTGAACACGCATTGGATTGATGAAATGATATATGAATTTGTATTTCGTAGATGAAATATCATGTTCTTATAATTCACTAGTTTGTCTGTCTGTCTGAGGTAAAGCTTGTCTTTAGTTTAGACTGTTTAGAAAGGAAATTTGTCATTTTTCATCTTTTTCATTGTATTGTCAGTTGTGAACCATTATGGCCCTTTTAAATGAGGCAGCACATTGTTAGATGGATGGGATGCAGAATAACTCTTAAACCAATAATAGGACTGACTCAGGAAGTTGGCAAAGGAATCTGTTTTATTCTCAATTGTCTAAAACAGGGAGTACAACGGATATCAACAGACATCGCACAGCATAATTTCAACGCATTTCATAAAAAGAACACTTTTATAGTAAAAACGCATAAGTGATGTCATACTAGGTGGCAAACTAGGAAAACCTACTTGGGATTGTGGTTGCTCTACGGGGAACATCCAAGTATACTTTCTGTAGGGGATTGGATTGTGATTGGATCTCTATAGTCAGGTGGACAGCTTATACCCTCCACTAGTGCAAGTCATCTTCGACATTTGTCAGATACACGATATATCATTGGCTCTCAAACTATAGAGCTCTTCAATACATGACCCTCTATAATTGGTTGGCATGCATGTACCCTTCTGGAACATTCAACTTTCTAGCAGCACGCAAGCGGGTACCCCAGGTGCTGGTGGGTGAACTTAACCGTGCCTCCCCACCCAACTGCGCCATCATCCATCATCATTCATGTCTTCTGCCATTTGAATTGTCTTTGAACTCAACTTTGCAAAGTATCACTGCTCCTGAGAATAGAAGGGAGTGCAAGCACGTTCTTATCTTCAAGTCTTGGTGCTGCTTGCCCATTTTCTATTTTCATCTACCCCATGTGACAGGAGACCATGCTTTAGCTCCTTTTTCGCATTTAACAATATTAAATGAATAAAACTTGACACTCATGGTGTCTTTCCTTCGCATTTTAACAGGAACTTGTCTTGCTTCTCATGCTCTTTGTATCTTTATGAATAGATAACCAGTTCTTGGCTGCCCCAACCCTTGACACTGGGCCAGACAGCCTTCACGCTCCTTCCTCAATCTTCAGCTGTTTTCTTTTCTGCGCCACATTTTCAGCCCTTCACTCATGGATCCTGGCTTACTAAAGTTGCGACATCGAATATCCAGATCCTATACTTGCATATATATTGGTGGCACCACCTGCAGTCTATTCACTACGTATAGCCAGCCTTTATGATTACTTAGTCTACTTGCATTAGTGCATTTGTACAGTTATGAAACAGCTTGCATATTCTGCAGTGCTCTTCGCACGTGCTACCTTCATTCCGCACATAAAAGGTTACTCATTTTTTTGTTTCGTCATCAGATTCTATAAGGTCTATACATTTTCTTCTTTGGCCATTCCTCATAGCGCTTCATCTTCACTTTGTGTGACGCCACCAATCTTCTCTTTCCTTCATCTTTAAACATCTTCAGGGATCTCCCTCAAGAGACCGTCATCTCTCCGTGGGTACATCTTATAGGGCTTTCTCAATGGATAACTTGTTTGTAAGATCCTTTCGGGTATAGGTATCATTACTGGCGTTGTGCATGTCGCAAATTCCAGCTTCCAACA
This sequence comes from Ambystoma mexicanum, assembly GCF_040938575.1. Lineage (NCBI taxonomy): Eukaryota > Metazoa > Chordata > Amphibia > Caudata > Ambystomatidae > Ambystoma > Ambystoma mexicanum. The sequence goes on from NC_090931.1 coordinate 25,353,351, forward strand.
TATATGCACAATAGGGGTGGGACTTTCGGTAGAGGCATTTGGCTCCTCCTCTACACTTGTTAAAGGCAAATTTTGCCAAACAATATAATAAAACAAAACAAAAATGCTGTTGTACGTTCATCACATGACACCTAGAAACAGACCCTCTCCCAGAGCTCAGTGTACTTGCGATCTATGCACATCAACACAACAGCAAAGCTATCCTATATTTTCCCTCTCTCCTCGCTAACCTAACACATCCCCTTCTCTTTCAGATCTGCCAGAGCACCTAGAGTCAAAACTAAAAGACAAAAGGGTGTGTTATAGGTCTTAAGAACATTACATAACATGTTCATTATATTTGTATTATTAGGTTATATATTGTGTTCGGACACAGTATTGGGAAGCAGCAGAGAACTTTAAAAGTCATAGGGGGGAGTACACAGTGAGGAAAGCAGAGATTCAAGGGAGTAGAGAGCTAACATTGGGGAAGGGGAGGTGGGCGGGCACTTTAGCAGCTAGGGTTCTACAAATAATCAGGGATGAATCGGGGGATCAGATTGCCCAGTCTCTGGGAAGGTGGGGAGTGCAGGGTGTGTGGACATAGGTGTTAGGGAGAAGCCATTCCTAGAAGAGAAGGGTCTTGAGATCTTTCCTGTTGTGTGGACGCAAAGGGTTGAGTCTCATGTCTTCAGCTTCATAGTGGAAAGCCAGTTCTGGATGTCATGCTGTTTGATGTTGTGGGTCAGCAGGAGGAAATTGGTGATGGGGGAGGTTAAGGTTGAAGTAATCAATGGACATCCAGGAATCGATCAAAGTGAGGCAGGTCTTAAGCCAATGTATGCCTTTGATGGAAGATAACTTGAGGAAGAGCTGTGGGCTATCTGCGTACATCATTACAAAATGTACATCTCCTGACAACCCCATACAAAAAAGGTTCCCAACAACTTGAGAATGCACTAAAAAAGGAAGATCAATTGGACAAACCTATTTTGTGGTTTCAATGTTAATTTATTCATCTCAGTGCTAAAATATGAATTCATCAAAAGTACACAAACATTGTGATGGCAATAAATTCAGCCTACAAAACATAATTTACTAAATCTAATAAGGTTTACTCAATGTAAGAACATGTGCCCCTTACCAAGAGAGAAACAAAACACAAAACGCAACCCTATCAATCTCACCTGCAATCAATCTCATCACATACACACCTTTCACACCCATAGACCAAAGGTTCACTATAGACAAAAACTATTGAAACTCTTTGGTCCATGAAATCCCTATCTCTGCAATTAATATTCAGAGAAAAAAAACATGCACCGAGTATTCTGTTCCAGCGGCCCGTGCCAGTGACCATGTTGGGATGATATACCGATCCTGCTGGTTCAATGAACAGATCTCCTCAATAATTCATACGTCCAAAGTCCAACGTCTGATGTTGTTATCGACTCGGGTTTCGGCTGTGTGCGGTCTCAAGAAAAACAGGGCCCAGCCATCTTCAGGACAATACAGATAGAGTCGATAGGGTTCATAGCTCAATTAATTTTTTATGACCTGCAGGGAGAACAAACACAGGAGTCTCATGCCAGTGACCCTGTGGTGTCCTCCTAACAACAATATTTCATTAAACACATTCTAACTACAGCCTGAGTGTGTCAATGAGTGTAATCATTGTATGGTGATGCATTGTGCTCCCCTAGTGTCCCACAGCCAGCATGTCAATACTGAATAAGCCTGCACCACGTGAAAGAAATTGGCAGTAATATTGAAAATACTCACTTAGTTGTCCGTCAAGCATTGCGCTTGAAAATTGGCATGTAACATGCATATAAGCATGGCCCAAACCATCTACTTTGGAAAACATATACAGCCACACACCTGTCAAGAAAAATGTGGCACATATTGAAAACTGTGTATTCAAATGCCATCTGCAATTCTACATGTTGGCCAATGATCTGAGCCATACCTTATATGTGTCTTCTGACTGGACATCACCATCGGAGAGCAGATACAGAGTTATCACCAAGCGTTGTGCAGCTTTTGCGGCATCCAACTGAACTCAGGTTGTCATAATGACTGTACTCGCAGCGATGGACTAAACACTCTCATTTTCAGAACTGTGATGCTGGGTTGTAATGCATGAACCGTGCTGTGTTAGTGGAGCGCGTTGCGTTCTCAGAAGCCATCTTGTGGGGCTCACCGCCTTAGCAAGGGATAGGAGTCCCATATGTACGATTTGCATGGGCCATATATGTTGGAAAGGATACTCAAAAATGCGCCCCTTTGAAGAAATGCATGCTGAAATGCATGGGCATCTTGCTGCCCAGCCACCAGTCTGTAAAGAAAAGTGGAGATTGATTAAAAAACCACAGTATTTATACAATGTCATAGTGGAAATAAATCAAGAGATTCCCAGGTTGTGACATCTGGCTCTAATACTTAAGTAAGCAATGCAGACCATTGAAGGTCGCCATTGAAGGTCACCATTTAGGCCATGTAGATGGGTGCACAGCCGGAGTACCCAGTGTTGTTCTAATTTAAGTAACCCATTGGTTATGGATAAATCACTCTGGTTGCTTTTCAGTTGATCTATGATTGCCCACCTTATGTCACCTGCTGAATGGTTCATGCAAAGGTATTGTTAAACCAATGGAATGGTACTTGTTTCATTGTGTATCCATTATCGATGTTCAGTAATGTGTGTCCCTACCTTCCTGGTGGTCATGCCAATATAAAGTAAGTCACAGGGACATTTGATGATATATATCACATTTTTTAGACCAGCAATTGGTAAAGTGTCGATGTTGCCACACAAAGGCTTTGTGTGTGAAACAAGTTTTTGAGTAAATTGACACACGCAACAGGTGCCGCATGGTAAGTGTCCCTTGAGTGGGACACATGTCTGAGCCCATGTGGCCTGTAAACTATTCTGAACCAAATCAGTGGAAGGTCTGGGCATGCGGGAATGAGCAAGTTTATCCCTGATGTTTTTCCCCATCTCAGAGCAAATAAAGGGGGGCCTTTAATTAAACCAGTACTAACGACGAGATTCCAATGTTTGCAAATAAGTTGCATGATAGAGGTGGTATACTTAGAAAAAGTGGCGATGCAAACAATGCAGTCTGTTTCCTTTTGTCTATTTTTTGGGATCAATAATGTATCTCTGTCAGTATACCACACTCTTTTGGCAGACCTCTAAATCAGTACGCGTGGATAGCCCCTAGCCACCAATTTTTCACCAAGAGGAGACGCATGATGTTCAAAATCCTGCACCAATGTGCAGTTGTGTCTAATGCACAGAAATCTCCCATAGGGTAAATTGTCTCGCAAGGATCTGGGATATTGGCTACAGTATAGGAGCAAAGTATTGCGGTCTGTCTCCTTCCAGTATAGGAAAGTATATAAATACCACATCCCTTGGCATATCAGGAAATCCAGAAACGGCAAAGGCTGTCTGTCACATTGACCTATAAAGTTTATATTTGAGTTGCATTGATTAAGCCAAACCAAAAATTCATCTAACCTTTTTTTTTTACCTTGCCATATGAAGAAAATGTCATCTATATATCATCTTCAGTGTTGGATATACTGGCCAAATGGGGCTGTTATGCAACATGAAGCGGTCCTCAAAGTCAGCCATATACAGATTGGCAAGACTTGGAGCAAACAAGGTGCCCATGGCAGTACCATGCTTCTGTAAATACAGTTGGTCTGAAAATTCAAAAACATTATTGCACAATGCAATTTGGAGTAACTCAAAGATGAAAAACGTGGGGATGGGATGTGGACACAGGCAGGTATTAAGATTCTGTTTCACAATGTTACATGCCTCAACCTGCAGAACATTTGTGTACAAAGCCGGTATATTCAAGGTTACCAAGAAATTATTTTCATGATCAAAGGCTAACTCTTCGAAAGAGATAATTGCAGGCATAGTGTCTTTAAGAAAGGCTGGTGAGTTTTCTGCTAATTCTTGAATTCCTTGTTCAATGTATGAGCCACACGGTTCCTAAACAGACCAAAAAAAGAATGTACATAGGAGTGTGGTTTCACTGAAGGACCCATAGATCAGTGCGCACCCTCTAGTACTTGTAAGACAAGATAGCTGCACCATGCAAGGATTAGGGGTGCAGGATTCACTTACTCCAACACGACTCAATAATGAGGACTCAGTAGGTTGGCAAAGGGAAGTCTGTTTAATGACAAGTACATCAAACAGAGAAATAAATGGAAATCAGCAGCGTTGCGATCACCTGTCTCGCTCCGACTTCCTCGAACTTCAGTTGAACAGCAATTCTTATAGGCAATATTCCTCATCATTGACGTCTAACTCTACAAAAACTAGACATGCAATATAATTGGTTAGGAAAGGTAACTTAAGTATAGGTGCTATATCTGTATATGGTAATAGGGCAGGCAGATTGGATAACTCTTATCGGGTGGGCATCTACGCCCATCCCACTACATCACACATGATTGACGTCACTACAAGTATGACGTCTTATTGGTTCTACTATCTATAGGACTCCACAGAATTTGGTCCATTGTGATTGGGCAGGTTACACCCCTAGACATAAATCCCCATTTTAATTAGCGGCATACAGAATGGACACCCATGTGCCTGGTGTCCCAAGTTTCACCCTGCCTCCCTTCCATCAATCAGTATCTTAGGGCTATATGTCAATTAGTTGGCTGGGTATGGCCTCGAAACTGTAGCTTCTTATCAGGAAAAGATATGACATCCTTGGGTCCTGGATGACATCAGGTGGTGGTACTTCTCCGTGCCTGGCTGGTCACGTGTTAGTTCACCATGAATCTGCTTCAGTTTCCAGCTTTTAGTGTATTTAATTCTGTTTCGGCCTCACCACCTGCATGGGCCCCCCTTATCTTGACCTTCATGGGGCAGGCTGGTATGCTCTGAAGTTGGAGTCTTGTTAGCTGACGCTCTCCTCCCTTTCTCTGGTTGACCTCAATTTCCTAGGCATAAGCAACTCTTTGTTGAGTTTCGATTCTGCTCCTTCTCTTGACTCTGGCTGGGTTCTGAAACTCAGCCTGTCAGGCCCCTAGCAACCTGGGTACATTTCTGCTTTTACAAAATGGAGTCGCACTTGTATAATGTGCCTTATTGAGGTAGATATATGGTTGGCGCTTGCATTTCTTTAGCTTCTTGCGTTCCAAGCCTATTTACACACGTTTAACTGGTCGGTTGCTTCTATCTTGTCTCGTAGCAACGTTTCCTCACATTTTAACATTGTCTCTTCTCTGTGTCCATTACATTTATTTTCGTAGTTACTCGCACTGGCGTGCTATCTTCGATAGCTGCTTTTGTTCATTCACAAGTCTGTTCAGGCCCTTGTGTCATTTCCACTGGCCTTCCATTAGGGCTCTTTGGGTCTCTTCATGGACCGTCTGTAGGTACTCTTCATTTCGTATCAGCGGCTGGTACGGCTGTCTGATAGGGTACCGTGCTGCCCAGGGTTGTCTAGTTATGGGCGCTTCAACAGGTATGGATCTTCTGATGTATAATGGGCAGAGTCCCAGTGCAGCTCTTTGTTGGTTCATTTGCTCCTCATACGTCACATACGTTGGCGAGAACGCTCCTGGTACCTCAAAATGAGGGTATGGGGTGCAGGCCATGTCTGGAACCTCCTCTACACTCCCCCCTCTGGTCGGTTCATCGACCACTTCTGCAACCTCTTTTGCATTTATTTCTTTTGATTCTTCGGTGTCATATTCATCGTCTTCAGGGTTTGTACATGATGGCGTGAATGTGTGAGCCTTTGGAGTCCATGTTTTTATCACTCCTTTCAAACTCCCTGCTGTTTTCACATGTTCACCTTTGTTCCATGTCATTAGCTGGCATTGTCCATTTGGGCTGCAGTAGATCCATTTTTCTTCATACCTTCTTCGTTTCTTAGGATGTGTGAACTTTGTTCCTTCTGGCGCAAATTTGCTGGCCTTCACAAAGTCTCTTATTTCTTCATAAGTCAGCTTTCTGGGCTTCCACCCTCGTTCAACATCAACCATTATTTTCATCCCTATGGCTTTCTTTGCAGTTTTCTGGCACTGTGTAATGATTATCTTGATAACACAGAATCCTAGCAGTATCATTGCTAGTAAAGCTCCCAGAAACTTGAATATATCTGCCATCCATTGTGGGACCCATGAGAACAGGGCTCCAGCCCAGCTGTCATCGTCTACTTCATCATTTTCATCGATCCTCTGGTTTTTCAAGTTTGTCAACATACTTATGGCCTCTGTTAATGTTCCATTTTCTTCACTGTGTGATGGTACAAATGTGCAACATGATTCTCCAATTTTTGCACAAACACCTCCATCCATTGCTGTGATCATGTCAAGCACATATCTGTTCTGGAGGGTCTTTAGTCTAATTGCTCTCAGTTCTTCCTTGATCGTGTTAAATCCTTTTATAGTGGTATTGATGGTCTGCAATAATTCCCATCTGGTTATTTGCAACCATTTAGCATTCACCCCAATTTGGATGTGTGTCAAGAGCATTCTGGTGAATACTGTTGAGGTGAGGCTGAACAGCCTGTGTTCATATGGTATTGCATGGTAAGCCTCTTCTGATTTGGTAGAAAAGTAATTTTCTCTCTTCATTCTGGATACCAATTCTACAGATCTCCTTCTTCTTAGATGAGCATCTGCTTTTGGGAAACTGTCCAACTTCAGGTCATTCTTAGGGATCACTAGCACGGGAGCGTGGACGTTCACCAGTGTGCGTATGCCTCCCCAGTTTTTCGGCATCCTTATGTATGCCTTGGATCCACATGCTCAATAATGGTCCATAATAACTGCGGTTCCTTGTGTCATTCCTGGGGCTTCAAAGATTCGTCCACAGTTTACATTCTCTCCCATCTTACTCGTGCCATTACTTCTGAAGCATAGCTTTGGGCTTTCCAGTGGTACTATCTGCAGGGGTCCTCCTCTGTCTTCGACCCATGTTAGCAGCTTTACCAGTTTTGGCCATAGAGGTTTGCATAATTTCTGCGAATTCTCTATTGCTTCTCGGCAGGCTCCAAACACCATTCAAGCTCGGCAGATTACTACTACTTCTTCCCATCCATTTGGGGAAACCACTGTTCCCCAAATCTGCATTTGGCCTCTGTTCTTCCAAATTTGAGGTTCGTCTGCAGTGTTTCCTTGAACGTTCAGTCTTGGGTTTATTTCCCATCTTATCCCTGATCCTTTGACGCCAGGGTTCTTGTATCTGATCACATGATTCCTTGTGTGAGCCCTGTTTCTTGTCTTAAGTTCCTGGACATAGCCGTCTTCGTCCGGGTAGTTCTTTTCGTTGGCCCATTTCAACGAGGCGTCTCTCCACATAAATTGTCCTCTGGTGTTGCACATTGCTACATGTGACATACAGTGTGCTGTCTGGACATCAATTTCTACAGCCACAAATATCTTTGATTTTCCCATACTGTATGGTAGGAGTGCACAGACGAAGCATTCTCCTTCTGATTGCCTTCGTCCTACTTCCTTCATGTGCTGGTACCATATGCTACTTCCGAGATGGGATGTGCTGTCCAGGTAATCGTTGAGCTCATTGTCATCTTCGTACGGGCTTCTCTTGATTCTCAGCGTTTTTCTATAGTTTGCTATGACTATGTCTCTAAATGCATCTATGCTGCTTTTCCACTCTGTGCATCTTGGTGGAGCAGGGTCCTTTTGCTGCATTGCTGTGGTAGGAAAAGGTTTTTTCGTTCCTCTTCCTCTCCTCTTGTAGTTTTTCATCAAGGTTCTCTGGCCGCCATTGGCTCACCATCTCCTCAACGTGTGGCTGAGTCGTAGATCTGGTGCTTGTTTGCAGTGTTCGAGCTGACGTGCTTGTCGTTATAGTCTCTGCAGTTCTATGTTTCAGCTCCTCATGCAGCTTATTTGCTCTGACTATGAGTGGGAACAAATAATCTATCAGCGTTTGTGTTTTCTCTGTGAGTTCCTTTGTGGCTACTTCTGTTCTTTTGAGGGATTTTGCTATGCCCTCTCTCTTGGGTTTCTGACTTGACTTCTCTTGGTCACTTCCACTATTTTCTGGAACCGATTGCTCAGCAGGCTGTCTCCCCTTCTCTGCAGCCTTCGTTGGAGGCCCTGTAGCCATTGACACTTGCCCTTGTCTGTGTGCATCCTGTGTGTAGGTGCGTGCAGTGTTCAGTGCTGCGTTTTCATTCATTCCGTGCTGACCCTGTCTCCAGCTTTTCTCTTCATTTGTTACCTCAAATGTGTCTAAATGACTGCTAATTACATTTAATTTTAGTTTGTTACTTTTATCATCAGGTTTTCTTGGGACTGGAATGACTATATAGGATCTGGGTGCTTTCGTAGGCCCCAGACGTTCATCATCTGGTGGGTGCACTGAGATTGGCACACTTTGTGCACCAATAAAGAAAGCAGTTCTGATTGTTAATGACAGAAAAACAATAATGATAGCTATACATATACACATAATCGTTCGGAACGACAATTTGCAACATTTTCTTCCAGGGAAGTGGGGACACCCGTCTGCTGGGGGTAAAACTAAGTTACTGTTCTGGGCCCCCATTTCGAATGAGTTCATAGTCAGTTATTTATTCATTCTCTTGCTCTGATCTCGTAGTTCGAGAGTTCATTACTATTAAAGTGACGAGTGCTTTCCAAATGCTCCCCCTCTTGTGGACAGTAGTCTCTGGGTATGCAGTACAGTTCCTGTGCTAGACTATGGAAAAGGGTTAGGCTAGCAACTTTGGTACATCACATTCATTATGCATATCTATAGTAGGTAAGGGCCCAGTGTACTCCTCGAATTTGCTTTGGTCCTGAGGACATGCTGGAACCTGCTCAATGCGAAGGAATGAAAAAGGTGGAACCGCAAAAATCACATAAAAATAAAATGTTGTAAAAATAAAAATAAAAATAAAAACAAAAGCAAACATGAAAAAATAAAAATAAAAATAAAAATAAGGAACAGTAGAGGAAAAGTACAAAGAAAAAATAGGACAGTGTAGTTCTTGCCTTTGCTCTCCTCGATCTGTCCTGCGGCTGAAAATTGAAGAACTGTGTCTCTGTCCTCGGTTTGTTCCACGGCAGAAAGTCTTACTGGAATCTCCTAAGGTATTCTCGCTGGAAATTGGATAGCTCCACCTGAGCATTATGCCGTGGAGGAGTGTGCCCATGCGTGGGGTGTTGTCCGGATCTCTAAGAAAGGTGATGATGTCAACATCTGCAGGCCTCCCCACCATTTTCGGATAGTCTGTGACTATTCTAAGCAGGTCGTTGTGCGCCAGCCGGGTGTCTTCGGGTGATAGGGACATTTGTCCTCTGTTTCTGGTTTCTAGATCATAGGCCTTTCTTGTGAACTGAACAGTCTTTACACTTTCCTGCTGCGTGGATTGCGACCACGTAATTTAGCTTGATCCACACTTGGTTCAGGTATTCATTGTTTCTTGGATCCCTGAAGAATGTTAGTGTGTCTGTGGTTCTCCCTATGAGTCCTGGGCATTCCTCTATGATGCGAAAGAAAAGCATGTATGTCAGCTCATCAATGATCACTTGTGGTGGAAGCATCTGTGTCCTTATCACCGTACTCGGGCAGTACAATGAAGGCTTCCACGATGACAATCAGTAGTTGCCAGATTATTTTCTTGTTGGCTGGATCTTGGAGAAAGTCTGTGATACTGGTAACTCTCCCTACAAGCGATGGATATGTATCTAGCACTAAATGAAAACAGGACAGCACATCTCTTGTAATATTCCTGTTGGGGGATGGCATACGTTCTGCAAAACAAAGTCTGGGTGTTGGTTGATTCAGGTGACTGTGTGATGTTCTTAACTTTTGCTCTTAGTTCATCAAAGTCTCGTTTACTAATAATGCTTGGATATGGCTTGATTCAAAAGTTCGTATCATCAGTGTGTTGAGGCTTAGATGTGCGATTCTTTTCTTCACCCTGCAACTAAAATGCACAGAGTGTTTGTTATGTCCTTATCCCCCTTTGCTTGGAGAAACTGTCCAGTTTTATGCCACAACTTGCATCCGGGTTCTTTGTCTTGATTTTCCTGCTCATGCGTCCTTCTTCCTCGTCATAGCTCTCGTCTGCACTTGCTGAGGTTCTTCCCCATTGTCTGTGGTTTCTTTGTGGTTAGATGTAGCTTGGGGGCTCTCTCCTATATAAGGTTTAATGTCATTTATGAAGATCCATGCTCTTCTGGATGGAGCTTGACGGCGGAAGGGGTGCAGTCCTCTACGATGAAAGGGCCATTGAATCGTGGCTCATCCCACCTCTTCCTGGTAAAGTTCTTCACAAGCATGTTGTCACCAGGGAAGACGAGGGGTGCATGTAGACCTTGTGCGAGGTCAGATTCAGCACTTCCGGATGTGTTTTGTGCTGCACTGTCCCCTTTTCGCCGTCGCTGCATCTGGCCTGAAATGACAGAGGCGCTGGATGTCATACAGTTAAGGTACTCCTGCATCTCTGTTCCCAGAACCTCTCTAGTTGGCTGGGCATCACATCTAGCTCTATCTCAGAGGGTGAGAGGGGTCGTGATCCTTCTGCCTGTAACTATCTCGTGCAGCGTAAGATGATGGTCGGAGCCGGGTTGGTTCCAAAGTGCATACAATGCCAGTGGTAGACAGTACTGCCGTCCCTTTCTTAATGTGAGCTTCAACTTGGCTTTCCTCTCCTTTAACAGGCCGTTGAGCTGCTCACATATTCCATTTCCCTCCGGGTGATACGCCGACGAGAACTTGTGCTTTATACCAAGTAATAAGCTGATCTGTTCGAAAACTGTGTTAACGAAGTGAGCCCCGTTATCTGATCTCATTACCTCGCACACCCCCCATCTAGGGAACATTTCCCTCACTAGAAATTTGGCAGCACAGGTAGCGTCTGGGTGTGCACAGGGACCTGATTCTATCCATCTAGAGAATGGACACACCACCTCAATTAAATATCTGTACCCCTTGCATACTTGAATCATGTCGACATAGTCGATATGCAAGTGTTGGAATGGCCCATTTGGCGGGGGATAACTCTTCTCATTACTTTTAATGTGTGCCCAGAGGTGAATTGCTGGCAGATTATGCAGTTCACCATAAAAAATACAACGTGCTCCGCTAAGTTCGGCGTGAACCAGTCTTCTGTGAGCTTTGCAGCAAGATTTTCTTTTGACATGTGGATGGGGTAGTGTAGTTGTTCTAATGCTACCTTTAGCAGGACAACAGGCATCACTGGTTTATCAGTGCTGTCTTGCCTCCACAACCCGTCAGAGGGGTTTAAAGAACACCCTCTACGCTTCCACAAATGTTTCTCCTCCTGAGGTGCCTTCCATTACAGTTCCATTAGCTGAGTCTGCCCCATGTTGTTATAGGCCTCAGGTGTGGCTTGCGCTACCATCATCCTCTCATGGGTACGTGCCACCTCCACGTCCATGATTGTTTCACTTTTGGATGCCATACACTTGGCTTCCACATCCGCTTCATGATTTCCACGTGACATGAAATCCGTCCCTTTGGTGTGGGCGGCGCATTTTACGACCGCTGTGCCCACTGGGAGCTGTAGTGCTTTTATCAACCTGTCTAATAAGGCTGCATGTTGCACTGGGTTGCCATCCGATCGGAGGTAGCCCCTCCTTTTCCAGCATGCTAAGCCTGCGTGCATGGTATATGTCACATAGGCAGAGTCACTGTACACCGTTACTTCCTGGTCTGCATGATTCTCAATGGCGAGTATCAGCGCCACTAGTTCTGCAGCTTGAGCTGAATAGTGAGATAGTATTCGCGCACTGACAAGTACCTGAAACTCCCCATTCGCCAGGTGTTTCACTATGGCCACACCCGTGTATCTTTGTCCGTCTTCTTGGTCAATTCTTGATGAACCATCAATGAACACGATTTCACCACCCGCCAGGGCGTTTTCCTTTACCCTGGGGATTTCATCATAGAATTCCTCATAATTTGCACAGTCGTGTATAGGTTCTCCTTCTGTGACAGGCTCAGCTATGAACGTAGCAGGGTTTACAGTTTTACATTGAACTATTTTGATCGATGGGTTGGAGATAATCACCTCATAGGCAGATGCTCTCTGTGATGTCTGCGTGCCCTTTGGCTTCTCTAGTATGGCGAATAACGAGTGCTCGACGTACAATGTCATGGAGCACCCCATCACCATAGATGACGCCTTTTCAATGGCGAATGCGGCAGCAGCTAGATTTTGTTTGCATGGGAAGTGGCCCATCATAACCGGGTCCAGACTCCCGCTGTAATATGCTAGGGGTTTGTACCCCAGCGAGGTTCGCTGCGCGAGCACTGCCGTCATAAAATTACCATCAGTGTGTGAGAACAGGTAGAATTCCTCTGCATAATTAGGAATCCCGAGAACTGGGGCCTTACAAATAGCCCCCTTGAGTTCTGCAAACCCCTTTTCCATTGCCTCAGTCCATTCGATTTTTTCCCCTGTCGCCTGGGCCTTCCTTAGGGCCTGAAGCAAGGGCTTGGTATACGAGCTGTCGTCGAAGACCCATGCTCTGACATAGTTGCACAGGCCTAAGAAGCTTTGCATTTGTTTTATCGTGAGCGGTTTAGCCGTGTTCATGATAGCTTCAGCCCTTTCTGGGGTTACCTTTATCCCTTCGTGAGAGATTAGCTGGCCTATGTACAGCACCTCTCGCTGACAGTATTAGTCAATAGCTGGACAGAGTCGCGCCTGCATTGTTCCTCAGTGATGCTGCAGATCAGAATGTCATCCACATACTGCAAAACAACACTGTCTACTGCAATATTGTTTTGGTCCATCTGCAGGACTCTGTTGAAAATTAATGGAGACTCAAAGTACCCCTGTGGCAACCTCGTGCTTTTCAGGCACTTTTGTCTGAAAGTAAATGACGTCAGTTCTTGAGAGTCATGGTGCAACGGGATTGAGAAAAACACATTTTTCAGGTCATTCTCCGTGAAATATTTTGCCTCATTTGGTATGTTGCACAGAATTGTGGATGGATTAGGGACTAGAGGGAATTCGGCTTCAACTATATCATTTAATGCTCGTAAATCTTGGATTAAACGCCAAGACCCTCCCTTTGATTTCTTGACAGGGTAAATCACTGTGTTGCAAGGTGATTCTGACGTTACTAGAATGCCCTGCTCCATCATGGCGGAAACTGTCTTCACGATTCCCTCCTCTGCCTCTCTGGACATAGGATATTGTCGTGCTCTTGGTAAAATTGCTCCTGGTTTCAGTTTAATTTTCAATTCACTGGCCCTACTTCAGAAGGCCTACATCATAGGGCCCTGTAGTCCATACCGCGGCAGGCACTTGGGCCATGTCGTCATAAAAGTATTCTGGACGTATCAGCGCCAACATCATTCTCAGTGGCACCTCCAGTTTGATCATTTTGACCCAAAATGTGAGACTTACTTCCACCCTTGTCTCTTATAGGTCAGGGTGTTCTTCGAACAGATTGTCATCAGTGACGTCAGGCACTCAATACCCTTCTTCGATGGCGATAATCGCACACCATTGTCTGCCTTCATCATCATATCCGTAGACCAATATCACTTTCCAAGACCAATACCACTTTCCCTCGCACTGCGGCAGATTGTATCATTAAGGGAAATACTTGTCCCTCCTCTTCTTGCTTAGGTATTCTGGGTCTGAAAAGAAACTCATCAGGTATCCTCATAGTTCTACCTGCGAGGCCTGACAATCCCGCCATGAGCACCCACACCCCATGTGTGAAGACTTCTGGCTCTGATGGTATAGCTCTCATGGCTATGCGCCCTGAGTATGACCTGATCATTTCGCACACGTTTGAATAATGCATTCCTGGAGTGGAGCACACTATACTGTTATCGGTAAACGAGATTGTCATATTCAACTTAGTCATTAAGTCCCGACCCAGGATGTTTACTGGGGTCTGACGTGAGTATAATAAGGGTACATTCATTTTGTGCTCTCCCACAGAGACTGGGAGGGAGTACGTAAAAGAAACTCTACTGTGAGCTCCCGTGAAACTCTGAGTATCTATGGCCTCGCCGGACAAGGAAAACTTGCCTTCTCGTATGCACGAGCGTGTCGCACCCGTGTCAACTGAGATGGAATATTCTTTACCCCCTATGATGACATTCACCGCAGGTTCCCTTTTAGGGTCTGGTGTCACTGATAGGATAGAACACATCAGAGTCTTCTGTGAGCTGTCCTGTTTCATATATAAATTCGGCCCACTGTATACTTGTTGATTTCCCCCAGCCCCAGGGTTGACTCCCCCTCCGGAGCTAGTGCCCTGTGACATTTGCGGTGGTGCCTGCTGGGATTGTCGCTGCAGTACATTCCCCATCTGCGGGGGTTGAACACCTTGCTGTGCACCTTGCTGCACGCCTGGTGCCTGCTGCTGCACTGTGTGATTTTGTGCACTGCCCTGCTGCGGGATGGCAGGCTGATACACCATGCCTGCCCCCAACCCTTGGCTGTTTTGCCACATGCCTTGGCTTCTGCACACGCGCGCCACATGTCCTGTCATTCCACACAGCCAACACACTGGCGGTGGTCAGACCATCTGTTCATCTGGCATAGCTAGACCGCCCATCTGCGCATTCTGAAAGCCACTTTGATTATTCTGAAAGCCTCCCTGGTTACCTCAAAACCCACCCTGATTACTCTGCCATCATCTTCCTCCAAAACCCCTTCCCCTCAGGTAAAATCCCGCGCTGCCTTGGTTATCCTGCGCTGGGTTAGTCACCTGCTGTGCGCGTGGTTCAGCTGGGCTTGTCAGCATGGCTCCCTCAAGAGCATACTTTGAGCGTTTCTTTTGCACCAGCTTTGCCTCCTCACCCTTATGGGTTGCTTCCTATTTCCGATTCTTTTCTTGCAGCAATCTACAGTAATATGCAATTGTCAACTGTATTTCAGCCCATGGTTTAGCCTCTATTCCTAAGAATTTCTTGAGCTGTTTTTGCACTGGTTCGGCAACCCTTGGCATATTATATGGTAGAATACAGGGATAGATTTCGTCCAAGACTCATGCGTTTCGAGCACCCACACGTCTTGAAAATTCTGGATATAAATCAACAGATCTTCTGACTCTTTCATTTTCCGAGTCATTATAGCCCCCATATCCGATGTGTCTGGATATAGCGTTCGCAGCGCTTTCCACACTGCTGCTCTACAGTTATTAAATGGCGCTCTGTCAAGGGAGGTGTTAGTTCGGGTTACCCTAGGGTAGCCTGCCCGTTCCATACATCATTTGCTCTCTCACCAAGTATGGCAATTAGGAGACCCTTAATGGCCCCTATAGCTAGTGTAACACCCCCGTCATTTTCTCTAACTCATGTATCCACTTCCCGGCTCCTGATGTCAGCGTTGGAAGCTTATTTTTTAAGTTCTCTCGGTCCATGTGTGGCCATGGAATATATTGTGGTCTTGCTCCCCCTTTTTCAAGTAGCGGGAATTGGAATACGCAGTCTTCTTTTTCTTTCCCCATAGCCTTCCAGTCTATAAGGGTGGCATTTCCGCCTTGTCGTCTCCCTTGCAATGCCCTTAATCTATCTGCATAGGCAGGTGCTGACGCCCCCCTCTGACCGTGGGGTGTCCCTTCTTGTCGGCCGGACTGCGCGGCAGACTTCGGTGTCCTACTTGTGGACCCGCTAGTGTCTGACCATTGCACCCCTCAGGCCCCTGGGAACCGTTTTTCGTACCGTCTCCCTTCCTCTTGTGCCATATCCTCCATTTCCCCACCAGAGTCAGACTCTGAATACTCCCAGTTTACACAACTCCTTGCATCTTCTTCGTTCTACCCAATCTCCAGCCTGTCTAGGGACAGTCCCCTGCTCCCACTACTTCGGGTGACATCCTCATATAGCTAAGTGCTCTTCAAGCGCCCATCTTCCCTTCCCCCATCGGATATCTGTTCTAGCCCCATCTCATCGCATATTTTATCAATCGTTTCCCCGATGCTTTTGGTGTCAAAGCCATGTCTAATATTTGTCCCACTTATACCTCACACCGAGTCTCTCGCAGGAAAGAATTCCTCTACGTCTTCCCATTCTACAACAGGATTGGGATTTTTAACTTCCCGCTCCAGATATTCAAGATCCTGTGCCCTCTGTCTGCGCTTCCGTTCTGTTTCCTCATCTACTTCCGTGTGCTTCCTCACTTCTTCTCTAGCTTTGTCCACCTCCCTCATCCTTTCGTTTCTACGTTCCTTTGCCCTTCTAATTTCCTCCTCTTCTTGTCGCTTCGCTCTCTTCTCACGTACCCTTTGCTCTTCTTCCATCCTTTGCTTAGTCTGTCTGTACCGGTCGTAGGCTACCTCTTGTCTGCGATCAAGCTGTTTCTCTTGCTCTTTGCGATATAGTTGTTCTCGCCTTAGCCTATCTTTCTTTCTTGTCCTTTCATCCCTTACTTCCATCTCTTTCTCTCTCTCTCTCCTTTGCATCTCATCAGACCTCTCCCTTGGCCTCAAATCATCACTTCCTTTTCCATCCAACTTCAGTAATATCTGACCTCCCATACATTCGTCTTTCGCGAATGCTATCTCATTAACTCTACCTTCATTTCCCTTACATTTATTTCCCTCTTTCTCCTTATCTGGAGGTGCACAACTCCGTACCCAATCTTTTCCTTCATCTTCGCATCTCTCTTTGTCCCTTGAGACCGCGGAGGCGATATTGATTTCCTGTTCCTTTCCCTTATTATCGTCACTACTGTACTTAGGCGACTCATATGCAGGGCTGCCCTAAGTTCTCTTAGTGGGTAAAGCCCCTCTGTTTTACTCCCTTCAATGACTGGCTCAGGTGGGGCTGGTGGAGCAGTAGGCGTCTCACCCCCCTCCTTACATACATTTAGTATCCAGTCTGTTGGTGGTTCTTCCACCTTCGTTTCTTCAAACATCTTCCACAATTCTAGAACAGCAAGACGTTTCTCTAGCTTCTTGCCTGTATATGTGGCGTGTAGGAAGGTCTTCATATGCTGTAAAACAGCCTTAGAAAGTGACCCATTCTGTGGCCAAGGCATGAACATTTTGTGGGCGGTACCCTTAACCCAGTCTGTGCTATACTTCTTGAGTTTTGGTGCATGCTTGGGTAGCTGCTTGGACAAATGTGCAATTGGAGTAACTTCCTCCATTTTGATTTTGTCACCAACATTGTTTATACAGTATTTTATCCTTCCAATAGCACCAAATACGCATGCTCTGATCCAATCTTTTCCCACCAAAATTTGATATCAATTTGCTGAGAAAACTATCAATTCGTTGGCGATTCCCTCTTCGTTACAGAATCGCGTAAAACCAAATTACATTTCACACAGTCAATAATACAATTATTTTACATTCGACGTACACCAAAACACATATGACAGACACTTGACAGACTAGACGGACACCAGCTGGTCATACATATACCTGCCTTCTAGTCAATACCCCGTCATGGAGTTTAAGCAAACTCCTTTGATGCGTCTTTAAATGTCACCGTAGTCTATTTGTCCCTTATATGGGCTATGCGTTCACGTTTCTTCTGACCGCTGTATTAAAGCGCAGGAACAAGGCAAGTCCTTACATTTTTATCTCAGGTGTCCCCCTGGTACCCCTTGTTTTTCTCTCGGGTGTCCCCTCGGTATCCCTTGTTTTTCTCTTGGGTCCCCCCCCAGTATCCCTTGTTTTTCTCTCGGGTGTCCCCCCCGTATCCACTCGTTATCTCTTATGCTCGACTCATTACCCCCTATATGTATATACAGTCTTCTCTACCTCCAACTATTTTAATTTTTTCTCCGTCACCCACTGTTACCTTTCCCTTACTTGCTCTAATGCCTACAAGACATTTGCCAAAGTAGCGAGTTTGTTGTTTCACTCACCGATCACATCTTTTCCTCTCTGGAGCTTTGGGATCACCACCCCTTCCTCTTCCAGCCTTTTAAGGGTTTTTGTCCAATTGGCTGCCCGTGGGAATGAGAAGGGTTATGCTCGGAAGGAAGGTTCCTTCAGACACACTGCAGTTTTTGAAGTTTTACTCTATCATTGTCCACGGGAAGCTTCTCAGTCTACTCAGCAGGAATGGCGAAAGGTCTCGTGATATTGCCAAAGGCCCGGAGTTACTTTGTGCCGTCGGTCTAAGGTGTCTTAGTATTATATTATCAATAATTAATGGCCAAAATCATCCTCTGCTACCAACTGTACAGAGGAGTGTGGTTTCACTGACGGGCCCATAGATCAGTGCGCACCCTCTAGTACTTGTAAGACAAGTTAGCTGCACCATGTGAGGACTGGGGGTGCAGGATTCACTTACTCCAACACGACTCAATAATGAGGACTCAGTAGCTTGGCAAAGGGAAGTCTGTTTAATGACAAGTACATCAAACAGAGAAATAAATGGAAATCAGCAGCATTGCAATCACCTGTCTCGCTCCGACTTCCTCGAACTTCAGTTGAACAGCAATTCTTATAGGCAATATTCGTCCCCATTGACGTCTAACTTTACAAAAACTTGACATGCAATATAATTGGTTAGGAAAGGTAACTTAAGTATAGGTGCTATATCTGTATATGATAATAGGGCATGTGAATTGGATAACTCTTATCGGGTGGGCATCTACGACCATCCCATTACATCACACATGATTGACGTCACTACAAGTATGACTTCTTATTGGTTCTACTATCTATAGGACTTCAGAGAACTTGGTCCATTGTGATTGGGCAGGTTACACCCCTAGACATAAATCCCCATTTTAATTAGCGGCATGCAGAATGGACACCCATGTGCCTGGTGTCCCAAGTTTCACCCTGCCTCCCTTCTATCAATCAGTACCTTAGGGCTATGTGTCAATTAGTTGGCTGGGTATGGCCTCTAAACTGTAGCTTCTTATGAGGAAAAGTTATGGCATCCTCGGGTCCTGGATGACATCAGGCGGTGGTACTTCTTCGCGCCTGGCTGGTCACGTGTTAGTTCACCAAGAATCTGCTTCAGTTTCCAGCTTTTAGTGTATTTAATTCTGTTTCGGCCTTGCCACCTGCACGGGCCCCCCTTATCTTGACCTTCATGGGGCAGGCTGGTATGCTCTGAAGTTGGAGTCTTGTTAGCTGACGCTCTCCTCCCTTTCTCTGGTTGACCTCGATTTCCTAGACATGAGCCGCTCTTTGTTGAGTTTCGATTCCGCTCCTTCTCTTGACTCTGCCTGGGTTCTGAAACTCGGCCTGTCAGGCCCCTGGCAACCTGGGTACATTTCTGCTTTTACAAAATGGAGTCACACTTGTATAATGTGCCTTATTGAGGTAGATATATGGTTGGCGCTTGCCGCTCTTATCGTCTACTAAGCATTGCAAGCAGTATTGATATCTTTAGCTTCTTGCGTTCCAAGCCTATTTACACACGTTTAACTGGTCGGTTGCTTCCATCTTGTCTCGTAGCAACGTTTCCTCACGTTTTAACATCGTCTCTTCTCTGTGTCCATTACATTTATTTTCGTAGTTACTCGCACTGGTGTGCTATCTTCGAAAGCTGCTTTTATTCATTCACGAGTCTGTTCAGGCCCATGTGGTCAGACCAGCCGTTCCTGCTGGGACCCGCTAAGGGACCTCAGAATAGGGCGGTAAGGGTTTACTGGCACCGGCATCATTACCAGTGACCGTTAACCCTTACCGCCCAACTCGTAATGACCCCCATTTCAGAGGGGGTTTCACTGTCTCCCGGTGTAAATTAAGACTTTGCTGTAAGACCAGTAAGAGATGTTGACTGACTCTGGTCTTTGTTCATCAAAAATGCCTGCAGTCTCACATTCCTTAAAAATCTTTGTAATTCCAACTATGTGTTATTTAGAGACATGCTCTGGGTAGGAACAAAGATCAAGCCCTTCTTAAGCACCTTTTCTTCCAAGCTGGTTAACTGCTAATCTGATCAATTGAATATAGAGAGCTCCACCAGGGGTAACCCTGTTGTCGAGTATGGAAGGTCTGTAGACCCCCGACTATGGGGCCACTCCGTCTCTGAGGTTGCCGTAGTCCACGAGGTTGGCCCCGTCATAAACTTTTTGGGGGATTCCCACTGGGTAATAGTGCATTATTTGAATATTCTGCATCGTCACCTGAGGAACTGATGTCAGAACAGGTCATCCATTGTTTATTGCTCTGAGGTTTGTTAAAGAACCGTGCATTCCAGCATGGTGGCTGATAGTCGGCTGCCAAATAAGGGTACACTTTCCCTTTTGTAAATGTATTGTCCGTTTTTATTTGATGGATTTTTTTGTGAAGATTGACATTTCTGAAAGCTTCCCACTCCTTGTTCACAGCTTTCAACTTTTCTTGTGCTTCAGTCATCAAATGATTCATTAGGAAAGATGCCTCTTGTGCATCTAATTCCTGTTTATATCTGTCAGCTAACCTTTCTGCAGTGTTGATGGTCAATAACATTAAGTCACGACTGCATTTCCTGGCTATATGGCTGAAACAAACTTCGTATTCTTGATCTTCTAAAAATACAGCTGGCAGAGTTTGAGTTTGAAGGCCTAATGGGATTATGTTGGATTTAAAATATTATTTTAATAAATGTGTATGCAATTCAGTTTTAAAACCTTTCTTTTAAAAATGAAGTAATTTGTCTGTGGCTACCGAAGTGTCAGCTGTATTGCCGATGGGTAAATGATCAAATATAGAGGGTCCGCTGAAAGCGGATTGAATCTGAGCTTCAGTGTAACTCAAGGTTTACAATTCAGACATGCAGAAGTGCGATACACTGGGGGGAACAATCGCTCAGTTGTACACACACCAATAAAGTGCAACCACTAAAGGAAGACTCTGGCAGCCGTGGGCTGTACTGAATAGATAACACAAAAAATATGCGCCATATTTTTGATGCCATCTCCTGGTAACCAACATCAGAGTTAGTTCTGAATGTTATGTGTAGTTTTTAGAGGTATGGTAGTGTATATATATATATATATATATATATATGAATTGTTCCTTTCCCTCACGTAAAGGTAGGCATTTTATATCAAATTTAAATTTCTTTTGATAATGCATTGCATGCATCCTGTACTTTAATGTGCATTTTTAATATGTAAGGGAGGCATATATGACTTCTCCAATTACTACTTGTATGTAATGTATAGCTCCTGAAAAGTGTGGCGCGGCTAGGCGGGCACCTCCCAACTTTGGTTAATAGAGACCAGCTTGGCTTCCTAAGGGGATGGCAAGGATCAGATAGCATATGGAAATCCCTAGACCAAACCCTGCTAGCAAAGAACAAATGAACAAAACCGATAATATTATCGCTCAACACTGAAAAGATCTTCGACCGGGTGATATGGCAATTCATGTCAGCAGTGCTTAGGAGGCTGGACCTAGCTGAAAAATGGATCTGAGGAATAGAATCACTTTATGACAAACCCAAAGCATCTGTGGTGGTCAACAGAGCGGTGTCAGATAAGTTTATCCTGAGCTAAGCAGCGAGGCAGGTATGCCTGCTTCTTCCTCTGCTCGTTGCAATTGTAACTGAACCTATGGCGGCCACAATGCATGAGGGCACAGAAATCCACGGTCTGAAAGTAGAGTGAGCAGAATATAAGGTAGCCCTATTTGCGGATGATGTGCTGGCATACATAACCATCCCCCAGACACTTCTGCCCAGGCTCCTACTCTCCATTAAAACATATGGAGCTATGGCGAGACTTAAGATTAATTGGGCTATGTCAGAAGTTCTCTCCCTCACCACATGTGCCAAAGAGACAAGAGCACTTCTGGAAGGGGCCAGACTCTGTGTGGATCACACCGGCATAGAGTACCTGGGGGTGCACATCACACAATCTTTAGGACAACTGTATGAGGCTAAATACCCAGGGCTGTGGAAGAGCATCAAGGAAGACTTTAGCAGATGGTTAAAACTGACCCTCTCCTGGATGGGTCACAATATCTTGCCGCGGCTCCTGTTTCTATCTCAATCACTAGCAGTGATGGTCCCTGCATCCCTCTTCAGAGAAGCCACAAAAGCCTTATTGGACTTAAATACTACAGGGCCACACAACTGTGAGTCAAGCATTCATTGACCATCTCAGGGTCAACACGCGGAAGCAATGAGTACATCTAGAAACCAAAGTCTTAGCACCAGTCATGGTCGGTGAGTGGCTGTGTGTGCCTGGCACTCGACTTCCAAAAAGGGCACAAGAACTCCCAGTCCATGGCACTGTATGGAAAAAGGGAGGGGGCATGGAGGGGGTCGTCACCTGGCCATCTCCTCTTAGCTGTATCTGGGCTCCCCCTATCAGGGATGGAATACACAAACCATTGAGGTTTGAACCCTGGTATGAAGCAGGGCTAACCAGGGTGGGACAGATGTTAGCGAGGGAACTTCCTTAGGAAAAGTAGATTGGACCAGCACCTGGGAACAGGGACAATGGGCCTCTTTCCGAGGTTGGTGGTAGTCATGGCGCTATTTGCGCCATGACTGCCACCAATAACGGGTCCATCAGTGGTCTAGTTCAATGGGGACTTACTGATGTAGTCCGACCTTTGCGGGACCGGTAAGTCCCCATTGAAAATGCCATTCCCCATTCCCATTTGAGCCCCCATAGGACTCAATGGGAATGGGGAGGGTGCAAATAAAGTCCGTTATTTGCGCCCTGGTCCCTTAACGGGTCCTGTCCATAACGCCAGGTCAGACCAGGCGTTAAAGGAGGGACCCGCTAAGGGACCTCGTAGTAGGGCGGTAAGGGATTACCGGCACTGGTCTCCTTACCGGTGCCCGGTATCCCTTACCGCCCAAATTGGAATGAGGCCCAATGATGGTATTTATGTACCTCTAGCTGAAAGGAATTCTTCCCAACCAGAAATGGGGGAACCTGTTAAGCCACGACCCCTTAGTCTTTGAACAGATCCTGGTTAGATGGACAGGAACCTGGGGCCGTGTTGGTATGGTGTAAGGTGCTACTGTCTCGCAGATGCCTTTCTCCAATCGCCATCCTGAATGGCGGCTCTGATGATTCTCAACACTTCATCATCTGCCGACTCTTGTGCCATCTGGTTTCTGTCCAAAGCCACTGGCATGGCCCCTGCCACCACATGGTTTATGAAGTCACGACACTCCGCCACATCTCCTTGATCACTTTCCCTTTTCCCATTGGGATGATGGGATAAGTAGTCCGCCGGGTTGTTCGCCCCTGGCCGGTACACCAATTTGACCCCATTTCCATGAGGGCGAGCATCCACCGTTCTATCCTGGGAGGAGGTTTCGAGGACACACCCGCCAGGATTGGAAGAAGAGGTTTGTGATCCGTGACAATTGTTACTGGCTTCCCCAGGATATACAGACTGAAGTGACGACAGCCCCATAAGATCGCCAGGGCCTCTCTCTCTATCTGGGAATAGCGCCGTTCAGTGTCTGTGAGAGTTTTACTCACGTATGCAATAGGCCGCATTACACCCCTGGCATCCCTCTGCATCAACACTGCTCCCAGACCCACCAGGCTTGCGTCCACAACCACTTCAGATTCAGCTGCAGGGTCAAAATACGCCACTGTGTCCTGGTCGGACAAAGCTTTCTTGACCTCCTCGAACACATCTTGTTCTCGAGTGCCCCACTTCCAAATAGTGTCATTTTTCGTGAGAGCCCTGAGAGGTTCGGAGAGGGACGCCAGCCCCTTGATGAAACGGCCGCAGTAGTTAACCATCCCCAGAAAGCTGCAGACTTCAGTTGGTGATTGTGGGGGTGTAAGCTCACAAATGTCTCTGACCTTTTCGGGATCCGGGGATACACCGTTGCCATGAAACACAAAGCCAAAAAACCCAATGCGGTCTTTGAAGAATTCACATTTTTCACGATGTAAAGTGAGTCCAAGGTCTTTCAATCTCTGCAATGTCGCTTCTAGCCGTTTCAGGTGCTCAGCATGTGCAGAGGCGAAGACTAAGATATCATCACTCATGTTGATCACTCCCCTCAGACGTGCCAATGCACCCCTGATTGCATTCTGAAAAACCTCTGCAGCTGAGGATATCCCAAAACTTAGACGTTTAAATTGGTACAGACCTTTGTGAGTTGTGAATGTGGTGATGTACCTTGAGTCCGCATGCAACTCCAGCTTGTGATATCCTGCTCTTAGATCGAGTTTGGAAAAAATCGTGGCACCCTGCAGTTCATTGATGATATCATCCATAGTGGGAGTCAAGTGTCATTCACGCTTAATTGCAGCATTAGGTAAACTCATGTCCACACAGATGCGGACCTTGCCCGGTTGTTTAGGCTTGGGCGCTACCACGATTGGCGAGACCCATGGGGTCGGCCCTTCCACCTTTTCGATTAAGTCCATGGCGACCAGTGCCTTGAGTTCATCCTCAACCTGGGATCGCAGATGAAACGGAATTCGCCGGTGTTTCAGGGCTGTCGGGCGGATGGTTTCATCTATATGTAATCGCACCGGTTCTGCCTTTAGTCTGCCCATCCCCTGAAACAGGCTCCCAAATCTCTCCAGAAGTGATTTTATGTCCCCTTGGTAGACTGCAAATGCGAAATGAACTAAATCTAAAGCTTCCGATGCTGCACAACTCAGTAGGGACCTTGGGCTCACGTCAGTGACAAAAACCTCACCTTTATCACCTTCCTTCCCTGGCTACAGGAGCCACAAACACCCCTTTGATTGGTAGGGGAACGTCACCTCCGAATGTGAAGATCTTCGCCTTCGACTGGTCCAACGGGGGGGGGGGCAGGGATGGCCTCATAGTGCTCTGTGGCCAAAATGCATACTGAGGCACCTGTGTCTATCAATACCTGCGTCGGGACACCTTAAATGTCAACAACGCACGTCGGTTGCCTGCGTTTCTTCATCCCTGTCGCAAGGTTTGAGATGAAAAAGACGTCTTCATCCTCCTCCTCCTCCTCTGCGATGTTGAGTTTTTGTACATCCTGTTCCACTGTAGCAACACTGCTTTGTCTTCTGTAACCGCCGCCCAACCTCGCGGGTCCTCGCTGTGTAGCCACTGGGGCGGCAGCTCTGCACATCCTGGCATAATGTCCTGGTGCATTGCATCTCCCACAAGTCCTCAACTTGGCTGGACAGTCCTCCGCATGCGGCAAATCGTACCCACATTACTGGCAAATGACTGCATTATCTTGTGGTGATGAGGGTTCCTGCCTCTTCTGGCTCCACCTCGACTTTGTTTGCGGTTGTCTCCCAACTGCAAAGGCCTCCTTCAGCTTGCCTGGGCGTGCAGCAGCGTCCATCTTCGCTCCTTTACTCTCGGCAAGTTCGTATACCCTTCCGCTGTCCAAAATCTGCGCCAGCGACATACCTGGCTCTCTTAACACCTGCCTCCGCAGCTTCCCTGAGCTGCAACCTTGGATCAGTTGGTGGCAGACAATAAGTTCAGCATCCGTCAATCTGCACGTGGTGGCGAGCTGTCTCAAACGTGCACAGAATTGATCTAATCACTCGTCATCGTGCTGCTTTTCTCCACACATGACATACCTATCGAAGTCGACATTGGACAAAGGGATAAAATGGTCCTTCAGTGCAGTTTTGACCGCATCGTAGGTAGCCAAAGGTAACGTGAGAGATTCATAAATGCGCAGTACCTCTGTGCCCGCCGAGTACAACAGCGTCGCCACTTTGGCGTCATCATCCGTTTCGCCGGTGGCAGCGAAGAACATGTCAAGTTTTTTGATCCAAAGCAGCCATCGTTGGCTCAATTTAGACAGTGGGCCTGATGTGTCGAATTCCTGCATGGGTTGTAGGGAACCATACTATCTTTTCACCACTCTCGCCACCCCAGGAGCTTCCTCGTCGCTTTCTGCCATCGTTGCAGGTCGCACAGGCACCTCAATCCGTGTTAGAGGCCGCAAACCTGTCCACAAGTCAGCTACAGCGCACCTGTCTCCTTCTGTGACACCTTGGTGGTCTTCAGTGACTGCTTTCTTCCTACAACCTGTTTCTCCAGGTCATCTAATCCAGTTCCCCTGCTAGGGAAACAGCAGGGTGTCGAAAAATTGAGGAATTGTCTTCCTCGGTATTCAGGCAGCGCACGAGCGCACTCGCGGGCCGCAACTGCGGAAAAACAAAATGGCCGCCATCATATTTGGGGAGTTCGTAGTACGCGCGAAAATGAAATGCTCATGCCGACACGTTAACACGTGTCGAGCATTTCACTTCGCGCATCCGCCTCGTCGCCAATGTGAGGGGATCTCCGATGCATCGGGCCGCCTGGTACTGGGACATTCATACATGCATACAGTAAGAACCACATGCACACGTCTGTCTGTTCCGAGGTCCCGGCAGCAACTGCGCAGCGGGCTGTCTTTATTAAAGACGCGCATGTGTGGCCATAACGAGGCTCGCGCATGCGCACATCCACTACGGACGTAACAGCAGGCAGGGCTGGGCACACTGGGGTGAGCACCCAGGAGCAGCCGGCACCACAGAACCATCAAGAGGAGGCAAAGAGTGTCTGTGTGTGCGCCTTTTCTTATCCTTCTGGCACTCGTTAAGGGAAGGGGCTCCCATGTGGGGCTCTCTCTTCTCCCTGTGCTTCACCCTAAGGTGCAAACAGAATTACAGCTAAACCATCACCAGCAAAGAAGCAATCACACGCAAAGCCTAACTGCCAGGAATCCCTGCTATCGTGTGCTGCTGGCTGACAGAGTCCCACAGTGTTCTGCAGCATTCCACTGTGGTCAGCAGCATCTGCATGCACAGGATGACTTGCAGCATGCTGCTGCCTTCCACTGTGGTCGGCGGCATCTGCGTGCACAGAATGACTTGCAGCATGCTGCAGCATTCCACTGTGGTTGGCCGCATCTGCCTGCACAGGATGACTTGCAGCATGCTGCTGCATTCCACTGATGGTCAGCGGCATCTGCGTGCACAGGATGATTTGCAGAATGCTGCAGCATTCCACTGTGGTTGGCGGCATCTGCGTGCACAGGATGACTTGCAGCATGCTCCAGCATTCCACTGTGGTCGGCGGCATCTGCGTGCACAAGATGACTTGCAGCATGCTGCAGCATTCCACTGTGTACGGCGGCATCTGCGTGCACAGGATGACTTGCAGAATGCTGCTGCCTTCCCCTGTGGTCGGCGGCATCTGCGTACACAGGATGTCGGCGGCATCTGCATACACAGGATGACTTGCAGCATGCTGCAGCTTTCCACTGTGGTTGACAGCATCTGTGTGCACGGGATGACTTGCAGCATGCTGCAGCATTCCACTGATGGTCGGCAGCATCTGCATGCAGTGGATGACATGCAGCATGCTGCTGCCTTCCACTGTGGTCGGTGGCATCTGCATGCACAGGATGACGTGCGGCATGCTGCAGCCTTCCACTGTGGTCGGCGGCATCTGCATGCACAGGATGACGTGCAGCATGCTGCTGCCTTCCACTGATGGTCGGCGGCATCTGCATGCACAGTATGACTTGTAGCATGCTGCAGCATTCCACTGTGGTCAGCGGCATCTGCGTGCACAGGATGACTTGCAGCATGCTGCTGCCTTCAACTGTGGTTGGCGGCATCTGCATACACAGGATGACTTGTAGCATGCTGCAGTATTCCACTGTAGTCGGCGGCATCTGCGTGCACAGGAGCACTTGCAGCATGCTGCTGCCTTCAACTGTGGTTGGCGGTATCTGCGTGCACAGAATGACTTGCAGAATGCTGCTGCCTTCCACTGTGGTCGGCGGCATCTGCGTACACAGGATGTCGGCGGCATCTGCATACACAGGATGACTTGCAGCATGCTGCAGCTTTCCACTGTGGTCGACAGCATCTGTGTGCACAGGATGACTTGCAGCATGCTGCAGCATTCCACTGATGGTCAGCGGCATCTACATGCACAGGATGACGTGCAGCATGCTGCTGCCTTCCACTGTGGTCGGCGGCATCTGCATGCACAGGATGACGTGCGGCATGCTGCAGCTTTCCAATGTGGTCGGCGGCATCTGCATGCACAGGATGACGTGCAGCATGCTGCTGCCTTCCACTGTGGTCGGCGCCATCTGTGTGCACAGGATGACTTGTATCATGCTGCAGCATTCCACGTGGTCAGCAGCATCTGCGTGCGCAGTATGAGTTGCAGAATGCTGCTGCCTTCCACTATGGTCGACGGCATCTGCGTGCACATGATGACTTGCAGCATGCTGCAACATTCCACTATGGTTGGCAGCATTTACATGTGCATGATGACTTGCAGCATGCTGCGCCATTCCACTGTTGGTTGGCAGCATTCCACTGATGGTCAGTGGCATCTGTGTGCAGAAGATGACTTGTAGCATGTTGCAGCATTCCACTGTGGTTGGTGGCATCTGCATTCACAGGATGAATTGCAGCATGCTGCTGCCTTCCACTGTGGTCAGCGGCATCTGCATGCACAGGATGACTTGCAGCATGCTGCAGCATTCCACTGTGGTCAACAGCATCTGCGTGCAGAGGAGGACTTGCAGCATGCTGCAGCATTCCACTGTGGTCAGCGGCATCTGCATGCACAGGATGACTTGCAGCATGCTGCTGCATTCCACTGCGCCCAACCACATTTAATTAAGTGCTGTGTCCCGCAAGGGTCCTGCATAACTCCTATATTGTACAACCTATTCACAAGGTCACTATTCAAATATCTCGATGCAATGGGCATCACATACACCAACTACGCGGATGATACACAAGTCCTCATCCCTCTGATCGGCGACTATGAGGCCGACCAAAAAACCATTATCTCCATCTACACCACCATCCAAACCTGGATGGCTGAAAACTGGCTTTGCCTCAACAGCGAAAAGACAGAACTACTTATCATCGGATCTCCAGTCACAATCAAAAAAATGGGGTCCCTATATGACTCCTTCATCATTGACAACTGCCGCATCTCGGTCTCCAAAGCAGTCAAAACCCTAGGAGTTTACCTGTACTCTAACCTCACCATGGATAGACAGGTGAATGCAATTTCCTCAGCAGCAGCCTACCACTCGAAAGTTATCACTGCCGCAAGGCCCTTCCTCTCGCAGCAGAACTCCCTCACCATCGCCAAAGCAATCATAGGTTCCCGCCTAGACTACTGTAATGCACTTCTACTAGGCACCTCAGCTAAAAACATCAAATAACTTAAAATGGTGCAGAACAATGCCCTCAGAGCAGCCACTGGAATCGCTAAAAGAGACCACATCTCGGCCACCAGGAAATCCGTCCATTGGCTTCCCGTCAAGAAACGGATCCTCTTCAAATCACTGGCACTCACCCACAAATGTCGCCACGACACAGCACCTCGCTACCTTGCGCAAAGATTCTTTGATCCGCTTCAAACAGACCAACCAGATCCAGCCACACCAACCGACTATCAATTCCAAAAAGCATTAGGACCAGAGCAGGTGGCGCTAGCTTCCCAGTCCTCGCAGCCACCAACTGGAACCTGTTACCCGCCTCTATCAGAGGCATTGCGTCCCACCTGGGCTTCCGAAAAGCAATAAAAACAATGTTGTTTGTGTAAACCCCACTCTGACCTGGTACCGGATATTTGCACTTCTCACTTGTCAGTGCTCACCTTGCCAACTGTATAACTTATGTAAGACAACCTTCCTTGTCCAGACTATTGTTAGACACACGCTCTCTCTGTAACATTCACTGTCTATTGCATCTTGCACTGGAACTAAGTCATTTTCTTGAAACAGCGCCCCAATGACTCCTGGCTGCGTGGCGCTTTACAAATGCAAAAATAAATACATTTTAAAAAATGGTCATCAGCATCTGCGTGCACAGGATGACTTGCAGCATGCTGCAGGATTCCACTGTAATCGACAGCATCTGCGTGCAGAGGATGACTTGCAGCATGCTGCAGCATTCCACTCCGGTCGGCGGCTTCTGTGTGCCCAGGAACACTTGCAGCATGCTGCTGCCTTCCTCTGCGGTCGGCGGCATCTGTGTATACAGGATGACTTGCAGCATGCTGCAGCATTCCACTGATGGTCGACAGCATCTGCATGCAGCATGCTGAAGCATTCGTCGGTGGCATCTGCATGCACATGATTACTTGCAGCATGCTGCAGTCTTCCACTGTGGTCGGCGGAATCTGCGTGCACAGGATGACACCTTACACTGGTTGGCGGCATCAGCAACATCTGCGTGCACAGGATGACTTGCAGCATGCTGCAGCATTCCACTGATGGTCGTCGGTATCTTCCTGCACAGGATGACTTGCAGCATGCTGCAGCATTCCACTGTGGTCGGTGGCATCTGCAAGCACAGGATGACTTGCAGCATGCTGCAGCATTCCACTGTGGTCCGTGGCATCTGCGTGCACAGGATGGCTTGCAGCATGCTGCTGGCTTCCACTGTGATTGGCGGCATCTGCGTGCACAGGATGACGTGCAGCATTCTGCTGCCTTCCAGTTTAGTCAGTGGCATCTGCATGCACACAGTGACTTGCAGCATGCTGCAGCATTCCACTGTAGCCAGCAGCATCTACGTGCACAGGATGACTTGCAGCATGCTGCTGCCTTCCACTGTGGTCGGCGGTATCTGTGTGCACAGGATGACTTGCAGCATGCTACAGCATTTCACTGTGGTCAGCAGTGTCTCTGTGTACACAATGACTCACAGCATGCTGAAGCATTCCACTGATGGTCAGCGGCATCTGCGTGCACAGGATGACTTGCAGCATGCTGCAGCATTCCACTGTGGTTGGCAGAATCTGCATGCACAGGATGACAGCATTCCACTGTGGTCAGCAGCATCTGCATGCACAGGATGACTTGGAGCATGCTGCAGCATTCCACTGTGTTCGGCAGCATCTGCGTACACAGGAGTACAGGATGACTTGCAGCATGCTGCTGCCTTCCACTGTGGTCGGCGGCATCTGCGTGCACAGGATGACTTTCAGCATGCTGCAGCATTCCAATGTGGTCACCGGCATCTGCGTGCACAGGATGACTTGCAGCATTCTTCTGCCTTCCACTGTGGTCGGTGGCATCTGATGCACAGGATGACTTGCAGCATGCTGCAGCATTCCACTGTGGTCGGCAGTATCTCCGTGTACACAATGACCCGCAGCATGCTGCAGCATTCCACTGATGTTCAGCGGCATTCCACTGATGGTCAGCGGCATCTGCGTGCACAGGATGACTTGCAGCATGCTCCTGCCTTCCACTGTGGTCGACAGCATCTGCATGCACAGGATGACTTATAGCATGCTGCAGCATTCTGCTGATGGTCGGCAGCATCTGCGTGCAGCATGCTGCAGCATTCCACTGATAGTCAGCGGCATCTGCATGCACAGGATGACTTGCAGCATGCTGCAACATTCTACTGTGGTCAGTGGCAGCTTCATGCACATGATGACTTGCAGCATGCTGCAGCCTTCCACTGTGGTCGGTGGCATCTGCGTGCACAGGATGACGTGCAGCATGCTGCTGCCTTCCACTGTGGTCGGTGCCATCTGCGTGCACAGGATGACTTGCAGCATACTTCTGACTTCCACTGTGGTTGGTGGTATCTGATGCACAGGATGGCTAGCAGCATGCTGTTGCCTTCAACTGTGGTTAGCGACATCTGCATGCACATAATAACTTGTGCTCCTGCGCTTTGATCCATGAGCGCTTGCTGTCCCGAGCAGTGCGTTTTACCCAGCCCGGCCATGCACACTGCATCTGTATGTGGAACAGGTACCCTGCGCATACTCACACAAATGCCTGTCAGAGAGAGACAACAAAACAGTAGATTAAGGAGCTGGAAGAGGTGTATATAGTGCATCCAACAAGGGAGCAGGGTCCTTGAAAGGGTCTACACACCTTGGTTATTGGGGTGTCTGTCATGGGTGCGCTCGCCATCATGATTATAAGACCGTAATGAAGAAGAGTGGTGAAGAGGTAAAGTAGCAGATAGTTTTTGGGTCATTTCTCATGGACAACAATTGACTTGTTACATGGAAAGGAGTCTTTAAATAACATGATGTATTTGCCCTTATTGTGCAAGGTTTCTGAGTACTTGATGCAGTTTCATGATCGAGTCACCCCTTATGGTTAGCGCGTTGCTCCCTGTTTGCGAAATGTGTCTAGGCAAATGTACACGTCATCTATAGAGCCCACCCTCTCACCTCCAGCATATTGGAAGAATAGCAAGAAAGCGCTGTGATTGACACCTGGTATCATCCCAATACCACATTGAAGGTATGAGAGACATTATACACTCAGAGAAACATACCAAATGTAACCCCGAACTGAGGCGGTAGACATGAGTCTGCAGACACCACTGGACATGAATGTACTATAAGTGAAGTCTGACAAATGAAAAATGACACCACTGAGAAGAAAAGACACATGGGCTCACTAAACCTGATGCATGGATATCTAGAGAATGACGATGTGACTAAAGTGACAAAGTAAACGTATATGCAAAGATGAAGAAAACCATATACGTTTAGAAGATAAGTAACAACAGATGCAGTAGAGGTCGTTCTTTCCGGCTTCAGTTTCTCTAGACTGGGACCACCTCCCAGTTGAAATGCACTCAGAGAAGAGCCTCCAAATCTTTCGAGAAAGACTCAAGACTCTTTCATTCCAATAGAAGCCTTTCTCATCTACAATGACAACCCTGAGCCCAGTACTTTCACTATTCTCGAGTCCTTTCCCTGCACATGTTTTTTTAGTATTGTTAGTTGCTTCTCTTTTTTGTTACATGTGCGCCCTGATGCCTGCGGGCTACGGTGTATTATAAGTACAAAACATAAACATTATAAACATGCATATACGCAGAAACACAAGGTAGATAAGACAATGTAGAAGCTTTCTGGAGTACGAAATAGCATACGAGTAAAGCAGCAATGTTGAGAAAATGGACGTCGGCATCATATAAAAGTAAGCGAGAAGCCTCGAGGAGAAAGACCAAGGCTGAAGAGTCGACAGGCGCTGGAATACAGATCTGTGCAATAACAAAGGATATTTACTTGGCTCAGGATCAAGGATGCTGCAGCAAGGAGCAACTGTGAGGAACGAATGGAGTCAAAGAGGATAAGCCATGTACATAAGACATATTTCTCTTAGATTAAGCAAAGGAGTGAACATTTATGAGTGCCAAGTATTGAACAATCAAAGATGCAGACAGCATATGCAAGATGGAGCAACCAAGTCTTCGGAGTCTGAGGAGAGTAATAGCACCCAATATAATTGAATCAAATAGCATTAAATAAAAGGACAGAATGGACACAATCATAGTCTCCTCACATGTGGTACAGGACCAGAAGACAAGGCCTATTGATAAAGCTCTGGACAAAGATAGCAATGTACCTTCACTCCCTTTAAAGTTCTGAGGAAGAGAACAGTCAGCAACGTCAACTACAAAGAAGAGGCCTTGGTTTAGGGCCTAACTGATAAGAGATGGCAGGCTAATTAGCTGAGTATGGCAGTTGTCTGACATGGTCCACTGCACCTGGCTTTGTTGCTTACGTGCTGCTAATGAGCCAAATTTCCAAGGTTGAAAGAGACTGCCAACCAATCATGAGGGCCTACGTAATGGTGGACCATACATTGTTCCAGAATCCAGTCAGCTGCTTTTGTTATGCTATTATCTGTGTTTTACATAGTTAGAGGTTGTTCAAGATGTGCCTACCACATAAGGGGCAGCCAATGATGATACTGACAGTTATAACAACTATTGGTATATATGTTCCTTTAACAAATCCATCCGCCCATTAGGTTTTTCCTGTTTGCCACAAAGGATGATGTCATAGCTGACATACATCGAGATATAAAGACTTTTGCATAGTTGAAATGAGTTGAGAGTGTGTGAGCTACAATTTGTTTGTTCTCCAGGTTTCCCTACTTTATTGAACTGATAATAAAGTAGTATTTTGCCATATTCTTTGAGTCTGTCTGATTATTTCAGCCTGTGATCATTTATTTGCTCACTTGGAACGCTCCAGGTGCTATTTCACATTTTGGTAGTTGTGAAAATGGTTCGGGGGCCAGACTCTTAGATTTCTGACATCTTCCACCATTAGGCAGAATATTGCAAAGTTTGCTGTGGACAGCTGAGAAATCAAATGTGTGAAATGAGATGGTTGTCAGGTGCCTTTTTGAAGAAATTCCTTTCTGTTCCCCATGGGTGCCCGGCGGACTGAAGGTGAACTGGTTGATTGGGGAAGAGTCGATACCGAATGACTCGAACTGAGCAACGGATGTAAGTAAGACATTGAAAGTGGCAAAGAAAAGGGAAGGATTGTATTACATGTATACATATGTATAGTGAGGAAAATGTAATGGGATTGATTTAAGAAAGAATTGCCTTGATACCTGTCCTCAGGAAGGTAGAAGGGAACACATCACACTCCAAGTGAGGTATTTTTAATGGATTCCTGAGGCAAGGACGATATGACGGATGCGTTCAACATTCCAAAATGGGGTAAAATGGAGATGAGATACTTTTAGTAGAGAAAGTAAAGAAAGGCGGTCGTAGAATTTGTTGAGCACATTTGTTTGGGGCTATGAATATGTTGCTATAGTTGTGATAAAATAGGTTGTAAACTGAAAATACAGACAATAGTAATAATTTGACTGCTTATCAGACCCTAAAAAGAAGCGATTGGCACCAATAATAGAAGGGCAATGGTTGAGAAAAAATAGAGCAAAACAAGATTCTTAGATTGTCAATAATAAACCAGCAGTACAGTGAAGATTTTATAGAACTATAACAAAGAAGCAAAACTAATATGTTTGTGTAAGCTTGAAAATTGATTGAAGAATTATTTTTAGGAAATGAGTGGTGATTGATGGTGTTTGCCTGAATTGATTGTTGTGATATAATTAAAGTAATAGCAAAATAAAAGGTCTGGTAAGTATTGGCAGTTAAAAATGACTTAGCATCATGGAGGACACTCGTCTTCTACACTTGTGCAAAACATCACTCAGATACACATCTAAGATTAGGAAATACCATGCTGAATGGGTAAGAGGCACGGCTGACAAAATGTTCATGCCTCGGCCTCAAGAAGGTTCTCTATCAAGAACAGTATTGCAACACATGACAACATACTTACATGCTGTCTGCACAGGGAAGAAGTTACAAAAAAAGTTAGTTGTTTTAGAGCTATGGAAAATGTATCAGAGCGAGAGTGAAGACCCTCCCAAAAAAGAGTGGATGCTTAATCAGCATGAAGGGGGGCACAGCACCCTCGGCTCTTCTTTCTCCTTCTGAAGACAACAGTGCAACTACTGAGAAATAGGAATTTTATCCTCTAAAGAAATCAAAACCAGCCGCGGGGTATGTTAATCCACTATATGCACCGATTGCTTACAGAAGTGAAGATAGTACAGAAGAAAGTAATGCTAAAGAACGCAAATATTTGTCTAGATGTAGTAAAACAGAGAGCATAATAAAAGAAGGGTCAGACTGATAGCAATAGAAGAAGAGACCAAGAGATAAAAAGGAGAGAACGATAAAGCCAGTGAAGTGACAACTGTACAAAATAAATGAATAGGAGGACATATATTACTTAAATTAGACAGAACGGGTATCAATGAAGTTAAATAAAGAGAAGAAAGATAGGAAAAGGAATGAGAAACAGCATACAAAGATGATAAGGAAAACGAGATGAATCAAAAGGAAGAACTAAGAAGATATGAAGAGCAGGTGAAAGAGAGAAAAGATGGGGAAAAGAAGACATGTGAGGAAATAGAAAAACAATGATCGAAAGAAAGAGGTTTGCAGAGAAGGCAAGGGGAAGAAGAGAAGAGGGCGATGGGAAGAGCAAGAAGAATAGGAAATGAGAAGAAGTAGAGATCAAAGGGAGAACACAATAGATCACATTGTTAACAGATGTGTAGTAACATTTGAAGAATGAGAACGATGGGAGGAAAAGAGTAGGTCACAACAGCCACACAGGATGCTGCACGAGATACTAGAGTACCGACATAGGCTGATGAGCATGAAGCAGAAGGCATAGGGAAAAGTATCAGGGAATTATACAGATATATGAGGAAAAAAGATGGTTATCAGCTCAAAGGGAGTATTGAAGAATCTCCACTAAGAGGAACAAGAGGTAGTTCGGATGACGTAATGATGGATCAGCATAAGCCTAAGTAGACTAGATGTTGATAACGAGGAAAGGTATAAAAGCCATACCAGTTGGGGTATAATGCTGTCAGACGAAGAAAGGGAAGAAGAAGGGAGAGTGCAAGAAGAGGGTGCGTGTGGCTCTTCGATAGATAAATACATAGGAAAAGTGGTAAATGGTCAGATTTAGGAGAACCAGAAGCAAAAAAAACAGAACCCATATCATACCCTTGAACGACCACAAGGATGGTTGCACAATGTATGGGAAATGTCCCCGTCTTATGTAAGTCAATTAAGATCATTGCCAGGGTGAAGACGGGCGGCCGAAACTAGCCCCACCTGGAAGACAAGAAGTGTAGGTGGACATGATTAAAGAACAGGATTCACACAAGTCCCATTATTAGAAGAAGGGGGAGGACAACCACAATATATACTGTGGCCACAGATGGGTAAAGATAATTTAAAATTAGAATTACCTAGTTTGACTGCAGGAGTGGGTAAGTGGATTCATGAATTGGAAAGAATGACAGCGGGAATGACATTAGCGATGGCTAATGAAAAAGACCTACTAGCAGCTATCATTTGAAGACGAACGGGATATGCAAGTGTGACAGCACAAAACACGACACACAATGGATTGCCATTTAATAATTGTAGAGCAGACATATTTAGGGCACTTAGAGTACAGTATCCTGATACCTCAGACATGGGGGAGATTATGACACAGCAAATGGGAGAGAACTAAGATCTGGTTCCTTATATTCAGGAGATACAAGAATATTGGAGTCTTCAGACGAGTAAACTGTGGGATAAAACAGTGGCATTATTTTATGATATTTTATGTCAGGGACAGCCTGTGCCAGTTCACAAGCAGATGAAAAAACACATAGGGATGGAAGCGAAGCCATTGTCAGAAATACAGATGACTATCATACATCATTGTCGATTGTTACAAGAGAAGAATAAGAATAAAGGTGAGGATCGGAAGGTTGAGGAAGCAAAGTATGTTCAGAAAAAGTGGTCTAAATTTGTGATAGAAGGAGCAGTACTGACGAGCAGTGAAGGAGTGGTTACCCAAGAGTTAAAGCCTACACAGCAAATCAATATAGGGACCCGGTAGATTAGGGTGGGTACAAATTCTGGCCACATGGTAGACGAAATGGACCAAGAAGATGAGGAGGCTGATTTCAAAACCCTCAAGGGGAAGGAAGATTTAATGGAGGACAGCCAGAACAGTGCTGGAATGGTGGAAGAATGTAACATATGGCCTGCACATACAGAGGTAGAGGAGGCATGCAGCAAAACTGGCAATCTCCAAGAGGGGAGATGGCCGATGGGCTATTTTCCACAGTATAGTACAGAACCACCAGAGTATTATATCCACAATCAAATGCCATATCAGACACGTGTGCCGTAAATACAGCAAACGGAGATCCTGCTGCAATCACAGTCACCACAGGGGAACAACAGCAGGCACCTATGCAAACACAACAAGTACAGATCCAACTGTACATTCCGACACACAGACAGTTCACAATGGAATGCAAATGCAGGAACCCCACAAAAACCTACACCCAGGCTAGGGAGTGTGACAGTGGTGGAAGGAAATCCTTTTATGGATACAGGAATGCATTTATCTACAAGAGCCCACAGAGAAACTTGATGTGTTCAGTACTATCAGTGACACCAGACCCCCAAGAGGAACCAAGGGTCAGGGTAACGATAGGAGGCAAGACATTTTCCTTTCTTGTTGACACTGGAGCGACTTGTTCCTGTGTCCGAGAAGGAAAGTATCCAATGTCTGGCATTGCCATGAATGCGCAGGGATTCTTTGGGGCTATGAGCTTAGTTCCTTTTACTGATGAATTACCTATTTCAATAGGAGAACATGACATATCTATGCCACTATTGTATTCCAGATACACACAGGTTAACATATTAGGACATGACTTAATGACAAAACGTAACATGACAATATCATTTACTGACAAGGGGATAATATGTTCCTCTCCAGGGATACATTATATGAATCTAAGCAAATGTATACCAGCATTTACATGCCAAAAAGCATTATGAGGTATCCTATTGGACCCAGAAGTTTTTTTGTATTGAGTAAATATTTTTTTGACATGGCTCCCTGGATTGGTAGGTAAATTGCTGAGGATACCCGACACATTTTAGTTTAGACCAGCAATACCTATGGATGACGAGGAAGGAGAGGTTATTCTCATAGAACTAGAGGCAGCTGTGGTAAGAGAGGAAAGGGTGGTTGTTCAAGGGATGGATGATGAAGGAAGCGCATGGAGAACATTAATAGCTCTTGACGAACGATATAGACTAACAGACTTGACAGATGAAGATTTGCTTAGAGATGAGAATTCGGATATTGAATTGGTATTTTTCATAAGTCTCACTTATTGGATTAAAGTTGAGAATGGGAAATACCACAGAGACCAGCATTGGTACGAAAGAGACAGTCATTTTTCCAGGAATATTTAGAAACGTTGCCAAGCATCTTATGGACCAGCAGTCCATATGACATAGGTCTATTGAGCGGAGCAGGAGCAGTTAATATTAAGCTTAAGCCAGGAGTAATTTTACCACTGGCGTAACAGTTTCCCATATCCAGAGAAGCAGATGAAGGTATATTTGAAACCATGTTCACTTTTGTACAGCAGGGGATACTGGTAACATCAGACTCCACATGTAACACAGCTGTGTACCCAGTAAAGAAATCAAAGGGGGTTTGTGGCAATTTAGTCAGGATATACGCCACTAAACAATGTTGTCGAAGCAGTGTTTCCTCTAGTTCTGAACCAGATACGATATTATGTAACATCCCAGGTAAAGCTAAATATTTTACAGTAGTTGATTTAAAAAACACTTTCGGGGTAATTCATAGAATCCAGCGCACAAGTGGCGACATGCAGCTGGTGCACAGTGTGCGCGTGCGACAATCTGCACCAGCCGCGTGCGCCAAAATCCATCTCCGCGCACAGCGTATTCATGGATTTGAACATCCATAACCAGCCGTGGCGCAGAGTGGCGCGGCGACCCTGCAGCTGCGCCAGTTATGCCCCCAACCCCTCCCCGTGCGCCATGTACAGCGCACAAATCCCTTACATGGCGCACAGGCCCCCAACCACGAAAACACCTGTAAAACTCCCCACGCACCCCTCCGAATACACGTACCCCGCTGCGCGGGGAGTTTCACACGCGATTGGCCGTGTGCGAGTGGGGTATGTGTATTACTGGGGTGCACGGGAAGAATCACACGCGATTGGGCCTGTGCGAGCGGGGTACGTGTATTTCGGGGGTGCGTGGGATGTTTCACACGTGATTGGCCCTCTGCGAGTGGAGTACATGTATTTCAGGGGTGCGCAGGAAGTTTCACACGCGATTGGCCCTGTGCGAGCAGGGTACGTGTATTTTGGGGGTGCGTGGGAAGTTTCACACGCGATTGGCCCTGTGCGAGCAGGGAACGTGTATTTCGGGGGTACGTGGGAAGTTTCACACGCGATTGTCCCTGTGCATATGGGTACGTGTATCACAGGGGTGCGCGGGAAGTTCCACACGCGATTGGCCCTGTGCAAGCAGGGTACGTGTTTTTAGGGGGTGTGCGGACGTTTCACACGTGATTGTCCCTGTGCCAGAAGGGTACGTGTATTTCGGTGGTGCGCGGAAAGTTTCACACGCGATTGGCCCTGTGCGAGCAGGGTACGTGTATTACTGGGGTGCGCTGGGAGTTCCACATGCGATTGTCCCTGTGCGAGCGGGGTACGTGTATTACTGGGGTGCGTGGGACGTTTCACACGCGATTGGCCCTGTGCAAGCGGGATACGTGTATTACTGGGGTGCGCTGGGAGTTCCACACGCGATTGGGCCTGTGCGAGCGGGGTACGTGGATTTTGGGGATGCGTGGGAAGATTCACACGGGATTTCGCTGTCAGAGCGGGGTACGTGTATCCAGTGGGGTGCGCGGGGAGTCCCACATGTGAATTGTCAGTGTGGGTCCTCCCAGGTGTGCCCTCTACCCCCTCCACGGCCCCTGCAGGCAACCCACACCACAGGGGACTACCCTGCACCCTGGTCATGTCCCGCAGGCAGCCCATCCACCATGGGCATGCTCCCCAGCCAGCCCACATGTCACCTTCCACTAGTGATAACCAACTCATGTCCCCCAGTGCCCCCACCAACCCAGCAGTGATGGGCACCTGCCAGCAGGCCCCAACTCATGTCCCCCAGCACCCCCACCCCCAGCAGTGAGGGGCACCTGCCAGCAGGCCCCGACTCATGTCCCCCAGCACCCCCACCCCCCAGCATTGACGGGCACCTGCCAGCAGGCCCTGACTCATGTCCCCCAGCACCCCCACCCACCCAGCATTGAGCCTCAGGCCCTGACTCATGTCCCCCAGCACCCCCACCCACCCAGCAGTGAGGGGCATCTGCCAGTAGGCCCCGACTCATGTCCCCCAGCACCCACACCCCCCAGCAGTGAGGGGCATCTGCCAGCAGGCCCTGACTCATGTCCCCCAGCACCCCCACCCCCAGCATTGACGGGCACCTGCCAGCAGGCCCCGACTCATGTCCCCCAGCACCCCCACCCACCCAGCAGTGAGCCTCAGGCCATGACTCATGTCCCCCAGCACCCCCACCCACCCAGCAGTGAGGGGCACCTGCCAGCAGGCCCCGACTCATGTCCCCCAGCACCCCACCCCTCGGCAGTGAGGGGCACCTGCCAGCAGGCCCCGAATCATGTCCCCAGCACCCCCACCCACCCAGCAATGAGGGGCACTTGCCAGCAGGCCCCGACTCATGTCCCCCAGCACCTCCACCCCCCAGCAGTGAGGGGCACCTGCCAGCAGGCCCCGACTCATGTCCCAACAAACAACATTTCCCAACAAAACAGACCCATGTCCCTAAAGCCAAACCTAATCCCCCTTGCCCCCAATCCAAGCATGCAACCATCCACAGAACCCACTCCCAAATTACCCATGCCATGATAGTCTAAATGACCCACCATGCCCATGCAGGAATGCACAACGTAGCCACACAGTGGCAACACGTGACTGAGGAAATGTTCAATGAGACATGCAGAAAACCAATGACAAAACACAACACCAATTCAGAAGTTATAAAAATTGTATTAAAATCATAATGAACTGACTTGGAGGAATAGTAAAATGAAAATCAATGTACAATGACCGATTTAGAAAAAAGAATATTGTAAATCCAATGAAGTTAAAATTCATGTACAATAAAAAAGTGGTCCATTGCCAATGTCCATGATAAAAACATAATCCAAATAAAAAATAACCATTGATCCATGGGAATATAGAAAAAGAAAGTATGCACAAGTCTGCAACTATATACAATGTAAGTCCAAAAGGTCCATGATCCACAAACAAAAGGAAACCTACAAAAAAGTCCTATGACGAAAAAACTATATACACACAAAGTGGAGCAATGTCCATTAACTCCAAATTAAAAGAAAAACAAAGGAAACCTAACACTATCTAACTATATACAATGGCGGCGGGCAAGTCCTGCGGCTCACTCTGTGATGTCCCGGGCCAGGGCATCATCGAACTCCATGTCGATGTCCCGGAGGCGGGACTCTGCCCTGGTCCCAAGTTCTCGCAGGGATGCACTCATGGCCTGTTCCAACTCCCTGCGAGTTGCCTCGAGGCACCCTGCCCGCCTCAACGCCCGACGCATGGAGAACTCCGTCCTGACTATGGTGAGCCGCGCCTCTTCCGCCCGCCGCCGCTCCGCATC
The DNA here is from genome assembly GCF_040938575.1 of Ambystoma mexicanum. NCBI lineage: Eukaryota > Metazoa > Chordata > Amphibia > Caudata > Ambystomatidae > Ambystoma > Ambystoma mexicanum. The sequence goes on from NC_090931.1 coordinate 25,395,098, forward strand.
TACCCCAACCGCAGCCACACGGAAGACACACCCATTCCAGGGTCCTCCTGCCCTCTGGCCGATGCCTGCCCTCTGATGTTGATGGCCCCGAGCCATCATTGCTCCCACCTAGAGCCTGCTGCTGTTGCTGCTGTCCATGTGCCCTGTCCGATGCCTGCACATCCTCCATCTGCTGGTCTCCAGTTGTTGGGGTGTCCACCCTTGCTGGACTGCCGACTCCCGACTGTGGCAGGGATGGGATCCCCACCAAGCTGGCTGTGTTGGTCAGGCCAGGTCAACAGGGGGCCCTGGTGGAATCTGGGCCGGAAGATGGCAGGGAGAATGACTGGCGCATAGTCTCCACAGAGGAGGAGAGGTCTGCCAGAGTGCGCGACACATGTAGGAACCCACTGACCAGGGCCCCTCCCAACAGTGCCACGTCGCGACGCTGCACTTCGTGATGGCGTGCGTGCTCCACCCAGGAAGCACGCACGTCATCACGAATTTCACGCGTGCGCAACGCAACAACAAACAGGACGGAGCCCATACAGTCGTGGGACCCCTCATCCGCAGGTAGTGGGGAGGCAGATGACGTGGCACTCCCCCCTACCTGCGGACGGGCCTGGGACGGGGCATCCCTGCTGGTGCATGGTTGTGCAGTCACAGGGTCAAGGACAGCGACATGCACAGGCCCCTCCAAGGTGACCTGTGCTGCCTCCTGGCCCTGGACTGCACCACTTGCACCAGTGGTACTACGCCCACCAGGCTCCATGTGCAGCTCAGTAGCGGGCTCCTCCTCCTCTGTGGAGACCACCAACCTGGATGCCTCCACACCATCTTCCGCCATTGCAAGGCCCTGTGGGGGCTCACCCGGCCCTTCTGCTACAGCCGTAGTGGCAAACGCGGCACCAGCCCCCTCGCTCCCGGATGATGGCAATTCCTAGGAGGGTGGCTGGGCCTTGCGTCGCCACCCGGTGGAGGCATCCCCGCCGCTTGGCTCCACAGCGCCGTCTCCGCCCTCTTCTTCACTTGACGCTGCGTAGAGGGAGACACAGGGTACAGTACAATATTCCCCTAGACAGGAAGCAATAACACATGAGTGGCACTGTCAAATGTCACTTCTATCCTGTCCCTCCACAACACATGGGTGAATGCACGCAACACACATGCAGAAACAGTCCCGGCACCTGCAATCAACTTCAGCATCCATGTACAAGGGCCTCTGTTAACCAAAAATGTTCCCTTCAAACTCACATGCATCATGGCTCACACTGATCCCATGCACACACATCACCAGAGGGTCATGCATCATGGCTTGTACACCACAGACACAGTGGATAGACACAGTGGATACAACGGTGACGGCACTGCATGAGAGTATCTACACATCATCACGGACATGTGTCATGCATCCATGGCGTTTCAAAGTCACACACACACTTCTCAGACACACACACACATGTGCACCATACATGTACATGACAGCAGCACCCATCCCTCACACCCCCTCCATGTCCAAGAACAGAGACTGGCATGCTTTCATGTGTGCATTCCGCATACAGCTCCCCATGTTGCATTGGAACACATGCACCATCCATGTGGTTCACACATTACTGGTCTCACATGCATGACCATGATATCCCTGCACACACACATCAATACATGGCCTATGTCACACATACAGACAAGTATCAGACTACCAGCACACTGCAACATGCCCTGTCTCACACAGAAATGCATGGCCACTTACCGCTCAACTCCAGACGGGTCTGCCTCCGAAGGATCTGGGCATGGAGCGCTGGGCCTACGTGTTCCAGAACCCTCATCTGGATGTTGCTCATGCTGCCCCGGCCCCCCTCCGTGAGGCGCCGGGCCTTGTAGAGGGTCCTGGACTTCAAGTCCTCCCAGCGCATCTTGACGTGCTTGATGTCACGGGTTGCCAAGCCCTCCGCGTTGATGGCAACCACTGCATCCTCTGAGATCCTCGACCATCCTTCCTTGTTGGCGCGTGATGTTCCGAAGAGGGCATCATAATGCCGCAGGACATGCTCCACCAGGACACCAACTTCCTTCTCACTGAATCTGGTGGCCCTCTGCCTCTCTAACTGGGGGTCGCCAGTGGTCTCAGATGGTGTTTGCCCCGACATGGCAACCCCCGAGGCAGGCGTGGGTGGGCAACTGGGTCCTGGGGTTGGGCTGTGGAGCGATGGTATCCCAGTCGGGAGTCTTCTGTTCCAGCAGGGGTGGACACAGCAACTGGACACCCACAGATGGCTGACTTGCAGGTACCAAATAGCAGGGCACGTGGGCAGCAGGCAGGCAGGCAGCAGCAGATGGCTGGTGGGAGCGTGCTCGGGGCTCTTGGGGGCAGGAAAAAAGCCTTTTGGGCAGGAGCATGGGCTTCCATGTGTATTCGCGTGGCCAGCTTGATACGGAGTGATTTGGCACGTGAAAAAATTGCACGTTTGTTTGTTTGTTTATTCATTTGTTAAGCGCACCAGACTCGTAAGTAAAAGGGCGCAACAACAAGGAAATGCAAGGCTTACATAGTTACGTATACACAGGTTACAGAATTTACATATAGAAAGATGAACAATTTTTGCATGAATACAGGATATATACAATGTGAACAATAGTACTGAAGCAGAGGTACATGCACTAATGATATAAAGCTTATATGGTTACAGTTAAGCTTATATGGGCTACAATATTTACATACGGAAAGCATATAGCAAGATATACTGTTGTCTTGAATGCAGGATAGTGTCCTCAGGGAGAGGGTGATGGGAGGCTAAGGATTGGAGGCAGTGATGTGTTTTATTAAGTTTTTCCTGAAGAGTGGATATGGTTGGTCAGCCCTCAGCTCCTGGGGCAGTGAATTTTTGGCAGCCTTAACAGTGAAGCCATTACCCCCGATGGTGGTAAGTTTGTATTTGGGGATGTTTAGGCAATTGTTGTTCCCACTTCTAGTTGGTCTGAGAGAAGTTCTTCTCTGAAGTTTGTCTATAAGGTAACTAGGGGCCGCATTGTTCAAGGCTTTGTGTGTCAAAGAAAGTGTTTTTAGAAGTATTTTATTGATGTGGAGAGCCATTTATGTTGACGTCTCAAGGGAGAAATGTGGGTTTTCTTGTTTATGCCAAGGGCTGCTCTTAAAGCGTTATTCTGTAACGTTTGGAGTTTTTGAATAGTGGATTTGTTAGCCCCAATGTAGAGGGCATTACAATAGTCGATTCTGGAGAGTATAAGAGCTCTACCCAGGATCAGACAGCTATTGTCAGAGAGGAACGGTTTACCAGCTCTAAGAATTTTGCATGTGTAAGCCGTCGCTGAGGTAAGGGATTTGACCTGCTTGTCAAAAGATAGTGTGGAGTCCAAGTAAAATCCCAAGGTTTTTACTTCCTTGGAGACTTTAATAGTATTGCCGTCAATATTGAAGGATGAATATTCTTGACCTAATTTTTTAATGTTAGCCTGCGAACCCAAAATTATTAGTTCAGTCTTATCATCGTTCAAGCACAGACCGTGGGTGGCCATCCATGCTTGGATGATAAGGTAAACTTTGTTCACTAGGCCCATGTCCGTACCGTAATCCCCAGAAAGTGGGAGGAGAATCTGAGTATCATCTGCATAGTTAGTGTAGGTGATACCCAGCTGGTCCAGATCGTCGAACAGTGGCTTAGTGAAGATGTTATAGAGGGTAGGCGAGACGCAGGATCCTTGGGGAACACCACATAGGATGGGTGTAGGATCGCTGAAGCTGAGGGGGAGAAGTCTCTCATGGTCCTCTCACTAAGGAAGGACTCGATCCACTTGATAGCGTCCCTGGAGAAGTGAGCTGCAGAGTCAAGGTGCCGACATAAGACCTTGTGGTTGACCAGGTCAAAAGCAGCGTAGAGGTCGAGTAGGAGCAGGAGTACTGTCCTACCTTTGTCTCTCAACTCGTCTATTTGGGACTTAAGGTCGATTAGGGCAATCTCAGTTCCGTGCAGTGAACGGAAGCCAGATTGTCTGTTGCCCAGGAGTTTGTGCAGTTCTAAGTGCTTCTGAATTTGAGTGTAGGCGGCCTTATCCAATATTTTTAATAAAATGGGACCGTGGTAATCGGCCGGTAGTTTGTAGGAATGAGGGAATCAAGTGTCTGTTTCTTGAGGAGTGGTAGCATCCAGGATTGCTTGAGGTTGGCAGGTATAGTGCCTGTAGCAAATGAGGCATTTATCAGTTTGGTTATAAATGGGGACAGTTCTCTAGCGGCATCTTTTATTAGCTTTGCAGGGCAGATATCACCTTTGCTAATTTTTTCTACCTCTAGGACGGACATTTTAGAGAAGTGGAATGTGGCATTATGTGCCGGTGGTGGCTCGTTGGTCAGGATAGTGTTAGGCGAATGCAGTAAGTTTAGAGCCTTCTTTTTTAGTTGAATTTTATTCTGAAGTGTGTCAATTTTATGCGCTAAGGCTTGTTGTATATCTGTACACCAGGATTTGTCCTTGGTGCAGACGTCCGGGATAGCAATAGGGGACTCTAGTTCTTTGAGTATGCAGAAGAGTTCTTTCATGCTTGAGTTTGAATTAGCAATATGTTCATCGTAGGAGTCACGTTTTGCTTGGCAGATTTCCTTTTTATATTGTGATGAAAGTGCAGTTAATTTAGCTTGATTGTCAATAGAGGGGCATAGGCCCTCATTACGACCCTGGCGGAAAGTGACTGACCGGACCGCCACAGCGTAAATAGCGTTTCCGCCATTGCACGATGGAGCAAAGTGCGGCCCATTCCGACCCATCGGGCACGAGCACCACGGCATGGCGGAAGTGCAAAGTCCGCGATGGCGGAAATGACCCCAAAACGGCCCACACCGCCGCCGTACGGCGCCCTAGGTGCAATACCGCCACCCATCATAGCGGACACCGCAGTGAGCGCCAACCGGAAAGTACGGTGACCGTAAATATACGGAAACGGAAGTAAAAACATGGGCCCGGAACGGGAAACAACACGCCGTACACCTATAAAACCACAAAATACACACAACCACTAAAAACACCACCCTGAGACACATCCCAACCCGTCATCCACCCTAGTGATACCAAGAAAAATGGGAAAAGTAGCGAAGAAAGCGTGCGACCGCAAGCGGCAGGTCCACTTCTCCCGTGAGGAACTCACCGTGCTTACAGAGACCCTCCAGGAGAATGCCGCCGCCGTCTTCTCCACGCAAATGACCAGGACGGCACTTGCGAACAAGAAGGCCATATGGGCCCTGGTGGCACAGCGGGTAAGTGCGGTGGGGACCGCACCCCGCAACCCACAGCAATGCAGGAAGCGGTGGGACGACCTGCGGATACGCGTCCGTAGCATACTTTCTGCCAACCGCAACATTGCCACAGCCACCGGGGGAGGATCGGAATCACCCATCAAGTTGACCCCCTGGGAAGAAATCTGTGCCTCCACCATTGGAATGGAGAGCATAGAGGGAGTCGGAGGGATGGAGAAAGGAGTGCAGACATCCGGAGAATCAGGTAGGTGGCCCAAATAAAACCATGCCAAATCCACAATGTCCAATCATGTGATTCACATGTGTCCACATAGCGCAACAGCAACACATGGCCAGGAGAACGTCCACACACATTGGCCTGATAGCGCACTTTAAAACTCACAATAAATACATAAATAAGTAAAAACCCCAAAAACACCCACTACACGTGCAGCAGGCACACCCTAACTGCAGGCTGCCTAACAACTGCACCCTCACTCCACACACAAATGAAAGCACCTCCAAGGCCCCGACCCAAATCACCCTCAGGTACCACCCCAATGCATGTGATACATTGCCATTCCAATTCCCACAGACCCATTAATAACGCTCGCCCTCCTTTACTCCACCACAGGGTCCGATCCAAACGACGAGCTCCAGGACACCCCTACCAGCACACCTGCAAAGAGGGCCAAGACCGACGGCCAAAGACCCTCCACCTCAGCTGCACGCATCAAGACACGGCAGCAGCACATATCAAGTGGCAGCACACAGGAGGGAACATCAACAGGCACCCCAGCAGCCAGCATGCCCACAACAGCACCACCACAGGTCCCCCCAATGGATGCCACAGAAGGTACTGCCTCTGGTGGCAGCAGCACCATAGGTGACACCCCATTAATGGCAGCATGCTCCGACACAGAAGACGGGGATGTCGAAGTCAGATCCATCCATGACCTGTCCCAATCCCCCTGTCTGTTCCATCCCGTACACCATGAGGATACCACGCAGGGGCACCCACAAGACGACGACTGGCCATCCCCCACAAGCCCTGTGGCAGGGCAACATGAGGCGAACAGCCCCTCTGTGACACCACCGCAATTGCCATGGCACAGCACAGGCAACAGTCCCTCGACCAGTTAATCGTGCAACAGCAGCAACTGGCCACGCTCCTCAAGGACCATGCCGATGGAAGTGGGGGCACTAAGGCAGACATAGAAACATCAACTGAGACACTTAGGGCACAAATGGAGAGTAGCACCGAGAGCCTGAGAGTCCAAATGGAGAGTAGCACCGAGAGCCTGAGAGTCCAAATGGAGAGAAGCACCGAGAGCCTCAGGGGGGAACTGCATGCGACGTCCAAAGACGTATGTGCCGAACTTGCCGCAGTGCGCCGTGTGCTCACTGAGCTCTCACAAACCCTTAGGGACATGCATGGACGTGAGCAGGCAGAGACATCATCCGTTGCAAGTTCCGTCCAGGGCAGCCCCCAACGTAGATCTGGGAGGAACCTGCGCTCCACAGGCAGGGGTGCCCCTGATACCCGCAGAGGGGGCTTGCAATAGCGACTGCCCACTGACAATGAGCATCTTTGGACACTGGTGTTCGGGGGGAGGTAGGAGGGTGGAGGGGGTGTGTTGGGCTCACTTGGGTGGCGGGTCGATAGGGTGTTCAACATGATATCACATATGCCATAAACAATGCACGATCAACCAATGAGATGTGTGGACAATGATCTTTGTGTACTAGGCCATCATAGGCGTACAGTCCATATTGTGCATGTACCAGACACACACAGTGCCACGAGTCCCGTGTCCATGTATCAGCCATCAGGCGTGAGTGCTAGAAGCATGCATCTATGAGATGCTGACGAATTTCACAGCCCTCCTGTGCCGCGCAGACTCCTTATGGTGCTGCCACATCCCCACCCTCATCATGACCATCTTCAGGTGCTTGCAGTTCTGCGTCAGGGGGCATGGGCACATTTCTACGTACGCACATGTTGTGTAGCATGACACATGCCATCACCATCTTTGCAACCTTCTCATGGCGGTACAGGAGTGCCCCACCAGACCTGCTGAGGCACCGGAAACGGGTCTTCAGTAGGCCGAATGCCTGTTCAATGACTACACGGGTACGTGAGTGGGCATGGTTGTAGTCCTCCTCATGCTGGTCCCGTGGGTTCCGGACTGGTGTGAGGAGCCATCTCTTCAGTGGATATCCGGCATCACCTGTATGTGGACGATAAACGAATTATGTGGAATGCCATTGCTACGTACGCACCCCCCCCCCTTCCTGCCAGGTCATTGCCGCATCACATACCCCACATCATCATGCATGAAATGAGACTCACCGAGTAGCCAGGATCTGTTCCCTGCGTGTCGCTCCATGTAGCGTGGTATTGTTGAGTTCCTCAAGACCATAGAATCATGGGTTGATCCAGGGAATCGGGCACAACAATGTGTAATGATCCTGTTGGAGTCACACACCATTTGTACATTCAGAGAATGAAATTGTTTTCGGTTGCGGTACTGGGCCTCCATGGCATGTGGGACGACCAATTCCACATGGGTGCAGTCGATGGCACCAAGGCAACCCGGTATGCCGCCAAGTGCATGGAATCCCACTTTTGTGTTGGTAATTTCCTGCTCCGAGCGTGGTAGAGAGATGTAGTCGTCTGCGTGCTGCAGGAGGGCATCGAGCACTTGCAATAGTGTCCGTGAGAACAGTGGCTGAGAAATGCCATGCAACTGTCCGACTGTGTGCTGGTAGGTGCCTGTGGCCAGGAAGTGGAGTACAGACACCACCTTCAGTAGGGGTGGGATGGCGGTTGGGCTATCTATCATGCTGACAAGGTCAGCCTGTGTCATGTCCACAATGGCGGCTATGGTGTCCCGGTCCAAACGGTAGAGGGTGTGGATCTGCTCATCAGTGAGGTTGAACGGATGTGCTCGGAGGCGTGGGATTGCGGGCTGCCTGCGTGGTGGCTGTGCTGGCAGCCCTTGCTGGCCCTGCCTTGCCCTCCTCCTCCTCCTGCGTCTCCTCCGTGCGGCCGGTTGTAGTTGGTGTTCGTCTTCTTCTTGGAGTTGGAGTACTTGCAGTGCTATCAGGTCCCCCAGGGCCAACATCGCGAGTCCTGCCGGTAGCATTTCGGAGTGGGTGTGGTTGTGGGAGGAGACTGGGTGTGCAATTTATGTGTTTTCAGGCTGTATGGCCTCCACCTGTGGTGATTCATTCCACCTGTGCAAGCTGCTCTCCCCTTTGGGCGAGCACGTCCCGCACACAACGCTGCAATTCGAGGAATGGCATCTTGCTATTACAATCATGTATTAGTACCCGATGGCCGTGTAACATTGGTTGATATGTTCATTCGGCTATGGTCCCATTGTTTCACATGCATTCTTTGCAGTCGCGAACAGACTTATGAAGGGTCAGTGGAACGTAGTACTCGAGTAACGGTGGACCCTCATGCATCACTGCACCGAGGTTCAACGACGGGCGGGGCGTCCCATTTGTGAGTGAAGGCAGTTGCCATTTTCACACACAGCCGCACTAGATGTATTAATTTGTGATTTCAAGCGGCCACAGATGCCTTTTCGACGTGATGTTGCAAATGAGGAATTCGAAGGGCGGCGCTTTCGGTCTTCAGCTAGCGGCGAGGAGATGCCCACAGGTCTGACTGCAAATATAACGTTCTATTGTTCAGTGTCCTTGGGACAGGGGCCATGGCGAGGATGCAATGATTGATATGAATAGTTTGGGATGCGCAATAGCGAAGTGGATGATGAGGCCGGACGTTCCCAAATACATGTTACTTCACAACACTGGAATTACGGGCTGGGGCACAGTGGATTTTGCAGGCTGCATAACGCACAGACTCAATGGAATTCTCACATGTTATGTGAGTATGGAAACAGGCGTTATCATTACGGGATGAGGGAATGATGAATGGATGCATGGACAGATGATTTGATACGGTGTTTGCCATGTACAGGGCTTCTTGGAATCTGTCCGCCTCCCCTGCGCTATGTGATGCAGGGCTGCCATAGTGGGACCATCGTCTATCTGGCCTTGTTGAGCCCTCCCTGTCTCGACGCGCCTTCAGACACTTGTGTCCATGCACGTTACCAATCCCATCTGATGGATTCTGTTTTCACAGACGCATGCACAGGTACACTCGTTTGTGATGGTGTTTTCACCTCGATATGGATAGTTATGAGTCGCAAGTGGTTTTGGGGTGGTGATGATCCTTTGGAGTGGGCTAGCATGCATATGGCTGTGGATTTAGTGTGATCATTGAAGTGAGTTGTTCGAATGTAGTTCTGATGGCCATTCTATTCTTTTTCTTTTCTTTTGGTTGACAGGTATCTCCTCCCCTTTTGCCACTGCCATCTGTATGCCACTCCTGCAGATGGGTTTTACTCCCGACACCTGCTGCTTCGTGTTAATCAGTGGAGCAGCATTACGATCTTATGGGACGATCGCCAATGGGCCACATGCCCTTACGCAGTACTAGTGGCTCGGAGCAACATTTCGGCCTTTCAGCTGGACTAGTGCCTCCCTATTGGGACGGCCCTGCGGTTCTAGGCGCTCCCATGTTGCCTTTTCGTACGAGAATGTAGCCCCTGTGTACCATGAAGGAACAGGGCGTCACACAAGAAGTAGCTGGTCATTTATTGCGGATGCAGCCCACAATGGTGGAATGTGTTTTGGAGTTCATGGCCTAATGGCTGTATGGGCTTGGTGAATTTGTTGTGCATTAAATTTCTATTCTGATATGGGCCGTGTAGCGTTCTTCTTTGCAAGTGATGTGGCATATTCCTATTTGGGGAGCGATGTATTGTGAGGAGATCTGCATTGGGTTCCAGCTTCGGAGTATAGTTGCGTGGTACTGTGCTGGGTGCGTTTGCCTACGAAGCCCAGTGAGGTCAGGGGTGAGGGCTGCCAATATGACTGTTTGAATGATGTCATGCTCAGGGGCGGGGGATTAGGTTTTGTGTAACAGATGCCGGTCAGCCAGGTGGATTGGTGGAATGATGTGATTATCGGAATATTGCTGGTCACAGGTGCCTGTGTTTGCGTGCGTTTCTTGGTGGGAGACTGAGGTCATGTCCATTGGTATAGCTTCTGTATTCGTGCCATCTGTGCCCTGCAGCTCCCATTGGCCCCTCTTGTGATTCTTTTGTTCGTTGGCATGCATGGGTGACTTGTACATTTCACTGGTTGCATTGTGACTTCGTTGCACCTACGGGGAGTTGTACTATGTGGCCAGGGAGCGGTGTACAGGCACTCAGTGGGGCCGTTTACGGTTGATTCGCGATGCCGTACTTCTCACCATGGCGGAATGGTACTTTCCGCCATGCTTGATGGCGTTAAGTACATGTCCGCTAGAGTCGGAATTCGCGTACCCTTGTGCCATGGTGCTAATTACGGTTTGGCATGGCGTGCGCGCGCGCGTACTTGGTGCAGTTAGCGTTGGCGTTCACTACGGTGTCGCTAATGGCATCGTACTTTACGGTGACGGGTCATAATCGCACCGAGCGCTATTCGATGGCGGTATTGCATTTCCGCCATCGTTTTTCGATTTCCACCAGGGTCGTAATGAGGGCCATAGTCTCCAATGTGTTTCACTTTTGTTCTTTAAGGTGCGAAGGTCTTTGAGTTGTGGGGTGAACCATTTGTTTAGGTGGGCTATGGGTTTGCTCGGTCTGAGTTTGATAAGAGCAATTTGATCCAATGTGGTGAGCATGATATTGTTAAATTCCTGAACTAGGCTGCTGGGGTCGAGATTATCAGGCAGTGCGTTGAGAGTAGGCAGTATGGCGGGGATGATTTTTTCTACCGTAATACTCTTATTGCTTCTGGTTGGGCATGGTTGGGCTCGTGGTCGAGCCAGTGTGGTGGGTCTGATAGTAGATAAGTGAAAGGAGATCAGAGAATGGTCTGTCCATGCTAAAGGCAGGATGGAATTGATAGTGGCAGAGCAGTTAAGGTCCGCTACACGACAGCGTGTAATTCGAGGAAAGGCCCTTAGCGCGTAAGCGCGTCTGTGACATAGCATGCACGGGCGTTTCCCTCGTGACGTGGGCATAGTGGTTCAGCGCGCGCGTGAAAAAACTGCACGTCTGCGTGTGAATGCGTGTAATCCGAGGAAAGGGGCTACGCGCGACGTGCATGGGCGTTTCCCTCAGCACGGGTTAAATGTGAGCGGCGCCAGCAGTTCACTGTACGTGCCTTTCGTGGGGACCGACGTGTGTTGCTACTTCGTGTTGTTTCATGCGCCAAAACAACTTCACAGCAGATCAAGGACGTATCTCTTCTTTTGGCGGGGGTATTGGCTATGCGCGTTTTTCATTATCACACTAGTCAGACGGTGAGTCACGCACGCTATTTTTCCCACTGCGGGTGCCCCTGTGTATCGCACCCATTTCCGAGGTCATAGTCGCCTGCGTGTCCCATGCGTACCCGTTTTTCTGTAGTTTTGGGGTGCCTGAGCGTTGTGTGACCTGTCACTACATCACCGGGGTCACATACAGCCTTGCAGGTGCAGTGGGGCTGTTAACATCTTGCATCCCACCCCCTTCACCCCAATTGCCCAGGACAATTGTGGTGTACACCTCCCATTGGCACTCCTCCATCTGTGCCGGCACTACTCCATCTGTGCCATGGTTGGGAGTCCACCAAAGGTGAGGGGCGCCTCAGCTGGGCGTCCTCCTCGTGGCGGGTGTGGTCAGGGACATGGCCGGGGTGACCAGGGTGTAGGGGGACTCCAGGGTGTCCAGGGTGGCCGCAGAGGGGGAAGAGAGGGGTGTGCCAGTTGAGCACGATGTTGTGCCATGTGTCGGTGCAGCCACCACCCCGTCTGGTTCCGGGAGATGCAGCTTCTGCATCTGGCATTGGTGCCCGTGTGACCCGGCAGTCTGTTTCATCGACTGCCACGGGCCCAAGGGTAGTGGTAGCTGCAGGTGTAGCTGTGGACACCACCACCCAGGCTCAGTGTCTGCCAGCGCAGGCTGCGTTGGCACTTGAAGAGCCCTTGGAAGATTTCCAACATGCCAGGAGGGAAACTGTAGGTGCACGCAGGGCTGCCCTGACCAAGACACGTGTCCCAGGGGCAGTAAGGTCATCTGCTGCCCCGAACAGCTGGGTGTTGGAAAGTGCAGGGGCAGATGCAGCCAACAACACCCCGGTTGTGAGTCTGCCAACCAGGACAGTCGCGGTCAATGACCCTGCCACAACAGATGTTGCTGCGCAGGGTCCATTAGAGGGCACCCAGCTGCCACGGGCGCAAGTCAGGCCTTTGGTCATCCCTCCACCTGCCACTCCCTTGGCTCAATCCACTGGTGCCACTGGCCATAGTGATCAGGGCGGCATTTGCCAGCCAGGGTCTGCGCCACAATCCAAGAGGAGGAAGGTTGCACCTGCAGCACAGGCTGGGACCCCACACACAGCCATAACCTCCTGCATGTCAAGTAAGAAGCCTTTCTGCAACCAGGAACTGGACTACCTCGTGGACTATGTGCGGGACCGCAGCCGTGACATGCTAGTGGGTCCTAATTGTCAGACTACGGCTGCCCACCGTGATACCCACTGGAAGCAAGTTGCGGAACATGTGAGTGCATTCGGCCATGAGGTGCGCATGGCGCAAGAGTGCAAAAAGCGTTGGAATGACCTCAAACGCAGCGCTAAGGCTAAGCGTGCCTCAAATTACAACTTGACTCTGGTGACTGGCAGTGGGCCTGCACCTGAGGAAGAAGACCTCACTCCGCATGAGTCACTCGTTGCGGAGTTCATACCATCTGAATCGATTGAAGGAGTGGGAGAGGTGCCAGACTTTGATGCCCAGTCCAGTGAGTGTTGCTGCGTGTTTGTTGAGGACATGTGTGTTTTACTTGTGTGATGTGTTGTGCATGATTGCCACTACATGTCACGTGTACATGGTTCTGATGTGCAAGTAATGCAATGCTTCCCTGATGCATGTCTGCTCTGCTGGATGGTGGACATGTGGAGCAGACGGGGACTGTCTGCATCACCACTATTGCACCCTACTCACATGCTGGTCACCAGGATGCCCCTCAAGTCCATGTTCCAGCTCACTGGCCCTTCTGCATGTAGTGTGGGGAGACCTTCCTCTCAGCCCAGGGACTATGTCATAGCATGACTGACGTGCATGTGTCCTCTGCCTGAATGTGGATTCTCCATGAAGGCATGCTCCCTTGCCCCGCCACCCCCCCTCTGCACCCCAATTCCACCTTAGCACTGGTATGCTTCAATTTTGCCGTTGAGTACTTCCCTGTTCATGCGTCCTGTGTACATGCTAACTTCCAGCAGCCAATCTGCCAGACATATGCTGTGTGGTACATCCTTTGTACTTGATGCAGGGTGTCTCACTTGGACTGTGCAGAGGTCAGATGCCCCGCAGGGACATGAGTGCCCATGCATGCTCCATGTGTATTCCACGCATACCCCTATGTGTCCTTGACTGGATGATCATTGTAGTACGAGTCCAGGGGTACCTACATAGCATGGCATTTCATCAGCCTTCCCATGTCCACTGTGACTCAGTCCTGCATCGCACACATGTTTATGGTGTGACAGTCTGTGTGGGTCACAGGCCTCAGCCTGTTTAATGGCCAATGACTCTGTCCAACTGGTGTAGTGTCTTCTTCACACGTGGGTGTAATCCGGAGGTTTCATCATGTGTCCTGCTTACTGTCCCATCATCATTTGCTGTGTTGTCACTTGACTCACTTGATGCAGTTGATGCTAGTCTACACTGTCTGTCAATACTCAGGTCTATGGTCAGCTTTTTGATACCATGCTAGGCATCCCTGCATTTGCACTTGGGGGGAGGGGTGGTTTGCTTGTAGCCATGCTAGCCATTGAATTCCCATTGCACGTGATGGCTGAAGTTGACCTTGCACTGCTTTCACATTTTCAGATACACATCATGAAGTACTTGTACATGTAGACAGTGAGTAACGTACACATTTGCTGCACTGCATCAACCCACTTCTATGCAAAATGACACCATTCTACATGCCTAATCACAGAAGCAGTGTCAAGTTGACCCAGCACGCATGGCAGGTTCTCTTTTGTGTGTGACATGTCTGATTGATGTGTTTGGTGTCTGTGTGATGTCTGTTTGTGTGTGTGTGTGTGTTGTGTGCTTATAACATGTGTAGTGACCTTTTTTCTCTCTACTTTTCAGATGATGACGCAATGGAGCCAGAGGATGGTGTTGTCATGCCAGGCACAGGGTTGTTATCACTAGAGCAACCCGGCACAAGTGGGGGTCGTGGGGTGGTAGGCCATGTAAACCCACATGTGCTACAGTCCATCTTGTCTCTGGCTGGCAATGAGTCCAGCCCTGATGACCACTCTGACATCCATGTCGAGTTGGATGAGCATCAGGTCCATATGTCAGGGGTGAGTGATTCTGATGTGGGCATTCCTCTGACACCTGCACTAAGGGGTCAGACAGTCTTGGAACCTCCGCCTGTGGTGGATCGGGACGCAGGATCACCCTCCACACCAGTCACGGATGTGCCTGGGCATCACGTCGACGGGGGCAGGTAGTCGTGCAGCTGCGGGCGGTGCCAACACAACGAGGACACCCAGTCCTTGGGTCCCTCATGGGTCAAGCCCAGCAACGCGGTCCCCGCGCGCAACCGCTGTATACTGAGTGGGAGCAAGACATGACTGTCAATTATGAACACCAGTGGGCAGCAATGGAGAACATCGCTGTGAGCATGGAGCGTGTGGCCCAATCCGTGCTCACCCTGCTAGGCAGGTGCTTTTCCAGCAGCAGGCAGCACAGTCCAAGGCCTGCTCGCTCAGGCTGGGCATTGTGGCCTCAGACAGGGCACGCCAGGCTGAGATGGTGTCTTTGTGTCAAGCAATTGCTGCTCACGCAGAGGCACACATGGAGGCCCTGAGGGAGGAGTACGCTTCCCTCAGATCCACTCTGGGTGTCCTTATGATGTCCCAGAGGGAGCGGGTAGAGGAGAGGTTTGCGCAGCTTGAGCGTACCATCTCGGCTGAGCTACATGCTTGCCGGGAGGTGCAACAGTTGTCCAGCCAGGCCTTGCAGGAGGAACTCCGTGTTACACTTGTTACCTTGCAAGAGGAAGCACACGTATCACGTGAGGTCCTGCATGCAGACCTACAAGTCATCGCCACACAGAACCAGGCTCACCCGTCCGGCAGACTTGCTGCCAACGAGGGGCAAGGTGCGGCTAGGCGTGGCCAGGCTACTGTGCCATGTCCTCCTTTCCAGGAAGAGTCAGACTCGGATGACAATCTATCTCCCACATAGGTCGGGCTGTGCAGACGTTGAGCCCCATGGAGTTTTTTTTTTTCCTCAACATCATTGCATGTGGGTGTTGAGCAGCACCTTGTACCTCCCCCCTCCTGGGTGCCTCCCCCCCGGGGCATATGTGGCCATTTTTGATTTTTCTTTTAGTTTAGTTAGTTAAGTTCCTATTTGATAGTTAGTTTAATTAGGTAATGTAGGTTTTTCATAGTTAGTGTAGTTGGTTAATATAGTTTAAAATTGCTTGTCTATTGTGCTTTCATGTGACGGTGTGATGCTTTGTGGCTTTTGAAAGCATCCATTGTCTGTTCCAGCTGGGCCCTTCAAGCTTGTCTTGTGTATGTGTTTGCAGCTTGGGGTCCTTCACTCACATATGCCACTCCTGCTTCCCTTATCCATGGGCTCGCAAAGATGGTTCAGTGTAACAGCCTATTACACAAGGGCTTTGGACTGTCATATCTGTGGCATGTCTGCTGCTGTCTGACATGTGTTAACACCCCTAGTGGGGATGATAGGGGTGTTATTGACCACTGTTCTTCTTTCGCTAGATGAGGGGTTTCATGATTCATGTGTACATTCATTGCTATGCATTGTGTAGTATGTTTCTTATCTTTACTGTACATGTGATTTTTGCAATTCATGCCGTAGATAGTGTGTTCCACACTTTGCCTGTGAAAGACGGACTGATGGTGTGATTTCTGATGTACGTCTCTGACATGGTCCAGTCATGATATGCCTGAAGAGACACACACAAATGAATTTAAAGCATTAATCATGTGTTTCATGCCCTTTCTGCAGGGGGATGAGCCTCCAGACCACCTTTGCCAGCAGACATAGGCCATTAGACGTCTGGAAGCTGGACACGTTTGGTGGAGCCAACATGCGCATGTGTGCGCCAGCAGAGGCACAGGGATTGCGCTCATACATCCAAAAACAGCTGACGTGTTTCAAGGGACTCCAGGCAAGGTGAGCAGCACAGGGGGGCCACAACACAGCAAACCTTCCACCAGGCCAGTTGCACATGCATGCTTAGTAGCAGCACTGACGGTGGGCTTGGACAAATATTGGTGTTGAAGCGCACAATACAGCCGAGATGTGTTGGTGGACTAGTGGCTAGTTGATGGGAAAGTTGTCTGGGACACCTGCAGGGGAAGTGGCACATACCCTCCGGTCCACCATGGTCCGTTGAGGCACTTGTATTAGCCATGTAGCGTTGCGAGACATGGAAAGAAGCAGCTCACAGGGACAGACAGCAAGGAACAGACTCGTGTGCAGTTCATTTCATTTCCATGTACAATTTGACACATGCACTACCTACTTTATTTCGGTCATGGTGGAACACAACTTGTTCTGAAGTCATACCTTGCTATATGCGTCTGGCTGCTTACCCAGGGAACATTGCATGTTGTGTAAATCGTGACACATTGGTCTTCCATTTGCCACGCACCCACCGGCGCCTGACTTACTGCATTGACTGTGTATGAACCATCACAGGGGTAATGTTACGTATGGGTACGAAGCATCCACACCAGATTGTTTGTTTGTAGAGTAGTTTGTTAGTTTGGGGCATATATGGTGGTGTGTTTGTGTGTTATGGACACGCACAGATTTGTAACTGTGGCTCTCTTTGCAGCATTGAACTGCTCCTGTTACCAGACGTGAGATTGCACAGGCAGGAAGCCAGCACTCATCCCAGAGATAAGTTTCTCTTTGTCTTCCATTTGAGTAATTTGTTACTATGTGCATGATGATCACGTTTGGTGTACTTGTGTATGTGTTAATGTGAGTAGTACAGTTTTGTGCATTTCCTACTTTCCCGTGTCAATCCTACTCCCCTCTCCTGCCCCGCATTTCGGTTATCCAGTATAGAAATGCCTGTCCCGACT
Organism: Ambystoma mexicanum; assembly: GCF_040938575.1. Classification (NCBI taxonomy): domain Eukaryota; kingdom Metazoa; phylum Chordata; class Amphibia; order Caudata; family Ambystomatidae; genus Ambystoma; species Ambystoma mexicanum. The sequence goes on from NC_090931.1 coordinate 25,412,523, forward strand.
GCATATCCCTGACCCTCCTTCCCCACCAGGGTCTCAGAGGCCTGTGTGAGTTTGACCTTGCAGGCACCCAGACCACGGTGGGGGTGGTTGGTTCGTGCCACTCCTGTGCCTGTACATGGGAGCTGTTCATGGTGCATCATTCTGTGTTATGTACCACACATGGTACACATCCTGTTGTGAAATTGTTTTACTGTGCTAACTTGGTTGTTACGTCATTGTGGTAGTACTTGGGCTTTGTGACGTACTGCTACTTCAAGACATCTACTGGAGGCTGTTCTGGTTTGTTTTGCTGCCTGCAGGCTTTTTGCTTGGCTTCTGTGTTGGCCTGCTTTGAGTTCTCTTTGATGTGGTGTTTTTGCAAGTCAAGGTGGCCTCTGAGGGTGCTGGACGCTTTTTGCACACAAGGTGGGAGATGGTGACAAAGGGGAAGGGTGATCCTGTGGCCAGGTGAAAATCAAGGATGAAGGCTACATGACCCAGGTGTAGTTGTTCAGTGGGTCATGGCGATTTGTGAGGAAGGGGGCTGTTTTGTTGTTGACATTTGCCTTGCCCTACAGTGTGATGTGCACCCTGACATTGTAATTGCAGTATCTATGTACATGATGTATTCTGCTGATCAATGCCTGTTCATGTGTTGTGTTTACCTTTCAGGTATGAGGGAATAGTTGTGGGTTGACATGCTGGGGTGTACACATGGTGAATGTTCACATGTGATGTGTAGAGGAAACTGATGGTCACTTGATTGCACATGCATATATTGAGTGCATGTCCCTACTGACCCACACACTCGCACTATGATCCACTACATGTACAACCACCCTTCCATGTCCACATGTACACTCAGTTTGCCTTCCTTCTGGGGCCCACTGTGTCCCTGCAGCACATGATCTATGACCAATTGTGGATCCTGTACATGCGTAATTTGCTTTTTGATGTAGTTTTTCGCTTAGATGTGATGCTCAGGGTGTGCGTCACACACAATGGCTGTTCACTATTCAGTGCGCTGAGCAGTGTGTTGCAGGAGGTGGGCACGGCACACAGAAGCTGCAGTGTTGATTTTGCAATGCACAATGTGCATGTAGACAGGCATTCATTGTTATGTTACAACTACAACTGTTGGAATGCATTTGGGTATGACTTCTTTTGGGTGGGAGGTTGTTGGTCAGTCATTTCATCTGATTCCATGTCAGGCATCATTGTGTGATGCCACTTTGCATTTTTCACATGTCAATGTGTACCTTATTGGTACTGTGTTGGTGTATAGCTATTGCTTGCCATGTCATGTTGTGGTTTGGGAGGGTGTGGGTGACATACCAGTGATAGTCATAGCCTGTTTCGCAGGTCTGTGTGATTCACTCCTTGCATGTGTGCCTTTTGGTCACACAGGATTGCTTATCTTTAAGTATCTAGGGATGCACACAATGTGGCACTTCCATGGCAACATTCTCAGGGTGGTAAGGTTGTGACAGTTGACTGTCTCTTTGTCATCATGGATTGTCACCTGGTATGTGCCAGGCCTGTGTGCACTCCGCAGGGGTGAGAGTTTAGGTGAAAAATGTGGCACAAGCTGGGTCCGGGCTTCCTCGCCACGTGTCCTGTCCCCTCCCATGGGCAGCACCTGCGCCTGTGGTTGGGGATGTGGGGGCACCACCATGTCCACCGGTACGCCCTGCCGTATTGAAACATTGTGCAGGACACATGCTGCCACAATGATCCTGCACACTACTGGGGATGCATAGAGTAGCTGCCCGCCAGAGCGGTCAAGGGAGCGGAAGCGTGACTTGAGCACTCCGAATGTGCGCTCCACTAGGGCCCTGATTGCAATATGGGCTGCGTTGTATCTTACCTGGGGTGGTGTGGTGGAGTTCCGGATTGGCGTCATCATGTGGTTGCTCAGAAGGTAGGCACTGTCCCCTGGAGAGGTGATGATGGTTGTGATTATTGGTGTTTGTGTATTTGTGTGTGTGTGTGTGACATGCATGCATGTGCACAGGCATTTGTACTCACTTAGGAGCCATGTGTCACCATGCTGCCCAGCTTCCAGGGCCTGTCTCAGGGCGGACATTCTGTATATGAAACTGTCATGGGTGGAGCCAGGGTAGTTTGCATAGACAGAGGTGATGATTCCCTTTGCATCGCATACCACCTGCACTTTGATGGAATTCCAGTGCTTGCGGTTTCGGTAGATGTGCTCAGTGGCTCTAGGTGGACGTAGGGCCACATGGGTGCAATCTATGGCACCAAGCACTTTGGGGAAGTGTGCCACCCTGTAAAGGTCCTGGAGAATGGCCTGCCTTTCTGCGGGTGTTCTGGGCATGTATATGTGCCTGTCTGCAGACTGAGGGGCGCGCTGTCATCATTGCCAAGACCTGGTGTAGGCAGCGTGATTGCGTGGCCTGTGAGACCCCCCCACTATGGCAGTAGTCCGCTGAAATGACCCAGTGGCCAAAAAATGCAGGACATTGAGCAGCTTCTCCAAGGTGCTCAATGCTTGGGAGCAGAGGGTGGGGGATGTAAGGTCATCTTCCCACTCCCTGACCAGGTCTAGGATGATACGAGGTGGAAACCTATACCTGCCGTAGACCTGGTTGTCAGGCATCCCAAAAAGGCTTGTCCGGGGTGAAAAAATGCGTGCCCTGGCTATTCTCCTCCTCCTGCAGTGTCTCACGATCAGTGCTGCGACAAATGGGGCATTCATCATAGCTGTATATACGTGTTTGTTGTTTGTGCGCACTTTTATACTGTGCACGGGGACGCTTCCGCCTGCCTTCCTGTGGCAGACGCGTTGACGCCTATGCGCATCTTTTGCCGTGCTCAGGTTTCCCGTATTCGAATCCATGAATACGGGTTGTTCGCGTGCGTGTGGGCATTCCGTGTAGTTCCCTGCAGTACTTCCCCAGTTATGCCTTCTTTTTCACACATTGTTCCCCATTCCGCGTGTTACGCCCACTGTTCCACCCACTTTTGTTGTGTGCGCCGCGCTGTGTGTGCTTTCGCTGGGCACGTAGCGCACACCGTTTGATGACGTGTGCGCCCGCGTGCGCCATGCACAGATTTGGCGCACAACCAGTGGAAAACACGCACAGCGCCTTCCTTGAATCGCACGCGTGCGCGTGCGCTTGCTTTCTCACGCTACCTTGCACCTGCTTGCGTTGGGATTTTCGGTGCACGTTTGTTCCATGAATCGGCCCCTTAATTTTCAATTCACCTTCATGAGGACTCCCAAGATTTGACTTTGTTTTCATATAGAAATCAATGGTGGAAACATACAAGATTATCACAAGGGTATTGGGAGTCCCCATCAATCTTTAATAGGGTCCTTCAAAGGGACCTAGGCAACATACAACATGGGAGTACAATAATTAAGCAAGTAGATGACATACTAGTGTACAGTGAGACAGAAGAAAAACATAAGGAAGAATTAGTTCAGTTAATGACAGTATTAACAGGAAAAGGATACAAAGTGAACAAAGAGAAACTGCAGTATTGCCAGGAAGCGGTCCTGTACATAGGACAGCTAATTTCTCAAGAAGGGAGAAAAGTGACACCTGAGAGAGCAGAAGCAATTATGAAAACTTTAACACCTATGCCAGTGAGAGAAATGCAGCAATTTATAGGACTACGCAATTATTATAGGAGCTGAGTTTTTGATTGCAGTACACATATTAGTGCACTACTGAAAGGACTTAAAGAAGCACAGACAAGTAAAAATGACATACTATGGACAGATGATATAACAGAATGATTTGAAGAATTGCAAAGGGGGATTTGAACAGCACCTGTGTTAGGGATTCCAGACAATAAAGAGCTGTTTTACTCATTTTCACATTCAAATGGAGTGGTAATGATTATTATTGTTATAAAATGTATAGATTGCAAACTAAGGCCCAAAGGCGCCTGGGCGCAATTATAGCAATCCTTATACAGATTACAACATTAGGACATGTACATAAGCCATTAGCTTATTACAGTGGGATTCTGGACCCAGTAATGAGAGGGCATTACCCTTGTGAACAAGCATTAGCTGCTGCTGCTTTTGCAATTGAAAAATCTCTAAGTATTACAGCGGGGTGTTGAATGCCATTATACGTCGGGCATTCCTTATTCGCCATTTTGAGAGAAACCTAAAAGCACGCTGACTACACAAAGAGCATCAGAATACCAGGTGTTCATTTCAAACCCAGCTATCAAAATTGTTAGGTTTAGAGTAGGGAATCCAGTGACATTCATAACAGAACCAGTAGAGAAGGAGTATTAAGTACATGATTGCACAACATACACTGAGTTTTATGACGATATTCCCCATGTATGGTGGGGGGGATTCTCTTCTTTGATGGTTCTTCAAAAATTGATCAAACGACAGGAGAAAGGCATATCGGATTGGCAGTAGTGAAGTTAAAACAGAATGGTGAATTTGAAGTAGTGACAAGTGCAAGATTGCTGTTCAGCACAGGCTGCAGAAATAGTGGCGCTTATCGCCGCACTTCCGAGATATGAGGATGAGGAAGTGACAGTATACTCTGACTCCGCCTATGTAATGTCATCCGTACACGCCGGGTTGTCATGCTGGAAAAGGAGGGGCTTCCTCTGCGTAGATGGCACATGTGAGGAACTCACGGTGGCAACAAGTAAGACAGACACAATTGATCACAGTTCAAGGGTGTTTATTGAACTATAAATGCAGGGTGGAAAAATGCCTAAGCTAAGCGTCGACCATCAAATGAAAATAAGACAGTCCCTTTGACATTGTGTCAAAATAAAAGGCCTATACTAAGACAAACCTATTGCCAATTCCTTATGGTAAATACAAAAGAGTGCCGGATAGTTTTCAAGAAAAAGAAAGGATGTTCTCAAATAATATGTCTGGATGTGTTTGCCCAGGGTCTCCCTCCCCACATTTTAGCACAGGATAAGGTGGGTGTCCTGAGCATAGCACAGACTCCAGCTATCCCCAGCATGAGCCAACAGTTCCGCTACAGCTCTTCAATGATCTGAACTGTCATGACATAGAATATACCAATTACGCTGATGAAACTCCGGTACTACTCCCTCTAACCGGCATATATGAACAAGAAACTGCAGCCCTAACCAAAATTTACTCAGCTATTCAAACTTGGATGGCTGCCAACGGCATTTGACTTAATGGGGACAAACCAGAGATCCTCATAGTAGGCACCAGTGAAACACTCAACAAGCTCCCACCACAATACAAAACCTTCACCATAGACAACTCCACCATCACAGTCTCAGCAGCAGTAAACACCCTAGGACTCTACCTTGATGCATCCCTGTCCATGACACGCCAGGTCAATGCTATAGCCTCCTCCGCCGCACTCACCATCAAGGTGATCAATGATGTTAAGCCCTTCCTCTCTACTACAAATTGTATATCTATTGCCAGAGCCACAGTAGGTACTAAACTGGACTACTGCAATGCTCTATTCCTGGGCACCTCGGCAAAAAACCTTAACAAACTTCAAGTCACACAGAACAATGCCCTCAGGGCAGCCTGGAGTCTTCCCAAAAGGGACCACATCACACAGGCCAGGAAAGATGCACACTTTTTACCAGAAAAGAAAGCACAGGCTTCAAAATGCTGGCAATCACACACAAGTGTCTTTCAACCGATGCCCCTCCTTATCTGTCAGAAAGAATCACACTCAACCCATCCAATAGACCCATTAGATCGCACCTGACTAACCAGATCTACGTGCCAGCCTTCAAAAGAACTAAAGCTGGAGGGTCCAGCTTTCAACACCTGGCTCCCAAAAATTAATTGGAATGCACTGTCCACAACCCTTAGAAATGAAAGATCTTACACTGCCTTCCGCAAAATGTTGAAAACCATACTGTTCCGCTAGAACTAACCAATATGTATAGACATGCTGCTCAACTGTAACCTTAGTGACAGCTTAACATGCAATTCTCTGTACTATTATGCCTGTTTTCTATACACCGTCAATCTGTTTTATGATATGCCTGTTGCCTAACAGCGCCATGATGCCCTAGGGCCGATGTGCACTTTATGAATGCAAATAAATAAAACAGCTATCAGGTTCTCAGATGGCTTAAAAGTCTCTTTCCAATTAAAAGTCTCTTGCCCTTGAGGGCCTGATAGTTCCAAAAAACAAACACACAGTTCTACTTTGGGTGATGACTTCACTGCTGGGTCCCCCTCCTCTGGGTGCTGACTCTTCACGTTCTTATTCCACTACTTCTACAAAGTACTTCTGGGTGATGGTTTCAGCCCTAGGTCCCCCTCTTGCAGACCTCTCAAACACATTGGATGATAGCTTTCCCCCCTGAATCCCCCTCGGTGGGGCTCAGACCCTAAATGTAATGCGGGACAGTGTACTTCTCCTGCCTTACAGTATTTCTTGGTTTCTCAGTCGGTTGGGCTCAGACTCCAAATGACAAGCGGGACAGTGTACTTCTCCTGTCTTCTCTTTAGTGGGATTCACTTCCCATGTCTTTTCAATGTCTTTTCAAACAGTTCATAGTGGACATCCCTCGGCCGGGTTCACTTTGGTCAACACACTGTTTCTTGGGACTTTAGACTTTGCCCCCTTCTCGTCAGCATCCCTCGGTTGGGTCCACTCTTGCTAAATTCACATTCACTTTACTTTTAAGTGTTGTGGGATTCACGTCCCTTGCTTTCTCTCAATATGGTATTCACTTCCCTTACTTTCTCTCAATTTGAAGTTCAAAGTCTTTTGATTGTACTGGGATTTTACTAGACCTCCTGTATGACCCTTTTGACCTCTTTTGGCAGCTCTCCTGCAGCCTTCTGGTACCTGTAAATTTGATCAGATGGGGATCAACCATAGTCTCTTGAGATCGCAGAAACCTGGTGCAAGTTTCCCTCAGCTGCTGGTCTCCCCTTAACACTTTCAGAGTTCCTTGGAACTTTCTTCAAATAGCCACTTCACAGCTTTCATTTAACACAGTTTTGTTCTTATCGGCTTTCCATTTGACTCACCAGAGCTATGATGAATCGCTTAGCTTCTCTTGTATCCTTAGTCAAGGCTGTTAGCATAGTAGCAAGAGCTTCCCTCGCTTCTGCTTATCGGCGTAGGCTTGCCCTGTGTACCGTTGACATCTTGTGCTATTTTTTGTGGTCTTATATCCTTTTCTATGAACGTTCCGTGGGCCTGGGATGAAAAGGGCAAGGTCGCTTCCCTCCTCACCACCCTCTTGATTCCTGCCACCTTTCTCCTTCTCTGAACTGCCGTGCCTGGTTAGCAGTGCCATCGTGCTATCTGTCGTGCTCGTACTGTGCTGTCTTGTTCCACCTTTTATCCCTGCAGTTAAAGGAAAGGGCTTTCAGGTGTGTTTGATTTGGGTTAATTGCCTGACTTTGCCTGCCCCTTGGGTTGGGACGTATCAGGTGAACAGGTTTAACATTAGTCTGTTTACATTGCAAAGAAGTGTTTGGGTTGAAAAAGAGAGGCAATAGAATTATTGATCATCCGACATTATGGGTTAGGAAAGGTTTATGAAATGGATGGGAATGACCGGGATGGAGAACAGAACATAAGGGATTGTGGGAACTGTAGTAATTTCTTTGAGCAGGTTGGGAGTGGGGAAAATAATAATCAGGGGGACAGTAAGAATAATGATTAGGAGTATTCGGATATGGAACAAGAAAACAGTGTTTCTGAGAGAGATGGTTTCTGAATACAATGGGGTGTGGAGTCTTAGGGGATTTTTTACCTTCAGAGGGGATGGTAGGTTTGGGTAAGATAGATTCAATGGGAAGAAGGTTGGTAAAGTATTATACCCTACAAGGGGCCCAGGTATATTGTCCTCCTCACCATCTTCCCAGGTACAATATTGCATCTCACCTGGGGCAATTCCCCAAGCATAACCTCGGGTTCCTTTACCCAGGTGATCCTCCCTCACTCGTCTACCCCCAGAGTTGGTATCTAAGAGAGACAGCCCTCCACTGGCCACCTTAATAAGGGTTTGCTGAGTTCTTATTGGGGTATACCCTCAGGTTTCTCCCCCACACCAGTGCAACATGCGCCGCTATTGGACAACCCTATAACGGTACTAAAACTCACATTGGCTATCACTGTGGTGAGTTGCACAGCCCATACTAAGAGAAGAACACACATGATTTCTCATGCTAACAAAGCCGCAGATGTTGAAGCAAAAAGAGAAGCATATTTTCGAAATATTTCTAATTTTGAAGTAGAAAGTGTTAAGCAAATTTCAGAACGATACATGCTCATGAAATAAGACTTGAATATGTTATCTATGGTACAGCTAATTGAGCTGCAAGGTCACGCGCCACAAGAGTAACAGGATATATGGAAAAGATGGGGTGTTCTTTATCCACCACAGAGGCTTCATGGAGACAAGATAGTACTGGAAAGCCAGTTATTCCGCCAGCATTATTGAAAGTTGCGCTGGATCAGCTTCATTATCCTGCGCATAAAACCAGAGAGAATCTTGCTGCCATAATTGCAGACAACTGGTTTTTGCCCAATTTGTTAGAACATGTTGCACAGTTTATTGTGAATTGCCATGTCTGTCAGAAATTCACAGCAGGGGATACCTTGCAAACAGTGAGAGGAGCAATACCCTGTCCCAGATGTCCTTCTCAGCATCTACATATGGTTATGTGGATAGGTTGCAAACATCCAATGGCTATAGATATATGTTAGTAATAGTGTGTCTTTTTTCCAGATGGATTGAGGCAGGTCCATGCACGCATCTGAGACCTCATCTGTTGCCAATTTTCTCATATGTGTGGTGTTTCCTAAATGAGGTGTATGCAAAGTCCTGTGGTCTGACGATGGGGCACATTTTGTAAATGAGATGTTCAAACAGATAACTCTTCGATTAGGCATAAAGCATACATTTTCAGAAGCTTATTACACACAAGCAAATGGTATTTTGTGAGTGCTTAAATGGACTCCTTAAAGAAAGGATGGCCAAGTTAAGATGACATTGAAGTAGGGATGACTATATGGTCTACCTCTTGCCCTATTTTGTATTAAGATGATAGCCTCACTCAGATCCCCACCTGACTCCTCATGAGTTGGTGACTGGACGCTGTATGAGAATACCCCTTTCTCCTTCCTCTGATGCCCATAATGTAGCAACAACATTGGGTGATGGGATGCATCATTATTTGACATATATGACCGCTAGCGCTTCTTTTATTAACCAACAGATCAAAAATCTTAGGGAAGGGTCAAAGAAGACTGAAGAAGACAGCAGTCAAATGATCAATCCTATAAACTTGTTAAAGCTGCCTAGTTTGTATCCAGAGGACAAACAGCTTGTAAAGAATTTTCTCTGCACTTGGAATAAGCCCTGTTTTAAAGGACTGTATCTAGTAGAGGGGGTCACACCCGCTGCCATGAAGATGTAAGGAAGATGAGCTTGGCTGCCTATGAATGACGTAAAGCTTTACAAAGGAGAGACCCTCACCCCTCTGGCATCCATTGACAGTGAAACAAGAGAAGAAGTTCAATGAATGAAGACCACATCGGCTACCAAGAGACACCAAGAACAGATGAAATAAAAACAATTCTAACTTTCAATTATTACCAGGTTTAAAGGGTAACAAAAATGTTTTAATGATCAGAGAACTATTTCTGACAGGTTAAAGAGACAATGGGCCTCATTCCGAGTGCGGCAGTAAGGGGTTAACGGCACCAGTGAGGATGCCGGTGCCGTTAACCCCTTACTGCCGCATTCCGAGGTCCTTTAGCGGGCCCCGCTAGCCGTCCTTAGCGGAAGCCGCCAAAGGACCAGGGAGCTAATAACAGGCCCGTTATTATCTCCCTCCCCATACCCATTGAGCCCTATGGGGGCTCGAATGGGAATAGGGATGGCTTCCCTGAATGGGGAAATACCGGGTCCTCCAAGGTTGGAATGACCCGGTAAGTCCCCATTCAGGGAACCCGGACCAGGTATGCGGTATAGGGGTAGCCATGGCGCTAATAGCACCATGGCTACCTCCGTACTCGTAACGAGGCCCACTTCATGCTGCCTTTAACCTTGGACACATTTCTCCATGCTGTTTTCACTTATATACTGCAATCTTTTCAAGCTCTAATGAGATGAAATGTTGATATTGTTATCTTTTTGGGAAATCCCAAGCCAGCTCCAATCATTCAAAGGATCATCATTGCAATATTATTACCATTTCTGTTATTAGAAAGTGTGGTTCTTACTACAAAGAGTAACAAGAACTACATTTGGATAAAAAAACAAAAAACAGATTGGAAATTTTGCAGTTTGTGAGAGACACATTGCTAATGAGAAAGCCGATTAATATATAGAATACATTACGGTGCATCAATTATTTTGCAATATTTCTTGTAGCTGCCGTTTTTTTTGTACAATGTATTGGCTTTTCTTCCTTATTCTTATAGCATTTCGTCAAATTATATTTTACAAAATAGATGAAGTGCCTGACAATGAGACAGCTGTTTTAATCCCTAACAAAAGCACAATTGATATTTTCCCTGCGATTTCCAAACAAATTAACCGAATTAAGAGGGATGTTGGAGCAGATTATCAGAATATAAATACATACCTTAATAATTCAGCCCATTTAAACAATGACATGTGGTATCAACACATAAGTGAGGGAGGGGGTGTCAGATGAGAGCTGCTATGTATGTTCTCTTATAACTTAAGCCATGAGCACAGCCAGAACATTAATAACAAGATAAATACCTATACACAATGCAAAGGGCCTCAGCCATCTAGCAGCATGCATGACAAGAGGACGAGATGAAGGGAAATGGGCAGGGACGTCATTTCACCAAAATGCCTGGGGTAGCGGAAGTGACATCACATGACCCTTGACCCCTGATTGACCCCACCCCAAAGTGATATCACGGGTAGCGATGGAACACAACTTTTCACCCGTTGACAAAACAGGAAGTGGCATCACATAGCATTGTACACTACGAAAAATATGGTTACGATATCACTATAATATGATGTACATTTCATACAAGAATGGATCACCATATGTATCGAGTGTGTATAGGCCCATATTACCAAATTACTGTGAATGCAAGCAGACGTCCATGACCAAATGATAATGATGTTTTATTATATATCACTTACGCTTAAGCGCTTTAATAGAAGACATATACACCCAATATCACCCAACCTGTGTTGATACCCATTTATCGACCTCAGAAGGATGAAAGGCTGAGTTTAGGTGTTTAAGAACAAACTAAATCAGTGACTCACCCCCTGAAGTGTGCCTGAAATAAACCTTCAATGAGTCTGGCAATTATTATATAGAATTCCAGAAAGACACATTTTTTGGCATTCCTATTCTTTCTTATTTAGGGTCAGTGCTGAAAGCTTTAGACTTGTGGCACTCCTGTTCTTATTTTTCTTATTTTTTTAAGGGGCCTGAACAAGAAAGCTGGCCACTCCAGAATTAAAGAGCCACATGGTGCTGGCCACAGCCCAGGAGCTTGCATTGCAAAATAAAACCAAACTAAAAAAATACCTTTTCTTTTTTTAGAGGTCACAAGGGAGACCACAGAGGTCGCAAGGGAAACGTCAGAGGTCGCACTTGCGACCTCTGGCGACACCCAAGTGACGTCCCTGGAAATGGGCAACCCTACGATGGATGTCAAAGAGAATGTTCCCATATGAAGATGCTTTCATAAAAATGCAGAAGATGATAAAAGACCGAGGTTGGAGGAGTAGAATGATCCTGTTCTTATTTAGTGGTCGACTGGAGGATCGATGGGAATTGTTGAACAAAAGAGACTGGATGGTGCAGAAACAAATGAGAAACACCAGGATTGCCAGGATGCTGCAAAAGACCTCAGTTATTGGCATATGGACATGTAGTCACCAGTACAGGATGGGAAGAAGGAATTATGGGATGCAGTGCACATGTATTGATGGCAGTGCCCGTAAAAATAGTGCAAGTAGTAAATGATGGGTGCCTTAAGGAATAGGCTGAGTATTTGAAATTATTACATGGGTTGAAGATGAAGCAGGACCTGTATCCATACTACTGATGAAGAATGCAACACTGTGTTTCAGAAACAGAGGTCTGAGATGGAGAAAAAAAAGGATGTAAGCATATAATTGATGTGCCAGGAATGAAAGGGGGGACTGCTGTGAAAATGGACCACAATTGGGCCTTTGGATCCAAGACTTATATGAAGCTACTAAAAACTGGAGAGGAATATGTTCTATAGTGATAATACAGGTTCCTGCATTGGTGATCCCCCAAAGTGATCTCCACATTGCCGACTTTCAAATAAGGAAGCACACCAAAAGAAGAAGAGGTTGCTCAACCTCACCCCAAAGAAGAGAGAGAACTATTTTTTAGCAAAATCAATAGAAGCTTATCATGACAATCCAGATGAGCACAGATTGTTCATTAGGGCAGCAGTCATATTTACAGCTGTATTCATGCCAGGAATTCAAGCTGCAGTGAATGCCCCAGATGGGAGTTGCTACAAATAATTAACAGAATGATAAAATGATTCAACGTGATTAAAGAAGAATTGATGGACATCAGACTCATGACCCCCTAGAACAGGTATGTCCTGGACTTAATTACAGCAATGAAATGAGGCATGTATGCCAAAATTGGGCCTTCTTGCTGTAAATAAACACCTGCCCATGATGGATTAAATGGAACACTGACATTAGCAATATCTATGTTGTCAACCTGCATTCGAATATGGTGGAGGAAGTAGATGAAACAGAAGATGAAGAACGGTTATCGTCTCTGTTATTGTGGGTACCACCCTGAATGGCAAATGCCTTCAAATCGTTAGGAGCAATACTAGCGTTAGTGTTGCTAGGATTCTGTCTTATAAGAATAATCATAGGACAGTGAAAGAAGACAACGAAGAAAGCAATTGCAAAGAAGATAATGATTGATGTGAATACTGTGAATGATGAACACACACAGACCGAAAAGATCACCAGTGAGCACTTGAAAGGAAGTACCTTGGCACAACTAGGAACAAGGTTTTAGTATCCTAAGGACCATGAGAACTGTGTGGGGAGTTGGGTGTTCTGTTCACCGACTAGTTAATGCTGCTACATAACATGGAGTGTGGATGAACATATAAAAAATGCAGGTGGCCTGAGGGGGGTGACAAAGATATGGATTCCAAAGAAACCACAGTATGAAGAGAAGGTGAAGAAAATTGTTGTCTGCCACTGTCGACGACTGCTGTCGCCGACCGGAGCCGCCGTGCTCCCGTTTGCCTAAGAACTTTCAAATCCAAGGACACTCTCGTCCGCATCGTCACCGCTGTATCCCGCTGGAGAAGGCATGAACGTCGACGCGCCGAGGAGCATCTGCCGGTGGGTTTCCCACCACCCAAAGACCACAGAGACACTGACCACTCGACGCCCCCTTGTGGGCCACAGTTCTTCAAACTCTTTGCGGTCCAGAACTATCGACACCGAGGTGCCCGGCACGCCTCTTCCTTGCTGGACGTTTACGCTTCCCCATCAACGAGGAACGAAGCTGCCACTTCACCGTTGTAGCTCACCCTGTTCTCTGTCGGACATTCGACGACCTGTGACTCCTGCCTTAAAGGGAGGGCACTCAAGAAGGGCCGTTGATTCCCCAACGAGGAACACTACAGCGCTAGGTACTTTGGGGTTGCAGAACTATTGGGAAGTCTCTTGTGAACAATATATGGACTGGGCTTGTATCTTTATTCTATAGGTTGCCCAGGTGGGGGGGATCTCCACACAGAGCTGTGTTTAACAGTAGTGACCAGTATATCTGCCAATTGTTCATATCAACTGCTTTCCTCTTTCCTCTATTGTTGGTTTCCTTTACGACTTGATTTGTGTGCCATTTAACCGTACTGTTGATGCACTTTAAAGAGATCTAATAGTTATTGTGGTACTACGTAGAATTGTATATATTTGCCATTATAGATAACCGAGTACAAAGTGCGTTATCGTGATATTGTATATAACCTTGAATATTAATTATATAAAGACTGTGTTTTAACCGATACAGTGTGCGGACATTCTTTTGTGGGTGTTTAAGAACCAGCCTGCATCACCTTACCGAGAAGCTAGGCCTTGATTGCTCGACCACGTACCAATATTGAGAATCTTGGCAGGGGTCCTCTGTGCCTCTCCTCTACCAAATAGAGAGCGGAAGTACAGATCCCCCATCCGGTCCCTCACAATCCTCCTGCCCCTTCTGAGCTGAACCAGCAGAATGTGAACTCTTCCTTGTACGACTTGGGCCTGTTTCCCTCTTCAGATGGCGCAAACCTCGCGTCTCCTTAACCCCCAATGAGTGATTTTGCATGTGGACGAGGCTCTGTGGAAGCGCAGGCAGGGGTCCAGGGAGGAAGCAGGCTTTCATCGAAACTCTGTGGAATCGCTTACCTCTGAGGCAGGCTTCGCCGCATCCACCCTATGTGTAAGTGCTGGTGTGTTGCCATGTGCAGCCACGTGCCTTTCGCCACCTAAGACCTTTGAAAGTTCATTGGGTTGCCTGCTTCTTCCCTGCACCTCACAGAGGGTGGGCCTTGGGTTCAGAGAGGGGAGAGTTGCTCCCTCAGCCAGGGAGTCCCCAGGCATTCACAAGTCAGAGCCAGTCATGACATGAGCTGCTAGTGAACTCACGAGCATGCCACTGAAATACCCTCCAATGCCAAGGGTTCTCTGGCTATTCACACTGAGTTGCGCTTTCCGAGCCTCTGAAACCACACTATTTCTACTCCTGTACCTACCCTTAAACCTTTAAAGGTGTCTTTAGGATTAGAATGCTGCTTGCAGTGTCCAAATTAACACCTCACAACGCCCCCCCCCCAATCAGATCTCTGCAACCTTTGGCTGAACAAACCAGTGACTATGCTCGCTAGGGATGATGGGAAGTGTAGTCTAGGGATGATGGGAAGTGTAGTCCAAAGCATTTGCAGAGCCAAAGGTTGCAGGCCCTTGCCCTAAATTCGTACAACGGAAACTAGGTTCCGGCCTTGTGTGCAATTCAATTTCCAGTCCTGGGGGACCCTTCTTTACCGAGGATTCAAGAATATATGTTGTCCCTAATTAGGAACATTGATATTTAATATGTGGTAGCAATTTCACTTCTCCACAACCCTCCTCGTAAGAGAAAGTTGAGGTTCGGAAGCAGTTTTTCAAAGGAGATATTTTTAAATAATTGTCCTGTTTTAAACCAAAATCTAACCTGGGCGTCGGCTACTAAAAATAGATCTACCCTTTACACAAGGTAGAAAACCCTGAAGCAGTAGAAATAGGTCCTTAATTAACCGCGCGGACACCAGGTATCTAAAGATGGCTGACTCTGCGCTATATGCACTCCAGTGGGAACAATAATTACGCACGAGGTCCCCATTTAATCCACCTCCCCACCCCCCAGGGTCCCCTGCTCTCTATTGATGATACGTTATTGTTCTTGAATATGTGAACTGGGGCAGTACTTGAGTGTGAGGATTAGCCCGTAAGCCCATCTAAGGAGCACGCGTCAGCCGGACTCTAGCCAACACATAGTGGCAACCAAAAGAGCATTTTATGGAGAGGGTGAAAGAAGACGCTGCCCACGCGTTATCCCCGAAGACGCTGCCCACGCATTATGCCCGAAGACGCTGCCCACGCATTATGCCCGAAGACCCTGCCCATGCGTTATCACCATGATATAAGGGGCACGTGTTTTAGAAGGCGCCAGTACACACAATGCTTAACAGTGAGGCTGCGTACTGTTCACTCTGATCCATGCAAAACCTCATTCTAATGCCTTTTTATAAATATGATCATAGATGTATTTGAAACAAATTGAATTTGTAGACAGGACATCTGAACAAAAATACAAACAATTCAATTCGTTGGCAATCAATAATTGTCATATAATGCAAACAAATAATACATTTGAAAGTGCACGTGCATTTGCCCTAACAATGGTGACTTCTGCTCTGGTCAATGCATTCCACCACATCAATTGTTGACATTCATACTAACCTCAATCCCTCGAACCAAACTACAACACATCATTCATGAGCCATGAACCAAGAGTGGCTACACTGAATAAACCCACAACCCAATGAATCTATAAACTGCAATACATGCTATTTAATCAATGAGGCCAATAGAGCAATAGCCAAAAGCACCAATAAGGAACAACATTTCTTGAACATGCTGAAAGCACAGCCAACTCGAGATTCGGCTGGCAAGTCTCTGATTCAAAGCGACCCAGCCTTCTTCAGGGCAGTTGATTGTGTTACCCAAGGGAATGCATTTGTCGCTGGAGCTTGTATCCACTTAATGATTGTGGGACAGGCCATTCCACATCATATGCCCAACATCACATTTCCGGTCCAGTCTGTCAGCAGCCAGACCCCACGCAAGAAGCTCCACCTAGAGAAAAATGTGTTGCTTCTTTCTACGAAATCGGAATGTTCAATTGTATATCTGCCCAGGTTGCTGAGCACCCTGAGATACCTGCTCGTGGTTACCACACGCCGGCGTTCCTCGCTGTCGCGGTGCGGTCTGTAATTCATCTGAGTTAGCGGTGCATGTAGAATGTGTTTATGGGTTTCCGTGCTGCACCGGTCAGTATGTTAGGTGTCTGAGCTCGCAGAGTCAGTGGCTTTTAACAGCTAGCCCCCATGGTGGAAAATGACTTGTGCGTGTAGAGGGTGCCACGCTACACCTCCCCGCCATCTTGAAGATGCTGCGACTAGAAGCCAGTCCACCTGATTTCCAATTAGGATTACCTATAATTACATAGATTGTCGAATACATGGGATCCAGTGGATTACTAGATCAACAGCAGCGTCGTCTGAAGGTAACTTCTCACAAAGAGACTCCCATTTTGTGGTTGGATGGCCAACATCTCGGTCATGCCTGTAGAGATAAAGGCGACCTTCTTGGGGTCCAGAGAGGAGCTGCACTGAACTAGTCGCTGACGGTGACATGCAGCCAAGATTACTGGTTAATAAAGTAAATTCAAAGGAAAACACAGACCTAAACCCCCCCCCCCCCCTGTAGCAACACTAGGGCTCCTCTGGACAAGGCTAGCAGGGATTGGAGTTACAGGAGTAAACACACAGCTAGGGCTCCTCTGGACCAGGGATTGGAGTTACAGGAGTACACACACAGCTAGGGCTCCTCTGGACCAGGGATTGGAGTTACAAGAGTACGCACACATTCGCAGGAAGGGTAATGAGTTCAGTTCACTTCTTCACTCGTGCAGTGAGGGCCACCTGTTAGTAGTGCAGTGGTGTGCTTTCCTAAAATGCCATTTGCATTTATTTCACTGCAAACGTGAGAGCCAGGTTCCAGTGTTGCAGTGGACCTTGTCTGGTCTGGCGTCAAGGCCACTGGATTCAGTTAAATTGCAGATCTCAGTGTCACACTGATGGCCGTCTATTCAGTCCCAGATGCACTTGTTGGCATTTGCAGTTGGAACAGCACTTTTTGTCCATTGTACACGTCTATCCTAAAAAAAGTGCAGTGCACTCTTTTGTATTTACACACAAGCCTCTATTTAGTGTTTTCAGTGCACACTTGTGAATACTCCAGACTTCGAATGCACGCTTAAAAGCATCAGAAAGAAATGTATAAATGCGCATGTGCACACTTTTGGCAGCCCACTGGGGAACGGTGCAGCACCCCACAGGCCATCCTGTGAACTACTTCCCTGTGCAATGATGTGCTCAGATGACTTACCTGCAGAACAGCTGTTGGGAGACAGATGAATACGTCATCAATAGCTACTGCCCCCCCCCCCAGCCCAATACCATACAGTTGAGAAACGTTACCCACTAAGGCAAACGTGGCCCCCATCTTCCAGCGTAGGGACAACAGGAGATGGACACGATCTAAGCTGAAGATGGCACGAATAACCAAACTAACATTGTGACAATGCATCTGCACGCATTAGACACGGAGCAAATGTGCACTCAACATGAAGAAAGCAAACACGAGCTAATACATGCATATGTACATGAAGAATATTAACATAAGCAACGTATAAACTGAACGCAACATAAATGACGCGCAACTATAGCTCACTAACATAGAAACCTGAAAGTAATGGATGGCCATCTTTTCCAAAATGGAAGCTGCAACACGTTTTTAAGTAAATTAAATGGCTCAAGACTTCATGAGAACTCAAAGTGCTGAAATAACAAAAATTGAGATCCGTGCATAGCTTAGAAAGTAGCTCGCAACCCAAGCCAAGGTTGCCATGAAAAGGAGAGTATAGGATTGTTGCAGTATAAGCATGAGATAACCATTCCTAAGACACAAGCCATATATTATTGGATTAATTTAAAGGACAACCAGCCTTTGTAAGCTAGGTGTGAGCAAACTAGAAACCTAAGAAAACCCCACAATGAATAACTCAAGAGTGTCCACAGTGGTGAAAGGAAACACAACACTTGCACTAATATGAGCTAAAATCCCAATAAATGCAGAGTGAAATAATTCCAAATGCGGTCTTATCACACGTGGCCCATAATTGAAGAACACTGTCCATTCATTAGCAATGAACACTCATGTTATGTTATGTTAAGGCTTCTTGTAAAGTGCACGTTTGCCCAAAGGCATCATGGCGCTGGAGAGATGACTAAATCCCTGACTAACAGCCATCAACCACCCAACCTCGGGATTAGAAGAGATATGTTTTTATGGTCTTCCTCACGCATATTCCCAGAAACAAGGTGCCACACAAGGTTGAATACAAATAAATCACCCTGGCTCATGGCCTAGGAATAGGGATGGTATTTTCTTTCATTGAAGGGAAAGTATTCCACGGACCTCTCTACCCCCTGCTCTTTACTGGCTCATGTCTTGACCTGTCAGTTGCCCAAGGTTGGTCAGTAGAAAGCCAACTAATCAAAACGCCCAAAGTTAGGCCACCCAGTACGTATTATTCCAACCAAGAGTTCTTCGTAGAGATGATGCCTTTTTACTGTTATCAATTTAGAGGTGATCTCAGGAGGAGCCGTCAGATTTTCGTTACCCAATCAGAGGTTTAACCCCTACAGAATGAATGTGTAGTCAATCCCCTGAACCAATCCCTGTCCCCCATACATTTCATTTTGTTAGCTGAGATTACCATATGATGTCAGTTATGACGAATAGAGAGTAGAAAAGCTGTAGCTTTTGTTTTTGCTGAGCAGGCTGAGAGTGTTGAGATGTGTATGCCCGTCTGCTGTCCCTGCTTTATTTGGATGAAAATGAAGCTGGGTTTTGCCTTGCACTTTGTCAATTTCCGTCATTGAGTCCGGTTTGATTTGGCTCCAGAGCCTCTGTGTAATGTGGGGCTTCCCAAGCTGCCTTAACACAGCAGCTATTTATTAATCTGTCTGCTTATGGATGTGGCCACCCCAGTGCCAGGGATGACCTCCAGGATTCAGTGCCAGAGACTATTTCACCCCAGTGCTGTGCCAGCGAAGGATGCCCTCGGGATTAGTGTGTCAGGGCTCTATAGGCAAACATGTGTTGCCATTGATAAATGCTCAAGGTGATATGCTAGGAGAATGCAGGGGAATAAACTAGGAGAATAGAGGGGCATAAAATAGGAGAATGCAGGGGCATAAACCAGGGGAATAGAGGGGCATAAGCTAGGAGAATGCAGGGGAATAAACTAGGAGAATAGAGGGGCATAAGGTAGGAGAATGCAGGGGCATAAACCAGGGGAATAGAGGGGCATAAGCTAGGAGAATGCAGGGGCATCAGCTAGGAGAATGCAGGGGCATTAGCTAGGAGAATGCAGTGGCATTGGCTAGGAGAAGAGAGGGGCATACGCTAGGGGAATGCAGAGGCATAAGCTAGGAGGATGCAGGGGCATAAGCTAGGAGAAGAGAGGGGCACAAGCTAGGGGAATACAGAGGCATAAGATAGGAGAATGCAGGGCCATAAGCTAAGAGAATAGAGGGGCAGAAGCTAGGAGAATGCAGGGGTATAAACTAGGAGAATAGAGGGGCATAATCTAGGAGAATAGAGGGGCAAAAGCTAGGAGAATGCGGGGGTATAAACTAGGAGAATAGAGGGGCATAATCTAGGAGAATAGAGGGGCATAAACTGGGATCATGCAGGGGCATAAGCTAGGAGAAGAGAGGGGCATACGCTAGGGGAATGCAGAGGCATAAGATAGGAGGATGCAGGGGCATAAACTAGGAGAATAGAGGGGCATAATCTAGGAGAAAAGAGGGGCAAAAGCTAGGAGAATGCAGGGGTATAAACTAGGAGAATAGAGGGGCATAATCTAGGAGAATAGAGGGAATAAACTGGGAGAATGCAGGGGCATAAGCTAGGAGAAGAGAGGGGCACAAGCTAGGGGAATGCAGAGGCATAAGCTAGGAGAATGCAGGGCCATAAGCTAAGAGAATAGAGGGGCAGAAGCTAGGAGAATGCAGGGGTATAAACTAGGAGAATAGAGGGGCATAATCTAGGAGAATAGAGGGGCATAAACTGGGATCATGCAGGGGCATAAGCTAGGAGAAGAGAGGGGCACAAGCTAGGGGAATGCAGAGGCATAAACTAGGGGAATGCAGAGGCTGAAGTATATTCCTGGTCCACAATTCCAAATAAATGGCGCTCTCCAAATGCACCATATATTACACAATAGCTTAAGAAACGCTTTTCGAAAAATGTTGCTCTTCACGTGTTGCAACAGAAACACATGACGTTGTGTGAAAATCACATTACACTGGGTCCACCAACACCTTCAGCAGGTATTTTTTGGTAGTACAAGAATTTCATAAAAGTCTCCTATAGCTCCATCATATCTTAATAATGTGCATTTATCAACACAACATGTTTGGGGCACTAACTCCCCTTCATCAAGTGATAAATAAAGGCATCAGGGTTCGCATCATCCTTTCAGTCAGCAAAGTGAACTGCTTACAGTGTTTGGAGTAATTTCCTTAAGTATATTGCGACCAGAAGCCAATTGCCCTGCAGTGCGGCGTTCCGAATGTGTGTGTCCCGGAGGACATTCCATCTGAGAGTGTGCAGAGAAGAATGGCTGTGCTGGCCAACCTATCCATTGGGCTTCCGGGGTGCATGCTCGGTGCACAGGCAGGTCCTCAGGACCGGGCCCTGAACATACACCACGTTTGTTGCTCAGAACCAGTAGCCCACAGTGACAGTGTTCAGGCAGACTCTTCAGGTGTTGTCTCTCCTGTTCCCTGCAAAGCTGGTCCATGTCGCTCTCCGCTCTTGCTTCTCCACTCTTTTTGACTGCGTACTCTCTGTTCTCTCCTCCTCTCCCTTTCTCGCTCTTCCTATCTCCTCCACCCCACCTCTTACTTTATTCTATGCACTTACTCTATCAGAATTGTCCCTGGAGCTAGTATGATAGCAACCTCGTCTGTCTACTCCTTCCCCTCTCCCCTTAGTTGTCCCTCCCACCTCCAGCAATATCGCAAATGTTGTCAGGCCTAGTACGGTAGTCGTCTGTCTGTTTCCATTTCCTTCCCACTCTCCCTCTCCCTTCCTTATCTATGTCTTAACTCTTGCACTATCTTAAATGTCGCCATGCCAAGTATGATAGTTAATTTCATATCCTTACTGTTCAAGGCATGTAAGAATGTCATTGTATTGTCCCTTGCTCCCGCCCTCGCCTTGAAGCGCTTTGAAACACATTGTGTATAGGCGCTATATAAATAAACTATCATATCATATCATGTGCAGCTCATCACAGGTGATGTGAGTAGGAGAGGTGCATAAGGAAGTGTCCATGAGTAAGTCTAGCCTACCCTAGACATTCACCTCCGGAAGGATGTTTAATTCACACAGAAATGGTCACAGGTAACTCTGGCTTACTCCAGAGTTGCTACTATTGAAGCTGGAGTAACACAGGAGTAACACAAAGTTATACATAACTTCCTTGTGATAAGGATGGCCATCTCCAGGTGTAAGCCAGGCGTAAATCAGAGTTAGTAACTTCTTAGTGAATCGAATCGTCCTCTCCAGGAGCAAGTTAGGCCTTTGTAACCCTCTCTTACGGTGTAAATTAGAAGTATGCCAGAGTTATACATAGTAACTTATTAGTGAATCGAGTAGCCCTCTCCAGGTACAAGTTAGGCCTATGTAACCCTCTCTAGGTGTAAGTTAGAAGTATGCCAGAGTTATACATAGTAACTGGTGAATCAAATCGCCCTCTCCAGGTGCAAGTTACACCTATGTAACCTTCTCCAGGTTTAAGTTAAAAGTATGCCAGATATAATCTCCAGGTGCAAGTTAGGCCTATGTAACCCTCTCCAGGTGTAAGTTAGAAGTATGCCAGAGTTATACATAGTAACTTCTTAGTAAATCGAATCACCCTCTCCAGGTACAAGTTAGGTCTATGTAACCCTCTCCAGGTGTAAGTTAGAAGTATGCCAGAGTTATACATAGTAACTTCTTAGTGAACCAAATCGCCCTCTCCAGGTACAAGTTAGGTCTATGTAACCCTCTCCAGGTGTAAGTTAGAAGTATGTCAGAGTTATACATAGTAACTTCTTAGTAAATCGAATCACCCTCTCCAGGTGCAAGTTAGGTATATGTAACCCTCTTAGGTGTAAGTTAGAAGTATGTCAGAGTTATAGATAGTAACTTCTTAGTGAATCGAGTATCCCTCTCCAGGTACAAGTTAGGCCTATGTAACCCTCTCAGGTGTAAAATAGAAGTATGCCAGAGTTATACATAGTAACTTCTTAGTGAATCGAATTACCCTCTCCAGGTGCAAGTTAGGCCTATGTAACCCTCTCAGGTGTAAGTTAGAAGTATGTCAGAGTTATACATAGTAACTTCTTAGTGAATCGAGTAGCCCTCTCCAGGTACAAGTTAGGCCTATGTAACCCTCTCAGGTGTAAGTTAGAAGTATGCCAGAGTTATACATAGTAACTTCTTAGTGAATCGAATTACCCTCTCCAGGTGCAAGTTAGGCCTATGTAACCCTCTCAGGTGTAAGTTCGAAGTATGTCAGAGTTATACATAGTAACTTCTTAGTGAATCGAGTAGCCCTCTCCAGGTACAAGTTAGGCCTATGTAACCCTCTCCAGGTGTAAGTTAGAAGTATGCCAGAGTTATACATAGTAACTTCTTAGTGAATCGAATTACCCTCTCCGGGTGCAAGTTAGGCCTATGTAACCCTCTCAGGTGTAAGTTAGATGTATGTCAGAGTTATACATAGTAACCTCTTAGTGAATAGAGTAGTCCTCTCCTGGTGCAAGTTAGGCCTATGTAACCCCCTCCAGGTGTAAGTTAGAAGTATGCCAGAGTTATACATAGTAACTTCTTAGTGAATCGAATTACCCTCTCCAGGTGCAAGTTAGGCCTATGTAACCCTCTCAGGTGTAAGTTAGAAGTATGCCAGAGTTATACATAGTAACTTCTTTGTGAATCTAATCACCCTCTCCAGGTGCAAGTGAGGCCTATGTAACCGTCTTCAGCTGTAAGCCAGGCGTAAACCATAGTTATTAACTTCTTAGTGAATCGAAACACCCTCTCCATGTGCACGTTAGGCCTATGTAACCCTCTCTTACGGTGTAAGTTAGAAGTATGCCAGAGTTATACATAGTAACTTCTTAGTGAATCGAATCAACCTCTCCAGGTGCAAGTTAGGCCTATGTAGCCCTCTCTTACGGTGTAAGTTAGAAGTATGCCAGGGTTATACACAGTAACTTCTTAGTGAATCGAATCACTCTTTCCAGGTGCAAGTTAGGCCTATGTTACCCCTCTCCAGGTGTAGATTAGAAGTATGCCAGAGTTATACATAGTAACTAGTGAATCGAATCGCCCTCTCCAGGTGCAAGTTACGCCTATGTAACCTTCTCCAGGTGTAATTTAGAAGTATATCAGAGTTATACATAGTAACTAGTGAATCGAATCGCCCTCTCCAGGTGCAAGTTACACCTATGTAACCTTCTCCAGGTGTAATTTAGAAGTATGTCAGAGTTATACATAGACTAGTGAATCGAATCGCCCTCTCCAAGTGCAAGTTACACCAATGTAACCTTTTCCAGGTGTAATTTAGAAGTATGTCAGAGTTATACATAGTAACTAGTGAATCGCATCACCCTCTCCAGGTGCAAGTTAGGCCTATGTAGCCTTCTTCAGGTGTAAGTTAGAGGTATGCCAGAGTTATACATAGTAACGTCTTAGTGAATCGAATCACCCTCTCCAGGTGCAAGTAAGTCCTATGTAACCCTCTTCAGGTGTAAGTTAGAAGTATGCCAGAGTTATACATAGTAACTAGTGAAACAAATCGCCCTCTCCAGGTGCACCTTAGGCCTATGTAACCCTCTTCAGGTGTAAGTTAGAGGTATGCCAGAGTTATACATACTAACGTCTTAGTGAATCGAATCACCCTCTCCAGGTGCAAGTAAGGCCTATGTAGCCCTCTCCAGGTGTAAGTTAGAAGTATGCCAGAGTTATACATAGTAACTTCTTAGTGAATCGAAACACCCTCTCCATGTGCAAGTTAGGTCTATGTAACCCTCTCAGGTGTAAGTTAGAAGTATGTCAGAGTTATACATAGTAACTAGTGAAACAAATCGCCCTCTCCAGGTGCACCTTAGGCCTATGAGCATAAGGCCCTTTGGGTACTGTGCATGCAATGGATGGGGGTGCAAAATAACTCTAACACAAAATAGTCAAACCAACTCAGGAAGATGGCAAAGATGCTGTTTTATTAACAATGATCTAAAACAGGAAGTTACAACAGCACACATCTGCCACTGGTCTTACAACAATGGCCTTATTCTGTGCATGTCACTGGTCGAGAAAAAAGTGATGTAACCATCCCTTAGATCAAAGAGCGGGAAACTGTCAGCGGTAATGGTCAAAGGCAACACAAGCAAAAAAAAGATATTTTATAAAAACGATCGGCTTTCCCTCTAAAGAAGTTGTCTTCCAACTGTGGGACTGGCTTCCCCTAGGGGTCTAAGTGTAGCCCTCTGGGGATCTAAACAAAGAGAAGGATCCCCAGCACGTGAAGCCTTGCTGGGGATCCTTAAAGAGAAAGTAAAGAATTGGAGTAAAGGACTCTTGCGTGTGATCACGCAAGGGTTGCTTTACTCTAATTTTTTAAAGAAAATTCGGTTACAGGAATGAGTAGAGATATGCGGCCAACGGTTTGAACCCTCCATGAATAGGGTTGACCGGCACTCCGCTCTGTGCTCACCACTGCTGCTGGGCCTTCAGTTTATAGCTCCCCTAACAAGCAGGGGAGTGCCTGAACACATCATTGCCGCCCCCCCCGCCCCTCCACGATGCCATCCCGTCACTGCCAGACCCCAGCACTTTTAAGTACCTGCTCTCCCCACAGCAAGGGAGTGCCCAACCTTTTTAGCCCTCCTTGGCTGTGAATATTTATAGGGGCCGCTCCCTGTCAGGTGACCGACATGGACTCCCTGGGCCACACCTGCCAGACGTGGGCCAGGCGGAAAAGAGTTGTGTGGGGCTCTGTACGCTGCCTCTGATTGCTGAGCTGCATCTTGCATGAGCATACCAGCTCATGTAAAGACGCTGGGGCCTCCACACACTATTGTTGCTATTGCCTACTGCGTGTGCTTGCCAGAACCATTTTAAGGGCGCGTGAAGACCAGTCAAGACCAAGAAGAACATCAAGAAAGAACAGCAGCAGGGACTGGGAGGCAGCTCTGGCCAGGTGTCTCTGAAGTGAGATGTTTTTATATATAGTTTTTATACAGTCTGTAGAGACTCTGTACATAATATTAGAGGAATTTTAAATATTTTTAAAGTACTCTATTTTTAGATTTTTTTAAAGGTTTCTTTTTTTATGTTTTATTCAAACCTTTAAAATATGTTCACAATAGTTACATCAAAATTGTATTTCAAATCAATTTTCCATTACCCAAACATTTTTACAACGCGATTTAAAGTTTCTAAATGACAATTGATTTTTCACTAAACCTCTTAATTATATCTTCCAGGAGAAATGTTAGTGCAATTCTTTGTTTTCTTTTTGAGTCCTCAAAACACAAAGCCCAGAACTCATCTATATTCAATGTTTGGTGTTCGGATACTATCTTGCCTAGCTGTTTAGTTCTTTCTTCACGCAGTGTGGTACAAAATAGAATCAGGTGTTTTAAAGATTCCACTTGGATGTTGCATAAACGAGATTTGTTGTCTTTGATTGTGGTCTTATCCCAGTATGCTAGTACTTCTCTTGTTTTAAAAGTGTTCAAGGGGAATTTCAGGAATAAGTCTCTCCGATGTTTATTTGGGAATTTTTCAAAGTACTTCTGGATTTCGTTGAGTTTTTGTGCTTCTGGTGGAACCAAAAGCATTTCTTTTTGTTTACGTCTCAGCTCCCCTGTTTCATACCAATCCTGTTGCCAGAGTTTTTTCTTAGCTTTGTTTGGATTTGAATTGAGCATTTCGGTGTCTAAATCAGGGGTGTTGCTAGGGGGGGGCTAAGGGGGCTATAGCCCCGGATCTTTTGGTTGTAGCCCCGGATAGAATCTCAGGAGCTACAGCCAAAAGACTAGCTAGCCCCCAGTCCCAACAGTACCGACATCAGCTTAGCCCCGGGTCTTTTCCAGACCTAGCAACTCCCCTGGTCTAAATCCTAGTGCTCCGTCACTTGCTTGCAGCGTAACGACCACTGTGCCAACATATTGGTTTGGTTTGGACCACCTAGATGCTGTAAGATCTCAAAATGAGGAGGTGTCGGCTTGATGGTTATCTTACGATAAAGCGTTAGCATATTCCAAGCGACTCTGGAGCTTATAGATGTCAGGTTTAATTATTCATGTCTTATACACACTGTTGGTATCCCCTTTGGTAGCCACAACACCTTCGACCAAAAGATGTTTTCCAGTGTGTTCCAGATTGTGTCAGGGCACCCCAAAGCACAGTCCGCAACGTGCAGCAAGGCTGGCACTGCCTTTTGTTTATAGAACCGTATGGCTGGCAACAATGAGAATTTTCCGTATTTTTTTTGCAAAACTGCTGCCTGTACTGCTAACTGGCGACATTTGGCTTTGATGGTTGTGTCCCAGATCGTGTTTTTCTGCTGGAGCTGATTAACATGCCTAAGTATCTGGGGTTTAAGACAGACTTCACTTGTTCCTTGCCCAAATACCATTTACATTTCTTTTTGGCCAGGGACTTGTGTTTAGATAAATCTTGCAAGGACAAGATTTCTGATTTCTTGATGTTAATACTTAGCCCATTCTTGACTACATATTAATCAATTAGGTTTAGTTTCCGCTGTAACCCTATTGGAGTGGACTCTAGCAGAACCAAATCATCGGCGTAAAGGATCCAACTTATTTCTTTTTCACCAATTTTTGGATTAAATGCAGCAAGATTGTCAAAGTCGTCCCCTATGTCAGATATAAAAAGGTTGAACACAATAGCCGCTAGTGGGCATCCTGGTTCTACTCCAGGGTATGTGTTAATTGGGTTAGACAGAGTGCCGCTTCGATCCAATCTGATTTGTATGGTGATGTTCGTGCGGAGCTCTTTAATTGCGGATAGTAAGCTGCTCGGGCAGTTCCACTTCTGCATTTTCTCCCAAAGTATCTCGCAATTACTGCAGTCAAATGCGTGCGAGAGGTCAATAAATGCGAGATAGATGCATTTTCCAGCCCTTATCGCTTCCATCATCATGATGTTTAGGATGAGTAGGTTAAGGCCACAGCCTACCCCTTTCACAAAGCCAGTTTGTCGGACGTCAAACTGTTGGGTAGTTTAATCCATTCCAACAATTTCTGTTGTAGCATTGTTGCGTAGACCTTTCCTATAACATCCAGGAGTGCAATCGGTCTGTAGTCTTTGGGATTGCACCTATTGGCCTTTTTAAATATGGGCACGATAATTGCCGACTTCCATGAGGCTGGAGATGGTTGTCTTTTGCAATCCTTGCACATATCAGTGCACAAAGTTCGGCCCATTTTTCTGGATGCTCTGTAAGGGTGAAGTTTGTAAGACCGTCAGGCCCAGGTGCTCTGGAAGAGCTGGCTCGATTGATGATGCTTAGGATTTCATTTTCATCGAATTTTAGGTCCCATTTGGCAGCTATAGGTCATTGTGGTTGCTCTTCTTTGCATATAGCTTGCGGTTACCGTGTTGACCTGTAATGCAGATTCGGGGCAGGATTCGTCTTTTATTAACCTCCAAATTTCACGCACGTCTTTGTTATCAAGTCTCTTTAGCATGGACTCAGCGTCTTGCTGTTCTAGCTGAGATCTATGAGCTATCAACCCGTTCTTGTATTTCTGTTTTGCGGCTTGTGCATATGTTTCTTTTAGATATGCAGCTGTTATAGAACAAGTCTACAAAACCCTGCTGGTGTACTGGAAGAACAAGTACCAGCAAAGCAAACAACAAGTGAAAAAGTGCTGCACAAGCATTCCTTTGTCCGTCTTTCCTTAGTTACTTTAGCCCAGTGTCTTTTTCCTTAGGGGTATTTGGGGAAAATCCTACCCTGATCTTGGCTCGTTCCTCCTCCACATCACAGCGGGGCTCAGCAGGGGAATCTTGGACCCAGGCAAGCGGGGATTGGAGACAGGTAAGAGGCGGGTCAAGTCCTCACTGACGTCATATAATAAGCATACTGTGTGCCGCCTATTCCTGTCTCCCTGTAAGGTGCGTGGGAAGCCCAGGAGGGGCGAAGCTTCTGGGAATGGGATTACAGGGGCTGTTTTCTATAGAAAATATAAGCATGTATGGTCTGCGGGCGGAGGGGGCGTGGGGGCCCAGAAAGCATATTTGTACTCAAGCGACAGCTCAGCATAAGCATTTTGGAGAACACTGTTGTAAAGTGAAGTTAGTGGTCAAGGCCCCGTGTAAACACGATGGCGCTGCAGATTTCGGACGACTTAGGGCAGTGCTGTTCGGCAGAAGGCAGCACCAGGGCCCCAGGAGGGCCCCCGCCATTAGGGGGTCTGCGGCGCACACCCTTATCCAGCCAAGCCGCGTATGGGGCCGTTCGTGCACCAATCTGCGTTGTGCATGATGTGGGCCCAGGTGCTTCATCCAGTCCATCTCGGCACCTAGCACTGGTTTCTGCATAGGGAGGGGCGAGAGGGGGCACCATTGCCAATGACTGGTCCTATGCACAGGACGTCTCGTAGGATCACGTGACATGCAATGCACGTGTCCTGTGTCACTCCGCATGCCGAGAGTGGGTTAATGAGGCCGGGGAGCGGGTTCCGCTGCATTCCAGCCCAGTACAGCGCGGCTCCCTCATCGCTGATCATTAACCGGCCTCTCAAACCACAACAGGCCTGGGGACATAGGGCGCGCCTCCGGGAAACCGTGCACGCGCTTTCCGCCCTGGGAGGCAAAAGCACCAGAAGTGGCCAACAGGAAGCCAATGAGAGAGCCCGCCTGGTCTCGGGGATCCCTCTGGGGTCCCCCCAAACCAGTGGGCTAGGTAGGCTCACACTGGCCTTAGCGATTTAGAAACCCATGAGGGGACCCGCCCTGAGATCGGCCGAACCCCTAATGGGGTCATCAGGCGCCCTTCCACCAGTGAGAGGCAGCGGGCCACTGAGCCGTTGATCAGTCACCCATGCCATGTTTAACGGCTGCCCTTTTTTGGTGACCTCTTGGCGCTTTGGGGCCGAGTTGGGTCCGCGGAGCGTGCACGTGCTTTGCTGTTCTTGGTGGGATCTAGGCTGCGGACGGGGTGTGCGTTTAGTGGTTGTGGCAGACCACGCGGCGTGGCCTGGGTCAGGCATGCGGTGAGGGCGAGCCCTCTGTTGGGGGGTCTGAGAGTTACTGCCACAGCCACCCACGTGGGCTTGTGTGGTTACGTTTGTGCTGTTGGGCCCTTGTTTTATGGGGGTCCGGTGGCTGGCGTTGGCGCAGTGTTAAGCAGAGTGGTGAGGGAATACAGAGGTTTTTAGGTTGCTAGGAGACGAGCTCAGTGAAGACAGCCCAGCGTTTCCAGGGGGGCAGACAGACATCTTTAGGGCGGTGCTCGTTACCTGGTCGATGAGTGGATCTGCACCCAGGGGCCAGGAGGGGAAAGAGTGCAGGGTGCTGCCTGTCCCGTTCATCAGTTTCCCGGAGGAGACGCCCTCAGGGGGTGGGTGGGTTACGCTGCCCTGCTAATCCTGTGACCCCACCAGTCAGCCAGGATCTACACGGCGGCTGCTGGGCGCGGGCAGGGGTGTCCAGGGAGGGGGGGGGGAGGGTAGGGTGGGTCGAGTGTGGCCTTGGGGTGGATGCGTGCGGAGGAGGGGGTAGGGGGCTGGATCAATTAGCCCAAACACGTCCGTGAGTTCCAGGAGTGTTCCTCTTTTTATAGGAGTGGTCTGGGTCTGAGCCTTTCACATTGTTCCTGCACAGGGCACTCCCACCTTTGCCACCAGGATGCACATGCCTCAATCCATGAGCCTTAACACACGGCCCCTTGAGTAGATTGTCCCTACCTGGCCCATAGGTCTGGGCACAGTACCCCTGATTACGCCTCTAGTGCACCAGAAGGGATCCAAACAGATTGGAAACAGAAGCAAACTATACACCTCCATTTGCAATTATGGAACAGCAGGCGTATCTCTGCAAGGTCCTGGATCATTGGTTAGTTGCAGCACAGCGAAAATACAATATCACACAATGATAAAAGGCACTGTCCAGCAGTGGCGGCTGCTATGATAGGGCGGAAGGGCGCCGCCCCCCCAGAAAAAAAGAAAAGAGAGAAGCTAAAAGAGATGCAATCAGAGAACTTCTCTGATTGAATCACTTTTAGCCTAGATGCTGCTGCATTTCCTTTGCCAACAGCGCGGGGGCGCTGTGGCAAGGAAACAATAGTCAGTGAAGTCACAGTGTAGTATAGGCCGACCCGGCAGCGGGGCGCGTCCCAATTTAGTATATTTTTTATTATAGTAGAGTGCTTGGAGCTCGTAGCTCCACGCACTCTACGTAGCCCCTTTAATTAGAGGCCTGGCGGGGCGCTTCAGGTGTGGCCCCGCCAGTATTAAAATGTGCGCAAACAGCGCACTTATCAATCCCTCCCCTGCCATGGATACAGTAATGTCATTGGCTGGCAAACAGCCAATGACATTGCTGTATCTATGACTCATGACTGGCGGCGTAGGGTGTGTGCTTGCGCCTGTGCCGCCTTCACACCCGTCTCTTTCTTTCCAAGTCCGACTCGAGTCAACAACAACAGCACACACGAGGAGTGCTGCTGCACCACCAGGCCACCAGCCCAGCAGCGCTGCGGTAAGTACCCCATTGTTATGCGTTCTTTGTTTCTTCTTGGGCCCGGGGACTCGGGAGTGTTGCACTTCCACTCCCCTCCCCGGGCCCAAACTATGTGGTCCACACGCGGCCCAGGCCCAGTCAACACTGAACGACGTGTAGGCCGTGGCCTACACGTCGTTCAGTGTTGCTGCTGAGCTGACTGCCGTCAACTTGGGGCGAGCCTTGGTGGTAGCGGGGCCCGCTACCACCAAGGATCGCCCCAAGTTGGGCATCCACGGCACAGACCAAGGCTAAACAAAGTAGGCCCAGGCGGCCCCCACCTTGGTGGTAGCGGGCCGCCCGCTACCACCAAGGTGGGCGCCGCCTGGGCCTACTTTGTTTAGCCCCGGTCCGTGCCGTGGCCCATGGGCTAAAGCAGAGTTTGGGAGAGTTATTTCAAAATGCTTTATAAGGCCGCGGGAATCCCACCTCATAAAGCATTTCGATTCCCGCCAGCGGCGGTTGAGGGGCACTCTCCCCTGTGAGAGGGAGAGGGGAGCCCAAACTCACCACCACGGCTAGAATGGGCATCTGCTGGTAAGTGGATCCAGTTGACAGGGCTGCGCTTCCTGTTCGGGAGTGACCATTTTCATACCATGCCTGGAAGATGTGCCTCCTGCAGTACACATCAACAGGGGTGGGCGGGGGCTGTATCTTCCTCTCTGTTACAACCCTGTGCCATCCGAAGCTGGGGGTTATTTTAGCCCTAGGCACTAGGGTGATATTCTTTCTTCAATCGTTATAGCTCATATACATAATTGCTTTTCGCTTTACGGCGCAGGAGAGGACTTTGCTATGTAAATTCAATAATGATGCATTTTTTGCTTGGCATATGTTTCGCTTCTTGGGGTGCATAACATGGAGCTGTGCTATTTGCTTTTTATCTGTGGTGACGTGCGTTGTGATATTTGAAATTACCACGGTCTTGGAGATTAGGAGGAAGGGGGACGGAATCGCTTGGGTTGCGTTACACGGGCAGGCTGGTTCATTTTGTGGTGACCCTGCCACATTGTGATTATTGTGAGGCCTCACTTCCCTCCCCAATCCAGCTGGGGATCCCTCTGACACATGCGACGTCGCCACCTGTGTCGCATCGCTGCGCGCCTGTGGTACCTGGTCCTGGAAGGCTCCTTCCCTCTCATTGCGTAGCCCGCACAGGAGCAGGCTCCACCGCAGACAGTCGCTCCCTGTGTCCCCCGGGCGCACCCTGACTCTTGCATACCAGAGAGAGAGACCCGCATTGATTTCCATTGCACTGGTTGTCTCCTCACCAGTACCCCCCACCCCTGCTTCAAGCGTAATGTAATTGGGCGCGTCTCAACTGTTATTTTGTTATTGTACTGTGGGGATAAGAGTTTCGCGCCTGCGTGTGTGGAACAGTCATTAATCCAGTGAAGAGGTCCTCTTTGCAATATCCTATGTTGTGGTTTGCACCGTACTTTTCGTCTGTTTAGCAAGATATTGCTCCAGTTGTGTTTTGGCGAGAGAGTACACAGGAGAAAGTATACGCCTGCATGTGAATCCAAATCTCCCATTGGACCCCCTTTATGTAAACATATACTGGCAGTGTATACCCTTACTAGCCCCGGCTTTTAAATGTACGCCACTGCATGAGAACGTATACCCCCGCACCCCCCCACTACATGTAAACGTGGACCCTGTTTTTGTAAACATACACGGTCAGAACCCCTGCAGGTATATATACACGCTGCATGTAAATATGTGTTGCTTCCTAGAGCCTAGTCCAAAGATGCAAAACACTGACACTTCCATGCCCAAAATGTGTACAATCCACCCACCTGTGCATAATGCGCCAGTGCCAGTTGATGCGAATGATGAGTTTATAATGCCTAAGATTCATGGCCTGTGCTAATAAGGATCTTTGGGAGCACAATACTTGGCGTTAGA
This sequence comes from Ambystoma mexicanum, assembly GCF_040938575.1. Taxonomy (NCBI): domain Eukaryota; kingdom Metazoa; phylum Chordata; class Amphibia; order Caudata; family Ambystomatidae; genus Ambystoma; species Ambystoma mexicanum. The sequence continues at coordinate 25,445,604 of NC_090931.1, forward strand.
CTCTCCCTGCACCTAATTCAGAGAAAACGAATTTGCCTGTACATAACATTGTCAATGCTGATCTGCTAAAGCCTAATATTAATGTACATGCTAATGTTGATCGGCCAAAGCTTGATACTGATGTACGTGCTCTTAAGACTGCTAATGGTGATAGACCGGAGCCTATTATTCATGTGCCTGCTAACAAAACTGTAAATGGCGATCAGCGGCAGGCGCCTGCACATAAGGCTGTTAAAGGTGATCTAGTGAAGCCCACTATTGATGCGCTGGTTCATAAGACTATAAATGGGGATCTGCCTGATGTGTCTACACCTAAAATTGCTAATGTTGATTCGCAGCAGCCAAATGTTGTTCACGCTAATCTGCCTGCACCTACTTCCTTGGTAACAGATTTGCCAAAGCCCAACACTAATCTGCTGAGGACCAACTCTAACAGTTCTGCACCTAGTCTTTATGCATACACCATAGTACCAGCTATTCTCAATACAAGCTGCTGTAAAATACAATATCACACTTGCACACATAAGAATAGTGTATCACCAATAATTTGTAAAACCGAATGTTTTTTTCATATTTCAGTGCGTTTTTTGGACAGTAAATTGCACATTTTGTAGGCCATTTTTCCCAAAATTTCGTGGGGGGAGAAACCCCCCGGACCCCACTTGGGGGAGTGGGCTCGCGCGCTGCGCACGCTCGCTACTAAATTCACCCTGGGAAATTTACGCCCCACCAGCTTTCAAACTCACCAGCCGCCACTGCTGTCCAGTCAAGGTTGTATATACATATCTACTTTATTAATACTACAACAGAAAGTTCTAGCACATTACAAAACACAACTCACCATGTAAAGGGATGCAGTGGACAGAGAGTGTCAAGAAGAAAATGGATGTACTCTGGATACTCAGGAGGATAGCTCAGGGGCAACATGCTCGCATTGGAAGCAAGACGACACTGAGCACTTGGAAGCAAGACAACACTGAGCAGCACAGTTTCGATCCTAGAGTCCATGCTTATAAACCTCTGGGTATTAAGCGCATTATGATTTCAACACAAAGGGAGCAATGGGTCATAAATTGTCACTAGGGGCCTTCGGAGAAGGACCAGAGGGACAGAACCACCATGTTCCTTGTGCTTGTAGAAGTTCTTGGTGCTCGACAGTGTAAAGTCGGTTTCAGGGTGCTTTGCATCTCCTGCAACAGAGTTCAAGATGGGAGACAGCTGTGGGTATCAGGCGGTAGGCAGTTTGGAGAGCGAGGATGGACTGACGACTGCAAGCTGGCCTACACGGTGGCTCGGATACAGAAATAGTTGTCTCAGTGCAGGTGGGCGGGTCTGAAGCTCTGGTCGAGGCATCTCGGACAATGTTTGCGACTGTAACATGACAACAGTCAACCGTGCAGTCGGTTGCAGCTTGAGGGACTCAACTGGTTGGAAAAATTTCCTTTAAGGCAGACCCTGGTTGTTGCTTGTCGATGGATTCCTCCTAACTTCTTCACTGGGCTCTTGTTGTCCTTTAAGGCGGCCGGCCCAAAGCTGAGGAGAGTGTTGCAGGCAACAGTCTTGTCCCAGGTTTGGTTCAGAGACTCTCTGGCACTTCCCACCTAGGAAGCTTGCTTGCAGAGCCTAGCAGGGCATGCTGTGTGCTGGCTGCGTACCGGTTCTGGAGCTGCTGGACTGGTCCTATGAGTTCGGTATCTCCCTCTGTTCCGTGGGACATGTTTAGGGGAGGGATCTTGCTTCCCTCTTGGAAATCCTGGCCTTCCTTCACTGGTGGAGGATGTAAGGCAGATGGTACCTTCATCCAGGATCCAAAAGAGTTCTTCTTGTTACTCCTTGCAAAGTCATCAGATGATCTGCATAAAAGAGGGTGTTGACCCACTTTTAGAACCAGATGGGCCACAGTGATTGGTGTGGGATAAGCCTACCTTAATTAACTAATCCTGGGTCCCCACCAACAATCTCCTGTGTGCCTTAGGTCATAACCAGAGTGCTCTGCAACAGAAAAGGAAAAGGGCTGAACACGTGTAATACTAATTCCCAGCCATCTTCCTGTCTGTTGTGGATCAAAGGGTCTCTCTAGTTAATGGAGCTCTCTGTTCTTCTTGATTAAAGCAGCAGGTCTCCCTTGAAGCTGCGGTGAGAAGAGACTTTCTGTCTCCATCAATCCACATACTCGTACCTTCTGAATGGGGTCCCCCTGTGGGGATGAATAATGCAAAAAAAAATAGTCCCAGACATGACAGGTCACAGCCCTGTGATACTGAGAGGCGGAAGCTTGTTTCAGGTTGACACAGTGCATATCAAAGGTTGTTGGGGTTTTCCTGTCTTTTGTTTAGCCTCTGCAGCCAGGCCCCATGTGGACCTGTTTGAAGTATACTCTATTAGTACATTTATTTATTTATTTATTTATTTGGCATTTGTAGAGCGCGCTGAGCCCGAGGGCATCTGGGTGCTGGTTGCAGTACATATATGAGGTAGAATACAGTAATGACAACGTTAACACAAATGGGAGGAATAGTAAGGGAGCTTGACAGTGTGATCTATGAGTCTTGCGTGAAGAACCAGAAGGAGGGGTCTGATGTAAGGGCCTGAGGAAGGTAATTCCACTGTTTAGCAGCCACAAGTGGGAAGCTGCGACCCCCTGCCTTTGCTCATTTGAATATGGGAGTGGCGAGGAGGTGCGAGGTAGTGGCCTGGGTGGGTCAGTCGGAGTAGGGTTTGGCAAATTTGTTGGAGAGTTTAGGGTTCCCTACTAATAGGAGCTCTGTTTTATTGTCATTTAGACAGAGTTCGTGTTGCGCCAATCCATGCTTGGATGATTTAATATGTCTTGTTGAGGGCATGAGTATCCTTGTTGTAGTTCCCAGAGATACACAGGAGAATTTCCATATCATCCGCATAGTTGGTCTAGGAGACGCCTTATTCTTCCAGGAGGTCGAACAGGGGCTTAGTAAAAATGTAATAACGTGTTGGTGATACAGACGAGCCTTGGGGCAGGCCACGAAGGACTGGGGCTGGCGTGGCAGCTGCTAGATTGGTGAAGACCCTCATTGTGTGATCGGATAGGAAGGATTCGATCCAGGCTATGGCTTTGGCAGAGAATTGGGCTGTGGAAGAGAGTGTTGGCATTGGATTTTGTGGTTCACTAGTTCGAATGCCGCAGAGAGGTCGGACAGGAGTAGGGTGGCTAGGGTCCCATTATCTATGATCTCATCCATTTGGATTTTCAGATCTAAAAGTGCTGACTCAGTGCCATGTCCTGTGCAGAAGCCAGATTGGCGTAGGCCGAAGAGGTTGTTCAACTCGAGGCGTTGCTGTATTTGCAATTGTACTGCTCTGCCTAGGATTTTCAGGAGGAAGGAGTCGGTAGTGATGGGGCGGTAGTTGGTAGGGATGTTAGAGACTAGTGAGGATTTTTTTAGGAGCGGGAGGACTCAGGCATCTTTCAGATTGTTTGTGACAATACCTTGTGTAAAGGAGTTGTTGATGAGCGATGTGATGAAAGGGGCAAGTTCTGCCACACAGTCTTTAATAAAGGGGAGGGCAGATGTCGCCATGGCATCTCAAGGGTTTCAGGCCTTTAATGATTTTGGTGACTTCTTGAAGAGACTGGTCTGAATTCAAATAATGTGTTGGGTATGAGCAAGGTGTCAGTGTCAACCGGTGTATCTTGTAGTAGTTAAGTTTTTCTGGAGACACTTATGTTTTGTAGTTGGATGATTTTGTCCAGGAGTGCCTTTTGGATATTCATGCCCCATGTGATGTCCTTCGGCCAACTTTCTGGGGGAGTGACAGGGGATTTGTGTTCCGGCAAGATGGCGAACAGCTCTTTTGTGCCCGTTTCAGCTTTAGCTATGCACTTGTTGTAGGTAAGACCCTTCGCTTGGACAATGGCCTGGTTGTAGGTTTTTGCTGCTCTGAGGAACTGGTCTTTATTAGCTTTGAGGGTGTGGTTTTCTAAGTGTCCAGAAATTTAGGTGAGCTGTTGGTTTCAGTTTGCGTGTGATCAGTGGAGTGACGTTTTCTATAGCTAGAAGGAGAGTATGATTGTAAAGCTCTACCGTAAGGTTGGGGTCTCAGGCTGAGTTTGGATGGTCTGTGATCGGGTCTAGCATCGGGAGCATATTCTCTGGGGTGACATTGTGTGTGTTTCTTGGCCGCGAGGCGGGGGCCAGTTGCAGTAAGGTTTAGGGTGTAGTGTATTCTTGGATAGAGAAGGTGATGACGTTATGATCAGACCAGGGGTAAGGATGGTTGGAGATGATGTTGGTCCTACTGTTCATATCTGCCTACCAGTCTAGCGTGCAGCCTTTTTTGTGCCTGGGGTGGTTTATGCACTTCGTGAATCCTAATGATTCAATTGTGTTAGTTATGGCGTTAGCATCTGCGGGGTCATTGAGGCCTAGAATGAAGTCACCCAAAATAATAATTCTGGAGGAGGGTTTGGCATTGTTAGCAAGAAGGAGGGCGATGTCCTCATCGAAGGATTGTGCTGGGCCTGGTGGTATGTATATTATGTGCGTGGTTAGTGAGGCAGTATCGGGGAATGAGAGTTTGATCGAGAGCAGTTCTTCTGAATGGAAGGTTTGGCTGGGCTATTCTCTAATGGTCATATGCATTTTGGTGGTAAGGGCCACAAATCCTACTTTGGCAAGAGGTCTGTCTTTTCTGAAAATGGTATAGCCTCGGGGATAGCTAAGGAGAGGGACGGGGACGGCAGATGTGTGCAGCCACATTTCCGTGATGGATAGTAGGTCGAGTTGGTTGGAGGTGATGAGATCTGAGATGTGGAGGGCATGAGCTGGGAGGGACCTAGCGTGGATCAGACCTCCTTGGATGTTGGCTGATGGAGGGCTTTATTGGTTGCGGTAGCAGTTATTAATTCATAAGGCCAGGGGACATTGACTTGTGGGCTAAGGCTAGGGTGTTAGGCTCGGTGGAATGCTCTGGCTCTAGAGGGCTTATGGCATTCGGCTTTGATGCAGGGGGCAGGTGCCATGATAGTGCCGGTACTGGGGTCTAGAGGAAATGCGGGTAATGGCAGCAGGCTCAGGAATGCACGGCTCATGCAACATATGAGCAGTGGGCTCGGGTAAGCAGGGCTCATGCCTGGTATCAATAGTGGGTTCACATAGGCTGGGCTCATGCATGGTATCAAAAGTGGGTTCACATAGGCCGGGGTCATGCATTGTATCAGGAGTGGTATCAGGTAGGCAAGGCTCATAAATGGTATCAGCTGTGGGCTCAGGTAGACAAGGCTCATAAATGGTATCAGAAGTGGGATCAGGTAGGAGGGGCTCATACATGGTATCAGGAGTGGGCTCAGGTAGGCAGGGCTCATACAAGGTATCAGTAGTGGGCTCAGGTAGGCAAGGCTCATAAATGGTATCAGCATTGGGATCAGGTGATAAGGTTCATACATGGTATCAGGAGTGGCCTCAGGTAGGCAGGGCTCATACATGGTATCAACAGTGGGATCAGGTAGACTGAGCTCATACATGTTATCATCAGTGACCTCGGGTATGCAGGGCTCATACATGTTATAATTAGTGGCCTCCGGTAGGCAGGGCTCATACATGGTATCAGCTGTGGGATCAGGTAGGCAGGGCTCATATATGGTATCAGCAGTGGGATCAGGTAGACAAGGCTCATGCCTGGTATCAATAGTGGGTTCACATAGGCTGGGCTCATGCATGGTATCAAAAGTGGGTTCACATAGGCCGGGGTCATGCATTGTATCAGGAGTGGTATCAGGTAGGCAAGGCTCATAAATGGTATCAGCTGTGGGCTCAGGTAGACAAGGCTCATAAATGGTATCAGAAGTGGGATCAGGTAGGAGGGGCTCATACATGGTATCAGGAGTGGGCTCAGGTAGGCAAGGCTCATAAATGGTATCAGCATTGGGATCAGGTGATAAGGTTCATACATGGTATCAGGAGTGGCCTCAGGTAGGCAGGGCTCATACATGGTATCAACAGTGGGATCAGGTAGACTGAGCTCATACATGTTATCATCAGTGACCTCGGGTATGCAGGGCTCATACATGTTATAATTAGTGGCCTCCGGTAGGCAGGGCTCATACATGGTATCAGCTGTGGGATCAGGTAGGCAGGGCTCATATATGGTATCAGCAGTGGGATCAGGTAGGCAGGGCTCATAAATGGTATCAACAGTGGACTCAGGTAGACAGGTCTCATACATGGTATCAGCAGTGGGATCAGGTAGGCAGGGCTCGCACATGGTATCAAAAGTGGGATCAGTTAGGAGGGGCTCATACATGGTATCAGGAGTAGTCTCAGGTAGGCAGGGCTCATACAAGGTATCATCATTGGGCTCAGGTAGGCAGGGCTCATACATGTTATCAGTGGCCTCAGGTAGGCAGGGCTCATACATGTTATCCTCAGTGGCCTCAGGTAGGCAGGGCTTATACATGGTATCAGCTGTGGGCTCAGGTAGACAAGGCTCATAAATGGTATCAGCATTGGGATCAGGTGATAAGGTTCATACATGGTATCAGGAGTGGCCTCAGGTAGGCAGGGCTCATACATGGTATCAACAGTGGGATCAGGTAGGCAAGGCTCATAAATGGTATCAGCAGTGGGATCAGGTAGGCAGGGCTCATACATGTTATCCTCAGTGGCCTCAGGTAGGCAGGGCTTATACATGGTATCAGCTGTGGGCTCAGGTAGACAAGGCTCATAAATGGTATCAGCAGTGGGCTCAGGTAGGCAGGGCTCATACATGGTATCAGCAGTGGGATCAGGTAGGCAAGGCTCATAAATGGTATCAGCAGTGGGCTCAGGTAGGCAAGGCTCATAAATGGTATCAGCAGTGGGCTCAGGTAGGCAGGGCTCATGCATGATATCAGCAGTGGACTCAGGTAGGCAAGACTCATAAATGGTATCAATAGTGGGATCAGGTAGGCAGGGCTCATGCATGGTATCAACAGTGGGATCAGGTAGGCAGGGCTCATATATGGTATCAACAGTGCGCTCAGGTAGGTAAGGTTCATAAATGGTATCAACAGTGGGATCAGGTAGGCAGGGCTCATACATGGTATCAACAGTGCGCTCAGGTAGATAAGGTTCATACATGGTATCAGCAATGGGATCAGGGCTCATACATGGTATCATCAGTGGGCTCAGGTAGGCAGGGCTCATACATGGTATCAACGGTGGGATCAGGTAGATACGGCTCATACATGGCATCAGCAATGGGATCAGGTAGATAAGGTTCATACATGTTATCAACAGTGGGCTCAGGTTGGTAGGGCTTATACATGATATCATCATTGGGCTCAGGCAGGCAGGGCTCATACGTGGTATCATCAGTGGGATCAGGTAGATACGGCTCACATATGGTATCGACAGTGGACTCAGGTAGGCAGGGCTCATACATGGTATCAGCAGTGGGATGAGGTAGGGAAGGCTCATACATGGTATCAGCAGTGGGATCAGGTAGATAAGGTTCATACATGTTATCAACAGTGGGCTCAGGTAGGCAGGGCTCATACATGATATCAAAGGTGGGATCAGGTAGATACAGCTCATACATGGTATCAACTGTGGGATCAGGTAGGCAGGGCTCATGCATGGTATCAGCTGTGGGCTAAGGTAGGCAGGGCTCATGCATGGTATCAACAGTGGGATCAGGTAGGCAGGGCTTATACATGGTATCATCAGTGGGCTCAGGCAGGCAGGGCTCATACATGGTATCATCATTGGGCTCAGGTAGGCCGTGCTCATATATGGTATCATCAGTGGGCTCAGGTAGGCAAGGCTCATAAATGGTATCAGCAGTGGGCTCAGGTAGGCAGGGCTCATACATGTTATCCTCAGTGGCCTCAGGTAGGCAGGGCTTATACATGGTATCAGCTGTGGGCTCAGGTAGACAAGGCTCATAAATGGTATCAGCAGTGGGCTCAGGTAGGCAGGGCTTATACATGGTATCAGCAGTGGGATCAGGTAGGCAAGGCTCATACATGGTATCAGCAGTGGGATCAGGTAGGCAGGGCTCATATATGGTATCAACAGTGCGCTCAGGTAGGTAAGGTTCATAAATGGTATCAACAGTGGGATCAGGTAGGCAGGGCTCATACATGGTATCAACAGTGCGCTCAGGTAGATAAGGTTCATACATGGTATCAGCAATGGGATCAGGGCTCATACATGGTATCATCAGTGGGCTCAGGTAGGCAGGGCTCATACATGGTATCAACGGTGGGATCAGGTAGATATGGCTCATACATGGCATCAGCAATGGGATCAGGTAGATAAGGTTCATACATGTTATCAACAGTGGGCTCAGGTTGGTAGGGCTTATACATGATATCATCATTGGGCTCAGGCAGGCAGGGCTCATACGTGGTATCATCAGTGGGATCAGGTAGATACGGCTCACATATGGTATCGACAGTGGACTCAGGTAGGCAGGGCTCATACATGGTATCAGCAGTGGGATGAGGTAGGGAAGGCTCATACATGGTATCAGCAGTGGGATCAGGTAGATAAGGTTCATACATGTTATCAACAGTGGGCTCAGGTAGGCAGGGCTCATACATGATATCAAAGGTGGGATCAGGTAGATACAGCTCATACATGGTATCAACTGTGGGATCAGGTAGGCAGGGCTCATGCATGGTATCAGCTGTGGGCTAAGGTAGGCAGGGCTCATGCATGGTATCAACAGTTGGATCAGGTAGGCAGGGCTTATACATGGTATCATCAGTGGGCTCAGGCAGGCAGGGCTCATACATGGTATCATCATTGGGCTCAGGTAGGCAAGGCTCATATATGGTATCATCAGTGGGCTCAGGTAGGCAGGGCTCATACATGGTATCATCATTGGGCTCAGGTAGGCAGGGCTCATACATGGTATCAGCAGTGGGATCAGGTAGGCAAGGCTCATAAATGGTATCAGCTGTGGGCTCAGGTAGGGAAGGCTCATACATGGTATCAGCCGTGGGGTCAGGTAGGCAGGGCTCATACATGGTTTCAGCTGTGGGATCAAGTAGGCAAGGCTCATAAATGGTATCAGCAGTGGGCTCAGGCAGGCAGGGCTCATACATGGTATCAACAGTGGGATTAAGTAGGCAGGGCTCATACATGGTATCAATAGTGGGATAAGGTAGATACGGCTCATATATGGTATCAACAGTGGGCTCATGTAAGCAGGGCTTATACGTGGTATCATCAATGGGCTCTGGTAGGCCGGGCTCACATGTGGTGTCAGCAGTGGGCTCAGGTAGGCAGGGCTCATACATGGTATCAGCAGTGGGATCAGGTAGGGAAGGCTCATACATGGTATTAGCTGTGGGATCAAGTAGGCAGGGCTCATAAATGGTATCAGCAGTGGGCTCAGGCAGGCAGTGCTCATACATGGTATCAGCAGTGGGATCAGGTAGGGAAGGCTCATACATGGTATCAGCAGTGGGATCAGGTAGATAAGGTTCATACATGTTATCAACAGTGGGATCAGGTAGGCAGGGCTCATACATGGTATCAACGGTGGGATCAGGTAGATACGGCTCATACATGGTATCATCAGTGGGATCAGGTAGGCAGGGCTCATACATGGTATCAGCAGTGGGATCAGGTAGGCAGGGCTCATACATGGTATCATCAGTGGCCTCAGGTAGGCAGGGCTTATACATGGTATCAGCTGTGGGCTCAGGTAGGCATGGTTCATACATGGTATTAACAGTGGGATCAGGTAGGCGGGGCTCATACATAGTATCATCAGTGGGCTCAGGTAGGCATGGTTCATACATGGTATTAACAGTGTGCTCAGGTAGGCAGGGCTCATACATGGTATCAGCTGTGGGATCAGGTAGGCAGGGCTTATACATGGTATTAGTGGGATCAAGTAGATAAGGTTCCTACATGGTATCAGCTGTGGGATCAGGTAAGCAAGGCTCATACATGGTATCAGGAGTGGGCTCAGGTAGGCAAGGCTCATACATGGAATCAGCAGTGGGATCAGGTAGACAAGGTTCATACATGATATCAGCAGTGGACTCAGGTAGGCAAGGCTCATACATGGTATCAGCAGTGGGATCAGGTAGACAAGGTTCATACATGGTATCAGCAGTGGGATCAGGTAGGGAAGGCTCATACATGGTATTAGCTGTGGGATCAAGTAGGCAGGGCTCATAAATGGTATCAGCAGTGGGATCACGTAGGCTGAGCTCATACATCTTATCATCAGTGGCCTCAGGTAGGCAGGGCTCATACACTCATACATTGTATCATCAGTGGGATCAGGTAGGCAGGGCTCATACATGGTTTCAGCTGTGGGATAAAGTAGGCAAGGCTCATAAATGGTATCAATAGTGGGATCAGGTAGATACGGCTAATATATGGTATCAACAGTGGGCTCATGTAAGCAGGGCTTATACGTGGTATCAGCAATGGGCTCTGGTAGGCCGGGCTCACATGTGGTGTCAGCAGTGGGCTCAGGTAGGCAGGGCTCATACATGGTATCAGCAGTGGGATCAGATAGGGAAGGCTCATACATGGTATCAGCAGTGGGATCAGGTAGATAAGGTTCATACATGTTATCAACAGTGGGCTCAGGTAGGCAGGGCTCATACATGGTATAAACGGTGGGATCAGGTAGATACGGCTCATACATGGTATCATCAGTGGGATCAGGTAGGCAGGGCTCATACATGGTATCAGCAGTGGGATCAGGTAGGCAGGGCTCATACATGGTATCATCAGTGGCTTCAGGTATGCAGGGCTTATACATGGTATCAGCTGTGGGCTCAGGTAGGCATGGTTCATACATGGTATTAACAGTGGGATCAGGTTGGCAGGGCTCATACATAGTATCATCAGTGGGCTCAGGTAGGCATGGTTCATACATGGTATTAACAGTGTGCTCAGGTAGGCAGGGCTCATACATGGTATCAGCTGTGGGATCAGGTAGGCAGGGCTTATACATGGTATTAGTGGGATCAAGTAGATAAGGTTCCTACATGGTATCAGCTGTGGGATCAGGTAAGCAAGGCTTATACATGGTATCAGGAGTGGGCTCAGGTAGGCAAGGCTCATACATGGTATCAGCAGTGGGATCAGGTAGACAAGGTTCATACATGATATCAGCTGTGGGATCAGGTAGGCAGGGATCATACATGGTATCAGCAGTGGGATCAGGTAGGGAAGGCTCATACATGGTATTAGCTGTGGGATCAAGTAGGCAGGGCTCATACATGGTATCAGCAGTGGACTCAGGTAGGCAAGGCTCATAAATGGTATCAGCAGTGGGATCACGTAGGCTGAGCTCATACATCTTATCATCAGTGGCTTCAGGTAGGCAGGGCTCATACACTCATACATTGTATCATCAGTGGGATCAGGTAGGCAGGGCTCATACATGGTTTCAGCTGTGGGATCAAGTAGGCAAGGCTCATAAATGGTATCAGCAGTGGGCTCAGGCAGGCAGGGCTCATACATGGCATCAACAGTGGGCTCAGGTAGGCAGGGCTCATACATGGTATCAGCAGTGGGATCAGGTAGGGAAGGCTCATACATGGTATCAGCAGTGGGATCAGTTAGATAAGGTTCATACATGTTATCAACAGTGGGCTCAGGTAGGCAGGGCTCATACATGGTATCAACAGTGGGATGAGGTAGATACGGCTCATACATGGTATCATCAGTGGGATCAGGTAGGCAGGGCTCATACATGGTATCAGCAGTGGGATCAGGTAGGCAGGGCTCATACATGGTATCATCAGTGGCCTCAGGTATGCAGGGCTCATACATGGTATCAACGGTGGGATCAGGTAGATACGGCTCATACATGGTATCATCAGTGGGATCAGGTAGGCATGGTTCATACATGGTATTAACAGTGGGATCAGGTAGGCAGGGCTCATACATAGTAACATCAGTGGGCTCAGGTAGGCATGGTTCATACATGGTATTAACAGTGTGCTCAGGTAGGCAGGGCTCATACATGGTATCAGCTGTGGGATCAGGTAGGCAGGGCTTATACATGGTATTAGTGGGATCAAGTAGATAAGGTTCCTACATGGTATCAGCTGTGGGATCAGGTAAGCAAGGCTCATACATGGTATCAGGAGTGGGCTCAGGTAGGCAAGGCTCATACATGGTATCAGCAGTGGGATCAGGTAGACAAGGTTCATACATGATATCAGCTGTGGGATCAGGAAGGCAGGGCTCATACATGGTATCAGCAGTGGGATCAGGAAGGCAGGGCTCATACATGGTATTAGCTGTGGGATCAAGTAGGCAGGGCTCATACATGGTATCAGCAGTGGACTCAGGTAGGCAAGGCTCATAAATGGTATCAGCAGTGGGATCACGTAGGCTGAGCTCACACATCTTATCATCAGTGGCCTCAGGTAGGCAGGGCTCATTCACTCATACATTGTATCATCAGTGGGATCAGGTAGGCAGGGCTCATACATGGTTTCAGCTGTGGGATCAAGTAGGCAAGGCTCATAAATGGTATCAGCAGTGGGCTCAGGCAGGCAGGGCTCATACATGGCATCAACAGTGGGATCAAGTAGGCAGGGCTCATACATGGTATCAATAGTGGGATCAGGTAGATACGGCTAATATATGGTATCAACAGTGGGCTCATGTAAGCAGGGCTTATACGTGGTATCAGCAATGGGCTCTGGTAGGCCGGGCTCACATGTGGTGTCAGCAGTGGGCTCAGGTAGGCAGGGCTCATACATGGTATCAGCAGTGGGATCAGGTAGGGAAGGCTCATACATGGTATCAGCAGTGGGATCAGGTAGATAAGGTTCATACATGTTATCAACAGTGGGCTCAGGTAGGCAGGGCTCATACATGGTATCAACGGTGGGATCAGGTAGATACGGCTCATACATGGTATCATCAGTGGGAGCAGGTAGGCAGGGCTCATACATGGTATCAGCAGTGGGATCAGGTAGGCAGGGCTCATACATGGTATCATCAGTGGCCTCAGGTAGGCAGGGCTTATACATGGTATCAGCTGTGGGCTCAGGTAGGCATGGTTCATACATGGTTTTAACAGTGGGATCAGGTAGGCAGGGCTCATTCATAGTATCATCAGTGGGCTCAGGTAGGCATGGTTCATACATGGTATTAACAGTGTGCTCAGGTAGGCAGGGCTCATACATGGTATCAGCTGTGGGATCAGGTAGGCAGGGCTTATACATGGTATTAGTGGGATCAAGTAGATAAGGTTCCTACATGGTATCAGCTGTGGGATCAGGTAAGCAAGGCTCATACATGGTATCAGGAGTGGGCTCAGGTAGGCAAGGCTCATACATGGTATCAGTATCAGCAGTGGGATCAGGTAGACAAGGTTCATTCATGATATCAGCTGTGGGATCAGGTAGGCAGGGCTCATACATGGTATCAGCAGTGGGATCAGGTAGGGAAGGCTCATACATGGTATTAGCTGTGGGATCAAGTACGCAGGGCTCGTACATGGTATCAGCAGTGGACTAAGGTAGGCAAGGCTCATAAATGGTATCAGCAGTGGGATCACGTAGGCTGAGCTCATACATCTTATCATCAGTGGCCTCAGGTAGGCAGGGCTCATACACTCATACATTGTATCATCAGTGGGATCAGGTAGGCAGGGCTCATACATGGTTTCAGCTGTGGGATCAAGTAGGCAAGGCTCATAAATGGTATCAGCAGTTGGCTCAGGCAGGCAGGGCTCATACATGGCATCAACAGTGGGATCAGGTAGGCAGGGCTTATACGTGGTATCAGCAATGGGCTCTGGTAGGCCGGGCTCACATGTGGTGTCAGCAGTGGGCTCAGGTAGGCAGGGCCCATACATGGTATCAGCAATGGGATCAGGTAGGGAAGGCTCATACATGGTATCAGCTGTGGGATCAGGTAGATAAGGTTCATACATGTTATCAACAGTGGGCTCAGGTAGGCAGGGCTCATACATGGTATCAACAGTGGGATCAGGTAGATACGGCTCATACATGGTATCATCAGTGGGAGCAGGTAGGCAGGGCTCATACATGGTATCAGCAGTGGGATCAGGTAGGCAGGGCTTATACATGGTATCATCAGTGGCCTCAGGAAGGCAGGGCTTATACATGGTATCAGCTGTGGGCTCAGGTAGGCATGGTTCATACATGGTATTAACAGTGGAATCAGGTAGGCAGGGCTCATACATAGTATCATCAGTGGGCTCAGGTAGGCATGGTTCATACATGGTATTAACAGTGTGCTCAGGTAGGCAGGGCTCATACATGGTATCAGCTGTGGGATCAGGTAGGCAGGGCTTATACATGGTATTAGTGGGATCAAGTAGATAAGGTTCCTACCTGGTATCAGCTGTGGGATCAGGTAAGCAAGGCTCATACATGGTATCAGGAGTGGGCTCAGGTAGGCAAGGCTCATACAAGGTATCAGCAGTGGGATCAGGTAGACAAGGTTCATACATGATATCAGCTGTGGGATCAGGTAGGCAGGGCTCATACATGTTATTGACAGTGTGATCAGGTAGGCAAGGCTCATACATTGTATCAACAGTGTGATCTGGTAGGCAGGGCTTATACATGGTATCATCAGTGGGATCAGGTAGGCAGGGCTCATACATGGTTTCAGCTGTGGGATCAAGTAGGCAAGGCTCATAAATGGTATCAGCAGTGGGCTCAGGCAGGCAGGGCTCATACATGGCATCAACAGTGGGCTCAGGTAGGCAGGGCTCATACATGGTATCAGCAGTGGGATCAGGTAGGGAAGGCTCATACATGGTATCAGCAGTGGGATCAGTTAGATAAGGTTCATACATGTTATCAACAGTGGGCTCAGGTAGGCAGGGCTCATACATGGTATCAACAGTGGGATCAGGTAGATACGGCTCATACATGGTATCATCAGTGGGATCAGGTAGGCAGGGCTCATACATGGTATCAGCAGTGGGATCAGGTAGGCAGGGCTCATACATGGTATCATCAGTGGCCTCAGGTAGGCAGGGCTCATACATGGTATCAACGGTGGGATCAGGTAGATACGGCTCATACATGGTATCATCAGTGGGATCAGGTAGGCATGGTTCATACATGGTATCAACAGTGGGATCAGGTAGACTGAGCTCATACATGTTATCATCAGTGACCTCGGGTATGCAGGGCTCATACATGTTATAATTAGTGGCCTCCGGTAGGCAGGGCTCATACATGGTATCAGCTGTGGGATCAGGTAGGCAGGGCTCATATATGGTATCAGCAGTGGGATCAGGTAGGCAGGGCTCATAAATGGTATCAACAGTGGACTCAGGTAGACAGGTCTCATACATGGTATCAGCAGTGGGATCAGGTAGGCAGGGCTCGCACATGGTATCAAAAGTGGGATCAGTTAGGAGGGGCTCATACATGGTATCAGGAGTAGTCTCAGGTAGGCAGGGCTCATACAAGGTATCATCATTGGGCTCAGGTAGGCAGGGCTCATACATGTTATCAGTGGCCTCAGGTAGGCAGGGCTCATACATGTTATCCTCAGTGGCCTCAGGTAGGCAGGGCTTATACATGGTATCAGCTGTGGGCTCAGGTAGACAAGGCTCATAAATGGTATCAGCAGTGGGCTCAGGTAGGCAAGGCTCATAAATGGTATCAGCAGTGGGCTCAGGTAGGCAGGGCTCATACATGTTATCCTCAGTGGCCTCAGGTAGGCAGGGCTTATACATGGTATCAGCTGTGGGCTCAGGTAGACAAGGCTCATAAATGGTATCAGCAGTGGGCTCAGGTAGGCAGGGCTTATACATGGTATCAGCAGTGGGATCAGGTAGGCAAGGCTCATACATGGTATCAGCAGTGGGATCAGGTAGGCAAGGCTCATAAATGGTATCAGCAGTGGGCTCAGGTAGGCAAGGCTCATAAATGGTATCAACAGTGGGATCAGGTAGGCAGGGCTCATGCATGGTATCAACAGTGGGATCAGGTAGGCAGGGCTCATATATGGTATCAACAGTGCGCTCAGGTAGGTAAGGTTCATAAATGGTATCAACAGTGGGATCAGGTAGGCAGGGCTCATACATGGTATCAACAGTGCGCTCAGGTAGATAAGGTTCATACATGGTATCAGCAATGGGATCAGGGCTCATACATGGTATCATCAGTGGGCTCAGGTAGGCAGGGCTCATACATGGTATCAACGGTGGGATCAGGTAGATACGGCTCATACATGGCATCAGCAATGGGATCAGGTAGATAAGGTTCATACATGTTATCAACAGTGGGCTCAGGTTGGTAGGGCTTATACATGATATCATCATTGGGCTCAGGCAGGCAGGGCTCATACGTGGTATCATCAGTGGGATCAGGTAGATATGGCTCACATATGGTATCGACAGTGGACTCAGGTAGGCAGGGCTCATACATGGTATCAGCAGTGGGATGAGGTAGGGAAGGCTCATACATGGTATCAGCAGTGGGATCAGGTAGATAAGGTTCATACATGTTATCAACAGTGGGCTCAGGTAGGCAGGGCTCATACATGATATCAAAGGTGGGATCAGGTAGATACAGCTCATACATGGTATCAACTGTGGGATCAGGTAGGCAGGGCTCATGCATGGTATCAGCTGTGGGCTAAGGTAGGCAGGGCTCATGCATGGTATCAACAGTTGGATCAGGTAGGCAGGGCTTATACATGGTATCATCAGTGGGCTCAGGCAGGCAGGGCTCATACATGGTATCATCATTGGGCTCAGGTAGGCCGTGCTCATATATGGTATCATCAGTGGGCTCAGGTAGGCAGGGCTCATACATGGTATCATCATTGGGCTCAGGTAGGCAGGGCTCATACATGGTATCAGCAGTGGGATCAGGTAGGCAAGGCTCATAAATGGTATCAGCTGTGGGCTCAGGTAGGGAAGGCTCATACATGGTATCAGCCGTGGGGTCAGGTAGGCAGGGCTCATACATGGTTTCAGCTGTGGGATCAAGTAGGCAAGGCTCATAAATGGTATCAGCAGTGGGCTCAGGCAGGCAGGGCTCATACATGGTATCAACAGTGGGATTAAGTAGGCAGGGCTCATACATGGTATCAATAGTGGGATAAGGTAGATACGGCTCATATATGGTATCAACAGTGGGCTCATGTAAGCAGGGCTTATACGTGGTATCATCAATGGGCTCTGGTAGGCCGGGCTCACATGTGGTGTCAGCAGTGGGCTCAGGTAGGCAGGGCTCATACATGGTATCAGCAGTGGGATCAGGTAGGGAAGGCTCATACATGGTATCAGCAGTGGGATCAGGTAGATAAGGTTCATACATGTTATCAACAGTGGGATCAGGTAGGCAGGGCTCATACATGGTATCAACGGTGGGATCAGGTAGATACGGCTCATACATGGTATCATCAGTGGGATCAGGTAGGCAGGGCTCATACATGGTATCAGCAGTGGGATCAGGTTGGCAGGGCTCATACATGGTATCATCAGTGGCCTCAGGTAGGCAGGGCTTATACATGGTATCAGCTGTGGGCTCAGGTAGGCATGGTTCATACATGGTATTAACAGTGGGATCAGGTAGGCGGGGCTCATACATAGTATCATCAGTGGGCTCAGGTAGGCATGGTTCATACATGGTATTAACAGTGTGCTCAGGTAGGCAGGGCTCATACATGGTATCAGCTGTGGGATCAGGTAGGCAGGGCTTATACATGGTATTAGTGGGATCAAGTAGATAAGGTTCCTACATGGTATCAGCTGTGGGATCAGGTAAGCAAGGCTCATACATGGTATCAGGAGTGGGCTCAGGTAGGCAAGGCTCATACATGGAATCAGCAGTGGGATCAGGTAGACAAGGTTCATACATGATATCAGCAGTGGACTCAGGTAGGCAAGGCTCATACATGGTATCAGCAGTGGGATCAGGTAGACAAGGTTCATACATGGTATCAGCAGTGGGATCAGGTAGGGAAGGCTCATACATGGTATTAGCTGTGGGATCAAGTAGGCAGGGCTCATAAATGGTATCAGCAGTGGGATCACGTAGGCTGAGCTCATACATCTTATCATCAGTGGCCTCAGGTAGGCAGGGCTCATACACTCATACATTGTATCATCAGTGGGATCAGGTAGGCAGGGCTCATACATGGTTTCAGCTGTGGGATCAAGTAGGCAAGGCTCATAAATGGTATCAGCAGTGGGCTCAGGCAGGGCTCATACATGGCATCAACAGTGGGCTCAGGTAGGCAGGGCTCATACATGGTATCAGCAGTGGGATCAGGTAGGGAAGGCGCATACATGGTATCAGCAGTGGGATCAGTTAGATAAGGTTCATACATGTTATCAACAGTGGGCTCAGGTAGGCAGGGCTCATACATGGTATCAACAGTGGGATCAGGTAGATACGGCTCATACATGGTATCATCAGTGGGATCAGGTAGGCAGGGCTCATACATGGTATCAGCAGTGGGATCAGGTAGGCAGGGCTCATACATGGTATCAGCAGCGGGATCAGGTAGGCAGGGCTCATACATGGTATCAACGGTGGGATCAGGTAGATACGGCTCATACATGGTATCATCAGTGGGATCAGGTAGGCATGGTTCATACATGGTATTAACAGTGGGATCAGGTAGGCAGGGCTCATACATAGTAACATCAGTGGGCTCAGGTAGGCATGGTTCATACATGGTATTAACAGTGTGCTCAGGTAGGCAGGGCTCATACATGGTATCAGCTGTGGGATCAGGTAGGCAGGGCTTATACATGGTATTAGTGGGATCAAGTAGATAAGGTTCCTACATGGTATCAGCTGTGGGATCAGGTAAGCAAGGCTCATACATGGTATCAGGAGTGGGCTCAGTTAGGCAAGGCTCATACATGGTATCAGCAGTGGGATCAGGTAGACAAGGTTCATACATGATATCAGCTGTGGGATCAGGAAGGCAGGGCTCATACATGGTATCAGCAGTGGGATCAGGAAGGCAGGGCTCATACATGGTATTAGCTGTGGGATCAAGTAGGCAGGGCTCATACATGGTATCAGCAGTGGACTCAGGTAGGCAAGGCTCATAAATGGTATCAGCAGTGGGATCACGTAGGCTGAGCTCACACATCTTATCATCAGTGGCCTCAGGTAGGCAGGGCTCATACACTCATACATTGTATCATCAGTGGGATCAGGTAGGCAGGGCTCATACATGGTTTCAGCTGTGGGATCAAGTAGGCAAGGCTCATAAATGGTATCAGCAGTGGGCTCAGGCAGGCAGGGCTCATACATGGCATCAACAGTGGGATCAAGTAGGCAGGGCTCATACATGGTATCAATAGTGGGATCAGGTAGATACGGCTAATATATGGTATCAACAGTGGGCTCATGTAAGCAGGGCTTATACGTGGTATCAGCAATGGGCTCTGGTAGGCCGGGCTCACATGTGGTGTCAGCAGTGGGCTCAGGTAGGCAGGGCTCATACATGGTATCAGCAGTGGGATCAGGTAGGGAAGGCTCATACATGGTATCAGCAGTGGGATCAGGTAGATAAGGTTCATACATGTTATCAACAGTGGGCTCAGGTAGGCAGGGCTCATACATGGTATCAACGGTGGGATCAGGTAGATACGGCTCATACATGGTATCATCAGTGGGAGCAGGTAGGCAGGGCTCATACATGGTATCAGCAGTGGGATCAGGTAGGCAGGGCTCATACATGGTATCATCAGTGGCCTCAGGTAGGCAGGGCTTATACATGGTATCAGCTGTGGGCTCAGGTAGGCAAGGCTCATAAATGGTATCAGCAGTTGGCTCAGGCAGGCAGGGCTCATACATGGCATCAACAGTGGGATCAGGTAGGCAGGGCTTATACGTGGTATCAGCAATGGGCTCTGGTAGGCCGGGCTCACATGTGGTGTCAGCAGTGGGCTCAGGTAGGCAGGGCCCATACATGGTATCAGCAATGGGATCAGGTAGGGAAGGCTCATACATGGTATCAGCTGTGGGATCAGGTAGATAAGGTTCATGCATGTTATCAACAGTGGGCTCAGGTAGGCAGGGCTCATACATGGTATCAACAGTGGGATCAGGTAGATACGGCTCATACATGGTATCATCAGTGGGATCAGGTAGGCAGGGCTCATACATGGTATCATCAGTGGCCTCAGGAAGGCAGGGCTTATACATGGTATCAGCTGTGGGCTCAGGTAGGCATGGTTCATACATGGTATTAACAGTGGGATCAGGTAGGCAGGGCTCATACATAGTATCATCAGTGGGCTCAGGTAGGCATGGTTCATACATGGTATTAACAGTGTGCTCAGGTAGGCAGGGCTCATACATGGTATCAGCTGTGGGATCAGGTAGGCAGGGCTTATACATGGTATTAGTGGGATCAAGTAGATAAGGTTCCTACCTGGTATCAGCTGTGGGATTAGGTAAGCAAGGCTCATACATGGTATCAGGAGTGGGCTCAGGTAGGCAAGGCTCATACAAGGTATCAGCAGTGGGATCAGGTAGACAAGGTTCATACATGATATCAGCTGTGGGATCAGGTAGGCAGGGCTCATACATGTTATTGACAGTGTGATCAGGTAGGCAAGGCTCATACATTGTATCAACAGTGTGATCTGGTAGGCAGGGCTTATACATGGTATCATCAGTGGTATCAGGTAGGCAGGGCTCATACATGGTATCATCAGTGGGATCAGGTAGGCAGGGCTCATACATGGTTTCAGCTGTGGGATCAAGTAGGCAAGGCTCATAAATGGTATCAGCAGTGGGCTCAGGCAGGCAGGGCTCATACATGGCATCAACAGTGGGCTCAGGTAGGCAGGGCTCATACATGGTATCAGCAGTGGGATCAGGTAGGGAAGGCTCATACATGGTATCAGCAGTGGGATCAGTTAGATAAGGTTCATACATGTTATCAACAGTGGGCTCAGGTAGGCAGGGCTCATACATGGTATCAACAGTGGGATCAGGTAGATACGGCTCATACATGGTATCATCAGTGGGATCAGGTAGGCAGGGCTCATACATGGTATCAGCAGTGGGATCAGGTAGGCAGGGCTCATACATGGTATCAACGGTGGGATCAGGTAGATACGGCTCATACATGGTATCATCAGTGGGATCAGGTAGGCATGGTTCATACATGGTATTAACAGTGGGATCAGGTAGGCAGGGCTCATACATAGTATCATCAGTGGGCTCAGGTAGGCATGGTTCATACATGGTATTAACAGTGTGCTCAGGTAGGCAGGGCTCATACATGGTATCAGCTGTGGGATCAGGTAGGCAGGGCTTATACATGGTATTAGTGGGATCAAGTAGATAAGGTTCCTACATGGTATCAGCTGTGGGATCAGGTAAGCAAGGCTCATACATGGTATCAGGAGTGGGCTCAGGTAGGCAAGGCTCATACATGGTATCAGCAGTGGGATCAGGTAGACAAGGTTCATACATGATATCAGCTGTGGGATCAGGAAGGCAGGGCTCATACATGGTATCAGCAGTGGGATCAGGAAGGCAGGGCTCATACATGGTATTAGCTGTGGGATCAAGTAGGCAGGGCTCATACATGGTATCAGCAGTGGACTCAGGTAGGCAAGGCTCATAAATGGTATCAGCAGTGGGATCACGTAGGCTGAGCTCATACATCTTATCATCAGTGGCCTCAGGTAGGCAGGGCTCATACACTCATACATTGTATCATCAGTGGGATCAGGTAGGCAGGGCTCATACATGGTTTCAGCTGTGGGATTAAGTAGGCAAGGCTCATAAATGGTATCAGCAGTGGGCTCAGGCAGGCAGGGCTCATACATGGCATCAACAGTGGGATCAAGTAGGCAGGGCTCATACATGGTATCAATAGTGGGATCAGGTAGATACGGCTAATATATGGTATCAACAGTGGGCTCATGTAAGCAGGGCTTATACGTGGTATCAGCAATGGGCTCTGGTAGGCCGGGCTCACATGTGGTGTCAGCAGTGGGCTCAGGTAGGCAGGGCTCATACATGGTATCAGCAGTGGGATCAGGTAGGGAAGGCTCATACATGGTATCAGCAGTGGGATCAGGTAGATAAGGTTCATACATGTTATCAACAGTGGGCTCAGGTAGGCAGGGCTCATACATGGTATCAACGGTGGGATCAGGTAGATACGGCTCATACATGGTATCATCAGTGGGAGCAGGTAGGCAGGGCTCATACATGGTATCAGAAGTGGGATCAGGTAGACAGGGCTCATACATGGTATCATCAGTGGCCTCAGGTAGGCAGGGCTTATACATGGTATCAGCTGTGGGCTCAGGTAGGCATGGTTCATACATGGTTTTAACAGTGGGATCAGGTAGGCAGGGCTCATTCATAGTATCATCAGTGGGCTCAGGTAGGCATGGTTCATACATGGTATTAACAGTGTGCTCAGGTAGGCAGGGCTCATACATGGTATCAGCTGTGGGATCAGGTAGGCAGGGCTTATACATGGTATTAGTGGGATCGAGTAGATAAGGTTCCTACATGGTATCAGCTGTGGGATCAGGTAAGCAAGGCTCATACATGGTATCAGGAGTGGGCTCAGGTAGGCAAGGCTCATACATGGTATCAGTATCAGCAGTGGGATCAGGTAGACAAGGTTCATTCATGATATCAGCTGTGGGATCAGGTAGGCAGGGCTCATACATGGTATCAGCAGTGGGATCAGGTAGGGAAGGCTCATACATGGTATTAGCTGTGGGATCAAGTACGCAGGGCTCGTACATGGTATCAGCAGTGGACTCAGGTAGGCAAGGCTCATAAATGGTATCAGCAGTGGGATCACGTAGGCTGAGCTCATACATCTTATCATCAGTGGCCTCAGGTAGGCAGGGCTCATACACTCATACATTGTATCATCAGTGGGATCAGGTAGGCAGGGCTCATACATGGTTTCAGCTGTGGGATCAAGTAGGCAAGGCTCATAAATGGTATCAGCAGTTGGCTCAGGCAGGCAGGGCTCATACATGGCATCAACAGTGGGATCAGGTAGGCAGGGCTTATACGTGGTATCAGCAATGGGCTCTGGTAGGCCGGGCTCACATGTGGTGTCAGCAGTGGGCTCAGGTAGGCAGGGCCCATACATGGTATCAGCAATGGGATCAGGTAGGGAAGGCTCATACATGGTATCAGCTGTGGGATCAGGTAGATAAGGTTCATACATGTTATCAACAGTGGGCTCAGGTAGGCAGGGCTCATACATGGTATCAACAGTGGGATCAGGTAGATACGGCTCATACATGGTATCATCAGTGGGATCAGGTAGGCAGGGCTCATACATGGTATCAGCAGTGGGATCAGGTAGGCAGGGCTCATACATGGTATCATCAGTGGCCTCAGGAAGGCAGGGCTTATACATGGTATCAGCTGTGGGCTCAGGTAGGCATGGTTCATACATGGTATTAACAGTGGAATCAGGTAGGCAGGGCTCATACATAGTATCATCAGTGGGCTCAGGTAGGCATGGTTCATACATGGTATTAACAGTGTGCTCAGGTAGTCAGGGCTCATACATGGTATCAGCTGTGGGATCAGGTAGGCAGGGCTTATACATGGTATTAGTGGGATCAAGTAGATAAGGTTCCTACCTGGTATCAGCTGTGGGATCAGGTAAGCAAGGCTCATACATGGTATCAGGAGTGGGCTCAGGTAGGCAAGGCTCATACAAGGTATCAGCAGTGGGATCAGGTAGACAAGGTTCATACATGATATCAGCTGTGGGATCAGGTAGGCAGGGCTCATACATGTTATTGACAGTGTGATCAGGTAGGCAAGGCTCATACATTGTATCAACAGTGTGATCTGGTAGGCAGGGCTTATACATGGTATCATCAGTGGTATCAGGTAGGCAGGGCTCATATATGGTATCAGCAGTGGTATCAGGTAGGCAGGGCTCATACATGGTATCAGCTGTAGGGCTCAGGTAGGCTGGGCTCATACATGGTATCATCAGTGGGCTCAAGTAGGCAGGGATCATGCATGGTATCAGCAGTGGGATCAAGAAGGCAGGGCTCATACATGGTATCAGATTTGGGCTCAGGTAGGCAGGGCTCATAGGTGATAGCAGGAGTGTGCTCAGGTAGACATGGCTCATACATGTTATTGACAGTGTGATCAGGTAGGCATGGCTCATACATTGTATCAACAGTGGGCTCAGATAGTCAAGGTTTATACGTAGTATCAGCAGTGGGTTTAGGTAGGCAGGGTTCATATGTGGTATCTACAGTGGGCTCAGGTAGGCAAAGCTTATACGTGTTATCAGCAGTGGTCTCAGGTAGGCAGGGCCCATATGTGGTATCAACAGTGGGCTCATGTAGGCAGGACACATACGTGGTATCAAAAGTGTGCTCAGGTAGGCAGTGCTCATACATGGTATCAGCAGTGGGATCAGTTGGTTAAGGTTCATACATGGTATCAAGAGTGGGCTCAGGTAGGCATGTCTCATACATGGTAGCAGGAGTGGGCTCAGGTAGGCAGGGTTTATACATGGTATCAAGAGTGGGCTCAGGTAGGCATGTCTCATAGTTGGTAGCAGGAGTGGGCTCAGGTAGTCAAAGCTCATACATGGTATCAACAGTGGGCTCAGGTAGGCAGGGCTCATACGTGATATCAGGAGTGGGCTCAGGTAGGCAGAGCTCATACATGGTATTGACAGTGGCATCAGGTAGGCAAGGCTCATACATGGTATCAATAGTGGGCTTGGGTAGGCAGGGCTCATATATGGTATCAACAGTGGGCTCAGGTAGGCAGGGCTTATACATGGTATTAGCAGTTGGCTCAGTTAGGCAGGGCTCATACGTGGTATCTACAGTGGGCTCAGGTAGGCAGGGCTCATATTGTTACATGTCTTTACAACAAATAATTTCATAATGAATGCACATATACCAAATATTTTATAACAACAAAACATAACACATTTTTTTACTTCTTTTTTGCTCGGAGTTCCTTTGAAACCCCTGTTTCCCCACCTCTAAAAACCCACCCAACCGTTTCCCCAGAAGATTTAACCCTTTACTCCACCCCACATACATTTTCATTATATATTCATTCTACATAATATTTTTGTCATAAAGACTGCATACCGCTCATACATGGCATCAGCTGTGGGCTCAGGTAGGGAAGGCTCATACATGGTATCAGCAGTGGGCTCAGGTAGGCGGGGCTCATACATGGTATCAGCAGCGGGATCAGGTAGGCAGGGCTCATACATGGTATCAGCAGTGGGGCTCAGGTAGATACGGCTCATACATGGTATCATCAGTGGGAGCAGGTAGGCAGGGCTCATACATGGTATCAGCAGTGGGATCATGTAGATAAGGTTCATACATGTTACCAACAGTGGGCTCAGGTAGGCAGGGCTCATACATGGTATCAACGGTGGGATCAGGTAGATACGGCTCATACATGGTATCATCAGTGGGAGCAGGTAGGCAGGGCTCATACATGGTATCAGCAGTGGGAGCAGGTAGGCAGGGCTCATACATGGTATCATCAGTGGCCTCAGGTAGGCAGGGCTTATACATGGTATCAGCTGTGGGCTCAGGTAGGCATGGTTCATACATGGTTTTAACAGTGGGATCAGGTAGGCAGGGCTCATTCATAGTATCATCAGTGGGCTCAGGTAGGCATGGTTCATACATGGTATTAACAGTGTGCTCAGGTAGGCAGGGCTCATACATGGTATCAGCTGTGGGCTCAGGAAGGCAGGGCTTATACATGGTATCAGCTGTGGGCTCAGGTAGGCATGGTTCATACATGGTATTAACAGTGGGATCAGGTAGGCAGGGCTCATACATAGTATCATCAGTGGGCTCAGGTAGGCATGGTTCATACATGGTATTAACAGTGTGCTCAGGTAGGCAGGGCTCATACATGGTATCAGCTGTGGGATCAGGTAGGCAGGGCTTATACATGGTATTAGTGGGATCAAGTAGATAAGGTTCCTACCTGGTATCAGCTGTGGGATCAGGTAAGCAAAGCTCATACATGGTATCAGGAGTGGGCTCAGGTAGGCAAGGCTCATACAAGGTATCAGCAGTGGGATCAGGTAGACAAGGTTAATACATGATATCAGCTGTGGGATCAGGTAGGCAGGGCTCATACATGTTATTGACAGTGTGATCAGGTAGGCAAGGCTCATACATTGTATCAACAGTGTGATCTGGTAGGCAGGGCTTATACATGGTATCATCAGTGGTATCAGGTAGGCAGGGCTCATATATGGTATCAGCAGTGGTATCAGGTAGGCAGGGCTCATACATGGTATCAGCTGTAGGGCTCAGGTAGGCTGGGCTCATACATGGTATCATCAGTGGGCTCAGGTAGGCAGGGATCATACATGGTATCAGCAGTGGGATCAAGAAGGCAGGGCTCATACATGGTATCAGCTTTGGGCTCAGGTAGGCAGGGCTCATAGGTGATAGCAGGAGTGTGCTCAGGTAGACATGGCTCATACATGTTATTGACAGTGTGACCAGGTAGGCATGGCTCATACATTGTATCAACAGTGGGCTCAGATAGTCAAGGTTTATATGTAGTATCAGCAGTGGGTTTAGGTAGGCAGGGTTCATATGTGGTATCTACAGTGGGCTCAGGTAGGCAAAGCTTATACGTGTTATCAGCAGTGGTCTCAGGTAGGCAGGGCCCATATGTGGTATCAACAGTGGGCTCATGTAGGCAGGACACATACGTGGTATCAAAAGTGTGCTCAGGTAGGCAGTGCTCATACATGGTATCAGCAGTGGGATCAGTTGGTTAAGGTTCATACATGGTATCAAGAGTGGGCTCAGGTAGGCATGTCTCATACATGGTAGCAGGAGTGGGCTCAGGTAGGCAGGGTTAATACATGGTATCAAGAGTGGGCTCAGGTAGGCATGTCTCATAGTTGGTAGCAGGAGTGGGCTCAGGTAGTCAAAGCTCATACATGGTATCAACAGTGGGCTCAGGTAGGCAGGGCTCATACGTGATATCAGGAGTGGGCTCAGGTAGGCAGAGCTCATACATGGTATTGACAGTGGCATCAGGTAGGCAAGGCTCATACATGGTATCAATAGTGGGCTTGGGTAGGCAGGGCTCATATATGGTATCAACAGTGGGCTCAGGTAGACAGGGCTTATACATGGTATTAGCAGTTGGCTCAGTCAGGCAGGGCTCATACGTGGTATCAACAGTGGGCTCAGGTAGGCAGGGCTCATATTGTTACATGTCTTTACAACAAATAATTTCATAATGAATGCACATATACCAAATATTTTATAATAACAAAACATAACACATTTTTTTACTTCTTTTTTACTCGGAGTTCCTTTGAAACCCCTGTTTCCCCACCTCTAAAAACCCACCCAACCGTTTCCCCAGAAGATTTAACCCTTTACTCCACCCCACATACATTTTCATTATATATTCATTCTACATAATATTTTTGTCATAAAGACTGCATACCGCTCATACATGGCATCAGCTGTGGGCTCAGGTAGGGAAGGCTCATACATGGTATCAGCAGTGGGCTCAGGTAGGCGGGGCTCATACATGGCATCAGCAGCGGGATCAGGTAGATACGGCTCATGCATGGTATCAGCTGTGGGCTCAGGTAGATACGGCTCATGCATGGTATCAGCTGTGGGCTCAGGTAGGCAGGGCTCATGCATGGTATCAGCTGTGGGCTCAGGTAGGCAGGGCTCATACATGGTATCAGCAGTGGGGCTCAGGTAGGCGGGGCTCATACATGGTATCAGCAGCGGGCTCAGGATAGCACTGGAAAGCCGGTGATGCCAGTAGCATTATTAAAGGTTGTGCTAGAACAACTTTATTACCCTGTGCATGTAACTAGGGGGAGTCTTGCTGCAACTATTGCGGAAGACTGGTTCATTCCAAATTTTTTAGAACATGTTGCATTATTTATAGTGAATTGCATCATGTGTCAAAACTTTACTGCTGGGCATACACTAAGACCGATTTGAGGAGTAATACTGTGACAAAATGGTCCCTTTCAGCATTTACATATTGATTATGTTGATATGCTGCAAGTATGTAATGGATATAGGTATCTGATATTGGTGGCGTGTCCCTTTTCTAGGTGGATTGAGGCAGGTCCGTGTACACACCCTGATGTCACTTGCGCAGTGAAGTTGTTAGAGTGAAAATTATTTCCGAGATGGTGTGTGTGTAAAGTGCTGGGATCCAATAATGGGCCACATTTTGTTAATGAGTTGTTTGAACAGATAGGGCTCCTATTGAATATTAAGCACATGTTTCTTCTGCTTATCACCTGAAAGTAAACAAGATATGTAAGAGACTTAACAGCCTCCTTAAAGAAAGGATTGAACAAATAAAATGGACTCTCAAGAAGGTATGGCTATTTTGCCTACCCCTAGCTTTATATGCCCTACAGATTCAGCCTGGTTTGGACCATCACCTCACCCCCCACAAACTAGTGACAGGGAGGCAAATGAGAATGCCTCTTACACCTCCATCTAGGAGTAAAAGTGATGCCCAGAGTACAGCTAAAATGGTGATGAATTGAATAACTATTTGACATGTGTGACGTCTAGCATCTCTCTCATTTCAGATCAACTCAAGCATCAGGGGGGCCAGTCTCAGAACACAGATGAAGACAATTCAGCAATCAAATTACCTGAACTTTTATCGGCACCCAAGTTATTTGTTGGAGACCTTGTGCTCTAGGATTTGGCATGAGGCAAGCTTCTATTGCCTCTTTTGCATTGAAGAATTAACCCACTCAGCAGTTAAAAATCCAAGGCAGGCGAGCTTGGCTTCACTTAGGAGACATCAAGGTGTATAAAGGCAAGACAACCCCTCCCACCATTGCCAATCCAGAAGAAGAATTTCAGCGTGTGCATACTCAATCAATGATAAAGAAGAAGGACGATAACAATACCAGTTGATACATTCAGATATTGCATTTGGACTAAAACCCTGATACTCCTTATAGATATTTTAGCAGGAGTGCAAACCCTTGCTGAGAGTTTTAGTAATCTTGAAAAAAATGAACTTTAGAAATTTACTGACATATCAAACTGATGCTTAAATGACAGTTTTTGATTAAGAATTGGAAACAAGCTCAATATCCAGATCCATTTCTTTGTGCATATTTGTTCTAAACAGTTAACCTCTATGGTCCTAACAGACAGTGACAGTGATGTGCAGTGATGTGCATAGGCGTGTGATTGCTGTTTCTGTATTTATCCTTCAAGCTTAGCCTGCTCTTGTCACACTTTTTTACAGGATCCTAAAAATGGCCCTATGATTAAAAGGCTGCTCATTGCTATTATTGAAGAGATACTGCAATTGCAAGTATAAGTTAATTTGGCAAAGTGTATTAAAATGAGAAATTTGGAAGCTACCACGCTTCTAGAGGATGAACGACAAGTGCCAATCTGTCACTGAAGATGGGCAGGGGGCAGCATGTATGTTTTGGTTTATAATGTATTTGTGCACTATTTCTCCTCCTTCACATTAATACTTCTGCTGAGACAGAAGCCATTATGGTTCCCCCACTATGGGAACTGTTACTGATTTGCCCACTAACACTGAGATAGAAACGTCTGTGATGTCCCCCAATAGGATAGCTGCTTTAGAGTTGTTTCCATATATCTCAACCCGTATGTTTGGGAGATGAAAGAGAAGTTCAGAGGAAGATAATGAGGGGATAAATGCATGCTTAGACAATGCAGCACACATGGGAAATAACATGTAGTATCAGCACATGAAAAGTGTGGGCAAAGAACATCTAAGGAGAGTTGCTACGTCTGCACTCGCATACCTTATGCCATGAATGCAGCGTGAGCTTTCATTACAGAGAGATTCCAGAACACAATGCCAGATGCCTTGTTCATCTTGCGGCATGCATAACCAGTTGGGCCAGTGTGCAAGGGAGATCAAAATGGCCGTTCTAGTTTCAGGACGCTTATATCAAGACTACTCAGATGGAAAAACAACCACCTGGGCGCTTGTGTATCCTGCAGGTGGACAGGAAGAAGTAGTCATACAAGACCTGAAGAGGATGGAATGCCCAGACATAACAGAGATAGCTGGATCACCTGTATGTTGGGTCAAACTAAATTCTTTGTTTATGGACAAGTGCAATCTAAGAAAGGATGGGAAACAGTAATTATGTCATGTGGAGCTCATCTACTGAAGTCAGAATATGTGCAAAAAGTACAGAGTAAACAACGCATGTTTGAAGTCATGGGCGGAGCATGCCAAACTGCTGACATGGGTAGAAAACGAATCAGGTCCAATGACGGTGATTCCGCTAGCAAATGCAACATTGGGCTTCCGAAGTGAAGGACAAATTTGTGTGGGAGACAACAAAGGTTGCAAAACTATAATTGACATGATCAGAATGGGAGCAGGGACAGCAGTCCTGATGGATGGATATTGGGCTTGTGGGCCTAGAGCCTACATGAAGCTGACCAAGGATTTGGGAGGAACGTGTTCCTTATTGCTCAGCCATATTCCAGCATTAGTGATTCCTCAGAGTGACCTGAATATTGAAGAATTTCCAAAAGTAGATGCCCGTTTGAGAAAGAGAAGATTGCTTGAATGTCTCAATCGAACCAGACAAGAGAACTATTTCTCGCTAAATCAATAGAAGCCTTTGAAGCTATTCCATACAAGTGCAGGTTATCTAGCCAGACTGCTTCGATATTTACAACTATATTCATGCCTGGGGTTCAGACGATGGCCAATGCTAAATGGTTGCAGATTACCAGATGGGAGCTCCTGCAAACAATCAATACCACCCTAAAGTGATACAATGCTATCAGGGACAAGCTGAGGACCTTAAGACTAATGACTATGCAGAACAAATATGTCCATGACATGATCACAGCGATGGAAGGAGGAGTTTGCACCAAAATTGGGCCATCATGTTGCATGTTCACACCTTCTCATGATGACGGGAATGGGACCTTGATAGAGTCCATAACATTGCTGACGAACCTGCATACTAAGATGGAAGATGAGACAGGAGACATTGCAGATGACAGTTGGTTTGCGTCTATATTCTCTTGGATTCCACAGTGGATGGTGAACATCTTCAAGTTCCTTGGAGCACTACTGCTCATAGTGATGTCCGTATTCTGTATAATCAAGATAATAATTACAGATTGTAAGACGAGAGCAAAGAAAGCAGTAGGAATGAAGATCGTGATTGATGTCAAATCAGGGTTTAGACCCAAGGAATTGGCTGATGAAGAAATCAGACAAAATATAGAAGCCAGCATCGTAGCACCTGAAGGAACAAAGTTCCTGTATCCAAAGAATCACAAGAAGTGTGTGGGACGATGGGTCTATTGTAATCTGAATGGACAATGTAGCTATATGACCTGGAGTGTGGATGAACAAATCAAATCAGCTGGTTCCTTGAAGGGAGTGATGAAGATCTGGACTCCAAAAAAGCACTTCTTCAAAAGAAGGTGTCAAAATGTGGAGACCAGTGAAGATGTGGTTGATGGCTTGACCAGAGGGTGGTGTTTAGAGAAGCTGATGAATGCCTCTACAGGAAGTCCTGCCGCCCTCCTTCAAGTATGTTGGGAGCCTGAGATTTCGCCAAGTTTGACACCAGCAGTTGTGACCATACCACGGTTGAATATTCGAGAACAGGTATCCACTGAGAAAACCATACCATATGTATGCCCGAAGAGATGACAATCTGAAGGAGGCACTCCCAGAATTAATATGAGAACAAATGAAAGAGGAGCTAGTGACATCACAGGAGAGGAACGTGACACCCTGAGAAGGCTGACAGAAGCAGAAAACATATGGACCTTATATAAACTGATGACGAAGTTAAGAATCAAGTACACTTTCAGATGTGAAAAGAAGATTGCATGTGTGAAGAGCACTGTAGAAAATACAAGCCGTTCAATAAATGTACAGATGCAGCAACACAAGTAGACTAAGTGACCTTAGAAGCTGGCTATACATAGTGAATAGACTGCAGGCAGAGCCGCCATAGTACAAAAGCTGGACATCAGTGTCGTGAATTAATAAACTCAGACCCATGGAGAAAGACAAATTGAGAGCTGTGTCGCAGCAAAGAATTAGCTGAGATTGTGGACTTGAATGGTGAAGCTGTTTGGCCTGATATCAAAGTTGAAGCAAGCCAAGGCTGGTTATCTACTCTCAAGACAGCAAACGTGAGAAGCTGAATCATTACTTGTTAAGGTGTAAAGAAAAAACACTGTGCATGCAAAGTTTCATTCAGTTAAGACTTTTAATTACTGCTAAATGGACCAGATCGTGGTCTTGTCTCGTAAGCCAAGGATGTAAATAGAGTTGGGCATTGCCTTCCAAAACTATGATAGCATTCAAAGACAACATTCAGAAGCCATGGGTGATGAGAGACGTTGAGCTCATTGGGTGGGGACGTAAAGCCATGCCCACCTCCTAGCACCTGGGTATTAGTTTACATGCTGCTAAGTGAGCCAAATGTTCCAGACTGGCATGAGCGTGCCAACCAATTGTAGAGGGCCATATAACAATGGGCCTTATAGTCTGAGAGCCAATGAGATGCAGTGTACTTAATAATGATGAATATGACTTGCACTAGAGGAGGGCATAAGTTGTCCACCTGGCAGTAGATATCCTATCACAACCCAACCCCTTATAGAAAGTATACTTAGATGCTCCTCTTGAATGTATCACAACCCGTCATAGGTTTTTCTTATTTGCCATGTAGTATGACATCACATAAGACACATTTTTAGTATGTAAGTGTGTTTTTTGTGTAAAATGTTTGAGAGCCTGTGTGACGTTCGTTGATGTTCGATGTAATCCCTTGTTTTAGATAATTGATATTAAAACAGAAAATACTTTGCCATCTTCCTGAGTTGGTTCCGTTATTTGGTGTAAGAGTTACTCTGCCTCCCATCCACTACATGACACGCTACCCAAAGGGCCATATGTTCACTGTATTCACTGATTTCATTGTATGGCTCTACAGCTCATGTTACCCCTCTTAAGATAAGCCTGGCTGCTCAGTCACATTACCAACCTGTGTAGTACAAGCCTATATTAAAATGTGGGTTACCTAATACCAAGAAGATAAGCCTTGTAAATTATCACACCAGTTGGACCTAACTCTGGTGGCAGGTGGTGGGATTGGTGTAGAGTGGATTAAAGTGGCTATTGGTTATACTTCTGCCCAAATAAACCATACACAGGGCTAGCGCCACCAAAAAGTAAGGATAACTTGTAACAAAATGGAACCATTGAAAGATGTATGTAGAGCAAGGGGACTGAGTTTAAAAGGAAGAAAACATGAGTTGATTACAAAGTGTTTAAATCACCACAATCATGAGAATAGGCCCATAACCCCTACTCCCAACATTGATATGGAGGGGATTGATGAAAATGATAGCTCAGAGTTTAGCTCTAATCTGGCAAATGGGTCAGAGGGTGAGGAAGGATCCTCAAGGGCTGAGCCACCCCCCTCCACAGCATTCTCCTGTACCTCAACAACCTCTTATCATGAGCCCCGTGGGTCACAATGTCAGCCCTGAATATCTATCACTTGAATGAATGAGACTGGAACTAGAATTCAACACACTTGCAGTATAGTCTGAGGACAAATACAAGGAGAGAAAGCTCAGAGAAAGGGAAATGCAGCATGAGTATGGTATGAAGAAGATGCCCCTTAATTCTGCTTCCTTCACAGGGTTCCCTCGGTCTGCTAGTCCCAAGAGACCTCACCTACCAAAAGAGGCTATACCTATGTATGATCCTAAAATTCATGTGTTGGATTGGTTGAGTAATTTTGAATTCACTTAGGGTTTGCAGAATATTTGTGGTATGCTTTAGTTGCATCGATCATGTGTAGGCTACACTAGAATGGTTGTGATGCTATCATGGAATTGAGTGCACCTGACAGAGAAGATTATGGACTAGTCAAACAGGCTCGTATTGACAGAATTGGGACGACTCCTTCTCAATACCTTAAAAGGTTGAGAGACCATGACAAGAAAGATGGTACCCTTTCGGCTTCCTGATATTGCGAATGCTTCAAAACGTAGATGGTTGGGTTAATGGTTAGAAAGTAAACTCCTTTGAAGGCATGAGGAATTTATTTTTACTAGACAATATGTGTTGTGCCTGCTCTCCTGAGCACAGACGGCACCTGGCTGACAATAAGGAACTTGATCCCAAAAGACTAGCTCAATCTGCTGACTTATGGATAGCCAACAGGGCCACTCATAAGGCTTCTGGGGCAACTCAGAAAAAAGGATGAGGGGAAAAGCACAAGAAGTATAGTAAATAAAGTTCTAATCATCCACCCCCTAAAGAGGGCCCAAAAACCATAAGGGTAAATACCAAGGGAAGCCATGCAGGTCTAGTGAAAACATGAAACCTCTGGAGCCAAACCAGTAGGAGGTTACCAGAAACCCTCATTCTAGAAAAGCTTTGGTAAATGTGTGGATTGTGGGTCTGGTGACCATGTGAAAGGGGATCCCAGATGCAAGGGTACACCTTCAAGGGTCCATATTGTCTCCTTAGCCTTCCTTCCTGAGAATGAAGCTCCAATGACAAGTGCTCACTTTCACTTACTAGCTGAAGAACCCTTTGGAGTTGAAGCTAGTGTTTCTTTAGTGTCCTTGAGTCTGTGGGAAAAACAGAATATATATGTGTATAAAACCATACCCGACAATACAAAAGAATATTAAAAGAACAGTGTGCTTGTAGATGACCAGGAGACTCCTGTCATCAGAGACACTGGGGCCAGCATCACAGTGGTTTCAAACCTGAGGATGTAGCTAAGGCACCCAAAACCCCCATTAAACTTACTCGAGGCCTTATCCAAATGGATTCCATTTTGCCAGTCCTTATCCAGTGCAATAACAAGACTCTACAAATTCCTGTTAGTGTGCAATCTGAAGTACCTGGGAGAGTTATGTTGGGTAATGATTTGAAAACTCTGGGAGTAGTCTCCAATGTCCACAGGCCTCCCAGCAAAAAGAAACAGTGTCTGACAAGACTGGCCAGAGAGGCAACCTTGAGCGACTCTCAGTTTGAGATCAAGTAGAAATCCTGTATCTCAAACCAACAGGCAGACCAACCTTCCACTTCAAGAAAGAAGAAAGAGCCCAAGGAGAAATCCAGAGTCTCTGGTAAGAAAAAGGGTCTCAAGCCCAAACATGCTCTGAAAAAAGGACCAGAGGACAGTCCAGGTCACCCCAGTGACCCCATCCCCAGCTGAGGCTGAGTGGGTGGACAAACCAACTCCTAAAAACCCAGCTACTGGTGAAACAGAACTGGAAGATACCCTTCCCTTCTTGGAAGATCTGGATCCTAGAAACCATCTTGAGCTACAGACTTTGCTTGCAGAAGGTAAACCCTCTAGTGCAGATTTCAGCAGAGGACAAAGGGAGTTTTCCTCTCTAGAAGGTCTCAAACAACAGACAGCTTCCCAGCAGGAAGGGCAAGAGACAGGGATGCATTGACTCTGCTGGGAGGATGGCCTACTCTACGGAGAACCCACAGAATCTACCCCAGGGGACTTCAGGTGACTGGTACTTCCCCAGGAGGTGATATTCAAGTTCCTACAACTAGCACATGAGATCCCTCTGGCTGGTCATTTAAGTTCCAAGAAGACTGAAGAGAGGCGTTCTCTATACTTGTACTGGCCCAAGACAGGTGCAGATGTTGACAAACATTGTAGGAGCTGCCACACCTGCCAGACCTCTGGCAAGAGTGGATCCAGGAATTTGGCACCTTTAGTGCCCCTCCCATTGGTGGGTGTTTCTTTTGAGGGCATGGGGATTGACATTGTTGGTCCCCCTAGCCCCTCCAACCTCCTCACGCAACTGATTTATATTGGTTGTGGTACACCATGCTACCAGGTATCCTGAACCCATACGAGAACTCTTACTGCCCAAGCAGCGGCTAAGGCCCTCATTGGTATATATATATTTTTTTTTTTTACCACAGTTGGGTTTCCCAAGGAAGTTATCTCTGACAGGGGGTCAAATTGTATGTCCCACTACATGCCGACCATGTGGAAAAGCTGTGGAGTAACTTACAAGTTCTCAACTGCCTACCACCCTCAAAGAAATGGGCTGGTAGAGAGGTTTAACCGGACGATGAAGAACATGATAGGTGCCTTAGAGCAACCCCTGAGAAGAAAGTGAGACCTTCTACTGCCATGCATTCTATTTGCTTTTCGAGAGGTGCCTCATGCTTGAGTGGTTTTCAGCCCCTTTGAGCTCTTTTACGGTCATCTTGTCAGAGGTCCTTTGGCCCTGATCAAAGAAGGGTTGGAGAGTGATCCATCCCCAAAGCCAGTCTGTGTCACTGACTATGTACTAGGCCTCAGGAAGAGGATGGTACTCTAAATGACCGAAGCAACTGAACATGTGAAAGCTGGTCAGGCTCTGGTCAAGCATTGGCATGACCAGAAGGCCAACGTGGTGGAGTTTACTTCAGATCAGTTAGTACTAGAGATGGTTCCCACAAGGCAGAGGGCCTTACAGGACAAATGGATTGGACCCTTCAAAGTTGTATGCAAACCTGGAGAGGTTAATATTTAGTGAACTTGGGCAACCCCAAGGGGGCCCTAGGGCCTTTCACACTAGCCATCTGTAGGCCTATGTCTCTAGACCAGACCTAGGAGCTTTGTTTCAAGCCTCTGGTCAGGAGGAGGGGTAGACTGAGCATTTCCCTGATCTCCTCAGAGGACACCCTTCATATGAGTCACTTGAAGGAGAGAAACTCTCGTCAAATCTGAGTCTGCATCAACAGGTAGAGTGCAAAGCTCTGTTGACTTAGTTTGCCTCCCTGTTTTCTCTAACAACAGGCTCAACCCCTTTGGGCCAGCATGATATACTCACTGGTGGCAGTCTCCCTGTCAAAAGCAGGGCTACAGAATGTCTGATCATGTCAGAACTCACATAAACGAAGAGGCTAACAAGATGCTGGACCTTGGGGTTATAGAGCCATCTACCAGTCCATGGGCTGGATCAGTTGTACTAGTGTCAAAAGCAGGAACCAAAGAGTTGAGATAATGTGTGGACTACAGGGCTCTAAATGCAGTCACAAAGACTGATGCCCTTCCTTTACCAAGGACATATGAGCTGGTGGATATACGTGGCAAATAGCACTGACAGACCATGCCAAGGAGAAAACTGCATGTTACACCCCATGAGGCTTATACCAGTTTAGGGTTATGCCTTTTGGACTAAATAATGTACCTGCTACATTCCAAAATATGGTGAACCAGGTTCTGAGTGGGTTAGAGGATGTTGGCATGGAATGCTTGGATGGAATTGCAGTGTTCAGCCCCACTTGGGAAGACCATCTTCATCACCTGGGATATGCATTGCAGGCTCTTGAGCAGGCCCATCTGACCATAAAGGTAAGCAAATGTCAAATTGGTCAGAGCAAAGTGGTTTACCTTGGCCATGAGGTAGGAGGAGGTGGGATAAGGCCCTAGTCTAGTAAAGTACAAGCTGTACAGGACTGGGCCGCCTCAACTACTCAAACCCAGGTGAGAGGCTTTCTAGGTCTCACTGGGTAATACCAAAATGTTATTGAAAATTATGGGAGCATAGCTTCTCCCCTGAATGTCATCCCCTTTCCCAAATTTCCTAAAAAGATCTGATGGAATGAGAAGTGTGCCAAGGCATTTGAAAGGCTGAAACAGGCCCTCTGCATAGCTCCAGTCATAAGAGCTCCTGATTATACTCAATCCTTTATTGTACTGACAGATGTTTTTAATACTGGAATAGGTGCAGTCTTAAGCCAACTGGATGAGCAAGAACACCCTATTTGCTTCATCAGTGACAAACTAAAGGCCAGTAAAACAAGGTGGGCAACCATAGAACACATGTGTTTTGCTATTGGGTGGTCATTTTAGAATTTTAGGCCATACGTGTATTGTTTTACTTTCCTTATTCAAACTGACCACCACCCTTTCGATGGTTAATGACTCAGGGCTTTTTAATGTTAACTTCTGAGTGAGTGGGACTGTTTTCTCACTCTCTCATGTGTTTTTTTCTGACTAGGATTTTTGTGTTTCTTATGGTTTAATGCACCTTTTGTGCATTGCCATTGAAAAGTACCCTGGACTTCTCCCAATGTTTAACTTAATGTGTAACTAGGTGTGCCTGAGTCAAACCAGTTCTGATTGGCTGGCTGTCCATCCAGGAGGACAGCCACCCTGCTGGGTGATTAACAGACTAGGGCTGTGAATGAATGGGAACTTACTTAAAAGATGAGGTTTTTGGGATTAGAGGCAGAGTCGATCTCTGGGGGACAACATCCGATGAAAAAGACATGAAGAGACACCAGCAGTACCCTCCTGGACCGTGAGGTTCCTGATGAAGCCTTGCAGCTGTGCTGACCCTGTTTTCATTTTCATCTGGGAAGACCTGTATGGGACAACTTCCTCCCTTGGGCTCATGGAACCAACTAGCCTTAAGACAAGCTTAATTCCGGTGCAACTCCTGACTTGCTGTGATCTTCCAAGGCTGCAGAATCATAATGCCCGGGGACCCCTGACCATTATCGAATGCATTGTCTTCGGAAGTGTGAATTCGGCTAAAACTTTGTGGGCATTCACAGGACCCTACAGAAGCAGGAAATCTTCATCCAGAATCCCCTCACAGGACCCTACAGAAGCAGGAAATCTTCATCCAGAATCCCCTCACAGGACCCTACAGAAGCAGGAAATCTTCATCCAGAATCCCCTCACAGGACCCTACAGAAGCAGGAAATCTTCATCCAGAATCCCCTCACAGGACCCTACAGAAGCAGGAAATCTTCATCCAGAATCCCCTCAGAGGACCAAGGGTTCAAGTAACTTCTAACCAGAGCTGTTCATTCTTCTTTGGCGGTGAGAAAAAAGCACCACAACCACAAAAGGCAGCTGAATCAAGAAGAATCCATTGCTGCAGAGCCCTTCTCTCTCTCGATTGTTGACACAGAAGCCCGACAGACGTCCTCCCTTTCATCACCACGACCAAGGGCCAGCAAAACGGGTCTGCTACACTGCAACAGGAAGGCATCCAGCTGGAACAAATTCTTCACTTCACGGGCACTGTGGGGTTGGGGCACATCTCGCTTTTGGCAATTGTGGAGCTTCTGAGCTTGAGGACTGCTATTTTAAACCCTTTTGAGTTGACCACAACTCGCCTGCACTGGCCTCCCCACTGTGCTTCTTCAAGGTGACTCCTCTTGAGCTTCTGTGATTTTCTACTGAACTACTGACTAGTCCAAAATATTATTCTAAGAAGAGAGCATGGGAACTTTGAACTGGCCCATTTACTGTTGGAGTCATGGCTCCTTAAAGCCCCCCTTCTGAACTTATTGCCTTTGGCAGCGCTTGTTCCCTTGCAGGTTTTAATTGTTGAACACTATTATTGCTTGGATAAAATACTGCCTACAATCCTTTGGGAGAATCTAAGTGTTTTTCTAAATACAAAGTATGTTCTGATTGGACTAGAACGATTCCCTTCTAACTCAATATTGCAGAGATGATCACAAATAAGTATTAGTGCCCTCAAATGACGTCACTCAATGTGCTGGAATGTGTATGTGTATGGAAAGTGACTCACCTGTTTTATTGCTCTTGTTGAATTGAATCCTAACTTTTGGGATTAATGTTCCTATTGCTGTTTTTTAAAGATTGTCTAATTCCTTGTGTATATATGAATACATATTTATACTATAACTTTTTAAGTTTGTACATGTTTACTTGGATAGCTGTATTTACTGATTTCATTGACAAGCTCTACAGCTCACATGACCCATCTTAAGATAAGCCACTAAGTCACTCTACCAACTTGTGTAGTCCAGGCCTATATTAAGAGGCGGGTTACCTAATAGCAAGCAGATAAGTCTTGTAAAGTCCCACACCAGCTGCTCCACGGAATCTATCCCAAGGCCGGAGGTGGTGCTGCAGCACCAGTGGTTTCCTCCCCTCAGCATACACTGACTCTGGAAACCTCTAACGCTCCACCTCCCACAACCCGGAAGCTCTACTCCTGTGTCCCCAACACGTGTGTCACTGGGCCACAGGCAATGCCAACATCAGACATCTTCCAAGCATTGGCAGGAGACTTAGGGGATGTGGAAGGGGCCAGCAAGGACTGCATGCAGCCAACACATCACCACTGACATTAGCGGATGTTATGACTACAAGGAGCACTCTTCCTTGGGGACACATGTAAACGGTTTCAAAGTTTACAGTTTCAAAGTTTACTTTCATATTTGCATTGCATGTTCATATCTGATGTTAAATGAAACAACTCTTAATGTAATTTATATAAAATATATTCTCTGAATAGACATAATATCATTTAATCAAGAGTAACACACACATATTGACTCCTTCCTTCGTGTTTGTTGCGTGTTTGAGGAAAGGAGGCCTGTGTTTGGACCTGGAGCTCTGCTGGGCTGTTGCGACTGCACCGTCAGGGTTTCCCTGCCCGCTTCCTTGGGGTGGGAGTGGCAGCCTTGGCCTTTCTCTGCTGTGGAGGACTTGGTTTGCCTGGAAGGGGGGAGGGGGGAGAAATAATGTGTGCATTGGGTTGGATGAAGTGCTTTAAGAAGGCAGAGACAGACTTATGATTCATAAGATGCACTGTTTCATGGCCCTCACCATCTGCAGCCGGTGGGGATAGAACGACCACACTTTTCCTGCTCAGCCTCTTGGATTTTGTCCGACTTCCGCCGGCTTTGGAGTCTCCCCAGTTCCCAAGTTTAGCTGCGACGAAGAATTTAAAAATCAAAGGATAAGGAACGTCAAAACCATCAGCAAATCTTCCATTCTTAGTTAGGCTTAAAACTCAACAGCACAGTTTACATCCTAGCTAAGGACTGCATCTAGACTAAGAATTGGCCACTGGACAGCACCCCGGTATTCAAGGGGAGACCACAGGCTACTCCTGAGCCCTGGAGCTGGTATAGCAAACCCTTCCAACCACTTGCTAACAGTGGCCCTGGATCCCTGACCCAAAGCAGACCTAACCCAAAGGTACATGGGCCTGCACCGAAGACAAGAACGCACAACACAGGCTTCGCCAACAGTGGCACTGTTTCACGCAAGAGACTGAAACTCGCCACTGACGTCATTACTGAACACTGGCGCCAGACTTCTAGGTCACATATCGGTTTTACAGAAAAGGAATGTGTTGTTTTAACTTCTTCTCATTTTCCAGTGGAAACAGATTTCCCCTGTATCTATTGTTAACATTTGTCTAGGCATTGTGCTTGCAAAGATTTTGTAGTCCATTTTGTGAACCTCTCCCAACCCTTGACAGAGAAGTGACTGCAGAGGAGGGGAGGAAGTGACATCAGAGGAGATGAAGTGACATCAGAGGAAGAACAGTTTGCAAAGACGTTATAGGCGCAAAGGGTCTGAAGCAAAGGGTTTTATTTCCTTTACTTTGCACCAACAGTTCACTTACCTACTATTCCTGCAGCACTCGTAGTAGTAATGAAACTATTATTTCCAGCAATCATGCCACTACTATATTCAGGCGTAGTAGTACCCTTTCTTAGCAATAGCACTGTGCTGACAGTGCTTGTATTTGAAGTACTGCCACCATCAGCCTTAGCAGTAGCCGCACTGTCAAGTATTATCAGAAGCAAACCCAGGAGCAGCTGTAACAGTTGCATTACTATTACCCATAGAAGTAGTACAACGGTTACTGCCAGTACTAACTCTACTGACCATACTTGCAATGTTACTACGAGTAGCAATTCCAGTTCTAGTAGCACTGGACTAGCAGTAGCCAAAGTAGTACTGATATTACCAGTGCTGTTACTACATCACTACTGGGGAGACACTAGCATCAGCACTGTTAGTAACAATGCAAGTATTAGTCACAGTAGTACTCACCATATTACTGCCACTGCTACCACTAATACTACTACAACTGCCGGTGATGGCTATGGTGCTATCAGAAGTACTCATACTCTCCCTGCCACTACTCCAAGTAGTAGTGATAGTACTGGAAGTGGAAAAAGCTCTGCTACTGCTAGTGGTTGTGGTGGTCCCATTACCACTGGGGCTAGTATCACTATGATGGTAGGTAATCATAGCAAGAATCATAGTATCAAAGGTATTACTAATGATATCATTACTACCCCAAGATGTAGTACCAGGAACAATAGTACTGTTACTAGCAAATACATCATACATAACACTACTACCAGCAGTAGTAGAAGTGCCATTGCTGGTAGTGCTATTACTCTGACTGCTAATGACAGTAGTACGAGCAGTAGAATAAATATTAGTAGTACTGAAAGTAATACTATTGTTACGGAAACGAGTTGAAGTGGTACCAGCAGTAATCTTCCTGCAGTTCATATTAGCAGGTCTCCTACCTTGAGTAGTGGTTTTGTGTTATAGTGGAATGAGGATTTGCACTGTGCCTGTCACCACTGCAATGGTCTTACTGCGCCAAAGCCCGCCTGAATTCTTGGCACATGGTATCCCTGTGCGGGGTGCACCACACCTTGGCACATGGTATCCCGACGCGGGGTGCACAACACCTTGGCACATGGTATCCCTGTGCGGGGTGCACAACACCTTGGCACATGGTATACCTGCGCGGGATGCACCACACCTTGGCACATGGTATACCTGCGCGGGGTGCACAACACCTTGGCACATGGTATACCTGCGCGGGGTGCACCACACCTTGGCACATGGTATCCCCACGCGGGGTGCACAACACCTTGGCACATGGTATCCCGACGCGGGGTGCACAACACTTTGGCACATGGTATCCCCACGCGGGGTGCACAACACCTTGGCACATGGTATACCTGCGCGGGGTGCACAACACCTTGGCACATGGTATACCTGCGCGGGGTGCACAACACCTTGGCACATGGTATCCCCACGCGGGGTGCACAACACCTTGGCACATGGTATCCCCACGCGGGGTGCACAACACCTTGGCACATGGTATACCTGCACGGGGTGCACCACACCTGGTTTGTGGTCGAGGGCGGTGGGGAATCTGAGGAAGGTTGATATAGGAAGATGTACAGGACAGGGCAGGAAGATGTACAGGATGGGGACAGGGCAGGAAGACGTACAAGACGGGACAGGGCAGGAATATGCACAGGACGGGACTGGGCAGGGAGACATACAGGACAGGACAGGGCAGGAAGACGAACAGGACGGGGACAGAGCAGGAAGACGTACTGGACGGGGCAGGGCAGGGAGACGTACAGGATGGGGACAGGACAGGGAGACGTACAAGACGGGACAGGGCAGGAGACGTACA
The DNA here is from genome assembly GCF_040938575.1 of Ambystoma mexicanum. NCBI lineage: Eukaryota > Metazoa > Chordata > Amphibia > Caudata > Ambystomatidae > Ambystoma > Ambystoma mexicanum. The sequence goes on from NC_090931.1 coordinate 25,488,837, forward strand.
GGACAGGGCAGGAAGATGCGTAGGACTAGACAAGACAGGAAGATGTCCAGGACAGGGCAAGATGATGGATAGGATAGGGCAGAGAGATGTACAGGGCAGGACGATGTACAGGGCAGGGAGATGTACAGGACAGGGAGATGTACAGGGCGGAAGAGGTACAGGATGGGGACAGGGCAGGAAGATGTACAGGACGGCACAGGGCAGAAGATGTACAGGACGGCACAGGGCAGAAGATGTACAGGACGGCACAGGGCAGAAGATGTACAGGATGGGGACAGGGCAGGAAGATGCACAGAACAGCACAGGACAGGAAGATGTACAGGACTGGACAGGTCAGGAAGATATACAGGGCATGAAGATTTACAGGGCAGGAAGATGTACAGGGCAGACTGATATACAGGGCAGAAAAGGTAAAGGACAAGGCAGGAAGATGTACAGGACGGCACAGGGCAGGAAGATGTACCGGACAGGAAAGGGAAATGTACAACGGGACAGAGCAGGAAGATGTACAGGACAGGGCGGGAAGATGCAGAAGATGGGGACAGGCAGGAACATGTATAGGGCAGGGCAGTGCAGGGAGATGTACAGGAAGGCACAGGTCAGGAAGATGTACAGGGCAGGACAGGGCAGGAAGAGGTCCGGGGCTGGAAGATGTACAGGACAGGAAGATGTGCAGGACGGGACAGGACAGGAAGAAGCACAGGACAGGGCAGGGCAGGAAGATGTACAGGACGGGACAGGGCAGGAAGAAGCAGAGGGCAGGGAGATGTCCAGGATGGGGACAGGGCGGGAACATGTACAGGACAGGGCAGGAAGATGTACAGGACAGGGCAGGGCATGGAGATGTACAGGACAGGGCAGGGCAGGGAGATGCACAGGACAGGGCAGGGCATGGAGATATCCAGGACAGGACAGGAGTGAGGGGAGGGCAAGAAGAGAATGCACGTGTGGTTGGATGAATAGTGAAATGCACGCATCGGATGCAACACTGATCAGAAAAGAGGCAAGAGAGCCCCGCCCTTGAGGCTGGCGCTGTATTCGTACCCGCGTGTTGCAGTCTTCGGCAGGAAGTCAGTGCATGATTGTGTGATGGACACAAGATGTGTTCAAGTGACCCTTGGAGTATCCAGGCTTCTCCTTGGTGGCACTTGGAAGACGTCCAGCCTATGGAAGATGCGTGGTACCTGCCAACCTGCAGAAGTGCCAGGACCGCGGGCTGGCCGCGGAGAGGCGAATTCATGAGTACAAGAGAAGAGAGGGAACGGGCAAGTAACGGCGACCATCGTCACCTGCAGGACCACACTGTGACCTTGAAGAGAGGGGTGTGTTAGTGAATGAATGTAGAATAGTGCTTTCATATCCAGGGTGTAATGCGTGGCGCGTTGCTCTTTTCAATCCCAGAGGATGTGCCTTTAGTTAGTAAGTTGAGAGTGTGATAAGCAGAGGTCAAAGTGGGCGGGAACTAAAGGGTACGACGTTCCCATACTGTAGGCGAGCTAGAACAACTTTGCAGAACGGCAACATTTTTTTAAAATAAGTGTTTTTAAATTCATGACTACTCGAACCTGAGCCCGGCTGATATCAAGCCAGTGTGACGTTGCACTGCGCTATCACTCGGGGGCTGAAAGGGGATTGTTTATTTGAATAGATTGTCGATCCCACGCAGCCTAAACGCCCAGCTTGATCCGATCTGCGTGTGAATGGCTCTAGGCGCAGCCTTGTTTGCAGGCACAGGGAGGGGTGTTTCTGAGGCTGGCCGTGTGCTTTAAGAGGTGTGGACTGTGGGTGGTGAAAGGGGGCTGCATGAAGGTGCATGCTGAGGGGGACAATGACACACTAATGCTGAGCATTTAAATCCATTCTCTATGACTGCGTTTTTTTCAGTCTAACTAGAACTGCAGTAAGGGTGGGGTGGAGGAAAGGAATGATCCAGGTATGGGGTTTGAATGGGGTGGGGGGAGTGCACAGAAAAGGGGGCGGGCAGTGGGACATAGTTCCACAATTTTTTTGTTTACACATCGACCACTGGTGATAAGCATGCAGCAAATAGCGGGTCTGCTTCAGGACCTCTGGTCTAATGAAATACTAGTAACTTTCTCCAAACATGTATGAGGTTGTTTTGCTCATGAAAACCCCTGTACATGTTACTTCATGTGAAGCCGATTGAATCATAAATGAGCCCCAAGCTGCCCCCAGAGCAGATGGAAACATGTAACCCAGGTTCGGCTTTCTGGGCACGGTGGCATCATGAACGCCATGAGCATTGAGGTAAATAACAGCAGGCTGCCAAGTGAAAGGGAACAGTTTATTCGTCAAAGGACATTAAATACAGGTTGACATGAGAGTGCAAAGGAAGGAAAGCAGCAAGACATAACTTGCACGCTTTCCAAAAGGAGGGCTTTGCCCTGAGGTATTGCATGCATGCTGCTTGTTCAGATAATAGGTCATCAGCCTCAGGAGCTCAGCGATTAGCCTTAGCCTCACGAGGGTAGTGATTAGCCTTAGCCTCAGGAGGGCAGTGATTAGCCTCAGGAGCTCAGCGATTAGCCTTAGCCTCAGGAGCGCAGTGATTAGCCTCAGGAGCTCAGCGATTAGCCTTAGCCTCAGGAGCACAGTGATAAGCCTTAGCCTCAGGAGGGCAGCGATTAGCCTTAGCCTCAGGAGCTCAGCGATTAGCCTTAGCCTCAGGAGGGCAGTGATTAGCCTTAGCCACAGGAGGGTAGTGATTAGCCTTAGCCCCAGGAGGACAGTGATTAGCCTTAGCCTCAGGAGGGTAGTGATTAGCCTTAACCTCAGGAGCTCAGCGATTAGCCTTACCCTCAGGAGGGCAGTGATTAGCCTTAGCCTCAGGAGGGCAGTGATTAGCCTTAGCCTCAGGAGCTCAGCGATTAGCCTTAGCCTCAGGAGGGTAGTGATTAGCCTTAGCCTCAGGAGGGCAGTGATTAGCCCCAGGAGCTCAGCGATTAGCCTTAGCTTCAGGAGGGCAGTGATTAGCCTTAGCCTCAGGAGGGTAGTGATTAGCCTTAGCCTTAGGAGCTCAGCGATTAGCCTTAGCCTCAGGAGGGCAGTGATTAGCCTTAGCCTCAGGAGCTCAGCGATTAGCCTTAGCCTCAGGAGCTCAGCAATTAGCCTTAGCCTCAGGAGCTCAGCGATTAGCCTTAGCCTCAGGAGGGCAGCGATTAGCCTTAACCTCAGGAGCTCAGCGATTAGCCTTAGCCTCAGGAGGGCAGCGATTAGCCTTAGCCTCAGGAGGGCAGTGATTAGCCTTAGCCTCAGGAGGGTAGCGATTAGCCTTAGCCTCAGGAGGGCAGTGATTAGCCTTAGCCTCAGGAGGGCAGTGATTAGCCTTAGCCTCAGGAGCTCAGCGATTAGCCTTAGCCTCAGGAGCTCAGCGATTAACCTTAGCCTCAGGAGGGCAGTGATTAGCCTTAGCCTCAGGAGCTCAGCGATTAGCCTTAGCCTCAGGAGGGCAGTGATTAGCCTTAGCCTCAGGAGGGCAGTGATTAGCCTTAGCCTCAGGAGGGCAGTGATTAGCCTTAGCCTCAGGAGCTCAGCGATTAGCCTTAGCCTCAGGAGCTCAGCAATTAGCCTTAGCCTCAGGAGCTCAGTGATTAGCCTTAGCCTCAGGAGGGTAGTGAGTAGCCTTAGCCTCAGGAGGGCAGTGATTAGCCTTAGCCTCAGGAGCTCAGCGATTAGCCTTAGCCTTAGCCTCAGGAGCGCAGTGATTAGCCTTAGCCTCAGGAGGTTAGCGATTAGCCTTAGCCTCAGGAGGGCAGCGATTAGCCTTAGCCTCAGAAGGGCAGCGATTAGCCTTAGCCTCAGGAGGGTAGCGATTAGCCTTAGCCTCAGGAGGGCAGCGATTAGCCTTAGCCTCAGAAGGGCAGCGATTAGCCTTAGCCTCAGGAGCTCAGCGATTAGCCTTAACCTCAGGAGGGCAGTGATTAGCCTTAGCCTCAGGAGCTCAGCGATTAGCCTTAGTCTCAGGAGCGCAGTGATTAGCCTTAGCCTCAGGAGGGCAGTGATTAGCCTCAGGAGAGCAGTCAGTGGTTAGCCTCAGGAGGGCAGTGATTAGCCTCAGGAGGGCAGTGATTAGCCTTAGGAGGGCAGTCGGTGGTTAGACTCAGGAGGGCAGGGATTAGCCTCAGGAGGGCAGTGATTAGCCTCAGGACGGTAGGCGATTGAGTTCAACGATTTGCAAAGAACTGATCTGACCTGACATCCAAATGGCGTGTTAAGACTATGACTAATAATGCCGGGTAATCGTATTATTCCGAAACGGTGCAGGATTTTATGTCTCAGTTAACAACAGTGTGTGTCAATACTTAGAGTCGGATGTCTGGTGAGCTGGGGGAGAGGTGACACTGGAATCTAAATGATCATGAACCCGGTGGGGGCACCCCGAGAGACTTACTGGTAGGAGAAGAGCCACCCCTTGACGGCTTTTGTGAAGCCTGAGTATGGTGGGACCCCACTAACGATATTTTGGGGGAGTTCCAGAGCTCAGCTAAGAAGGAGATAACAGATAACAGAGGAAAGTCGGGGTTTGTGGGTGGGTGCAGCCCACTTTAATTTCTCTTAGAATCATTTAGGCCTAGTTCTGTAAATAGCTTTACAGGGATTCTTCTGCCTGTGGGGAGCCAGTGTAAGGCGCTTCTTCCTCTTGCTGATAGATTTCATCCATGGGCAGTGATTATTGGATACCGAGCCTTGAGCCTCATTACTCCATCCTCTCGGGTTGAGTGTGTAGTCTTGGGTTAGGATTCTTTATGGTCTGTGTGGACACACTACACACAATTAAGACCACAGGTGGCAATACAAGTTTTACCTTTGGTACAAGCCTGTACTACTATGTTAAAGTGGTAGCAGTAACGGAGCAGCCAGGCTTATCTCAAGAGTATATGAGCAGTAGCAGAGATTACACAAAGGGCCCACAATTACTGTGACTCAAGCAAACACTGACTCAAGGTTTCAAAATATAAGTACATTTATTTTTAAACCATTTGTTATAAACACAACACTTCTATTAATTCAAAAACACACGTAAAATACACTACAACCAACCAATTCACTTTGGTACACTGTAACTCAAGGTAAGTACCCTATGTTTTAACGGACCGGTTTTGTGAAACACAAGATGTTACCGGGAATACACTTGCGATCACTTTTTGACAGTAATGACAGTTCGGTCTTACTAAAGAAACGCGTATCCGCGGCAAGAATTGTTACCGGGGCAAAAACACACTTAGCACCTGAGTTAACCAGAGAGAGTTGGGGGAAAAAATCATAGGCAATGCTTTTGTCAAGGCAGACAGAATCAGAGAACACTCGTTGACTGAAATTCAAGAGTCAATAGGCCGGAGCCAGTTTAAAGTGGAACCGGGTTCCTGTTGTCGAGGATCACACAGTCGGACAGTTCAAGATTCCACAGAGGAAGCAAAAGTTATAAGAATGAGAGAAAACAAGGGCAAGCCTTGGAGCCGAAGAAAAGGGTTTCACCCTAATTCTTCAAGCAGAACACGGTACCTTATTCAATGAATAAGCTGGTGTCACAGCAGTTGTTCCTGGTAGTTTCCTGCAGAGCCAAGGTTACTGGACCTTCGGTAGGAAGGAAGACATCTGGAGGGGTCTGCACCACACAGGGATGAGGCAGGCAGCAGCGATGGTGAATAAAAGGTGCGCTCCTTAAAAACAGGAGAGGCTCTTCAGATGGCTATCCGGAACACTACAGCTGTGTGCAGCTATTTCAACCAAGAAGAGGATCCTCTGGCTGTGGAAGATGAGCTGGTTATCCCCACCAGGCTCAAGGGAAGAAGACTCCGGACTGGATCTTCTCTGTTCGTCAAATGGTAGATAGCTCAGGACTGCAGCAGGGCTTCACCGGGATGGGGTAGTTGCAGCAGCCGTCTTCTTCTCTGCATCTCTTCCGTTCCTTGTAGTTCCAGTGGTGACTCTGACTTCTAGCCCAAGAGACCTGCCTTTTATGCGAAAATCCCCCATTCACACAGCTTGCTGTCAATCATGCAGCAAGGGGGTTGACCAGCCCGGACAACCACCTCAGCCAATCATGGCAAAGTGCGACTTGGGTTTCCTAGGATACCCTGTGCAGGGGGTGACTACACCCCTTCCTCACATTCAGCCCACCTAGACACCCAGGCGCCTGGAGGAGGGGGCAGAAGCCCGCCAAAAGACAGTGAACAAAGAAGGCAAACCTGGTTTGCAGCGCAAAGTAAAACACAAGAAGGACTTTAACAAAAAGAAATAGCGAATAAACCCGACTGGGGCCAAAAGAAAAAGTATTTGGTCAAGCGGGTTAAAGTTAGAGGCTAAAATAATAGCCTAAAACAATTCCACATTTATATAGTATAATCGCGGTAGAAAAGTTAGGGTAGATACCACTGCCACCAGCAAAGTCTAAATGTTAAAAGAGCGAAACAATGCTCTATGAGTTACAGATACAAAGGGCTAAGGATTAACCCTTTCCAGTACTCCATGTAAGATAGGGTGTACTGGATCTGTGGTTAAATGACTAAGTAAAGTTAACGGCACTTTACCCTTTTCTGGGGGACAGGGGTCAGTCTCAGAACAGGAGTCGGTGGGAAGTCTCAAAGACAACCCTGTGTCACTGCACTGAAGGTGCTGTGTAACACACAAAAGAAGGGGGCTACTGAAGTGGTGTACTCCAGAGTCCACAATCACAAAAGCAGATGAAATACACATGGCAAAAACACAGGTAAGAGTGGGGAAAAGAGGCACACTCTTATCAAGTGAAAAAAATAACTCCAGGAATCCAGCAAAGCTGCTGGGGGACTCACTAGGTGAGGGAAATTAGCCATAAAATGAGAATTCTCCCTAACAACTTGCCACAGTACAGCTGGTTTCACAGGGTCTTCGCCATGATGCACCACGGGTAGACGTTGTGGGTAGCAGTTGTGTGTCTGGTCCGAGTCTTTTTTCTTCTTGCTGATAGATTTCATCCATAAGCAGGGATTTCTGGTGGCCGAGGCTTGAGTCTCATTCCTCCATCCTCTGGGGTTGAGGCTTCAGCCTCATTACTCCATCCTCTCGGGTTCAGTGTGTAGTCATATGTTAGGATTCTTCTTGGTCTGTATTGACTTGTCACAGTAGCACTGGTTTCACAGGGTCTTCGCCGTGATGGGCCGCGGGTAGTGGTGACGGTGCTGGTGTAAATAGACCAGAACAGGTGAGATATGCTCTCCGTAGCCTCGGACAGCTAGGGGCTTCAGCGTTGGTATTCTTTGGTGTCTTGCACACCAAGGTAGAGTTTAATGCATCATGTGTCTTGGGATGGCAACGGTGAGGATTTCTGTGAATGTCTCTGGAAGATCCAGGGAAGTTAGAATGCTTCTGAATGCTTTTAGGAATCGAGAAGATGGTTTGGTGGCTGCAGTGATTCACACGCCTGGTGAGAGGTCTTCTTCCATTATGTAAGCAAGAGGTTTGACTTCTGAGGAAGGGAATTTAAATGGTGGTGAGTCTTTGATATCTTCAATAAAGTGAGGGTGAAAACATGTTCACCTGATAGGAGGATGTCTGTTTCCTCTGGGTTCAGCAGTACGTGATTGCCGGAGGATTCTGTTTCCTCTGGGTTCAGCAGTAGGTGATGTCTGTTTCCTGTGGGTTTAGCAGTAGGTGATTGCAGGATGATGTCTGTTTCCTCTGGGTTCAGCAGTAGGTGATTGCATGGTAATGTCTGTTTCCCTGAGTTCCGCAGTATTGCAGCAGGATGTCTGTTTCCTCTGTGTTCAGCAGTAGGTGATTGCAGGAGGAAGTCTGTTTCCTCTGGGTTCAGCAGTAGGTGATTGCAGGAGGGTTTCTGTTTCCTCTGGGTTCAGAAGAAGGTGATTGCAAAATGATGTCTGTTTCCTCTGGGTTCAGGAGTAGGTGATTGCAGGAGAATATATGTTTCCTCTGGGTTCAGCAATGGATGAATGCAGGAGGATGTCTGTATCCTCTGGGTTCAGCAGTAGGTGATAGCAGGAGGGTGTCGGTTTCCTCTGGGTTCAGCAGTATGTGATTGCCGGAAGATGTCTGTTTCCTCTGGTTTCAGAAGTAGGTGATATCAGGAGATGTCTGTTTCCTCTGGGTTCAGCTGTAGGTGATTGAAGGAGATGTCTGTTTCCTCTGGGGATCAGAAGTAGGTGATTGCAGGAGGTAGTCTGTTTCTTCTGGGTTCAGCAGTAGGTGATTGCAGGAGGATGTCTGTTTCCTCTGGGTGCAGCAGTAGATTATTGCAGGAGGGTTTCTGTTTCCTCTGGGTTCAGAAGAAGGTGTTTGTAGGAGATGTATGTTTCCTCTGGGTTCAGCAGTAGGTGATTGCAGGAGGATGTCTGTTTCCTCTAGGTTTAGCAGTAGGTGATTGCAGGATGATGTCTGTTTCGTCTGGGTTCAGCAGTGGGTGATTGCAGGAGGATGTCTGTTTCCTCTAGGTTCAGCATTAGGTGATTGCAGGAGGATGTCGGTTTCCTCTAGGTTTAGCAGTAGGTGATTGCAGGAGGATGTCTGTTTCCTCTGGGTTCAGCAGTAGGTGATTGCAGGAGAGTTTCTCCTTCCTCTGGGTTCAGCTGTAGGTGATTGCAGGAGATGTCTGTTTCCTCTGGGTTCAGCAGCAGGTGATTGCAGGAGGATGTCTGTTTCCTCTAGGTTTAGCAGTAGGTGATTGCAGGATGATGTCTGTTTCCTCTGGGTTCAGCAGTAGGTGATTGCAGGAGGATGTCTGTTTTATCTAGGTTCAGCAGTAGGTGATTGCAGGAGGATGTATGTTTCCTCTGGGTTCAACAGTAGGTGATTGCAGGAGGATGTATGTTTCCTCTGGGTTCAGTAATGGATGATTGCAGGAGGATGTATGTTTACTCTGGGTTCCACAGTAGGTGATTGCAGGAGGATGTGTTTTTCCTCTGGGTTCACCAGTAGGTGATTGCAGGAGGATGCCTGTATCCTCTGGGTTCAGCAGTAGGTGATTGCAGGAGGATGTATTTTTCCTCTAGGTTTAGCAGTAGGTGATTGCAGGATGTTGTCTGATTCCTCTGGGTTCAACAGTAAGTGATTGCAGGAGGATGTCTGTTTCCTCTAGGTTCAGCAGTAGGTGATTGCAGGAGGATGTCTGTTTCCTCTAGGTTTAGCAGTAGGTGATTGCAGGATGATGTCTGTTTCCTCTCGGTTCAGCAGTAGGTGATTGCAGGAGGATGTCTGTTTCCTCTGGGCCCAGCAGTAGGTGATTGCAGGAGGATGTCTGTTTCCTCTGGGTTCAGCAGTAGGTGATTGCAGAAGGATGTCTGTTTCCTCTGGGTTCAACAGTAGGTGATTGCAGGAGGATGTATGTTTCCTCTGGGTTCAGTAATGGATGATTGCAGGAGGATGTATGTTTACTCTGGGTTCCACAGTAGGTGATTGCAGGAGGATGTGTTTTTCCTCTGGGTTCACCAGTAGGTGATTGCAGGAGGATGTCTGTATCCTCTGGGTTCAGCAGTAGGTGATTGCAGGAGGGTGTCGGTTTCCTCTGGGTTCAGCAGTACGTGATTGCCGGAGGATGTCTGTTTCCCCTGGGTTCAGCAGTGGGTGATTGCAGGAGATGTCCGTTTCCTGTGGGTTCAGCTGTAGGCTATTGCAGGAGGATGTCTGTTTCCCCTGGGTTCAGCAGTAGGTGATAGCAGGAGGATGTCTGCTTCTCCTGGCTTCAGCAGTAGGTGATTGCAGGAGGATGCCTGTTTCCTCTGGGTTTAGCAGTAGGTGATTGCAGGATGATGTCTGTTTCCTCTGGGTTCAGCAGTAGGTGATTGCAGGAGGATGTCTGTTTTCTCTAGGTTCAGCAGTAGGTGATTGCAGGAGGATGTCTGTTTCCTCTAGGTTTAGTAGTAGGTGATTGCAGGAGGATGTCTGTTTCCATAAGGTTCAGCAGTAGGTGATTGCAGGAGGATGTGTTTTTCCTCTGTGTTCACCTGTAGGTGATTGCAGGAGGGTATCGGTTTCCTCTGGGTTCAGCAGTACGTGATTGCCGGAGGATGTGTTTTTCCTCTGGGTTCACCAGTAGGTGATTGCAGGAGGATGTCTGTATCCTCTAGGTTCAGCATTAGGTGATTGCAGGAGGATGTCGGTTTCCTCTAGGTTTAGCAGTAGGTGATTGCAGGAGGATGTCTGTTTCCTCTGGGTTCAGCAGTAGGTGATTGCAGGAGAGTTTCTCCTTCCTCTGGGTTCAGCTGTAGGTGATTGCAGGAGATGTCTGTTTCCTCTGGGTTCAGCAGCAGGTGATTGCAGGAGGATGTCTGTTTCCTCTAGGTTTAGCAGTAGGTGATTGCAGGATGATGTCTGTTTCCTCTGGGTTCAGCAGTAGGTGATTGCAGGAGGATGTCTGTTTTATCTAGGTTCAGCAGTAGGTGATTGCAGGAGGATGTATGTTTCCTCTGGGTTCAACAGTAGGTGATTGCAGGAGGATGTATGTTTCCTCTGGGTTCAGTAATGGATGATTGCAGGAGGATGTATGTTTACTCTGGGTTCCACAGTAGGTGATTGCAGGAGGATGTGTTTTTCCTCTGGGTTCACCAGTAGGTGATTGCAGGAGGATGCCTGTATCCTCTGGGTTCAGCAGTAGGTGATTGCAGGAGGATGTATTTTTCCTCTAGGTTTAGCAGTAGGTGATTGCAGGATGTTGTCTGATTCCTCTGGGTTCAACAGTAAGTGATTGCAGGAGGATGTCTGTTTCCTCTAGGTTCAGCAGTAGGTGATTGCAGGAGGATGTCTGTTTCCTCTAGGTTTAGCAGTAGGTGATTGCAGGATGATGTCTGTTTCCTCTCGGTTCAGCAGTAGGTGATTGCAGGAGGATGTCTGTTTCCTCTGGGCCCAGCAGTAGGTGATTGCAGGAGGATGTCTGTTTCCTCTGGGTTCAGCAGTAGGTGATTGCAGAAGGATGTCTGTTTCCTCTGGGTTCAACAGTAGGTGATTGCAGGAGGATGTATGTTTCCTCTGGGTTCAGTAATGGATGATTGCAGGAGGATGTATGTTTACTCTGGGTTCCACAGTAGGTGATTGCAGGAGGATGTGTTTTTCCTCTGGGTTCACCAGTAGGTGATTGCAGGAGGATGTCTGTATCCTCTGGGTTCAGCAGTAGGTGATTGCAGGAGGGTGTCGGTTTCCTCTGGGTTCAGCAGTACGTGATTGCCGGAGGATGTCTGTTTCCCCTGGGTTCAGCAGTGGGTGATTGCAGGAGATGTCCGTTTCCTGTGGGTTCAGCTGTAGGCTATTGCAGGAGGATGTCTGTTTCCCCTGGGTTCAGCAGTAGGTGATAGCAGGAGGATGTCTGCTTCTCCTGGCTTCAGCAGTAGGTGATTGCAGGAGGATGCCTGTTTCCTCTGGGTTTAGCAGTAGGTGATTGCAGGATGATGTCTGTTTCCTCTGGGTTCAGCAGTAGGTGATTGCAGGAGGATGTCTGTTTTCTCTAGGTTCAGCAGTAGGTGATTGCAGGAGGATGTCTGTTTCCTCTAGGTTTAGTAGTAGGTGATTGCAGGAGGATGTCTGTTTCCATAAGGTTCAGCAGTAGGTGATTGCAGGAGGATGTGTTTTTCCTCTGTGTTCACCTGTAGGTGATTGCAGGAGGGTATCGGTTTCCTCTGGGTTCAGCAGTACGTGATTGCCGGAGGATGTCTGTTTCCCCTGGGTTCAGCAGTAGGTGATTGCAGGAGATGTCCGTTTCCTCTGGGTTCAGCTGTAGGTTATTGCAGGAGGATGTCTGTTTCCCCTGGGTTCAGCAGTAGGTGATAGCAGGAGGATGTCTGTTTCACCTGGCTTCAGCAGTAGGTGATTGCAGGAGGATCCCTGTTTCCTCTGGGTTTAGCAGTAGGTGATTGCAGGATGATGTCTGTTTCCTCTGGGTTCAGCAGTAGGTGATTGCAGAAGGATGTCTGTTTTCTCTAGGTTCAGCAGTAGGTGATTGCAGGAGGATGTCTGTTTCCTCTAGGTTTAGCAGTAGGTGATTGCAGGAGGATGTCTGTTTCCATAGGGTTCAGCAGTAGGTGATTGCAGGAGGATGTATGTTTCCTCTGGGTTCAAAAATGGATGATTGCAGGAGGATGTATGTTTACTCTGGGTTCCGCAGTAGGTGATTGTAGGAGACTGTGTTTTTCCTCTGGGTTCAGCAGTAGGTGATTGCAGGAGGATGTCTGTATCCTCTGGGTTCAGCAGTAGGTGATTGCAGGATGATGCCTGTTTCCTCTGGGTTCAGCTGTAGGTGATTGCAGGAGGGTGTCGGTTTCCTCTGGGTTCAGCAGTAGGTGATTGAAGGAGATGTCCGTTTCCTCTGGGTTCAGCTGTAGGTGATTGCAGGAGGATGTCTGTTTCCCCTGGGTTGAGCAGTAGGTGATAGCAGGAGGATGTCTGTTTCTCCTGGCTTCAGCATTAGGTGATTGCAGGAGGATGTCTGTTTCCTCTGGGTTCAGCAGTAGGTGATTGCAGGAGGATGTCTATTTCCTCTAGGTTAAGCAGTAGGATATTGCAGGATGATGTCTGTTTCCTCTGGGTTCAGCAGTAGGATATTGCAGGAGGATGTCTCTTTCCTCTGGGTTCAGCAGTAGATGATTGCAGGAGAATGTCTGTTTCCTCTGGGTCCAGCAGTAGGTGATTGCAGGAGAATGTCTCTTTCCTCTGGGTTCAGAAGTAGGTGATTGCAGGAGGATGTCTGTTTCCTCTGGGTTCAGCAGTAGGTGATTGCAACAGGATGTCTATTTCCTCTAGGTTTAACAGTAGGTGATTGCAGGATGATGTCTGTTTCCTCTGGGTTCAGCAATAGTTGATTGCAGGAGGATGTATGTTTCCTCTGGGTTCAAAAATGGATGATTGCAGGAGGATGTATGTTTACTCTGGGTTCCGCAGTAGGTGATTGTAGGAGACTGTGTTTTTCCTCTGGGTTCAGCAGTAGGTGATTGCAGGAGGATGTCTGTATCCTCTGGGTTCAGCAGTAGGTGATTGCAGGATGATGCCTGTTTCCTCTGGGTTCAGCTGTAGGTGATTGCAGGAGGGTGTCGGTTTCCTCTGGGTTCAGCCGTAAGTGATTGCCGGAGGATGTCTGTTTCCCCTGGGTTCAGCAGTAGGTGATTGAAGGAGATGTCCGTTTCCTCTGGGTTCAGCTGTAGGTGATTGCAGGAGGATGTCTGTTTCCCCTGGGTTGAGCAGTAGGTGATAGCAGGAGGATGTCTGTTTCTCCTGGCTTCAGCATTAGGTGATTGCAGGAGGATGTCTATTTCCTCTGGGTTCAGCAGTAGGTGATTGCAGGAGGATGTCTATTTCCTCTAGGTTAAGCAGTAGGATATTGCAGGATGATGTCTGTTTCCTCTGGGTTCAGCAGTAGGAGATTGCAGGAGGATGTCTCTTTCCTCTGGGTTCAGCAGTAGGTGATTGCAGGAGAATGTCTGTTTCCTCTGGGTCCAGCAGTAGGTGATTGCAGGAGAATGTCTCTTTCCTCTGGGTTCAGAAGTAGGTGATTGCAGGAGGATGTCTGTTTCCTCTGGGTTCAGCAGTAGGTGATTGCAACAGGATGTCTATTTCCTCTAGGTTTAACAGTAGGTGATTGCAGGATGATGTCTGTTTCCTCTGGGTTCAGCAATAGTTGATTGCAGGAGGATGTATGTTTACTCTGGGTTCAGCAGTAGGTGATTGCAGGAGGATGTCTGTTTCCTGTGGGTTCCGCAGTAGGTGATTGTAGGAGGATGTGTTTTTCCTCTGGGTTCAGCAGTAGGTGATTGCAGGAGGATGTCTCTATCCTCTGGGTTCAGCAGTAGGTGATTGCAGGATGATGCCTGTTTCCTCTGGGTTCAGCTGTAGGTGATTGCATGAGGGTGTCGGTTTCCTCTGGGTTCAGCAGTACGTGATTGCCGGAGGATGTCCGTTTCCTCTGGGTTCAGCTGTAGGTGATTGCAGGAGGATGTCTGTTTTCCCTGGGTTCAGCAGTAGGTGATAGCAGGAGATGTCTGTTTCTCCTGGCTTCAGCAGTAGGTGATTGCAGGAGGAAGTCTGTTTCCTCTGGGTTCAGCAGTAGGTGATTGCAGGAGGATGTCTGTTTCCTCTAGGTTAAGCAGTAGGATATTGCAGGATGATGTCTGTTTCCTCTGGTTTCAGAAGAAGGTGATTGCAGAAGGATGTCTGTTTCCTCTGGGTTCAGCAGTAGATGATTGCAGGAGGATGTCTGTTTCTTCTGGATTCAGCGGTAGGTGATTGCAGGATGATGCCTGTTTCCTCTGGGTTCAGCTGTAGGTGATTGCATGAGGGTGTCGGTTTCCTCTGGGTTCAGCAGTACGTGATTGCCGGAGGATGTCCGTTTTCTCTGGGTTCAGCTGTAGGTGATTGCAGGAGGATGTCTGTTTTCCCTGGGTTCAGCAATAGGTGATAGCAGGAGATGTCTGTTTCTCCTGGCTTCAGCAGTAGGTGATTGCAGGAGGATGTCTGTTTCCTCTGGGTTCAGCAGTAGGTGATTGCAGGAGGATGTCTGTTTCCTCTAGGTTAAGCAGTAGGGTATTGCAGGATGATGTCTGTTTCCTCTGGTTTCAGAAGAAGGTGATTGCAGAAGGATGTCTGTTTCCTCTGGGTTCAGCAGTAGGTGATTGCAGGAGGATGTCTGTTTCTTCTGGATTCAGAGGTAGGTGATTACAGGAGGCTGTCTGTTTCCTCTGGCTAGAACGCCTCTGGAGCAACACTTTATAAGCACATGGCCCTGATGACATTAAATGGTTTGTCATCAACCATGTTCAAGCTAACCTCCTGGGTTTCTTCTAACTAGCTTGCCTATATATGGTGGAGCAAGTCTGGATCCACAGAGTAGATACCCACCGTTCTGGTTTCAATGATTAAATACATTGGGCAACTTTAATCGCCTGAATTTACACCCTTTTCTTTTCTTCAATTCTAACATTACGTTATTTTGTGAATGGGATACTTAACCCAGACCAGAGGTAACATGCTCGCAATTGGGGTTGATGTCTAGTGATTACAGCAAGCAAACATGGCCGCTACGACCATGACATTGTAGGCCTTAGATTCTACTGATAGCATTCACATGTCGGTATGACTCTGCATGAGCAAATCGAATTAAGTGACAAGAGAGATAGTGTGGTGTAGAAAATTATACTGCTTTACCTGTCTGTCATGCATGTCCAATATGCGCAGTGACTAGACGAAGATGGCTGCGCAAAAGGAGGTTGTGTAATGGTCCCAAAAAAATGGCCACCAAGTTTTCCGCCAATCCTTCAGAAATATGGATGCGAGCTAAGACATGTGGTTTGCAGCTTCTGCTGTGCAAGCTGTAAGGAAGGCATGGTATCAAACAGTAAAGACAGACACAGGTGATCACGGTTCAAGGGTTTTTATTGAACTTTGAATGGGTTGGTTGAACACCTATTTAACCCTAAAGCTTAAGACTGAAGCCAGCACGAACCATCAAATAATAATTATGCAGTCCCAGTGGAGTCTCTGTCAAAATAAAGGGGCCTCTTCTAATAAACCTATAATGGCTCCTTACTTCTAAATACAATTGGTGTGGGAAACAATGTTATTCAAAAAGAAAAGTGTTCAAGAAATGATATGTCAGGATAGTTGAGCAGTTGGCTTCCCTTCCACACGTTTTCAGCATGAGACAAGGTGGCACCCTCGAGCTTCACTCACGTGCTGTCGTCTTGGTCACGAGGATGCAATTCAAAACATAAGTATCAGGGCCTTCTGTGTCAAATTCTCTTTGCCATCTATAGTCTCTTTTTACAGAGGGCCAGATGCAATACTATAAACAACAAAGTACCTTTCTTCTTGGGATTTTGACATTCATAAATTCTCGGACGATTCATTTTTCACCACGGGTTCCCCTCGGTTGGGTTCAGACCCTCTTTAACATAATGTTCCCAACTGGTCTCCCGCGTATGGGCTTAGACCCCTTGAATTGCAATGTTCACAATATTACAGTTTTTCTCATCCTATCAAAAATCAAAGACTTTCGATTGTGCGATGGGTTTTGCTCAAACCGTTGCAGGACCACTTCGATTCACAATTCTTTTCTCACTCTTTTCTTTTACTTTCACTTCTGACACTTCGGGGCTGGATACCTCACAGAGACCTTTGATTGAGCACACTTGTGGTGCTGGACCACTCTGTCAACGGTATTGTATCTTTCCTTTTCAAAGTTCAACCATTCATCAGCAATTTAGCTCTATGCACGTCTTTCATCACACGCGTTTAACAATGTTTGTTCCTGCACTCGTAATACAATGTTGCAGCTTGCAACCTTGACTTCAACACAGACTGGTCTTGCATCGGTCGCCCCAACTCACCGACTGTGTTGACCTCTCTGACGCTACTTTGTTCTTGGAGCCAAGGAAGGTACCATCGCAGCTGCTGCTCCTCCCCGACTTAGTCAGTTTTGCGGGAGGGCCTCCGGTATGTCCGACACACAATGCAGGATTCTTCAGTATGGTTTCATGGCTTTACGCTTTCCAATATACAGGGTTCTTGAAAGTAATTGTTTCTTGGCGGAAAGGTCAAGGGATTTCCCTCCTTGCGAATCCTTCTTGGTTCGATGTTTTTCTCACCTCATTCAGCTGCCGTCTCAAAACTGCTGTTCCTTAGTGTGCTTTGCCTCGCTCAGAGGGTGCTTTTACGCTCTGCTTTTTATCAATGTGGGGAAGTGTAATGGAAGTCAGGTGTGAGTGATTGCCAGTAATTGCCTGACCTTGCCTAACCATAGTAGTGCACATGTCAGGCACACTGCTTGGGTGTAAGTCTGTTTGCTTCCAGAGCGAGCTGCCCATGTGAAAGTGTTTCTGAAGGGGGGGTATAAAGTTCCTACGTAACCTACCTGCAAGGATTTGGTAAAGGTGTTACAGAGGGGGGGATACCGTGTCTCACCATCCGGTGTCCCACTCCCACTCCGCAAACACCCCTCACCCAGGTGATCCTCCTGCACTGGTCCACCCCTAGGTTCTGGATCCAAAGGCAATGGCTGTGCCCTGGCCACCTGAGAAAGGGATCCCTGGGGTACAGCGGGTGAGACACCTTCTTGGTTCTCACAAAGCCCACAGTGCAGACGGCAGTGGGAGCATGTAAGTACGACATTGGAATCAGGAGAGAGTGGGTGAGTGCACGCCTCTGATGGCACAAGACGTGACAGATAGACATACCCTTGAAGCCTTGCACCCCTGGGGCAGGAACATCATTTGCAGTGTCTTTTTGCAGATCCCTCTCAGATGTGGGATGCAGTAAACGCCAGAGCAGCGTTTTGAATTCACCAAAGCCGCAATTGTGGGCTAGCAATATGATGGCAGTCTCGCTCTATTGGATAGTGAGGTAGACAGCGTATATAATCCAGCATGCAGTGAACGGTTCACAAATGGAGGACTCCTGTGTCTTTTGTGTGTTTTTTGGTGTAGTGACATGTTAAGGTGAGGACGTGATGGGCATTTATGGGCCTCTCCTCTGTTGGCACTATTCATTTTTTCTTTCTTTCTTGTCTTTGGAACAATGTATGGCATGGTTTCTTTTCATTTCCCCTTTTTTGGTTGATTGAGTATGGAGAACTATCCAGTGGTTGTTCTTCGGCAGGAAGGGATAGGAAGTGGTGCTGTTCGGGCGCCACTCCTTCTCTATTGCCTGTCTTCTTAAACTGTGCTGCATCGGGCTAGGACCCTATTGAAAATGATGACATTCATTTGTGCTGGTTTCTGTTTATTATTGTGGATTTTATGTTGTAAGATCCTTTTTTTGTCTTCATAGAAGGTAACAATGAGAATTATATTTGTCCACCCTTCCGAACAATCTTTATTGCCCTAAAGAAGGCTGGGTTATCTGGAAACAACTTTAGCCCTAGGCCGAAACTCGAGTTGGCATACTACTGACATTAATACCTGTGCTATGTGCCAGTAACCTTTGGCTGCAAGTTGTTCTTTTGTATATTAGTATGTATGTAGGTGTGTAACACGTACATAGTCACAAGAAGCAAACATAATAGGACAGCATATATTATGATGGCGCTGATGGGCAATAATAACTTGCCATCTTTTTAATAAGATTGATGTATTTTATGCCTCGGGCATTTGCAGTGTTTGTTGGATGATTGAAGTGAGAATGTATATGGAAGTTTGATACTACGGTTTTGGTGGGTGCTTTGTGTTAGGGAGAATTCTCCAAATGTGCTCATTTCCCTTACATTTTGAGAGTCCCAGCAACTTTGCTGGATTTCTAGGATTTGCTTGTTCTACCTGGGAAGAGTGTGAGCCTTTTTCCCACTCTTCCATGTTCTTTGGTTATGGAGCATCATCTTTTTCTGTGTGTCACACAGCAACTTCAGTGCAGTGGCACAGGGTTGTCTTTTAGACTTCCCAAGGTTTAAATACCTTCTCTGGGACTGACTACTGTCTCCCAGAGCATGTAAAGTTAAATTGATTTACTAGTCTCTTTAAATTTACTGACCCAGCACACCCTATCTTCCTAAAGAGTGCTGGAGGGGTTGCCTAGCTTTCCCTGAGTCAAAACACTCATGTAACAGTAAAATGTTACCCTTTCTACTTTAAATGGCTGGTGGCAGTGCTTTAGATCAAACTACCATTATTTTTCCCGACCGCTAACAACGTTAGCTAAAAATCGGGACAGCCATGTTTTTCAATATGGCGCCCAAGACCTATCTGTAAAAACAGACTCCGGTCACCTTTTTTCGCCATTTCTTTTAGGAAAGGTTCTTCTTGTGTTTGTCTCTGCGCGCCAAACCAGGTTTGGTCCCTTTGTTTGTTGGCCTTTGGCGGGCTTCAGTTCTGAAGCCCTCCTCTGGTGCCTAAGTGTCTGGGGTGGACTGGATGTGAGGGAGATGCCCAAAACTCCATGTGCTTAGTGTCCTAGGAGACCTGAATGCACTCTGGAGTGATGGGCCGACTGGCTGTCCGGCAAGGACAGCCACCCTGCTGTGTGAGTGACAGCCAGGCTGGAATTAATGGGGGAAAACTGTTTAAAAGCAGGTCTTTGGGACTTAGAAAGCATAGTCGACCACTGGAACGAAAAAAACGAAGATGAGCTGAAGAAAGAGGACTGCTGCAACTCCCGGACGACCGGTGAAGCCCTGCTGCAGGTCCAATTTGCCTGAAACTCCATCGACAGAGAAGCCCTTCAAGGTTAACTTCTTCCCTTGATTTTGGTGGGAACAACCAACTCGCAAGCTACCTGGACACTGTCCCCATCTGGTCGAATTTTCATCAGAGTGCTGTTGAAAACCGGATAGCCAGAGGGAAGGAAACCAGCTCATGGACTTTAAGGCACTCACACCGTAAACTGATGTCTTACTACAGATTTTGGCCTCTTCCCTGGGCAGTGCAGGAACCTCTCAACGTCCTCCTTGTCACCAGACTGAAGCTCAGGAACAGCAAGATCTGCTCAGACTGCCAGGAACAACTGCCTCAGCTACAGCTTTCTTCATTGACAAGGTACAGAAATCTTTTCGGCCATCGAGAAAGTGCGTTAAACTTTTCTCAAATGCGAAGGCTTGTCCTTCCCTTAACATTCATCAAACTTTTCGCCTAGCCAAGTTCTTCTAAAGTCTGTGGGAAAGACTTAACCGTTACTTACCAGAACTGTGCTATCCTATACAAAAGACTCTGAACCATTGACTTTGGCCCATGCCTATTGAGAAGAATTGCTGGTTGTATCTAACTGCCCCACCCTATCGCGCAGAAAGAATCACCCTCAACGCCTCTAACAGACCCATTAGAGCCCACCGTGACAACCAGATTTATGTTCCCACGTTCAAAAGAACAAGAGCTGGAGGATCTAGCTTCCAACACCTCGCACCCAAAAACTGGAACTCTCTACCAACTTCATTAAGGAATGAAAAATCATACACCACCTTTGCAAAAACCTAAAAAACTTTTCCATTCCGCTAAATGTTAACCGCATACACAGCTATGCTTGCACTGTAACCATAGCAAAGCATAACTCTCTGACCCTCTTGTCTCGTACCACCTATCAATGTACTATTTCAACCGAATGTTACTCTATAACTATGTATGTCTAAGCTTAAGCCTGCTGTAACAGCGCCACGATGCCTCAGGGCAGTTCTGCGCACTTTATAAATGCGAATAAATAAATAAACTTAAACCCTTTGCCCTGCCTTTGAATGTATTTGGGCTGTCTCTTCTTACAACCTTGTCTTTTTTTACCCATTTATTAAGTAACTGAAGTGCCATTTTGCTCCCACTTCATTTTGGAGCTAAACTTGTTCATTTATTTACTAGTTGTATTTTTGTGGTTTATTAGTGTGTGATATTGAGCTGCTTATGCTAGTGTAATGTTTTCTAACTGACTGAGTAAATACATGTATATTCTTTTGCCAAGAAACCTCGAGTAAGTGTAGATTTGAATCACTGTTTTTGTTGGTCCTTTGTGTAACTTGTTCTACTGCTCACTTTACTCTTGAGATAAGTCTCGCGGCTCAGCCACGGCTACCACATTACTGTGTAGTACAGGCTTGTACCAAAGGGAAATTGTGCTTACACGTGTAGTCCTAATTACTTGTAGTGTTCCCAAAGGGTACTGCATGAGATTCTGCCTAACACTTTGGCAGAGGGAATATGTGTTCACCCCATCATTTTGTAACGCGTGTTTATACCAAACATGTGTTCTAGTTGGTTTTACGGGAGCTGAATGTTGTGCACATGTTGAATACATGCTCTATTGATATCTGCACTGTTTGTGCTCTTATTGATTGCGGTCTAATTGCTTAGGCACATGAGTGGTTCATGGGTTTTTGTTTGTCTACAGTTGTGATTCCTGCTGAACCCATGTGTGGAAATAATAATAGGGGGATGGCCTTGTGTGTTGTGTAATGGTACAGTACATCCCTGGCGCTCGAAGTCTGGTTTAAATAAAGTTAATTTTGATTGCTGTGCATACGGTCGCTCGATGGGTTGGGTGCTGCTCTCCACCGGTGTCTCCTTGTTTCCCTTACCCTCTTCTTTTCCTTCTGTTTATTTGTCACCAGGTGTTATGTCGGATCTAGGCACACTAAGCTTTACAGAAGCTCAGATTCATGTGGCTCTAAGGCCCCCCCTCCCCCATCAGTCGATACCAGTGATATCACTATCGCTGCGGATAGGTTACTGCAAACAAAGAAAAAGGAATTTCCGGACCCAACTGCATGGGCATCTCCTAAAAGAGTATTTACGGGCAACTATAATCCCACTGGGGTACCAGATTGAAATGGCCCCTGTTCAGGGACGTCATTTCACCAAAATGCCAGGGGTGGCGGAAGTGACATCACACGACCCTTGACCCCTGATGACATTACAGGAAGTGATGTAATTTGACCCCACACCGAAGTGATATCGCGGGAAGCAATGGAACACGACCTTTCACCCGTTGCCAAAACAGGAAGTGGCATCACATAGCATTGTACACTACAAAAAATATGGTTACGATATCACTATAATGTGATGTACATTTCATACAAGATTGGATCGCCATATGTATTGTTAAGATCATTGTGTATAGGCCCATATTACCAAATTACTGTGAATGCAAGCAGACGTCCATGACCAAATGATAATGATGTGTTATCATATAGCACTTACGCTTAAGTGCTTTATATAGAAAAATATACACCTTTTTTAATTTATTTTTGTATTTGGTTGAAACAACCTTTTACAAAAATTATTCACAGCTAAATACTTCCTTTAAATGGGCAGAAGAAAAAGAAAAATTCAAAAGGAAAGAAAAAAATGATATAAAAACAAATGACATATTACCATCAACAAACACATTCCAAAATACCACTAATTGTCACATGTAAAACCATTCATTATAAGACAGTATTTAAAATTACACAGCAATAAAAACTAAAAAAAAAAGGAAGAAACCTTTCCTATAAAATATCCATAGATCCTGGACACTGATATGGTCACTATGGCATTACTCTAACTTTACAGTCGACATCCTAAATAATACTTTTAGACGTTTTGAATGACAAAAGAGAAGAGGAGAGAGGACACAACATTAAAGCATGTTGAGCGAGTACTTAATCAACAATATTACAGCTGGCAAGCACCTGCACGACTTCGACTGTTAAGGGATTATGGACACCAGCAATTAAACGGTCCCAGAACATTTCTGGTATGAAGTTAGCACTCAAAAAGCCCAATCTAGTGAACAATCAGGATCTAGCTTCTCCCGTTACTTGACAGTCCTTTAGGAGGTGTTTCAAAGTTTGTGCTTTCGAATTAAAACATTTATCATGTAACTTTACGGTCAGATCACCTTGACCTCTTTGTGCCAAAACTTCACCGACTAACAATTTGGCCCATATAGTTGGATTCTCTTTTAGCACTAGATACGTGAGCCTATTTGGACCAGCTGCTTTGGAGGACGAGCTCTTCCTAATAATTTCCTCCAAACTCTGTGTATCTAGCGGAAGTTCCCATTTCACACTCTCCAAGGCTACAGAAATAGGATCTTTACATGAGCCAAAGGTGAGAGAGGGATAATCCACCCAAACCTTTTAAGGGACCAGGTTACAAAGTGAGCTTTTTGAACAACCCTGACGCATGGCCTTCCTTCCCACTGACAAATTGTTTATACAACTGGCGTAGTGCTTTAGATTTAATTCTCTGTTCATTCAAACCCAAGTTCAGCTTTGTTAAACTCCTTAATTCTTCGTTCAAACGTTTTTTCATCAGCACCGTAGCTTCATCAAAAGCATGACAATGCACTTGCATTTTCCCACTTCCTCCCACACTCGGTGGGCATGTGGACCAGATAAATTTAGTAAAACTAGCCGGGGTGCAGTTACGCCTTAGTATGATGTCAGGGGTTTCACTGAGACACTTATTCAAACTCGCCCCATCTCTCTTATATTTTTGGAGACGTATTCTCCCTTTCCTACTTTCAACCAACTGCCCGTGCCTACATTGCTCTTCAAAGACAGTCTCTGAAAAAATCAAGGTCAACCTAGAATGGTCGCCCCCCCTTTATCTACGGTCATAGAGACATTCTGAGCAAAAAGGTTGAGGGACAAGAAGAAATAGTCAATAATTGAGCTGATTTTCCCTTGTGATCTTGTCGAATTGGCTGGGATGTCCCCCGGAAGAGAACCATTGCCCATTTTCAGACCCCAACTTTCTAGGAACTCAACCCAAGGTCTACCTCTCCCTGAGAGTTTCTTTCCTTGTGAGACCTCCCCCTCCTTTGTCGGGCGTAGACAATGCGAATTTAGATCACCTCCCAATATGATTTGTGTGCCCCCATAGAGGAGCTTAATTTTCTCCATTGAAGCCACCAACTCCCTAAAAAAAGCTTCTTGACTCGATTGCGCGGGATTCTAATAAACATTCACAAATATCATATCAGACATAATGACCTGACATTTCAATGAAACCTTACAAATTTGGATCCCGCCTTCATTTTCAAGATTAAGACAGGTTCTTTCAATATGGAGTTTCTAATTGCAACAAGCAGCCTCCCCGATGGTCTCCCTTTCACTTTTTGGGAGGCGGCCTGGGAGATCAATCTAAAACCTTCAATTTCAATGGGGTTCACTACCCAAGTTTCTTGAAACATTACAATGTCCCCCAGATTAAATAGGAGCTCCCTAATTTTTGGTGATGTGAATGTATTGGGACCCCGCGTGTTCCAACAAATAACTTTAAATTCCTTTTGACTAAAGTTGCCGGATCCCTACCCCCAACTTGAGGAGAACCTGAGACATGATTTCTGGAAGTAATGATATGGGCAAATTGTCTCTATTCAGGCCATTAGCCTCAATCCTTGTGGCCGTGGGATGGCCTACTTGCAGAGCCCCAGACCATTCTGTTGCTTTTGAGGTCCATTTGGACTTGTTCTGTTTTGTCTTCTCCAAATCTGTCGGGCAGAAATTTGACAATTGTATGCCCAGTCCTTCCAGCTCCTTTGCCGCTCCTTGTATACCTCCTTTGCATTTCCTTGGAGGTCAACCATACTTCTACCAGATATACATTTTGGATTTCGGGAAAGCGAACGTATTCAATGTCTTCAGATTTTATCAAATACAAACTCTTCACTTTATTGAGAAATGACAGAATAGTACTTCTACATAGTGACTTAGTTGCTTTTTTATTCGAGACCAGAGAATGCCAAAGCTTTGGAATCACAAGCATTTATGTTTCTGCCTCAATGACTGCCCCCTGGATAAATTGATGCAAATCCTCTTCTGAGGCCTCCTTTGTGACGTCACCACTTTCTATCCGTTTTCGGGCTTTCCCCATTCCATTATGATCAATATTCAGGGAGCAGTGTTTCCCTGGCCCCATTTTCACTTCTTCAAGCATCACACTTTTGCCAGTGCTATATATTTTTGGGTGACCCCACTGGAAGATAGGAGCTATCCTTCCATCAGAGACAGCAGCTACCTGTACTTCACTATTTACACCAGTCATTTTCAATGCTGCATGTTGTTTATTTAATAAAAAGATGGGAGCCACTGGGAGTTTCTTGTTATTACTGTCGTGACAAAGATTGGGGCCTGGTGGCTCCTCCACCACTTTCTTCCTGTCCGTTTGTAACCCCACACGCACATTAATCACCCTGATTTCCTCCTGGGTGATATCTTCCGACTCATCAGATTTCTTATCTTTTCAAGATGGAGACTCTTCCTTATGGCTATCTATTAATACAGCTCTTTTAGAGCCAAGAAAGGATCAATGACTTCACTCTCGTCAATTAGAAGGACTGCCTTTGTTTTGGGTAGTGATTTCAGCAAGGAGATTGTTTTAGCGTTCATAATTTTTTCTCTTCCTTGATTTTTTGTTTTCTTCCCTCCCTCCTGAACAAACACCACCCCTTTACAGTTCCTCTTACTTCTGGCCTTTCTTTTCCTTTGTCTCTTTTTATTTTTGGAAAGACTCTGCCCTGTCTCTTTACTGGGCTGATTTTTCCACTCTGGGGTTATTTGAGGAGTATCTTCCTCCTGGACTGGTACTACATCCATACTCTCTAAGGGCGCATCAACTGCGTTAGCCATTCGCAGAAATTCTTCTAAGATGGATTCACACAGGGGAGTATCATTAAGTATATAGGAATTTCTCTCCGCTTGATCTTCCCTTTTTTCCTCTTGGGTCCCACTCATGATTGGATTAATTTTTGTCAAGCGATCTTTAACCAGGAGTGAAGTATTCCCTTCCTCCTCTTCTTTTGACACCAATGAACGTTGGATTGCCGAGATATCCATTCCCTGTTTTACCATTTCCAACCTCATGACATTTGCCAATGGTGCCAAAGAGGAGTTGATGATGTTATTGCACCCTACTAAGTTTGAATCCAGATTTGCCACCTCCCTTGTCAATTCTAGGAGAATCCCTGCTTGCCCCTGGACCTCTGTCCTTAAGAGTTCAAAAAACGGCGACCATTGACTCAAGAACAAAATTAAGGGCAGCAGTCTCTCACTTGTGTAGTATTCAGTGGCGATGAGGACTCTGGTGCCACTGAACAGTCCTCTGGTTCATCTCTAGAATTGTCTCCCGATGATAGAGTGCGTAGTACCGTTTTGGTTTGAGAACTCTCATTGCCCTGGTCGGACACTCTTCCATCTTCAAACGCGGATTCATTGGTGTAGGAGATCTCATGTGCAACCACCTTTCCCTTATCATTCAAAGTTTACTGCAATATAAGGTCTTGGTTCATTATGAGTATGTCTACATCATTAACACTTATACTTCTCTTTTTCCTGAAGTGACTGTCGATTTTTTTCTGTATTTTTTTAGTAGTTTGTGTATATTCCAGACCACGCTTCCATGCATGGACAATGCTCTCCTTTCCTTTGATTTGGCCAGATCTTGACCCTGGCGTATGAAACTCCACTCCAGCCTGAGTGAGAGCCTTAAAGTGCACCTGGGCATGGATGACTTGTATCGTGGGACATTCTACTGAATCACCACTGTTTTCCACCAGGCCCTTTTCAGGTTCGCTATTTATGGCTTCAGGGTTAACTACTCCCATTGCTGGAGTGATTCCATCGGGTTCCGGGGTTCTAAGCTCACCGGTCAATGGGTTACTACGAAGTTTCATCACTGTCGTAGGTTAACCTCTGCACACTCTGCTATAGAGGGCGAGGTGATATGCTTGTCACTTATGTGACCTGTATCACTGGCCACAAGCAACTGACCAGCCCCAGTTAACGACCCCTGACTCTGAGCTTTACCACTACCTAGTAGTTGGCTGCTGGTTTAAGGGGTGAGCAGTGAGGAGGGAATAACTGGCTGCTGGTCTAAGGGGTGAGGAGGGAATAACGGGCTGCTGGTTTAAGGGGTGAGGAGGGAATAACTGGCTGCTGGTTTAAGGGGTGAGGAGGGAATAACTGGCTGCTGGTTTAAGGGGTGAGGAGGGAATAACTGGCTGCTGGTTTACGGGATGAGCAGTGAGGAGGGAATAACTGGCTGCTGGTTTAAGGGGTGAGGAGGGAATAACTGGCTGCTGTTTTAAGGGGTGAGCAGTGAGGAGGGAATAACTGGCTGCTGGTTTAAGGGGTGAGGAGGGAATAACTGGCTGCTGGTTTAAGGGGTGAGGAGGGAATAACTGGCTGCTGGTATAAGGGGTGAGGAGGGAATAACTGGCTGCTGGTTTAAGGGGTGAACACTGAGGAGAGGTGGACACCAAGACACAAATAGGCCCCAAACCGAACACCCCTGCCCACTTTTCCTTAGATTAGGGTTGCACTAAATGTTCCCAGCTACTGGTTTTTGCACCAATCCGCATTTATTTGTATTTCAGCTGTTGTCCCATTTTTTTCTTTTAACATGAAATTTAAGGGAACTAACAGATGAGGCCAGAAATTCAAATGCTATAGACTTAGAGCAGCACAACACCACGGTCTCCTGCTTTATATAACCATACGGCACGCAGCCACTCGTAGCTCTTTAGAGACAGAGCCGGATCCGCGGGATCAAAGAGATGCAGCTCTACTCTGCAGTCTCCACAGCCTCTCGCTTTGTTCAGGCCCCCAGCCCCCGGCACACGGCCGCCCAAGGCTCTACAAGTATAGAGCCCAATCAGGGCGATCAAAGAGACACAGAGGTACAACTCCACAGCTCTACAGTCTCCCGCCGCTGCTATTAGGCACACAATCAAACACACGACCCCCAGCACTCGACCCCCCAGTGAGTCGAATGATATAAACGATGATTACTATGAGCAATGCCTGGTCAGCGGGACCTTACTCTGACCTCACTTTTAACCCCTGGATTCTCTCGGAGGCTCACTCGGGGTATTTCGGGGTCTTCAGGGCGCACTCGGCCACAGCTTCGACCACAGCTTCTGGAAGCAGACCACCGACCGCGAAACACGCAGCTTGACCACAGTCCAAGTAATAACGCCCGCAACAGGCAGACCGTAAACAGACCTGCTCGACTCTCGGACTCTCGGGCTGTAACTGGCAGTAACTGCTGCTTTGAGGAAAGGATCTCCGCACCTCCCGCACCAGACGCCACCCTCAAGCCGCACTGAACAAACACAAACTCAGCCGCTTCCGACAGTGAATCAAAATATACACCCAATATCACCCAACCTGTGTTGGTACTCATTAAATGACCTCAGAAGCATGAAAGGCTGAGTTGAGGCGTTTAAGAACAGACTAAATCAGTGACCCACCCCCTGAAGTGTGCCTGAAATAAACCTTTGATGAGTCTAGCAATTACTGTATAGAATTCCAAAAAGACACATTATTTGGTATTCCTATTCTTTCTTATTTAGGGTCAGTGTTCAAAGTGTTAGACTTTTGGCACTCCTGTTCTTTTTTTTAAGGGGTTTGAACAAGAAAGCCAAGCACTCCAGAATAAAAGAGCCACATGGTGCTGGTCACAGCCCAGGAGCTTGCATTAGAAAAAATAAAAAAAATAAAAAATGTTATTTTTTTTAGAGGTCGCAAGGGAGACCACAGAGGTTGCAAGGGAGACCTCGGAGGTCGCAGTTGCGACCCCTGGTAACTCTTAAATGACGTCCCTGCCCCTGTTCTATTCTTGGAGGTTGAGGAATATAAGACTGGTTACCGTCAGATTGGTAGTAAGGGTGGTAGGAACCTGATGCCGTAGAATATATACACTGCAGAGTGATTATCAGCAAAAATTAAGCAAGATTTGGAACTTAATGAGCGGGAATTTCTGACCAACACTCTTATTCACGATGCAAAAGCTAAATCTTAGGTGGTAAACAAGGAAGTAGGAGATTTGAAAACCTTAAATCTTCAAAAGACATCAGTTAAACTCTAGAAATACTCTTTTCTAAGGAAAGAGTTTATCCATTTCCGGATTATAAATTTCCCCTGTTTCTTACTTTAATGAGTCTAATCATTGCAGAAACCTTTGGGTCACATTTCACGACACCAGTAGTTTCTCTGCGGTGGTAGGCGGCAGCTCTGAGACCCCCCAGCAGGCCAGTTCAGCTGATGAAGTTTATTTAGGCCGCAGTCAGTCACATGACCGGATTCCCCCTGAGGAGAGGTGGACATGATCAGTTCCAGGGCAGGTTGAACTCCTTCGATACCCGGAGGTGGAATTATCTGTGCTGACAATGCCCATCTTCGACCTAGCTAAACTCACACTCACTAGGACTCATATTGGAATGTTATCTGAGGCTGTAAGCTTTGTCCCTACACAATCCACCTCTCTTAATCAAACCGAATTAGAACCAAGGAGATTGTATATAGCTGATACAGCTAAACACCTTCTTTCAACCTGTCAAGATATTTAGAAGCCCTGGGTGTAAATTTAAGGGGGACAAGGGAGTTCGCCCGCCACAACTTTTATGGCACATCATTTTGTCCAACTCATTTGGCAGGTGCCTCTTTCATTTAGATGTCATGCACCCCCCCTCCCCCCAACATTTTCCGCAAAGTCACTCCACTGGGAGAAGCAGGCTGTCACAACCTTTAGACTCAAATCTACATGTGTTCCCAGCGATTCAGAGATGACACCAGAGGTTGTGACCTTCAAGAGAATGGTTTTGGGGGACCTACCATCACTTTTTCGAGATCAAGGCAACCCCAATAGATACAGCAATATATCGAAGACAGAAAATCAAGCCCTGAAACAAGTGGCAGGCGATATGAATTTGGTAATAAAACCGGATGCTAAAGGTGGACGTATAGTCCTCATGGATGGTACTATGTATACTAACCTGGTAAGAGCTTTGGTTCATAAGAATTAACATTACACAAACATTTGGATCGATCCTACAGATAGAATACTGACAGAGCTGAGGGACATATGCTACCACTAATGCATGACGCGCCACTCCGAGAAGAAGAAACATGGTGGTGTAGACTGGTCGCAGGCGAAAAAACTAAATGGGCAACCGCGGCGATAAAGATTTTGGAGGCAGCTCTTAAACGAGCATCAGAGAGTGGCTCTGCATCTGGTTCCACTCAAACAAAACCTCCATGATGCAGTTGGACATTTCATCTTTTCTTCCCTTTATGCTACACTATCTTCTTCCTCCATTCTGATCTTACCTGCTCTGCAATTTAACAGTCCTAACGATTCATTCATATCTGAGATATGAGATATGATCTCTTGTAAAAATCAAACTTTTCTGTTGATTATAGACAAGTAAAAAAAAAAAAAAAAAAAAAAAAAAAAATATGTACAAAAAGGGATGGAAGATGGTTTCCTTACGAGCAAGGAGGTAACCTTCTTGACCCTGGTAGAATGTAGGGTGCCTATACTATATGCCGTTCCTAAAATGGAGCCTGTGGGCCAATAGAATTACGTTTTTATGTAGGCATTGGCTATTGATGTGAGGTCCTACTTGAAGGACACCACAACAGCTATCAACATTTCCGAAAGCCTTTTATTCAATCCTAAGGAACAGATGCTGTTGACATAAGACATCACTGCTCTTTTTATTAATATACCACTGGGTGAACCGGTGGTTGTATACTAATTGACCTTTTCACAATTGACCTGGGGAGAATTGACCTTGGGAGAATTGACCTAATTTATGTGGTCAATTAGGACATATATATATGCGGGGGCAAATGCCCCACAACCCCCCACCCAATCCAACCCCCCCCGCAACCCACCACCCAATCCCCTTATATTATTTAAAATCCCAAACCAACCCAATACATACATAAAATAACTAAAATAATATAAAGGTCAATTGTGCAGGAGGTCAATTAGGACCACTATAATTAGGTAAATTGTGCAAAAGGTCAATTGTAAAAGGTCAATTTGGGTAATACTGAACCGCTTACCATGATACATAAAAGGCTGGATACTAGACCGCTACACCATACAGTGTCCACTGTCTTTATTGTGGCACTATTACAAATAGCCAATAGTGGGTTGGGGGATGACTTTTTAGTACAATATTTGTGATTATGCAATTTGTCTAACTGGGTATATATACTGCAACTTTGTTGTTGTTCGGAGAGAATCTGGTTAGATTTCAGCTCCAAGGAACTGACTTGCACCTCCCCATCGTTAGCATGCAATAAACTTGCTTTCCTGAAAAAGTGCATTTGTTTCTTCACAGAAGCTGTTCTTTCACTTTTGAATGTTGAGTCACTTCCTTTAAAAAATAACACAGACAGCAACATTTCTTCCCACTGGAAAATATGCTGAATCGAAAACATAAAATGTTAGGAACCACAAAATGTTTGTGAAAAATATATGTCCCTTTAAGCACTGACAGGTTGGTCATGGCCCTAAAACACCACAACCATCCTTGATCGGATCAACATTGACATATTCTGGCATCCAGTACACTAAGTCCTGAACAGAACCTGAAGAAGCCATTAGCCCATCTAACCTACATCTCCTAATCCCGTCCAACGGCTTTATGGTTACTCCCTCCCTGAGAGTAAGCCTGGCTGCGTTTCATTGGTAAGAAGGTGCCCTCCCCTTTCACCGTGCACCACACAGAGGCTTCTGCATTTCTGGTCCTCTAGAAGGATTGTCATACGATAATTTCATTAAAGCACCCAGGGTTCTCTTTTGCTGATATCAGCAGACTTGAAATGCTAATCTCTGAGTGGCATTTTCTGTCTGCGCTCCTGATTCACAACACATATTTTGCACTTTTCTGCAACCCAGATCCTCCTTCCTCTATGGCTCTGGGAGGTACAGTGGGAGTACCATTGTGAAGAGTACCAATAAACATCTTGCATCTGTCTATAGCGCCAAGACACTCCTCTGAGGGAGAATGTGCACTCTGAACATACACTTATTGTGAGACACTGGAGGATCAATCACGTGACGAGATCCTGATGCTCGGCAATGAATGTCACTGACCATAAAGCACTGATAATCCAACACCAACATTTTATAGAATGGTCTGCATGCATGGGCAGGTTGAGAACACGCGTCAACACAACATAAACCTACCTAGAAATTTGGAGTTGACAATTTCTTCATCATTGAGTAGTGGCGTAAAGACAGCTTCCGACGTGCCAGCATGTCCTGTGAGCAAGAAGGTGGACATGAGAGTGATGGCTAAAATTGGCAAGTATCCAATGCTTGTTGACTCCACTGTAAGGCTAGTAGTGGCAGCACTACCCAGCCTCTATTTGTTACTGTGTAAGGAGTTATGTTTGTGACACATACCATACACAATACATAATTACACACACTGATAGAACATGTGAAATCAGGAGCTTCTGGTAAGGGTGATGCATTAACTGCATTTCTGGAAACCGAGAGTGTGTGGTGAGATCTGCTGCTTGGGGGTTTCCAGTGTAGTCACCAAAGGAGATCGACTAAAAAAACAAAGCTTCACCAGTGGCCATCACAACTAACACTAGCACATAAATATTCAGTACTAACACAAGAATGCAGACCACCGGGGAGATGTGTGCACGAGGACAGCATCACTGGGCCATCTAAGAGAAGGGACACCATAACAGCAATCTACAAATGATGGGGCCTCACACCACCCAACACAGAAGCATTGACTCTCACAGCACCTACACCAATAGTACAGTCTCTCAGAGTACTCAATGCAGAAGTACTGACTCTCGCAGCAACTACTACACCAATAGCACTATCTCTCCGAGTACCCAATGCTTCGCATTGACTCTCACAGCACCCACTACACCAATAGCACTGTCTCTCAGAGTACCCAACACAGAAGCATTGCCTCTCACAGCACCTATTACACCAATAGTACTGTCTCTCAGAGCACCCAGCACAGAAGTGCTGAACAACACCTACTACACCAATAGTACTGTCCCTCAGAGCACCCAACACAGAAGCATTGACTCTCACTGACTCTCACAGCACCCTCTACACCAATAGCACTGTCTCTCAGAGTACCCAACACAGAAGCATTGCCTCTCGCAGCACCTACTACACCAATAGTACTGTCTCTCAGAGCACCCAGCACAGAAGTGCTGAATAACGCCTACTACACCAATAGTACTGTCCCTCAGAGCACCCAACACAGAAGCATTGACTCTCACAGCAGCTACTACACAAATAGCAATGTCTCTCAGAGTACCCAATGCTTCACATTGACTCTCACAGCACCAACACCAATAGCACTGTTTCTCAGAGTACTCAATGCAGAAGTACTGACTCTCACAGCACCTACTACACCAATAGCACTGTCTCTCAGAGTACCCAATGCTTCGCATTGACTCTCACAGCACCTACTTCACCAATAGCACTGTCTCTCAGAGTACCCAACACAGAAGCATTGCCTCTCACAGCACCTACTACACCAATAGTACTGTCTCTCAGAGTACCCAGCACAGAAGTGCTGAACAACACCTACTACACTAATAGTACTGTCCCTCAGAGCACCCAACACAGAAGCATTGACTCTCACAGCACCTACTACACAAATAGCAATGTCTCTCTGAGTACCCAATGCTTCACATTGACTCTCACAGCACCAACCCCAATAGCACTGTCCCTCAGAGCATCCAACACAGAAGCATTGACTCTCACAGCACCTACTACACCAATAGCACTGTCTCTCAGAGTACCCAATGCTTCGCATTGACTCTCACAGCACCCTCTACACCAATAGCACTGTCTCTCAGAGTACCCAACACAGAAGCATTGCCTCTCGCAGCACCGCCTACACCAATAGTACTGTCTCTCAGAGCACCCAGCACAGAAGTGCTGAACAACACCTACTACACCATTTGTACTGTCCCTCAGAGCACCCAACACAGAAGCATTGACTCTCACAGCACCTACTACACAAATAGCAATGTCTCTCAGAGTACCCAATGCTTCACATTGACTCTCACAGCACCAACACCAATAGCACTGTCTCTCAGAGTACTCAATGCAGAAGTACTGACTCTCACAGCACCTACTGCACCAATAGCACTGTCTCTCAGAGTACCCAATGCTTCGCATTGACTCTCACAGCAGCCTCTACACCAATAGCACTGTCTCTCAGAGTACCCAACACAGAAGCATTGCCTCTCACAGCACCTACTACACCAATAGTACTGTCTCTCAGAGCACCCAACACAGAAGTGCTGAACAACATCTACTACACCAATAGTACTGTCCCTCAGAGCACCCAACACAGAAGCATTGACTCTCACAGCACCTACTACACAAATAGCAATGTCTTTCATAGTACCCAATGCTTCACATTGACTCTCACAGCACCAACACCAATAGCACTGTCTCTCAGAGTACCCAATGCAGAAGTAATGACTCTCACAGCACCTACTACACCAATAGTACTGTCTCTCAGAGCACCCAACACAGAAGTACTGACTCTCACAGCACCTACCACACCAATAGTACTGTCTCTCAGAGCACCCAATGCAGAAGTATTGCCTCTCACAACAGCCACTACACCAATAGTACTGTCGCTCAGAGCACCCAACACAGGAGTACAGACTCTCGAAGCACATGCTATGCCAATAGTACTTTCTCTCAGAGCACCCAATCCAGGAAAACTGACTCTCACAGCACCTACTACACAAATAGCACTGTCTCCCAGAGTACCCTATGTAGGAGTACTGACTCTCACAGCACCACAACAGTAGACGAGTACTTTCTCCCAGAGCACCCACCACCATAGTACTAAGTCACAGAGCACCAACCCAAATAGTACTGCATGTCTGAGCACCTGCCCAATAGCAATGTCTCTCAGGTACATACCACAGGAGTATTGATTCTCAGTGCAAATATTCCCCTGGGCACTGAGTCCCAAGTCTCCAAGCAGAACTATTGGCCATCACAGCAACAACTACAGTGGTATTGACTCTCAAAACATCTACTATATTGACTCTGAGAACACTACCCATGCACAACAATCTCAGTGCCCCCACCGCAGGAATGTTGCCTCATGGAAAAAGCACACACAACTGTTCCCATAACTCAAGCACATGCTTACAACACCCACTAAAACTGTAGAGACTTTCACAGAAATCACTAGTGGTAATAATGAAAGCACTGAACTCTTTAGAAATCACAGCAGACTCAACACATACCCAATGAGAAAAGGTAACAACATTCTCCCAATTCAATAAATTCAGACACCTTACGGAACAGGGGGTGGGGCACTCTAACATAACCCAGCAAAAGAGACTAAGCTGCAGCACCCCTCACAGAGGACACCATTACAGAATTCACCCAAGCAGAGAATGTCACAACAGCCAACAGAAGAGATGAGCGTACATCAACCATCATATAACAACCCCTCAAAGAACACATCCCAGAATAAAACAACACAGCAAACATCACAAGAGATGAAACTGCATCACCCATCATACCAAAAACAATCAAAGAACACATATCACAGGATAAAACATCATCTCATCACCCCTCAACCTGAAGCTCTTATAAAGAGAAAACACCACATCACACCTCAGGATTAGAAATGACAAAACCCATCACACGGCATGGACATACTTCACCCAGCACTGGATTTGAATTTCCAGCACCCATCACAAAATAACCCCACTTGGACCTGCCCACAAATGAAAACTTCACAGCACCAACCAGTGGAGAACCCCACCACTCTGCCCCAGATCATCTAAATCAGCCTACAGCAACCATCCTGACTGAGGGCTTCACTGCACTGATCATAGGAGGCAGACGCACAACTTCCATAATAAAATAAACTGTCACAGCAACCATCACATGTGGAGGCCTCATGGGTAGCAAAACAAATGAGTAGACCTTCACAGTGTCCGGGATGGAGACCGTCATTGCTCTCATCACATGAGCATAGTTTAGAGCAGCCATCAAACAATATTGCTTAATCTCCCATCATAGAGAATCACATCAAGCATTACAGGAGTGGTCCTCAAACCACCCATTATAGGTCCTCAGGCCATCCATCAAAGGAGAGGAGTTCTAGGCACCCATTATGGATCCTCAGACCATCCATCACAGGAGAGGAGTTCTAGGCCCCCATTATAGGTCCTCAGACCATCCATCACAGGAGAGGAGTTCTAGGCCCCCACTATAGGTCCTCAGACCATCCATCACAGGCGAGGAGTTCTAGGCCCCCATTATAGGTCCTCAGACCATCCATCACAAGTGAGGAGTTCTAGGCCCCCACTATAGGTCCTCAGACCATCCGTCACAGGAGAGAAGTTCTAGGCCCCCATTATAGGTCCTCAGACCATCCATCACAGGTAAGGAGTTCCAGGCTCCCATTATAGGTCCTCAGACCATCCATCACAGGTGAGGAGTTCTAGGCACCCATTATAGGTCCTCATGCCAGCTATCATAAGAGAATCCCTCAAAGCACCCATTATAGGTCTTCAGACCATCCAACACAGGAGAGGAGTGAGTTCTAGGCACCTATTATAGGTCCTCAGACCATCCATCACAGGAGAGGAGTGAGTTCTAGGCACCCATTATAGATCCTCAGACCATCCATCACAGGTGAGGAGTTCTAGGCACCCAGTATGGGTCCTGGGACCATCCATCACAGGAAAAGCCCTTAAACCACTCATTATAGGTCCTCAGACCATACATCACAGGAGAAGCCCTAAAGCCACCCATTATAGGTCCTCATACCATCCATCACAGGATATATTTTAGTCACCCACTGTATGTCCTCAGACCACCCATCACAGGAAAATGGTTCTAGGGACTCAGACCATCCATCACAGGAGATCAATGCTAGGCACCCACTATAGGTCCTCAGACCATCCATCACAGGAGAGGAGTTCTAGGCAACCATTATAAGTCGTCAGACCATCCATCACAGGAGAGGAGTTCTAGACAACCATTATAGGTCCTCAGAGTATCCATCACAAGAGAAGCCATAAAACCACCCATTATATGTCCTCATACTATCCATGACAGATAAGGCGTTCTAGGTGCTCAGACAATCCATCACAGGAGATGAGTTGTAGGCACCCATTATATGTCCTCACACCATCCATAATAGTAGAGGAATTGTAGGTGGCCACTATAGCTCCTCAGACCATTTATTATAGGAGAGGAGTTCAAGTCGCTCAGACCAACCATCACAGGAGATGAGTTGTAGGCACCCATTATATGTCCTCAGACCATCCATCACAGGAGAAGCCATTAAACCACTTATTATAGGTGCTCAGACGATCCTTCACAGGAGAGGAGTGCTAAGCACCCATCAAGTGCGAGTCCTGGAGCTTCCATTACATAGACTTTCAGCAACCCATCATGAACCCTCCCACCACCCTTCTCTGGAGAGGTTTGCATGGAACCCATCATAGCACATTGCCTCACAACACCCATCCAGGAAACGGGCTCACACTTCCTATCGTAGGTGAGAATCTCAAGGAGAACGAACACCGCCAGTAGTGATGTTCTAGGTCAAACATTGCTTGATGGTTGCCCCACATCAGACATCCCCTCATCCCCTTTAGATATCACATAAGATTGTGGGATTGCCTACTTACGAGAAACAGCCAGGAGGATGCAGGTCTCACGCTCGCTCAGAATCTCTGCTGCGTAGCGGTGCTGGTTCGCCAATAAATTCTTTACCTGCCCAGTCTCATCGGCTAGCTCGACCTCCACTGGGAAGTGAAGAAAAAACAGAATTACTGGTGGACGCAGAGAGGCAGGGTGGACGAGGTCTATGAAGAATGCTCGGTTTGCAGGACAGCAGGAAGGGGCATAAGAGCAAAGTGTGAGGCGAGAACCTGAGGGAGGAATGGTGAACACAGACGAGGAAGTGCCTTAAAGGATCAATTGCTAGCCAGTACTCAAGTATGTGGCAAGGAGCAAGAGGAAAATAAGTGATTCAAACTCTACCCAAAAGTAGCACAAAGTACTGCTAACTTGACTGTGGGACCTCACACCTTCTTTCTCCACCGCTTTCCATTCACTGCGCCCTTTCCTGTGCCTCCGCTCCTCACTCTGCCACCCTGAAAAGCAGCCACTATGTCCACATGATTCCAGGCACGATAGGCCCCACTGCCCCCTTCCAGGGCTCTTGCCCTCTTTCAAGGAGAAGCCTGTGGCAAAGCATGTACAAGACCTGCCTCAGAAGCGTTGGAGATTGAAGGACTGCCCTGCAGCCACTGGAAAGAACCTGTGCGAAGCCAGTTCATTCACCCCCTCATGGCACCCTCTGCATTATGGAGACGCTTCTGTGCGTTATGCTCACACTGCCCACCGATGTTGGGTGAGAAGGTGACCTTGAAGTAAGTGAGAGAGAGGGTGCAATCATGACGAGAGGAGAGAGGGAGTAAGGCAGGCAGGGTGGGAGACACTGGGAACACAAGTCATGGCCACCCACAGAGTGAGGCACTCTGAGAGGGAGAAGACCAGAGAGTCAAAGAAA
Source organism: Ambystoma mexicanum (assembly GCF_040938575.1). Classification (NCBI taxonomy): domain Eukaryota; kingdom Metazoa; phylum Chordata; class Amphibia; order Caudata; family Ambystomatidae; genus Ambystoma; species Ambystoma mexicanum. The sequence continues at coordinate 25,526,577 of NC_090931.1, forward strand.
TAGAGATGGGCAGAAGTCGAGAGGGCCACAGAGATGTAGGCACATGTAGAGTGGGACAAGGTGGGGGGCATTCTCACTTTGACGGTTCCTAAAAAGCCTGGATGAATGGCTTAATGCTAGGGGTTTACCGAACTTCGGCTTCGAGTAAGTATTCGGCCGAATTCTGGCTGGAAAAAAGCTATTCGGCTCCGGCCAAATAGTTTCTTGCTATTCGGCTCTTTCTGGATATTTTGTCATTCTCATTTGAATACAATGAAACAAGAACTCAGAAAGGCAAATATAGGCTTCAGTTTGCAAAACTGAATAGAACTGGACCAGACACTTTGCCACAAGACCAGACAAATTGCAATCACACCGCAGTAAAATATCTTATATTGTAATCTGCTCTTTGGGGCATGTTTTGTTACAGATTCTTAGACATAAAAAGGTGCTCATTTTTAATACTTAGCCAGCGACAATACAGGAAAATCTTTTCTTGTGGAAAATGTATATATTCAATGTGCATTTTCTTCAATTGTTTTCTTTTTTTAAGGACGTCAGTCAAGCATTATCTGATATTTTATCAGGAATGATAAGGTGCATATGTTTGTGTATTGGTAAGAAGGAGTGGCGAGGATACGTGAAAAGTTAGCAGCATTTTTTCCTATGGGCCACGCCCATGGAAAAACATTAAGAATTCACAATATGTAGTGGGGACTCGCAGACATCGGTTATGTCAGGCAGAGCAATATTCCCCCTCCTAACAGGCCTCTCAGAGGAAGGTAGGTTGGGTAATCTCTCCAGTTCCAATGTGGGCCAGTGTGTGACAGCGGGTAAAGATATTTGTGAGGACTCTGTATGAGACAGTGAGAGAGCTATGCTCTGCTGGTGGAATTTGTAGGATGCAGAGTTGGGAGAGCCAGAGAATTCCTGGGATGGGCCAAGTCAGGGCCGAGCCTTAGAATTTGGCTTGACTCCAAGTGGAAAACGTGTGCTGAACCGGCAAAATGAGCATGTAAGTCTTTATTGCCCAAAGAATTCAAAACAAAACAAAAACAGCACTACACAGGCAAAAATGCGAAATTGACAAAAGCAACAGCACATTTGGTGGAAAACTGCAGCAAGCATATTGGTTAGAATATTTCGATCAATTATGAAGTAAATGTTAAAGTATATTTTAGTACTGCAATAATTTGTTTAATTGCTTTGGTGGCCATCAGAGTTACATAAACACATTATTCAATGAATATTTAAACCTGAGGTGTAAAATCATTTGTAATAAATGAACGGGTGCTTACCCATTCACCAGACATCAACAACCTCTCTGGGAGAGTCCTCTCTTTTGTTTGGCCTACGAATGGGTGGGGTGAATAGTTGTGAGATGGAGTTCACGCATTTCAGATTTCCTCTTGACTTGTGCGCTGCATGTGCCAAACATGAACCATTTTATACATTTCTGTGAGCTGCAAAGAAGTTTCGAAACTCCACCGCAACGGCTTTGCAACTGGATATAGAATGCAATGTGTCCAATTCACGAAGGCATTTTCAAATTGCAATATCCATTTTGTTAATTGCAACCTAGTCCTTTTGCATTTGTTAAGCCGTCTACTTTGACTGGCACTGATTTTGAATATGCAACAACCTTGTGCACATTTGGTCCCTTCATTTTGGTTGAATCTGCTTTTTTTCTGGCTTTTATACTTTAAATAAAGATGCTGATTGATTACAATGAAGAGAAATAAAAGTATAGAATGCATTTAAAATGGTGCTTTATTGGTTTTTTTAATAAGTGTGTTTTTTGAAGTTTGGAATATGATTTATTAAGTAAAGCAACTATTCGGCTTCATATTCGGCTTCGGTCGAATAGCTGACAAACTATTCGGTATTCGGCTGAATTGTAAATATGCTATTCGGCACAGCCCTACTTAATGAACGTTAATGGTCGCACCGTAGCAGTTTGCACCTGTGTTACATGACTGAAGAGGAGACAGACATAAGTAGCAAGGAAAAGTGACAAGAGTAGGGAGGGTTTGCTCAGAGAGCGGGGTGCTGTTAGTGAAGATAAGGGGGGAAAGCGCTGCATGATGAACCGGTTTCCTCCAGTTGCATTTATGATTACGCAGAAAGGAATGTTTGCGGAGAGGAGAAATGTCCTGACCAGGGAGCAGCTCTGGCCAACTCTTGAAAGGGCATCATTTACGACAGTGCCGTAAAAGGAAGAAAAATGAAAGGGGGTCCCACAAGGGCCAGGGTGGGGGCGGAGTTTAAAGGAGGAGGCAGAGTTCAGAGGAGGCGGAGATCAGAGGGGGCGAAGCTGGCAGTTGAACTTCGTTCAAAGGATATGTTAGAATAAAGAGTTTAAAAATGGTGTAAATTCTTTCATGCTGCTTCTTTCCAATAACTAAGCTTGCAAAGTATAATAGGTGCTAACCTTTTAAACCCGAGCAATATATAGTGCAATATTCCCTGGAAAACAAAATATCCAAATATGAGACATGTGTTTTGATGCCAATTTTGTGTGGTCTTGTGGGTCTGCGTCAACAGTGGGAACGTGCAAACTGGGTGAAATTCTGGTAGCCAAACACTTGTGCAGGATTGCTGGCCTCAAAACCACCCAAGGGTGCTGTGTCTGCCCTCTGAAAAAAAGTGACGCTGTCCACCCACATGTATCCTTTCCTTGTGCCCCAGAAAAGCAGCACAGGGCCACAATCAGGGGAAATAACTGCAACCTCTCTTGCCAAATCCTGGGACTCATCTGCCCTCTCATCATTTCCCCTCCTCAACCCCATGTTTGGCTTTCAACAATACTCTGCTTTATAAAGATGGCTTGAAAAGGAGTGCAAGCAGGTTGGGCCCCAAGAAAAGGAATGCAAGGGTCTGGGTAGCCAAAAGGATGGAAGGAAGCGGGCCGGGGAACTGAGAATAGGGATGTGAGGGGGTTGGGGCCTAGAAAAGAGTTGCAAGCGCTCTGAGAAAAGAGGTGCGAGCGGGCTGGAGTCTGGGGGCTGAGAAAAGGAGTGAGAGGGGCTGGGGCCCTAGAACAGTGGTGCAGCGGGCATGGGAGTTGAGAAATGGGGTTCAAGGCGGTTGGTGAGCTGAGAAGATGGATGAGAGGGGGCTGGAGCATTGAAAGGAGCTGCGAGAGGCATGGGGGCCTAGAAAAAAGATGTGAGGGGACTGAGGGCTGAGAAGAGAGGTGCAAGGGGGCTGGGGGCCGAGAAAAGAGCTGTTAGGGACTGGGGATGAGAAGAGAGGTGTGGGGGGTCTGGAGGCTGAGAAATGGGTTACAAGAGGACTGGGGGCTGAGAAAAGGAGTGAGAGAGGCCTGTGGTCCTAGAAAAGCAGATTGAGATGGGGGGGAATAACAGACTTACCTTCATATTTGCCACTGCACCGCCGCATAACAGGAGAAGGCTCACCTGACTTCCTGTCCACCCTGGCTGCCTGACTTCCTGCTTTCCCGTCACGACTAATCAATGAGTGGCTGGGGCGGGACAGGAAATCAGGTAGCCGGTACAGGCAGGAAGTCAGGCCAACACGCACCTGTTGTGCGGCCGGCACATCAGTCACAGGTTTTATTTTAAACTAGTTTTCAGCTGGAGGGCCGTGTGGTCAGCCCCTGCTTTGATGAATCCTACAGACTCCTCACTAATTCCCTGCCTAAAGTCTCCTCTGGGTGGCCAGGGAAAGGCAAATGCTTTCTGATCCTGACCTTGGGGGTGTTGTTCTGCGGGAGGAACACCTGGGAGGAGAAAGGTCCCAGGGGAATGAGAGGAATCTGTGGTTTGAGACACAGTATTTGTCTTGCTCTAGGGAGAATGGCTCAGCAATGCTAAAGTATGTAATGGCTTGCAGTAACCATCTTGCTGTTCCACAAGAAATACATATACATAGGGGGGAACGCAATCCCACACTTCTATGCCTAGAGAGAAACCAAAACCCTTCTAAACTTTGGGAAACCAGCAAAGCTGAAGACCTCCCTAACGCCCAAAGGGGCAGTGAAAGGAACATTATAAATAACTATGGTTTAAAAGAATTGCCTTTCCCTTTTCAAATAAGGCTAATGCGTAATCCTTATGATGTTCATTTAAAGAATATTATAGGGAATAAACTGGGGTTTAAAGGTAAAACAACAGAAACCGAAAACCTTAACTTTTCCATTAGGGACTTCAAGTCCCATAATTCCTTAATTACTGACACAAAGAAGATGGCTAGGTTTCATGGGGCGGGGAAGCCTACCAAGCCCTCAGGATTCCATGGGGTGGGAAGCCTATCAAGCCCTCCAGATTCCATGGGATAGGAAGCCTATCAAGCCCTCCAGATTCCATGGGATAGGAAGCCTATCAAGCCCTCCATATGCCATGGGGTGGGGAAGCCTACCAAATTCTCCAGATTCCATGGGGTGGGGAAGCCTAACACGTCCTCCGCCATGGGGTTGGGAAGCCTTCAAAGCCCTCAAGATTCCAAGCGGTAGTTAGGCTTACCAAGCCATCCAGATCAGATTCCATGGGATGCAGAGGCTTACCAAGCCTTCCAGGTTCCATGGGGCAAGGAAGCCTACCAAGCCCTTCAGATTCCACAAGGAGGGAAGCTTTCCAATCACTCCAGGTTCCATGTGGTGGGGAAGCCTACAAAACCCTCCAGGTTCCATGGGGTGGGGAACCCTGCCAAGCCCTCCAGATTCCATAAAGTATGGAACCCTACTAAGCCCTCCAGATTTCATGGGGTGGGGAACCCTGCGAAGCCCTCCAGATTCAATGACTTTTGGAACTCTACCAAGTCCGCAAGATTCCATGGGGTGGGGAACCCTACCAAGCCCTCCAGATTACATGAGGTGGGAAACCCTACTAAGCCCTCTGGATTCCATGGGTTGAGGAAGCCTACCAAGTCCCCCAGATTCCATGAGGTAGGGAACCCTACTAAGCCCTCCGGATTTCCTGTGGTGGGGAAGCCTACCAAACTCTCCAGATTCCATGTGGTGGGAAAGCCTACCAACCCCTCCAGATTCCATGTGGTGGGGATCCCCACCAACCCCTCCAGATTCCATGTGGGGGGGACTCTACCAAGCCCTCAAGGTTCCATGGGGTGGGGAACCCTACCAAGCCCTCCAGATTCCATGTGGTGGGGAACTCTACTAAGCCCTCTGTATTTCCTGTGGCCGGGCATCCTACCAACCCCTCCAGATTCCATGTGGTGGGGATCACTACCAACCCCTCTAGATTCCATGTGGTGGGGATCCCTACCAACCCCTCCAGATTCCATGTTGTGGGGAACCCTACCAAGCCCTCAAGTTTCCATTGGGTGGGGAACCCTGCCAAGACCCCCAGATTCCATGGGGTGGGGAACCCTACCAAGCCATCCAGATTCCATGAGGTGTGTAACCCTACTAAGCCCTCCAGATTTCATGGGGTGGGTAACCCTACTAAGCCCTCTGTATTTCCTGTGGCCGGGAAGCCTACCAACCCCTCCAGATTCCACGTGGTGGGGATCCCTACCAACCCCTCCAGATTCCATGCGGTGGGGAACCCAACCAAGCCCTCAAGGTTGCATGGGATGGGGAACCCTACCAAGCCCTCCAGATTCCATGTGGTGGGGAACCCTACTAAGCCCTCTGTATTTCCTGTGGCCGGGAAACCTACCAACCCCTCCAGATTCCATGTGGTGGGGAACCCTACCAACCCCTTCAGATTCCATGTGATGGGGAACCCTACCAAGCCCTCTAGGTTCCATCGGGTGGGGAAGAATACCAAGCCCCCATAACCGTTGGCAACGGTGAGTGTAGTTGTGGGTCCACTTGTATTTTTAGGCATGCATGCATAGCACCAGCTGCCGATGGACCCCCTACCAAGTCCTGCCAGGGGACTGGGAGTGGGTGTGAATATGTGGCAAGGGCACAAAAGGCATCACTAAAGGAGGGTTTGGGGGAACCTAGGACAAAGAGGGGGCACATTCCTTTCCAATAGAGGTTAAAGGGGGTTTGCCCCGAGTGGAGGTGCAGTTAGCAGTTCTGGGTGCTTGGGGCATGCGGCAATGCTCTTTACAAGGAGCTCGGAAGTGCGAAGGGACTCTTTTTTTTATTGTAAAAAGTTACTCTTTCTAATAAACTGGTGTGTCATGGACTCTCGCTCATTTTGTCAGAGGGGAGTGGAACTCTCTTGCTGGGATGCGGTACGTGTCTAGGAGATGGCCAATGAGAATGGGACAGGTTCTATACAGGCATAGTAAAGTATGGTAGATTGGTGCATTGTCGGTGCTGTGGCTGAGTGCCATATAAGTATAGGGTCGGTAAGCTTTGATTAAGGTCTTGAGCACGAAGTGTGAGGCCAGACTACTTGTACAAATATGAGAGGGACTTGACGGGTAACACCAGAGGTGTTGGAGAAGGGTCCCTCTCCCAGGCATACGGAAAGGTCCTGTGTTCTGCTGTATCGTGATATCATACGTTGCACTTCCAGAAAACTTTTCTTTCAAGCCTGCTGGACATAAACTCGTTAATGCTGAGGCTCGTTGTTACTTCCCTAGGGATAAGATTGGAAAAAACGGTGACGTCAGCGAACTTCGTGGACAATTGTTAACACTGTAATCACTGGATTGTTGTTTCTGGCATGACTACACAAAACGTGCCTCACTGGGCCTACGACCGGCTTGCACACACCGACTACTAATTATCAACAGCCAAATACGTTTCTTGCAACAGTTTGAAGTATGCCGAGGAATCGGGGTTTGCAATAACAATGCCCCAAATCAGCAGAGTAACTGAGGCCCATCAAAACTCCCCAATGCAAAAACGGAAGACTCCGCCATGGGGCAAAGTTTACTGTCTTTATGTCTCCAACAGACAGGGATCAGACAGGAAGGCACAATCCTGCAGCAATCTCAGCTCCCAGACCAGTGTCATGAGATTGTATGTCCTAATGTCCCAAAATCCAGGTCCATCGAAAATACCAAACCTACGAGCTGTCCCCATTGGTTAGTTTGTACTACTTACCTATGGAGGTCCCATATATTACTTTATCCCATTGGTCCACCAAGTCAAGTGGCTCTGCCTGAGACTTTCCCCAAAGGGTGCCCACTACATTTCTGCAGGGTATTTGTATTTATTTTATTTATAAAGCGCTGCCAGGCCCGGGGGCATACGGGCGCATAAGTTAGATCTGGTTACAGTTACAATTGAAAGCAGTCAAAAGGGTTACGTTACATTACAGTTACAGGTAGGTACAAACTTAGTCATGCAAATGGGTACATACATAGACTAGTATAAATACATTACTAAGAATGTGCCAGTGATGGTCAATCAGGCTGGGAGCAGGCGGTTAGGCTGTCATAGAGTCCATGTTGTGAAGCCAACACTTCGTGTTATGTTTAAATAGGTTAAATGAAGGTTCTGCTCGCAAAAGCGCAGGTATTGTGTTCCATAATTTAGAGGCTTGTACAGGGAAGCTAGCACCACCCGAGTTATGAAGTTTAAATCTCGGTATGGACATAGTGTTAGCTTGTGCTGCTCTAAGTGGTCTTGAAGAAGTGTGAGGTGTAAGTTGGTTGGTGAGGTAGGCTGTTGCAAGGTTGGCCCTGGCTTTGTGTGTAAGGGCCAGAGTTTGAAGGGATATTCTGTGCTTGACTGGGAGCCAGCGTAGTTTGCGTCTGGTCTCCGAGATGTGCATCTTTTTGGGGATGTTGAGGGCGGCCCTAATGGCATTGTTTTGAATTACTTGCAGTTTGTTGATATTTTTGTAGCTAGTGCCTAAGTAAAGGGCATTAGAATAGTCTATCCTGGATAGGACTAATGCTCTAGCAAGAGTAATGCAATTGGGTGAGGAGATGAACGGTCTACATGCAGTGATCAGCTTGCAGGTGTATGCGGCTGATGATGCTACTGCATTAGTTTGTTTGGAGAAGGATAAGGTGGCATCAATGTAGATACCAAGGGTTTTGGTGTTATTTGACACAGGGATGAGATTGCCATCTATGGTAAAGGCTTTGAATGCGGGATTGAGATTTTTGAGTTTGGTGTGAGTGCCAGGGATGATCAACTCGGTTTTCTCGTCATTGAGACAGAGTCCATGATGTGCCATCCATGCTTGAATTACTGAGTAGATTTCATTAAGGGTTTTGCTGTCTGTTTCATAGTTCCCCGAGATAGGAATGAGTATCTGGGTGTCGTCCGCGTAATTGGTATACGTGACACCCAGATAGTCAAGGATATGAAAGAGGGGCTTTGTGAATATTATAGAGTGTTGTGGGACTCCACAGGGTACTGGTGAAGGTTCAGCAGAATCAGTGGGAGAGAAGACCCTCATGGTTCTGTTGGCCAGGAAGGAACTGATCCAAGCCGTGGCTGCGTCAGAAAAGTGTGCTGCAGTTTTCAGGTGGTGACAGAGTGTTTGATGGTTCACCAAGTCAAAAGCTGCTGACAGGTCAAGCAGTAAGAGGAGTGCAAGTTTGCCATTGTCTTTCAGGATTTGGATCTGGGTTGTGAGATCTATTAATGCAGTTTCCGTGCCGTGTCTTGGTCGAAACCTGATTGCCTAAGTCCTAGGAGATTGTTTGAGTCTAAGTAGGCATGTATTTGTGAATAGGCTGCTCTGTCCAGTATTTTTAATAGGAAAGGTACAGTTGTTATCGGCCTATAATTAGACGGCTTGGCTGGATCAAGAGTAGGTTTTTTAAGGAGTGGGATGACCCACGCATCTTTTAGGTTATCAGGTACTACTCCAGTTTTGAAGGAGGCATTGATGAGGTTGGTAATGAATTGTGCCAGATCGTGCGCAGCAGCTTTGATGATCGGGGCAGGGCAGGCATCGCCTTGGCAATTTGAAGGTTTAAGTTTCCTGATGATGTTTTCAACTTCCCAGATTGAGAGGGGTGAGAAGCTGAAAGGTTTACAGGTGGACTTGAAAGTAGGCGATTTGTTAGGTAGTTGTTTGTAGTCCGGGTCAGCTAGTAGTAGGGATTTTTTTGCGTTGATTTTAGATTGTAGGCGAGCTATTTTGTCTAATAGAGCTTTCTGTATATCACTACACCATAGTGCATCTGTAACACATTTGTCTATGGGGGCGATAGGGGATTCTAGTTCTTTCAGAATCTTGAAAGTTCTTTTGTGTTGGATTCTGCTTGTGTAATCCTTTTGTTATATGTGTCCTTTTTAGCAAGAAAGATAGCTTCTTTGTAACTAGAGGATGCTATGGTTAGCTCAGTCTTATTGGAGGCTGTGGGGTGTTTTTTCCAATGTGCCTCTGCAGTTCTCTTAGTTTTGCGTAATTCTCTTAACTGCGGCGTGAACCAGGTGTTAAGGTGACGCTGTGGTTTGGATTTCCGCAATTTTAGGGGGGCAATGGTGTTCAGTGCTTTGAGTATAGCCTGGTTGTAGGTATCCACTAAGACTGTGGGGTCAGCATCTGAGTCGATATTGTTCAGGATGGGGAGTAATATAGGTAAGAGTTTGTCAGGTGTAATATCTTTCTTATTTCTAGTGCTGGTGGCTGGGGCGATGATAGGCGCCAGGTGAGGTGTGTTGGCTTTGATAGAGAAAGTTATTGTGTGATGATCCGACCAAATGCATGGGTCATTGGATAGGAGGTCGATAGAGCAATTGAGGTGGGTGAGCCAGTCCAGTGTTCTGCCTTTGATATGAGTGGGCTCGTGAATAATGTGCGTGTGACCCAAGTCAGATAAGGTGTTGGCTAGGTCATGGGCGTTAGTGTTCTTAGGGTCGTTAAAACCAATGTTAAAGTCCCCAAGTAAGATGGTTTGTGAGTTGGGTTTGGTATCTGTGGTTATGAGTGATGTAATGTCCTCTATAAATGAGGAGATGGGACCTGGTGGTCGGTAAATAAGGTGCATAGTTGCTGTGTGTTTGGGTGATAGAGGTATCTTGATAGACAAGGATTCAGCAAAGGGGGATTTGTGCGTCCTGGATGACTTTAATGTCGAATGTATTTCTGAATATGAGGGCGAGTCCACCTCCCTTCATTTTAGTGGTGTTTCTGTCGCATCTAATAATAGCATAATCATTAGGTATAGCAAGGGCCAGAGATGGGCCGGAGGCAGCATTAAACCAGGTTTCCATGACTGCAAGGAGATCAAGCTTTTCGTAAGATATAAAGTCAGCGATGTCGAGAGCATGGGCAGGAAGAGACCTAGCATTCACCAAGGCTGCTTTAATGAGTTTGGGCCTCATTCTGAGTATGGCGTTAAGGGATAGCGGCCACCGGTAACGAGACCGGTGGTGGTGATCCCTTACCGCCATACTCCGAGTTCCCTTTGCGCCCTGGCCCTTAACGCCTGCTTTGAGCAGGTGTTAAAGTCGAGGGCGCAAAGGGGCCTCCAAGCCAATAACGGTGACCGTAATGAACGGTCACCGTTATTTGCATCTTCCCCATTCCCATTGAGCCCTATGGGGGCTCATTTGGGAATGGGGAAGAGCCTTGGTGAATGGGGAATTACCGCCCCGCCAACCTTGGAATGGGGCGGTGATTCCGCCATCCACCAAGCGCTGCGGTCCGGGTACGGCGTCAACCAAGGCGTTAATAGCGCCATTGGTTAGCGCCGTACTCGGAATGAGGCCCTTTGTCTTTTTGGGTAGATTTTTCAGGTGGTATGGGTAAGTCATGCGAATGGGTCTTGGCTAACTTGTCTGAGTCAGTGGTCGAATTGGCGAGGTTGTGGTCAATATGCGAGTGTTTAATGCTGCGGGCTCTTAATCTAAAGTTTCTGGTTAAGATGCTAGGGTGGAAAGAGCATGGAGAGGTAGGTAGGCTGGTTCTGGAATTCAATCTAGAGTTTCTATTATAAATGCTAGGGTGGTGGGAGCATGGAAGGATCGGTAGGCTAGTTCTAAAATTCAATCTAGTGTTTCTAGTAGCAGTAGTACAAGGTTGGTTAGGTGTTGGTCTAGTAGCAAAGTGGCGTATCCAGAGTGCTGGATCATCCAAATGCAGGTTAGCAGGTGTCATGGTGCTAGGCCGCGAAGTGGGGGTGGTGGTTATCATACGTGTACAGGTGTAGGTGTCTTGATTAGGATATGGAATAGATTGACTAGTCCAACGTCTAGTGTAGATATGCAGTAGGTGGATGAGAGTAGATAGGCACCAATACATGATGTGGGTAGTGTTGCTAGTAAGCAGGGGTTGCAGGTGTGGTCTATTAGCGACCAAAAGGCACCACACAAGTCAGTCAAATGTGGTCTGTAGGTGACCAAATGGCATAATACAATCAGGCGTGGGCAGTAGGCGACCATGGGGCACGACACAATCAGTCAAGTGTGGTCTGTAGACCATAAGGCACAATACAATCAATCGAGTGTGGTCTGTAAGTGACCAAAATGGCATAATACAATCAGGCGTGGGCAGTAGGCGACCATGGGGCACGACACAATCAGTCAAGTGTGGTCTGTAGACCATAAGGCACAACACAAATCAATCAAATGTGGTCTATAGGCGACCATAAGGCACAGCACAAATCAATCAAATGTGGTCTATAGGCGACCATAAGGCACAACACTAATCAATCAAATGTGGTCTGTAGGCGACCATAAGGCACAACACAAATCAATCAAATGTGGTCTATAGGCGACCATAAGGCACAGCACAAATCAATCAAATGTGGTCTGTAGGCGACCATAAGGCACAACACAAATCAATCAAATGTGGTCTGTAGGCGACCATAAGGCACAGCACAAATCAATCAAATGTGGTCTGTAGGCGACCATAAGGCACAGCACAAATCAATCAAATGTGGTCTTGTAGGCGACCATAAAGCACAGCACAAATCAATCAAATGTGGTCTGTAGGCGACCATAAGGCACAACACAAATCAATCAAATGTGGTCTATAGGCGACCATAAGGCACAGCACAAATCAATCAAATGTGGTCTGTAGGCGACCATAAGGCACAACACAAATCAATCAAATGTGGTCTGTAGGCGACCATAAGGCACAGCACAAATCAATCAAATGTGGTCTTTAGGCGACCATAAGGCACAACACAGGAAGACCATTAGCCCATGCAACATTTTATATCACCTTACAAATGGAGCTTCTGGATTGGCTAGAACGGGTCCTCCCAGCCCTCTGACCCTTTTCTTCTCACAGGGCTCAATGTAATGGGGATGGCTATGGAGTGCTGTGTTCCAATGTGTTGCTTCTGGTCTGATCAGCCAGCCAGAGAGAGTGCCTGCAGGTTGCAGTTTGGGTAGGCATCACTTGTATCATTTCAGTCTGCTTTGCTAGGAACAGCTTCTCTTCTCACCACGAGTCAATGGGCATTGCCTTGCTCTGCTGGGTCACTTGTGAAGAGACCACAAATCTGAGCTCTTCTGTCTGTAATTATGAGGATTTTATTCTGAATTCTTGCAGGTGGCTGACTGCCTCAGGAACCAGGAATTGTCCACCTGTCCTTGGCTGTGAACGCCAGCTCTATGCATCGTGCTACAGGACCTGTGTCTCCCTTCCATGGATCTACGGCCTGCGCATCTGCCCTCATTCTCTTTAGTCACTCTACAGCTGTGGTGCACAACTTACGGCCCGTGAGCCATAAGCAGCCCATGTGTGCTTTGCGGCCCCCTAGTCGGTAGAACTTTCATAATGAAGTGCGTCCCACTTCAAGCCACGTAAAAAACAAAGCGGGCCACACTTCATTACGAAAGTCTTTCTTGCCTGAGACATTGCTGATCTAGGCATCCCTCGAGAGATCTAATGGCCCTCCTAATTGATGGCCTGCCCCCCCTCTACCTCTCCAATCCCCCACTCCGGCAAATAACTCTTTCCAGGAGCATCAAAGGTGCTCCTTTGTCCAGCTGTCACTCGCGTACATTAGCAGGCTGATTTGCACAGCCTTTGTTCTTCTGGCCTGGAAGCGATAACACAGGAAGCAATGGGCCATGAATATCACTGGAGTGGAGGCCATCACTGATAAAAGCAGTCTACCTTCATGGTGGACAAACTATTGTTTTTCAACTGTGCAGTTTAAACTTGTGTAGAACAAAAACACATTTTTCAAACTTAAACATGCTTCTTGAACTTTCATTAGGTATCTTTGAAATCAGTTTATTTTTTTGTCGACTGCCACAGAAATACCCTGTGATTTTTTCTGTCCCTTCTTTTGTGTTCTTTCACAAGTTATATTTCTAAAGCTGTCATATGCTTGTTAAAGGTGCTTGTCTAGGTTTGTGCCGCCCAGTGGAGTAAAAAAGTCAGACCTGCTGGTGAGGTACCGGGAGGCAGCACAGACTGTGATTGTGGACTCAGGCCCACATCCCTGGCCTCCTGATTAGTCAGTGCCTCTCTCCCCTGGGTACCAATACATCACTTACCCACAGCAGCAATTACTTAATCTCCTGCAAAACCTGGTGATGTAATGTTTTAACAATCCTGTTTCTCAATAAAACGAACAACTCTATAAATGGTCCACTCATCTTACCGAAGAAACCGTTCTCATATCAGACGAAACAGCAGAAAGAGGATTCCTGATGGCCGCTCGCAGCTCCATGGCATGTAGCTATGGGAAAATGCCTATCGAGATAGAGGCACACACATTTCCTTTTCATTTCTTTCTCCAGGCCGTACCACCAGTAAATCACCTATTGAATGCCTCATGTCTATTTGATGCTGCATGGCCTTTCTTTCCTTAATGTTCTGCTCAATCAAAAACAGTATCTGTTGCTAGTGATTCTTTGTGCCCTAGCCGGGCTCTCCCAATCACTAAACAGAAAACATCTATTGCTGGTCATCCACCGAACCCTGAACAGACTGATGCAGTCCACTGGTCACTCTGTTTGGAGGTGTGCGGGGCATAGAGTTTGGGGAGTGGGGGCCATGGGGCATTGTGTTTGGTTAGGGGTCATGGGGCATAATGTTTGGTTGAGGGGTGGGTGCCATGGGGCAAAGTGTTTGGTTGGGGGGTGGGGTCCATGCGGCATAGTGTTTGGTTGGGGAGTGGGGGCCATGGGGCATAGTGTTTGGTTGAGGGGTGGGGGCCATGGGGCAAAGTTTTTGGTTGGGGGATGGGGCCAAGGGGCATAGTGTTTGGTTGAGGGTGGGGGCCATGAGGCATAGTGTTTGGTTGGGGGCAATGGGGCATAGTGTCTGGTTGGGAAGTGGGGGCCATGGCGCATAGTGTTTGGTTGAGGGTGGGGGCCATGAGGCATAGGACCTCATTACGAGGTATGCAGTAAGGGGTTAATGGCACTGGTAAAGGTGCCGGAGCCACCAACCCCTTACCGCCCCATTACAAGTCTGCTCGCTGGAACCCGCTAAGGACGCCTGGTAAAACCAGGTAAAACCAGGCGTCCTTAGCAGGTCCCGCGAGCAGACCAGGATGCTAACAACGAGCCTGTTATTAACGGGCCAATTGTTAGCATCCTCCCTATTCCCATTGAGCCCTATGGGGGTTCAAATGGGAATGGGGATGTACCACGTCTGGGTTCCTTGAATGAGGAATTATCGGGCCCTCCAAGGTCAGAATGGCCCGGTAATTCCTCATTCAAGGAACCCGGATCCGGTACCCTGTATCGGGGTAGCCATGCCACTAATAGCGGCATGGTCACCTCCATACTCGGGATGACCCCCATAGTGTTTGGTTGGGGGTTGGGGGCCATGAGGCATAGTGTTTGGTTTGGGGGTGGGGGCCATGAGCATAGTGTTTAGTTGAGGATGGGGGCCATGAGGCATAGTGCTTGGTTGGGGGTTGGGGGCCATGGGGCATAGTGTTTGGTTGGGGGTGGGAGCCATGAGGCATAGTGTTTGGTTGGAGTGGGGGCCATGGGGCAGAGTGTTTGGTTTGGGGGTGGGGGCCATGAGCATAGTGTTTAGTTGAGGATGGGGGCCATGAGGCATAGTGCTTTGTTGGGGGTTGGGGGCCGTGGGGCATAGGGCCTCATTACGACCCAGGCGTTAAGGGTTAACGCCGTCGTTAACCCTTAACGCCTATTCTGATTTTAACGGCTGCTTTTAGCAGCCTTTAAAATCCATGGCGCTAACCTGCCATGATGCTAATTACGCCACCGTAATTTACGGTGGCGTAATTAGCGCCTTCCCCACTCCCATTATGCCCTATGGGGCAAAAATGGGAATGGGGAAGGGAAAATGGGAAATGGGGATTCACCTTGGAATGGGGCGGTAAATCCGCCATCCACCATGGTGTAAACATAGTTTACACCATGGTGGTAAAGTTGGCGCAATTAGCGCCTGGGTTGTAATGACCCCCATAGTGTTTGGTTGGGGGTGGGAGCCATGAGGCATAGTGTTTGGTTGGGGTGGGGGCCATGGGGCATAGTGTCGCACTCCAAGGGTGAGCCCAATAATAAAGCTGAAACAGGCACCATTAGGAGATGTACCTCCTTTGCTTTTTGTGGAAACCTGACTCAACAAAGGCCATACTCCTCTTGGCCAACCCAAACAGCAAGGTATAGCAGTCCAAAATGGCAGAATGTCCAATCAGTGATCAATAAAATATATATATAATTCAATTAAACATACTATATGCAATAACTAAATAGAAATCAATGATAATAATAGAAAATGTGTAGTACAAATGTAAGTTTGAAATACAAATAAACACTGTTACACCTCATAAATGTATTCTTTTTCCATGTGATTATTGAAAAAGGGGGATTGAGAAGGCCTCCTGCCACCCCATGCCCCGCCGCACCTATTGCCCCACCCACATTTACTTTTCGGCCCACTATAGGTATCATGCAGGGTACTTTCGGCCCTCTGTCAAAATCAGTTGTGCACCCCTGCTCTACAGGTTCCCTATCTGTTTTTACAGCTTCCTAAGGGTAGTTGCAATGAGGCATATGCAAGCTTGGTCCACATATACTTTGCTGTCTTGTGTTTCTGCTTTGATGAACAAAAGAAAGATTCTTAAAATTATGTAAATGTATCCGTCCTCTACCACCGGGAGTCATAAGCATGTTTGTCATGTCCACAAGTAATAGAAACTAGTGTATGTCTGCGTTACCTCATGCATGAGTGCAGATTTGCTTCATGACTAATGCTGCTATGTCGTGATGTCTCTATTGATGTCATCACTGCTTAATTTTGCTGTCAGTTGACCCGGTGCATTGATGAGACACCTGTCTCCTTGAACCCATCAACTGGATACAGTTTAAATGGCTGTCTGAGATAATATCTCTTGTCATATCATTGATACATTGGAGCACTTGGTGGCTGGCCGAACAGCGAGTTACACCTCTCATTCTTCATTCTGCTGGTTGACCTTCTCATAGGGGACATGAGGACCATTCCGGGGACACTCTCCTCAATTCCCCCTCTTTTCGACCTGTCAACCACTCCTCCAAACATATTCAGCTTCAACTTCAGGAGCCATATCTTTGTCACTCCCCCTAGGTGTCCATAGAATCTTGCATGAACATCCAAACTCCATATCACGCAACTACAGTCTCCTCCGGGATTGCACTAATCCCATTTTCCCCAATAATCTTTGGTGTCATAGGCATACTCGAACAATAATCCAGCCAGGAATAAAGGACAATGTTATATCTGAGCTCTCAATGTATCTCAAGCTTTTATTATCTTGTCATCTTCTGAGTCTGTGTGTACCAGTACTTTCATCCCTACTATCTTTTTACTTGTCTTTCAGCATTGTGTGATGCATATCCTGATGACACAAAAAGTCAGTAATACTAACACTAGTGTTGCAGCTAACACCTTCTGTCCACTGGCCACCCATGTTGGTATTCATGAAAAGATGTACAGCAGCCAACCTTCATCCTTCCCTGCAGCATTTGTCTCAGCTTCCAATTTGGTATGCATCTCTGCTAATCTGGTGACCGCCTCAGTGAGGGTCCCATTTTCTTTGTCATTTGCTGGTGAGAATGTACAACAAGAGGACCAGATTTTGGCACAAACTCCTCCCTCCATTGCTGTCAGCAAATCGAACACATATCTATTTTGTAGCACCATCAGCCACACTGCTCGGAGCTCTTCCTATATTGCATTGAACCCCTTGATGGTTGAGTTTATTGTCTGCATCAGCTCTCATCTCCTAACCTGTAGCCATTTTGCATTTGTGCTGGCATAGACTCCTGGAATGATGAATGCAAAAGAGATTTCAGCTAAAATAGTCTATGATCTGGAGGCATTGTGTCCAGGGACTCCTCCATCTTCGATGATGCATAGTTTCCCCTCTTCACTCTGGCTAGCTCTACAGATCTCCTCTTACTTCTGTTAGAGCCCATCTTGGGGAATCCATCTACCTTGATATCATTCTGAGATACAACCAGTGCAGGTGTGTTGAGGTGCATCAGTGAGCACGTCCATCCCCAATTAGGCGGAAGCTTCACATATGCTTTGGATCTGCATGCCCAGTAGTGATCCATTAGTACAGCTGTTCCAACTTTCATACCTGCAACTTTTACTGTCTGCTTACATTCTTTGGTTTCTCCAACCTTCACTGGACCATCAGTCTGGAATCATAATGCTGCTCCTTTTATTGGTATTATGGGCATTGGCCCGCCTCATTTTCTACCCATTTCAGTAACTTCACGCTTGCTTCCCATTCTTTTAGACATTTGTCATTTCCTTCTTGTACTATTCAAATTGGAATTGTAAGGCATGCATGTGCCTAGCTCCCCAACATCCCTTCTTTCCAGCCATCGGCTTTGCATACTTGTCCATACACCAGCATTTGTGGTCTGTCCCAGCATCTTGGTTCTCCTCCTATCTCTGCTGAGCCACTTTTGGGACATGGTAATTCTTGCAATGCCACTGCTCTTCTTTCTCCCTTTTGTGGATCTGCGGTTATGTATTCCATGGCCAGGTCTTTTTTTCCCGTAATCATCCATCATGTCTAGGGTCTTTATATAACTGTCTTCATATGGACAAGTATTTTTGGAAATCCATCCCAAGGTAGCTCTCTTCCATTGAAATCTTCCCCTTGTGGTGCACAACAATAGGTACATAAGGCATTGTGCACTTGTTGCTGGGATTTCAGTTGCCACACATGTTCTGGAGGTACTCATGGCAAAGGGGATGAGAAAGCAGACATAACAGCTCTCTCCAGTGGTTTGGTTGCCTACTGGGCGAGGTATGGCTCCTCTCACTCCTTATAATGTATGCCCTGCAGTGAAGCATTTACATGTCACATCATTTTCTATAAACACAGTCACATGTTCGATTAAATTGGGACAGAACCAGTCTTCTCTAGCTGAGCAGCAAGTACATACTTCCCCATGTGGGTAGGATGGTGTAGTTGTGTAAGTGCTGTCTGTAATAATGACAGTGGCATCTCCAGTTTGCCTGTGCTCTCCTTTCGCTGTAGGGCATCTGGTGGAAATATAGAGCATCCCCTTTTCAACCATTGTTCTTATTTTTCCCTTGGCACACTTCCCTGTAACTCCATAATTTATATCACTGGTAACACACTCTCCCCCTCTTGTAACAGTATTGTGCACACACGAGTACGCGTGTGAGATGGGGTTTTAAAATCTAAAATTTCAACTAAATATGCGGCACACTTCGCTTCTGCATCTGCTGCCTCATTGCCCCTGGTGATGGAGTCCTCCCCTCTTGTGCGGGTTTGGCACTTTACAGCCACTATGTCTATGGGGAATTGAAGCCTCACTATCAGTCTGCCCAATGGGGGTGCGTGCTTCACCAGCATGCTGACAGCAAATCGGAAGCCCCTCTTTAGCCAACGTGACAATCCAGAGTGGACTGTAGACATCACATAGGTTGACCCCGAATACACTGTCACTTTCTGGTTCTTGCTCTGCTCTATGCCAATATAAGAGCTACTGGTTCTGCTACCTCTGCTGGAAAATGTGACGGTAATCATGCACTTTCTACCACTTCAGCTGTCCCATTTACCTTTATCTTCACTACTGCTGTCCCTGTATGTCTCTCCCCGTGGTCTGGTCTATCGTCGAAGATCCATCAATGTAAAGCACTTCTCCTCCCTCAAGTAGATTTTTCATTACTTTTGGAATGTCATCATATTGCTCCATGTTTGCAGTGCGATCATGTATAGAGTCTCATTCCTCTATTGGTTCGGTGACGAATGTTGCCGGGTTTACAGTGCTGCATCTCACTACCTTTATGGCAGGATTCGATAATATCACTTGGTACCCTGAACTCCTCTGTGTAGTCAGTGTACTCTTCGGCCGTTCTAGTATTGCATAGAGAGCATGCTCCATGAAGAGAGGGGTGCTGCTTCCCATTGGGATTCTCACTGACTTCTTCACTGTGAAAGCAGCAGCAGCCAGTGCTTGCTTGCAAGGGTAATGTCCCCTCATTACTGGATCTAATTTTGCACTAATGTATGCCAATGCCGTATGTCCTAGCGTTGTTTTTTGTGTAAGCACTGCAGTCATCACTACTCCATTGGAGTGTGAGAACAAATACAAATACAATTTGTCTTGATAGTCTGGGATCCCTAGTACAGAAGCTGTGCATATTGCTTCCTTCAGCTCCTCAAATGCACCTGTCATCTCTTCTGTCCATTGTAGTGTGCACTCCCCTCTCTGTGCCTTCTTAAGCGCGCATAACAGAGGCCTTGCATATGTGCTGTAGTCAAATACCCATGCTCTGCAATAATTACAGAGACCTAAATATTGCTGCATCTGTCTCAATGTTGTAGGTTTGGACATCCTGTGTATTGCCTGCATCCTTTCTGGTGTCAACCTCTGCCCCTCCTGTGTTATTAAATGAATGGTTTGGTCAAAATTTTGTATTGCCCCTACGGGTCGGCCATGTGTTTTTAAGCCTAAGTCGCTCGATTTTAGAAAAATTTCCTATGGACCTTACCCGAGTTTTCGTCCATTAAACGCATGCGAAAACAGGCACCAGGGAGCTGCCATTTTGTGATAATCCTATCATTTCCCCCATCGCCCTGGCTGACCTGCTTTTGCGGCACTAAATCATATCCCCCGCCCCTGAGCCTGTCATCAGCAGACTCGTACCGCCCATTTCCCAGCGCCATAGCACGTCTCGTGTCAACATTCGCTGCGCTTCAGCTAATGACGTGTCGCCATGGAAATGGCAGGATTCCTCTTTCCTCAATAAGTATAAACAGACCGTTTCACAACACACAGCAGCAGATTTTCGATTCCATTCCTCTCTCTGTGTTACTTTGAGTATTCTGTGACTTGTCTCTGTGCTCTGGTCAGCTACCTTCGTTGCTTGTAGCCCGTGTGGACAGATACCAGTACCACTGCTATCAATTATTTTAGTTTGTGCAACACACAATGGATACAATAATGCCCTAAATGTACGAGCCCGAGTATACCGAGGAGGAACTACTGGAAAGGGAAATACGCGAAAACGATGGGGCTTCAGACAGCAGTTGGCAGGATGAATCAACGGATGAAGACACTGGACCTAGTCGCATGGACGGTGTTTCCACCTGGTGCACATGCAATAGGTGCGAGCTAATGCCGACTGAGGAGGAGAACTGCTGCTGCTGTGAAAACTCGGGATGCGTGGCCTACATTTCAGAAGGCGAGCCACGACCGCAATGCATCACCGAGCTGCCAGACTTCAGGGCAGCCTGCCTCACACGGTCCATGTTGAGGATAATGATGGTGCTTATGCACAAACTTCGCACAGTTGTTCGTCCTCGTAATCCGAGTAACAAGTAAGTATACTCTGCTTGTCATGCCACTCCTATTTCATGGTCTTCTACTATATCCAAAATTAAATCTACATATCATTGTAACGCATGAAAGTCTTACAATAGTGTGCAGTGTCTAGATATCATTTGTCCAAGCAGAATGCCATTAGTTACAAGAATTGTCATTGACAACAAACATTTATTAAACTTATCTTGGTCATTTAAAAACAGTTTGTTTCATTCCTTTTCACAGGTGGTACAGGCTGGTGGCCTATCGTTCCTTTACATGGTGGCTTCACGGGAGGCTTGGACACCGCGTTCGAAGAGTGATACCCGCCTGTGCCGTTCGTGCCATAAGAGAAATGTTCCTGAGTGACAGCGGTCAGTACAGGGGATTTTCTCTCGCTGTGCTGCAACCTGAACTGCACAATGTGTAAACTTTTGTATTTTTGTGTCATCAAAATAAGCTACAAAATAAAACACCACATATATTTTAACAACGGTTGTTTAGATTTTTTAAATCAATCAAGTGTGTCTCCATTCAAGGATGGACGTCAGACACCTGTGCTCGGAATGGGTGAAGTTCAGGTCGCTGTGAAGCGGGGTGGTCACTATCTGAGCTAACATAATATATTATCAATAATGCATGCACTAAATGACACTTGTTCAAAGTCTTTCAGTCGGTTATGTCTCTATAAAAGTCACACATATATCAATACTATCAATGAACATTGGATTATACAGGCCTTAGGTCAAGGGTCTTGACCACTATAATATAGTGTTTGAAGTGTGGGTCTGTGCTCACAAGAATCTCCGATATGTGGCATTTGTTATTGATAGGCAACGATATACTGCAGTAGGGGTCTAATGTTAGTTGGGGATCTGCTAGGTGGCCATCATGGCGTTATCAGTGGTCTGGCACATGAAGAGAATACCTTGCAGGGACACAGGGTCAGAATGGCAGTAACTTTCCACTGGTGAGGGTGCGTGGGCAAGGACACGTTTGTGGAGATAAACATGCCATGTGCTTGGTTCAGGCCAGTTCACATGCAGGACCGTGATCTCAGAGAGTGATGTGTTACATTTATTAGCTGTTGCAAATACCTCTGGAGTTTTCCGGTCAGAGTGGGAACGAGGCTGTGGGCCATGTGCTCTGCGCGCTGTACTATCGCAGTGAGGCCTGGTCACCAAAATGGAGTGGAAAGGGGGTACAAAAATGGATGCCCCGTGTCCTGCTCAGTGTTCCCATCTACGCGAATGTCATGCAAAGTTAACATCACATAAGGACAAGGGACGGGCGCAAACGGCCAAGGTGCCAAACAGCATGTACACTTCAAAAGGTATCCCACGCCCGGGGGCCATCGCTCACATGGCCTCCTCAGACCCTGTGTCTCCAGGCAGGCTTCCCCTGAGGCAGGCCGCCCCCCTGCAATCCATATAGTTGTGTCTCCATTCAGCAGTCTTCATGTGCCTTATCTGCACGCCCCAGGCCCATCCATCCCACCCCCTGTATCAAAGGTGGTTCGCACCCGGGGATGAGCGCTGGCATGGGGGGCTGTGACGGGCGCAAACGGCCAAGGTGCCAAACAGCATGTACACTTCAAAAGGTATCCCACGCCCAGGGGCTATCGCTCACATGGCCTCCTCAGACCCCGTGTCTCCAGGCAGGCCTCCCCTGAGGCAGGCCGCCCCCCTGCAATAAACATAATACCACAACATACACACGTCATTCATTCACAAACACACCCCTGTTTCTAATACTTTATAAACCACTTGATATGTCTCATGAGAACATCTTTGTACTTTGCAAGTCAACTCCTGAACCTTCTACCTGAGAAGCACTGAGATCTATGCTAATCTGCTTGTCGCCGTGCTATCTGTGACCGCTTCGAGCAAACTCGTCAGTGTGCTACCTGTGGCCATCTACCTGTTCTCCTGCAACATACTGCTCGGCCTGCTGAATCCAACTGTTTGTTGGTCAAGGTAAGGCCATGTATCCTAGTCATATTTCGGTCATTTTTAACTTTCTATCTATTTGCGATTAGAGTACCCAATAGTGCTATGGTCATTGGTCTCATTGCTTTTGACTTGAGTTTCAATTGTTATGCTATCAATAGATCTATTTATTTTCATCTGTGTCAATTGTCATCGAATTGCATCCTTCGGGGGCCCAGTCTATAATGTAAGCATGGTTCCTTTTCGTGCAAGACAGAACATCCAAGGGATGAGTCACATGTTCAGAGTTTAGTCACATAATTTAAAACATTTCTGTAACTTATGCAAATACTAAGCCGCACATGATGAACTGGTATAGTTCCGGCGACCAAAACGAACCTTGCATTGAGCATGGTATGGTTCATTTACTTTTTTATGACATTTTTATTCATCAAGGTTTTATAATAATCTTGATATTTACTTTTCAGAATTTTCAACAATGCCTGCCTGTTCGATTAGCGGTTGCCCTTCGAAGACCCATGCTAAATCTGAAGGCACTACAATGCATGTGTTCCCGAAAACTGTTGATCGAATAAGAGAATGGGTCAGACATTGCAGCTATCCACTGGATGAGCTGGAAAGTAGAGTCCAACAAGTCTTTGAAGACAAGAGGGGTGATCGATGCCGCATCTGCAGCCGGCACTTTCCCTCGAACATGTACACCACATCTTGGGTAACAAAGAAGAATAAACGGCGATCGACACGAAAATTGCTCGCAAACGCTATTCCCACTCTATTCGTCCACAATCCGCCTGGTGAGTCAAGTGTCCGTTTTTAGCTTTAGGCCTTGCAGTAGTGTGTAGGTAGCCGAATGGATTCATTGATATTTTAGGTGTTGTTTCCAATTTGTAATACTTTCGACATTGATATGAGTGTATAGCTTTTTGAATAATGACATTTATCAATATATTATTTTTAGATTTCATAACCCACAAAAGAAATCTATATATGGGCACAGGGAACTGTGCTATATTGCGCATTACTCAAGTATTCTGTCTCCTTACATGGCAATTTTAAATATTGGCATTTCATTATCAAACAATAATTTACCTTTACAACTTCTTGACTATCCCTTGAATCTCAAGCAAGAACATTCTACTTCCGTGACGTGCTCGCAGTTATCAACCACTTCTAGCGCGTATCAGGTAATCATACTTGGCTATTCTGCTACAGACTTGTTTTATGCATGTCAAGTAATAGTTTGTTTGTATCGTGTGATTATTTTACCAATTGTTTGGTTAGTGCTTTCAAATTGATATACACCTTAGTTGTCGTCCCCTGGTGTTTGTTTTCAGTTATAATTAGTGTTATCCATACTAATGCAAGTACTGTCTTTCAGGGAGATGCTGAAGTGTCCACCACATTGACAACAGCCCTAGATGATCTTCAGCAGCCCGAGGTATGGATACTGACAGCTCAACTGACCGTAATCATCAAGACTGGAACACTTGTCGTTTGATTGTTCTACACCATGTTTCATTTGTGGTTAGCCGTTGATATGTACCTGTGCGGTCGACCCCAAGCGTGTGTTGTGTTTTCAATATTGTAATCCTTACTAATGCAAATACTATGTTTCAGGCAGTTGTTGAATCGTCAACCCACGCACTTGATGTGGAGCCTGCCATTCAAGTAATTCCGGTGGAAGCGGGACCATGCGGATACGAATCGGCGCAACAGCTTTCGGAAGTGCGCACCACATTGACAACAGCCCTAGATATTCTTCAGCAGCATGAGGTATGGATAGTGACAGCTCCATCGAGCGTGATCATATAACGTGATTCCATTTGCTATACTTTCTTCCCTATTAACGCAAGTACTGTGTTTCAGGGAGACGATGGAGCTTCCACTACAATCACAAGATCCCATTTAGATGATGCAGATGTAAAGAAATCGGAGAAATAAGTCGATTAAATCTGATCATTTTTAAATATTCCTTGATTCTTTTAGACAATGCAACATTTGTGGTTATCACTTTATATGTACCTGTAACGTCGACCCCAAGTGTGTGTTATGTTTACGATATTGAAAACCATACTAACACAAGTACTGTGTTTCAGGGAGTTGCTGATGCCTCCTCTTCAATACAATCATTCATGGCAGTCCATGAAGAGCCAGAGGTATGGATACTGACAGCTCCATCGAACTAGGTCATCAGAGCTCGAATACTTGTCGTTTGATTGTTCCACACAATGTTTAAATCGTGTTTGGCTATTGAGATGTACATGTGTGTTCGTCCTCACGTGCGTTTTATGCTAACAATATTTTGATACACAGTAATGAAAATACTATGTTTCAGGGAGTCGATGGAGCCTCATTCCGTGCTGTCTATGCGGATACAGGAAATATAGTCGTTGCAGCACAAGAGGAAGGGGAGACATGCGGATACGTATCGGAGCAACAGCGTGCAGATGTTGACGGTCGAGTCAAAAAAGTTGCAAAGAAAAGAAACAAAAATAAGGTTAGTTACAAACAGTTCATAACTTTAGAAATGTTCTTGTGCTGGGGACTATTTCATGTTTTTTTAAAGTCAATTGTACTATACTTTATCTTGTGTTTAAACTGAACATCCCTTTTCCAATCTGTCCTCTAGTTACCCGTGGGTCTACGAACTATACATACACAGACAGTGAAGCGAATGAGAGATGTTGCTTGCCAGACCATTTACACTATGGAGGCTATGGAGGAACTATTAATTCAGACGCTGCGTGTTGAGACTCGGGATGCTCATGTCCAATGTACAGAAAATGAAATGAATGTGTCCGGAGAATCCAGCAAAGTTGTATTGGACCATTGCTACAGTGCGACCGCACCACCACAACAACATGATACTGGATGTATTGAAGATAGCTCTGAAGTTGTCGCAGATCAATTTATACAATCTACACCCGCCAAAAAATTGCCACCAAAAAAGCTGTCGACATTGTTGTGTTCTCCCATCAATGTTGAAGTAGCAGATGTTGAAATGACAGAGAATGAACCAGCAGCAGCATTCACTGACGCATCAGAACTTGATAGCAGCGATATTTCTTTCAAATGTGGTGATATGTCCTCAATGTCACAGGCCGAAACAACTTTGACGCAGGATGACAGTCTAATGAAAGAGGGCAAATACATAGTATTCGACAGTTGTTTGATGGATATTATAGGTATGCTGAAATGTGGGCATTCCGTCAGAGGGAAAGTATGTGGGAAGCCATTGATTCATGTGACTCATCAAAAACAAGGCAGTAACGTCACAATACATGCCGCCTGTAGATTACATCATACGTTCTCATGGTCTGCACAACCGACAACCAATGCTGGGGAAACTGCCAGCAGGCAATCTACTGTGTGCAGCTGCATCACTTTTTAGTGGCTCCAGTTTTAGAAAGTCTTTCTTTCAGTTTGTGGGACTCCATTTAATTACAAAAACGCAGTACTACAAATACCAACATGATTATCTGTTTCCGGCCATTAGTGGTGCTTGGAAAATTGAACAATTGTCTCTAGCAAGTACATTCGAAGGCAAACGATTCAGGCTAGCCGGCGATGGACAGTGCGACAGCCCTGGATTTTCTGCCAAGTACTGCACCTACCACTTTCAGGACATGGATAGTAAGAAACTTGTGAGTTCGGTGGTTGTGCAGGTAACACAATGTACATCCTCAGTGGCCATGGAGAAACTAGGATTTATAAAATCAGTGGAATATCTACAATCGAGGGGAATGCACATCGACCTCATAGCCACGGACAGACACGTTTCAATTGCCAAGACAATGAGAGAGCAGTTCCCACATATTAAACATCAATTTGACGTATGGCATCTTGTTAATCAATCAATAAGAAAATCTCGGCTGCAGAAAAAAAAAAGGTTTGGAAAGTATTTCAGAGCGGTCCCTGTCTATCAGCAACCATCTTTGGTGGAGCTCCAAAACTTGTGAAGGGTCAGTGGAAATACTACTTGAAAAATGGTGGTCACTGATGCACCACTGTACCAACGTGCACCGCTGGTCAGAAAACCTACATTTCCACCAATGTGAACATGGCCCTTTATCCCTAGTGGAGGCACGGAAGAAGAAGTGGTTGAATCCATCTTCACTGACACACAAAGCCATTGAGAAGATTGTTTTCGATAAAACTCTATAAAGAGATTTAAGGGGACTGACAGAATTCTGTCACACTGGAGGTTTGGAGGTGTTCCACAATATGTGCCTAAAGTACAGGCCAAAGCGCTTGCATTTCAGCATACAGGGCATGTGACATAAAACTCTACTTGCCGTCTTGGCCCATAACGAGAATCTCGGCCGTGAACAATCTAGGACTAAGGGTAATGTAAGGATGCCTCGCTACACTAAGGCCTTTTCAAAAAGAAGTAAGCAATGGGTGATCAAACCAGTCTATGAGGAAATGGAGTTCGACTTTGTCAAAAGCCTTATTCTTGCTGTATTAGAGAAGCACAGATATGGAATTTTGAACGTTTCTGTGCAGAGCACTGATCCATTGCCACCCAACATTGCCACTGTGCCATGTCCACCCAAAGGAGAGCTGGTTGTGAAGTACAAATCCCGGTTTAAATAATTGTAATACGATTGTCTTTTTGTAAATACATTTTATTGCACAGTGTGCATACAAAGTACGCTAACCCTAACCCCTACCTTCACCATCCTGGGTGCTGAACTACCTGGGTGTCATCTTTGAATTCTCTCTCTATTCACCTCATATTGCTGACCTTGTCTATATGTGTATGTATATATTTTTGTTGATGTAACTAATTTTCGCAATCTCTTATAAATGCTGGCAACTGTTAACCGAGGGGAGGCTTGCGTATTGCAAATAATAAAACAAACAAACAATAAATCTCACTTTCAACTCAACTCCTCGGGTACTTTATACTTTCCCTGACCTTCCCCAAAAAATTAAAAGTCTCAATAGTTATGGTTATTTGGGGCTTCAAAGCTCGCAGACGAGGACAAAATTGGGGCCTTAGAACGCGCCAAGCGAGCAGTTGCAGATGGGAGAGAAGCCAGTTCGCATTTGCACATTGATGCGCACTACATAGATGGATTCGAAACTTCAAGTTCTCACAGATGGGTTTACTACGGGATGTTGCAAAGAAAGAATGTATGCTAATTTCTAGTAAAGGTCAGCGGCTTTGATTTTCAGCTCGCGCCCTGAAGAGGCCCACAACTCGCACTGGCAGTATAAGGTTCTATTGTTTTTTGACCTTGAGAGACAGGGACCATGCAGAAAGAACTTCATTTGAAGGGGGGTTTGGGGGGTGCAATACCGTTTGAGATGATAAGGCAGAACATTTTTAAACTAGACCGAGTTTCATGTTAGTTCAGTATACGAAAAATCGTTGTCAAGAGCACAGTGGGATTACGGACTGCATTACGCAGAGACACAATGGAAATTGCAAATATAATGTAAGTAACTCTTTAGACGCTTTTATACCGGAATGAAGAATGGATGCATGAATAAATGAATGAATTGAGAGCTTTGAAAAGGTTTGTGGGATCGTCCTTGCAGTGGGCACATGGGCATGCAGGTCCACATTCCACACGCATGTAGACAAAAAGTTGTTTCTCATTGTGTACCAACCTCGATTTATTTTGTTAGTTTTTGCATTGATTTTAGAGCCGAACATACTCCATTGCACTTTGAAAGCAAATAGTTTCAGCTTGGCCGTAATAAATAAAATGAATAATATTAATAAAGATCGGCTGGCGAGACTAATTATAAATTGTATGTTTTCAAAATAGGTACATCCTTCCCTTTTGCCCCTGCCACCAGTTTCAGACACCGGCAGATGGTTTCTTCAGCCGCCAGCTGCAGCTTAATGTAAACAACTGCACCATTCTGATGATCTTATGGGACGATCGCCAAGGGCCCATATGCCCTTACGCGGTACTAGCGGCTAGAAGCAACATATCAACCTTTACGCTGGCCTAGTGCCTACTTGATGGAACAGCCTTGCGGTTCAACGTGCGACAAAAGTGCCTCTTTGAACGAAAACCAACACCAAATTTACTGTGTTGCTGTTTGATTTTAAAGTACAGTTTCATATTCCGAATTGTGGCGCGCTGTGTTGTGAGTTGATCTGTGTTGGTTCCCGGGTTCTGTGTGAAGTTGCGTAGAAGACGACTGGGCGCGTCTGCCTACGCAGCACAGTAACGTCACGGAGAGAGGCGGGGAATATGAATGTTTTGATAATGTCAGGCTCAGGGGCGGGGGATATGATTTAGTGCCACAAAAGCAGGTCAGCCAGGGCCATGGGGGAAATGATAGGATTATCACAAAATGGCAGCTCCCTGGTGCCTGTTTTCGCATGCGTTTAATGGACGAAAACTCGGGTAAGGTCCATAGGAAATTTTTCTAAAATCAAGCAACTTAGGCTTAAAAACACATGGCCGACCCGTAGGGGCAATACAAATTTTTGACCGAACCATTCATTTAACTGTCCAATGTACAGCATATCTTTCTGACAATAGTGTAATTTTGCCTTGTCT
Organism: Ambystoma mexicanum; assembly: GCF_040938575.1. Classification (NCBI taxonomy): domain Eukaryota; kingdom Metazoa; phylum Chordata; class Amphibia; order Caudata; family Ambystomatidae; genus Ambystoma; species Ambystoma mexicanum. The sequence continues at coordinate 25,555,607 of NC_090931.1, forward strand.
ACCTTGTATCGTTTCTCTGTTAATGCTGTCAACATCTGCACGGAGTCATTTCTGCACTGTATCTTTGACTTGCTACAGATCAAAATGTCATCAACGGACTGCATGATGGTACTTTCCAATTGTACGTTGCCTGAATCTATCTGAAGGAGCCTATTAAATATGGAAGGGGACTCAGCCTACCCCCGTGGGAGCCGAGTGTGTTTTCACTTTTTATTTCTATATGGAAACAATGTTAAGTCCTGTGATTCTGGGTGAACTGGTATAGAGATGAAAGCATTCTTCAAATCTATTACTGTGAAGTAGGTAGCTTTTGTGGGAATGCTACATAGAATTGTTGTTGGATTTGAAACAAAAGGAAATTTTGCATCTATGATCTGGTTCAAAGGGTGCAAATCCTGTATAAAACACCACAACCCCCCTGTTGCCTTTTTCACAGGGTACACTGTAGTATTGCACTGTGATTCTGATGGTATAAGAATGCCCTGTTTCACTAAGGCTGCAATTGTCTCATAAATTACCTCCTCCGCCTCTCTCCACAAGGGATATCGTTTTGCCCTTGGTAAGATTGCTCCTGGCTTAAGCTTGATCTTCACTGCCCCTATCCACTTCAGTAGCCCCACGTCATAGGGAATTGTGGTCCATAAGTCACTGGTTACCCTTGCCAAACCTTCCTCGAGGAATGGTGTTGGTGCTTTATGCAAAATGGCCATTTTCTGTGGTTCTTCCTGTAGTGTATTGTCACCCAATACATCATGCTGATGTCAAACACCACCTTGTCATCTGACTGATCGTCCTGAAACAGCTCTTCGTCGGTCACATCAGTCAACCTGTACCCCTCCCCCTCTGCAATCACTGTCCTCCAGGATCATTCTGTGGGCCTCATTACACGGTAGGCGGTAAGGGTTTACCGGTACCGGTATTTTACCGGTACCGGTAAATCCTTACCGACTTACTACGAGGTCCCTTTGCGGGTAATTCCCCTTTCCACCAAGGTGGTGCCGGTATTTTACCGGCATGAACCATGGCGCTAATAGCGCCATGGTTCACCGCCTTCCGTGTAATGAGGCCCTGTGTCATCTGTCCCATGTAATGTTATCCTGTCGTCCCTCACTATTACTGCCTCAAGTTCTATTGGGACCACTTTCCCCTCTGGCTCATCTAATGCAATTTGTGGCCTAAATATGTACTCGTTGGGTAACCACCATAGCCTTCCATCAATTCCTGGGAGCCATGCTATCAATACTTCTATTCCATATTGGAACAGTTCAATGTCTGCTGGTGCCCCACTCTGTACTGTGTGCCCATAATATCCTTGAATAATCTCTCTCACATTCATGTAATGAATTCCTGGTGTTGAACACACTTTCCCTTGGTCTGTGAATGAGATGGACATATTGAGCTATCTCATGATATCCCGTCCCATTAGGTTCACTAGTGCCTGTCGAGAAAACAATAGCAGCAAAGCTAGGTCATGCTCCCCTGTGGGAAGTGAGAGTTTTTCTGTAAAAGAAACCAAACCTGTCGCCCCAGAGAATCCGTGTGCATTCATGCTGTTGCCTGACATTCCCACCCTCACACAGGATCTAGTTGCCCCCTTGTCCACGAGAAAGGAAAGAGTCTTGTCATCTATCGTCACCCCTATACATGGTTCCTCTGTCAGGTTAAGTGTAATCGATAGGATTGAACACATCAGGTCCATCTGTGGGGTATCCTATTGTGCGTATAATGACATACCCATCTCAGTGAACAGGTTGTCCTCCATGACAGTCACCCCCCCAGCTTCTGAATGGAAGTCGATACTACGGAGTCTGCAGTTGTCACTGTCCCAGAAACCTGATGTGATGTTTAGAGTGTCTGCATGGGTCTTTGCATCTGCTGCATGGATGGTGCCTGTGTGTATGACTGTACGTACCCCTGCATGTGTGGTGCCTACACCATAGGTCGATATGTTTGCATGTATGCATCCTGGGTCTCTGCATGTCGCTGCATCTGATCCTGGGCATAATAGTCAGTCTGTTTTGCCTGGTATGTGGGTTGGTATGGCATTCCCCCATACTGTTGCATCCAACCCCTGCTTCTGCACACTTGAGAGATGTGTCCTATCTGTCTGCACACCCAACACTGCGGCGGGTCCCCCATCGGTCTCTGATAGACCCCTCAAGACACCTCAGGCCCTTTCTGCATCTAATGTCCATACCCTCTTGCCCATGGAGCTCCTCCTCTACCTCTTAATCCTTTTTGCACATCTCCCCACCCCTCAAATCCTTCTCACATGAATGGCAGTCTGTACTGCGCATGTGGTGTGCCTGCGTCTTCAGCGCTGGTCAACATTGCCCCTTCCATTGTATACTTTGATAACTTCGACTGCACTAACATTGCCTCCTCCTGCTTTCTGTCCTCACGGTTCTTTCACAAGTTCTCTTGCATTAGCCTACAACAGTGTACTATAGTAAGCTGAATATCTGACCACGGCTTAGCCTCCATCCCCACTCGTTTCTTAAGTTGCTTTTGCACCTGTTCAGGTAGCTCCTGGCACAAAATATGATAAAATAATGCCACTGTTTTGTCCTATGGTTCCCTCATCTCCAGTCTCCATTTCTCTTGAATAGCCTGAATATATTGAACTGGATCTTTGTCTTCCCTCATTTTGCGTGCCATAATCGTGCTTATATCTGAGGTATTTGGGTACTGCACCCTCAGAGTGTGCCACATAGGCGTTGGACAATTATTGAACGCTGAACCATTGTGTACTGTGTTTTGTACTGTTACTCCGGGGTAACCTCCTCTTTTCCATATATCATCTGCAACCTCCCCAAGAATTGCTGAAAGCAAGCTCTTCATGTAACCCACCACAATGTCGTCCCTGCAGTCAGTGTCTCTAGCTCATATATCCACTTCCCAGCTACTGCAGTCAACAATGGTAGCTTACACCTTAAGTTGTCATTGTCCAACTGCTGCCATGGTATGTATTGAGGTCACACTCCTCCTTTCTCTAAAATCATCACCAGACCTGGGGATGTCAGGAGTGTAGACAATACTACAGCATAATATAGCAACTACAAAATTATATTACAATCTGCATCATCTGAAGAAAATGCCATGGTCCCAAAGGCCTATATGTAAAAACAAATAGTTTTTTATTTCAAATTTTTCATTTATTGTCATTCAGAAGCACTTGCCAATGCATTTCCGAAAATCTGTCCTTCCTCAGGGCAGATGCTACAAATACACAATAGTGTACAAATCTTTTAGAAATTAATCTTTGGAACTAACAGAAAATGAATTTACTAATATAAACATGTTTTAATTTGAACTAAAATAATTAGCACAATTGGTACCAGGTGATATGAAAAAAGGAAGTAGCCCACAACTCTGGGTCCCTGGCTAAAAGACGTAAATCAATGTATATTCCGGAGGCCATGCCTCTGATATTCCTACAATTTAATGGTACGTGTTGTCAGAAGGTTGTTAAAGCAAAAACATGTAGATAGCCTCAAAACTAGCGCAAGATTAACCGAAATAATTTAGAAGTGGAAAGTAAAAGTACAAGACATATGATTCCTCTTACCACAGGGACTTGATGATGTCAACTCTAGGAAGAAATGCTTAATTGTGTTCTCTTGTGTGTTGAATCAGGTGCTGGACACTTCTGCAAGCATAAATGTTATTTCTTAGCACACATTTATGCTCCAATATATACGTTTGAGTATACACAGGATTAGCAATTACGTGTGGTTATATATATGTCGTTACCGTTAAAAGTGCTGAGGACAGTACATGCTGCTCATGGATAAGTTTCAGTGCCGTCCCTAAAAGACAACAAGGGAACACATGCACATATGTTATACTAACCCGCCAACATAGGACTCAATTTTTTCATTCTATAGTGAATTGGCTAAAGGCGGATGTGTCTCACCTGGCATGTACATTATCTGGTAAAACGGTACTCCTAGTTGTGCATTTTTCTCATGAATCAGAGTCGTGGAGCCCCGAGCTAGTCATAAGATTGGGGCATCTGCGTAGCTTCGAAACCAGCATATCGCCATGGTTACTGTGGCACCATTGTTTATAGCTGATTGCTAAGGGAAGCAACGCTGCACAGTGTGGTGACGTGTAGGCACTGGATCAGTCTGTGTTGCATCCTGTTTGTAAGGGAAAAACTGTGTGTATGAAATTGTTACGCCATCAACATACTGATGTGAAGCTCTTGTTTCGTGGTAATAGACTGAAGGAGCCGAAAGTAAATGTTATCCCAGGTCAAGTGGAATCGATGTGTACAAGCTGCACACATCGATAGTTGCCAGGATGTCATCTTCTTTAATCAGGATGTTCTTAAGTCTATTCAGAAAATCCGTATTGTCCTTGATGTAGGTCGGATATTTTTGAATAATTGGTTGCAAGATGGTCAGTCCCACCCGCCGCTCGGTCTCCCCATGTCTTTGGTGGCGGAAAAACGCTTGTGTCATCACTCCCTTCCTTCGCCCTGGCAGATCTCTAAGCCTCTGCGTATATGGGGTGATATTGCCTGCAGTGAGTGATATGTCTCTGGAACGTGGCAGCCATCCCCCTCCATCTCCCCTTAGTCCGTCCATTGCTTTATCATCTCCGCACACTGTGCCCCTATCAGGGCTTATCCCTTGTGAGCGGTGAGAGTGTCTCTCCCCTTCGTCGTCCTCGCTCCCCAACAAATCGCCATTGGACCTCATTTCCCCATCGGTAATGTCAATGTTTTCCTGGAAGCTAAGCGTCTTCAATACCATACTTCCCTGCTGCTTTCCTCCTGATTGACCCATACTTCCACACTCCCCCCTCATGGGGAGATTGAGCTCATCTTTTTCTATCCACGGGGTAACCTTGTGGCTCTTTACGCTGCTGTCTCGTTCAACTCTCCCTTGTGTCTCACTTTCCTCATTGTCACTAAAATGTGCTGAATCCATCTTTACTTATGCTTCTCTTAGAGCACATCCCTCCTCCTTCTTGCGTCGGAGATCCCTAAGAAGATGCTCTACTTCTAACTTCCTCTTCGCCATATTTATCTGCACTTGCCGTTTCCTCTCCTCTTCTGCCTTTCTCGTTGCTATGTCCTCAAGCTCTCTCTGTCTTCTCGCCTTCCGCTTCTCTCACTCTCGTGCTTCTGCCTTCTGTCTCTCTCTGCATACTCTTTCATTCTCTTCCTTCTCCTTCCTTTCCCGTCTTTCTACTTCTTCTATTATCCTTGCTCATTCTCTTGTGTCCTCTGTGTCTTTGTTGCCTACAACTTATTTGTTTGCGCCTACTGTCCCTCCTGCGACCTTCCCATCTAGTTAAAGCAATATCTGTCTTCCTACCCATTCGTTCGGGACTATGGGCTCCTGCCCCTCAAGGCTTCCCCATTTCCCCCAAGTAATTTTCCATTAACTTTGGCTGAATGTTGCTGCGTTCCTTCTTTGCCACCTTGCTTTGCTCCTCCCTCTGACTATACACCAGAGGTGCAAAAGTGGGAATGGTGCACCCTGCTGTTGCTTTTAATTCCTTTGCCAGGTATAATCTCTGGGTCCCTGCTGCCACTATTTCGCTCTCTATTTGAGGAGGAGGAGGGGGAGCCGAGGACCATTCACTCTCTGCCTCTCTCTGGCTCAGCATCCACCGTCGCCGCCCAAAGAATGTTTACTCGTACTGAAATATCTTACATAACTCTAATATGGCCATTAGTTTGCTTAACTTCTTCCCCTTGTAAGCCTTGTGTGTGTATGCATGTAATTGTTGCTGCACACATTTGGAGAAGCTCCCTTCTTTTGACTAGGGCTTTGTCAATTTGCCCTCCGTGTCGCAAGTTCATTCCACACTATACTGACAGATTGTGTCCTTATATCATGGAGGGACTTGCACATGTGCTGTAGGGGTGTGTTCCTCATGAATTATATATATCAGTTATATATCAATACTTACTTCACCCTAAATCTGGATTTAGACACATGCACAGTTCAAATATGCAGTTAACAAATATCCCTATTGACCATAAAATTGCCACATTATTCTCAGCCTCTCTGGCTCTCAGCCAATACCAGAGGTGTGTGCCATGCACCGCCCTTCTGCTCCTCTCCACCTCAAAGGCTGAACTGACAATGCTGCTCATGCTCTGGCCACAAAAGCGGTCCTGGAATTTCTACTCAGACTATACAATAACATCAAAGAAACGGTCCAGAGAAACGCGTTTAAAATTGCAGGAATAGACACTAAAATTCACAGTCTACTTGTTTTGGCAACAAACACCAAGGGCAAATTGCAGGGAAAACACACAGGCATATAAATTATTGGCTTAGACATCGACAATTCAACACTAGTGGTGGACATGGTACCAGTCCCACAATTGGAAGTGGCTGGTCAAACCACCCCATCGTCTTTGGTCCAGTGTTTTCTTGGATCATTAACATCGCCAACCCTTGAAGCGCAAACGGTGGTCTCTGACCAGGATGAGGAAGGAACAGACCGGCGGAATGATATATCTACAACACCTTGTCCAGAAACTTCATTAAAAAGGAAACAAAAATTAAGAAGGTAGAAATGCCACCAACAGAAAAATGAAAAATGTCAAAGCCAAACAGTGGAGAACCAGAACAAAAGAAAATCTTCGCTCACATTTTCCAGATCCCTCCCAATGGAGGCAGAGGCCATGGATCTAAACATCCTAGAGAATCAGAGGACTACCGCAGCATTGCTTGGGATTCATCTCTTCTAGGGGTAACTGCAAAAACCTTCTCGCCAGGCAAAAAAGAAAGACCAACGCAAAATCTCTTCTTTCTTTCGACTTCCTAGAAAGGCTTCTCCTATAATCAGAGCGAATCAATTGACGGTTCCTTGCCAACAAGCCGCGTAGAGGGAAACTCCACGTCAAGTTCTTTCAGTCAACCTGTAATTTAGAAGTGTGATACAAGATGTGACCGCAAAGCCTCTGCAGAAACGTGTGTTGACATTACAACACAACAGCAATTCTTCTGAATTGAACAGCTTGAGTCGCCATGTCACAAAGTGAATTGGATGGGGCATTACCCACATCACTGGCGTTTTGGCGATGCACACAAGTCAAGGTTTGGAAATTTCCCAAGCAATACCATATCTACGGGCTCGACATACGGGCAACATTGATTATGTGGCGTATCAAGAGCAGGGTTGTGGTTGCCTGGTGTGTCACTTCTACTGGATATAGTCTCCAGGCTGCTGCTTGATGAACGGGCCACATTAAGGACTCCAGAATTTGATCTCTATGAGTTAATCCCGGGGAAGCCCCCACCCTTCAACGACTACAGGAAATTCTGCTGTCGATGAACAAGGTGGAGAAGGGCGTTTGAACAAAGATTTCAGTGTAGCTGGCGCTAACATGGCAGCGGTCCAGAATACAGGACATGGACAGGATTGGTTCTGGCTGGAGGCAGCCATAAAAACGTTCGCCAACTCAAGATTGGCCTCAAAGAAACTTTAACCACCAGAAATTCTCAATAATTTCATGGAATATTTGTGGGTACACCAATTTAGCCAAAGCATTGCAACTTACTAACCTTTTAACTGACAAACGTGTGATAATGCTGCGGGAGACCACGGCTACCCACCATGTTGTTTTAGAGGGGTTTCACATTTTGAGCAAACTGCCTGAAAGAGGGCATACGGGGCACCCTTGAGGAGCACCAGCAATGCTATGGATTTAAATTCGAAAGCCAAATACATGGAAATGGACACTTTGCAAGACAGCCTCGTGGTGGTAAACGTGTCCATTGAAACATGAAAGATGGAACTCCTTCTCATACACTTATATTTGAGCCCTACTAGGGTGTCATGCCTGGTCCTGCAAGCTCCTCTGCTTGGCATCATTACCAATTGCCTTAAACAAGGTCAATCCCACAACATCATCATAGGGGGTGACTTTAACGCAAGTTGGGCTGACAGGCCAAGGTTAAACAACAAATGGACGGTCCCACTGGGGGTTCCTACAGGTAGTATCGCACAGGGACTGTTTTATGCAAAGCTGGGGTTTGCACCTGTCTCTACCACAGGGTTGTGCCTATGAAGTTGGGGTCGACACAAGGGATAGAGGAATTGTCTCTACATGGATCAACCATGTATGTTTCACAAGCCCTAAACCCATAGTGTTCTCCTCTGACCATTAAGAACCTACGGCTCAACGACTACCTGATTATGCAACTTGATGTGCGTCACTCAATTAGCTTGCACAGCTTTTGTCCCACTATGGCCATGGTCTCACCAGAAAGGGCGGGGGGACTCACAGTCAAGTAGAATCCAAAAACCTGCCCTGGCTTCACAGCCCTATTAAGGAAGGTCATTGACTAAGCGGCTGCATTAGGCGATGACACAGCTCCTCTTTTACTGTGGGAAAGTTTAACACAGCACTTCTCCAATGTTTAAAGCAACTAAACAAAAAGGGTAAAATCACAGGTCCTAAAAAACCTCTTCATACCTTTGATATAAGGGTTGCAGGGGCAAAGAAGCTTAAGAGAAAACGGATGTGAGAGTTGATAAACACCTAAACACCCCTCCCCTAGGTTCTTGGGCACAGAAAGAAATTAATCTCGCAGGGCTTTAGGACCTATATCAAAACCTTAAAGATGCACATGTATATTCATGAAAACCAAAGATACTTGAGAAGCTGAAACATTGCAAACTGCTGACTTCTGGGCCTACACTAAGAATAAACTGGCTCTAGCCAGGCAAACTGCGGTATGTTCTGCCTCAGAAAAGTCCTGGATAACTTACTACCTCGATAAGTACGCTAAACCAGAAAGGGACAGCTTGGCATCTCGGTCACTTGTGTCTAGTCGCGTTATAAATGCCATATCATGGCTCATGGTTCATGGGACCTGCCGAAGGAGCGAGGATGATCTTCTGTGGGCGATTTCTAAAGCTAAGTCTTCCAGAGCACCAGGCCCTGAACATCTGTCACTGGTGCAGATAAAGAGTGACCCGCAACTCCTGGTAGCTCCTCTGGGCACACTCTTCAAGTCAGTCTTTGCTACTCATTGTTTTCAAACACATTGCATGAATCAATCATGATCCCTATTTATAAAAAAGGGCTCAGCTAATGACCCGAGCAACTACAGGCCCATCGCACTCCTGGACGCAACAAGAACAATGTTTTCATCCTTCCTATTGAGGGATGTTAATTGTTCACTGGTGCTGCAAGGAATTATTAAACATTTAAAGTTGGATTTTAGACCCACAATGGGTACTGCTTTAAACGCTACCATTATGGCCCACCTTCATGTAGCGGTCAGAAAGGGCTCTGATGGCACCACATGCATGGCCTTGATTGACATGAACGGTGCCTTCAACAGAGCCGTAGAACAATCCTGCGGAACAAACTGTTGGCCTGGTCAGTACCCCAGAAACTGGTCCGACCGATGTCTGGTATGCACAACGGTGCTTCTATCAAAATCAGGTTGACTCTAGAGTGTTTGTTGACAGGACCAGCCCAAGCTAGTGTGGGCCTTAGAGAGGGCTGTGTCCTGGCTCCAGCCCTCCTAATGACAGGGCTGTGTCCTGGCTCCAGCCCTCCTTAATGACAGGGCTGTGTCCTGGCTCCAGCCCTCCTTAATGCATTTATCAGAGACATTGATCATCTTTGGACAGAGGACACCACTTTTCCAATCAACCTAGGCCACTTAAAGGTGAACTGGTTGGCTTTTGCTGATGACCTGGCCTTTTTTTACAAGACCCTGATTGGGTTGCAAAGAAAGGTCAACCTGTTCTTCAGCTACAGCACAGATAACAACCTCTGGTAAATGACAATAAGTCGAACATTTTTTTTTGTTAACTAATACTAGACCTAATGCTTTGTAAGGTGGGAGATCAGAGGATGGAGAGAGTTTCTTCCATGTGACATCTAGGATCATCTGTCCCACACACGCTCCATATCAGAATGGAAGAATACTCTAAGAGTTAAGCCCCTGCCTCTGGTATGCCAGCTAAAATGGTTACACAAACAACTATGTACATTTACACTTCTTCCTCTACTTCAGTTTTTCTGGACTAAAGTGGAACCTGCCATTTTATGCGGCCAATAGACTTGGGCCCCTACATGAACACCTTGTAGGGAGACATTTGTAAGGAGACCCTTGGCTTGTGGAAACCAATCCCAAATGCTGCTCTTAGACATGAGCTAGGGTTGATTTCTTTCCAATCCAGAGTACAGAGGACACAACTATCCAACTCTGCTGAACCGATTCGTTATCCAAAAACCCCCGGTGTACAGATTTGGGGAACGTTTTAACAGCAAAGTCGCTGGACAGGATGAATGTTTTCAGAGTCAATATGATAAAGAATCATGGCAATATTGACTCATCGGAGGAGGAGCTCACACTAAAACCAGCCAAGACTAAGAAAGAACTGCCCACCATGGACTGCTGAAATACAATAGAACACTCAGACCATTCCACCTCTTACACGGAATATCCCAAATTCCCAAGGAAAAGACAGGAGTTGCCTAAATTCCTCAACATCTTCCCCTCTAGCAAAGTACGCAGTGTATACTTGCGCTACCGATTAAATCAGCTCCCAACATTAGAAGGCATGGGCAGCTGGAAAGCAGAAGTGGTTTGATTGCTGTATTGTCAGTTATGCAGATGTGTGTCCATCCCAGAAACTTGGAAACACACCCACATGGCTTGGGGGAACTCATTTGGGCCCACTTCATTTGGGGTCGCAGTGTTTCGCTGATAATGGCCCTGCACAGATTCCTTGAGGACGTTTTCAGGCTACTCGGTGAGGTATCCTAATGGTTACATACAACAACTGTTGCCCATTGTCTACTAACTAACTGATAGCCATGATTTAAGGAGATTTCAATGACCTCTTTCTTTCTTTCTTTCTTCCTTTCTTTCTTCCTTTCTTTCTTTCTTTCTTTCTTTCTTTCTTTCTTTCTTTCTTTCTTTCTTTCTTTCTTTCCATTTTATAGGTGACTATTATGTAGAGCTATTGTGCGGTTTTGGAAATTATAATTATTGTTTCAAATTTTCATTTGTATACTTGTAATGAAAAATTGTTTTGTGTAAGGTTCTATCTAACAAAACATGCCATTTGTTAATTTGTAATGACATTTTCATTTGTGAAAGGTTTGACTTATAAAACCAAGAACGCAATAAAACAAATAAAGAAAAGTTAGTTGTATTGGCGTGCCGGGTGCTAATGAATTAGCACCCGGCACGCTCTGTCCATGGAAAATACTACACGTGGATTGGCTCTTTTCTGAGCCATACCACACGGCATTCCCGTGGACGTACGAGGGTGCCGGCGTTTGTTCCTGGTGGGGGGCGTGGCAGCCCCTTAGCTAATGAGGAGACTCAAAACGGGGTAATCCCCGCTCCGAGTCTCCCCAAGGCTGGAGGGTACCTTCGTCCCCCGCCGGGGACTCAGGGAAGTTTGTTTTTCCCTCCACCCCCCTCCCTGCAAACTATCCCCACCCCGCCCTCCGAACCCCACTTACCTTCTTTTTTCTTTTTCTCAGGAGCGAACGCGCTGGGAAGATTTCTGTTCCTAGCGCATCCTCTCCCGATGGCCGCCATGGAAAGGGAAAACGGACTACGTTTTCCCTTACCAGGTGCCCATTTTATTTGACTTTTTTTGTCTGTTTCGAAACGCGGCAGCGTTTCGCAACAGAAAAAAATACCATTAGTACCCCGGGGTACTAATGGCTATAAGACCCGAGGTGGCGGGCCAATACCGCCCACGGTAATGCCCCGGTGGCTTTGTTACTATGCCCCGGGGGCATTACCTGGGGCGGTATTGGCCTGCCGCCTCGGGTCTTATTGCCACAGTAAAGGGCACACTGGTCAAGGTCTTAACCATGGGCATCCAGGTACCATGCAATGGTCACCTGCTAGAGAGATGGGCTAGGACCCCACCTCTCTTGCTGGTGACTGCTCTCTCTGGAGTCTGTTCATGAACACCCAGGCGTGGATAGAAAGGATGGAGAAAATGTGGGCCCTGGGCCGGGTGGTGGCGCCCTTCCCTGCGCTCCCCTTTTACATGGACGCATTCCTATTTTGGAGGGAGACAGGACTACGTGTCTGTCTGTCCCTGCTAGACCATCTCCTCAAACTGTCCTATGGAGCAGTCAGAAACTCAAGAAATCTCTGGAAAGACCTCATATCTGGAAACTGGGATACGCGCCGCGGAGGGAACGTATCACGGTCACCACTGGAAAAAGCAGTGTTTAACGAATCTATTAATAAGGTTCTGGAAAAAGATATGGCAACATTAAATCAAATGCAGGTATTGCTGGGCAATTTCACTACAAGGGTCCTCCCCCGGGTAGAACATTTGCTGGGCGATTGGCCTGTGCAACAGAGGGGTGTATGTTGTGTAGCATTGTGTCTGCTTGGCCTGTGCAACAGATGGGGTGTATGTTGTGTGGCATTGTGTCTGCTTGGCCTGTGCAACAGAGGGCTGTATGTTGTGTGGCATTGTGTCTGCTTGAGTGTGGGTTTAAAGGAAGATCTTAGAATGTGGTTACAATTCCTAGAGATTTCAGCGTGGGGAATGAGTGGCAGTCACTCTGGGTTCCATGCTAGCGTGGGGGACGTGTGGCAGTCAATCTGAGTTTCATGTTAGTGTGGGGAATGTGTGGCAGTCACTCTGGGTTTCATGCTAGCATGGGGAATGTGTGCCAGTCACTCTGGGTTTCATGCTAGTGTGGGGAATGTGTGGCAGTCAATCTGAGTTTCATGCTAGCGTGGAGGATGTGTGGCAATCACTCTGGGTATCATGCTAGTGTGGGGAATGTATGGCAGTCACTCTGGGTTTCATGCTAGCGTGGGGAATGTATGGCAGTCACTGTGGGTTTCATGCTAGTGTGGGGGATGTGTGGCAGTAACTCTGGGTTTCATGCTAGCGTGGGGGATGAGCGGCAGTCACTCTGGGTCTTGTGCTAGCATGGGGGATGTGTGGCAGTCACTCTGGGTTTCATGCTAGCGTGGGGAATGTGTGGAAGTCAATCTGAGTTTCAGGCTAGCGTGGGGAATGTGTGGCAGTTACTCTGGGTTTCATGCTAGCGTGGGGAATGTGTGGCAGTCAATATGAGTTTCATGCTAGCATGGGGGATGTGTGGCATCACTCTGGGTTTCATGCTAGCGTGTGGAATGTATGGCAGTCACTCGGTTTTATGGTCACCTGGGGAATGTGTGGCAGTCATTCTGGGTTTCATGCTAGCGTGGGGGGGTGTGGCAGTCACTCTGGGTTTCATGCTAGCATGGGTAATGTGTGGCAGTCACTCTGGGTTTCATGCTAGCATGGGGAATGAGTGGCAGTCACTCTGCATTTCATGCTAGCGTGGGAAATGTGTGGCAGTCCCTCAGTTTCATGGTCATCTGGGGAATGTGTGGCAGTCACTCTGGGTTTCATGCTAGCGTGGGGGTGTGTGGCAGTCACTCTGGGTTTCATGCTAGCATGGGGAATGTGTGGCAGTCACTCTGCGTTTCATGCTAGCGTGGGGAATGAGTGGCAGTCACTCTGCATTTCATGCTAGCGTGGGAAATGTGTGGCAGTCACTCTGGGTTTCATGCTAGTGTGAGGAATATGTGGAAGTCACGCTGGGCTTCATGCTAGCATGTGGAATATGTGGCAGTCACTGTGGGTTTCATGCTAGTGTGGGGGATGTGTGGCAGTCACTCTGGGTTTCATGTTAGCATGGGGGATGTGTGGCAGTCACTCTGGGTCTCATACTAGTGTGGGGGATGTGTGGCAGTCACTCTGGGTTTCATGCTAGCATGGGGAATGTGTGGCAGTCACTGAGTTTCATGCTGGCATGGGGAATGTATGGCATTCACTCTGGGTTTCATGTTAGCGTGGGGAATATGTGGCAGTCACTCTGGGTTTCATGCTAGCGTGGGGGATGTGTGGCAGTCACTCTGGGTTGCATTCTAGTGTGGGGAATGTGTGGCAGTCACTCTGGGTTTCATGCTAGCATGGGGGATGTGTGGCAGTCACTCTGCTAGCGTAGGGGATGTGTGACAGTCACTCTAGGTTTCATGCTAGCATGGGGAATGTATGCCACTCACTCTGGGTTTCATGCTAGCCTAGGGAATGTGTGGCAGTCGCTCTGGGTTTCATGCTAGCGTGGGGGATGTGTGGCAATCAATCTGGGTTTCATGCTAGTGTGCAGGATGTGTGGCAGTCACTCTGGGTTTCATGCTAGCGTGCAGGATGTGTGACAGTCACTCTGAGTTTCATACTAGCGTATACAAAATGCTTTAGCTAACAAAATCTCCTCTCTCAAGACAAAGATAAACATTAAAAAAGATTCCCTTCTCTCTTACACCAAAACTAGTATCCCCACCCCTAAAAAGATACACCCAACTCAGACACACACCCCTGTGCACATTCCCCATTTTAACTTCCACAGAGTATCCACCAAAGAGGTTGAAAAGGTCATTCTCACCCTCAAACCTTTGAACTGCCATGGGGACCTATGCCCTGCACAATTGATTAAGGATGTGGCTTGTGATCTCGCACCATTTATTACCAAACTAATAAATGCGTCATTCACATCAGGCAGCGTACCTAACAATCTGAAACAATCATGGGTACTCCCCCTGCTCAAAAAACCGAATCTAGATCCCTCTACTCCCACTAATTACCGCCCTATCACTACAGTACAATTCCTTCTTAAAATCCTCGACAAAATAGCATACCAACAAATCCAACATTACCTTGAGCACTTTCATCTCTTAGGAGTCAGACAATCGGGCTTCAGGCCTCAACACGGCACCAAAACCGCACTCATAGATCTTAAGGCACAGATAGATGAGCTGAGAGATCAGGGTAAGGTGGCACTACTGCTACTTCTTGATCTCTCGGCTGCCTTCAACCTGGTCGACCACGAGATCCTATGCGACCACCTTCAAAAAGCCGCCCACTTCTCTCAAGAGGCAACTAACTGGATCCAATCCTTTCTAAATAACCGCACGATGAGAGTCTTTTCCCTACTAGCAGCAGCCGACCCAACACCCATCACCTGTGGTGTGCCTCAGGGATCTTGCGTCTCCCCGACCCTGTACAACATCTTCACAAAGCCTATTTTTGATGATCTAGATGGTCTGGGTATCACCTACACTAATTATGCCGATGATACCCAGATCCTCATCCCATTGACGGGGGATTAGGACAAGGATTTGGCCTTCGTCAACAAAGTGTACCTCATCATCCAGGCATGGATGGCCTCACACGGTCTATGCCTGAATGATGACAAAACAGAACTCCTCATTCTAGGGTCCGCACATAACCTTAACAAACTAGACCAAAACTACTCCTCCTTCGTAATTGCCAACAATAAGATCACTGTAGCCAAGGAGGTCAAAACCCTTGGCTTCTACCTAGAGTCCAATCTCACTCTCACCTTTAAAAAACAAGTTAATGCCATGTCATCCGCCACATCTCATACATGCAAACTCATCAGAGCAGCCAAACCTTTTCTCTCCCCGTCTAACTGTATCACCCTAGCCAGGGCTCTGATCTTGTCCAAGTTGGACTACTGCAACGCACTATATGTAGGATGCAACAAATATATTACGAACAAAATTCAGATCCTTCAAAATAACACCCTAAGTGCGGCCCTCATTATCCCAGAGAAAGCCCACATCTCTGATTCTAGAAGGTCTGTCAACTGGCTTTCTACCAAAGACAAAATATTCCTCAAATCGGTTTCCCTGACCCACAAATGCCTCCACCAAGCAGCCCCTCAATACCTTATCACTAGATTCACCAGACCTACCTCCTCTCGCCCCTCTAGAATGACCAACTCCAATCTCCTCCTGGCGCCCAGGTTTAAACGCTCTATGTCGGGTGGGAATAGCTGTCCTGTTAAAGCAGCACAATACTGGAACTCCCTTCCACCTCCTTGCAGGGAGGACCTCCCCTACCACCTATTCAGAACTAAGACCATCCACTGGCTCAAGACTCAAGACACATAACGACCTCATGCTCTCTTGCTGCCCTGATGCTCCACCACTATGATTGTAAACATGTATATCTAGGTTGTCAACTGTTCAGTGTAGATACCTTCCATGAGACAACCGATGTATTGTATATAGTATTGCCTATATTGTATATTTCTGTAACCTATGCCTCATCGGCGTGCATTGTTTCTTTTTGACTTGTCCAGCATTGTAACCACGGCTGGACTTCATTCCCCTGTATGTAACCAAGCTTTGCAATCCTCTTGTTGCCTCTGCGCCTTGCTACCCCTTCAGGGGTTAGGTGCGCAATATAAATAAATAAAATACTAAATACTAAATACTATCAGGCTAAGTGGATTATGCAGGTGTCCAGTAAACATGGGCTTGGCACAGTCACATGGTGCCCCTGGTACAGGGGGTGTGGACTAAACAAGTGGAAAAGTAAAGGCTGGCGCAAAAATGTAGACGTCTTGGAGATTTTCCAGGTGTTTGTCACCCTGCACAGGTGGCCTGACACATTTTTGAACAAATGCCTCATCATGTGGTCTGACAACTTGGGCAGTCGAGGCCATCAATAATGAAATGGCTCATTGCATGGTTACTAAAGGACTATTAAGGCAATTGGTTGAAACAGGATTAAAACTGTACAGAGAACTGAGGGCCACACGTGCCTGTGTCTCTTTACATGACAGCTGACGCCCTTTCTCGTTCACAGATGAAGGGTTCAGGCAGGCATGGACGATCGAGCAGATCCTGAGGAAGCCTTCCAGCAGCAGGCGCTGGAACCTGAGTGTGTGGAGATAGGAGGAGGTGACTAGCAGCGCAGACTACCTAGGGGGGCGTGGGGCGTACAGGCAACCATTCAGGAAAATTTGAGATGCTATGTGGGGCATTGGGACTACCAGCTTAGGCGAACGGGGGAAGGGATTTGCACTATGGGCCAAGCACACAGGAAAGTCCAAAGGGAGCATTTTCCAATATTTAATAGTTATAGGGTTGCAGACACAGCCAGTGGAGACGAGAGACCCCACACAAATCTTCCAGATTACAATGGCTTGACTGGGCCAGAAACAGACAACAACCCAGCTAATGTGTTAGTAGATTTGTTCCAGTCAAATGTGAAATAGGTTTCTTCATTACATGCATGTTAAATAATCTGTGGTTCTCTTTTGCTTCCCCGCGTCCGCATGTTTGTTTTGTTCTTTGGATTGTTGAACATATTTTCTTCTGACCTGTTTGTCTGGTCACATGGTCTACTAGAGTGGGAATCTACTCTGGGAAGTAATCAGTCAACTAGTGGTGTAGCCATGGACCTGAAGAAGCTCACTGGAGGTGGAAGCAGTGCATGGCCTGGCGGGCGAGCGAAACACCTGCTGCCATTAAACCGGCACAGGTATGAGCTTGCCGAATCTGAATATCAGCAAAATCATAAGTATTCCTCAGTGATTGCGGATGGAATTGGTATAACCCATGTTTTGATCATTGTATTTGGATTGAGGCATCTAAGGAAGGTAACTTTTAAGATAACTATTGAAAATGCTCAAGGTTGTGGTTTTTGTACTTCTTTGTGGCGTGAAACATGGAATTTCACACATTTTGATTATAAACAAAGAGGGTTTGTGAAGGAAATAATTGAATGCTGTGTCTATGATCACATGATTAAAAGTGAACGAATAAAAGACATGATCCACTAAAAATGATGCACAATGCATGTGTGGGGGCTTTATAATATTACATCAGTAATCGCACTTACCTGCTTGGAGTGTGGACCCGAGGAGCGGCTGCTCAGCACGGGTGGTGTCTGGTGAGCACCTTGGCGGTGGCTGGGGGTGAATCTAGGGGTGCAGGGCAGAGAGTAGATACGACCTGAGGTGTGTGACTGAAGGAGCAGCGATGGTACGGGGGACAGAGACCTTCTGCATCAGGCAGCAGGCTGGGGAACGGGGGCGGAGGGATTCAGAAAGTTTAAAGGCAAGAACATGGTGTAATACATAGGAACGCTGAACTGGTGTGCAACATATGTGTCTTGGGTCAGATCAATGAGCTGCGTGTGATTGGAATGGGCGCAGGTTAGATTGATCAAGCATGCCTATATAATTATCGGTTTCAAGGACGTTGGTTTGCTCGTGAGCCTTTCCTTCACACCAAGATCCTCCTAAACAGCCAGAGGTGGAACGGGAAGAATCGAGGTTTGGGGTATCCTTTGAATCAGGAAATAGGGAATGCTGTAGGGGGAGTTGCTGAGAGGGGTGATGGAGAAAGTGGCAAGACATAGCCTATCAGACATCCTTCGTACACACATGTGGCAACGAGGTTGCTGTCATGGTAGGGGCGCGGTTGTGGGTTACGCAGGGCTTGATGTTTCTCCTGGGTAACTTCTTGCACCATGAGGCATTCTCTGGTGGAAAATTACTGGTAGGCGTGGCTGGAGAGTGGAAGATCACCAAAGGTCCAAGAGGTGCTTTCATTGGGAAATGAGAACATTCCTGAAGGTCATGGGGTATATGAGGCAACCCCTAAGTATCTTGAGGGTTCTGGGGTACTTTCTGCTGATAAAGTCCATCTGTCGGAGGTGAGAAAGGCAACATTGCATAGGCAGAGAAGGGGCGCCTTGAAGAGCACTGGCTTGGTTGGCATCAGTGTTAGGCTGTGAGGGTGGCAGTGGGACAAAGCAATTTAGGAAGGCTGAGTAACATATCTACCACAGGGGTACTGTGCTTGGGGTACACGTTAAAGGGGCTATGGGTGTCTTATCCAAGAGACAAGGAGTAAGGGCCTCCTGGTGTACTACACGCAGTGGCATCACTAGAAATTAGTTCTGGGGGGCACACAAAGGTGCACAAATACAACAAGGGGGCGGGGTAGTGCCACATCAAATAAGGGTCAGCAGGCCAAACTGGTTTAAATAAACCTATACCATATATTTGCTTTTTATTCTATACTTCAGCCCAATGTATTTGACCAAATTGTATCTCACCCATGGCCTCATACATTAGGATTGGTCTGCCCATTCTTGCATTTTAAATTGTATCTTTACCACTGCTTTATCAGCAGGCCTGTGCCGACCGTCGTTGCACACCAAATTGTTTCCGGATCATTGTATAAGTCTAGGATTGTGCAGCCTAGTGTTGCACATCAAACTGCCCATTATGTTTCCCAGAATTGCATATCAAATTGTTCATCACCCATTGTGTTAGCCTTTGGTTTCTGCCACCCACTGCTGTATATCAATTTGATCATTGTGCCGCCCACTGTTACATAACAAATTGCATTTATCCCTTTTTGCATCATATACTAGCATAACCATACTGCCCTTTGTTAACGTGTACTCTGCTCAGACAGACAGCCACACTCTCACTCACACAGCACTAGCCTCACCGTCTCTGTCTAGGAACAAACCTATCACTTGACAAGCTTCTCCCACTTCTTCACCCCATCACTGATCCTCCCCACTACACAGACTTGGATCCTTCCTCTTTGGTAGACCTATACAACAACACCATTGAGCAAGCCCTAAATCAAATTGCTCCTCTAAAATTAATAAAGGCCAAACCAGTTGCCCATCTACATAAATGGTTCTCCGCTGACCTAAGAGTTCTGGGTAAAGTTAAAAGATCTGCCGAAGCTAATGGAGAAAATCCCCCTCAACCCTCAACAAGGAAATCTTCTCTATTGCTGCAGCATCCTACAAAGCCACCATTAGCAATACTAAAAGGGAGATCTACAATACTCGAATACAGAATGCCAAATCCGGTACTAAAGAGCTGTTCGCTATCTTAAGAGAACTTGAATCACCTGTACTGCCCTCCGATGATTGCACTAAAGACCAAGCATGGTGCGCCAACATCCAGAAAGCTCTTTCAGACAAAATAGCCCTACTTGAAAACAAAATTGAGATAAAAAAGAACAGACTTGCTCCTAACGCTCACTCACACAACACACCTACCACTCTTCCACCTTCCTGCCCGCCCTTCCACTTCTCACTGGAAACTACTGAAGAAGTGGTAAACATAATAGCAGGTCTTAAACCTTCTAACTGCCAGGACGATGCCTGCCCAGCTCCAATCATCAAGGAAGGGGCTAAAGAATTAGCTCCCTTCATCACCAACTTGATTAACACTTCCTTCAAAAAAGGCCTAGTACCCAATTATCTCAAACAGGCATGGGTTATGCCCCTCCTCAAAAAACCCAACTTAGACCCTAACATACCAACAAATTACCATCCAATAACGACGGTCCTATTTCTTTTAATGATACTAGATAGAGTACATCATCTACAAATTCAACAACACTTAGAAGTTAATAACCCCCTAGGCCTGCGACAGTCTGGCTTCAGACCTAGGCATGGAACGGAAACAGCCCTCCTGGACTTAAAAATCCAAATGGATGAAGCAAGAGGCAAGGGCAATCTAGCTATCCTGCTCCTCTTGGACTTATCAGCAGCGTTCAACCTTGTTGACCATCAAATTCTGACCAAACACCTCTCCACCGCTCCAGCTTTCTCTCCCAATGCCACCAGCTCGATCCAGTAATTCCTCACTAACAGAACTACTAGAATTTTCGGCCCCAACAGCGGCGGCTGAGACTGTTGCTATCCACTGTGTAGTCCCTCAAGGATCCTGGGTCTCATCGACAATTTATACCATTTTTACAAAGCTCCTCTTTGATCGTCTTGATAACCTGGGTGTCACCTACACTAATTATGTAGACAACACTCAGGTCCTTATCACACTCACTAGTTGCTATGAAAAAGATTCAGAAAAAATAAATGAAATCTATCTTGAAATTTAGGCGTGGATGGCTACTCACAGCCTATGCCTGAATGACGATAAGACGGAACTTCTGATTGTCAGCACTCAAATCCAGCTAAATAAGCTCGACCCCAGGTATAAATCCGTTAACATCGATGGCAACATCATCAAAGTGGCCAAGGAGTTGAACACCCTGGGTGTCTATCTAGATTCCTCCCTCTCTCTCAAAAAGCAAGTAAATTCCACAGCTTCTACAACAGCATATACTAACAAACTTATCAACGCCTGCAAACCTTCTCTATCTACATACAGCTGCCTCACATTAGCAAGGGCCGTGATCTTATCCAAACTGGGTTACTTTAATAACCTTTTCCTAGGCTCTACTGAGCATAACTTGAAAAGATTACAAGTTCTCCAGAACAACGTCCTTCGTTGTGCATTGAACTTACCACGCTCCAGTCATATCTCATCCATCAGACGAGACTCACTCTGGCTACCAGTACGGGACAGAATTAAATTACACACTTGTCATCACGCTCAAATGCCTGGCTAATACAGTCCCCCAAAACTTAACTGACAAATTCTGAAGACACTCATCCACGAGACCCATTTGAACATCCTACCTACACTGCCTTAATATACCCAAGTACAATCTGGGTAAACATGGCCGGGGACTCAAGCTTCCCTGTGCTAGCAGCCAAATACTGGAACTCCCTCCCCATGGCCATTAGAGCTGAACCATCTTTCTGGACCTTCAGATCTAGGGTGAAAACATGGCTCCTTAACGAGCAACATTAGCACCGAAATTGCATAACTGGCCTCACTGTACCTATGTTATCACCAACCAGTTGCTAGATTACCTACGGTAATTGTATATCTTGAAAATTCTGTTTGGATTCTTAACTATACTCTGAGTTATCTTGCATCTGTACAGGTTTAATTTTGTAAATTCTTGTACATGCTTGTTAATTTTGTAACCCAATGACTCGCTAATTGGCTTGTATCTGTAACTCTGTAACCAAGCTAAAGCTCTGATATACCTGAGGGTTAAGTGCGCTATAGACATAAATAAACTAAACTAAACTAAACTAAACTAAACTAAACTAAACTAAACTAAACTAAACTATATTTTACCAAGCTGCCTAAACAAATTTGACATTAAACATGTTCAGAGTAGGTTTAAAGACAATACACGTTTTGCACCAAGTTAATATACACCCTAAAAACCTAACTCACGTTCAACAGTTTCAAAAATGCCCTTACACTTAGAAAGAGACTGCATTCGTTTAACTCAAACAGACATCACTCCCAGCCAGCTTCAAATATTGCGTAGTTACAGGAAATATATAGCAGCGCTATCTTTGGGTGGGATCCGGCAAAAATGCCTCCCTCCTATCAGATCTGGCTCCCTAATCCTGGTGAGCCGTGTGCCCTATTATATGTGATTTATATTTGTTTTCAAGTAGCCGGATTTGAACCGTGACCACTGGGATGTTAAAGGTCTGTGCAGGAGTACTCTAAAATCCCACGTCTATGTTGCACTGTACAGGACATATTGATGTGCTTTTTTGGGGGGGTTAAAAGGTGTGCACATTCTGTCCTTTGTTGACAACATTGTAAGAAACGTGGCTGTTTCCCAGGTGTTCCTGATTCTTCTTCTGAAAGGGCTGAGAGCAAATGCTCATGGGGGTGACTAAAATAACCCATATCCATCAGCGGTATTTAGCAGAAAAGACATCACTTCCAGCTCAGGTTTAAATAATAGTCAGAAAGAGAATGTTTATGCGGAGGGCTACCACTTCTAGCGCGGTTTCAAATGATAGTCAAGGGCAGCCTGTTCCACAAAGGAAATACCACCTAAAGGCGCAGAGGACAGGGGAAAGGATGCAACCGCTCCCTTGTTTCTTCAGCAATGTTTGCAGGAATCTCACATTGACCCTATGGAATTGGCAGAACCTCCCAGTGGCGGCTGGTGAATTTATGAATTTGAGGGACGTAACAATTTCTCCCAAATATGACAGAGCGACTGAGCGCAGCGAGGGAACCCACACCAATCAAGAGTGTTTGGGGGATCCACCGCCCACGCTGTTTTTTTAGAAAATAATAGCTTAGAGTGGTGCATGTTAGGCAGAATCCAGTGCAGTTCCCTTAGGGAGCACTACACCAGATTAGGACTACAGGTGAGAGCAATAAATCCCCTTTGGTATCAGTCTGTACCACAAAGATTTAGTTGGTAGCTGTGGCTGAGCAGTCAGACTTATCTCAAGAGGGAGATGAGCAGTATTCAGGGTTGACGCAATAGGCAGTAGAGTACTATGGAGCAAGGAAACACTGACCAAAGCTTTGTATCAAAAAGAGAATATATTTATTCTATACACATCTAGTTTCAACACATAGATCACAGTTGATAAAGTAAGTTAAGTTTAGTCAAGGAAAAACACATACAACTCCCTATTCAATTGTAGACAAGTTTGTGGTAAAGAGAAAACTGAGCAAAACGGCACAGTGAAAACCAACTACAAATGGCACTCTAGCAATTCAACGAAAGGGAGTGAAAGCACAAGTTAAACCGAAATATCTTCAGACACCCCCTAGCAACACTTCCTTGAAGTCTTGTGAACAAGTAAAGCACAGTCACACTTTAGCCAAAAGATAAGTGAATGAAAACTGAGCGAAATGGCACTCCACAAGTTAAAACAGTAGGAAGGAAGAGGGGTTCAGAAGATTTAGGTGCATCAACACATTTCTCATTGAAAACCAATCTAGTGAGAGCAGATCTAACAAGTCAGCTAGAGTCAATAGGCCTGAGCCAGAGTCAGTGGAACAGGACCAAAAATGTTCTTGTAGCTGCAGTCAAGTCTTTAGTATAAAAATATTGAAGAGGTAGATGCGAGGCGAAAGACAATGTTAAGAGAGAGGGCGGCCGACCCCACAAGTAGTTAAAGGATTTAAAACACCTTTAGGGCTACTACAGAGAAAGGGCTGCCTGGCGGAACAATGTACCCTAAACGTGTAGAATTGGCTGCTGCGGTGGCGGTTGTTCCTGGTCGTTCCTGCAGGTCGAGGGGTCCAACAGAGGAAGAGGGGCTCTCGTCATGGAGGAAGGTTTGCGTTGCTGCACTACCCAGGGATGAAACCAGCCGCGGTGCTGCCAAACAAAGTTTAAAAGGTCCCTCCTTTTAATCGCGGTCCGGGTCGATAGCTGCCTGGCTATCCGGTCTCCAAGTGCTGGGCACTGTCGATTCCATCAAGGCCGGTCCGAGGAAGCGATAGGTGAACTGATTGACTCCACCAGCTCAAGGGATGGAGGCTCTTTCACTGAAGATCTCTCGTCGTGTGGAAGAAAAGTGGTGAGACGATCCAGCAGGGCTTCACCGGTGGTGTAGATGCTGAAGATGTCTGTGGCTTCTCTCCTCTTCGGTTCCGTAGTTCCAGTGGCGACGTCTTGCTCTTCCAGGCCTGAGGATCCTGCTTTTATGCAAAAAGAGACCCATTCATACAGCCTAGCTGTCACTCACACAGTGGAGTGGTCTTCTTGGCAGGAGACCCTTCAGCCTATCAGGTTAGAGTGCGACCTGAGTTGCTGTGGCAACTCTGTCCAGGGGTTCACTCCCCCTCCCAAACAACAGACCCACCCCAGAATCAGAGGCGCTGGAAGGAGGGCTTCTTGGCAGAAGCCCGCCAAAAGAGCGAACAAAGGATCCCCGACCTGGGTTAGGTGTTTAGTAAGACACGAGAAAGAAATTATATCAAAGTTCTGGCAAATAAAGCCTACCGGAGTAAAGTTAATAATAAAATAAAATGGCGGTATGTTAGAGACTGCCAGTAAAAGTGTTAGCCTCGAACAATGGGAAAATCCCATAGGGAAATATTTGTGGTCGAATATAAAAGGTAGTAACCACTGCCACCAGCCAGAAACTTTGTAGAGGGGGACTTTAAGGTACCCTCTCGAAAATTAACATAGGGGAACAACTATTAATCCCCCCTTCCAGTACTTCCAATTTAAGATGGGCTGTACTAGTTTAATTCATAGAGATTGACTAGTAAAGTCAATGGGGACTTTACATGCCCTGGGAGACAGTAGTCGGTCCTGGGGTATGGAGTCTATGATTGGGGGCCGCTACGACACCCCTGTGTCACTGTACGGAGGGTGCTGTCACGCCCCCATCTTCATCCACCCGTTCCGTGGACACATCCCGTAATCCAGCCCCCACTATCACCACCAAAATACATGCCAAGACATACTCTCCCCTGCAGGCCTGCCGGCAAAGGGTGGAACAAGGTCAGCAACGCCGGTTTTTGCTACCTCTCCCATCCCGGCGTTGGTTTCCATTCCGGCGTTGGCAGTTGCCATGGAGACGCGCCACGGGCATTCTACAACGTCTCCGTTGCCGGCACCTGGGAGCTCCTCCTTCAGCACGTTCGATCACGTGACAGAGTCACGTGATCATTAGTCAGCGTTCAAAAGCAACGCGCTGACTGCCCGCCAGCGCTTCACAGCTGATCCTGTTGGGCGCATTACGGATTACGGATTACAGACTACCACTGACCTCGGATTGATTTTGGACTCTGATTTGGCTTCTTCCTTCACGGTACCTTTGCCTGGAACTTACTCCTTTTGATATACCCTGCTGGAACTGTTCTCTCCTGGACTCGACCTCGTTTTCGTCCCCGGACTGCTATTGGATTGCCCTTTTGTTATGAACTTTGTTCTTGGATCACGTACCGTTCAACTGATTGACTCACAGCTTCTGCCTTCTATGTCAGGTGGTGATTTCATCCTACTAAGTGCATTACCAAGCTGTCATCTTGTCGTCACCCTTGCCGGCTGCCTCCGATAACATCCTTACACCAACATTGGGTCCCGACCAACTCCTAAGGGTAAGCCCTATTGTAGACTTCTTACATATTCATATACAAGTCTAGGGTTCTGTGTTTATGACCTAACTTCGTGTTTGCCTTACAGTGGTCATAGGGGGCATCTTCCGGCATTCCTGGTTCCGGCTGACGATATTCACCACCTGTGGCCTCAAGGACCGCTCGGGCAGTAATTTCTTGTTTTGCTCGAGTGGTACATGGGGACGGAGGTTTCATCGGCTTCACGACCATCAAGTCTTGACAGACTGTGAAGCCTTTTTTTTGGTCGTCCAGACGATGGAACCTGCTGCCGGGGACCCTGTGGCTGCTCTAATGCAAGCTGTTGCATCCCTTAGAACCGAAGTGGCGGCTGCCACAACCGTGATACATCATCGCTTAGATAATATCCAAAGTACCCGCAACCCGTTACCGCTGATGCCGAATTTGGTGATCAGGCAACACCAACACCGGGTCCCTCTGTACCCCCTACACCACCTACTCCCGTGGTGTTACCTACCCAATTTCCATTGGCACCCCCTGAGAAGTTCCAGGGAGATCCCAGAAAATATTGCACCTTTATTAATCAGTGTAAACTTCACTTTCTTTGCCGACCACTGGTGTTCCATGATTCCACCACAAAAGCTGCCTTTTTGCTATCCCACTTGACCCGGGTTGCAGCTACCTGGGCTAATCCTTTTCTTGAGAATAACCACCCAGCCCTTTACGATTTTGATCTCCTGGTGAGCGAGTTGGCCAAAGTATTCGATACCCGGTACAAACCCCAGTCCCGGGATCTAGAGCTCCTAGAACTATCCCAAGGTAGACAAACCTTAATAGAATACATCACACGCTTCAACCAATTGTCAGCTGAGACTTCATGGCCCGAAAACAAGAAAGCTGTTGTATTTTACAAAGGTCTGTGTAACGCTATGAAGGACGCTCTTTCTGTCATCCCTTCCCTTCCTGACGCATATCCCGAACTAGCAGACCTAACTCTCCAGGTAGACGCTTGGAAGACCGAACGTCAGGCGGAATCTGGTTTTTCAGGTAAACCCTTGCCCTCTCCGCCGGATGGCGCAAGTGAACCCATGCAAATAGGAGGTCTACGAAGTCCCATCACTCAGACCGAAAGAGAGCGTCGGAGAACCGACAACGCATGCTTCTATTGTGGACTCAGTGGTCATTTCGTCAAAGAGTGCCCACGACGCCCGAAGAACAAGTCCTCGGGTTTTCAGAAAGCTCGTCCTTGAGTATGGGGGACAAGACGAGCTCGATTTACAACCCCAGGGTTCCTACCTTCGGCCCAGTAAGACCAGTGTTCGTTCAGGCAGTGCTTCATCCTGATAGGGAGTGTTCACACACAGTACATATAGTTATTGATTCAGGGGCTACTGTTTGCTTTATTGATATATCTCTGGCCAAAGCATTGAACCTTCCACTAGTGACCAAGACACATCCCGAGCCTGTCCAAACTGTTGACGGATCCTCTCTCATTTCTGGTCCGATCAAACAACAGACCGCCCAGATGGACGTGATTATTCAGGATAACCATAAAGAACAACTGTCCTTTGATCTGATATCCACACCACAGTTTGGGATAATCCTAGGCCTTCCCTGGTTAAAAAGGCATAACCCACTCATCGACTGGGGTACGGGTCAGGTTTCTTTTGAATCAGACATTTGCCAACATTTTTGTTTACTGGAAGAAACTTCAACAACCCTGCGAGGGCACTGGGGGCCTACACTTAGTCCCTGTAGGGGATAACAACCCACCTGAAACAACCCATACGGTGGGAGCCACTTTGTCAGGAGTACCCCCAGAATACCATGATTTCCATTCAGTTTTTGATAAAACATCTGCCGAGATACTGCCCCCTCACAGACCGTATGATTGTTCTATTGATCTGATTGATGGGGCATCGCTTCCCAAAGGATGCAAATATTCACTATCACCATCTGAAGAAAAGTCCCTTAAAGAATACATCCGCCACGCCTTACACTTAGGTCATATCAGGCCCTCTTCTTCACCCGTGGACAGTCCCATTTTCTTTGTCCCGAAAAAAGAGGGAGATCTCCGCCCCTGTGTAGATTACAGACGCCTGAATGCGATCACCATAAAAAACCGTTACCCCATCACACTCATCTCTACCCTGTTAGACAAGTTGACCAATGCTTCCATCTATACCAAGCTGGATCTCCGGGGGGCATACAATTTAGTCTGCATGCGCCCTGGTGATGAGTGGAAGACTGCTTCTGCTCTCGCCAAGGATTGTATGAGTACATGGTGATGCCTTTTGGCCTCTGTAATGCCCCTGCCATTTTCCAACGGTTGGTAAACAATATATTTAGTGATATTCTGGATGTTTATGTCGTGGAGTATCTGGACGACATACTGATATTCTCCCAAACATTGGCCGAACACGTCCTTCATGTCAGAGAGGTACTCACAAGACTCAGGAAGAACTCGCTATACGCTAAACCTGAGAAATGTCTGTTTCACACAGCTGAAGTTGAATTCCTGGGTTTTCATATTTCACCTGGGGGGCTAACAATGAACTGATCCAAAGTCCAGGCTATCACAGATTGGCCGGTACCTGTTACATTGAAACAATTACAATCCTTTCTAAGGTTTGCAATTTTTTACCGGAGGTTCATCGCAAATTTTTCCTCCATTGTGGCACCATTAACCGCATTGACCAGTCCTGCAGTATCATTTATATGGACCGCTGCACATCAAGCAGCCTTCGACTCCCTTAAAACCTCGTTCACCACGGCCCCAGTCCTGCAGCATCCTGATCCAGAGCTCCCGTATATTGTAGAGGCAGATGCTTCT
Source organism: Ambystoma mexicanum (assembly GCF_040938575.1). Lineage (NCBI taxonomy): Eukaryota > Metazoa > Chordata > Amphibia > Caudata > Ambystomatidae > Ambystoma > Ambystoma mexicanum. Next base: position 25,583,986 of record NC_090931.1, read on the forward strand.
TCCTTTGCCTTAGGGGCCATCCTGTCTCAGCCTTGTCCTACCACCGGAGCACTGCACCCGGTGGCCTACCATTCCAGGAAATTCACACCGACCGAAACTCACTATACGGTCACTGAAAAGGAGCTCCTGGCCATCAGAGACGCTTTCTTGGTCTGGAGACACCATCTTCTGGGGGCAAAACATCAGACCATCGTCTACACAGACCATAAAAACTTACAGGACCTAGCGTCACTGAAATGCGCCAATAGTAGACAAGTTCGGTGGCACCTTTTTTTTGCCGCATACGACTTCCTTGTCAAACACAGACCGGGGTGGTCCCATGGTAAAGAGGATGCCCTGTCCCGTTCGCCTGGTGTGGTTCCTCTCCCATCATATCCCGAAACTCTCCTGGGTAAAGGCCATGTTGTTTGTACCTGTACTCCATCTCCGCCTATGTTAACGGCTATACGCCAATGGGTTATACAACATCCCCAGGTATTGGATGATTGGGATACCGTTATGCAGGATGGGTTGCCTTTTGTTCAAGGAAAACTGTTCCTCCCCACCAGTGACTCTCGCAACCAGGCTTTAGAGTGGTCCCACAATGCTCCTATCAATGGCCACCCAGGTCAGCGACGTACTCTGGAGTTGTTAAAACGCTGGTGCTGGTGGCCATCGATGAGGCGAGACGTGGAAACATATGTTAACACCTGGTCTACATGCGCACAATGCAAGACTCGGAAGGGTCGTCCGCTGGGACTGATACAACCATTGCCCATACCCCCGAAACCATGGCATACGGTGTCCATGGATCTGATAACCGATCTACCACGTATACAAGGCTACGACACGATTTGGGTGGTAGTAGACTCGTACACAAAAATGGCCCGTTTTTTACCATGCAAAGGCATTCCTACTGCTCCCTCATTGGCTCAAATGTTCTTTGAATCTGTTTTCTGTCTGTTCGGTTTGCCGAGTGTCATTGTGTCGGTTAGGGGGTCTCAGTTCACGTCACGTTTCTGGTTGGCTCTTACCAAACTACTAGGTATAGATGCCTGCTTCTCTTCAGCTTACCATCCAGAAAGCGACGGCCAAACTGAGAGAGTAAACCAGGCCTTGGAACAGTACTTAAGGTGTCTAACTTTGCAATTCCAGAATACCTGGAACTCGTCCACTGGTTTTTCCCCTTTTTTCTCGCTCTATGGCCAACATCCACGTACTCTACCCTTTTCTGATTCGGATCTTGCCAGTGCCCCTGTATTGTGTACCAGTACCCCTGCGGCAAATGATTATGCCAGAGATCTCGCATCCATCCATGCCCAAACCCTTGTCCATCTCCAGGAGGCCCAGGTGTCTATGTGTACCGCCGCTAACAAAAAAAGGAAAGATGCCCCGTCATACAAGCAAGGCGACCGGGTATGGTTGTCTACACGACACCTCCATATACCGGGTTGTCGTAAACTGCTGCCCCGTTTTGTCGGCCCATATAGGATCTCCAAGGTCCTGAACCCGGTGGTCTATCGACTCAACGTCCCCGCTTCATGGAAATTACACCCCGTTTTTCACACATCTTTCCTCAAGCCTTGTCCTGATGCTACACGCATTGCTCCCGCTCCTGGTCCTGTCCCTGTGGTTTCCCAAGAGGAGTATGAGGTTAGCGCTATTCTGGGGTCCCGGGTTGTTAGAGGGAGGTTACAATACTTGGTGGACAGGTTGGGATATGGTCCTGAGGAGAGGTCCTGGGTTCCATCTTCTGATGTCCATGCCCTGTTGTTGGTGGCTCAGTTCCATAAGGAACACCCTTCCAGCCCACGGGGTCGTGGGCCTTTGAGGGGGGGCTCTGTCACGCCCCCATCTTCATCCACGCGTTACGTGGACACATCCCATAATCCAGCCCCCACTATCACCACCAAAATACATGCCAGGACATACTCTCCCCTGCAGGCCTGCCGGCAAAGGGTGGGACAAGGTCAGCGATGCCGGTTTTTGCCTCCTTTCCCATCCCTGCGTTGGTTTCCATTCCGGCGTTGGCAGTTGCCATGGAGACGCGCCACAGGCCTTCTACAACGTCTCCGTTGCCGGCACCTGGGAGCTCCTCCTTCAGCACGTTCGATCACGTGACGGAGTCACGTGATCATTAGTCAGCGCTCAAAAGCGACGCGCTGACTGCCCTCCAGCGCTTCACAGCTGATCCTGTTGGGCGCATTACGGATTACGGATTACAGACTACCACCGACCTCGGATTGATTTTGGACTCTGATTTGGCTTCTTCCTTCACGGTACCTTTGCCTGGAACTTACTCCTTTTGCTATACCCTGCTGGAACTGTTCTCTACTGGACTCGACCACGTTTTCGTCCCCGGACTGCTATTGGATTGCCCTTTTGTTATGAACTTTGTTCTTGGATCACGTACCGTTCAACTGATTGACTCACAGCTTCTGGCTTCTACGTCAGGTGGTGATTTCATCCTACTAAGTGCATTACCAAGCTGTCATCTTGTCGTCACCCTTGCCGGCTGCCTCCGATAACATCCTTACACCAACATTGGGTCCCGACCAACTCCTAAGGGTAAGCCCTATTGTAGACTTCTTACATATTCATATACAAGTCTAGGGTTCTGTGTTTATGACCTAACTTTGTGTTTGCCTTACAGTAGTCATAGGGGGCATCTTCCGGCATTCCTGGTTCCGGCTGATGATATTCACCACCTGTGGCCTCAAGGACTGCTCGGGCAGTAATTTCTTGTTTTGCTCGAGTGGTACTTGGGGACAGAGGTTTCATCGGCTACACGACCATCAAGTCTTGACAGGTGCTGTGGGACACGTGCATAAAGATGGTTCCTATGGGTGAGAGAAAAGATCCCATAGGCATTAAACACAAAAATAGCCTAGAACACACATAGCAAAGATGCCTAAGAGTGGGAAAAAGAGCCTCACTCTTAGCAGGTAAAAAGAAATAAACCCTTTAAATCCAGCAAAGCTGCTGGGGGACTCAATACGTAAGGGGAATTATCCATGAAATGAGATTTCTCCCTAACAGTGCATTTTACAGTACCCTTTTTGAAAAAAAAAAATTGGAATACAAAATATCATGCCACAGTAAGAAATGGCTAGACGGCCTGCACCAAAATGTTAGCAACGTAGTAACACTTAGAGGCATACATTTGGATTATGTGTGCAAGAAAGGCAATAGGGTCAAAACGGTCAGGCATAATATTTTTTTATTAGGCTTCTATCATAGATGGGTCACACAGGGAGCTGACTTTGGCCAGTGGGGTTGGGGGGTTGTAAAACAACAGCATTTTAAAAGTGCTTTCTAGTTCCTACACAGGTGCACAAGAGCCCTAGTGCTGATGATAAAGCACCCCACTCTGTATGTGCTGGAAAGCGCAGGATTTCCCCCTCACACATGAAAACATGCAGTTCCCCAGCCAGCAACCCCAATGGTCCATGCAAGGCTGGGCAATCAAAATGCCCCCGGCTTTGCATGCCCCATTGGACATGTGTGGCTGCGGAACAGAACCGTCAAATGGAAACCATGTACCCCGTTGAAATTTCAAGCAAGCCCAGGAGCACTCCCTCTGCTGCAAAAAGCAGCTGAGGGGGTTCTCAGTGTTTACACTGGGCTGGCTCCTTGGCTCCTTCATGATGGGTGAGGGAACTGGTGGGTCGGCACCCCCTTGCCAATTATGGACAATGGCCACCGACACATCCTGAATTAATCTATGCACTGGGTAAGTGTGGCTGGAGATGAAATAATGTTGACTTTGAAGCCATGTACATGAACGGCCCTGTTGGTACTGCAGTGCTTTTGAATACATTATAGTAATCATAGAGCCACTCTACAGTAGAAGGCTAACAGAGTATCTCAGCAAGTTGGATGACTGCTGCTGAGATATTATATATTTAAAACTTGCTGTTCATCTTATGACTTTTATCAATTCCTTATAATAAAATCAAGTGCTATAAAAATTGTCCGGCCAGGGGATGGGTTGGGCTGGTTGATTGCTTACATTCAGGGCCAGGGTGGGGGAATTCCTGCCCCCTAGTGAAAATCCAAAGTTTGCACCCATGAGCCCACAGTTTAGTTTCCTAATAACTGCTGTCAGCATAATAGAAGCATGTATTTGTGATTAAGCAGTTTGACAAGCATATAACAACTTTAGCAATACACCCTGTGATAAAACACAAAGGAAAAGGCACAGAAATGGGCAATGCTGCATGGGCATCACACAAGCGAGGCAGGGTAACTGCTGTTACCATCGGCAGCTGCACCCCCTGAGCCCCCCGCGCCTGCTTCTCTCCTTCCCCCCAGCTACGGAGACACGCAGTCTCGGCAGCACAAAAGCCACGGAGGGGTAAGGTGCGAACAGTCATCGCACCCTTCCTCCAAACAGCAAGGTGCTAATGCGCCACAAGGAAACAACCATCTGGCAGGGCCCAGGTTCAAAGATCTGCCCTCACCAGGGGGTCAGACAGTCGGCTATCTGGACGGGGCTGCGACAACAGCGGCCCCCATCGCATACACAACAAAGACGCAGGGCCTCCCTGGGTCCTATAAATGAGAGCAGCATGCTCAGAGTAAACACAATCTGTTTGTGGACCCTGAATGGGAACCCAAGCAAACAGGAGGTTCACTGTTTGCTCAGTGTCTTCCAAATATTCTTGCTTCTTTAGCAATTCTTGAAGTTCACTGTACATCGCAGTGTCTTTTTCCTTCCCGAACATTGTACTGTTCAAAGCACTAGCAATACAGCTTTAACGAAGGAAGAAGCGGCAACCGAACGGCCAGCGCGGACGCTGTCAACTTCAACAATTTCGGCATAGAATGAAGGCAAGCGGCGAGCGTGCCCAAAACAAAACAAACAAAAACGCGTGCCGCTGAATCATCCCCAAAAACCAGTGCGAACGAGGGAGAAGCTGCACACCAACAAGCACGGCGCGGGCGGCTTCCGATTCAACACTTTAAGGTGATCCACCGCGCTGGGGCTACGAGGGAGGATAAATAGACCTTTTAGGTCCTGAAGTTTGATTACAGTGGACCGGAACCCTCGCGTTATAAGGCAGATGGGGCAAGATAACACAAGGCAGTTTTAAACTCGGGCAGAGTCACAAGCCAGCTTGGGAGCTCGTCTTTGCTTTTACAATCACGTAGAGCTAGCGAACACAGTTCCAAGCACGGCGGCCCAAAGACTGCAGATTTAAAATCATTTCTGTAATATTGCAGGGCGACCACACAGCAAAACCAAATTAAATCCTGTAAATCAAACCTGGGGGTGGCCCATTTTTCTGAACCCGGGCAAGAAGGCACCAGTCAACAGTTACCCAGCAAGGGCAACAAATAGAAGAGGCGCAAAGAACTTGCCGATAACAACGGTTTAACTCCTTGAAAAAAAAACTTTTTCTTTTTCCTATAACAGGCATAGAAAAACATGGGCCCAAATGGAAAACAGGGGCACCCCCAACACCGGCGCAGAAGCCCAAATCTCCACAACTGCTAGCAGCCATTGAAGCGGCAAAGCCCTACGGATGGGCATGGGTTAGAGGAAACATGTACGGCCTACCCAGGGAAGGAATTACCAGCCCACCCAGCCAGGAGGAGTTTTCTTCACCATTAAAAAGGAGAAAAATATCCGGAGGCGCCAGAAAAGGTACCAAAATATTGTCAGAACTATGCGAGAATGTAGCAGAATTACAGCAACTAATGATAGAAATAAGGGGGAAACAGACACCGCCCACAAGGGAACCTGGGGCCTCAAACCCCACCATCGCAATAGAACCTATAATAACGGTTGTCAACCCATCCATAACACCACCTATAGCAATCCCGCCACAACAAGCACAGCAGTTGCCAATAGCTCCCATAGCTATAAATACAACAGCCTCCACAACTCCAGCAACAGATTCAGCAGGTGCCCTAAAAGCATGGACAACCGCAGGCACAGACAACATGGGCGTGACAGGGACACCCGGCAGCAATACAACTGACATTGTAACAATCTGTAATGCACAATTAGACCAAAAAATGAAATCTTTCCAAACAGAGATATTAAATAGATACAAAAGATGCCTGGCATGGAACATTGATACCACAATCAAAGAAGCCATATGGGCCAAAGAATTTATAGAAATCTTTTCCCTAATAGAAGCCCAGCGCAAAGGGAAAGACGCTTTCAGAGACCCCAAAAAAATTGAAGAAAAAGCTATTGCCAGAAACGCCCAGGTCTAACAAAACTGGGACAACTGGTTACAGGCTTTTGCCATCCTAGCAACAATATACAAAGAAAAATTCCCTTTGGACGGCAGGAAGATCTGGCATACGTTGATAAAATAAGGGAAGTAAAAGTAACACAGAGGGGGAAGACATGGCTTGCATACGACATTAGATTTAGGAGGAGCATGTCAGAAAGGCCCACCATTGAGTGGGATGAAGTCCAAGATGATTTATACACCCTCAACCCCGAACCTCCCCAGGAAGAAGATACCATGCATTCTTCTTCCAAAAATAGCAAAAATTCCCAAGTAAGCAAATCACAGGACAATGATAAATCCAAAAAAGGGGAGCAGCCCTTTCGGAGGAACCAACCTTGGGCGGCTAAAAATAATGCCCACAGACAGAACAAACAGCAGGCTGTCAAATCCAACAACCCATGCAGACATTTTGGGAAAAACCAGTGTACATGGGGCAAAGAATGCTGGTACAAACACGCCTGCATGAACTGCAACGGTGACCATGTAGCAAGCAAGTGCACCAGACTACCAGCCAAGAAAGAATGATATCCCATTTTTTGAACCAGGACTAACGCCCATTTACCCGGGCAATTTTAGGGACGCCCTAAACAGCTACCCTGATAAGGAAACCAGCAGGATAATATCGCAAGGTTTCACCAAAGGGTTTTTCATCCCATTTAAGGGCACTGGGTCACAACACATCCCGATGAACCTAAAGTCAGCCAGGGACAACCCCCAGATAGTAGAAACTAAAATCAAGAAAGAACTGCAACTGGGAAAGGTAGCAAGTCCCTGGGATTTCATGCCTTTAAAAGACTATTTAATATCTCCACTAGGCCTGGTCCCCAAAAAAGAACCCGGAAAAATGAGACTAATTCATCACCTCTCCTACCGTAAAGGCCAGTCTTTAAACGACGGCATCCCTCACACAGAATCCGCGGTATCTTACATGCATTTTCAAGAGGCGGTAAGGCTCGTACAGGAGTGCGGCAGAAACGCTTTTATGGCCAATCTGGACATGGAATCTGCCTTCAGACTCTTGCCAGTCCACCCGGAGTCACAGCAGTGGCTAGGTTTCACCTATTCTACGTAGATAGATGCCTCCCCATGGGGTGCGCAGTATCCTGTGCACTATTTGAACAATTCAGTTCCTTTTTCCAATGGGCTTTCCTAAAACAGAGACCAGGGACAAATATAGTACATTACCTAGACAATGTCATGGTCATAGGGCCACCAAACTCAGAGGAATGCGGCCGGCCTTTAGCAAAACTCGAGCACATGGCCGCACAGTGGGGAGTTCCCCTAGCGAAGGGAAAAACCACCAAACCAGACACAAACATAATTTTCTGGGCATCGAAATAGATTCAGCAAAGGGACTCTGCAGAATTCCCAAAACAAAAATATCAGAACTCCTGGCAAAAATACAAAACCTGATAAAGAGAGAAAAGGGGACCGTAAAAGAAATACAATCCTTGGCAGGCAGCCTCAATTTCGCATCCAAAATAATACCTCAAGGAAGGATATTTGCCAGAAGCCTGGAGTTCAAAATCAAATCACTCACCAAATTACACTTGCATATCCGGCTAGGCAGAGAGGTGAAACAAGACCTGGAAACATGGGGAAAATTCCTCAGAGATTTCAACAGGGTTTTACTATGGCGAATGCCTTTAAATACCCGATCAAACAGGGTCCTATACACCGATGCAGCTGGGAGCAAGAGGTTTGGAGCCATACTAAACTCCGAATGGGTGGCAGGACACTGGCCCAATTCATGGCAAACAGCAGGGTGGACAAGAAACATTACCCTATTAGAAATATTCCCCATCTGGCTAACATTACACATCTGGGCAGGCGACTAGCGAATACGGAACTTTTGATCTGGTGCAATAACATGGCTGTAGTGGGCTCCATAAACAGAAGGTCTACGAAATGCCCTCTAGTACTAAATGAATTACGAGCCATTACAACAGTCACACTACAAGTAAATGTTGTACTCAAAGCGAAGCACATTTCAGGGGGAGATAATAACATTGCTGATGCCTTATCTCGTTTCCAGTGGACATGATTCCGGGAGCTAGCGCCCACGGCCAAGAACAGATGACGCCAACACCAGCAGAATGCTGGACAATAATGGGAAGCCAAGAATAACGGCATCAACGCCAACGCCAGTGAGCATAGGCCGGGATGCCCAATGAAAACCAGGTACCTCTAAAACGGGTGCCAACAACACATTGGCATCAACGCCAGCACCAGAGAGTGCAGGCCGGGATGACCGATACAAAGCAGGCACCTCTAAAACGAGTGCCAACAACACATTGGCATCAACGCCAGCACCGGAGAGTGCAGGCCGGGAGGACCAATACAAAGCAGGCACCTCTAAAAGGGGTCCCAGCAATGCCAGCGCCAGAGAGCCCAGTCCGGGATACCCAACAAGAATCAGGCACATCAACAACGGGTGACAACAACCTCACAGGCTTCCTAACAGAGATGGCAGAGAGGGCAGTGGCAAGCACCACTGCAACACAGTACAGTAAGTGTTGCAAACAGTATTTAAGGCCACAGGTGTAAACCACGTAGAACTTATAACGATTAAAGATAAAGAAGTATTTTTAAAATGGGCCCGGGAACAAGGTTTCAAAAGGGATTGGGCAAAAAGACACCTGGTGACAATTTCATATTTTACAAAAATTCGGGGCGATTCAGACCACACCCAGAACGCCCCCATCTCTTACGCAATGAAGGGATGGGGCAGAATAGAGGGTCCACAAGTCAACACCCGCCGACCCCTTGATTTCAGCAAACTGGTGCAGATAGCAAGCCATTTGGAAGCTATATGCTGGCACCCATACGAGATAACATTATTTAAAACAGCTTTTTTCCTAGCCTACTTTGGGGCTTTCCGGGTGGAAGAACTCATCGCTTCCAGCACCAAGGCGACACACGGCCTGGGCGTCATGGAAATCAGGGTGAGGAAAGAGAGTGTTAACATAGAAATGCAACAGTCGAAAATGGGTGCAAAAAGAACCATCCATATTTGTTGCATCGATGAGGCAACAAACTTTGCATCAAAGGAGAAAAGGACACCTTTGCACACCTAAATGTATCTAGACTTTTGTGTGAGTTATTTTTTATGTTTCTGTAACGTTATCTAAAGTCAAGGTGCGGGGGAGAAAAATAGCAACCCTGGCATATGGCTTGAAGGAAATATGAGAACAGAGTAAGTTCCCTATTAGGGAACTCCCGTCCCCTGCACACTATCTGGGGCTTATGGAGCCAAAGTATTCAAAGAGTATCTAATATAGGTATTTGGTATAGTTTTTGGTTAGACTTAAACCTAGCATTGATTGAAGCAAGTGTTTTTTTGGCTAACATAGTTAAAACATAGAGACAGTTGTAGAATAGATATTCACTTAAGTACAAAAGACAACTTATGACTTGATCTTTAGTTCAGGATTTATTGGTCCAAACAGGATTGCCCAACGCGTTTCGAGAGTTATTCTCTTCTTCAGGGGCTATATGCAATTCAAAACTTTAAATCTATTAAAAAAAGTTAAACAATGTTCTAGATTAGTTGAATAATAGATAATAATAATTTACATTCAATTGCAATATTTATTTTTACAAGAAGATATTCATTAGATAATAGAAAACCTTGTTATTTACAATTCCAGTATAAGCATTGATTATCCTGTAACAGTGATTCCACTGTCGCATATGTTCACAATTTTGGCACTTACACCATACAAAACCAAAAGAGGTATCCATAATTCTTGTGGAAAAAACTTAGTTCATTGAAACCAATTGGTTTTTTAGCTAATATTAAAGTAACAGAAAGAAAAAGCACTAGTTAATCGCCATTTTCAGAAAGAAGGACATAGAGTAATTCCTAATTACATATTTTATTATTTCATCACGAGATCTCAAGGTGGTAAGAAATAGTGGTTGGCTTACCCTGTTTTTATGTTTTAAACATTAGGATAAGAAGAATGATCCATGATTATGGGTCTGTAAAATATTTCACATCGACAGTTTCAACAGGAGTCAATACAGTGTTTAAGCCTGTGTAAAATAAAGTGATGGACCAGTCTAAGTATATTGGTATATTGATATGATTAAAGACACAAACAATCTAAACTGAGATGTTCACTAATGGGGATACATAATAGACTTACTTAATGGAGTTAAATCTGTAGAGATGTGGGAAAGATGGTCGTGCTCGAAGTCTGTAGGTATACTGCTACGTTACCGTAGTATCCACGGATTCTCCATTAGGAGGAGAGAAATGCCGGTGTGGCTTTTTTCTTTAATCTGGGGATTCTCTTGAAGTAAAAAAAGTTCTGGCTGAGGGCCGTTGTCAGCGTACTTACAGGTTTCTGACTGTATGACTCGACTGGAAACAAGTACCGTCCGGCTCCGTACGCTGGGGAATACAGAGTGTGAGACTAGGTTACGAGATGGCCGTATTTGTGGATAATGTAAATGTGACGTGATCACACGGCGTGCGTGCATGACATCACAAATGTAAACAAGGAGACGGGTGCGTGACGTTGAGAAAGGATTCAATCGAAACAACATACTAGATTAATGTCTTAGTGCCGTGGTATAATTTGTAGATGCGATCGGATACGACCCTATGGTGTATATCAATATAAGGGGTCTATAGTAGATGAACATTAAAAACAAAGGTAAAAAATAAAGGTACAAAATGAAGGTAGAAAAATGGCAGACATGGTCTGCTGAGATACAACTCTTCGATGAAGAGGACCAACTCTTAGATGTGAAGAAGTTAGTTATAGTAACGTTGCCTTGAGTAGAGGAGAGCTACATGGCGATGCAAGAAACTCGAACGGAATTTATTGGGAAATGTGGGAGCAACATGTAGAGTACATATGCAAATTGAACAGATATTAAAGCTTTCATCAGATATTTTCAAATACGATATTTAAAGATGTGGTCCACTCGGAGTATGATGGTAAGAGTACCAACACTACCCCAAGGACTATACTGTGATCTTTTTGTAAAGAAGAAGGGGTATGGTCCTCTTAGCGAGTAATGGTAGACAGGTCAGGTAAACAACAAAGTGCAAAACTGACACATATTTGTAATTATACTGCTGCCTCATTCAGAGTTAACAATCTCTTTGCTTTGACATGAAAAAGCGTCTGGTTAAATCTTTGTTGTAACTAGAACTGGTGCAATTCTTATGCATTTCTTTTGTTGCTTTTATACGTGTCTAGGCAGCGTCTTGTAGTAGGAAATTCAACATGATGTTAAGAGGAAGATTATGCAAAAAGGAGGTCCTAAATAATATTCCTCATTAAGCCCGTGGGGTGATAAAGCATCAAGTTTATGTATCCAGAATAATTCCCTTTGGGATAGTCTTTTGGCTAGGTCTCCGCCTCTTGGAAGGGGGTGGATTAATTCAAGGATTGCCCATCTAAATTGGGTAATGTTATGTCCATTCTCTTTGAAGTGTCTTTATACTGGTGATTTGGTATTACATGTCCTGATGTTGGATTTGTGTTCCGTCCAGCGTTCCTTTGCCTTTCGGGTTGTTTTGCCCACGTAATATTTCCCACAGGGGCATCGGAGTGTGTAAATCAAGTTTTTGCTGTCACAGGTCGCAAAATCATTCAGAATTATTTTTTTACCACTGCTGGGGTGTCTTATGTGGTCACCTTTTATGATGTTGCCACAATGCTGACAATTCAAACATGGATATGTACCGGTTTTATGTTTCCTCAGTGTCGTTTGGGTGGATTTTTTGGGTCTTTCTGCTCTGATGAGAGAGTCCCTGAGGTTTTTTCCTCTCTTATAAGCCAGCATTGGTGGTTCGGGGAACAATCGGTTCAAATTCGCGTCTGATTTAATGAAGTCCCAATTTTTGGTAATAATCCTTTTTATCTGGAAGCTCTGACTAGAGAATTTCAGAGTATGAATTAATCTTGTTGTTGTTTTTTTGGGTTGCTCCTCTAGAAGTTTAGTTTGAGATATCGGTGCTGTTCTTTGGATTGCTTTGTCTAGTATTTCATCTGGGAATCCTCTGTTTTTGAATCTTTGTTTCATATCTTCATATTCATTCTGGAGATTGCTTGTGTCAGAAGTGATCCCTTTTAATCTGAGTAACTGGCTATAAGGAAGGTTATCCTTTAAGTGTGTCGGATGAAAACTCCCAAAGTGGAGTGTGTTGTTTGTATCTGTAGGCTTTCTGTAGATGTTGGTAACCAGATCAGTGCCCATTTTCGTAATGTTAACATCCAGGAAATGTATATTCGGTTGGCCGATTTCCAAGGTAAAGGCCGCTACCAATTTAAAGGAGTACTGATAAAAGCAATCAGCAGAGCAGAGTGGGATCTCACTCCTTCAGGATAGGTGCCGCCACCGCAGCATGGCAAGGAGGTTTAGCACCGCAACTACTAAAAAACATAGGGGCATGGAAGTCAGACTGTTATAAAAGATATATCAGACCAAAATTGATATAGCTTCCCGCCCTAAAATTTTCTTTCTTTTCCCCACCTCCCACCACCACAGAAACAACAGGCGAATCGAGGACCACACTCCAATCAGCATGGATAGTTGGCCACTCATTCGTTTTCAGGACAGGCAGATGGGCTGAAGAGACTAAAGAAGGGCCACCTTTCAGAAACACCATTACTTCATGGTGGGGATACAGAGGCTTACATTGGGCCGACGTCCACGAAACACTAGCAGAATTGGTGGCATAGAGGGACCCCCCAGAATTTCTGATCATTCATCTAGGGGGCAACGACCTAGTCAACACGGCTAAATGCATCCTATGCGAAGACATCTGCTCCTCCCTAGCAGGCATTTCGCACAACTGGAGGGGGACGGAAATATACTTCTCAGCCATTTTACCAAGAAAGAAATGGCTAGGGGCCAACTGCTACAAATCTATAGACATATCCAGAAGAAAACTGAACAGGACTATAAACAGATTCTGTATGACAAGAGGACTGGGATTCATAAAACACCCAGCCATTACACTAGGCACCCCAGACCTTTTTCTCCATGACGGCACCCAGCTGTCTAGCCAGGGCATGGAACATTTCTTTCGGGAAATCAATACAACTCTTGCTCACAGGGGCTGTCTCTAGGGCATACTCTTGGGGGAACACGGTCAGCCGGGAACCTGCCCGTGTGTGGCGACACGGGCCCGAGGGGGTAACCTCAGGACCTGGTGCCCAAAAGTATGATACCATCATGATATGTGATATTGTTATTGTCATAACCTATATCTGTACAATAAAATCCTACGGCCTTTTTATTGCCAACACTTGAAACAAGTTGTGAGCCTATCATTATGGGTGAGGGTTCGGGGTTCCGCCATTACTAATGCATGCATATGGGTTCAGCAGTTATGGGCAATGCTGCATGGGCATCCCACAAGCGAGGCAGGGTAACTGCTTTTACCATTGGTAGCTGGGAGAGGGGCAGCCCCAACCTCCCCGTGCCTGCTCCTCTCCTCCCCCCCAGCTACGGAGACACGCAGTCTCGTCAGCACAAAAGTCACGGAAGGGTAAGGTGCGAACAGTCATCGCACCCTTCCTCCAAACACCAAGGTGCTAAGCGCCATAAGGAAAACAACCGTCAGGCAGGGCCCAGGTTCAAAGATCTGCCCCCACCAGGGGGTCACACAGCCGGCTATCCGGCCGGGGCTGCGACAACAGCGGCCCCCATCACATACACAACAAAGACCCAGGGCCTCCCTGGGTCCTATAAATGAGAGCAGCATGCTCAGAGTAAACACAATCTGTTTGTGGACCCTGAGCGGGGACCCAAGCAAACAGGAGGTTCACTGTTTACTCAGTGTGTTCCAAATCTTCTTGCTTCTTTACCACAGAACCCGCCCACCCTACAAAAAGGGGAGAAGAGCAAAAAGAAGTACAAGGCACTGTACGGTGCCCACAACAAGTCGTGGGACACAAGAAGGCGGCACGGGTCCGAGGGGGTAACCTCAGGACCCGGTGCCCAAAAGTATGATACCATCATGATATGTGATATTGTTATTGTCATAACCCATATCTGTACAATAAAATCCTACGGCCTTTTTATTGCCAACACTTGAAACAAGTTGTGAGCCTATCATTATGGGTGAGGGTTCGGGGTTCGGCCATTACTAATGCATGCATATGGGTTCAGCAGTTATCACTGGGTATTTGTGTGATAGTCAACCAACAAACTAAACAGTTTAAAGAAAACTAGTAGATGTAAGTTTAAGAAGCATGTTTCAGTTTGGAGAGGTCTTTTTTGTTTTCGTCTATGAAAGCGTAAGCTGCACATTTGGAAACCAATAGTGTGCCCAGCATTTAGGAAGCCTGCTTTTAACAGTGATGACACCCCCCCCCCCTCTCCCCCCAGGGATACTAATAGCCTATTGATTCCCATGGTGTCCTTTTCTGGCCAGAAGAAAAAACACAGAGTAAGGAAAAAGAGCGGCTGGGTGAAGGGGGATCTTCAGGACTCCTGAAAAGAGTTATTGGCCAGAGGCAGAACAGGCTGCCAATTAGGGGGGCAAGCAGCAAATAGGGGGTCAGTGGAGGCAAGTGGAGTTGTCTGGAGTTACGGGGAGTATTGCAGAGCATAGCACCTGGTCTTGCGTCATTGTGCGTCATTGTACGTCATACGCGGCTCGGAATCCACGATGCAAACGAGAGTCAGCTCGAGCCCGCTGAGCGCCAGAACAAGGCAGCAGGTAAGGAGGGGGTTCCTGGGACAGAAAATATTCATAGAGGGAGGAGTGGTATGTCCCAGGATTTCTCTTGGCCCAAGGTGTGGGAGAGACTCCCCAGGGAAAGGTGGCGAAACCCAAAATAGGATGGAGTGGGAAAGTGGGGCTGGTGGATTCGGAGCAGAGTGTGGAGTGTGTGCTGCCGTCGGATGGGGATAACCAAATGGAAAAAATGTAATGAATGATGAAACCCCCCGCTTTCAAAGGAAGGGTCAGGCTATGGGAGCAGAAGATGTGACTACACAGCCGCCAGCGCTACAACCGGCCGAAGCTGGCGAAAGTAAATCTATGCAGAGCGACCTCCCAGCACTTCTAATAATACCCTGCAGGAGCCCAAATGGACAGTTTTAAAATCTGTTTTTTGCAATGGAGGCAATGACATCTTGACTCCCACTGTATTGGACATGAACTCCTCAGGCACCCTGGGGGCAGTTATTGATGGAAGTCGGGGGGGGGAAGAGACATTTTTATGGGAAGGCAAAAGGGGCACTTGCCCAAGGACCCCACCTTGGAGGGGGCCCCACAAGGCTGCCTGATCTAAAAAAGTAAGATGTTCACCAGACTTAAATAGCACACACAAGGATATTGTATTGCATGGCGCTGAGGCGCTAAACCTATTGCCTGTCTGTTTTGAAAAGTTCATTCTGTCTCAATCAATTCATCATGTAATGCTTTCTGTGTTCACTGTGGTATATATAGTTTGTGTGTTCCTTGTGGCACAACTCCTGGAGCATTCTTCCCTTCCTGTGACAATTATGTTGATCATGTGCAATATCCAACTTTGAAAGGAAAATTGGTATATTGAGTGCCACAATGGTTCAGAGGTTAGCTCAGTGTGTTAAGCACTCATTGCAGAGATATGTTTTCCTATGCAAGATTAGAATAGCACATTCCAGCAAGGCTGGCTGAGCCTTTTCTATGTTTGAGGTTTATATACCTGCCCCCATATATACTTGGTTTTGCAGCACAACAGGTGCTATTATCAGCAATATACATGAACCAGGCAGGGGTTGATATATAAACGAACATGTCATCCTTATGGTGAAGGTCTAGAAATGGGTGTGCTCAGATGGGGTGTTGTAAAACCTTGGCAATCACCTCCAATGATGAGCATAAACTGTTAGTCCAAGAGATACATTAGTATGTACATTTGGAAGCTAAGCATTCATGCTTGTATCCTGGCTTTGCCAGCAGACAATACAGTGATCCTGGTCAAATCATCTAACATCTCATACATTACTGTCTTCTGTGAAGTTTGCCTCCTTGCATGCTGGTGGAATTGTTTAGCCCATTACTTGATCTTTCTTCTTATGTAGGCCATCTGAGTGTAAGGGGTGGAAGACGGAAGGGAGCGGACCAGATAGTGCAGGACTCGGGCACGCATATTTTAAAGTCTGCTCGTTTGACACCATAAACGCCTTGAAAAAAAGTCAAAGGTTTTTCTGCACATTTAAAAATGACAATTTCACAAGCCAGTCTTTTGGAACTATGTAAAGCTTTAAAATACAAAAGACCAACCCAGATTCAATCTATTAAATCACACTGATTGGTTTGCTGGTACTTATATACTTCTCTTGATGGTGGAAAGAATGAAGCTAGGATCAGTATGTGTTACACCCTTCTATAATATTTTGTTTTTAAAAATGGTCATGTTTGGTAATGTGATTGGTGTACTTTCCATGTCAGTTTTATAAAGTGAGATTATTTTAGTTCATGGTAAGAAATGCTAATAAAAGTCTTAAAATGCACAAATTGCAGAGTTGTGACACATCCGAGATTCACCCCTTAACCAGTGTGTGTAATGCTGGGCATCTAATTTAATCTTCTATTGCCTAGCCTCTTGAAATTTCCAGTCCCTAAACCTTTCAAAATTGTCGGCCCTTCCGAGTGAATTCCTTCTCAGGGTATGATCTTCAAAACAGTCTCATTCATGGTTTCACTGGCTATAGTGTTGCTTCCACCATAATAGTGAGCATTGATATATATTGCACACCACAGACACTTTAATCTTTTGATCTCTAATGGCAACACTATTTGAAAACCATGTCCCATTTATAATCTCAGTCTGTCTGCATACAGACACCTTCCTGGTAGCTTCTAATCTGCATCCACTATCCATGCTATGGTATGTGTAGCTTTCTCCTTCCTACCATTTCGTCTCCTCTATCCATGCTTGAGCATGTCTGCATTCTGTGAGGCAGCAAATGTGAGTTCTCTGTCTATTCTGAGTTACGTGTACCTTTTACATACAGTCCTGCATTAATACTCCTCCCTGGATTATATTGATAAAACGTCTCCTGAATCCATGCTAGAACAGAAGTAACCTCTTCGTAGACTGATAATGTTGACCTTCAAATGGTAATTGTTTATCATTTGGATTAGTGCAAGAATAAAGAGGGTAAGGGGACTTAAAGAGAGTAAACATCCTTATTTTTAATGCTGTGAGGCAGCTTATCAACCTATGGGTTGTGATTGCGGCGGGCTAGGGTAGATTTTCTTGATCACTTAAATCCTTTGGTTTGGTGGAGGGGGGCCCCAAAGATGTCCGTGCCTAGGGCCCCAAAAGTCCTTAAGATGGCCCTGGGGGGAGGCAGTGTGAATGAAGGATTAGCAGCCCATTTCGCAAAAGAATTGGCAGAACTAACTGTGAAAATCACTAGGCAAAAACGGCTGAGGATGTCAACAGTTAATGATGGATTAAGAATCTTGGCTCGATCATTACTACAGGTGGATGCAATTGCAGAGAGACAGAAAATGGAAGGGAGAGAACCCTTGTCCGCCATTCAGAGCAGACTGTGGCGGAAACAAACTGTGGGATGATGGAACTGGGGTTGTCCAAGAGCCGAAAGACTCCACTTATCGTGAGCAGGGTAAAGGAGAAATCTCAATCGAGGTCAATGCCCATGAGCTGGGACTGTGATGGAGAAAGTGAAGATTCTAAAGTGTTTGCAGAGCCTGGCTCCAATGCATCTTCGTCTTCAGTGTCTGCGCCCTCTGAACGCTGGAGATCAGTGAGAAGGAAAGTTGGGGGAGGGGAAGGCCTATCTTTAGCAGCTCGTGATGGCATTGCTAACAACATCTGTATCCCCCTTCACGAGGCTGCCTGAGGGGATTAATAACAACTTCCAGGACAAATGTGCCTTAATTACAGGCTTGACCAGAAAACTGATAGAGCTTGAATCTCTAGCCAATAGAGTTGAAAGGAGGCTGGACAAGGAAGCTGAAACCTCTGCTACCTGACAAAATCGATTAGAGTAAATAGCCCTCCTCGAGAAGCAACGCTAAGCGAACCAGAGCATATTGTTCCCCAGGTGGTCAATGAAGATACTGAAGTGGTTGTGGTGGCCAGTGAGGGTCATAAATCAATGAGTGCCCCAAAAGTAAATAACATCTTTTCAGTGTTTAAACCCCAGAAAAGGGGCAAAGTCATTAAAATATCAGATGGTGACAGTAAGAAAGTCCCCCAACTGAAAAAAACAAAACATATACCATGTAATTCAAAAAGGAAATCCAAGGGTTCCAGGGCCTTTTTAAGGCAAACACCCTCCCCTCCAGTGAGAGACAATCTACCGGTTCCCAGAAAAGCGAGGAAGGAACTGACCTTGGTGGAAGTAAAAGCCAACCCTGAACCGTCATCTGCTCGAGTGATAGTTAAAGAGAAGCCGAGGGTGTTAACTCATGCTATGGATTTGAGTGATCTGATATAAGAAATTGAGAGAGTGGATGAAGATGAGAGATGGAAGGAAGTGAGCAATTCTGAGTGGGAAAACATAGAGAGCTTAATTGACCATGCCTCAAAGCCAGCTATGATGACCCAGTCAAACTTGTGTGGAAAAGTGCCATTGCAAGCGCCTCAAAAGCCCTCTGTTATGTTTAAAACATTAGAAGATAAAAGAAAAGGCTGCATAGAACCTGTCCCCTCGAAGTCTCTAAAAAATATTAAGAAATGTAATCGGAGCGGAAAAGACCCAGGGCTGAATGGTGGCAAGAAAAGGGTCTATAAGAAGGAAGACTACCTTAATACAAAGGAGCAGATGAATCCAACAATCTATGTGGAAAGCATTGAGGCAGGTGCAAAAATGCCAGTGTTAAATAGAAGGAATGTGTTGAGACTGATAAATTGTATTTTGCCGGCCCGCAAGTTTGCCACTAGGGACATCAAAATTGTGGAATTTGTAGAGGAGAAAAATACATTACATCTGAATTCCCAATCCAATAAAGACTTAGTGATGGCATCTAAAGATTCATTCTTGAGGTTGTGATACGAAATAAGTGACTATCATGTCCAAATTAAGGCAAATTGGAGAGAGGTGATGATCCCTAGGGAAACTAAGAAGGATGCCCCTGTTGCTTTATCCCACAGAAAAGGAAAGGAATGAAGAAATGCCGATGACAACAAAGAAAGATCTAACTTCTTTAAAATTCACAAGCACAAATCAAGAAAAAAAAGGAAAGGGAGCTGGTGAACCATGATGGAAGTGCGAGTGGCGGGAGCTCTTGGTCTTGGTTGGCTGGAGCTTTATGCTGCCCAAGAGCAGATTGGACTCAATATTAAATGAGATCCGGCCTCCAGAAGATCGGCTGTTGGAATAAAAGGGGGTTCTGGTCTCTATTCAGTGAAAAAGTCCCGGATTTAGAGCTATTTGATACAGTGATCTTTCAAGAGACCTGGTTATGTTATGTTATGTTATTTTGCACTTATATAGCGCCTTATATACCATTGGTATGGTCTGAAGGCGATGGTAGGTTGAACGCCCTTGGGAACCGAAGTTCATATCAGTAGAGAGAGTAGAGAGAGTCAAAAAGGTGTGTGTGCGCACCGGGTATGTGTACAGCTCGTGCGGTATCGGTGTAATAGCTGCTTTCTAGCGGTAAGTGTGGTGGTTGAGAGGTCAGGAGTATGTGTTCGTTCTGGCCGGATTTATCCAGATCGGATGTGGCTGCGTTAGGCCTGAGGAGAACGCCTCGCTGGGGGGTGCGTAACCAGCAGTGATTACTTAGAGTGATGTGGAGTGAGCGGCAAATGTTGATATGAGAACAGTTATACCGAATGGTGTCATAGTATCTCTGTGTTCTATTTGAGTGGTGATGTAAGGAGAGAGTAAGCGTGTTGGTGAGATATGATGGGTTACATGCCCTTTCAGAGACTTCTAAATTCACAGAGAGGTTATTGGGTACACTTCTATATTCAACTTTCCACGGGAGGCTATTGGGCATACTTCTTAATTCACAGAGAGGCTACAGGGCACACTTCTAAATTCAGCGGGGCTGTTGGGCACATTTCTAGAATCACAGAGAGGCTATTGGACGCACATCTAAATTCAACTTTCTAAATGTACTTCTAAATTAACTTTCCACAGAGAGGCTATTGGGCACACTTTAAATGCAATTCTATATTCAACTTATCACAGAGTGGGTACACTTCTAAATTCAACTTTTCACAGAGAGGCTGTTGGGTACACTTCTAAATTCACTTTCACGGAGAGGCTATTCGGTATGCTTCTAAATTCACTTTCCACAGGGAGGCTATTGGGTACACTTCTAAATTCACTTTTACAGAGAGGCTATTGGGTACACTTCTAAATGCTGCTTCTAAATGCACTTTCAATTCAACTTTCTAAATGTACTTCTAAATGCAACTTTCCACAGAGAGGCTATTGGGCAGACTTCTAAATGCAACTTCTAAATGCAGTTCTAAATTCAACTTTCATAGAGTGGGTACGCTTCTAAATTTAACTTTCACAGAGAGGCTGTTGGGTACACTTCTAATTCCCTTTTCACAGAGAGGCAATTGGGTATACTTCTAAATTCACTATTCACAGTTCTATCTAAGTGTGGACATGCTAACTCTCACAACTCCATCTAAGAGTGGACCTGCTAACTTTCAAAGTTCTGACTAAGTGTGGGCTTACTAATATTCACAGTTCCATCAAAGAGTGGACATGCTGATATTTATAATTCCATCTAAGAGTGGATATGCTAACTCTCACAACTCCATCTAAGAGTGGGTGTGCTATCTTTCACAATTCCATCCAAGTGTGGACATGCTAACTTTCACAATTCCATCTAAGGGTGGACATGCTAACTTTCACAATTCCATCTAAGAGTGGACATGCTAACTTTCACAGTTCTAACTAATTGTGGGCATGCTAATATTCACAATTCCATCTAAGAGTGGACATGCTAACATTCATAATTCCATCTAAGAGTGGACATGCTAATTTTCACAGTTCTGACTAAGTGTGGGCATGCTAACTTTCACAGTTCCATCTAAGAGTGGACCTGCTAATTTCACAATTCCATCTAAGAGTGGACCTGCTAACATTCACAATTCCATCTAAGAGTGGACATGCTAACTTTCACAGTTCCATCTAAGAGTGGACATGCTAATTTTCACAATTCCATCTAAGAGTGGACATGCTAACTTTCACAGTTCCATCTAAGAGTGGACATGCTAACTTTCACAGTTCCATCTAAGTGTGGACATGCTAATTTCACAATTCCATCTAAGAGTGGGCATGCTAACATTCATAATTCCATCTGAGTGGACATGCTCACATTCACAATTCCATCTAAGAGTGGACATGCTAACATTCACAGTTCCATCTAAGAGTGGACATGCTAACTTTCACAGTTCCATCAAAGAGTGGACATGCTAATTTTCACAATTCCATCTAAGACTGGACATGCTAACATTCACAATTCCATCTAAGAATGGACATGCTAGCATTCACAATTCCATCTAAGAGTGGACATGCTAACATTCACAATTCGATCTAAGAGTGGACATGCTAACTTTCACAATTCCATCTAAGAGTGGACATGCTAACTTTCACAATTCCATCAAAGAGTGGACATGCTAATTTTCATAATTCCATCAAAGAGTGGACATGCTAATTTTCACAATTCCATCAAAGAGTGGACATGCTAATTTTCACAATTCCATCAAAGAGTGGACGTGCTAACTTTCACAATTCCATCTAAGAGTGGACATGCAAACATTATGGCAGTCTATGTTATTTGGATGTAAGGTAGAGGTTCATGGGCTTTCAGGAGTGTAGTGATTGCTCTACTCCCCACCCACACCACACTCACGGTTTTTGGTGGTGTCTGTTAGTTGCTGGCTTCATTGGCTTCCCTTGCGGACACCTGCAGACACATCTTGGAGCCACCTCTGTTGGAGCCGCCCTTGGCCTTGGGGCCCTTAGCCGCTGGGGGCTGCCGGGCAGAGGGCTGCCCTGGGAGGACCAGTGATAAAGGTTGAGGGGCCTATCAGAGGGGGGGTGGGCGGGAGGGATGGGATCAGGAAGAGGTTTTAGAGGAGGGGAAGTGGGGACTGACTCACTTGCTCCTAGGATGGTAAATAGGTGCAGGAAGCGGGTCGGATGGCCAATTGGAAGGGCTGTGGGCGGGTCGGGAGGCGGGAGGGAGGTGGACCAGGAAGTGGGAGCGGCAGGGGAGGAGAGAACGGGGCACGCTACGCTGAGTTCTAACTCAGTTGATTTTACAAATAAAATGCCCGCGATTCAGGCCCTGCACTCACCGGGCTCCTGAATGGAAAGAGAGCCGGCGGGGACACGCGAGTCAGTAGACTCTAGGCAGGAAACACGATGGCCAATTGGAAGGGCTGTGGGCGGGTCGGGAGGCGGGAGGGAGGTGGACCAGGAAGCAGGAGCGGCAGGGGAGGAGAGCACGGGGCACGCTGCGCTGAGTTCTAACTCAGCTGATTTTACAAATGAAATGCCCGCGATTCAGGCGCTGCACTCACCGGGCTCCTGGATGGAAAGAGAGCCGGTGGGGACACGCGAGTCAGTAGACTCTAGGCAGGAAACACAATGGCCAATTGGAAGGGCTGTGGGCGGGTCGGGAGGCGGGAGGGAGGTGGACCAGGAAGCGGGAGTGGCAGGGGAGGAGAGCACGGGGCACGCTACGCTGAGTTCTAACTCAGCTGATTTTACAAATAAAATGCCCACGATTCAGGCGCTGCACTCACCGGGCTCCTGGATGGAAAGACTACCTCAGTGTGAAGGATATTTAGCCCTTTTGAATCCTTCTCCTAAGGGAATCTGTTTGGACTGTCCACATTATTTTTTTAAAACAAAAGGTGGATGCCACATACCCATCGCTGTGCTAATGAATATCTATTGGCAAGTAAACATGATGAAAGGGACAAATGTATTGACTCTATAACAAGAACTATCAATGACGCAATGTGTGAATGGGATGATGTGAAGATTGTTATTTGTGGAGATCTAAATATTAAGTTACTCGATAAAACTGGCCTGCTGTGGAATGAGAGTAAATGGAAAGAAAGAGAGAGTGAGTGGGTGTCCAATACGGGAATAAGGGAAATGCACATGCTAAATGCCCAAACTGAGGGGGGCATACCTGGTCGCCCGACATGGAAATGTGGGGAGTGGGAGTCTGTATAGACGTTTGCTTTGTGTCTGGCAACCTCAGAGAAAAGATGGAGAGATTTTCGATTATGCCGCAGTAATTTAGTGATCATGAACTGCTGGTTATTCATATCTCAGGGTGGGAATCAGGTAAAATCATTAACAAGATGGGAGAGGTTGAATTAGGCTGGGGTGGAAATCGCCTGAGATTGAAACAGCATGAGGTCACCAAACTGAATCGTCGTTACTTGGCTCAACTTCACCATGATCCCACCTAAATAGACCACTTGGGTATCCTAAAGGAATTTTGTCAGAAAAGGGATCCCAATGTTAAAACTAATTGGTTACAGAAACATGTCTATGATCCAGAGATTCTTAGCAGGTGAAGACTGATGAGAAAAGAGTTAAAAAATATTGGGAGGGATGAGCAAAAGCTAAAAACTGAAAGAACAAGAAAAGTTCGACAGAGTTATAGAAATTGGTGCAAGAGCTCAAAGCTAATCCAAGCTCAGAATGATGCGGAGTGCATCCTTAAAGCGTTATGTGCCAAGAACTGTAAAAACATCTCAGAACTAATTAACGATGGAGGAGTCTTTCATCAGCCTAACCCCCTCAGTATGGTATCCGAGAGTGAGTGGGTTTATTAACATTATTCCTCCTTATTTGCAGACCCAGGTTGGGGGACTGGTGAGGAGAGTGAGCCGTCCTTGCTGGCCTGGGATTTCACATTTGATTAACATGATGCACCTATGATGATAGGCAATCTGAGCTCTTCGCCTGTGGCAGTCGAATCGGCCTATCTAATCTAGAGTTGAAAAAAAATAAAGAGCAATGGGGAAACTGTTGGTAACCATGTTTTCCCAAATCATGGCAAATAAAGTGATTCCAGCTTCATGGAGGGAGGCCAATATAGTTCCCATCTTTAAAAAAGGCAGTAGGGCGGAGCCCAGAAATTACCGCCCTATTGCCCTAATCGATTCAATCCGGAAGCCCTTTGCGACTGTCTTGCTAAGTGATCTAAAAGCATGGGCAGAGAAAAGCAGGATACTAGGCCCAAGACAATCTGGGTTCGTAAAGGGAGTAGGAACGGCCCTCAATATTTTTTATTACAAATCTTCTAAAAGAGAGGGCTTTTGAGGATGGAAGAACTCTCTACCTAGCCTTCATGGACCTCGAACAGGCATTCAATGGTGTCATTAGGAGGAAACTTTGGGCTTAATTGTGGGCCTGGGGATGTCCATGGGACTTGGAAGAGGCAATGGAAGCTCCACACACAGACACTTCTGTTGGGATTCAATTGTCAGCAAAGGGGCTGCTTTCTCAAAAGATCCACACCTTTCATGGGTTAAAGCATGGTTGCTCTTTAGCACCCCTATGATTTTGCCTCTATATAGCCGACCTGGCGGATTCACAATTCGTACGCGACGCCTAGGAATTGAATAACCGCGTTGAGACCAATGGAAATACAGGACTGATAAGACTGTTTGTGTGCCGCTTAAGGAATACTACAGCAACACTTTGGCATGATAAATCGCCTAGAAACTAGACTTTCAAGTTTGGGATAATTCCATCAAGTTATTTGGAGCTACGAGGATTAATGTGGATGCCCCAAATCAATATGTGATGAGATCTACAAATTGATGTTGAGACTGCTAACAATGAACTGGGTCATGAAGAACCCTTCTCAACGAATGCATGATACATCCTAAATACAGGACACTGACATCCAAAATGTGGTGTTTTGCGTTTTTGAGTGGTGTAACTCACCCTACTCGGTATAACGGGAATGACTGAATTCCCCATTGTGGTCCTGATGAAGGTTGCATTATCAAGTGGACGGACGTGTTGAAGTCCAAATAGACAACAAAAACATATGTAGACAGCTAAATCTGTGTAATTGGTTAAACACAGATAGAACCATCTGCTAGTTAAGGTGGAGGACATTTCACAGTGTAATGAGATAGATTAATGACCAAGCGGTCAAGGAGAAAGGTGTGATCTGTAAATGTTTTAAGAAAATGAAATGGAATCATTGGTAGGGGTGAATGTTTGCGAGTTGAATTTTGACTAGTGTTTTTAGATACATGCTTTACATGTTTTATAAATTATTTTTTTATAGTATATAAAATAGAATTAATTCAAATGAGTGACATTTATTGATATTTATTTTTAAATAGATAAATGTTCAAAATGTGCCATTCCCTATCACCTTGGTCCATTTTTGTGTGTTCTTGGATTCACAAAAGGAGATAAGAGCTTTCCCCCTAAAATCAATGGCGCGGAGGTGCCGTGGATTCTCTTTGCGGACGATCTGGTCTTTTTAGACCAGACACTGATAGGTCTGCAAAGGAGGTTAGCGGCCTTTGAGACCTTCCTGAGTGAGAACGGCACGAAGATCAATGTCGCCAAATCAAAAGTTCTGAGTATGAAGTGGGCCGGTAAAAAGAAGAAGGAAGAATTTAAGTGGAGAGTAGAGGGGATCCCTCTAGAGATAGTGGAATCTATGGTATACTTAGGGGTGACAATAAATCGGAGCAGGAACGAGGTGGATCAATACCAGCATCTGCGTTCTAGGCTGACAATTTCTTTCTACAAACAAAAGGTGGCGCAGATTTTAACATACGGATCGGAAGCCACCCTCCATCTGTCTTGTTCAGTGTGGGAGAAATTAGAGCGTCAGTTTTGGAGGAAAGTGCTGAGACTTCCTAATGGCCTGCCATCCTGTGCGATCAGGCATGAGCTTAGATTGCAGTCGCTGCAATCCATGGTACTATGGAAGACCATGGCACTTTATAGGAAATGCACCCAGGACACTCGGATAGTACCATTTGCCATCTTGGATTTAAGTAAAGGAGCCCCTGATAAACATCTAGAACTCTGGAGAGTAAAAGTGGAAATTATCTTGAAAGGGAGAGACATAGAGATGGGGGAGGTGATGCTAAATCCATCAAAGGTAAAAAAAGAAGTTGCAGGCATGGGATTGGATTAGTGCTATAGATCAATGTGAGAGGGGCAAACTAAGAAGGCCCCGAAATGAAGATGGAAAAGGCCTAAATTCTCTCCCTCGATACCTGCAGAAATGTCCATCTCCAAGGTATAGAGATGTTTTATCAGGTGCTGTCTAAACATCTTAGACACAAGGGAGGTGCAGTGGTTGAGGGAAATGCCGGGGGTGGAAAATGCTCAGTGTCTATTTTGTAAGAACAGAGGCTCGGTGGAAACTCCCATACATTTGATAGCCGCTTGTGAATCCCTGAACCAAGTTGGAAATACCTTTTTAGAGGGATACAAGTCTGTGGGGGAACTCTCAGCCCCCGTGAGTGGTGGGAATGGGTTCTAATGGGGGAGCAGACAGGGCTGGTAATTGCGGTAATGGAAATGTTGGAATCCATATTGAGTAGAGAGATGGAATAGAAGAATAGAAGGGGTATATCTGGGGTGGTGACAGAAAGGTGGGAAATTGGGGAATGCTTGCTTTGAGCTTTACCCTGAGTTGAAAAGGTGAATTCAGGGCAATTTGGACTATGAAGCCGACAGTTTCAGAGGCGTTGATTAGGGGATGGGTTTGGGAGTAACAGGAGGATTGTTTTTATAGGATTTATTTGATTTTATTTTGTTTTCCTTCTACCCATCCCTTTTTTACTTTTATTTTTTTATTTTTGTTGGATAATGAGTGAATGGTGGATTAATGTAATGCAATGTTAAAGGTTTCTTTTTGTCTTTGTTAACAATTACATTTTTTTTTTACTTTGAAACCAATAAAAACATTAAAAGTAAAAAAAAAAAAAAAGGGGGGTCAATTGCCCCCCTTCCCACCTCTAGGGATGCCTATGGCTACATGTCTCTACTGACAGGCAACTGGTGGGGGTAAACGAGGTTGGGTGGGTTCTCCTTGAACATGTTAGCACATGTTTACATGGATAATGTCAACCCTGCCCATGACTCTCAAAGATATATCTTGGTAACCCTCCATTACACCTATATCTGCTTAAGTTATCCTGTGTAACACACAGTGGTTACATGCAGGTATCCTTGATCACGTGCTCATTAGACTGCTTTGGTTAGCGTTTGTAGAATGTGGAAGACATGCACTAACACTATAAAGGTAACCTGTCTATTGTGCTCAGAGAATCCCATTATCCCAGTTTCTATGGCAGTCTGTCTGTCCTGCCTAGAAGATGTTCTAGGCCAGCTAGTCCATTGCGCTTTGTAGACTTAAGGGTAGCCTGTCCATAGTGCCTAGAAAAGTCTGTGAAAGTAGCTGGCTTTTCCTCCCACAGGCGATCGGGTGATCCATCCATGCACTCTAGAATGCAGCTACGACTATGACAAAGTCGGTCTCGCTGGTCACATAACTGCTTCACACTGAAACAGCAGACTTGGCTCAACACCTGTGCCACCAGAATACAGCAACAACCTACATCAAATTCAGTCAAGCTGGGTACATATTGAGTCTCCTGCACTAGCGCTCTGTCGTAACCTCCCTCAGCACCCGTCCACATGCCTGACCTCTTGGGCTGCTTACTGAAGCCTAGCCAGTCCTCCTAAACCCTAATATTGGCCACATGCACACACGCATCTTAAGTCTCCTCTTAAAAGCTTTACCATATGTGGACTTCGGGGCCCCCGGGGCATTCCTACCACAAAGTGCTTTGAGGCCATATGTTGTAGCCTAGCGCCAAATCTTACTGTAGTGTTTAGCATTACATCTGCTATGTGAGCTGTGTGTCTGTCTGAGAGAGCAGTGGAGCTTGGAGTGTTCGTGTGAGGCCAGGGAGGCAGAAACACATCACCTGATCTCCTGTCTCACCTTCCCACTATTAACTGTAACAATAAAGAAGTCTAACCTTTTATATATCCCTGGCTCTGGAGTGGTTCCTGAGTGTCCTGTCTAAGTTGATACCATGCCTAAATTACATCACCATACAAATGAGAACATGTGCTATATAAAGGACTATTGCAATACAATGCAACTACAGGATCCAGTTATTCACTTGTGTGTGTAGCAAGTGTGAGGGGCCGGCAGGTAGCTTAAAGGGAGGTCCTATAGGGACAGGGGAGACCAAGGGGCAGCCATCTTAAACTGGTGGCTTGTAGTACGCTTTCCAATGTATCTTCATTTTCAATAATCTCTGTGTTCAACATATGCCACCTTTTGTTTCTTTTCAAGCAGTTGAATAAGGTTTTCAAGCTTGATAATATGAATTCCTTGCATCTGGGGGGTGTTGGTGGGGGTGAAGCAAGGGGGAAACCCTCCACAGGGGACCTGTAATGCAGAGGGTGGTGTGCCACCTGAGTGTAATGGCGGGTCAGGTGGTGAATCTAGCCAGAAAGTATTATCAGGAGCCACAAGGGTGCTGCACAACTGTAGCGTTGAACACCAGTGCTGAGGGGTACAAGACTTTAGGGAAAATGCAAGGGACACCAGAGACTGGAACTCCTATTAGCCTCCAGATGTTATAGGAGAAAGTAAAGTGAAGTAAGAAAGTAAGATAAGTCAAGTGCAAGTGATGTGAAGAATGTGTTGGAAAGAAAAAGTCAAAGTGCATGAAAGGTGAAGCGTGTGTGAAGGAAAAGATCAGGCAGGCTCCACCCCCCGGGGAGAGGAGTGAGTCACAGGTGGCGCAGGAAGTAGTGAGTGTGGGCTGTCTCTGCATTGCTCCCTGAATCTGTGTAGGATATGCACTGGAAATGCCACAGACCCTATTTTAAGGGTTGAGGCCTTACACCGCCTGGAATCTACCACCCCCCAACAGTTTAGTCCCATTGTTAAAAGTTTTGTGTTTTACATGTTGTGTAGGTCCAGGCTGGATCAATGTTCACCTGAGTGCCACCATCGGCAACAGATGAAGAGAGTACAAGCATTATATCCCAGCATAACATATTATTTGCCATTAGTTTGCCCCTTAGCCAACACGCGTTTCAACCGATGTAGGTCCTCATGAAGGCGGGGCTGTCTTGGCATGTAAGTAATAGTGTGGGTGGATCACCTGCAACAAAGGGCAATGATAACATTGTTGTGGGCTTGCTTGGGCCCTAAATAATGACGCAGACACTGAGTATGTCTTAACTCCTCTTTAATCTCACATTAACTGCCATTTCCTCCATTCCCGCCTCCCCTCCTCCCACCCCTCCCCTTTCCCCCCTTCTCCTTTCGTTTTCCCTTAAAGGGGCCCGGTCCCTTTTCCCTTCACAACACCACCCCCTTACTTATCGAGTAAGTTCGTGGTCTACATTTCTTCAATGAGACGGGTGTGCCTTCGGGCCGTTCTGTGGGGCCGTTTGGCCGGGTCACTTCTCTCGTCCTCTGGGTCTGGTGGCATGAGCTCCTCAGGGGGATCTGGGGGAGCGTTCGGGTTCTCGCGCTCCTCCTCTTCTAGGGACATGTCCTCTGTGGAGACTTCCTGGAACATCCTCTGGAAGAATGATGCATTTCTGGTTATCTCGCCCTGGTCCCCTATCGCAGTAATCATGGGCCCTTTTACTTCAGTGACTATCATCGGCTCGGGCCGGTGTGTTGAGTCAGTTTTCCGGCGCTGATCCTGCCGTACCAGCACTGTCTCTCCAACCGGAATTAGCGGTTCTCTGGCTTTCCGTTTCCTGTAAGCCCATTCCTTGTCCTTTTGTCTTTTCTCTGCTTCTCTCTGTCTTATTTCGTCGTCTTCCTCTGGCTTATAGTCCTCGAGTTGGGGAAGCCTGGATCAGGGTTTGTACTTGATCATGAGTTCAGCTGGGGTGCGGCCGGTCGCCTCATGTGGGGTGTGTTGATAACTTCATAGCATCTGCGAGGTGGCTTGAGGCATCGAGGCCTGTTCTGTTGCTGATCTCTGGCGTGTGCACTTGATGTTTGCCATGAAGTGTTCCACCATTCCGTTGGCCTGGGGCCATAGTGGTGTTATCCTTTGGTGGTGGAACCCTAGGTGTGCCGCGAATGTCTTGAATTCTTGGCCCTGGAACGGGGACCCGTTGTTAGTTTTCACTGTGTTTGGAATGCCCCGTTCGCTAAACAACTCGTCTATCGTACCCACTACGTGATGGAAGGCTGTGGACTGCACGTGTTTCACCAGTGGGAATCGGGAGTACTCATCAATAGCCACCAGGAGGTGACCTCCCTCTTCCAGTGGGCCATAAAAGTCAAGTGCCACACGCTGCCATGGTCCCTGCGGGAGTGGAACTATTTGCAATGGGCATGGTGGTGGGCTGGTTGCATTTATTTGGCATTGGCTGCAATGTCTCAATATGTCGTCCGCGATCGTGTCCATGTGGGGAAACCACACCTGGTTACGTAATATCTTTTTCGTGTTGGCCACACCTCAATGACCTTCGTGTGCAATCATGACCAGGGGTTTCCTTAGGTTCTTGGGTGCTATGAGGCAGTTCCCTCTGAGTAGGGTGCCTTTACTTGTTGTGGCTAGTTCGTTGTGTATTTTCTCCATTCTCACTAGGTCTCTTCTGTTTACTTTCCCCCCTCCCCTGGCTCAAAGTGTTTGTTGGCCGCCTGTCGCACTTGTTCATGTTCGTGAGGTGAATTGCTGCTCTGATGGTGGGGTCTACTCTGCTCTTTTCCGCGAACAGTTGTGCAGTAATCGCAGGGGGGAGGGCGTTCAGTGACAGGTATGCGACGTATTCTTCAGCTTCTCCTTGCATCATGGTGTCGGACGCCCCATCCGGGTGGCGCGACATGTAGTCTGCAGGGTTGGCATCGCTCCCAGGTTTGTGGATGATGGTGTAGTCGTATTCCTGCTCGATGCGTGGCAGCATCTTAATTTTCGGGTTGCCAAAGAGAACCAACAGGGCCTGGTGGTCCGTTATTAGCGTGAAGGTGTGTGCAATGATGAAATGGTTACATTTTTTGCATGCCCACATGGCGGCCAGACTCTCGAGCTCTGCTTGCGAGTAAGCTTACTTAGTTGTGTTCAATGCGTAACTGGCGTATGCTACGATGTGGGTTGTGGCGTCCTGCTGCGGGTCGGTTTGGGCCAGTATTGCCCCTAGCCCTACCGGGCTGGCGTCTACAGTGATTTCAGTACGCCATTTTGGGTTGAAGTATGCCAGCTGGCGGTGGGTTGCCAGTTCTCGTATAATGGAGGAGAATGCTTGTTGGCACTGGTCTGACCACATGAATGGTTGATCCTTCTTCAGCAGTTTTCATAGCGGGCATGTGAGTGTAGCGTATTGTGGAAGGTAGCGTGCGCAATACCCTGCCATGCCCAGAAATTATCGGAGTTTGGACGTGTCCCTCGGGCTGGACAGGTTTGTTATGGTGCTGATTTTGTCTGGATCGGCTTTAATGCCCTGGTCCGAGAAGATGTGGCCGAAGAAACATAGGGTGTGAGTATTGATCTCCCATTTCTGGCTGTTGAGTGTAAGCCCAGCGTCTTGGAGGATGTGGCAGACTTGGTCTGGAGCCTCGTCGTGTTGGTCTTGTGTGACTCCGAAGATGAGGATATCATCACTATAATTGAATGCGTTGGTGACCGGAATTGTTTCCGAAATGTTTCCTTAAAGATCTCGGCGGCAGATGAGATGCCGAGGTTCAGCCGCTTATAGCGGAACAGACCCTTGTGGGTAGTGAAGGTCGCGATGGGCCTTGATTCAGGATCTATGACCAGCTGGTGGTACCCGTGGTTGAGGTCTAACTTTGAGATCTTGTTCGCTTGGTTAAGCCTAATCAGCGTATCTTCTATGTTAGGTCCTGGGTGTCTTTCCCGGTGAATGGCCGTATTGGGGATCCTCATGTCGACGCAGAGGCGAAGGCGTCCATCTGCTTTAGGGACGAGTACTAGTGGGGACACCCATGGCGTTGGTCCCACCGCTCTCTCTATGATGTTGTTTTTTAGTAGTGTCTGCAGTTCATGGGTGACTTTGGCTTGTAGATCAAACCCTATCCATCGGGGATGTTGTGGCACTGGTCGTACCGACGGGTCAATGTGCAGTTTGATTACATTGTCCGTCAGCATGCCCACTCCTTCGAACAGGCTAGGATAGGCTGATTTCAGTGTCTCAATGTCTAGGGGCTTCTGGCTGATGGCACGTATGTAGTGGGCATTGGGCGGAGCCCTTGGATTGCTTCCGATTGGT